>NC_071505.1:33343345-34593345 GCF_027887155.1 Malaclemys terrapin pileata
CCGGACATGTTCGGCTTTTTGGCAATTCCCTCTGGACGGGGGTTTGATTGCTGAAAAGCCGGACATGTCCGGGAAAAAACGGACGTATGGTAACCCTAAATTAGATTTCAGTCTATTTGACTGAGGCCTGTACTCCCAGATTTATGTCACTATCTTAGTGCTTCTGTCTTTTAAGAAAACATACTGAAAGACAATCAGGACTAATTTGCAGTTTTCAGAATCAACAATTCTGTGATCTCTCACAGATCCCCAAGTCTTTGCCTTCTACACTCCAGACCTGGGACAAATATATGCACCAGATGTCTGGTCTGTGTCAAAATGTAGCCATCGGGGCAGCAATGTGGTGCAACAGCTGCTCCTTCCATTTCTTTATTGCTCATCCCACCTACCATCTGGAAGGTTGTCTCTATCAATATTATTGTTGTTGTTTTTATTATTATTTAGGAAGGGAAAAAAAGATAAAGAACCAAACTCCACTTCATCTATTAAAATCCAAAAAAGAAGAAGAGATTTTTAAAGACATTTCCAATTTAAAAATAAAAATCCAGTAGCTTTCCCAAGACCAGAAAATTGTCTCACAATGGGATGGACTTGTCTGCCACTGAAGAGCGAGAGCTTGCATTAACCAGGTTGTTCACTACTAAAAAAAATTCAGTGTTTGAGATTTGCTTGGGTGCTTGTGTCAGAGGAAAAAAAACCCAAAACATTTTTTTTTGCCTCCCACACACAACCATGTCTTGAGATTTGAAAAACTGCTCAGAGTCAGCAGTAGACTTATGCTACTATCGCTCCAGCTCTTTCTTTCCACTTCGGTTCTCACAGTTAATCTGTAAACCATGATAAACTGTGAGGACAAAGCCAGGAGAGAGGATTTTTAATGGCCACTTCATTTGTACTATACCTAGCTCACTGGACTCCTGGGCTATGGACTAGGGCTCCTATGCACCACAATAATATAAATAAATAATAATGATAATTCATAGATTCATAGATTATAGGACTGGAAGGGACCTTGAGAGGTCATCGAGTCCAGTCCCCTGCCCGCATGGCAGGACCAAATACTGTCTAGACCATCCCTGATAGACATTTATCTAACCTACTCTTAAATATCTCCAGAGACGGAGATTCCACAACCTCCCTAGGCAATTTGTTCCAGTGTTTAACCACCCTGACAGTTAGGAACTTTTTCCTAATGTCCAACCTAGACCTCCCTTGCTGCAGTTTAAACCCATTGTTTCTGGTTCTATCCTTAGAGGCTAAGGTGAACAAGTTTTCTCCCTCCTCCTTATGACACCCTTTTAGATACCTGAAAACTGCTATCATGTCCCCTCTCAGTCTTCTCTTTTCCAAACTAAACAAACCCAATTCTTTCAGCCTTCCTTCATAGGTCGTGTTCTCAAGACCTTTAATCATTCTTGTTGCTCTTCTTTGGACCCTTTCCAATTTCTCCACATCTTTTTAAAAATGCGGCGCCCAGAACTGGACACAATACTCCAGCTGAGGCCTAACCAGAGCAGAGTAGAGCGGAAGAATGACTTCTCATGTCTTGCTCACAACACACCTGTTAATACATCCCAGAATCATGTTTGCTTTTTTTGCAACAGCATCACACTGACGACTCATATTTAGCTTGTGGTCCACTATAACCCCTAGATCCCTTTCTGCCATACTCCTTCCTAGACAGTCTTTTCCCATTCTGTATGTGTGAAATTGATTTTTCCTTCCTAAGTGGAGCACTTTGCATTTGTCTTTGTTAAACTTCATCCTGTTTACCTCAGACCATTTCTCCAATTTGTCCAGATCATTTTGAATTATGACCCTGTCCTCCAAAGTAGTTGCAATCCCTCCCAGTTTGGTATCATCCGCAAACTTAATAAGCGTACTTTCTATGCCAATATCTAAATCGTTGATGAAGATATTGAACAGAGCCGGTCCCAAAACAGACCCCTGCGGTACCCCACTCGTTACGCCTTTCCAGCAGGATTGGGAACCATTAATAACAACTCTCTGAGTACGGTTATCCAGCCAGTTATGCACCCACCTTATAATAGCCCCATCTAAATTGTATTTGCCTAGTTTATCGATAAGAATATCATGCGAGACCGTATCAAATGCCTTACTAAAGTCTAGGTATACCACATCCACCGCTTCACCCTTATCCACAAGGCTCGTTATCCTATCAAAGAAAGCTATCAGATTGGTTTGACATGATTTGTTCTTCACAAATCCATGCTGGCTGTTCCCTATCACCTTACCACCTTCCAAGTGTTTGCAGATGATTTCCTTAATTACTTGCTCCATTATCTTCCCTGGCACAGAAGTTAAACTAACTGGTCTGTAGTTTCCTGGGTTGTTTTTATTTCCCTTTTTATAGATGGGCACTATATTTGCCCTTTTCCAGTCTTCTGGAATCTCTCCCGTCTCCCATGACTTTCCAAAGATAATAGCTAGAGGCTCAGATACCTCCTCTATTAGCTCCTTGAGTATTCTAGGATGCATTTCATCGGGCCCGGGTGACTTGCAGGCATCTAACTTTTCTAAGTGATTTTTAACTTGTTCTTTTTTTATTTTATCCGCTAAACCTACCCCCTTCCCATTAGTATTCACTATGTTAGGCATTCCTTCAGACTTCTCGGTGAAGACCAAAACAAAGAAGTCATTAAGCATCTCTGCCATTTCCAAGTTTCCTGTTACTGTTTCTCCCTCTTCACTAAGCAGTGGGCCTACCCTGTCTTTGGTCTTCCTCTTGCTTCTAATGTATTGATAAAAAGTCTTCTTGTTTCCTTTTATTCCCGTAGCTAGTTTGAGCTCATTTTGTGCCTTTGCCTTTCTAATCTTGCCCCTGCATTCCTGTGTTGTTTGCCTATATTCATCCTTTGTAATCTGTCCTAGTTTCCATTTTTTATATGACTCCTTTTTATTTTTTAGATCGTGCAAGATCTCGTGGTTAAGCCAAGGTGGTCTTTTGCCACATTTTCTATCTTTCCTAACCAGCGGAATAGCTTGCTTTTGGGCCCTTAATAGTGTCCCTTTGAAAAACTGCCAACTCTCCTCAGTTGTTTTTCCCCTCAGTCTTGATTCCCATGGGACCTTACCTATCAGCTCTCTGAGCTTCCCAAAATCTGCCTTCCTGAAATCCATTGTCTCTATTTTGCTGTTCTCCCTTCTACCCTTCCTTAGAATTGCAAACTCTATGATTTCATGATCACCTTTACCCAGGCTGCCTTCTACTTTCACATTCTCAACGAGTTCCTCCCTATTTGTTAAAATCAAGTCTAGAACAGCTTCCCCCCTAGTAGCTTTTTCAACCTTCTGAAATAAAAAGTTGTCTCCAATGCAGTCCAAAAATTTGTTGGATAGTCTGTGCCCCGCTGTGTTATTTTCCCAACATATATCTGGATAGTTGAAGTCCCCCATCACCACCAAATCTTGGGCTTTGGATGATTTTGTTAGTTGCTTGAAAAAAGCCTCATCCACCTCTTCCACCTGGTTAGGTGGCCTGTAGTAGACTCCTAGCATGACATCTCCCTTGTTTTTTGCCCCTTTTAGCCTAACCCAGAGACTCTCAACACTTCCGTCTCCTATGTCCATCTCTACCTCAGTCCAAGTGTGTACATTTTTAATATATAAGGCAACACCTCCTCCCTTTTTCCCCTGTCTATCCTTCCTGAGCAAGCTGTACCCATCCACACCAACATTCCAATGATGTGTATTATCCCATCAAGTTTCAGTGATGCCAACAATGTCATAGTTGTATTTACTTATTAGCACTTCCAGTTCTTCCTGCTTATTCCCCATACTTCTCGCATTTGTATATAGGCATCTAAGATACTGGTTTGATCTTTCCTCCCAGTTTTGTCCTGACTCTCCTTTCTCTCTGCCAATATAGCCCACACTCCCTCTCGTTTCCGACCCATCTCCCCGGTCTCCATGTTCCCCACTTACCCGTGGGCTTTGCTCACCTGTCCCCGTCGAACCTAGTTTAAAGCCCTCCTCACTAGGTTAGCCAGTCTGTGTCCGAATAGGGTCTTTCCTCTCCTCGAAAGGTGAACGCCATCTCTGCCTAGCAGTCCTTCCTCGAATAGCATCCCGTGGTCTAGGAAGCCAAAACCCTCCTGGCGACACCATCTTCGCAGCCAGGCATTCACCTCCATGATGCATCTGTCTCTGCCCGGGCCCCTACCTTTGACAGGAAGAATCTAAGAGAATACCACCTGCGCTCCAAACTCCTTCACCCGTACTCCCAGAGCCCTGTAGTCACTCTTGATCCGCTCAGTGTCACACCGCGCAGTATCATTTGTGCCCACATGGATGAGTAGCATGGGGTAGTAGTCAGAGGGCTGGATAATCCTCGACAATGCCTCCGTAACGTCTCGGATACGGGCCCCGGCAGGCAGCATACCTCCCGAGATGAAATGTCAGGGCGACAGATGGGCGCCTCCGTCCCCCTCAGCAGAGAGTCTCCGACCACCACTACCCTACGTTTCCTATTCGCAGTGGTGGCAGCAGACTTTCCAGCCTTAGGGGTACGAGGCTTCTCCTCCTTTACTGTAGGGAGTGATTCCTTCTTTCCTGTATCAAGAAGAGCATAACGGTTACCTATAACCACGGCAGGAGGGTTCGGAGCAAGGGTGGAGCACTGCCTGCTGCCAGAAGTAACCAGCTGCCAGTGTCCACCCTGAGCCATCTCCTCCTCCACCAGTGGTGTATCAGCAGTCCTGTGTACTGGGACACGCTGAATGAAACGCTGAGGAGAAACAATCATGTTGAAGTTGATGGAGTGGTCTGTCAGAACATTATGCTTCTCAGTTCCGTGTGGAAGTGCTAGTCTTCCATTAACATCTGAGGGAAAACAAAACCTGTCCCTTGCCCCAACAGGATAAGCGGAACTTCACTTCAGTCTTGTATCTCTAGAAGTAATGACTACTTTGTGGAATGAGAAAAAATTCACTTATGCTACTTCCAGTTCTAACCCAAACATTAGATAAGGCATGTGACCAACCTTAAAGCTAGTGCCATGGTTGATCATGGTGACCTTGGAATCTTGGGCTGCCTCGATAAAACAGTCATCAATGTTGAAGTTACTGAACAGTATCTCTAAATATGTGATAAGCTGTGATTACAGGCCAGATCTTACTCCCACTGAAGTCAATGGGAGTTTGCCATTGACTTTGAGAAGAGGAGTAGGCCCTTTATATGATTAGATCTATACATATAGGAGACCCTTTGTGCACACATCTTCCCTTTCCAGGCAGAGTGGTGGGAGGAGAAAGCCTTGATGTTGTCCTTTCAGGTCCCCAGATTCTCTGTGAGATACTAAATCCATGTGTGGGAAGAAGGAGGGTCTGGCTACCTAATTCCTTTTCATGGTTTTTGCTTCAGGGTGGCGTGATTTGGCCCATGGCTGTGTTGTTAGACTTTGCTAGTTATTGATTGTGTTGGCAGGGCTACCTCTCTTCCTCTTATGAGCGTAAAAAAAAAAAAAAGCAAAACACCAGAGCAAAGAGAAATTATTCAAAAAACTATGCAAAAATATCACCCATAAAATAAAGATTTGAAGTCTCTCAGCATTTTTTTTTCAGTTTGTAAAGGTTTTCTGATAGAAGAGGTCACTGTAATGTTGTTAATGATGGATAAATGGTGTGTCCTATGAAAAAAATGGAAAGATCTGCATATCTATCAGTTGCTAGAATATTATTATATTGCCATAAATCTAGGCATAGAATGATCATTTGAAGTTGTGATTTGCTGATAATATTGATTATTACTGAAATCTTATTACAGCAGTTCACTACTTGGGAGATTATAGCCATTTATCAATGAGTTATCAGTGTTCAGCAGTCAAAATGAGCAGGAGTTTTTGATGGATGAGGTTATACTGGTACCTGTGTTGTTTTATTTGAAAGGGAACCCCCCCCCCCCTTAGCATTATTTTCTCATTTCTTTTGTTTCCGCTGTTTTTAAAGCCTTTTTACTTTCTTGATTATTTGTGTGAAGAATTAATTATGCATTTAATATAGAGCACAACTATTATTCATACATTTTATTTCCCCCGGATATGTGTGCTCAGCGCCTATTCGTGCTAATTAGAATACGACATATGCATCAGTTGCATCATATTCTTAAAATGTTTTATTATAGTTTGTTTTAGGGTTTGGCAATGTCGTGTAGGACATGAGAAAGTAACAAAATAAATATTATTTCATCGTGCTACAGCTGTGCAAAGCAGGAGATTTCACTTCTACCAAAACATGGGTATAAAAACTGTGCAACCACATGCTGATGTATGAACAGGAGTGTTGTATGTAAGACATAGGAGGTAATTGTCCCACTCTCTGTGGCACGGTTGAGGCCCCAGCTGGAGTACTGTGTCCAGTTCTGAGCACCACAATTTAGACTTTTTCTAATTTGTCCACATCCTTCCTAGAGAAGAACAACAAAAGTGATAAAAGGTTTAGAAGACTTGACCTATGAGGAAAGGTTAAAAAAACTGGGCATGTTTAGTCTTGAGAAAAGAAGACAAAGGGGTGGCCTGATAACACTCTTCCAATATTTGAAGGGCTGTTATCAAGAGGATGGTGGTCAACTGTTCTCCATGTCCACTGAAGGTAGGACAAAAAGCAATGGCTCAATCTGCAACAAGGGAGATTTAGGTTACATATTAGGGAAAACTTCCTCACTATAAGGGTAGTTAAGATCTGGAATAGGCTTCCAAGGGAGGTTGTGGAGTCCTCATCATTGGAACAGTTTGAAAAGAAGTCCGACAAACACCTGCCAGGAATGGTCTAGGTTTACTTTGTCCTGCCACAGCACAGGGGACTGGACTTGATGACTTCTTGAGGTCCTGTCCAGCCCTACATTTCTATGATTTGATTATATTATATTGTATTTAAGAACAGAAATCCATAAAGCAACATATAACCATTAGAACTGATCACTATTTACTGCAATATACTACTGTAGATGATGGCCATTATAGTTCCTGTCTATCTTTAGTTGATTACAACTGTATCTTTTATCAGGATTCTATTGGGATGGAACTGGGTTTCCTGTCCCATTCACATTCTTGTAGCATTGCAGACATTGATAACATGATACTGGTGCACAGTCAAGAACTCGACAAAACCAGGCATTTTGCTTCTGAAGCATGAGACAGAAGGAACAGTAAAATAAAACACTTGGTAAATGTCATACATTTCATTTTAAACCCTCTAAGGTGTTATAACAAACCAAGAAGAGTGAGGAAATAAAAATTATGAATAGACGTATATCAATTGTCAGTGCCATTGTAAAAGAAAGACATGTAGACCTGACTAATTTTGAAAATGCAGTGTCAGTATATATATATGAGCACCTGTTCTCAATAGAGCTCTAGCACACTTTCTGCCTGCACTACTCATTTTTTACACCCCCTGTTAAATATCTCTGTTTCATGTCCAGCCATGCTGTCTTTAGTTTTCTGAAGTCCATTTAAATCATGTACACTTACTGTGCTTGTGAGAGCAGGTGGCTGCAAGCACAGTGAACTTTAAATTGTCACAGCCAGTCAGTCAGGAGTGAATAAAAATGTCTTCTTAATGTTTAATACATTTGTTAACAGGGCTGGATTTTATTAATGATTTGGGGAGAATTTACTTAGTCAATTGAATCATCGGTTAGAGTGAAGTGTCGTTCTGAAACTGCAATGATTTTCAGAAATGTCGCTCGGATTATTTAAGAAAGGACTCTGGGGAGTTCAGAGAGGGAGGAAGGAAGTTGCTATAAATCCAGCATAAGGAAGTCTCTCTGCACAACATGTTATTGCCCCCTTAGCATTGTCCAGATTAACACACATGCAACCTCTTATAGTGCTTGAATGTGATATGGAGTGCACCCTGCTTCTTTTATCGTCAAGGGCTGTAACACAAACAAAGTCAGCAAAGCAGCTGGAGCCATTTAATCAAATCTACGGCTCATCTAACCTTTGCCAGAGGTGCCACATAAATGGAGTTGAATTGTGAAGAAAAAAGAGAGAGTTCAAAATCATATTTAACCAATTTCTTTTGGAAGTCTGCAGAAATGCTATTATTTTTACCACAGCACTGATGACACTGGCTACAAGGCATGAATGTTAACATTTCCGAGTTTCTCATTGAGGATGAGATTACTATGCATTGTGTCAGAAAGCAGCAATTTCACTGGACTTGATACAGCACCATCTTTACTCATTCTAATACTGAGACTATTTAATTTAATGCAGATGCTTAAAATCTGAACCATCTGATTGAAAACAAAACCATTTGAACTATTTTCTCATATAATACAAATTCCATAATGTGGCTATTCAAACTCTTATAATCAGATACAACATACACCTAAAGTTAGACTTTCTGTTATTAGAATCTGAACTTTGTGCTGTAATGTCCCACATAGTGGAAGTGGCACAGGTAATTTTCATTCAGTATATTTATGTGGAAAACTGATCAGATTATTACAATTTTCATTCCCTCCACATTTGTGTAGCTGGCTACAGTAAAATCAAAGTGAGCTGTGGCTTGGTGTATGGTGTGGCACTACTGCATTTACTTTGAGGAGAATAGACATGCTCATGAGACAGAAGTGACAAGGGAGGAAAAAAAGGGCACAACAGTCCAGCCAACAACTATGTCTCCTCCAAGATTACACCTGTTACTTCTGTGGGAAAATCTGCAGAGCATGAACTGGGTTCCTCAGCCACTTAAAACCCCACCAATGAACTCCCCTGGCAGACATCACTTTCGCAGTGAGGGATAGTTGAAGAGAAAATGAAATATTTATATTAATGCTCTTTTTACATATTCTCCATTGAATCAGCTGCTCTTATCATAATGCCAATGTTTCTTTCTTAACCAGATAATTACAGA
The DNA here is from genome assembly GCF_027887155.1 of Malaclemys terrapin pileata. NCBI lineage: Eukaryota > Metazoa > Chordata > Testudines > Emydidae > Malaclemys > Malaclemys terrapin. The sequence goes on from NC_071505.1 coordinate 33,352,228, forward strand.
AAAGTTGCACAGAGCTCAGCTTTTATTTTAAGTGATTCATCTTGAATCTCTTACCTCCATAACAATTGGAAAATCACCTCTTAGCAAAGTTGCATTAATAGGTTTCTCAACTGAGTAGAATTTCATGGTTTGAGCAGGTATTCACAGGGCCGGCTCCAGGCACCAGCTTGTCAAGCAGGTGCTTGGGGCGGCAGCTCCAAAGAGGGGCGGCACGTCCAGGTATTCGGCGGCAATTCGGCGGAGGGTCCCTCACTCCACCTGGGAGCGAAGGACCTCCCGCCGAATTGCCGCCGCAGATCGCGATCGCAGCTTTTTTTTTTTATTTTTATTTTTTTTGGCTTCTTGGGGCGGCCAAAACCCTGGAGCCAGCCCTGGGTATTCAATAGTGGATTAAATCCAGTTAAATTACCGACTTCTGTGGGTGGGAAGCCTGATTAAGGTTCATTGTGAAAATGTGTATTTGAATCATTGATAGGTTGGCCTGACTTGCTGGAGCTGAAGTATGACACCGAGTATTTGGAAGCAGGGCTGGCTCCAGGCACCAGCTTCTCAAGCAGGTGCTTGGGGCAGCCGCTCTGGAGAGGGGCGGCACGTCCAGGTATTTGGCGGCAATTCGGTGGACGGTCCCTCACTCTGCCTGGGAGCGAAGGATCTCCCGCCGAATTGCCACCGCAGATCGCGGCTTTTTTTGTTTGTTTGTTTTGGCTGCTTGGAGCGGCCAAAATCCTTGAGCCGGCCCTGTTTGGAAGCAGGAGTTCCTGAAAAGCTCAGGAATTTATGATGTGGCTGAGTATTCTTTGAAGGATGTAATGCTAGAAATGAGAGGAAAAGGAAGAGATAGCGAATTAAGCTGCTATTGGTGCTGTTAATCTATCAAAGTTGTCCAATCAGGATCATTCCTAGAACACCATAGGTGAAACATTTTAGCATGGAGATTGACTGGACACTATCCCAGCTATTGGCATTTATTAAAAGGATACAGAGTTCAACTGATGTTTCCAATATTTGAAGGTTATTCTATGAACATCCTTTGGCTGTTTCTAAACTGTCCCTCTGGCAGTGTTTTGAAAGTGGAAGGGGCAGGATGAAGAGAGGAAAAAAGGGAGTCGTGAAGAAGTGAGGGGCGAAGAAGGGAAGTAAGGGAAGGGGAAATTGGAAAGAAAAGTAGAAAGGGGAAGCAGCAGAGACAGGAGGGAAAGAGTGAGAAAACCTGTAGAATATGAACAGCGATTGGGAGTAACTGTAAAAGTGGATGTGAACAGAAAAAAAAAAGGAGATAAGTGTAAAAAGTGGAAAGAGATGATCAACGAGAAAAGAAAGAGGAAAATATAGTAGGTCTGGCAATAAGGAAATTCCTCAGGCTTTTTTGTGTCTTAAAATCAGAATTTCTAGCACATGTGAAAGGGAGGGGAAAAAAGGATACTTTTTCTTCTAGGCTGGTGAGAGCTTATTCACTTGGATCTTGTAACTCAGGAAAAGGCTCAGCCAGTCTCATTTTAGGTGCAGGATAGCCCCAAAATCTCTTAAACTGCAATCACAGGATAACAATAAATGTTTATGTATTCAGCAAGCTTTGCCCAAGCAAATCCGATATTAATTGAATGCATTGTGCTCCTACCACAGAAGGGAGCTCTTTGATAATTGCCACTTGTGAACCACTAATGTTGACAGTGCTCCCGATAGAGCTATCAGAATGGTTGTGGAAAAGCTCACTCTTCCCCAGAAGGCACATGGCTGATCCCAGACCGTGTAGTACATCACCCATGATTAAAGTGTTTGTCATTATTTTTTCTTTAATATTGCACCACATTATGGTAGATGACATTAACTCTGACAGGTGTAAAGTCAAACAGTGATAAAAAGTGTGCTGTCAAACACCAGTTTATTATAGAGGCAAAGAAAACAAAAATAGATTGAACACTCAGTACAGTGATCTAAAGTATGCTCTTCTTAATACTTTTTTATGTAGCATAAAAATATTCTTGAGGAGGAAATGTGGAGATAGATGTTTAAGCCTTGATTGCTGTATATCTAATTAACTAATCATATCTTGCTTTTTAATCATTTGAAACTTGGATCTGAGAACATGAAAGGAATATATAGAATGGATATTTTAACTTGGAAGCCTTTTAACTAATACATGGTATTTCTATTACTTATTATAATTTTCTTTTGCATTTTAAAACAAAAAGAGTTGTAAGGGCACAGTTTCAAAACTGGGCACAGTGGTTGTCCTGCAAGAACTCTGCATGCTTCTGTTTCACCAGCAAAATCCTGTATTGGGGTCTGATCCAATGACCACTGAAGTCAGTGGAAGAAGTTAGGAGCCTAAATACTTTTGTGGATCTGGACCAAATGTGGCTTGCCCAAGGTCATACAAGAAGTCTGTGGCAGAGCATGGAATGTGTCTCCAAAGTCACAGCCTACCACCTTAAACACTGAGTTATTCAGTCCTGTCTACACTGATATTCCTGGTGACATTACACTACTCCACCTTACCACATACACTCACTGCCAAATGTAACCATGTACAAAAGACACCAGTTGTCTGGGGCACCAAATGTTATAACACAACAAAAAAGAAGATTGCATAAGCATATAGAGCAATAATACACTAATAATCAGATCTAATTCTCAGCCAAGATAGGTCATTGCCACAGTCTTTTGGTCTGTAACTAATCTTCATATTCATTTCAGTGCTATTAAAGGGTCTGACAAGTTTAGTAAAATTTAATGCAACCACTCTAGACACATACAGGGGAGTCGCATCTTACGCGGGGGTTAGGTTCTGAAGTCAGCGTGTAATGCGAAAATCGCATATAGTCAAACCCTCATTGAGTGGAATGGCAGGCGGAATCACCCGCACTACAGGTACAGTATTTAAATTATTATTTTTCTCTTTTTTGTTTTTGTTTTGCTGAGCGCATATAGTTAAAATTGCATAAGTTAAATGCACCGATGATGCGACTACACTGTACTATAATGTGAATTAAAGTAGGATTTATTCATTGCAAGTGGATTACAAAATTCCTTGATCCTTCTCCTCTGACCTTTAACTTTACTTCCTCTTCCTGAAAAGATTGAAATACAAAAACCCTCCCCAATTTCACATTCATTGACTCTCACCAGCTCCATCTGGGCTGTCTTACTTTTAGACTCAGCTCCACATGTATACCAACATCTTTCATTACCAGCTGGGTGAGATGCTCATTTGGATTGTGGAGTAAAACCATTTATTTTTCTTCTGTTGGCTCACATTTTGAGTCTAATTTCTGGGTGTAAGAAAAATGAGTCTGCTTGTCTCTTGTGGACAATAGCCCATATCATAAAGCATCATGAATTATTCAGCTAAACTGGCAGACTTTTGGCAGGAGAGGCTAGGTCCCAGCCAGCAGACAGGCTGATTTATTTTATGGGTGCATTCAGGACACCTGTAGGGTAATGATATTAAGTGTACTGAGAGCTCACCCCTCCCCATATACAGAGGTAGAATACAGATAAATAGCGAGTTGCAGTTTCCAGTATTCTGAATTCTTTAACCTTCATAAAATGTAAAGCTAGATAGTTCATTGGGTGTCTTCTCCTCTGCGTGGCAAATGATCACGTCTCATTTATAGCACTAATACTATAAAGATGTGCAACTCCTGTAGGGTTGAAGTCTATTTTAAAACACTCAGGCAGAGTCAGAGATATAGTTCATCAAGTAGCTGTGACAAAAGATACCATTAAAAAACAGGTATGGTTAAAAAAAAGAAAACAGTAGTATTCCTAGATCTCTTAAAAAATGATCTTTTATTAATACCTTCTGCTATTCTTACCCTTTTTTTCTTTCTTTGTCCTGTGCTCTTAAACTCTGAGCTATTGAGAATAGATTATAGCCTATAATAGGTCTTGATCAACTCATCGCCACAAAGTCCACAGTTTAGAAGAGATGCAAAGGAGTAAAGAAAATACAGAAATATCATAAGACTTCCAGATAAATAATTGTATGTATAATAACATTTGTCAAGAAATCCATAGGCTCAGGGAAATTTCAGTATTTTTAAGCAATCACTTATTTTTCATAGTCTAAGCTGAATATTTAATATTAGCCAGGTTCCCCGTGACCTAACCCCAATCCCATAAGCATTGTGAAATAAGAATCTGAAGAGTAATAAATATGTAATATAGGGTCCAAACCTGCAAACCTTTACTCATAAGGACAGGCTTTGGGACTCCTTGCTACTCCTGTGAGTAAGGATTTGCAGGATCAGGTTTCCATTAAGCATGCTGGAGTGGTGTTTCTTAAGTGTCTGGTAGAATCATTTCCATTGTTTCCATTAGATTGTGTTGGCTAAAAGCATTACAGAATTTAACAAACTTCTGGAACTAGACAAATACAACAGAGATAAAATAAATTAGATTAAAAATGGTGACATTCCTTGATTTATGTATTTGTTGAATACTATTCAGCCAGCACTACTAGCTCAATTAAACTAGCCTAGCACATTTTCCATTCTCACTTAGTGTCCCCATATGATGGCCAACCCCTTGCATGTATTATTTTCACCTGCTTAGCAAAACTGTGCTTGGGAAGCACTGTCACTTTGCTGTAGCAGTGTCAGCAGAGGAACCAGAGTCATCCCTATTATAGAATTCTGTAGGAGGGTTAAAAACCTATAGAAATGATATTCTCTGCTAAACGCCATAGGGTTTTTTAATGATTTCTATAGAACCATATTAAATTCCTATTGAGCCCTGTTGGTTTCATCCCTATTTCTATTAATAGAATTTTTCTGTAACAGCTTACACTTGAGCTAATGGAGAATTTCCTATTGTTGTAGTACTCTGCGGGTTGTGAGCCTCTTTGTGTCTCGAACACTAGAAAGCAACCTGTCTAACACACACTGGAGCAGGTTTGATATTCCATCCAGTAGCATGCAGTCATGCACATGTAATACTAATGTATTAAAGCCTGGAGGATCTCAGTTTTACTCCTAATACTAATCGATACTGAAGATTTTACTTTTCCAACAGGAGAAGCATGGTCTAGTGGGCAGAATATGCTGGGAGCTGATTATAAAGCATCTTCCTCTCTGATTTCTTTTTTTCTCATAATGAAGAGGTTTTCTTTTCTTTCTCCCTCCCTCCTGTTCTCCCTCCCCAACCTTGCAATCCAATCTGCATAGGGAGACACTTGCACCAAAACCATTACAACTTAAACAGGACGCTGTACAGAGACAGTCACACTGATCCGATTGTGGGCTCAGGACTTTTTGTTTATTTTCTGGTTTACAAAACAATAAATACTTTTCAAAATTTCAAAACAAACCCAAAAAGACAAACCAGGAATTAAGTGTAAAATGGAAATTGGCAAATGTGACACAGAGGCCCATTGGTGTCAGTTGGCAAAGGGTTCACCGCTCTGTGTCAGCAACTCCTAACAGGACTGACAAACTCACTACAGCGAACACACCACTTTCATGATATTTATCCATAAATAGTACCTGGTGAGAGATCAAATGAAAGCTGCGGTCATGGTGGTCAATAATATCATTGTGAAATATATGAACTGGTGAAATTTAATGAGTTATGTATACCTATCAATAACGTTTTAAACTGTGTAACCAGGCAGGATTGACAGATAGATTTTCTGCCAGACAATGCATATCTATTCACCTGTCCCTGTCTCTGATGTAAATTACACATTGTGAGCCAAACATAATAGGAGCTACATATGCATTCCAGATCAACCTGGGAAGTCACCTGGATTCTAAACCTATCCTGTCTGTGGGGTGCAAAGACCATAAACTTTGGAGTATAAAAGGGAGACAAAAGGACCTCTGTTTTATCCTGCACTTGAGGAAGTCAGCAATTATATTAATCAAAATGGGATCCCAAACTGCCCTGATTAGAAATGCTGCAATGAAGTGAGAAACTGCTTTAGACAAAGATTTTAGCCTATTACAGGCTGAACTCTGAGGAGCATGTTATACCTTTTGTTTCGCATGTAACCGTTTTTGTTTCCATTATTCTTTCTCAATCTCTCTTAAATCTTTATCTTTGATAATAAATGCATGATTGTTTCGCTATCAATACTTCTCTGTGCTGTGATGTTATAAAGAACCTGAGTTGTACCATCAAGTTGTGTGTATGCTGTTCCCTTGGGAATAGTGAACGTGGTAATTACTGTGAGTGTCCAGTGACAGGGGTGGGACACTACAGGGGATGCTGTGGAGGAGCTTGGGAACTGGGCTGCTAAGGTTAACCTGCAAGGAAACGTAGGGGCTGGCAGAGGCGTGAGGATATTGTTTGGATGGCTAACAAACTTGGGGTGACAGGGAGCAGACAGCCAGTGTAGCACCAGCAAGCCTGTCTCTTGCTGAGGCAAAGCAGGTAACATAGTGACTCACAGTACATACCTGTTTTAGTAAAATGTAGATCTTAGGTTGTTTCTTACTGTAGGTAAAGTGCCTAGGGGCAGATTGTGCAGGAGCATAGCTGAAAGTAAGGACTTGTACCTTCATACCTCCACCCCTTTTGTGACCTACTTTAGGGCACCACGAATGCTGTCTCCAGGGCTGAAACCAAGATGCTTTAACCCGCGCACACACCAAGGAGGAAGTGGGCAGAGAGGGTAATGGCTCAGGCCCCACATGCATTGGCTTGGGGGTTTGGGGGCCAATATAAAGGTGTATAAAAATGACTTCCTTTCAGTATAATCCAGGAACTTTTTGAGACACATAGTACCTTTTGAGACTCCCCCAGGGTTAGGGTAGAAATGTCAGCCCACCAGCACTAACTCAGAACTATACTGTAAAGGCCAAATGTAGCCCCAAAATATTCAGAGATCTCTTAGTTAATTTAATTAAAGTAATTATTCACTGGATTCTATCTGCTGAGAAAAGACTTCATCCTGCCATTCGTGGAAGCATAAATCCTTTTAAATTGTTCATCATAACAATGGACTGCATCCAGTGATCAATATGTAATAAAATCTTTTCAGTATTTTGCTGGAATAGCTGTTGATATCAATATATCTAAATGTTTTCTAGTGTTCTTATCTATTGACTCTTTTATAGTTACTCATTTGCATATTAATGACAACACATTTAATGCTAGTTTAGCATGTGTGATTTTTTTTTTTTTTAGCTGTTTGTTTGCTCCCAGAAAAAATAGATGAATAATCATGAGTTTTAATCCTGGTTTTACTATTAGTTAAGGGGCTGTCAACATCAATGAAAAGACACAACTGACTTCAGTAGAAGTTGGATCAGGCTTTCAGTGTGTGGCCTTGGACAGCCTCTCTAAGATTGAGCTTTCTTGTCTTTAAAGCAATAGTAATAAAAAAAAATACATATGCAGATATTTTATACATGGACAGTATTTACTCACCTACCACATAGAGGTTTAATTATGTAGCTCTGGCCAAATTCTTACAGCCTTGTTAACAATGAGTTGTACCTTACTTTTTGAATAGACACAGAGTGAGGTATTACTCACGGTGAGTAAGGATAGCAGAAGCTAGCCCTCAGTGTGTATTGTGGCTTCCCTTTACACTAGTGTACCATCTGAGAAGGAAATAGGGAACCTTTTCTCCTCCTGAACAGCAAGCATAAGGGTTACCCGTAGTTGTAGCCCCTGCACAGAGTTCTACCAAGATGCTCACCATGAGTAGCACTTCACTCCAGATGGGGCAGGATGAAGTGACTCCTGCCCACCTCCCCCACATGTACATGATGCAGGTGCTCAGGGGGAGTATATGTAAAGAGGAATAGCAATTTATGCAAATTATCTGTACACTGGCCCAAACGTAGTACTATGCCTAAAACTATACACAGTGGTTTGAATCTATTAAGTACAACCCCATATGAGAGTCTGGGATTAGTCGAATTGTGTGTGTTTTTTGTTTTTTATTCTCACTACAGACCATAATTTATTTTCTCTTTCAGTCATTTATTTACTAAATCCAGAGACTTACCGTTGGTTAATTGCCACCAATGTTGAGTTATTTTGTGGAAAACTATACCGTCCTCTTCCTCTGCAATAATATAACACAGAATGGAGGATGGTTTTTGGTGGCTTTATTCCCCTTCCTGCACATTAAAATCTGATTCTTGGGAAAAAAAAAAAAAAAAGCCAGAGTCTTTTTCATTTTGTTTCTTCTTTTATGGCATTGCTGTAAAGTAATCAGGTATTATGATGAGGGTGGCCATACAAGAAGATTAAAGTATTTTGATTCTTGATATGTCTTCTGGGCTTACCAAGACCTCTAAACTTCATTGTTGACTATCCTTCAGCTTGAATAGAGATCCCCTTAAGTTACCTGTTCACTCTTAACTTCTTAGGTAAACAAAAAGAAAACGCCAAGTAAGGATGTGGTGAGTGGAAATCTTTGTCTTCACTCAAGGGCCTTACATGGATGCAAAGAACCAAAATTAAAGGGAATTCTGAGATAAATGCTGGCACTGTGTGGAGGATCATGGTCAGCTTACCTTCATCACAGATCAGTGCTTTAAAGGGAAACATGTTGCATTTAGGGAAAATGTGTACATCACTAGAGCTCAAGGATACTAGTAAGCAGTTGTATGGTATGTGCTAGTGGTATAGCACAAGTGAGCTTTAATGCTTCCTTGTCACAAAAGAATGTGGTACTCTCTAGAGAGAACAAACCTTCACATACATCAACATTGTTCATACATATTTCTGTGCTTTTCAGGCTTTTCAGGAAAAATATGTTTATAAATAAATACTCCACTTCCCAAGGTTGGTCAGTATCTTATTAAAATGTCATTTTAGATATTATTCCGTAACTTGGTTTACTCTTTCTTTCATTGACCCTTTTTGCTGTGAAAGAGTGTAAACTCATGGGGGCAAGGACTGCCTGAGATGCCTGTCACACTTTTGGATGCTTGATAAACAGTTGTAACCTAACTGCTATTACAGATCAGGTCTCACTCTGCTGAGCTTTGTGAGATCTGACAGGATCACAGCACAGGGTGAAATGGCTAGAGGCTATTACTGTTCTATCGCTTAGGGAGAGCTGGACATGTAATTTTTTTTATTTGCCAAATGAATATCTGTAATTGCAAAACTCATATACTTACATAATCTCAAAATATCAAACCACTTTAAGAGCTTTTCTAGATTAAGCGGATCTTAAAAGACACAAGGTGACTTACAATTAAAAGAATCCACTTTCATCAATGGAAAAGGAAACAAAAGGAGGTAGTGTGATACGTGTTCACTGGATGACAAACCACTACTGCCACCTTTCCCTTTAGAGGTAACCTTAAAAGTACAGGGAGATGGGAGAGACGAAAAAGCAGATGGCTGGTTGTTATGAACGAAGACTCTAGAGAGGTCAACCATACTGCAGATGACTTGCAACACCTGCTAAACAACCTGAGACCTATCAGACAGGTACATGCTGTGTGTGTGCCCGGAGAAAGGACAGAGTGTGAAGTGCAGTTATTCATAAAATATTGAGCTATAGATATACTGTATAAACTCAGTTATATACATTTTCCTGATATATAAGTTAGGGCAGATTGAGCACATGCAGATTGTTCCTGTGCAGGGCGGTGGGGAGGAGGAAGAATGGGAGTAGCCCTCCCCTCTTTTTGTTCTCCTTCAAGATGTGGGCACTATCCTTGATTTTGTCCCTTTGGACCACACTCTTCAAAGAGGGTGAGAAGGGGCAAGGCCATAGTTTCCGATCTACAGCTAGCCAACTGAGCAGTGTGTCACACTCACCCAATAAAGGTCACAATATGGCCACACTCACTCAGCTCTTCATTACCCCAGCACAATCATTTGATAGACACAATGTGGCCCATAAAAGATTGCCCAGCATTTTCCAAAGTTACCCGCAACTTCAGGTGCCCAACCAGAAGTGTTGGTCACCTGAGCCTGATTTTCAGAAATTGCTGAATTCCCACACTCTGCAAATTGGGACCCTTTACGGTGATTCATACTGGGTACCCAGAATTACTAGTTGAAAATGTTGACCATTATTATTTTAGCAAGATTCAAGTCCTAAACATTATTTTGTTTTATTTATTATTTGTTTTGTGGTAGCCCCTAGGAGCCCAAGTCACAGATGAGGGCACCATTGTGCAAGACACTGTACAATCAGAGAACAAAACAGTGGTCCCTGCAATAGCTTTAATTCATTGTGAACTTTTTTTCTATAAGATGGGCACAAACCAGAAAACATTCCTTTAGTGAGTCCTGTTATATAAATTCTTCTTTGAGTGATTGTTCACGTCCATTACACATTAGGTGTACGCGCACCGCGTGCACGGACGTCGGAAACTTTTTCCCTTAGCGGCTCCCGTCGGGCCGGCAGGGCCCCCTCCCTCCCGCCAGAGCGGCGCCCCGCTCTAGGGTATATATATCCCTGCCGACCCGACCCCTCCAGTTCCTTCTTACCGTCCGTGGTGGCGTTGGAACAACTCTGTCTCTTGTCTGAGAGTGTCCCTTAGCATAGTCATTAGTGTTATTTAGCAAACAGTTATCAGTTAATTAGTAGTAGTGTTGAGCTTAGTAGTTAACAGCTCATTAGGTACTTAAAGTTCCTGCTGTGGTTGCTTGGTCAACCCCGGCACCGGCCCTGGGCGGCGGGGCATGCCGCACGCCCAAGGCTTCAAGGCTTGTGCCACGTGCCGCAAGCCTATGCCATTGAGCGACCCCCACGACTCGTGCCTCCGCTGCCTGGGGGAAGCTCACCAGAAAGAGCACTGCAAGATCTGCAAGGCCTTTAAGCCCAGAACTAAGAAAGAAAGAGACTTTCGCCTCAAGCAGCTGCTCATGGAGACGGCATTGTAGCCCTCCACTTCGGCGGCACCATCTGCCTCAGTGCGGAGCGCCCCGGCATCGGTGCGGGAACCGGTGCCGGTGGGTCACTCGAAGCCCACGGCACCGACCCAACGGGGGCATGTACGACACCGGTCGTCTTCGCCGGCAAAATCGAAGGGCCAACCCAAGGCCCGAGGACGCTCCCCGCATAAGAGGGCAGCGCCGGTGAAGACCTCGAGTGCGCCTAAGGCCGGCACGGCCCTGGCACAGGCCCCGGTAGTGGCTCCGGTGCCGAAAGGCCCGTCGAGCCCCGGGATAGGCGCGTCAAGTGAGGATGAAGGGCTGAAGGAGCTCTTGGAACAGCCCTCCACTCCGGACACATTTGAGGCAGCAAAGGACCTCATTGCATTGTCCGTTGAGGGCCCTCCACGAACTGAGGATGCTCCGCCGAAGTTGCCACACAGAGGCAAGCCGGCGATGGTGCGCCCATCACGGTCGCCATCTCGGCACCGTTCAAGGCACCGGTCCCGGTCGAGCTCCGCCTCGGTGGACTCCCGGTTGCCCTCGGCGCAGAAAGTGCCGCAGCAGTCGGGCTTCAGCAAGCGGTCGGCACCGACTCAGCAGCCATACACGAGTCGGCACCGGGATGCATCGGCGGTACGTTCCCCGAGACCGACCAGCCATAGTCGTTCCCGGTCCCGTGGTCACCGGTACCGATCCAGGTCCAGGTCGGCGAGACGCTGCTCCAGGTCCTGGTCGCGGAGGCGCTACTCCCCAAACCCGGACCGGCACCGTTCTACGGCTCCGCCATGGCCTTCCAGATCACCGTCCGTGGTGTCAGAGACTGACTCGGGCCGGTACGGTGGGTATGCCCATAGGGCACAGGCTAGCAGGGACTACGAAGCCTGTGGCCATCCCCAATGGGGCCAACCAAGCCAATGGCCGTTCTGGACACCCTGGGCCTACCACCAGCAAGGGCCCCCATCTAGGACCTCGAGATCCGGGCCATCAGGGTACCGATCCCGCTCTCCGCGGTACCGCCCACCATCTCATAAGGAGGCAACGGTCTCTAGACCGCAGGAGTGGGAGGGAGTGGACTCGGCACCAAGCACGGTACCGTCCCAGTCCCACACCGTGGGTCAGGCCCCAGAGGAGCAACCGGTCGATGTCGGGTTGCAGGAAGATGAGGATGGGCAGAAGGCCCCGACCTCTTCCTCCTCGCCGGACGAGGCAGTAGCACGACAGTGTCCGGCCCTCCCCCGATTGATCATTGGGCGCACCAAGACCTGCTTCGCCGGGTAGCCCTCAATCTGGGCTTGCAAGCGGAGGAGACTATAGAACAGGAGGACCCCATGGTCGACATCCTGAGCCCAGAGGGGCCCTCCAGAATCGCTCTCCCGATTATACGGACAGTCCAGTCCAACTATAAGATGGTGTGGCAAACGCCGGCCTCCAGTGCACCAACTGCAAGAGGTGTGGAGAGAAAATACTTCGCCCCATCTAGAGGGTTTGACTTCCTCTTTTTGCACCCGTCTCCTTGTTCGCTGGTGGTCTCGGCGGTCAACAAGCGAGAGCGTCATGGCCAGCAAGCCCCTGCGCCCAAGGGCAAGGAGGCAAAACGATTGGACTTGTTCGGAAGGAAAGTCTATTCGTCTGGGGGCCTCCAGCTGAGGATCGCTAATCAGCAGGCGATTCTAAATAGGCACAATTTTAATTCTTGGGCATCAGTCTCCAAGTTCAAAGACTCCCTACCGCCGGACGCACATCCTGAGTTCACGGCTCTGGTGGACGAGGGGATGGCGGTGGCCAAGACCTCATTGCAGGCCTCCCTCGACTCAGCCGACGCAGCGGCTAGAACAATCGCGTCAGGGGTAGTGATGAGGCGTTCGGCATGGTTACAGGCTTCAGGCCTTCCGCCAGAGGTGCAGACCACCCTGCAGGACCTCCCGTTTGAAGGTTTGGGCTTGTTCTCCGACCAAACGGACGCCAGGCTACATAGCCTTAAGGACTTGCGAGCAACCCTAAAGTCATTAGGAATGCATACCCCGGTGACACAGCGCAAGCCCTTTAAACCTCAGCCACCACAGAGGCAGTACCACCCTCGCCCTCGGCACGAACCGTACCGCCGTCGTGGCAGGGATAACAGGCGGAGACGTAACAATACGCCTAACCAGGGTCAAGGTCACGGCCAGGGCAAGCCGTAGCCAGGGAACAAACCAGGCTTTTGAAGTTACGCTCGAGGACAGCGTACCACATTCCATACCGGATCCTCCTCCAAGTTTCAAGGACCGCCTGTCCCATTTCTACCGGGCATGGTCGCGCATAACATCGGACCGCTGGGTCCTGCACACAGTGAAGGCGGGCTATACCCTCCAGTTTTCCTCGTCCCCTCCCTGCCATCCCCCTTCCCCATCCCTCTTCAGGGACCCCTCTCACGAGCAACTTCTCATGCAGGAGGTACAGACCCTTCTCGCAGTAGGAGCAGTGGAAGAGGTCCCACCGGACCTAAGGGGAAAAGGATTCTACTCCAGGTACTTCCTGATTCCCAAGGCAAAAGGGGGCCTCCGTCCTATCTTGGACCTGGGCGACCTAAACAAGTTTCTGGTCAGAACGCGCTTCCGTATGGTCTCCCTTGGAACTATTATCCCATCCCTGGATCCGGGGGATTGGTACGCTGCCCTCGATATGAAAGATGCCTATTTTCACATCGCCATCAATCCGGCCCACAGGCGGTTCCTGCACTTCACCGTCAACCAGCGCCATTTCCAATTTACGGTCCTGCCTTTTGGCCTGGCATCAGCACCACGAGTATTCACGAAATGCATGTCCGAGGTAGCAGCCTTCCTTCAGAAGAGAAGGATGCGCGTGTTCCCGTACTTGGACGACTGGCTCCTCGCGGGCAGGTCAGAGGCCAAGGTCCAATCTCACGTGACGCTGGCCTTACAGATGTTCGGCAGGCTCGGCCTCCTGGTCAACGTGCCCAAGTCCACGTTAGCTCCCACACAGAGACTGGACTTCATAGGTGCAGTCCTGGACTCGGTGACCGCGCGGGCAAGCCTCCCAGAGTCACGGTTCCTGACAATTCAGAGGGCCGTAAGCTCAGTCCAAAAATTCCCCACGACAATGGCAAGGTGTTGCATGCAGCTCCTGGGACACATGGCAGCCTGCACACCTGTAGTCAGACATGCCCGCCTAAGGCTCCGGCCTTTGCAGTTGTGGTTTACCCAAACGTACCGCCCCAACAGAGACCCCTTGGATCTGGTGGTGACGATCCCAGATCGGGTGTTGGGCTCGCTCCGCTGGTGGCTCGATCAACAGCAGGTCTGCGAAGGGATCCCCTTCGCTGCCCCATAGCCCACTCTGACGTTAGTAACAGATGCATCGGACCTGGGTTGGGGGGCGCATCTGGGGGAACTGCGGACCCAAGGTTTGTGGTCCAAAGAAGACAGGTTGCTTCACATCAATCTAAAGGAGCTAAGAGCGGTTCGCCTCGCCTGTCAGACCTTCCACGCCACCATAGAAGGTCACACCGTGGCAGTCCTGACGGACAACACTACCGCCATGTTCTATATAAACAAGCAGGGCGGGTCCCGGTCCTCTCCCCTCTGTCGCGAGGCACTTCAATTATGGGACTTCTGTATAGCCCATGCGATCCATCTCATTGCAACGTATCTCCCAGGGATCCAAAATGGCTTAGCGGACCACCTCAGCCGATCCTACCAAATGCACGAATGGGCGTTGAGGTGAGACGTCCTGCATTCAATCTTCCGGAGGTGGGGCTTTCCCCGGGTGGATCTTTTCGCCACCAAGGACAACAGTCAATGCCCTCAGTTTTGCTCATTTCAGAACCTCAGCCCGGGATCACTGGCAGATGCCTTCACGATTCCGTGGGGAGGGAGCCTGAGGTATGCCTTCCCTCCGTTCCCGCTCATACACAAGGTCCTCCTCAAGACCCGCAGGGACAGGGCGACAATTATACTCATCGCCCCGGCCTGGCCACGCCAGCATTGGTTCACGACCCTGCTGGAATTGTCCATAGCCGACCCGATCACCCTCCCCCTCCATCGCGACCTAGTCACACAAGACAAGGGTCGCCTGCTCCACCCGAACCTGTCATCGCTACATCTCACGGCGTGGTATCTCTCTGGTTGAACGATGCGGAACACAGGTGCTCTCACCAGGTTCAACAAATCCTCCTTAGTAGTAGGAAGCCCTCCACAAGAGCGACCTACCTGGCCAAATGGAAAAGGTTCTCCCACTGGTGCGAGCCTCAGCACATACAGCCTCTACAGGCCTCAGTTCCGTCGATCCTGGACTACTTACTGCATCTCAAGCATCAGGGGCTTGCGCCCGCCTCGATTAGAGTGCATTTAGCTGCCATTTTGGCATTCCATCCGGGAGAGTTGGGAGTGTCAGTGTTCTCCAACCCCACAGTGGCCCGATTCCTCAAGGGGCTGGAGAGGGTGTTTCCCTACTTGCGCCCACCGGTCCCTGCGTGGAGTCTGAACCTAGTCCTAACTAAGCTCATGGGACCCCCCTTTGAACCCACTTGCTCCCTCATGCACCTCTCGTGGAAGGTGGCGTTTCCCGTGGCCATCACATTGGCCAGGAGGGTATCGGAATTGAGGGCCCTCACTTCAGAACCCCCTTATACAGTTTTTCATAAGGATAAGGTGCAGCTGAGGCCGCACCCCAAATTCCTCCCGAAAGTGGTATCGCAGTTTCACATGGGACAGGACATTTGTCTACCGGTGTTGTTCCCTAAACCCCATACGGACCCTCATCACCGCAGCCTACATACCCTCGATGTTCGAAGGGCATTGGCGTTTTACCTGGAACGGACCAGGTCGTTCCGCAGAACACCTCAGCTGTTTATTGCCATTGCGGAACGTATGAAAGGCTTGCCTATCTCGACACAGCGCTTATCGACATGGATTGTGCATTGTATACGCACATGTTATGAGCTTGCCAATGTTCCGGCCCCAGAGATCCGGGCCCACTCGACTAGGGCCCAAGCGTCCTCAACGGCCTTCTTGGCGCAGGTCCCTATCCAGGAGATCTGTAAGGCGGCCACCTGGTCGTCCGTGCATACGTTCACAGCCCACTACGCGATCCACCATCAGACCAGAGAGGACGCGATGGTCGGACGGGCTGTGCTACAGTCAGTTGTACCTTGACTCCTACCCACCTCCAATGGTAAGCTTGGGAATCACCTAATGTGTAATGGACGTGAACAATCACTCGAAGAAGAAAGAACGGTTACTTACCTTCTGTAACTGTTGTTCTTCAAGATGTGTTGTTCACGTCCATTACACTTCCCACCCTCCTTCCCCTCTGTCGGAGTCTCCGGCAAGAAGGAACCGGAGGGGTCGGGTCGCCAGGGATATATATACCCTAGAGCGGGGCGCCGCTCTGGCGGGAGGGAGGGGGCCCTGCCGGCCTGACGGGAGCCGCTAAGGGAAAAAGTTTCCGACGTCCGTGCACACGGCGCGCGTACACCTAATGTGTAATGGACGTGAACAACACATCTCGAAGAACAACAGTTACAGAAGGTAAGTAACTGTTCTTCTCTCTGCTAAGAGAAAAACAAAGGCTCAGTTCTACTGGCATACAATAGATCTAATAAGAGGAAGCAGAAAATGTATCATATGAAGTACAGTATTTCACTTCTAAATGAGCTATGCTGCATTGCAGACTACTGTTTTTTCTTCACAATTTTTCACATCAGTTACTTATTGCTTATGTATGCCACAATAGGTATGCATGACTGTTACAAAACAGGTAATGGCAAAGGACCTGATTTTGGGTGGTACTGTGCACAATAGCTCTAGAATGTCTCTTGTGTTGCAAGACGTCCCTCTTTTTAGTCCCAATGTTGCCAAGAAATTTGCTGTCCCTTCACTTTTTAGTCCGGAAAATGGTTAATCCCAAATAGAGAATCATTAAACCAAGAAAGAGCTGTTTACACTAAAGGAAAGAGCCGCTCTCATTTTAAGTTTCTTCCGTGATTAACTTTTCAGTGGCCTTATTTTGGATCTTTGTCAGATATGTCCCCTAACTGGCCCCTTCTATGTTGAGCCTCTTCACCCCTCATTGACTTCAATTGTAGTCATGGGTGCTCAGCACTTCTGAAAATCAGAACCAAAATCCTTTCCTGTATGGCAACTTATACATGTTTTTGGGTCATAACTTGCAGGCAATTAATAAACAAACCATTTTATGTGGCTGCAGGATTGTGTGCCTAGCCTAGCAGGATCAGGGCCTTAGACCCCAAATCTGCAAAGACATGTGCAACTTTACTCATGCTAACAGGATTGGGTCCTAAAATAAGACAAAAACAGCAGGAGGAGATAACACAAAAAGGATGGGAGGGGAAGGATGACAGACAGATATTTTGTGGGTCACAAAAGCTGACGTTGGATCCATTAAGCAAATGTGTACTACTAGCTGATCACTATTCATATGTATTGGCACATCCCAGCATAGAAATCTGTATAGCAGATAACAAAATGTTAACAGGAAATGTTTATAAAATGACTCTTGATTCCAGAGCACCAATTGAATATTTATTAGCAAAAACACAATTTGTTCCAGCTTATACTGGTAAAATGTTTTTGCCAGTCAGGGTCCCTAGTTTAAATCCTTTATTTTCTTTCTGATCTTTGAGACAAATAAGCTTTCAAAACAGAGATATCCACAGCCGGTGGGGAAAAAAAAAGTTTCTATTTAAAGAGACGCTGACATGAACCAGATTTGACCCAATCTTGTTTTCTTTTCTTAATTCCTTTTGTATTATTATTTCAAAACAAATGTGTCCTTGTTCTTTCTTGTTAAATAGATAAAGGACAACTTGAAAGTAACAACCTGTATGTATGATGGAAGGGGGAGGGGAGAGAAATGGTTTAGTTTTCAAGCTTTGAAGAGTTTATTTCAAATAAAGAAAATGTATTTCCAGAATAATTGAGAATATCCTGGCAGTCTCCCCTTAAAACATAAGCTATTTGAAAGTTAGAATTTGTATTTTTTTTTAAATGTTCTCTATAAAAGAAAAATATAAACTGTCTTTGTTGACAGAACAAAAAGCAGTGGTCTCAAGTTGCAGTGGGGGAGGTTTAGGTTGGATATTAGGAAACACTATTTCACTAGAAGGGTGGTGAAGTACGGGAATGGGTTACCTAGGGAGGTGGTGGAATCTCCATCTTTAGAGGTTTTTAAGGCCCGGCTTGACAAAGCCCTGGCTGGGATGATTTAGTTGGGGTTGGTCCTGCTTTGAGCAGGGGATTGGACTAGATGGCCTCCTGAAGTCTCTTCCAACCCTAATATTCTTTGATTCTATAATGCAATTGCAGTAAATAAATATAAAATACCAATGAGGCACACAGAGATGAGTTTACTACTACTGTTTTGTATCAAACCACTTCAGATATGTGAACAAGTACTTATGAAGTTTTTCAGTCATTCTTCTCAGTCAGTCCTGTTCCTGTAGCCACATGAAAAGGTTCATTTATCAATTGCCTTCAGGTTATGATCCAAAAGCATGCATAGGTTCCTAGAAATGTTGTTTATAAGACTTTGGTATATTTCTGACTGAGAATTAGAAGATCCAGTGCTTTGTGAGGGACCTAATAGAATGTTTTCCAAATAACTTGGGATGTGTGAGTTTCTTTTTGCACTGGGTTTCTTCAATATAACCTAAACCTTGTTTCTCTCCTCTCCTCAAAACCCTTTTCTTTACCTCTTTGATTTCTCAATTATATTCCTAAGATTTTGCTGGAGCTCGGCTGGTGATTTTTCATGTAATGGTCTTCAATGTGTTTCTTTAGCTGACCTTTCCAATGCATATTTTTGAGCCATATGTTCATTTGGCTTGCCAACTACAGGATGCAGATGATAACAGCAATTTAGTAAGAAATTCACTACAAGTCCATAAGTGAAATGAAACTTCTACGTCACCATATATCTTTATATAGTATAGGTATTGTGCTGGTGCCTATGAACCCCAGTCTTGTGCTAGGCACTGTGCAAGTACATAGGAAAAAGACAGCCCATTCCCCAAGGAGCTTTGAAATGCAAACACTTCGGTGATAGAAAGCAACAGCCATTACATGCCAGCTAGAGTGCACAATAGTTATGTTAACTTTGTCTACATGGCTCAAGTGTGGGTGGGGTGGGGCAGGAGTTAACAACACTTTTTCCTTGCTCCACCCATTTGGGATGCAAGGAGATGTCAACGCTGTGTACTGATGTTCAGAATAAAAAATAATGGGGGTTCCTCGGGCATAGGTCCTCCTCAGTAGGATTTTATTACTCTCATAGTTTCTGTGCTTTATTCTTCCTTGATGGGGGAGAGAATAAGTGGTGGTACTTGTGACAGGTCTCCTACCCCCACCAGGATTCAACCTGGAACTGGGGTACCACTGAGCCCTCTGACTCACCAGCCTTGGCTTCCTCTCACTCTGTGTTGCTGTGACAAGCTGCAGACTGCTCCCAATCCTGCACTCTCACCAGTATTCACACCGGCAGGGACACACCCAGCTGCAGCTACATGAAGGCTTATTCTCAGCCACTCATGAACTAACAATAGAAAGGCTCCAGCCAAAATACCCCCAGCTCCCCAGCCTAGGACCCCGGAGCTATAACGTCTTGCCCTCGTCAAAAGTCTGACCAGTAAAGGAGTTATTATTCAGTCCACCACTTCTCCAAGGAAATGGACATGCACCAACCCTTGTTCCTGCACTGAGATTTTTCCCCAAGCACTTCACTCAAACCACACAGTTTTAGGTAAAATATATAACTACGGAAAGATAGATTTTAAGTGATTATAAGTGATAGCAAACAGATCAAAATAGATTACCTAGCAAATAAACAAAAACACAATCTAAGCCTAATATATTAGATAGGATTTGAATTAAGCAGTGTTTCACCCTGTTAGATAGTAAACAGTCCACCAAGGTTTCATACACAGGCAGGCTTCCTGCCTCGGACCAGCACTTCCCCTCTTTCCATCTTTTTTCCTCAGATGTTTCCAGGTATTCTCTTGTGTGGGGAGTGAGGCCAATTGGTGATGTCACATCCCCCTTTTATAGCTTCTTCCATATGGCGGGAACCCCTTTGTTTCAAGCCAAGTTCCCTGCCCAGTTTGTGGAAAAATACAGGTACCAAAATGGAGTTCCATATCATGTGATCTAGTCACATGCCTTTCCCTGCTTCGATGAGTCATGGCAGCCATTATCCATAGGCTGATGAAGCATCCTTAGGACAGTTCTTCAGGCAAAGATAAGCTTTCCCCATGGTCCATTATGATTGTTGATGGGCCATTCAACTTGAATAGGCCATTCACAGTGTGCTGGCAGACTGTATGTAAAGCTTTGTGGGTGTTACCTCGGCTATTTCTACACTATGCACCTTTTAGAGACACAGCTGTGCCGCTAAAAGGTACGCAGTGAGCGACTGTTTGTCAGCAGGAAAGCTCTCCTGCCGCCAACCCGCTGTTCACACCAGTGCTTTTTGTCGGCAAAACTTTTGTCATTCACGGTGTGTGTTTTTTTCACACCCCTGAATGACAAAAGTTTTGCCAACGAAAGTCCAGTGTAGACAAAGCCCTAGGTGTAAGCACATTTGAAATACAAATACATAGTCAATACCCCTAACTCCATATACAAAAATGATACATTCATACAAATAGGTAACCATATGCAGCAAGCCATAACTTTTCCATAGATCCCTCACATGATATATCTTGTACAAGATGCATCATAATTGTATCACTATGGTGAATATGAGGTGCCAGGGTGTTGCTTTGGGGCACAGAGTTATTCAAGGCATTCTGCGCCAAAAAATTAAAAATTCTGCACACAATATTTTAAAATTCTGCAAGTTTTATTTGTCGATAAATAAATGCAGAGGCTCCAGCATGGGGAGCACAGGCGACTGGCTGCATGAAGGTGGAAGATCACCCTGGAGCCTCCCTCCCCCACCTCCAGGACATGAACTCAGTGGTGAGGCTGCACCTGACACAGCACAAGGCCTGGGACTGTCCCAGAAACACCCTGGGGCTATACCCCTCTGCACCAGGTATGGGGCAGATAAGCTCAACCAGGCAGGATCCAAGGGTGGGGGGGCTCAGTGTGGAGGGATCCAGGTGTGGGGTGAGAGGATTTTGTGTGGGACAATCTGGGTACAGGCAGCTCATTGGAGGTCTAGGTGTGGGGGGATCTGGATGCACAGAGACTCGTTTGGGGAGTTCCAGGTGCAGGGGCAATGGGACTCTGCAGGGGCTTCCAGGTGACGGTTGTTGGGGCTCATCAGAGGGGTCTCAGTGCGGGGGTCTGGGTGCAGCTAGTTGGCGGACAGTGGCATGGGTGTCTGGATGGCGTGGCTCAGGGTAGCCCAGGGCTGGGGCATCAGAGTGGGGGTTTGAGTGCAGAGAGCTCAGTGGGGGGGTGGTCCGGGTGCAGGGGTGGAGGTTTGGTGGTAGGGGGTTGGTACAGGGGGGCACCAGATGCAGGGATTGAGGTTCAGTGGGGTGGGGTTCGGGTATGGAGGTCTAGAGGATTCTGGATGTACCGGGTAAGGCTTGGCAGGGATGTCTGCGTATGGGAGGTCCAGATGCACAGGGTTGAGTGGATGGTAGAGCAGCACCCCATACAGTGACCCCTCCCCCCACAGCTGAGGAGTGATGGGGGCAGGAAGCAGGAGAGGATGCTGAGCTTCCTGCATCTGGGAGAGTTTCTGGGAGTGGGTCTGACACAGCCCCAGCCACTCTTTGCAGGGGAAAAGGAAGTTCTGTCCAACCCAGCTGGAACTAGCAGCTGATCGCAACTCAGGGTAGGAGCCACTGACTGGGGTGTCCCCAGCCCTGAGGTGATTTACCTCTCCACCAGCTGCCCTGGGTGCCTGAAACGTTGTATCTGCATTGCTAGGGAGTGGTGCTTGACTGCTCTTGCAGTTTCCCTTTGCTTCCCTGTCAGAAAGTCATTTTTTTCTGTGGGGAAGCAAAGAAATCTGAAGTGGACATGAATTCTGTACACGCACAGTGGTGCAGAATTCCCCCAGGAGTACAGAGTGTCACAGTACTTTCCCACATACCATTTACTTTGAGTGCCAAAATCATCTGCCACTTACAATAGACTGTGAAGATCTGTGATCGTACCTCTCCTATCTTCTGTGCTCTGACCAGCAGAGAAGTTATTTAAATGTTAATAGTGTCATCATGGACTGCCTGAGTTAGTGCCTAAGGGCTTGTCTACATTTGAAATGCTACAGATGTGCCACTGGAGCATTTCAGTGTAGACACTCAGTATAACAATGAGAGGGATTCTCCCGTCAGTGTAGTTAATCCACCTCTCTGAGAGTCGGTAGCTAGGTCAACAGAATAATTGTTCAGTTGACCTAGCATGGTCTACACCCGGGCTTAGGTCGGCTTAACTATGTTGCTCAGGGGTGCGGATTTTTCACATCCCGTAATGACATAGCTGGGTTGAGTTTAACTTTTGAGTGTAGACCTGGCCTAAGTGAGATGAATGGGGGAATTCATGAGTTTCAGAGCTATTGTTTCATGTTCTCTGCAAACACAGGGCTTGTCTTCATGGGAACATGCAGAAAAATTTATCTGAATTAACTACAGATGTGAATTTGAAGTGAATTAGTTAAACCACATTACATTCCTGTGTGGACATTGTTATTCAGAATTATAGTGGCCTTATTGCAGTTTAGTTTTTTCACTTTGGAAATGAATTGAATTAAACTAAACTGAACTAAGGGCAGGTCTACACTTAAAACACTGTATCAGTGCAGCTGCACTACTGTGGCAATTAAGTGAAGATGCTTCTACACTGACAGGAGAGCTTCTTCCCCACCATGCAGTATTATGTGGACAGGAGAGCTTTTCCTGTCATCATAATAAATCCACTTCTTATCCAGCCTCCAAGAGGTGGTGGCTATGTCGACAGGAGAAGCTCTCTCATCAACATAGCACTGTCTACACGCGGGGCTAGGTTGGTATAACAGTGTCGCTTGGGGGTGCCCTGAGCCAGGTAGTTATACTGGTACAGGTCTGTAGTATAGACTAAGACCATCCACTTTAACCCTGGATGAAGGTGTTCACACAGCAGTTTAATGGGGTTTAACTAATCCACTTTAAATTCATACATTTAGTTAATTTGGATTAATTTTCCTGGATGTCTTGGTGTAGACAAGCCCTCAGGCAGATGTTGCATCAATTATGCTTGGTTCACACCATAAGGATTAGAGACATAGGATTTGAATGGAAGCTGAAATTATGGAGCACAAGAAGTCACGTTGGAATAGGTAAGGAATGATATACCCCAGCACAAATACACATTCCGCCACATCTCACCTCCCAATTTGAGCCTTGTGTAGTTTTTGATTGAACTGCCAGATCTTCAAAGAGGGGTGTATTTTGACATAAAATAGTTGGATTTGCCCAAATATTAACATTTGTCCTATATTAATGCATTTTTTCAAACAAATTTATTGCAATTTCCTGCATTTTAGTCTACTAGTATTTTTACCTTAAATTTTGTTTATCAAAAGTATGTGATTATGTAATGCTGTTCTTTTTATGGGGCAATCCTGGTTTATTCATGGGACTGAAGATTGTAATGCAGACAATGAAAACTGAACACATAGTCCATGTTGCAAGATATGTCTTATGGCCAAACAGTGAAAAATAAGAGTGAAAATTTTTTTGAAACATTTAATGGATTTATAATATAATTTCAGCTATATTTGTAGAACCCATTTTCTTTATGGATCCAGTGGATAATAGACTCAGCAATTTTTCTCACTTGTTTAATGCAGTTGTGTTCACCTGTGCTACAATGAAATTCTTTTAGGTGGTTTAAGGATCCAGATGTTGAATCTAGCATTTGGAATGATCAGTGTAGATTTATCACATTTATTGAAGGACTTTAACTTCATGGTCCTCTAAAGGTATGTCTACACTACAAAATTAGGTCGATTTAATAGAAGTCGATTTTTTAGAAATAGATTTGATTTCTAAAGTGTGTGTCCCCACTAAGCGCATTAAGTCATCGGTGTGCGTCCACAGTACCAGCTAGTGTCAACTTTCGTAGTGTTGCACTGTGGTAGCTGTCCCACAGTTCCTGCAGTCTCTGCCGCCCATTGGAAATCTGGGTTGAGCTCCTAATGCCTGATGGGGCAAAAACATTGTCGTGGGTGGTTCTGGGTACATGCCATCAGGCCCCCCTCCCTCCCTCCGTGAAAGCAATGGCAAAAAATGGTTTCTCGCCTTTTTTCCTGGGTTACCCGTGCAGACGACGTACCACGGCAAGCATGGAGCCGCTCAGCTCACTGTCACCATATGTCACCATATGGTTAGGTTGGTCGGAGGCGTCTGGGCAGACATGGGTGCTCCTGGCCGGCCTCGGTGAGGTCGGTCGGGGGTGCCTGGACAAAAATGGGAATGACTCCAGGTCATTCTCTTCTTTAAGTTTCGTCTAATGGAGATTCAGTCCTGCCTGGAATATCATGCCAGCTGGAGGCTTCTGCCTCAGGCTGCTCTCCCAGTCATCAGCACCGCACCTACCCCAGCCTACCCCTTGCTCATAAAGCCTGGACAGTAGAAAGGAACAGTTCAACTATAGGCTGAGCAAGTGGAGAATGGTGGTAGAATGTGCCTTTTGATGTTTAAAAGCTCGCTGGCGCAGTTTACTGACTCAGACTTCAGCGAAACCAATATTCCCATCGTTATTACTGCTTGCTGTGTGCTCCACAATATCTGTGAGAATAAGGGGGAGACGTTTATGGCTGGGTGGGAGGTTGAGGCAAATTGCCTGGCCACTGATTACACGCAGCCAGACACCAGGGCGGTTAGAAGAGCACAACAGGGCACGCTGTGCATCAGAGTAGCTTTGAAAACCAGTTTCATGACTAGCCAGACTCATAGAATGTCAGGGTTGGAAGGGACTTCAGGAGGTCATCTAGTCCAACCCCCTGCTCAAAGCAGGGCCAATCTCCAGATGGATTTTTGCTCCAGACCCCTAAATGGCCCCCTCAAGGATTGAACTCACAACCCTGGGTTTAACAGGCCAATGCTCAAACCACTGAGCTATCCCTCCCCCCACATGCTATGGTGTGAAAGTTCTGTTTGTTACTCCTTGATGAAAACCCGCTACCTTGGTTCACTCTACTTCCCTGTAAGCCAACCGCCCTCCCCTCTCCCCTTTGATCTCCACTTGCAGAGGCAAGTCATTGTTGTTTCAAATTCATGCATTCTTTTTTAATTTGTCACACAAATGGGGGGATAACTGCCAAGGTAGCCCGGGGTGGGAGAGAAGGGAAGCACAGGAGTGAGGTAGTTGTAGGGGCACCCCCTAAAATGGCATGCAGCTCATCATAGAAGCAGCATGTCTGGGGCTCTGACCCGGAGCAGTCGTTTGCCTCTCTGGTTCTTTGGTAGGTTTGCCTGAGCTCCTTAAGTTTCACACTGCACTGCTGCAGGTCCCTGTTATAACCTCTGTCCTTCATGCCCTTGGAGATTTTTTCAAATATTCCTGCATTTTGGAACGGAGTTCGGATAGCATGGATTAATCTCCCCATACAGCGATCAGATGTAGAACCTCCAGTTCGGTCCATGCTGGAGCTCATTCAAAAGTTCGCAGGGCTTTTCCTGTCTACCTGCCAGTGCATCTGAGTTCAGAGTGCTGTCCAGAGCGGTCACAATGGAGCACTCTGGGATAGCTCCCAGAGGCCAATATCATCGAATTGCGTCCACACTACCCCAAATTCGACCCAGCAGGGTCGATTTCAGCACTAATCTCTTTGTCGGGGAGGAGTACAGAAATCGATTTTAAGAGCCTTTTAAGTCGACAAAAATGGCTTCGTCGTGTGGACGGGTGCAGGGTTAAATTGATCTAATGCTGATAAATTCGATCTAAACTCGTAGTGAAAACCAGGGCTAAGTGAATTGACTTAGTGTCAAGGTTTTATCTATGAAATATTTAATCTTGACACTCAATTCTCCATTTTCTGTAAAGATTTTTGAACACAGGAATGTAGTATTTGTCCTATCTGATCAGACTATTGCTTCTCTAGTCCACTTTCCTGCCTCTGGTAATACCAGAATGCCTGGTGCTCAAAAGGGTAGCAAATAATGTACTAACTCAATTATTCATTGTTATATATTTGAGCGGTGGTGTGATCTTTTTCCTTACCTCTATAGTGATCATCCTATGGTCTCTAACTTCAAATTCAGTTAAATCTTATCTTAACATATGTAGGTATAAAAGTTTCCATTTTTCATAAACTTTTCCAGACTTTATAAAATTTCATCTGCTATGTTTTACTCTAAGCTCCTATGGTATTCAATTTTACAGTTTGCCTTCACACTGTGTGACGAAGAATGCCTTTTCACTTGTTCTGAATGTATATGCTATTAATTGTCCTTGTTCCTGTACCATATTAGTAGATACTGTAAAAATAAATAAGCTAAAATGTAAGGATTGATCAGTTTTAACTAGTTTTCATAATCTTAAACACTTCAATCATGTCTCCTCTCTCTCTTCTCCTTTCTATGATAATTTGTCTTAGTTCATATGTAAATCCTGCCACACAACTAACCATTTTTGCTTTTAGTATTACGGTTGCTGAGACAGTAGGTTGGACAGTGTACAAAGGCACACCCAGTACACATGGGCTTATCTCTGGGCCAAGTGCCTGGAACAAATAACTGGGATTGGTAGGTATACTGAGATTGGATGAGGAGCCTGAGAGATTGGGACTGGGGGGCCAGTGGGAATGGGGAATGTGGGCAGATGGGGGAACTGGAGGCCAGGATGGTGGAGAGAGATCAAATAAGGAGTCAGGAGACGATTGGATCTGGGTCTGGTTGGGTAAGGAGACTAGGAGGGGGAGTCTAGAGGACTGAGTTTAGGATTTATGGAAAAGGAGACGAGGACTAGGAAGAGAAGACAGAAGTATGGAGGCTGGGACTGGCACGGTGAGGAGCCAAGGACTGGGACAAGGAGACAAGGATGAGGAAAAAACGGGACTAGGATAAAGATAATCTGGAGGGAATGGAGAAGAAAGGAGACATACTTGGGGGGGGAATGCGCAGAAGAGTTGGTGCCTAATAGATCATATTCACATCCACAGCCTGGAATGAAACCCAAGGTTCCTGACTCTCACCCTTCCTCTGCTGTCAGCAATCAGCAAATAGCTGTGAAATCTACTGTTAGTGCTATCACTTATTCCATTAGCTCAAGTTGCGGAGGTCTGTGTGGTGGAAATAAAGGTTCTAACCCTGCTGATGCACCATGTGGGTGTCAGTCGATATGATGTCATATGATGGAATTTCTGGGTTTTTTCAGTTTGCTTTTTTAAAAACTTAGGAAGTTACACATACAAAAACTGAGCTAAAATAACATAATTAAGGTTACAAAGTCAAGCACCGAGAATTAGAAAATGCTGATATTAATGTTAATTTTTCAGAGCCTTTAATTTCATGATCGCTGTTTTTTTTCCACAGGACCCCTATCTCCTTCAGTGCACAGGGTGGACCGTGCTCTGTGGCTGAATCAGGGTTGTGCAGAAAAGGCTGTTTGAACTAGATTATCTTCCTAGTTCCTTCTGCTTCATTTGTTGCAAAGGTTGGAAGGCAGGTAGTGAAGGAAGGGGGGGGATTACAGAAAGAGAAAGAATGGTCTCATGGTTAAGGCAACTGAATGCTGCTCTGGATAATTGGATTCTCTCCCTGCCTCTACCACAAAGTTCCTATGTGATTCTGGGCAGGTCACTTAATAAATCAGTCTTTTGTGGAGGTGGTTACTTATTGTATATTCTTCATTCTTTCGGCTGAGCCTACGGTGTGGGTGCAAGTGGTTGTTCCCAGTAAGTCTATCAAGGTACATAGAGGATGCTATAGCCCCAAAAATACCAAGCCTAATGGGGGCTTAGGAGTAGCCCCAGGTAAGCCTTGTGAAGCATAGGGAAGATAACCTAAAGAGTTATGGGGCGGTGGAGCCAACTGAGCCTCCTAAGGCTTTGTAGATGAGAAATTCCAAAGAGTCTCTGGGGGTTTCTTCCCTCCTACAGTCCTCAATAGGTCTAGAGGAAGGGGTCTTCCTCCCTTGGTCTTCTCATCTGCCTCTCCCCACCTGCTTTAAGGGGCTGTTTTCACTGCAGATTTAACTCGGGCTCTTATTTTGGTGTTGCCCTTAACACAGCTCCTGTCCCCACACACAAGCCTCTTGTCTGGATGTATTGGTACTTTACACCCAGACTAGTTGGCCTGTGCAGGGGTATAGGCTAAAGTCTGAGTGCGGCTTAAACTTGGGATGATAACCTGCCACTTTGCAGTGGCTAAGCCATTCCAGTTTTGATAGTCCTCCAAAGCCTTCCCATGATTCCCCTACCCAGAAGGACAGACAGGTTCTCCCACAATTCACTGGGAAAGAATTATAGGGTGGCTCAGTTTACTGCAGCACAAAGAACCGTAGGGTATGACCCTAGAAAAACTAGCTCCTTCCATGACTGAGTGCAGCACTAGTGTGGATGCAGTTGAGTGTACACATTCAAATAGTGCTTTGCAGTTTGGCCACTCACAACTGAGGTAGGCTACCCTGGGAGCTCAGACCCTACTGTTGCTCACCTGAATTAACTCTGCAGTGAAGACATATCTTGGGTGACAGCAGAGAGCCTGCAGGGGAGTAAATGTACCCCTGAGGCCTGAAGGAGGGGAGAACCTTTTCATGAGCCTTTTGATGGCAAAAGATCTCTTGTTCTCATTGATAATTCGCCATAGCAGTTGAGCTACTGCCTGAGCTCTAGCACTCCTGGGAAGAGGTCTAGAGACTTAATTTTTATTTATTTTTTCCCCAAAAAAAGAAAGCTTAGGTCTCTGTCATGCTGTCTGGAGCAGCTTATGACCGTGAGCGCCTGCCTCAGGGTAGACGGTCAAAAACAGGGCAGCTATCGCAAACTGGTGGTATGTTCTATAATAAGATTTCACCAAGCCAGTGGCAAATGTGAACTCCTGGATCACTATAACAGTCTTAAATTGCAATCTATCTTGTCACCCAGGATAATTGGATTTAGTGATAAATAGAGTCACTTACACCAAAAATCACAAAACATTCAGGTTGCTTCCAATCCCAAGAGACCAATCACTTACCCCAGATCAGTTGTACCCTAGATCTTACACCAAAGACAACACCTGTAGCCAATCCTGTACTAAACTATCTAAAGGATTACTAACTAAGAGAAATGAGAGAGTTATTTACAGGTTAAAGCAAGCAAGTATATACACCCAGATGAGTTGTAACCTAAGTTCTAAGAGTGACAGAGTTGTAGAGATCCGTCAATTCAAAATGTCTTTTAGGGCAGAACCTAGGGTAACCTGTAAGGATTTCTGGATTCAGTTTAGTGTCCCTGGCCCTGTGAGAGTTCAAACAGCAAAGAGCTGACAAATTTTCCTCTGTTTTATTTCCTTCATTCAGTCACCAAGTCCATAGAAGAAGCTTCCTTGCACATATAATTTCCAAGGTGTGATAGGACCATTCATTCCTTGATGGCCTATTTGATTTTGATAGTTCTCCTGGACAGGTGGGGGAAACATCTTCCCATCTGAGTTCACGAGTTTAGAGTAAACATTTTTAAAGTGATAAAGCAAAACATACATATTTCCTTGTAGCATGGAATACAGACATTATAAATAAGATTAATGCATGCAGCAACTTACAAACATTCTATAGAGTCTGAATACTAAATGCATTCTTATAAGACTAATATTTAATGCTAACACATAAGTAAACTGGTCTGGTCTCCAGCTATGAGTTTCAGTTCTTAGCTAGTGCCTATAGCCTTGGCATGAGCTTGGCCTTGGTTTACCAGCATCAGTATCCACCAGTCCTTTGATGTGCTGCATTAAGGTCACAAGCATCTACATTGCCTGGAGACATGCCTAAATTAGATGTCATTAACCTTGCAATCAGTCTCTAATCAACTTAATTTTGGTCCTGGTCTCAGCCAGAAGATCCTGATAAGTCAGCTTTATTTCTCTCCCTTTCCTGTCTTCTTTCTTTTATTTTTTGCTACAAAGGGGCAAAAAAAAAAAAAAAAGTTTTAAAAGTTTTTGAAACGGTTTCCCAGCTGTATTTAATTTTATGTCATATTCAAAAATTCCATGTCTAGTCCACTTCAAATTTTGTAGCAAAATTAACCACAGCCCCAGAACTGACCTATCAATTTTGAGTCCAATATGACTTTTGTTTTTGGTTGGTTGGTTTCATTTCTTTCTTTGATTTTTTTTTTGAGGAGGAGGGGGAAAGAGAGACATAAAAAAGGCTAATAATGCGTTCTTAACTCTGGAACGACTACTAAATTAAGAAGTCTCACCTACTATTCCATACCATCACAGGAAACAATTCTGCGCCTGTGAAGTAAATGGGAATGTTTCCCTCAGCTTAAATGGGAGCAGGATCAATCCCTAACTTTTCAGAGGTTAGCAGTGAAATTCTGGATACGCTGAAGTCAATGGGAGTCTTGCTATTGACTTCAGTGGGAACAGGACTTTACCCTAAATGTTTTTAAGTTAAAAATTGCTAAATTCCTTCATCTTCTGAATGTTGCCTAGATGCAATAACTTGTTCCCTTTGTTAGTTCTTCAGTCTGTCAGTTCATATTTGCATACAGATACGGTGTAAATTCATATTTTCACCTTTGTTCAGAGATAAAGAGTCCTCATTCTAATAAAAAACACAGATACATTATGTACATTTGGGCGTCTCTGTAATGAGAGCTTTTTGAGATTTCTTCAAGTGTCATGTATCTTACATCAATAATGGGCAAAGAAAACATTGTATACACTTTCTCAAGTAATCCGTTTGTGGGAATTTGAAGAAACTGCCTTTTCCATATTGTACCTTTGAGATTAGCATTTGTTAGCAAGTTACATGTTTTCTCCTGGAAAGGCTGGGCAAGGAAATAAAAAATGCCTGTCAGGGAATAGAAAGACCTAAAAGAAGGTCTGCATAAGCTCGAAAGTTTGTCTCTTTCACCAACAAAA
Source organism: Malaclemys terrapin pileata (assembly GCF_027887155.1). Classification (NCBI taxonomy): domain Eukaryota; kingdom Metazoa; phylum Chordata; order Testudines; family Emydidae; genus Malaclemys; species Malaclemys terrapin. The sequence goes on from NC_071505.1 coordinate 33,383,054, forward strand.
ACTGGTCCAATAAAAGATATTACCTCACCCTCCTTGTCTCTCAGGGAGTAGTAAACACAACTGTGTGCATCATTGGTTTTGTAAGGGTGGGCAGTGTTTCCCAGGAACTTGAAACATTTGATTCAAATAGCTACTTATAAATGTGTGAGGCCTGTTTTCAGTTGAGGGCTCTCTAGAGGCTAAATGCAATGTGCTTCTTGGTGCACTAAATTTAAAAAACTATTTGTTCAAGAAAGGGGATGCACCAGCCTTTGTCAGATACATACAGATGGCTTCTGTGTTGCGACAGCCCCCCAGATAACAAACAAATTGACTACATTTTAACTAATGATTACACCTTCTATATTTAATTACAATCGCCTAATTACTTAATTGTCTGCCATTTTATCTTTCATTCAATAGAAGAAACCATAGTGCAGTACTAAATAGCTGTTTACATGAGTAGCAGAGGCGTGTGCAGAAAAAGAAGGAAAGAAACATTTCCTGGAGTAACCAAAACAGTGGTCCTGATGTATTTGCAGTCTTATTTGTTTTGATGTGGGTATTGCATATTAGTGAAAGTCTTCAACATTAATACTCCTCTCTGTCTTTGTACTTGCTATATCCCATTGATATATATTTATCTTACAGTGTTTACTTGAATATTGATGGTCTTCAGCAGTCTCTGTACTGCATTAAAATTTGCCACTTGTTTAATTCAATTTCTTTTGTATTCTGACTTTGCTGACAAAAGTAATCTATTTCTGGCAGTTGGTAATGCAAAGTTTAAATTGTAAATTCAGATCTTTAGTTTTAAAATAATTCCCTAACATATTAGATCCACTAATCAAGTTATCAGAATGGATATTTCACACTCGGTGATGTGGCATCACCTTGTTTCCATGATTAACTTACCTTTCCAGGTTTTCAAGGAGATTCTGCTGCAAATGAGGTCTGAAGCATTAACTTTAATGGATTAATCAAGATGAAAGAGAGAGACTGATCTATCCAAATGTGCATTGATTCATCTCCAAAACACTTAAAAATGAGAATGCTACCAAAAGCCCAGCAGATGTAGACTTATCAGTATATAAAACCTGAGACCAATTCATTCTAAAAATACATTTATAGATTAGTGGATCAGAAGCCATTTTCAAACCCAATTAGATGTGTTCCTCAAACAAGTGGAAAGTCATTTCTCTAAGGGCAGATTTTATCAAGTTCATCTCAGTAGTTTCTCGGATTAGTGCTAAGCATTAAGTAAATTTATCACATTATTAACATACCAATACTGTATCAAACAAGTGTCACTTTCCCCTGCCCAAAGTCTGATGCCATGGTTGGTTTTGTTTAATTAATTAATTAAAGCACCACATGTAACAGAAGAGAGATTGTTGTGGGTTTTTAAAATTGTTTAACCCTAGCATAAATTTCTTAATTTTTTTAATCTATATTTTCCTTAATATTCTAGAAGGATGTTCTCATCTCTGATTGCCGTGATTTTTAAATGTACATCGTTTGTGTGGACAGATGGTTATCCTTTTCTCGTTATCAATCCCATGCTTCAGAGCATAAACAGAGGACCCTCTAGGGTCAGGAAGAAAGGTCTTTCTTTGATAAAATGTACATTTGTCCAAGTGCATTATAAGTGGTATAGGGAAATGGGATTCTGTTTCCTGTGTAGCACAGGTGGATGGGGGGGAAGGGCAATGTCAGAGCCAAGCTATGGATGCTGCATGTCTTGATCAGCAGCCCCTGTTTGGGAAGCATATAGGCTATGGATCTTTTAAACTGTTTATAACCCAGCCTAACAGCTTTCACAGAGTGTCTCAGGTATTTATATGAATTGCTTTTCATAGGAAGATGAAGAGCCAAACTGTATAACAAGAGATGCCAAATAGGATATTTAAGTTTAGCATTAAATTGTTAATAAATCATTGGTAGCACAGTGGAGACTTTGTAAATGAATATTGTGGGTGTAGTGTAAATGTGTATCCCTTTTCCTGACTTAGTCCGATTTCTGTATCCAGCTAAGAGTTTTTCCTGTTTTGTTGTTATGACCTCAGTAGCCATTAGCTTGACCAATATTAGTTCCTGATCTGTTAGCCATTTTAAAATAAACCAGTCTTTTAATTTACTAAAATCCATTGCTTGTTGACTAAAACATGCTTATAGAATGAACCAAGGATTTAGGAGTGGTCATGTCAATTACTAGAGCCTAAAGCTGAACCGAATATTATTCTATTGTTAAAGGAGGGAAAAACAGAACATTTGAAGTGTCAAACTCAAGGTTGCCACTCTTCTGCAACAGTGAGAAAGGTTTAGAATCTTATATTTAGTGACTGAGCAGTTTTCCCACCTCATCAGGAAATAGGAAAATGCTGGGTCTACATTTTAATTATAGGAGGCCTACTAAAGACCTCCTCTGCTGGATAAGGGTAATTTTACATGGTGGAAAGGAATATTAACAATGACCTGTTTTGTATGCTGTCTATACTGTAGTAATACAGACCTGATAAACTGGAGACAACAGCTACTTAGTTGCTCACCTTTTTAAGTCAGAGTGCTTTCTGCAATTATCTATTCAGTTGTCTAATTAAACATTTAAGGACCAGATTTTAACACCCTTCCTCATGCTGAGTATTGTAACAATCTTGGGGTTCATTAAATAACAAACCAGTGAACGAGAAAGGAATAAAACTTTAATAAAACAAACTGGGGAGCGTTTCTGGTGACCTGCTGCACACAGCCATGTGGTCCCATCTCCAGGGCATATCTTGAAATTCCTGTATTCGTAATACTGTCCCTTATGAGGGAGCATCTCTAAGTTATAAACTTCTACAACTATATCTCTACATCAGGGATCGACAACCTTTGGCACGCTGCCTGCCAGAGTGCTTACCCTGTCGGGTTGGGCCGGTTTGTTTACCTGCCGCGTCCGCAGGTTCTGCTGATCCGTGGTTCACCGTCCCAGGCCAATGGGGGCTGCGGGAAGTGGCGCGGGCTGAGGGATGTGCTGGCCGCCGCTTCCCACCACCCCCATGGGCCTGGAGCAGCGAATCGCGGCCAGTGGGAGCCGCAATCAGCCAAACCTGCGGATGCAGCAGGTAAACAAACCGGCTCAGCCCACCAGGGTGCTTACTCTGGCAGGCTGCGGGCCAAAGGTTGCCGATCCCTGCTCTACATCTTCCCTGTGAAGAAAAACAAATGAAATCTTATGTACATATATCTTAATAGCTATCTAATAGCACATGCATTAAATTCTCAACCCGTGTAGTACATTTCCATAAACCCAATGTGTCAACTATCTAGAGAGAAGGGGATTATCACAAAATCACTCTTGAGTGCTTCTTTACCACTCACTTTCCTAAAATACCCTTTTTCTAAGCAGGTTAGCAAGTCTCTATGAGTCTTTCAGGACGTTTAATCTCCCACTCTAATCTTCTCAGTATCAGCCTTTCATTAGAGTGTGAGTTGTTCTCTTGTTCCTTGACAGTTTCTCCTTTGTTCATCGATGATAAGGGATCAGTCAAATGGGAAATGCCAGAGTCCACATCTACTGTCAATGTGTTGGAACTTTCTGGGATTACTCATAGATCCTTTCAATTACATCTAAATGTGTTCCCCTGGTCCATCTGGACTACATAAGACCTTAGATGCAGCTGTTCTTTAATGGCACCCCTTTGTCCCCAAGTATTAGGGTTCCACAGGCACACACTATCACCTGGGTTAAGAGATGGGAGATCATGGGCCCTTTTTTCAAAATAATATTTCTGTTTCCACTTCTGATTTTCTTTCATCTTCCATATGGTTGCATTGTTATGAGATTTCACCGAAGTTATCAGTAATTGGTAAATTAGATCTCATCCTTCTTCCCATTAACAGCTGAGCTGGAGAAAAGCCATTCTCTAAGGGTGTACTTTGGTAAACCAGTAATGCCTTTTTTTCATACGGTTATTTATGGTCTGTATAGACCTTTCACAAATCCATTTGATTGGGGGTAATTTGGGCTTGATGTTTTGTGATGAAAATCCCAATCAATGGCAAATTGCCAAAATCTGCACTGAAAAATTACAGCCCATTATCGCTGAAGACTTTACGTGGAATTCCATGTCTAGAGAAGATTCCCTTCATACTGGCTATCACAGACTTACTATTAGTAATGTGCAGTGTACAGATTTCTGGATACAGAGAATAATAATCTGTGACTATTAAATAATTCTTTGATTGCCAGGTAAATAAGTCAGTGCCAACCTTCTCCTAAGGCCTTTGTGGAACTGGATGAGGTCTCAATGGCTCTGCCTGTTGGCATGGCTTGTATTTCAAGCATGAAAAGCAGTTTCTTATCACATAGTAATATCATGATTGATCCACAACCAATACAGCACCTCTCATGTTTGTACTTCTCAATTTCCAAATGACCCTCATGAACTTCTGTAGTATTTCTTTTCAGAGGCTCATTGGAATTACAACCTTGCTGCCCTTGAAAATCACCCCATTTATCACAGTAAGTTTGTATCTGCAGTTCCAATAGTCTCTTATACTTGGACAACAACTGCTTATTTTTTCAGGCCACCCTTTAATTATCACTTCTTTAAGATTCCCAATGATTCATCTGTTTCCGTTTCCTCTCTTATTTGTTGCAGTTTCCTGTTAGCTATGGGAATTGGCTTTATAATCAAATCTACATAGGCTTGCATCTCTGTCTCTAAAGTCTTTTCTGGTTTTGTGGAGCCACTGCTCTGGAAAGTACATCTTCAGTGAACATGAATTAACTGGCCATGTAGGTCACAATCAAGTCATACTTTTGTAGCTTTATCATCATTCTTTGAATCCTTAAAGTACAGTCATCTAGCAGGTTGCTAAATAATGCTATCAAGGGACCTGTGGTCTGCTTCAACTTCCACTGTCTGTCCATAAATATACTGATTGAATCTCTCACAGACAAACACTAGTTCTAAAAGCTCCTTTTCAATCTCTGTGTACCTGGTTTCTGCTTCAGTCAGTGATTTGGATGTGTATGCCACTAGTTGCCAACAACCATGCTTCTGTAAAATCCCTGTACCTAACCCAGACTGTGAAGCATCTGCTGAAATCTTAATAGTCCTTCCCGGTGTATAGAGCTTCAACACATATCAGCTGTTGTTTTAAACCATCCCATGATTCCTCCTGCTCTGCACCCCAATACCATTCATTTTTATTCTATAGGAGTTTTCATAAAGCCACTGCTTTGCTAGATAGATTAGGTATGAATTTTCCAAGATAAGTAACCATTCCCAGAAACAGTTGGACATATTTCTTTGACTGGGGACATGGCATCATTTCAATTGCTGAAATCTTCCTCTTATTGAGTTTTACATCTTCATTGGAAATAATGTCCCCAACAGCAGTCATTTCTGTAATCCCTAGAACACATTTCTCCCTATTAAGTTTGAACTTTGCAGCTCTAGTTGCATCCAGGACTCCCCGAAGTCTACAATCATGCTCCTCTTTCATTGAGCCCCATATGATGATGTCATCCATTGAGGTGTCAACACCATCAACATGTTCATAGATCATATGTATGGTTTGTGGTACACTCCTGGTGCTTAAGCTATGTCCGAGGGTAAGCATAAGAATCTATATCTTCCAAATGGGGTATTAAATGTGCATAGCTTCTGTTAATTTTTGCTGCCAAAAACCTGAGGATGCTTCCAATTTACTGATATATTGAGCGTTTGCAAATTGAACCATAATCTCTTCTCTGGTTGGTAGTTTGAAATGTTCTCTTTTGATAGTCTTATTGAGGTCTGTGATCTAAGCATATGTGTAGCTGGCCATTACTTTTCTCCACAATGACAAGGGAGCTCACCCATTCTGTTGGCTCCTGAAATTTTTGTATTACTGTACTTGTGTTGCTTCTGTTCTTGCAAGTACAGCCTTGAGTTTATCACACAGAGCAAATAGCACCTTCTACATCAATGATAACTGTAGAGACCCACTTTTTATCCGGATTGTATGTTCACCCTGCAAGCAATTCAACCCTGGAAACAGGTCATGATATTCCCAAAAGAGTACCTCATAGCCAGGTTCAGTATGACCTTGTATTGAGAGCACCCATTTTACCAGATTGAGTTTCTCACATGCAACCAAGCCTAAAATTAGTGTCACCTCCTTTGGCACTACAATGAACAGGAGCCTGTATGTGGTGTTTTTATGGTTGATGCTAGCAATGCACCTCCCCTTCACTGATATATTTGTTCCAGAATAACCAGTTACTTTTGTTGGTCCAGTTTGGTCTTATTCTCAGTCTCTCATAATCGTGTTCAGATTGAATATTAATCTGAGTTCCTGCATCCAGTTTTAGTGGAATAATTGTTCCGTTCACTGTCATAGGCAGTATCCAGTCCCTCTCATCAGGTTTGCTAGATCCACTATGTCTATTAAAAACTCCTCAACCAGGTTGTCTTTAACTGAATGCACTTGACTTTTCTGCATTTGGGATCTGCAGCATTTTGCAAAATGATTATTTTCCCCACATTTATGACCGTTTCTCAAAGGCAGCACACTGTTAAGGGCCATGCTGTGATTCACATCTTCCACATGACTGTCTATACCCAGTCTTCCCCCTAGTTTTCATAGCAAGTGATTCCACTCTTTGATTTGACTTATTCTGGCTATAGTCTTTTGTACTTAGTGCATGGATAACCCCTTTTAGTGAATTTAGCTCTTTGGCTTATGCTTTCACAGTTCTGCTTCCCTGCATATTTGGCGAGCTTTTTCTAAAGTTAAGTCTTCTTCACAGAGCAGTCTCTCTCTTTCATATTGTCTTTAATGCCACAAATGATCCTGTCTCTGACCAGAGCCTCTGTCAGCTCACCAAAGTCACAGGTTTACCTGGGTTTCCTTAATTTTCTGGCATATTGCTCTATATGGTGTCATCACTTTTTTACATGCATGTAAAAAATTCTCTCTCTCAAAGGTTTCATACCTTTTTGGCATGCAGTGTTCCTCAAATTTAGTCAGTATTTTACTTAACTTCATGCTTTCACCTTCTTCAAACTTAAAGTTGTTATAAATATCCAATACTTCCACCCCAACATGTAAAAAGATAGATGATTTCTTTATCATTTTTCTCCTGTGCCCCTTGGCTGCTAAATAAAATTCAAATCTCTGTCTGAATTTTTTCTAGTTCTCTGCAACATTGCCTGACAACTGCAGACTGGATGGAAGTTGCAACTCATCCATTTTTGATTCCCCCGTCCCTTCTTAAGCTAGTCAAACTACTATTGTGCTCACCAAATACATTGAAAAGCCTCTGTGCTTTGTGCTCCATGTGCTTCTCTGGTACCTCCCTTTGTCTCTGCTTTCTGTTGCAAACACAGGAGTTAACTTCAAAATGACTGCAGTTTCCTTCTCATTCAGCACTTGTGACACCATGTAAGGATCTTGGGGTTCATTAAATTACAAACCAGTGAATGAGAAAGGAATAAAAAAAAGGGGGGGGGGGAACTTTAATAAAACAAACTGGAGAGCATCTGCTGCACACAGACATGCAGTGTTCCCAACCCCCGCCTCCAGGGCACATCTCCAAATTCCTATGTTCATAATACTGTCCCTTATGAGGGAGTGTCTCTAAATTATAAACTTTTAGAAATAGCACCTTACTTCACAAGTGTCCCTTACCCAGTGAGAAAGATACTACACTGCATCATTAAGGGCACTGGAATTTGACCATACATTAGTTAGGATAATTCGGTAAAAGTGATCTTTTATCAGAACATGATTTTCATACCTCACTTCATTTACAAGTCTCTCTATTTTAGTGTAATGCCAACAGACCCCGGTGGTCGGGATCAAACCTGGGACCTCTGGAGCTTAGTGCATGAGCTTCTACAACATGAGCTAAAAGCCAAGTGGCTGTTACCTCAGGGCTTGTCTACACTGGCACTTTACAGCACTGCAACTTTCTCGCTCAGGGGTGTGAAAAAATACCCCTAAGTGTTGCACATTTCAGCTCGGTAAAGTGCCAGTGTAGACAGTGCTCCAGCGCTGGGAGCTACTCCCCTCCAGGGGGTGGTTTTTTAGAGCGCTGGGAGAGCTCTCTCCCAGTGTTGCGCTGTGACTACACAAGCCACATTAAAGTGTTGCCACAGCAGCGCTTTAACATTGCCAGTGACGACGTGTCCTAAGGCTGTAGAGCAGACTCATTTTCTCTCTCTCTCTCTAAGTGGTCTTGGTGCTACTAGATGGGACAGAACACCACACCCAGGAGGTGTGTGGGTTAGATTAGGACCACAATAATTATAAAAAGATGAGAACATGGGGTAAAATTTTCAAAAGCATCTAAGTCACTTAGAGACGTAGCTCCTGGTGACTTCACATGTTAATGTAAACAGGGCTTAGGCACTTTTTAAAATTTTACTATGTACGTTGCCTTTTTAAAAATTTTACTCTTTATCTGTGACTTTTTAATCTGTGAAGGCTATACATTATTGGCCTGATTTTCAAAATTTCTGAGAAGCTAACAGCTCTTTGGAAAATCAGGCCCTATGGATCCTCATAACTAAGAACGTAATTCTTATGTGAAGAATGTGTTAGTCTCCAACTCTTGCGAAATATATCAGTTTGCTGTGTTTTGTTTACTTATTTGTTAAACATCTCTGTACAGCAGGGATCGGCAACCTTTGACACGCAGCTCACCAGGGTAAGCACCCTGGTGGGCCGGGCCGGTTTGTTTACCTATCACCTCCGCAAGTTCGGCCGATCGCGGCTCCCACTGGCCGCGGTTCAGCGCTCCAAGCCAATGGGGGCTGCAGGAAGCGGTGCAGGCTGAGGAATGTGCTGGCCGCTGCTTCCCGCCGCGCCCATGGGCTTGGAGCGGCGAACCGCAGCCAGTGGGAGCTGCGATCAGCCGAACCTGCGGATGCAGCAGGTAAACAAACCGGCCCAGCCCACCAGGGTGCTTACCCTGGCGAGCCTCGTGCCAAAAGTTACCAATCCCTGGTGTATAGCATTGTAAGCCATTTTGTTCTGTTGTGGAGTGATGCTGTAAATTTTGATGGCTTTGCAGTTTTGAGCCATTTTTATTTGAATTAATTTTGGTTTTAATCTACAAAATCTTAATGTTTGAGGCTGGAAATGCATATTTTTGTTTAGTCACCTGCAGTCTGAGAGTTTATTCTGTTTATTAATAGAAACTGGTTACCTTCAACTTTTCTGTGTGAGGTGGAAAAGCTTCATTCTTTGACTCCAACATAGGGTTACCAGACATTGTGATATTATCAGGACTGTCCCAATATTAGGGGCTTTGTCTTATATAGGGAACTATTCCTCCTCCCTCCCCCTGAAAAAAAAAAGTGTCCTGATTTTTCACATTTGCTATCTGGTCATCCTACTCCAACAGCACTAATCTGCAAATATGACTGAGCCAAAGAAAGTTAGTTCTCATTCCATTGTATAAACTTGGGCTGAGAAAATATAGATATTAATATTTGAAGGTAAAAATACTTAAGATGAGTCTATATCTTGTTTTCTGAGGGAACTAAAAGCATCTTGCATTATGCAGCATTTATGGTTTTGCTTTTTTATTTATTGCCATGACATTAACTATAATAATAAACTAAAGGTCAGTAAATCAAAAGCTCTTACCTTTTCTTGATTAGTTTATGGCAGTGCATCCATCTCAAAGGCTGTGAAAATATGGAGAGAATGAATAGTATTTTTATGCAGTTTTTATTTCCTGCACCATATTCTGTTAGCCTTACTATGAAAGAACACAGAGAGAACTGTGCATACATGGGGAACTTTTCATTCATTTTCCAAAAGGGAAAACTACAGAGTTATTGATTTCTATTTTAAAGAAAGAAATTGCTCCATATCATAGACTACAAGCCAAATGCAGAGGTCCTTATGTAACCCACTAGTAAGTGTATGTTACTCAGTGGTTACTCAGGCAAACTCCCATGAGTAAGACATTGGGGATTGGAGGGGGCGCAAAGACTAAAGGTTACAGTATTTGGGGCTAAATTAATATTTTGGTATTGAATGGTATATGACCAAGTCCTTTATGAAAACCATACTAATTTTAGACAAATAATTTCTCACCAAGTAGACAATCAGTGTTTCTTTTATCTTCCCCTCAAATCTCATTTTCTTCCTGACTATAGATGTGACAGCTTCTTTGCTGACTCTGTGGTCTGTAGGGTGACCAGACAGCAAATGTGAAAAATTGGGACGGGGTGGGGGGTAATAGGAGCCTATATAAAAAAAAAGACCCAAAAATTGGGACTGTCCCTATAAAATCGGGACATCTGGTCCCCCTAGTGGTCTGTTGCGATAGATTGCTAGTCTATTTGTGAATTACCTTATCTTAGTTAATTCATCTTGTACAGTGCTTCTTTTCACCTTTGCCTTTATGTAATGTGTCATCCCTGGAAATTGGTGCCCATACACAGAAGAATGCAATTTCAGAAAAGTACCAAAATGTAGCTCAGTATATGTTAGTATATGAGGAATTATAACAAGGGGGCAGCCCCATCTATGGATGTGCCTTGTTACAAAAATAACCTCAGTTACCCCACTATACATGGCAATTTAATGACAATATTGAAGAGGCCCCTTCTGGTAGCTGATCTGTGGTGTTACCAGGACACTGTATTTATTTTATCGACTTACTTACACATTTTGCAAGTCTGCATTTGCTTGAGCATTGATATTTGTGCTAATCCATTTTAATGAAATTATATACTGCAACGTGTAGCTTAATTACATGGTAGGCAGGAATGATGCATTGCAAAGTCATCTTAATGTACTTGCAGGTGCTCAGAGAGTATTGGCAGCATCTATTAATGTACCTTCCATTATATTAGTAGTGATTGGCACTTACTGTAGAGCCGTAACTTGGAAGCAGTTGTAATTCATAACTGTGGTTTACTTTACACCTGGAAAAAGGGTAGTAGATGGAAGTCCACAGTATGTATGTAGTTCACTGCTGAACTTTGAGGCAAAATTGTAGCCATTTTTTTAGTATTGTAAGGACATAATCCTCATTTTTTTAACATCACTATTGGAAAGTTAGTAATTCAGAGTAAAAGAAATCAGGTTTAATTAATGCACTTTATACTACTTCAAAATTAGCAGAATAATTGGGAACTTCTTGTTCTTGTTACAGCTTTTACAATGCTTTTTTTTAATATCCAAAAATGTAAATGTGGGGTTCATAGACCATAAGCATTTGCAATAATGCCAGGCATTTACCATTTTAGATGTTGTTATTAACTGAATCTTTCCTCTGGTGTTACCTCTCTTCTGTGTACTTAGTGTTAATTACATGAGTCAGATCATGGACCAGCAGGGCCATATCTAAGGACCAGACTTAATCACCAAACTTGGTTCAGAGATGTATTAAATCAGATTTGAACCTAAAGTAAGCCTCCTACAGTGAAAGATTAGTGCACTGATGTCATTTTATATGCAGTTGCAACACCTGACTACATAGATTTATTTTAAAAAAAAAGTTAGAGCAAAAACAATTTTAAATAAAACATATGATTGAGCTGAATATTCTTGATACTGTCTAAGAAACCAATATGAGTAAAAGGCATTCTGTACTGGCTAATCGTCCTGTACTCCATGTTTGGCACATTTCTACTCAGTTACTTCATTTGGACACACGGGTGGGAGGTTTGAGAGTACCTACGTGATTTAGAAGCATAAGTCCCATTGAAAGTTAATAGTACTTGTTCTCTCAAATCATGTAGGTGCATTTGAAAAGCCTGCCCGTAGTGACCAACCCTGCAGCCATTACAATAGTCCTTCCCAGTGTGACTACTCCCATAGGACTTGTCTAGATTAGATTCCCCACTCCCTCCCCAGATTTCCCACCGTTGTTACCACTGGTTCTGCTCCGCTAGTGACAGCAGAAGTGGCTGTGCTGATGTAGGCAAGATGCCTTTCAGCTGGTGGCATTTTAGGCACCCTGCTGTGCAGGCTTTCTCTGAGCAAGATTTGATTATACGATGCTTTAAAATCCTGGTGGCTGCTGCCTGGAGCTTTGTGTGCACAAGTTCTCCCAGCATTGCTACCACCAGTGGAAGTGAAGTGGCGATATCAAAATGGGAAGTTTTAAGCAAAAAATCCTAATATAGACATTCCCAGAGGCATGGCAGGATCCGACACCTAGTTTCCAGTCCTCTTCCTCAGAGGCTCATAAGCTAGAGTATTATTTGTCTACATTCTCAAGAGAAAGAGAGAAAGTAAGAATGTTTTTAATTTCACTGGGCATGTATGACCCACTCTTCCGTAGCATATCATAGACTAAGGCAAGCATACACCCTTTCCCCCAAGAATGCTTAACATACTCAACTAACTCTGTCAACTTCTATACATGTCAGCACCATGGAGTTCTGTAGCACTACATCCATTCAGTCTATTTGAACACTGGTAACAAACAGTTCCTTTCACTCATTTTAATGTATTCAGGTTCTATTTAATGACTAGCAAACATAATTAAATTAAGGGGAAATTCATGAATAATAGAGTAATATAATAATAAATTTGAATCTTTATGGGTGGCCATGGGTGAAGCCGCTGGGTGCCTTGATTTAAAAACCAGTACAATAAAAATCTGCAAACATAATAAGCCCTAAACAGTCAACAGTACTAGCTTTCTGCATATGGATAAGTGCATGATGTTGATAACTAGTTATTTGTTTAAAAAAAAAAAATAGGCCCCTGCTACTAGCTAAATGACCAAGCAGCAGAAGGCTTTACTCTTAGAGCTGGTGGGCCATTTTAATCGTAAGTGTATGATTCATTTGAAGTCCTCACACCAGAGAAAGGGTTAAAGCTTATAAACCTTAATATACTATCCGAATGTGAAGAGTCTTCTCGTCTCAGATTTCATCACATAGGATGCAGTGATCCAGTATGGTAGTCCATCATCATGCCAATGAACATTCCAACTCAGTCTCATGTATGGAAAAGTCAGGGCAGGTAAAACTTTGTTCATGAAAACCCTGGGTTCAAACCTGTTTATTCTTAAACATATATGATATAAATCAAGAGACTATCCTGATTAGACGAGGGAGAGGAAAAACAGGAGGACAATCTGAATGCTCCTGCCAGAGCTACGGTCATGATAATGAATGTTCATTCTCAGATTTTTTTCTTTTTTGGGGGAAGAGGTCAAAAAGGGGTCGAAGGGTGGCAGTATAAAGGAGGGGAAAGGTTTAAATTTCCATTTTAGGTAAGGAATTATAGAAATAGTTTTAAAGTCCTAGTTTATTATCCATCTTCCTGAAATATTAAAAATAACACTTGTACACATTTTTATCTTGTCAAAGCAATCAGAAAATTAAAGTTTAGCTTTTCCATTTCAGGCAGAGGTTTTTGTTTATGGAACTTAGCAGTGGTCCTCAACCTATTTACCATTGTGGGCCGCATATGCAGCTCTCTAGGTGTTATGTGGGCCGCATCCACACAATATATACACAGTGTTTAATGTTTCTAAATGTATTTCGTGACCTGCTCCCTTTGTGCTTTTAATCCTTGTAAAGGACTGCTATAATTTGTAGTCCTCAAACTGAGTCTGAGAGTGAATTAAAATGAGTGAGGTGAAGAGGATGCTTGTGATGGGAGTTCAACTTGTGTTGAAGTGAGTGTGCATACAAGTCTAAGGGCTTGTCTACACTGGCAACGTTAAAGCACTGTCTAGAATGGCTGCTAGAGCTTCCCCTGCTCAGGGTGGCTGCATATCAGCTCCTAATCAGGGTTGGAATAATCTGACCCTTAATATTAAATGAAGAACATTGTTCACATAACAGAATTATTGAACTCGGAACAAAATCCCCTTTGATCTTCCCATGGAGACCAATTTCTACCCTGCCTTATATGCCTTAGGCAACCCCATTCAAGTAGATTATGTTTCAGGAGATGTAAATCTTTGCCCCAGATCTGTTTTCGATGCATGTGTATTCTGCTTTCGTTGCATGTGTATAAATCCCAGTCATAGCAATGGAAGTTCCATGCTTGGAAGGGGGTTGAAAAGAGATCAATGGTGCTGACAACAAGAGATCCTTTGTGTGGGTCAGAGAGGAAGAGTAACTGTCCCTACCTCTCCATTCTAGAGGCCCTTGCCAGAGCAGGCTGAGAAAGTGGCTAAACTGTAAGAGATGGTGGATTGTTTGCTTTTTTGTTTTTTATGTTGTTGTTGCTGTTGTTATTTATTTGTTTTTGCCTAATAGGAACCAGGCTGACATCACAAACTTAACTGCTAAGTGAAGGGGGATTATTTTAAGCCAGATGTGAAGCTGAAGTAGGCGTCCAGTGAGTCAAGGTGGCAAAATAGTTGAATAGATGATTCTTCAATGTCGAAGTTAAACAGTAATAATAAGGAGGCCTCCTAATGCGAGAGGCAAGTGCTGTAGTTCGATGTGGCATTTTGTATTTAGTCACACACTTAAATCTGCACATTTAATATAAAATATGTTTTACTGTAAAACTTTACCCAACTCTTCAGTATTTGGTTTTTAATGTTTATTACTGTCCCAGAAAAAATTATATGTTACAGTTTGACATCTTTCTATTATTTTTCCTTATGTGGATTCTTAATATAGAAAAGATAATTTTGTTCTTGGAGTTTAAATGCCATTCCTACCCCATGATGAATTTGGCACTAATAAGAATTCAGTTCCTAACTCAGGAATGATGATATGTGCTGTGATATCTGGTATGGATTCAACACCTCAATATAATAGGGTAGATTAAACGAGGAATATCGACCATGCTTTTTGCTCACTTGTAGCTTTCTCTCTTTTCATCCATTCTTCGGTGCTTTCACGTGTACAATTTGACTTATTTTCAAAGGATCAGAGCACAGATTTAAATGGAGACCCCCTAAAAACGTTAATAATAATAAGTCCTTAACTCCATTACAGTGTATCATACTAGCACTTAGTATGGAACTATTAACATGCAGGGGATTTTTTGCAGGAGAGAGGGGGTGTTACATAATACATAATTACATGAGTCATTAGACTATGTAGTATTTGACATAGTAGTGAAAAGTCTGATGTAGCTATGCATATAGAGCTTGATCCAAAGTTTTTGATGGTCCATTGACTCGAATGGCCTTTAGATTCAGCATTTTAAATTCAGTGGATAATAGGAACATTCAGATAGTCATAACTTGACTGTTTCATATTGTATATATTTAACCTAACAAAGGGCTGTAAGATGTAAGAGAGATCTAAGGATCTACAAAACTTAGTTTCTATTTTGTTAGCAGAGGATTTGATTTTTTTAACAAGTCTGAAGCAATAACAAACTGTATTTCTTTAAAAATCCCAAACTAATTTATATCAAATGTGATTCCAAAGACAGAGTCTTTTTGCCCCTCTGAATTATAACATCCATAAGCTTGAAACTTGTAAGTCACATGAATATTGATACACACAATGAATCTTTTTCATTTGTTAGATGAAACACAGCTCTTTTATCTTGTCTGTCTCTTGGATGTTCCAGTGCTTAAGTCACTAATTTAGGACTTGAGAAAAGTGGGTTCAAGTCTCTGCTCCACCCAGACTTGCTTCCGTGACATTCAGCACACTGTACCTCAGTTCCCCATTTTACAGATGGGGACAATAGCACTTCCCTGCCTCAGTGGTGTTGTGAACATAAATACATTAAAGATTGTGAGGCATGCAGATACTACTGTATTGTGTTCTATAGGAGTACCTAAGATAGATAAAATAAATAATAGCAATATGACTAAACCTAGATATCCCATTATCTTCAAGGATTGATTTATGCCTCCTTGTGAACATGGTCTATATTTGATTAGCTTACTATAGATTAATACAGTTCATATATATTTTAATGTGTTAAGGGCCTATTTCTTTATTATATTTTTACCTGAAAATATCAAATGAATAGAAAGGCCAGAACTGCTAAGACCTCAGTAGATTTAGAACATCAACAAAGGATGAAGATGCCGAGAAAGAGCATGAACACTGGATCAGGACAGAAGGGAAGGAGTGGAAAATGAGAAAAAGAGTAGCTGAATCTACATCATGGGATCAATCTAAAGAACTGATGCATTTGGCAACAGCATAGCAAGATGGGGGAGCTGGAAAAAAGAGGAGAGCCCATACTAATTGAGAAAGATTATGTTGGAATGAAAGGAGGGATGGCATGTATGTGAAGAAGTGTCATCGTAAGTGTCATGTGAAGAAGTGTCAAATAAGCATTCATGCTTTGGCGGGCTTATCCAAACAGATTTTATCATCTGAATCTAATAAGCATTGTCTGATACTAAAACAGAGAGAATTAGATAAGTTGGGCTCATTTTTACATCCCCCTCCCCAATTTCATGTCAAAGAAAGAATTAATCTCTCAGATAGTGGTACTGTAATTCTCAGTACAAAAGCATGAATCACAGCATTCAACAGGCATTGTAAAATACAGTGTCCATCAATGATGATTGTTCCTGACTGCTTGACATTGATTATATTCTCAATTTGAAGGCATTCTCTTATAAAACTGCTTTGCCTGCTACATTGATTCTCATTACAGGCACCCTCTGTATAGCATTCAACCAAATATGTCATTTAAAAGATTAGCTTCTGCAGATAATTCTTTGTGTGATAAGTTAGAAGGTATTATTCTTGTGACCAGCACATGGTTGCAAAGTGTTTTTCATTATTACATGTTTTAAATGATGAAATAGAACAACCAGAAAATAAAGTGATAGGGTTAAATTTTCAGAGGGCCTGACGAAAGGCAGCCCAATGTCTGCATTTTAACACCATTGTTTCTGTATCTATAGTTATATATCTAGATCAATGTTATCTATAACAAATGGATTAATATAAACACTGAGCATAGTTTAAAGAACTGATCTGTGTTACTGCATTTGAATATATTATCAAGAGCTGACATATTATCCAGACTTTCTCATCATATATCTTTATTGGCACGAAACTGGTTATGTCACTTAGTGCCCTCAGTTTTAAATTCCATTGTCACTCATGAGAGTTCTCCTATGCTTGAAAGCAGGGGAACTACTGAGAGGCCTTGTGAGAAGGGAAGAAGAGCAGAGTGGCAACATGTGATGTGTGTGTGTGTGTATGTTTTGGTGCTAGCCATACACCAGCTCAGCTGGCTAGCAGTTGACCGATTTTCAGGGGTTTATAAAATCACAGAGAGAACAGTAGTTTTTGTCAAAACCTAGAGGTATCCAGGCTTTGAAAAAAGGACATTCTGGGCTTTCAGGGACACATGGTAAGCCTAGAGTCTAGAATACGGCTTCTCAATTGGTGGGTCGCAACCACCAGGGAGGTCACAAAAGGCAATGGGGAGGGGGCCATGAAGCATGGAAAATCATAGTACAATCTAAAGCAAAGAAAATCTCACTTCCTGAATCTCCTTACCCTTCAAAGTCAACTTCAAGTATTCGCTGTCAACTTCTTGAAACACACACACAAATAAACTATACAGAGTTATGACTGGTATCATTGATACATTTACTCTTTTATGAGAAATGTAAGGAGTGTGTGTGAAAATTTTTGACATTCAATAGTGGGTTGCCAACCTGAAATGTCTGAGAGAAATTGCTATTGAATCACAAGATAAAAGCTAATGTCCGAGAATGTACCGAGAAGAATGTAGGGACTATTTTTCTTTTCCTCTTCAAAAACCCATGTAACTCCTCTAATCAATGGCTGATTATGCTTTCTCTATGATATTGATTGACTGACTCCATCCTAGCTGGTTGATTGTGTTCCAAGGCTAATACTGAAACTAGAATAGTGATCAGGTGAATTAGATCTATACTCAATGAGCCAAGGTTTAAAATATAATAGGTGTGAAGATGCTTCTATGGATTAATCTCCATATGCACTTGTGCATTTAAACTAAATGATTTATTTTGATTAACAATTTCATAAATGGATTGTCAGATGAACACTTTTTCTCCTCCAAGACTGTATGAGGGGAAAATTAACGAGGGACAGTCAAGCGAAGGGGATATTGAGATTATGAGTAAAATCCAACAGTTAGTTTTTAAAGTGCTGGTAAAAGGTGCCAGATTAACAGAGTTGGAAATTTAAGAACTACTTTTATCCAAAACGCCTAAAGTGAAATCCTGGCCCCACTGAAGCCAATCAGAGTTTTCCCAATGACTTCAATTGGGCCAACGTTTCACTCTTGAAAAAGCATAGATGTTGGTAGTTCAGTACTCCACAGGTTTGCTTTCCCTACCAGTGGAAAGGGTGGCAACTGTCACAGTGGGTTTATTGTATGTCCATAGACAGAGCAGGATTCATATTTGGGTGGGATTGTTGCTAGTTCTGTAAAAAGCAACAGAGGGTCCTGTGGCACCTTTGAGACTAACAGAAGTACTGGGAGCATAAGCTTTCGTGGGTCAGAACCTCACTTCTTCAGATGCAAGTAATGGAAATCTCCAGAGGCAGGTATATATCAGTGTGGAGATAACGAGGTTAGTTCAATCAGGGAGGGTGAGGTGCTCTGCTAGCAGTTGAGGTGTGAACACCAAGGGAGGAGAAACTGTTTCTGTAGTTGGATAGCCATTCACAGTCTTTGTTTAATCCTGATCTGATGGTGTCAAATTTGCAGATGAACTGAAGCTCAGCAGTTTCTCTTTGGAGTCTGGTCCTGAAGTTTTTTTGCTGTAAGATGGCTACCTTAACATCTGCTATTGTGTGGCCAGGGAGGTTGAAGTGTTCTCCTACAGGTTTTTGTATATTGCCATTCCTGATATCTGACTTGTGTCCATTTATCCTCTTGCGTAGTGACTGTCCAGTTTGGCCAATGTACATAGCAGAGGGGCATTGCTGGCATATGATGGCATATATAACATTGGTGGACGTGCAGGTGAATGAGCCGGTGAAGTTGTAGCTGATCTGGTTAGGTCCAGTGATGGTGTTGCTGGTGTAGATATGTGGGCAGAGTTGGCATCGAGGTTTGTTGCATGGGTTGGTTCCTGAGTTAGAGTTGTTATGGTGCGATGCGTGGTTGCTGGTGAGAATATGCTTAAGGTTGGCAGGTTGTCTGTGGGCGAGGACTGGCCTGCCTCCCAAGGTCTGTGAAAGTGAGGGATCATTGTCCAGGATGGGTTGTAGATCACCGATGATGCGTTGGAGAGGTTTAAGCTGAGGACTGTAGGTGATGGCCAGTGGAGTTCTGTTGGTTTCTCTTCTGGGCCTGTCTTGTAGCAGGAGTCTTCTGGGTACACGTCTGGCTCTGTTGATTTGTTTCTTTATTTCCTTGTGTGGGTATCGTAGTTTTGAGAATGCTTGGTGAAGATCTTGTAGGTGTTGGTCTCTGTCTGAGGGGTTGGAGCAGATGCGATTGTACCTCAGTGCTTGGCTGTAGACGATGGATCGTGTGGTGTGACCGGGGTGGAAGCTGGAGGCATGAAGGTAGGCGTAGCGGTCGGTGGGTTTTCGGTATAGGGTGGTGTTAATGTGGCCATCGCTTATTTGCACGGTGGTGTCCAGGAAGTGGACCTCCCGTGTAGATTGGTCCAGGCTGAGGTTGATGGTGGGGTGGAAGCTGTTGAAAGCATGGTGGAATTCTTCCAGGGCCTCCTTCCCATGGGTCCAGATGATGAAGATGTCATCAATATAGCGTAGGTAGAGAAGGGGCATGAGTGGACGAGAGCTGAGGAAGCGTTGTTCCAGGTCAGCCATAAAAATGTTGGCATATTGTGGGGCCATGCGGGTGCCCATAGCGGTGCCACTGGTCTGGAGGTATATATTGTCACCAAATTTGAAATAATTGTGCATGAGGATAAAGTCACAGAACTCAGCAATAAGTTGTGCTGTGTCATCATCAGGGATACTGTTCCTGACAGCTTGTATTCCATCTGTATGTGGGATGTTTGTGTAGAGAGCCTCTACATCCATGGTGGCTAGGATGGTGTTTTCTGGGAGGTCACCAATGCATTGTAGTTTTCTCAGGAAATCTGTGGTGTCACGGAGATAGCTGGGAGTGCTGGTGGCGTAGGGTCTGAGTAGGGAGTCCACATATCCAGACAGTCCTTCAGTGAGAGTGCCAATGCCCGAGATGATGGGGCGTCCAGGATTTCCAGGTTTGTGGATCTTAGGTAGTAGATAGAATAACCCCGGTCGGGGATCTAAGGGTATGTTGATTTGTTCCTGTGTTATGGGAAGGAGGCCCTGGAAGAATTCCACCATGCCAACCTTAAGCATATTCTCACCAGCAACCACGCATCGCACCATAACAACTCTAACTCAGGAACCAACCCATGCAACAAACCTCGATGCCAACTCTGCCCACATATCTACACCAGCAACACCATCACTGGACCTAACCAGATCAGCTACAACTTCACCGGCTCATTCACCTGCACGTCCACCAATGTTATATATGCCATCATATGCCAGCAATGCCCCTCTGCTATGTACATTGGCCAAACTGGACAGTCACTACGCAAGAGGATAAATGGACCTTAAGCATATTCTCACCAGCAACCACGCATCGCACCATAACAACTCTAACTCAGGAACCAACCCATGCAACAAACCTCGATGCCAACTCTGCCCACATATCTACACCAGCAACACCATCACTGGACCTAACCAGATCAGCTACAACTTCACCGGCTCATTCACCTGCACGTCCACCAATGTTATATATGCCATCATATGCCAGCAATGCCCCTCTGCTATGTACATTGGCCAAACTGGACAGTCACTACGCAAGAGGATAAATGGACACAAGTCAGATATCAGGAATGGCAATATACAAAAACCTGTAGGAGAACACTTCAACCTCCCTGGCCACACAATAGCAGATGTTAAGGTAGCCATCTTACAGCAAAAAAACTTCAGGACCAGACTCCAAAGAGAAACTGCTGAGCTTCAGTTCATCTGCAAATTTGACACCATCAGATCAGGATTAAACAAAGACTGTGAATGGCTATCCAACTACAGAAACAGTTTCTCCTCCCTTGGTGTTCACACCTCAACTGCTAGCAGAGCACCTCACCCTCCCTGATTGAACTAACCTCGTTATCTCCACACTGATATATACCTGCCTCTGGAGATTTCCATTACTTGCATCTGAAGAAGTGAGGTTCTGACCCACGAAAGCTTATGCTCCCAGTACTTCTGTTAGTCTTAAAGGTGCCACAGGACCCTCTGTTGCTTTTTACAGATTCAGACTAACACGGCTACCCCTCTGATACTTGCTAGTTCTGGTTTCATCTAGAGTTAAACTTATTTATTTCTTTCAGTGTTTATTCCAAGCTGTAAGCACCTTTTCTAAAACTTGGAACACAGCATACTAGTGCAAATCTAGCATTCTTATTTCTTGGTAGCATGTAGCCAGTATATTGGTAGCAAAATATTACCTCTGCTTGCAAACATTTTTGGTAATTTAATGTTGTCAGGCACCTGATTTCTTCCATATCATTGCAGCTTATTTTTTATGAAAAGGGAGTAAATTCTGTGTATTTATGCAAAGCTAGAGGCGTTTTAGGATAATTTTATAAATATATACAGTACCTGCAGTAAACGCGATTATCCACCCCTCGTAGTGCTCACCACTCACTTAAGCAAATAGCCTCTAGCCATCATTCTGAAACTAGATGTGGAGAAGATTACATTTCCATAATTAAAAAAAAAGTAAATCCCTCATCTGTCTTCATTTTTAAACTGCCACTGTCAAATTGTACAAATGTGCCAAAGAAAAATGATCAAAGGTTTGGGGGTCCCCCGCATTTATAACAGGTAGCAAATTACAAAGTGTTCTTTCTTCATTCTAATGTGATTACACAAATCTTTAATGTTTTACACAGTTATGTTATGCTGTACCAATCCTAAATTCTATATATTCCTACACTTAATCATATGTAGGCTTGGTGGTAAGCAGCACGTGAATCAATCTAATGACACAACTGAATCTTGAAAATTAATACATTTTCACTGTAGTTGCTTAACAGAAAAGTAATTATTAGGAATGTTCTCATTAAATGAAGCTGTCTTGTCTTGTTAAGATGGAATCTGACTGTGTGCAGCGGTATTTCTCTTTCCTGTATCCTTTTTGGATTGAAGAGATTTTTCTGTGTATGTTTAATTTTTACTTACAGTATTTCCATTGACTTCCAATTAACATTTTTTGAATGCACCAGAGCGTTCTGATGTTCGCTTAATAACAATTGTGACTTTAATAGGACATGGGGTTGATGTTTGTTTACAAATGAAAACAATTTTCTACACAGAGTAGTGATTTCAAACAATGTAGCGTCAATATTGTCCTTAAGCGATTAGAAAAAAGGGTGTATCCTTTCTTTATTTTGGGCACTTTGTGATATGATAAGATAATACTGATTTCTTGTTTCAATGCATACTGCATTTCAGGGTATGCAGAAAGAAATCTTGGCTAATAACCATTCCTAAAAAAATAAAGAGCAGATCCTCAGCAGGTGTAAATCATCATATCTCCACTGGAGTCAGTGGAGCTACGCCGATTTGTACCAGCTGAATCTCTGGCTCAATGTGCCTTGCATGAAACTGCAATCTCTTTCTTTATAGCTTGCTGGGCTTAATTGTTTAGTGCTACATAAAACATAAAGCATTTGGATTTAATGTTGAGTACTGTAACAGTCCAGCAGTGATATAATGATTGACAGATATGGTTACTGCCTCCCCCACAAATGCTGTTCCAAGCTCAGATAAGCATTCATCCATAAGCATTCACAACATGGAAAAAAAAACTAAGTTTGAAATAAACATACGTGTACCATTTAAAAAAACTCTTCCCATTAGAAGTTTGAAAGTGATTTCCTTAATTCTATTCTATTTACAGTAAAATCCTTTGAATTTGGGGTTTTAAGTAAGAGCTTTACTGTGAAAACGACAAAAAAAATCTTCATGAATTGCGTCATACCATCCACGTTTGTGCCATTTGTTTAACTTTATTTCCATTAAATTCTTTGTTCAGTGTACTATAAATATGCATGGAAAGACTTTGATATATAGGCAGAGATGGAAGCAAGGTACAGAGATCTCACAGGCATCTAAAATAGAGATAAAAAATATGGTTTTAGGAAACGTGCCCTGGAGGTGTCTACTAGGGCATCCAGCTGTGACAGCTTCACCCCTTGAATGGCCACTGTGACCTGCAGATATGAAAACCCTGGCAAAATTTGTTGCTGCAGGTCGAGTGATTTGATTCCTTTTATAGCGGGCAGAATAACAGTAAGGGCTTGTCCACAGGGGGAAATTTACTGGCATTATTTGGAATAACAATGGCCTTTTTTGGTTTGTGACATATGTTAAACTGAAAAAATTGGACTGTCATTCCAAATAAGAATGTCTATGCAAGGAGTTATGGCAGTATTACCATAGTGGTATAATTATACTGGTATAGTAATGCCAATAAATCTCACCATGTAGCAAGTCTTAAGTACAAAGAGACCATTTTTGAGGTATAGACCATGTGTTCAGAACTTATCTGGAAACAGAATCTCACTTGAAGATGTCCGGATTTTAAATGACACATCCTTCCATCAAGCATGTCGCAGTGCAAGAAAAAAAAAATGGTTGTGGGTCCATTCAGATTTCTCCTATTCTTTCTACCTACGTTAGCAAGTAATCCATGACATTAAGAAACATCAAAGATGTCTAAATAAATCTCCTATCCATCGTTCAAAATATTTTAGAGTCTCCTGCTTCAGTTTCCTAGAATGCTACAGCATGAAGATCATACATAGCTTCTCCCTGAGGAATATATTCCCCGTGTATAAGAAGGACATTTATAGAATGGGAGACGAGGAATGCCAGAGAGATTCCTGCCCCCCTTCTCTGTCCCACTGTTCTATACATTACATATATGCATTGTACATTGTGTGAGTGGCTTGGGGCCTAGGTTGAAGACAGGAGTTCCTTTTGTATGCATTTCTTCTCTTGTTCCCATTTTCTTCTCTGAGGTATATCCTCACACCACAAGATGATGCAATATTGATTATGACTAAGACCTCTCACAAGCCCTTCTCCCTTTCTTATCTTGATCGGTTTTAATGCTTGACCCCAGAACTCCCCCTTTTTTACCTTTCTCATAACTCCCACTGCTCCTTCACCTACCCTTATCTCCAATCTCCTCAGAACTCAGGACAGTCCCTGCAGGGGACTGTCTGTAATTATGGAGTAAGTGACAAAATTCTTAAAGACATGAGGGTATATTAAGGATATTATTCATCCCTGGAGTGCAAACCAGCCCTAAAATCATCTCCAGTGGACATTGGGGAAAATTCTGCATTTACAATGGGGCAGAAGTTTTCTAATATCTCCATGCATAATATTAAGTATCAGAGGGGTAGCCGTGTTAGTCTGAATCTGTAAAAAGCATTTTTTTTGCATAATGGACCCTGAACCTGATTGGGACCTGTGAATGCTACTATGATATTACTATTAAATAATGAAGGGAACCCTCTGGTGGTGGAGAGCCAGTGTAGTGGCTCCAGCACCACTGCCTATCCCATCTGGTGCTGCAGGAGCATGACTAGGAAAAGGAGGCATTTTGAATGCATACCTATTTCTGGGCAATCCCTAGTAGTTGGAATAGCCCCCTAAGGCCACTGGCAACCAGCTTAGATGAGAGTCACCTTGATATATATTAGGGATCAACCTGGAGACTGGACATGCCCAGAATGGTTGGGGAAAACTCCAAGAATGGGTGGGATGTGCACAGGTGACTTCTTTTTTGCATCTGCACACACACCAAGCTGCTCTGAGCACAACTTGGCCACCTTCCAGGTTCTGGGCCAGTACATCAGTTCAAGGCAATGTTTACTGAACTGTATCCAGTTGTGTTTTAGGAATGTCATCATCACACCACATGTGTCAGGTCTTTAAAGTCCTCTGAGATAGTGCCCCTTTAATTTGTACATGGAAAAGCTGTGATAACCCAGAGCTTTGGCCAGTAAAGGTTCTTTAGCATTGACCACCTCCCCTTTTTTCTCTAGGCATGTTGTTGAGATCTCTCTGTTAGGTACAATAGCAGAAAAACAGAATTAAACAGCTATTGTTATAATTTAATAGTAATATTACACTAGCATTCAGAGGTGCCAATGGTATTCAAGTCCCATTGTGCTAGATTCTGTACAAAAATGTTAGGGAATTTATGGAGTTTGCAATCTGAGAAAATAAGTGATATGAAAAGTGGAGAGGAAGAGAGACAATCAAAGATACAGTTTTTCTACAGAAAGATATATTTGTATGTTTTTTCCTGATTGTATACATTTGTAACAATCCCTAACTGCCCATCAAACCATTATTAATTCATTTCTTATAGGCACTAGGGCAGATGTGGGTCCTGAAAAGAGGCTAGTGACCTTACAGTAGAGCCCTGCATGGGATTATTCTTTAATTCCGCTCCCACCTGCTCCCATTATTATGTCAGCGGAACCTGTGGGATCCCAGTCCTGCTGTTGGGTGCTACACTAGTCCCGCACAGGGCTCTACCTAGATCCGTTCAGTGTGGGTTTTCCATACATACAACAGGACAGAGTCAGGCACAAATAAGTTTGTGTGAACACTGGCAGATGTGCAGAGAAGGATAGCATCTTTGGCAGAATGAGGAAGGCTGGAGAGTGACCCAATAAAATATATTTATTTGATTGTAGAGTCCTAGAAGTGGGGAATAGGGTCTATAGAAATAGCTAAGAAGATAGAGATCAGTCCTAACCTTTACTGTGTTAACCCAAACCTATTACATTGCCCCTAACCATTACTATTGTGAGTTCTGCCATGGAGGGGGGAGAGCAGAGGCTCTTTGCCTGATACCCTCCTTTCTTACACCCCTTTGAGCAATGAAACAATGAATGTAATATTTAGATATGCCTCCCTACTCACCAGCCAGATAAAGTGTTCAGGCACAGGAAGGGGAGCAAGTAATTTACTTCCATCCCTAACTCAGAGGTACAGTTCCTTCCAGGAGCTCCCTCTGAATGGTACCATGTCTTACTTTGGGCTGATGCTAATGGCTTCAAGTTAAACCCCATCACTTACTTTCCATGAGGTGAGGCAGGGAAGAAGAAATCAGGGAAGCAGGACAGCACCAACGTGCTTTTAAGTGCTGGCCTTGTATATTAATGATTCTGTGTATTTGAGTTAATTCATGTAGACTATCGTTAATAATTTTGTTCCATGTACAGCACTGAGCACACTGCCACTGCTTAACAGATAGTAAATGGCAATAGATGACAAGTCTACTTTTGTCATCCATGTATGTAGAAAGAGGACTTTGGAAAAGATTTAAAATGGGAAACTCACAGCTGAGGCCGAGCACCTGGTAAGGTGATTTGTTGATGTAGAAGGTGTTTGTCATTGTCCATTAAACATGCATATGGTCAATTAGTGACCTGAGCGATTCAGGAGGGGTGCTCAGACTTAATCGCAGCCCACAGTACTTGTGAAAAATATCTATTCTTAGACTGGTGTTTCTGCTGAATAGTGGAATATGTTGCCTAATATTAAAGTTCAATCTGAACAGTTATAATCAACCTCCTTTTCTTGTGTCATTTACATTCTTTTTCCAAATCACTCTAAGATGCACAGTCAACTCTCCATCTTTATTACAGCTTCATTAACCTTTTAAATCTCCTATTTTTGTATAGCAGCCTTTCCTTGGTTTAATTATCAATTTAAAATTCACAGTCAGTAACTGCTGCCATTTTAGCTTTTTGACATTTTTCACCTGCAGATTGTAAAATACAGAATTAAGAATCCTGTTCTGTTGTTGTATGTTGCATTCTGATTCTAGCTGGAGTAGTGAAGCTGGAATTCGGTTATTCATTGTCATTCAGGAATTGTTTGAGTTGTGCTTTTGTGCTTTATGAGATCACCAGACCTCAGCTGAATTACAGTCCGGAATTTAATTTTGCAATCATGTATTATCCTCCATGTGTTGTCACTGTGTCTGTTCTTTAGTATGATCATAAAATATAACTTGAGCATCTTATACAGGAATTCCATTTCTTCTTTTTTACAAATTTTTGCTTGTAGCTAAGATCACCTGGCTTCAAAATCATTCAGTTCTCTTTTCTATCAGTCGATCTGTAGTTGTTACGGCATACTCATCACCATCCTATCTAAATCTGATACCTGAGAGCAAATACTATATTTGATAGTATTTATTCCATCATGCATTGTACTTCAAGATGTTTCCTGCATCCCTCCATTACAACCACAGTGTTCTCAACTGGGTTTTTAGGAACATCCATATATAAGGATGCATAACCATATCAGGGTTAGTGTAAAATTGTCCCATCACTTTTATGTTCAGTCTTTCAAGTATTTGTTTCTTTTCCTCCAATCAGATAATCAGAACTTGATGACAGTTGTGCTGATTTGGGAGTTGGAGAACTAAACAATGCCTGTGACACAGTAGCAGCACATCTGTGTTAAAAGGCAATGCCCAGTCTTTCCTGTCTGGAATCATTGAAAGGATGACTAATGATGTGGAGGAACTTAAACTATACCTCCCTGCACCAGCTAATCCCTCTGTGCTCAAGGATATTCACACAAAGTGGTGTGTCTACTGTGTTTTGGGGGTTTAGTTAGGTCAGGAGGCAGATTGAATTTGTACAATGACTCAATTTGTTGGCTATCTGGCTAAAACAATGGGTGAAACTAGCACACCCTCTGCTTATCCCGGCCATTTTCCAGTGTTGCCACTCTTTAGCACTGTGTCTGTCTCCCTCAAACATAGTTTCTGCTCCCCAGAACCTGTGACATCATAGACCTGGTATGAATTATAAAGTACTTTGTCAAGATCTGTCTGTCTTCATCTTGGTTTTCTTTCTACTTATTACCAGCATGCTGCATTTCCGATATTTCTTTTCTTATGGTAGCAGAATTCCCATGAGGTAATTCCTGAGCCTCTTTCACAGTTGTTCAAATATTTTTCAAAACCTTCTACAATTCAGATCAGTTCATGTCTCTGGGTGCAGTTATTTCAAACCTAAACTTGAAAAGTTTTGCATGTCTGCTGAAAAATTTCAAACTTAAAGTACTGTAACCCATATCAAAACCCCAGCACTAAAGCTGTTTACTTCTAACTGACAAGCTGGTAATGATTTCTCAGATGTACATCTGGGCCCTTCCTTGTCTCCTGGACTTCCACATTTTTTTCTGATAGTCATACTGGAATAGGGATTAAAATGAGCCAAACTAGCCCAAACAAGACTTTATTGCAATTCCAGAATGCTGCTGAGCCACAGTGTATTCAGTAACACAGTGTCAGATGACAACCTCCGCATAATAGGTAGTCTTTATGTTGTACTTGCAGGTTTTCAATCATCTTGTCATACCAATTAATTTTACTTAGACAAAAGAGTCTAATTTCAGAGGAAAATAACTGACAGTTTAAGAATACTTTGCATTTCTGTAGCTCCATTCCACCCAACAATCTCTCTCTTCTTTACACACATTAATGAATTAAACTTGCAAGTAACCCTGTGAGGCATTTCCTTATTTCACAGACAGGGAAATAGAGGCACAGAGAAATTAAATGGCTTGTCAAGGTCAAACAAAATAATATGGGTAGGAAAGGGAACAGACCCGGTGTTTCAGTGGCAGGAGTTCCCCTTGTATATCAATCTGCTGTAATCACTGGGTCAGATAAGAAAAACCCTAAACAATTAAAACCAAAAAGCCCACTTGCACTAAGAGCCAGCAAGAGCAAGGCCAGGAAAAGGGCAACTCACTCCTTCCTCTAAAATCCCCTTACAGGGAGCAGGAACAGAAGCCATGGTAAGTGATCCTTAGACAATGCATGCAATTTAGAAAGTGTTAGGGAAACTTCAGGAAGAAAGATCATATAAATGCAAATGATGATGATCATCATCATCGATTGTCATTGTCTACCAATTCAATGTGTGAGTAGCATTGTTTTCTTGGGAGGTGTGTGTGGGGTGTGTTAATGACTGCGGGGACTGGGGATGGGGTATAAAGTAGGGTTACCATATTTAGTGCCTCCGAAAGGAGGACACTTTAAAGGGGCCCCAGCCCCGCCCCCGCCCCGCCCCCGCCCCCTCCCCAAAGTCTCCGCCCCCTCCCCTGCTTCCCGCGAACATTTGAGTCGCGGGAAGCCTGAAGCAGGTAAGGGGGTGTGTGTGGGGGGGGGGAGGAGGCGCGGCCCACCCCCGGCACCGCAGGTCCCCAGCCCGTCCCCCAAGCCCCCGGCCTGGCACCGCCGGCTGAGCCCCCGACCCGGCACCCGAGTCCCCGGCCGGGCCCGGCACCGGGCCCCCCCGAGCACCGCCGGCCGAGCCCCCGACCCGGCACCCGAGTCCCCGGCCGGGCCCGGCACCGGGCCCCTCCGAGCACCGCCGGCCGAGCCCCCGGCCCAGCACCCGGCCACCCCGAGCACCGCCGGCACCCGACCCGGCACCCGAGCCGCCGGCCGAGCCCCCCGGCCCGGCCCGGCACCCGAGCCCCCGGCCCAGCACCCGGCCCGGCACCCGGCACCCGAGCCGCCGGCCGAGCCCCCCGGCCCGGCCCGGCCCCGGGCCCCCCCGAGCACCGCCGGCCGAGCCCGTGGCCCGGCCCGGCACTGCCGGCCAGGCCCCCCGAGCCCCCGGCCCGGCCCCGGGCCCCCCCGAGCACCGCCGGCTGAGCCCCCGAGCCCCCGGCCCGGCACCCGAGCCGCCGACCGCATGTCCGATTTTCCCGGACATGTCCGGCTTTTTGGGATTTCCCCCCGGACGGGGATTTGGAGCCCAAAAAGCCGGACATGTCCGGGAAAATCCGGACGTATGGTAACCCTAGTATAAAGCCTTTCAAGTTTAGTGGGTGAGTTCTGTTAAGGGTTTTGTGAAGTTCCTGCAGTTCCCCGTAGACAGGTGTCCGTTTCACCCAAACACAGCGTCCTGTTAACCCATCAGCGATGTTGCCAGTTAATGCTAAGTGTTGAATGGGTGTTCAGACTAAACTTCCCATTCACCATTTGAGGTGATCTCTCTGGATCAGAGATGAAGCACCCTGTTGTGTCTAGACAGGAGAGTAGGAACACCCTGCTATGGAACTCTTCTTTTCATAAAGAGGAGACCCCTGATGTACTAAAGGGGGGGGGGGGGGAAACACAACAGCAGGCTCTGTGACTCTGCAGATTCACACTCTACTTTACTCTGAAAGCACAAATGTGACCCAACTAATGCCACCATCTCTCCCTCTGCACCTGCTTCCTACCTTCTTGTGATCAGACTACTATCTGAATTAGCTATACCTCCTACTTTTCACTTCATAACTTGCCCACACGGTGGAGCAGACAAGTGAACTGGGAAAGAGCATGTGTGTAAGCCAGCAAGTAAGGGAAATCATCAAGTTGCTCTAAATGTGCTAAGACACAGTAATTAGATGTGTAGGTTACATTAGTGATACAATGAAAATACTGTGATATTGAAGTATGTTTGTTCAGAAAAGTGACTCTCACCCCACATTATCAGTTTTACAGTCACTTTTCAGAGTAGAAATACTCTATAATATCAGTGTTTTTCTATATATCACTTTAATATAACCTTTACACTCAATTGCAATTGCTTATCTCTTAGTGTTTTTGTAATCAAATGTACTCACTTTACAAGTAAAAACAGATATTTTTCTAGCTGCCAACCTTGCAAACTCAGCCTGGGCTCTGAGAATCAAGCTGGGTTCTTTCCATCTCACTCATCATCACTAGCAATAAATGTTCTGTAGCCCTCAGTGACACCTGTGCAACTCCATTGCCTTCAATTTATTATGCCAGTGTCACCTGTGCAACTCCTGCTGCCTTCAATGGATTTGCACAGGTGTCAATGATTGGTACTTAGTAAACATTCCTGTCAGTGGCACACCAGATGGAAAAGAATCTAGCTCGCTCAGTCTTAGCAGCGTGAGCTTTCCAGTGCTGGAAGGAGCAAAGGTCACTACAAACTGATTTTAGTTACTAAAGTAGATGTATGAGATTGAACACATACAGGATAAGGAGGTGCTATTTTTACATAACCAGAGCACTTTAAAATAAAGAAATAAAAGGGAGTCTTTGCCTAGGGTTCCCAGTTAAAGTGGGTTAGAAATTCTATGAAACTAAAGTCCTTTGCTTTTTGAATTCTATTACTTTTCTGCAATAACAAATTTTACTTTTTTTAATTGCATAGACACAATTGCTCTATAAATACATATAATTACAGCTCTTTAATTATTTGATTTATGATTTTGAGAACCAAGTAGAATCGGAATTAGAAGTATATCTGAGATAGAGTCTCCTTT
Organism: Malaclemys terrapin pileata; assembly: GCF_027887155.1. Taxonomy (NCBI): domain Eukaryota; kingdom Metazoa; phylum Chordata; order Testudines; family Emydidae; genus Malaclemys; species Malaclemys terrapin. Next base: position 33,414,310 of record NC_071505.1, read on the forward strand.
TAAAAATTGCTTTGTTTCTTTTAATGGAAATTATGATCATTAAGTATAACATAGAAGAGGATGATGGAAATGTCTTTTGAGGCTGTAGATTAGAATGGTAGAAAATCCAAGTGTCCTGTATGTGTTTATGAAGATAATGTGGAATCTGAACATCCCTTCATAGAAGAAAAATCATCAGATCATCTAAACTTCTAACAGACCTTATAAACTGTAATCAAGCCACCCCTTAGCCTTCTCTTTGTTAAGCAAAATAGACTGAGCTCCTTGAGTCTATCACTATGAGGCATGTCATTCTTGTGGCTCTTCTCTGAACCCTCTCCAATTTATCAACATCTTTGTTGACTTATGGGAACCAGAACTAGACACAATGTTCCAGAAGCAGTGACTCCGGTACCAAATATAAAGGTAAAATAACGTCTCATAAAATAACCTTTAATCCATTTAATGTGTGCCCTGTTAATTTTATATTGTCAAATTTTTTAATCAAAATGTTGTGCGGTACCAAGTCAAGCACTTTACAGACATCTAAGTGCATTATGTCAACACTATTATCTATATCAACCAAACTTGTAATCTCCTAAAAAAAAATCTAGTTAGTTTGACATGATCTATTTTCCATAAACCCATGTTGATTTGCATTAATTACATTACTCCCCCTATAATTCTTTAATAATCAAGTCCCGTATTAGTCACTCAATTATCTTGCCCAAAATTGATATCAGGCCTATAACTACCCAGATCATCCCATTTAGCCTTTTTAAATATTGGCACAACATTAACTGTCTTACATTCTTCTGGAACTTCCCCTGTGCACCGCAACTTATTGAAAATCAACATTAATGGTCCAGCAAGCTCCTCAGCCAATTCTTTTAAATATCCTGGATGCTGGCTATCTGGATCTGCTGATTTTAAAATGTTTAACTGTAGTTGCTTCTGTTTAACATTCTCCAGAAATATGAGTGGAATTGAAAGTGTGTTACCGTCTCCATAGGATGAGACTATATCATCTGTTTTTTCCCCCAAATACAGAACAGAAATCTTTATTGAACACTTCTGCCTTTTCTTGTTATGGTTCTACCATTTCTGTCTATTAAAAGACTGATACCATTGTCAGGAATTAATTCGTAACTTCTGGTTTACATTCATTACTATCAACTTTCTTTTTTCTTCTCGTATGTGTATATATACCAAATCAACTGGAAGGAAGAATTTAATCAAAAGATGGGAATGATACTTGGGAATTGTTTAAGAACACTTTACTAGATGCCTAAAAAGCCACAATCAAAGAAGGTCATATTGGTAAAAAAAAAAAAAAATTACCTGGTTTAAAGGAGAAGTGAAGACCTCTGTAAATATATAGATATGCTGGCTTTTGGGGCCTATAATAAATTGTTCTTAAACAATTCCTGATTATCATTCACATTTTTCCTGATTAAATTCTTCCTTCCAGCTGATTTGGCTCATAATTATTTTCAGTTTTGTGAAAACAACGAGGAGTCCAATACCTCTCTTGGAATTGACATCTCCTCATCAATTACACTGGTCTACAATTTTTGAGAAGTCATCTGCTTCAGAGATAAAATGTACTATTTATTATGTATTTTGATGTGCTGAATTCAAATATGACAATTAAAACAACTGATTGGCTATTGTTTCTAAGATATTTAAGTTTTTACATTTTATCTCTATGTATATTGTGTAGATAGTAGAGTTTTAATCATAAATTGTAAACCTAGGTTTTTTCATGTGTTTATGGTTTCTTTACATGATAATATTTCACCTGTCCTGTTTATGTAACACTTTAAAAATCAGCAAAAGGGTTATATAAATAACATTTATTATGAAACAAAAGGCAAAAAACTATTATGTACATAGTTTAGTCCTATTCAGTGTCTACTCGGCGCTTCTTGGCTTGCCTCTTGTATTCATTAAATGGAGAATCTCTTGTCACATGCATCTTGTTGGTATGCATCCGAAGAAGTGGGCTGTAGTCCACGAAAGCTTATGCTCTAATAAATTTGTTAGTCTCTAAGGTGCCACAAGTACTCCTGTTCTTTTTGCAGATACAGACTAACACGGTTGCTATTCTGAAACATCTCTTGTCACTGTCCAGCAATAGTCTGCAAGCATTGATGGGCTCCATTTGCCCTGATAGCGTTTCTCCATTGTTGCAATGTCCTTGTGAAATCGCTCGCCGTGCTCGTCGCTCACTGCTCCGCAGTTCGGTGGAAAAAAATCTAGATGAGAGTGCAAAAAATGTATCTTTAGTGACATGTTGCAACCAAGGCTTTTGTATGCCTGGAGGAGGTTTTCCACCAACAACCTGCAGTTGTCTGCCTTGTTGTTTCAGAGAAAATTTATTGCCACTAACTGAAAGGCTTTCCATGTCGTCTTTTCCTTGCCACGCAGTGCATGGTCAAATGCATCATCTCGAAGAAGTTCACGAATCTGAGGACCAGCAAAGACACCTTCCTTTATCTTAGCTTCACTTAACCTTGGAAATTTTCCACGGAGGTACTTGAAAGCTGCTTGTGTTTTGTCAATGGCCTTGACAAAGATCTTCATCAGACCCAGCTTGATGTGTAAGGGTGGGAACAAAATCTTCCTTGATTCAACAAGTGGTGGATGCTGAACACTTTTCCTCCCAGGCTCCAATGACTGTCGGAGTGGCCATTCTTTCTTGATGTAGTTGGAATCTCTTGCATGACTATCCCATTCGCAGAGAAAACAGCAGTACTTTGTGTATCCAGTCTGCAGACCAAGCAAGAGAGCAACAACCTTCAAATCGCCACAAAGCTGCCACTGATGTTGGTCATAGTTTATGCACCTCAAAAGTTGTTTCATGTTGTCATAGGTTTCCTTCATATGGACTGCATGACCAACTGGAATTGATGGCAAAACATTGCCATTATGCAGTAAAACAGCTTTAAGACTCGTCTTCAATGAATCAATGAACAGTCTCCACTCATCTGGATCGTGAACGATGTTGAGGGATGCCATCACACCATCAATGTTGTTGCAGATCACCTTCCATGAAGAAGAATGGGACGAGATCCTTTTGCCGGTCACAGAACATGGAAACCCTAACATCACCTGCCAGGAGATTCCACTGCTGTAGTCTGGAGCCCAACAGCTCTGCCTTACTCTTGAGTAGTTCCAAATCCCTGACAAGGTCATTCAGTTCACCTTGTGTTATGAGGTGTGGTTCAGAGGAGGAGGATGGGAGAAAATGTGGGTCCTGTGACATTGATGGTTCAGGACCAGAAGTTTCATCCTCTTCTTCTTCCTCGTCTGATTCAAGTGAGAATGATTCTGGTGCATCAGGAACCGGCAGTCCTTCTCCGTGGGGTACTGGGCGTATAGCTGATGGAATGTTTGGATAATGCACAGTCCACTTTTTCTTCTTTGACACACCTTTCCCAACTGGAGGCACCATGCAGAAGTAACAATTGCTGGTATGATCTGTTGGCTCTCTCCAAATCATTGGCACTGCAAAAGGCATAGATTTCCTTTTCCTCTTAAACCACTGGCGAAGATTTGTTGCACAAGTGTTGCAGCATATGTGTGGGGCCCACCTCTTGTCCTGATCTCCAATTTTGCAGCCAAAATAAAGGTGATAGGCTTTCTTAATCAGAGTGGTTATACTGTGCTTTTGTGATGCAAAAGTCACTTCACCACAAACATAGCAGAAGTTATCTGCACTGTTCACACAAGTACGAAGCATCTCTGCTGACTTTGCCTAAACAGAAATGTGTCCCTTTGCAAAATCAAACACTGACAAATAAGAGAGCACGACACTGTATGATTTCTAGAGCTGATATAGGGCAATTTGTTCAGCAGAGTGATGTAAGCTTTGTTATGATTGCATCATTCATGACTTATAGGAATAACATGATGCAATTCATATCATGTATGATGCAATACCAGCTTCAGATTGCATCATTCATTGTTTTGCCTAAAAAGCAAGTACTGTCCAAACCCAGTCATAGATTTATTCATAGATCCAGTCAAAGCTGTATTTTAGTCATTTCTGGTTTAAATTGAGATCCCTTCCCTTTATAACTCACTTATCCGCCGCCATTCCCAAGTCAAGGGTCGTATATACTGACCCAATAGCATATCTTGAAAACTAGAGCCAATCAACAATTTTAAGCATCATTTTCGTTCTCAGTGACCCAGAATTAGTAAAGTTTGACTACATTTATTTCAGAAGCATTTTGGCTGTAGAGCAGTGTTATTGGGAGTGGACCACATACACCCTGACTGAATGGGCCTTGTCAACACTGGTTCTCCACTTGTAAGGTAACTCCATTCTCTTCATGTGCCAGAATATTTATGCCTGTATCTGTAGTTTTCACTCCATGCATCTGAAGAAGTGGGGTTTTTACCCACAAAAGCTTATGCCCAAATAAATCTGCTAGTCTTTAAGGTGCCACCGGACTCCTTATTGTTTTTGTGGATTCAGACTAACACGGCTACCCCTCTGATACTTGTCAGTTTTGTGAAAGTGAGACGATTAAAGCACCAAGTATCTACATTACTGTTCTGGGTTTTATTGTGTTTGTTCATTATAAATGTGATCAAGATATGATAACTTGTATCTAAGCTACCATTATTTTTTTAGTTCTGTGATCAGTTCCTCTTTATCTGTTAGGACAAGGTCTAATAAAGAATTCCTCTGTACTGGTAGTAATACTTCTTGAATTAGGAAATTGTAATCCATAATATTTAGAAATTACAAGGATGTTTTACTATTGGCAGCATGAGACCTTCAGCATTGAAGTCCTCTATAAGCACACAGCTTTTTTCCTAAAAATTATAGATACATACGTAAGGAGGGTCATCCTGTTCCCTAGAGTGATTTGATGGTCTGTAGCAGACACCAAGTATTTCCCCATCTTTTGCTTTATCTGTAAGGACATTAATGCGTAAGTATTCAAGATCATTATGGTCTGATTTATCCATGACTCAAAAACAGGTGACGCCATTTTTGACATAGAGTGCCATTCCCTCTCCCCTTTTGCCTACTCGATTGTTTCTAAACAAGTTATAGCCATTGATTTTAACATTCCAGTAGTGTGAATCATTCCATCAGGTTTCCATAATAACAACTAGATTGAATTTATGCTCATAAATGAGCAATTACAATTCCTCTTGTTTACTACCCAGGCCTCTACAATAGGTGTATAGGCAGTTAAATAATTTCTTCTCTTCATGCCCTTTGATACCTTGTTCATTTTTATTCGCCACATCTTGGTTTTGTGCTGAATGCTCATATCTTCCCTCTATTTACTTTTTGCTTTTGTTTAACCCCCTCCTGACTACTCTAGCCCATCTGTCCCCAAGGAGATTACTTCCCCCCTTCTACTGAGATGGAGGCATCCAAACTATACAGCCTCTTTCCCCATGGAAGTTGGGCCAGTGTTCCACAAAACCAAAACCCTACACCACTTACCTAGCCAACGATTCACTCCCAGAATCTTCTGTCTTATGTCTGTGCTCATGGGACAGAAAGGATCTCAGAAAAGATGGATTGGACATGCTTCTTCTTAGCACACTTTGAGTTCCCTGAAGTCATCTACTATCTCTGAGATATCAACAATGAACTGCATTAGTCATGATGTGAACCATCACTAATGAATCCTTTAAAAAGAACAGCTTTTTACTTAAGTATTCTCACACTTCTTATCAAACTGTCTGTACTGGGCTATCTTGATTATCACTTCAAAAGTTTTTTGCTCTTACTTAATTGGCCTCTCAGAGTTGGTAAGACAACTCTCACCTGTTCATGCTCTCTGTATGTGTGTATATATATCTCCTCAATGTGTTTCACTCTATATGCATCTGAAGAAGTGGGCTGTAGTCCACGAAAGCTTATGCTCTAATAAATTTGTTAGTCTCTAAGGTGCCACAAGTACTCCTGTTCTTTTTGCGGATACACACTAACACGGCTGCTACTCTGAAACCTGTCATAATGAATCCTTTGACATCTACTTCAGAAGCCTAGCCAATCTGAAGGTGACATCTCATGTCTTGGCTCTAGGAAGGCAGCATAACATCCTGTAATCTACCTGTCCCTTGCAAAATGTTCTTTTGATTTGTCTGAATATTGACTCTCCAACAAGGATTGTCTTTCTTCCTTGGACAGTTGGAGAACTCTTTACGGGCAAGCTTGGGCCGAGCTGCCATCTACATGTGTGTGTCACACATCTCTCCTTTCCCTTGTAGCAGCTGGATTGTTAGAGATGTCATCCATAGTTTCCACGTTATGGGGTGGGTATTGACTTGAAACTTCTAGCTGTGTGGAATTCCTTGTAGTCATCTCTCTGTTGTCCACAGCCTGCCTATTCTCATGTGTCTCCAGCCACATAGAATGCCTCTGTGACCTCCTGTTTCTCATCACTGTGAGCCATCAAGCCTTCTTTTAGACTTCTCTCTCTGATTCCTTGGTGGCCAGCTCCATTCTTCTTTGAGACTCGATTATTGGTGTTTCCCAAGCTGCCTGTCTAGGAATTCCTCAACATTTCTGATTCTCAGTAGCATCTCAACGTGTCCCTCCAATCCAAGAATCTTCTCCTGAAGCAAAGCCACCATCTTGCACTTCATGCACATGAAATCCCTTCTGTCTTCAGACAGGAAAGAAAATATGTCACATTCATTGCAGATCACCATCACTGGCTATCTTGATATCACATGTAGTGCTGAAGCTAGAAGGAAAGCCCCTCGCACTACCTACAAAACTTGCTGTGAAACTTCTGTTCACAGCAAGTGACTTTTTATACCAAGTCTTCCCTTATTAGCTCAGCTCAGCTCCACCTATCACTACCAGAAGGTGATTAACCACTCAGGGACTTCAAACAGGTAGGCTGATCAAAACTCTAAGGGCTAGAGCCTGTTGGTCTTTAGCAAGACATCCTGCTTCCTCAGGAGCCCATGGCTCAGCTATGCACATCATACACAGAGGTCAAACACAGTTAATCAAACAATCCACACATGCAAACCAAACAATCCAAATGCAGCACTTGCCAAGTCCCACTTCCTCCAAGCACGGAGTCTGCAGCTACTTCCTCCAAAACTCCCCTGTTAGTTGCCTCTGTTTGCAACTCTATGTAAGCTGGATGCTGGAATAGCTTCTGGACTATACAATTCTAATAAATGAGTAGCTTTCATCGTTTCAACTGATACCCTGGCTAGTTTATTTGTAATCACACTTTTTTTTTTCCTTTTGTGGTTGCTCTGTGCATTGTATCTTTGGTGAGTTCTCTAAAAAAAAATCTGTGAAATGCCTCACTTTTACTTCTTTATTTTTAAAAACCAAGAGATTACTGCATTTCCCCTCCTTTAATTTTAGTGAGAGGTGTGGCAGGTGCAGTTCTCAGTTCTGTGTCTGTTAAATCTCTCCCTCCCTCACCCCGGAGCACTAGTGGGTGCCCCAGAGCCCCCCCCCCTCCAGAGAAGCAGCTATGCCCCCAGAATCCCCCAGAACACCCAGGATTTAATCAGGAATATATAGTACAAGTCATGGACAGGTCATGGGACTGTGAATTTTTATTTATTGCCTCTGACTTGTCCATGACTTTTACTAAAATTACCCATGACTAAATCTTAGCTTAGCTATAGATTCTTCTGACCCAATCCCCTCTGCCAAGCCTATTTCTGCTCCTATATTCCCTTCTCCATGTCCTCGATCCTGTTCCTATTCCCTTCTTCACCTGTCCACCTTCCCCCCCACACACACACCAGCCTTTTCCTTCATGTTGCTATTGTCTACCCTGGCACAGCAGTCCTTTACCTGTCCCCTATCCACTCTTTCAACATCTCCATACTCCATCTGTTCCTTTCCTCCCTGCTCCCTTTGCTCCTGCTACCCACCCTCTCCTGAAGGCCCTCCCCCTACTCTTAACTCCTATGCATTCAAGTCAGATGGCTTTCTTCTTTTTTTCCATGCTGCGTGGGCCCTGGGCATCAGATAGGGTTGCCAACTTTCTGATCACACAAAACCGAACACCCCTGTCCTGCCCCTTCCCCGAGGCCCCACCCTGTGCCCCACCCCTTCTCCGTGGCCCCGCCCTTGCATGCACCATACCCCCTCCCTCTGTCGCTTGCTCTCCCACACCCTCACTCACTTTCACCAGGCTGGGGCAGTGGGTTGGGGTGCGGGAGGAGGGTGAGAGCTCCAGCGGGGGGGCAGGCTCTGGGGTGGGGCAAGGGATGAGGGTATTGGGGTGCAGGAGAGGGCACTGGGCTGGGGCAGAGGGTTGTGATGTGTGGGAGGTATGGGCTCTGGGATGGGGGTGTGGGCTCTGGGTAGGGCCAGAAATGAGGGGTTCTGGGTGCGGGAGAGGGCTCTGGGATGGGGCAGAGAGTGAGGGTGTGAAGGGGAAGACTCTGGCTGGGGGTGCACACTCTGGGGTGGGGCCAGAGATGAGGAGTTTGGGGTGCAGGAAGGGGCTCCAGGCTGGGACCAAGGGGTTTGGAGTGCAGGAGGGAGTGTAGGCTCTGGGGTGGGGCTGGGGATGAGGGGCTTGGGGTGAAGGAGGGGGTTCCAGGCTTGGGCAGGGAGTTGGGTTGTGGGGAGGGTGTGAGGTCTCTAGCTGGGGGGGTGGGTTCTGGGGTGGGCCAGGAGATGAAGGGTTTGGGGTGCAGGAGGGGGCTGGGGACGGGGGGGTTGAGGTGCGGGGTCCCAGTGGCGCTTACCACGGTTCCCAGGAAGCTGCCACCAGGACCCTTCAGCCCCTAGGTGGCCAGGAAGGCTCTGCCTGCTGCCCTCGGGCCCACAGGCACTGCCCCCACAGCTCCCATTGGTTGCAGTTCCCAGCCAATGGGAGCTGTGGGGGCGGCGCCTGCAGGCCCGAGGGCAGCACACAGAGCCTCCCTAGTTGCCCATGCACCTAGGGGCTTCCGGGACCTGGCGGCCGCTTCTGGGAGCTGAGTGGAGCTAGGACATGCGGGGAGCTTGCCTTAGCCCTGGGCCCCCACTGCGCTACCGACTGGACTTTTGACAGCTGACCGGAGTTGCCAAGGTCCCTTTTTGACTGGCGTTCAGGTCAAAAACCGGACGCCTGGCAACCCTAGCATCAGCAGAGGGACCACTGAGAGCACACAAGAGAGTGTCTTCCTGATCTCAGTTACTAAATCTGTGTTCACAGTGGCTCCCAGCGGTTGGGAGGAGCAATTGCAGAAGTCCCACTCAGTCGCAACAGGACTAGGCTGGAGCATACTCAATGCAGATGTAATCTTTGGAGAATTTTGTAGCCCAACTCTAACAAAACTTTACTGCACATGTGAAAATTGTTATTTTTGGTCACTTATATCTTGGCCAAAACTGGGCAGTTTTTCAAAGAGATAGAAAAAGGCACACACCTTCCTCCAGGGACACTCCACTGCCAAATTCCAGGACCCTGTGTCAAAGCATGGGAATGCTAAAGCTTCTCAGCTAAACACTTGTAAGAATCTTTTAACATGGGGGAACCCCAATCCCACCCCACTCAAAAACATATTTTCCCATAATCTCAGTCTCTTAAAACAGTTGAACCATTCTAGCTGAAACTTTCCAAAATAAATCAGTATGAGGCTGATATCTGACATGGAAAATTTCTGCCCAGTTTGGCAAAGTTATAAAAAACGGAAAAGAGGGTCTTATAATGAAAAGTATTGGGCAACCTTAACTAGAGGTTGTGCAATATGGAACATACACTGTAATCTATTAATCTTGTGCATTAATTATATCAATTTCTTATAGCCAGTAAAATGCTAAAAAAAAACTATGATCCCAGAACAAAATAGTAGCCCTTGCGCAGAACACTTATGCCAGTGATGTCAGCTGATTTTTTTTTCTTTTCAATTTTTTTTTCAAATTAGACTCTGGACATTTTTTAACTCTCTCTCCTGATTGGTTGTTTGCTCCTGCCTGCCTGCCTGCCTTCCTGTTTTTACATCTTCTCCAACCATCCCTCTTCTTCCTACCAGTGTCCCTTTCCCTCTTCCTTTCCTAATCCCTTGAGGAGCAGATTCAAATTCCACTCTTCTACTCCTCCCCACATTGTTCAAGGAAACAATTTTGAGGTACTTGAAGTAGTGAGAAAGAGATCTCTAGCACAGAGACTGGGCTGAATGAGGAGAGGATGGAGACAGGGAGCAGGGAGAGTAGGAAATAAAGAACAGTTTTGATGGATGGCCTCAATTGTCTGTCTTAAAAATTCAGTGAGATACTAGGCAGAGATGGAAAGGGAGGTTAAAAGTAGAGAACAGTTGTTCAGGCTTCCACTCTTCTACAAATCTATAAGTAACATTTATTATCTTGAATTTTAGTGGTGCATGCGTACACATGCTCAATCAGTAATATCTCGGTACCACATTTCTTCTCCCAGTCATAGCAAGCAGACAAAACAGTCAATGCAGAGTGTGGAAAGTGAATGCTTATTACTTAGCTTTTTTTCCCCCTCCTCCCAATTTCTTTCCAAGCGAGCTGCTTTTGATCAAAGAGATATAATTAAAGAATTAAGTGAGTTTACCTCTAATAGACTGCCTGCAGTTTTCCACTGCATTTTTTACCAAGCAACAGTCTACTTTACATGATTGTCTATTACACTCATTAGGAAACTAAGCAAGCTAATTGTGTTTCTCTGGGAGAAAAATAAATGAAAGGTAGAAAAGGTGTGAGATGAATGTGGGTGCATGCTCATAGCCTGCTTGTTTTCATTTAGCACATGCATCAACTTGTAAAGTATCTTTAGCTTTCATGTGGTATGTATGATGATCTTTTGTCATTTTGATTGTGCCTTACCCAGTGCTGGTAGGTCAGGGAGGTGGTTGGTGTTCTGGAAGAGGCTTCATTCTCTTTGACAAGAAGAAGAATAGTGATTAGCTCAGCATCTTAGTTGGGGCTCTACACTGCAACCTAGATTGATTTTATAAAGGCAACAGTTTGGGGGTTATTTTTGTCTGTTTCTCCCTGTTCCCCCTTTCTGGAATGTTTTCTGAGTAAATTCTTTGCTTGCAGAGCAATGACACATTCCCTTGCTCTGGATGATAAATATTTAAGCCCAAGAAGAGCAGAAAGCTCACTTTTGGATGCTTTCCCATTTTACAGTGTGCTGGCGTTTGGCCTGATCTCTGTATTTAGAAAACATTGTGTATACCTGCATGCTTTCTTGACTCAATTTTCTATTGCTAATGGGTCCACAGTCACTGCTGCATGAGAGCCCTACTTCACACTGCAACATTTCAATGAGCAGTCACAACACTTAATGAAAGCAAGCTGAAAATGTGTAGCTATTTTTCTGTGTGTAATCTTATTTTATGGAGAAATTCATAGCTGACCTCAGGAAAGAGTGCAGCACTCAAACTGTAAACATGACTTGCAAAGCACTTTGCAAATATATTGTTAAAACTGTACAGTTAAAAAAATGCAAAAATTACAATTACTACAGCAATATTAAATTGCTTTATTTCACAAATATAGCCTTATTAACTGAGTAATTATCACATTTCTGGGTTTAGATTTCCCCCCACTTTTACATATTATTATTTTTAAAAATCCAGAATACATCCAATGGTAATCATTTTTTTATTTTTTTTTTTTAAATGAAGGAAGTTGTTTAGGTTAGGAAGGAATGTGTTTTCCACCTTAGCTGCTAGTACTGTTATTTTGCTAGAATTTAACTAGGCTGACCAGTTGCCTAAACCCAGTGGTTTTTGGAAGGTTAGATTAACAGGGCAGCAGTTTATTATTCTAGATTGTCATAGCTGTATCTTTGCAACAGAAAGAAAGAGGGACTACATTCAAAAAGGCCAGGGGAAGCTTAGAATTTGGAAAAAAAAAAAAAAAAAAAAAAAGTACTGAATGCAGCAAAAATTGAGAAACACCTTAATATCATTAGGTCTAATTGACTTTTTTCATCATTGCAATTTCTCTCTGATGCTGAGGCAGAGTTGGGTGGTTTGTTTATCGGCGGCTACTGCTATGTGTTTCAATGAGTCAATTAAAATCTCCTTCATGCACATTGTTCCAGGAACAGATGTACCTGCCAAGCTGGGCCAAGAAAATGTGCAGTGAGGTTACAAAGAAGGTGGGCCTTCATTATGCCCTTCTAAAATCTTAGCAGATGCTGATTGAGCATACCTAGAAGTGATATTTCAGTCACTTGTTACTTTATCTATCTATCTTAATTTTCTCCATTCCCAACATTACGAAAGGGTGAAAGCAGCACTCCTCCTTAAGGATAACAGTGCAGAGTGTCAAGTTTCAGACTACTGTTGTTTTTGCTAAAGTTTTGTCTGAAAAGGGGTGTGTGTATGTGTGATGTAAATGGGAAAAGGGTATTTTATCAAAGATGTCAAATTAAAAAGGGTCAGAAAAACATTTCTGATTTTTTTTTCAAGTGCTGTTGGCTGAGAATGAACAGGGACAGTTTCAACGCAAAATTAATTTTTCAGTCATGAACAGCTGAAAACAAATGGAAACCCTTTAGCAATTTTCAAAAGTGACCAGTGACTTAAAATCATACTTCCTTCTGAAAAATATTTTAGCTGCTGTTCTTATAAGTAATGCCTAAGACTAGTCTAACTGCAAGAGATCAGAGCAAAAAGTCTGTTTCTTCAGTGTGTTTACTTTGGATATCTGAAAACATTTTGTGTAATACCACTTTCTTTCCTGTTTTGTTTTTGTGGGACCAACCTTCACCCAGCAACAAGGGAGAGAAAAACATATACACGTATAGGAGTGTGTGCTTGTAAAACCACATGGCATGGGAACTCAGGAGCAGATAAAGTATCTGCAATTTCTGTTAATTCAGGTTTTTAAAATTCACTAGTTTTTCAAGTTTTAATTATAGCTTTCACTATCACCAACAGCTACTGTAAGTTTAAAAAAAAAACTATAAAGGGGAAATATTATTCATATGTCATTTCCCTTCATGTCATCAAAGGGTTCTGGAGGTTTACAAACGAAAGCCAAACGCATAATACACACAGCCGTAGAAGCTCCCACCAAAGACCTGGTGTGTTTTAATATGGTTGGAAAGAGAAAACAAATGTAATTTGTTACATTGGAGAGTCTACCCACTTGTGTTAAGAAGGATGAAAATAACACTAAGCATCTGTCATCTTCAAATGTTAGGCAGATACAATGAGATGATTAAAAATTTAATATCTCTCCTTTTAAACTCAAATTAGTGCAGATGTGAGAAAGCAACAGTTGGAATGATTTCACATAGACGTTTAGAGAAATGAATGAGACTGGGCCAAAACCTATACTTATTTACACTGCCATAGACCAGGAGTAACTAATTTGAAGTTGATAGGGTAAAACAGATTTAAATGAATAGAGAATCAGGTCTGTAGTTTCCCAACTCTTGTTCTATTGTTTGTTCAGCTCACTTAAGATTTGATACCTTTTTTAGCTTCAGAATTGGCTGGGATGCGTTTTATCTTGATCAAATGAATTCCCAGTGAATACAGCAGTGCTGCTGGCAGGATCTCTTTTGGTGGCTACAGTTTCAGCAGATTAAGAAAAATGGTCCTTGTGCCTGTTAGATAAGGAAGACTTAGTGCTCTTTTGTGTTTCTAATATAGCTGTATCCTGGCCGATTATTTCTTCATTAACTTGTTCAAACAGAAAAGCATCTATGAGGTGATTTTCCCCCATCCCCCCCCCCCCCCCTTAAACATCTATGCACAAAGTGAGTTTGAGTCAAAACCAGGCGAAAATACGAATTTGAGGGGGAAGGGAACAGCACACCAAACACCTTGGATAAATTGTGAAATCTGGCTATAGAATATCAATATTTTTGTATTTCCTCTTTGCCATCAGAATCCAGATTGACTTTTTTCAGATCTGAGATGAACTGGCATCTCAAGCAAGGTTCATTTAAGGAAAAAATGGGCAGTTAACAAAACGCACTAGAAGTTACTATGGAATCACTCCTCAGGGTTTCCTGAGGAAATGAAGCAAGATAATCTTATATTATATAAAGAATATTAGATCAAGGGGTTTGGGTCAGATATGTTAAGAGACTTATTACATTTTTCCCCTATATGATTGTGGGGTATGTGACAGATCATCTTTTTTAACATATAGTGGGCTGGAAGCTCGGATGGTTTTAAGAAAGGCTCTAAGAGCTACTGAGCTGTTTCTGTTTGACAGTCATAGGCTAGATTCCCTCATTTATATTTAACTGTAATCATCAGCTTTGAGAACAGTTTCTAATTTTAAACACATGCTGCTGCCTTTTTTTTTTTTTTTTTCGCTTCAGAAAAGCTTTAATTTGCTTGGGTGCATCTCTAATTTAACTGCCAACACACTTCAGCCCTGGAGTGGGCTTTGTACATGAAAACTGTGCTGCCAAAAACTGCTGCCTCTTTCTTCTGAGAGTAAAGATGGACTTCTGGTTGAAACCCAGGCCTTGGGTGTCAGATGAACTGTGTGCTATTCCCTGCTCTATGGCTATTTTGCTGTGCAAGCTTGAATAATATCACCTCTCTGTGCTTCATATAATAACTGTCTCACAGGGATGTCATATAGCTAAGTTAAACAGTACCTGGAAAGTGCAAATGGAAGTTTAAAGTAGTAGTATTGTTTCTTGCCATACTACCTAAATTCAGTATCTCTTTTCTAACCATATGCAGAAATATGTGGAGATGTTTATAAATCCTGCCTTTCCTGCCATCACTTCCAGTAGTGTTTCTTTGCAAGCTTATGCCAGAGGCCCACATTTCAATTAATACACCATGTGGCATCAGTAAAAGATTGTGTTTAGACTGCACTTTACAGCAAAATTGTGACATTTGCCTAGATGTCTGCGTATTTAATCATCACACAGCTTCATAAACTGCTTGCCTTTACTGTAGGGCAATGCTACACCCAGGGGGAGGAAATTGTAATGGCCACCAGGGTATGTTCATATTTGTACAGAATGTTGTCCATTTAACAAAGATGAACATGAAACAAAAATCCATATGTTTGGATTTGTTGATGCGTTATTAATTATGCAAAGGATCATAGCATAACACAATGAGAAATAATTTAAGATGATACAGAAAAATATAAATCCCAGGCTTTAGAGTGTTATTCTTTGGTGAGAAACACCCAAATCCTAATCTTACTCCTGCAAGAAACAGTCTGTGTGAAATGCCACTCATGCGTCTGTGTCTTAGTGTTAGATTCATCAGAGAGTTTAAAAATATATGGCAGAATAACAGGGCTGAGAGCCAGAAGACTTTGACTCTCTTTCTGGCTGTGCAAACAGAGTTAATGTGTGTGATATTCGGCAAACACTTGGGCCAAGCATATAAATTCATGATTAGACATCTGAATAAGATGCACACGGTTTCCATTGATATCAGACCCTTTGAAAGTAAGGTCACTTATTGAACTGTCTAAATGTTGATGTATGTGTCTAGCTTTAATGAACTCATTGACAGCTATAGGTACTCAGTACCTCTGCAAAATCAGGCTACTTAAGTGTCCAAATGTGAAATTAGCTAACTAACCTCAAGTACCCATGTTTGTGTGTAACACAATCTTCTTTAGTTTCTCCCTTATGTGAATGGAGTTTGATGTTTCCCAGTCCCTCAAGGTTGTGAGACTTATTTAATTAAGTATTTGGAGGGACCAAATAATAGTGGACATCTTTCACTGTAATATACTATAATTACCCATTTGAAACAATAACAAAATATCTGTATACAAAAATATAACAGAAACTTCAGATGGCTGTAGCAAGTGTCCTTGAGGTTTTTTCAGTAATCAGAGTGTTGCTTGCATACGTTAGTGGAGAGAATTCACAACATACATCATTAACCCTCATCATCTATCTAACCACAGAGATCACTTAAGCATACAGAAAGTGTTCAGCTTCCTCACTGTTACCATGGGCAATTTTTATTGGAACCATGATAGGGTGCCCACATGGATGAGAAATTCATTTTGCTGTCAAACAGCATGTGTAAGTGAAGTAGCATTCTCTTGAAAAGATTACTGCAAATTGATATAAATTAAGGTCTGCTTTCTGTGAAGGAGGAAGTTAATCGAAGTAGGATTAAAGCTATAGGTTGCTTTCATTCTGTAGAGGTGCTTCACTGGTTTGTTAAATAATGGATTATTTGATGTACTGTACAGGGAGTGATGTAGGTAATTTTCATCTTGGACTGCTCCAAATTTAAGGAGAGAGAGGAAAATATTGATGCATTATAATTTGCCAAATTCCAGTTAGAGCAAATAAATGAGCAAATAAATCCTTCTAACTCTCTTGTTTCTTTTACCGTCTGTTAAGACCTAAACTTCTTTTGTATCCTTACTTTATTTCACAGCCCCTCAAATATTTCAGTGATATATCTTTTAATTACTATCCTATTGAAATAAATACTAATGCCTCTTTTTAATAAAAGGTTTGTCTTCAGCAAATGCCAGGGTCAAATAGTTCTCAAGAAATTGAATCGGATTTCTTTTGACATTGTAAGGAGTGATTAAAGGGATGCTTGACCTTACTTGTTTTTTACTCTTCTCTGTTTTAAAATTACATGAAATTCTGTATAATGTTCTGGTCCCCAAACAGGTGCTTTTGGTACAGTAACTCCTCTCTTAACGTTGTAGTTATATTCCTGAAAATGCGACTTTAAGCCAAACAATGTTAAGTGAATCCAATTTCCCCATAAGAATTAATGTAAATAGGGGGGTTAGGTTCCAGGGCAATTTTTTTCACCAGACAAAAAAAAATATATTATATAGATATACACACAGTATAAATTTTAAACAAACAATTTAATACTGTTCACAGCTATGATGATTGTGAAGCTTGGTTGAGATGGTGAAGTTAGAAGGTGGAAGAGGGAGAGATATTTCCCAGGGAATGCCTCACTGCTAAATGATGAACTAGCACTCGGCTGAGCCCTCAAGGGTTAACACGTTGTTAATGTAGCCTCTCACACAAGGCACCATGAACACGAGGGAGGGGAGACAGCATAGCAGACAGAGAAAGACACACACCTTTTGTGTGGGAGAGAGAGAGAGATGAACACTGCCCCTTTAAGTAAGCTGACCCACTGTTAAGTGCATTGTCTTTTTAAGTAGATCAGGAAGTTGAGACAGCAGCTGCTGTCCCAAGCTCTTTCTGTCTGTCTCCGTCCATGTTCCCTCCCTGCTCTATATTAAGAAGGGGTAAGTGGGGTGCAGGAGCAGGGGGGAGAGGACACCCTGACATTAGCCCCCACCTCCCCCCCCTGCACAGCAAGCAGGAGTCTCTGGGAGCAGCTCTAAGGCAGAGGTTAGGAGTAGCACATGGCAGTGGGGGGAGGGACAGCTGAACTGCCAATTGATAGCCTGCTGGGCGTCTGCAGCACAGGGAACTTAGGGGAGTGGGGAGCTGATAGGGGGGATGCTGATCCACCCTGGTTACAAGCCCCCACCAGCTAGCTGTAATGGGCTGCTCTTCCTGCAATCAGTGGACAAAGCAGGCTGCCAAATGACTTAGAAGGGAACATTGTACAACTTTAAACTAGCATGTTCCCTAATTGATCAGCAACGTAACATGGAAACAATGTTAACCAGGACGACTTTAAGTAAGGAGTTACTCTACTTGTAAAAGAAAAAATACCATCAAGGACTGGATGACTTAGAGACTCTGGCTTTAAAAGATAATTAAAACTAATAGAGCCTTGCATAAGTCACCAGGTTCAATTCAAATATAGTCCATTATGGGTATGACTCAAAAGCCCTTACATTATAAAAGCTGTTCAGTATCTTACATGTTATGATTGGGAGTGGGGGGGTCAGTCTAGCTCTTAATAAAAGCCAGCATCACAAAAATCCTTCATCACTATTGACACACATTGGCACACTTGCTGCAAAGTCCTGAATGGGCAATTGGAGACCAAACTTCCCTTTCATCTGTATAAATGGTCACTCGGAGATCAAGGTGGAGATACATTAGTCTGACTTATGGGGAAGCTAGTATTGTTACTGATTATACCTCACCTTTTCTATGGATAAAGGACCTGACTTCAGTGAGCGTTGGAGTATGTCTAAACGGAGGGTATTAGCCTCTAGGGATGTCTGACTGTTTAGCTGCACCATATTTAATTTAACTGACTTAATTTCATAAACTGTAGTGTGCAAATGCTTGTACAATTTGAAAAATTTGCATGAGGATTTACTATATTTAAATGGGAAAATCAGGAACTTGGGTGTATAATAAGCTGGTCAGAAGCATAATTAGTCAATTGCATGTGCAATTGTAGTTGTGCACATGATCAGTAATGGGCTCAATTGCAAGTGCATTTTATGTGTGAAGTTACATGCCTACATTGTTTCTAAATCAAGCCCTAATATGTAAAACACAACAATATGTGTAGCACAGAACGGGGGAAAGCAATACTTTGGAGAAACTAATGGAGTTTAAATAGTTGTAACAATTAATAACAGATTTTCCTGAGCCTGATTTAATGTTAAACTAAACAATCATTCAGTCTCACATCTTCTTGTTATACCAATAGAATAAAAACCAGCAGGATCTTATTAAGAGGGATAAGGCAAAGATGCCACACTTATTGTAAATATACTGATAAAGCAAAAGATAAAAGTAAACAACGTTGTTTGACTACTTATTTCTTACACACACACATTATATATATATAGAGAGAGAGAGGAGGTTCATTCACACAATCATTCGTTCAAGTTCTGTATAGGTGTTATAGTTACCAGCCTAGAAGTTGCTCATGCCAAGTTACTGGCCAGGTATCTTGGTCATGAGGATGGAGCCGAGTCTGTGTCAGGGGCACCTGATGCTCCTAGAGGCTGGCAGCAGAACTAGAGACTCAAAGTCATCAGTCTTTAGAGTCCATTCTTATAGGAATTAATTTCTATGTTAATCTATGGGAGCTGTTTCATCCTGCTGTTGCTGACTCAATCAGCAGATGGCACATTCCTGTCCAAAGTGGCACATTCCTGGTGGTTCCACACTGTCCAAAGTTTGTGTTTCTCATCCTTCCAGGTGATGGGGTGGATCCCAGTTTACCCTGCGGCGGTTGTCTGGTGGTCCTACTTGACACATTCTTCAGCCGATGGATACTCCCTTTCTAGGCTGGCACCTCCCTAACCATTTATGTACATCAAGCATTCATCAACATACATTTTATATCTTAACCATATTTTAATTTACTGTCTCCACCACTTTCAGGGTGTGTGCTAATTCATTTGAGACTCCCGGCCCTTTAATCACAGAGGGTGGGGATCTGTCCTAGGAGCCCTTGAATGAAGTGAAAATCACTTAACAGCTTATAGTGTTTGTTTACATTGTATCAATTACTTCAAGAACAAAGTCAATTAACTTGTTTGTAAGTTTTACATAATAATAAAGTATCTTTCACAGGATAGATGTAATCAATGGTTTCTACAGACAGTAGCTTACAAGTTTTAACAGAAGACCCAAGAGATTTTTGTACTTGGTGAAACTGTTGGATTTTAAAGTGTAGGGGACAAATTTATGAGGGAGTCACTGTCACTTAGGGGAATCACTGTTAGTACCTTCTTTAATATCCCAACATTCTCATATATCAGTAAAAGTGCAAAATAGACATAAATGTCTACAAATTGTAATATGCATTCATACTTCCAAATACTGCAGAATTTGGCTACAAGGGACACCTCAATGGACAACAAATTGTTTCAATTACCTGATCAACCCATTTTAGAGAAGCTTGTGTTTCTGCATATCATATGGTGTAGAAACGAGAATACTAATCTCTCACAGGAAGTTTGCAAAGGTTGATGAACATTTTAATCATTTAGATTATCATATTTAAAAGTGATACAATTTTACATAAAATTGAAATTTAAAAGTCAGATTTCACATGCACTTTAAAAATATACACAATATGGTTCATTTTTCTAAGTTTCAACAAACATTTGTGTTGAGACTATAGTTAGTACAGTTAGTGACACAATGTTACTCTAGGCAGTGATTTTATCTGGCTAGTGGACCTATGAAAAGAAATTCTATGTAATATATTTATTAAATAGTTTCTTGGTAGGACATCCTAATTAATCGGACATTTTTAAAATTTGGGTTGAGATAAGTGACACTGACTGTATATAAAGATCTCCAGATAGCCCCATCAATTTAGGACTTCACAGGCAAATTGGTATGATCTGAAAATAGTATTTTCTTCTTCTGTCAAGACAGATTTTTTTTGGTCATGTTGGTAGACTGAATGTGCATTTAGTGACTGGATGTCAGAAATAGATGTACTGCCTCTTGATTTTTGGGATCCAAGCTGTTGTTTTAGCTCTTATGACAGATTGTCCAGCTCTTCTTTCCTCTTGAGGTCACAAAAGAGTGAATTTTATCCACCTTATTGATAAGCATTAAAAACCTTGGAAAGAGTCCCAATACTGATTGCAAATTTGTAACCACATTGGTCAAGGTTTTGAGTCATCACAAGATATAATGAGAAAATGTGTATTTAATTTATTATAAAATGAAATACTTTTAGGAAGGAGATTCCATATCAGGATGTGTACCTCCTCCCCCTCGCCCCCAGTATGAAAACACACACACTCTCCTCTCCCCTAACCACAGTGACTATGCCTTATTGTGTTGTTCCATTGTGAAATGGTGATATAGTGTCAAGCATCTCAGTACAATGCTACTACTTATTGTTTTCCCCTCCCTCTGAAGCCTGTACAGTGGTAGCCATGTTTCACAATGTCCCCGTTGTCTTCTTGTTTGATCCCTTTTAAAGTTTCATTGCTTCGGGAGCGGAGGGGGAACAAACAAACAAAAAAAGCCCAATCAAATAAATAAAGGAAGATAGACAGGGGTCTAAGTTTCTGATCTGGAGCCCACTAAAGCGAATAGATGTTATTCCACTGATGTCAGTGGGCTTTGGTTCAAACTTTGGATGCATTAGGAGACATAGAAGAAGATAATACCCCAACATACATAAGTATGTAGCAGTTCTGAGTTATTCAGTGCTCACTATTATTCACACAATCTGGCCGGGTTTCAGATATGAAAACATAATATTCTATCATCCCGTGTGTGTGTGTGTGTGTGTGTGTGAGATGTGAGTAAATACATGGTTTGGAATATCAACTCACCCAATTGCCAGTGATAATTGCCATGCATTTCCTAGTGGTTGACAGAATTTATGCACAATTTATGGTTTGACTTAAAAAATCTTCAAGACCGTATCATTACTAAAATAGTCTACAAAAATGTGAATCAAATGTAACCAGATGCAGTGTTTTTTTCTGTTGTATTTGGGCCGTGCTCATCATTCTGGTATCTGAGTATCCATCATCTTCCTCAGTCAGATTGACAGTTCCAGTGTCTGTGGTACTGCTCACAGTATTACCAAACAGCAGCAGAGGGAAATTAAGAAGGATGATTGGTCTCACTGCTGCTGTTCAGACAATAATCAAGAATTATGTCAATTTAGTTAATTGACTTGGCAAAGCTGTGAGTCACTGGAAGTGGGAGTAGGACCCAAAAAATGGAGGCTGGGATAAAGCAGGATAGCAGAAACTTCCTCATACAGATAATGGGTAGATTCATGGAGACCTAGCTGCTTTGCAGCTTTTAGGTGGCTTTGCTTCTGAAGGGAATGAAGAAGAGACAGAAAACTCCTTCTCCTTTCCAGCAGCTAAAGGGGATAATTCATTTCCTGTATATGTGTATGTATAGACAGATGGGTCAGGAAATTAAAACAATGTTTCCCATAACAATTGTAAACTTTCACTGTCTTGAATTTTATGTATGTAAATCTGGATTCTCCTATTGCTTCGATGGATGTGTGTTCAGCTAGTGTTAACATGCATTTTGGGTTTCTTTGTTTGTTTATATGGCTTCTCACATGGGAAGCAAGTCTGATCCTGGATTTACAAATGCGGTTACATGTCTTGCAAGTGTAGTTGTTGCTGCCAGGAGGATTTGAGCATTAGCCTTACAACGTGATGTATTAGCAGGAGTGTTGTAAGCAAGACATGAAAAGTAATTCTTCCACTCTACTTTGTGCTGATTAGGCCTCAACTGGAATATTGTGTCCAGGCTTAGGCACCACATTTCAGGAAAGATGTGGACAAATTGGAGACAGTCCAGAGAAGAACAACAAAAATGATTAAAGATCTAGGACACATAACCGATGAGGGAAGATTGAAAAAATTGGGTTTGTTTAGTCTGGAGAAGAGAAGACTGAGTGGGGACACAATAACAGTTTTCAAATACATAAAAGATAGTTACAAGGAGAAGGGAGAAAACTTGTTCTAGTTAGCCTCTGAGGATAACACAAGAAGCCATGGAAAAAATTGCAGCAAGGGCAGTTTAGGTTGGACATTAGGAAAAACTTCCTAACTGTCAAGGGGGTAAAGTACTGGAATAAATTGCCTAGGGAGGTTGTGGAATCTCCATCATTGGAGACTTTTAAGAGCAAGTTAGACAAACACCTTTGTCCTGCCATGAGTGCAGAGAACTGGGCTAAATGACGTCTCAAGGTCCTTTCCAGTCCTACAATTCTATGATTCTCCTGCAGAGACGCCATTCCCCAAAAGCTGACACAGCCTCATGGCACAGACCTCTCCATCAGGATCTGTCCAATGCAATGTGTTTCCAGGTTTTAATGACTATCTTGGATGCTCTGTGGCTACCTTTCAAGGTATCTTTGTATGTGAGGATGGGTTGACCCTTAGAGTAGGTTGCCATGTTCAACTGATTGTAGAGCACCACTTTGGGTACGTGGGAAACCTCCATGCAGATCACATGTCTGACTCAGCAAAGTTGAGCCCTGATGAGCATGCTCTCAATACCTGGGATTTGGCACTTCTCAAGGACTTCAGTGTTGTAAATAAAAAGCTTAGGCAAAAGTTGGTTTCGTGTTTTTAGCATTTAACTTTTTTTTTTTCAAGTGTCATTGCCTACACAGTGAAGTAAAGAAAGGAATACTTCTTGGTCTATGTATTCCATTATTCCAGGGAAAAAACACTAAAACAAATGGACTAGATGTAATTTTTTTTTTTTAAACAGTGACATAGCTATGCCAGCATAATCAGATTTACATCTTACGTGCTCCTACAATGCCCCTCCCCCCGCCTATAGCTGAGCTTTGCGTTTTCTGTAAAAAATGAAACAAAAAGAAATATAAATGATAATTTAAATATTTATTCAATACAATAACAAAAAATACTTGTAATTAAAACAATCACATAGGTAGCATATGATAACCACTTTTAACCACATATGTATTACATTTTTAACTCTTTAACCCACTTTTAACTTTTAGGCGCCCCTAGGCACATGCCTACTGTACCTAATTGGAAATCCGGCCCTGTATGCCAGTATAGTCTCTGTAGTATAGACATACCCTAAGTGTCGCAGGAGCCTAAAAGACCCACTTTCATAAGTGACTTTGACACTTAAGAAATTACAGTGCATTATATGCCCAAAACTACATTAAAGAATGCTAAGGTTGCAGAGTCAAGCACTCAGACTTTAGGAAATCCCAGAATCCCTGTGCAATCTCAGTTTGGTCCCATTGTGTGTATGCATTAAGATACAGTCTTTGACATAATCACATACCCTTTGTTTCCACAGGACCCCAGCCTTATTCATTGTATGGGATGGACCTACTCTGGTCATGAATCAGGATTGTGTATTGAAAGAAGTTGTTGTCTAAAATCCCGGCCTCATTAGTTGCCGAATTTGGAAGGTGTGTAATAAATGAGGTAGAGGACTGCAGGAAGAGAAAGTACAGTGTAGTGGGTAAGGCATGTCACTGGAGACTTGGATTGTATCCCTGCCTCTGCCGCAGAGTTCTTATGTAATGCTGGGCAAGTCACTTAAGCAAGGTTTTTCACAGGTGCTTGAGCTAATGAAGTAGGGTGTCATCCTGTGTGTGGACTAATCACTAGTGGCGGTTGAGACACATATTTTCATCACCTCTGATGAACCTGTGGTGCATAGTGTTTTGCTAACAGCAGAGGAATAGGAAGGTTCAGGAGTCTGGGGTACCATTCCAGGTTCTGGAGGAGAGTGAACGGTCATGGACCTTCTGACCCCTTTGGACCCAGTCCCCCTATCCTGTTCTGTGCCACTTCTGTCTCTTGTGGCCTGCCGTAGCCAGTAGCTGCAATGGCAGGAAAAATCCTGCTCAACCCCTGCAGCCTCATGATGGAACATGCTCACTCTGTTTGTGAGCAGTGCATGTGCAGTCCACTTGGCATGTAGGAATTGTGAGGACTCTTAGGAGAATTTAGCTGCCAAACAAATTTCTGCTGGGCATGAAATAATATCTTTTGTTGGACCAACTTCTGTTGGTGAGAGAGACGGAGTCACACAGAGCTCGTCTTCAGGTCTGGCAAAGGTATTCCTAGCATCACAGCTAAATGCAAGATGGCACAGATGGTTTAGCATAAGTAGTGAGGATATATTCTAAGATAGAATACTTTAGGCCAAGGTAGAGTGGCCCGTTAACACCTGTGCATCATAAGACAAAAAGAGGGTTTTAGTGGGTAACAGATTGTTGTAATAAGCCATAAATCCAGAGTCTCTGTTCAGCACATGATTTTTAGTGTCTAGTAGAGTTATGAATTTAAGCTCCCAGGCTCGTCTTTTGAAAGTATTGTTCAGGTTTCCTTTGAGGATCAGGACTGATAGGTCAGATATAGTGTGACCGCTTTGTGAAAGTATTCATTCACAGGTGATATGTGTTTTTGATTTTAATCATTTTCCTATGTGAGTTCACTTGAGAGTGTAGTGATTGTCTCATTTCACCCACATAGTTGTTATTGCGGCACTTAGTTCACTGGAGGAGGTAAACCACATGTTGAGATAGGCATGTGTAGGACCCATGAATCTTGAAAGGTGCTTTCTGAGGGGTGTTAATTATTTTAGCAGTGGAGATACAGTTGCAGGTTTTGGATTTGTTGTTCTGGCAGGTTCTGGTGCCTCTGAGGTGGTGTGTCCTGGTCTGTGGGGCGTTTGCTTCTGATGATAAGTTTGGAGAGGTTGTGGCATTGTTCAAAGGGCTGAAATAACAAGATCATTATGTGCCAGATGCGCCAAAGATTCATATGTCCCTTCATCTTCAACCACCATTCCAGAGGACATGTGTCCATGCTGATGACAGGTTCCACTTGATAACTATCCAAAGCAGTGAAGACCAACACATGATCACTTTTGTTATCTGAGTCAGATGCCACCAACAGAACATTTTGTTTTTTGGTGGTTCAGGTTCTGTAGTTTCTGCATCAGAGTGTTGCTCTTTTAAGACTTCTGAAAGCATGCTCCACACCTCGTCCCTCTCAGATCTTGGAAGGCACTTCAGGTTCTTAAACCTTGAGTTGAGTGCTGTAGCTATCTTTAGAAATCTCACATTGGTCCCTTCTTTGTGTTTTGTCAAATCTGCAGTAAACATGTTCTTAAAATGAACAACATGTGCTAAGTCATCATCCAAGTGTGCTATAATATGGTATACAAGGCAGAATGCGGGTAAAACAGAGCAGGAGACATACTATACTCCCACAAGGAGTTCAGTCAAAATGCAATTTAATGCATTATTTTTTAATGAGTGTCATCAGCATGAAAGCATGTCCTCTGGAATGGTGGCCAAAGCATGAAGGGACATACAAATGTTTAGCATATCTGGCACATAAATACCTTGCAATGCCAGCTACAAAAGTCCCATGCAAACACATGTTCTCAATTTCAGGTGACATTGTAAATAGGAAGCCGGCAGCATTATCTCCCATAAATGTAAATAAACTCGTTTGTCTGAGTGACTGCCTGAACAAGAAGTAGGACTGAGTGGACTTGTAGGCGCTAAAGTTTTACATTGTTTTGTTTTTGAGTCCAGTTATTTTTTGTACATAATTCTACATTCGTAAGTTCAACTTTCAAGATAAAAGAACAGGAGTACTTGTGGCACCTTAGAGACTAACAAATTTATTAGAGCATAAGCTTTCGTGGACTACAGCCCACTTCTTCGGAAGAAGTGGGCTGCAGTCCACGAAAGCTTATGCTCTAATAAATTTGTTAGTCTCTAAGGTGCCACAAGTACTCCTGTTCTTTTTGTGGATACAGACTAACACGGCTGCTACTCTGAAATCTTTCAACATAAAGAGATTGCATTACAGTACTTGTATGAGGTGAGTTGAAAAATACAAATGCAAATATTTGTAATAAAAACAATAATAATATAAAGTGAGCAACGTACACTTTGTATTCTGTGTTGTAATTGAAATCAATATATTTGAAAATGTAGAACATCCAAAATATTTAATAAATTTCAATTGGTATTCTATTGTTTAACAGTGCGATTAAAATTGCGATTAACAGCGATTAATCAACAGTCCCAGTAGAAATACCATCGGCTTACACAGGAATTTTATTTCACGATTTGTAGAACTCCTCTTCTACCTTATATTTTCCTCACTTCTTTAATCATATAAAGGACCTGATACATACAGTGGAGATGGAAAGTCTAAATTATCAATGGGACTAATGCTGTTCCTACCACAGGCAACTCTTGCTGCCACTTCTTTACCGTCTATCTTATCTTTTCTTGATCTGTTAATAGTGTCTTCTATATTTATAGGTAGGTGTAAGTTGACACTAGAGTTGTTGAGTACTATCACTGGATTTTGTACAGGTAACATTGATATTTCCCCTCCTTCTTTACCAAATTCAGGAGTATATAGTCTAAATGTTTGCACAAGGCTTTGAAATTCTTAGGAGTGTTATTATTAGTATTAGGTGTTTTTTTACCGACATAGGTATGCCTGTAAAAACCCTAGTGTAGACTCTAGAGGTGATTATTGTTATTGCTTTTCTGGATACTTAGACAGCAGTAATTAAGTGTGTTTATCTGATATTACAGACAGATACCGTATGTTCCCTACCAGTAATATTAAAGAGATATGGAATGTGTTAAAAAAAAATCACTAGTTTTTTTTTCTGGGTCTTTTTAATCATTTTTTTATATATATATATATATATATATATATATATATATATATATATATATATATATAATTAAATGCTATGCACACAGAAGATTTAGTTGGGGATTGGTCCTGCTTTGAGCAGGGGGTTGGACTAGATGACCTCCTCAGGTCCCTTCCAACCCTGATATTCTATGATTCTATGAAGACCTAATACACAAGGAAATGGGCCAAAGTAATTCCTATTGTAACACCATTATACTAGGAGTGAATTTGGACTCATTCTGTTTTAGCCTGGTTATTTCATTTCCCTTAAATTTTGTCTCCTTTTAATATGCCCTGTTTGGGAGACTTGAATTTTTTTTTTTTTTTTTTTTTGCCTTTTTAAAAAAAAAAATAAAAAGGATACATGGGTTTAAATGCACTGGGTGCTAACTTGAATCAATTTTAATTTTCTTTTGCCCAATAACTTAGTGCTATATTTTCATATCACTGTTCTGATAAGGAGATAATAGTTCATCTGGTGTGTCAGAAATTATATTGTTTACTTTCTGGGTAAAATCTAACCCCCATTGAAGTCAGTGGGAATTTTGCCGTTGTCTTCCATGAGGCTAGGCTTATCACCTGTATTTCTTCAAAAGCAATTAAGGCAGGGGGGTAAAGTGAATAAGGTCTCATGTAATGCCTCTGTTCTCTGACTTGGGAAACATTCTTAAATTTCAGACAATATCATAAATTAAAATATATTTGTGACTTGAATGTAATAGAATTGAATAATAAAATGTAACATCTCATTGGGATTTTATCATAATTTGATTAACAGTTATTTTGGTAATAAACTAGAAAATATTGGTTGTGTTATAAATAACCATGAACAAATAATAAAGGTGGTTGGTAAATGTCTTTGTAGACTTGTGTGTTGACTACAAAGGATTTAGAATGAATTGCTTTGTAGATGAAAGTATGTATGGTTTTCCAAATTAAATTACACAATGACCTTAGCCATGTGTAAGAGCATCCTTCATATTTTAAAGGGAAGTTATCTTTTGAAAAATACTGGAGATTTGTCATTTTCCATTTAGCTTTCATAAAACGTAATCATAGTTATTTCCTTTAGTTCTTATCTATAGAACCCAAGTACAAATGAACATGTGATGAGGAACATTTATATGTGGCTTTGGAAACTTTGGTCACTTTGGATCAACTATTAAAATATAAATAACAAAATCAGTCAAAGTAAACCTTTCTTTCATAATCAAACAGTTCAAATAACTAATTTCCTTCATCTAAATAACCTCTTTTCACCAAAGAGAGCACCTTTCCTTTCCTTTTGTTCCTGTATGGGTGTTAGACTAAAAATGTTATTATCTAATTAGTTTCAGTTATGTTTTGGAGTTTTGCTATCTTGTTGAAGTTCTAGCAATTGGATGGTCAAGAGTAATGGTAACAACATCTTGCTCTTATATAGCATCTTTTAACAGTAGTTTTCAAAGTGCTTTACAAAAGAGGAGAGTATCATTATCCCTATGTTAATGATGGGGAAATTGAGGCAAAAGGAGGGAAGTGACTTGTTACCCAGCAGCAGAGCTTGGAATAGAACCCAGGTCTCTTGAGTCCTAGTCTGGTGCTCTATTCACTAGGTCACAGAGCTGGCTGAAAATTTTCTGACTGAACATTTTTTTGTCAAAAAGCACTGATTTGCCAAAAATATAAATATTTTGTGGGAATATATCAGTTGCATTATAATCTTGACAGGAAATTGAAATATTTTGTTGCAGTAAGGTTTATAAGTAACTTATAAATAATATAATGTAAAATATAAATATCTAAATAGTTGACTTTCATATTATAAATAATAATTAATGTAAGTTAACAGAAAATGTGTCTTATGGAGTTACCCCAATGATAGGCAGAAAAACACCAGGCTATAGATCAGAGGTGGGCAAACTACGGCCCATGGGCCACATCTGGCCGACAGGGCCATCCTGCCCAGCCCCTGAGCTCCCGGCCGGCCCCGGCCCCTCTCCTGCTGTCTCTCCATCCCCGCAGCCTCAGCTCACCAGGCCGGCAGCATGGCAGCATGGCTGGCTCCGGCCGGGCAGTGCGGCTCAGGGACAGATTTACCAGTGAACACAGGGTGTCCTGGCATGGGGCCCCCCAACAACAGGGTGTCCCAGCGCTGGGCACTCGGGCAGCTCAGCACTGGCACACCCCCCACGGGGGGAGGAGCTGCCCTGGGGGGGCAGAGGAACGCGGCCGGAGGACACAGGAGGAGCACCAGGTGGCTGTGCAGCCGGCTGGAGAGAAGCGGCACTTTGAAGGGGAAACCACCACTTCTCTCCAGCTGCACTGGCCCTCCATCCAGTTTTGCAACCCCGATGTGGCCCTTGGGCCAAAAAGTTTGATGACCCCTGGAGGGGCAAGCTTTTACTCCATCGCCACTTACATTAGGATGATTTGGTTACATAAGAAGTGCAAACCAGGACCGATTTATTCTCAGCCATTTGCTAGGACAAGCAAATGTTTCAAATAAGCTGAGCTTTTCTCATTCCTTTATGTTATATGCATCCGAAGAAGTGGGCTGTAGTCCACGAAAGCTTATGCTCTAATAAATTTGTTAGTCTCTAAGGTGCCACAAGTACTCCTGTACTTCTTTTTGCGGATACAGACTAACACAGCTGCTACTCTGAAACCTCTCATTCCTTTATATCTTGTATATGAAAGCCTACATTCCCAAAATCCTGGGGAAATTTTTAATTGTGAACAAGGTTGGTCTCTATCTAATGAGCCAGCTTTTCAAAAGTGACAACCCCAGACTCTTGGTAAATTATATATGTACCAAACACTCACTATGCAATAGAAATCTGGCACTGCTTGCTCAGCCGTCAGAAAAGGTTGCCTTTTGTAGGGCTCTTTAATCAGCCAAAATGAGAGCTAATACTTGGTGAACAAAATTATTGTATCTGGCATTTTCAGAACATTGACTTCAGATATATTTTAAAAGGCTTTGAGAGACAATTGGATGGTGATAAAGGTTGTGTCTTTCAACAAAAAGTGGGGAAAACCCTGACCCTAAATTATTGAGATATGTAGATCATCTCTTAGCTGAAAAAGGTAATAAATATTTGTAAGAAATAAAGTCCTTAACTTTGGCAGCAAATCTAGCAAACTTTTGGCCACTTCACATAAAGCCCAGCACTAGCTCTTACTGTATAATTCAAGGATGGCAAATTAAGCTAAACTACTAATCACCATGTTATTATTAAAAGATTCCTGAATTTCTATAACAGCTGTATGATCTCGAGGAGCAACAGACTCCAGCTGACATCAAAAAGCTCCTGCAGAAGTTAAAATTCTCCTAATTAACAGGAAATATATTGCACAATAGAGGATGACATTACTTTAACTAAATCAAAGAAATTATTAAATTTCAGAAAGTAAAGTTACAGGCCCTGATGGATATTCCATTATAAAAAATTCTCTGATACCATCCCTCTTGTTTGCACAAAATGTGTATTTCAACTAATGAAAACCCTACTGCCAGCTCTGACTGAAGCTACTTATAAATGTAGGAAGGAAGGAAGGCTGTGTCCACTTTTGAGGAGTAGCATGTGAGGTCTCTGCAAGAGAACCATAGAATTGTACGACTGGAAGGGATCTTGAGAGTCCAATCCACTGCACTCATGGCAGGACTAAGTATTATCTAGATCATCCCTGACAGGTGTTTGTCTAACCTGCTCTTAAAAATTTCCCATGATGTAGATTCCACAACCTCCCTGGGCAACTTATTCCAGTGCTTAATCACCCTGACAGTAAGGAAGTTTTTCCTAATGTCCAACCTAAACCACCCCTGCTGCAATTTAAGCCCATTGCTTCTTGTCCTATCCGCAGAGGTTAAGCAGAACAATTTTTCTCCCACCTCTTTGTAATGATCTTTTATGTACTTGAAAACTTTTATTGTGTTCACATTCAGTCTTCTCTTCTCCAGCCTAACAAACATATTTTTTTTTCAATCTTCCCTCATAGGTCATGTTTTCTAGACCTTTAATCATTTTTATTGCTCTTGTCTGGATTTTCTCCAATTTGTGCACATCTTTCCTGAAATGTGGTGCCCAGAACTGGATACAATGCTCCAGTTGAGGCCTAATCAGCATGGAGTAGAGCAGAAGAATTACTTCTCATGTCTTGCTTACAATAGTCCTGCTAATACATCTTAGAATGATGTTTGCTTTTTTTTGCAACAGTTTTACACTGTTGACTCATATTTAGCTTGTGACCCACTATGACCCCCAAATCCCTTTCTGCAGTACTCCTTCCTAGGCAGTCATTTCCCACTTTGTATGTATGCAATTGATTGTTCCTTCCTAAGTGGAGTACTTTGCATTGTCCCTATTGAATTTCATCTTGTTTGCTTCAAACCATTTCTCCAGTTTGTCCAGATCATTTTGAATTGTAATGCTACCCTCCAAAGCACTTGCAACTCCTCCCAGCTTGGTATTATTCACAAACTGTACAAGTTTACTCTATGCCATTATCTAAATCATTGATGAAGATATTGAACAGAACCAGACCCAGAAGTGATCCAGGTGGGACCCTACTTGATATGCCCTTCCAGATTTACTGTGAACCATTGATAATTACTCTCTAGAAACAGTTTTCCAACCAGTTATGCATCCACCTTATAGTAGCTCCATCTAGGTTGTATTGCCCTAGTTTGTTTATGAGAAGGTCATGTGAGACCATCTCAAAAGCCTTACTAAAGTCAAGATATACCACATCTACCCCTTCCCCTCCAGTCACAAGGCTTGTTAACCTGTCAGAGAAAGCTATTAGGTTGGTTTGATATGATTTGTTCTTGACAAATCCATGCTGACTGTTACTTAGCACCTTATTATCTTCTAGGTGTTTGCAAATTGATTGCTTAAGTATTTGCTCCATTATCTTTCTGTAAAAGCAGCAAAGAGTCCTGTGGCACCTTATAAACTAACAGACGTATTGGAGCATGAGCTTTTGTGGGTGAATACCCACTTCTTCGGATGCACCCATGAAAGCTCATGCTCCAATATATCTGTTAGTCTATAAGGTGCCACAGGACTCTTTGCTGCTTTTACAGATCCAGACTAACACGGCTACCCCTTTGATATTATCTTTCTGGGTATTGAAGTTAAGCTGATTGGTCTGTAATTCCCCAGGTTGTCCTTATTCCCCTTTTTTATAGATGGGCACTATATTTGCCCTTTTCCAGTCCTCTGGAATCTCTTCCGTCTTCTATGACTTTTTGAAAATAATCGCTAATGTCTCAGATATATTATCAGTCAGCTCCTTGAATATTCTAGGATATATTTCATCAGGCCCTGGTGACTTGAAGACATCTAATTTGTCTAAGTAATTTTTAACTTGTTCTTTCCCTATTTTATCCTCTGATCCTACTCATTTTCACTGCCATTCACTATGTTAGACGTCCAATCACTAATAACCTTTTTGGTGAAAATTGAAACAAAAAACTCATTTAACACTTCGGCCATTTCCACATTTTCTGTTATTGTTTTCCCCCGCTCATTGAGAAATGGGTCCACCCTGTCCTTGGTCTTCCTCTTGCTTCTAATGTATTTATAAAATGTTTTCTTGTTACCCTTTATGTCTCTAGCTAGTTTAATCTGGTTTTGTGCCTTAGTCTTTCTAATTTTGTCCCTACATACTTACATTATTTGTTTATATTCATTCTTTGTAATTTGACCTAGTTTCCACTTTTTGTACAACTCTTTCTTTATTTTTTTTGAGTTTTGGATCATTGAAGATCTCCTGGTTAAGCCAGGAGATACTTCCTATCTTTCCTACGCAGTGGGATAGTTTGCTCTTGTGCCCTTAATAATGTCTTTTTGAAAAACCGCCAACTCTTTAACTGTTTTTCCCCTTAGACTTGCTTCCCATGGGATCTTACCTACAAACTCCCTGAGTTTGCTCAAGTTTGCTTTCTTGAAATCCATTATCTTTATTGTGCTGTTTTCTCTCCTACTATTCCTTAGAATCATGAACTCTACCATTTCATGATCACTCACTCTTAAGCTGCCCTTCCACTTTCAAATTATCAACCAGTTCCTCCCTATTTGTCAAAATCAAATTAGAGAAAACTACTAGGGGAGAGGTTGTTCTACCTTCTGAAATTGTCTCCAATACATTCCAAGAACTTGTTGGATAATCCATGCCTTGCTGTATTATTTTCCCAACAGATGTCTAGTTAGTTGAAGTCTCCCATCACAACTAAGTCCTGTGCTTTGGATGATTTTGTTAGTTGTTTAAAAAGCCTCACCCACCTCTTCTTCCTTGTTAGATTATGTGTAGTAGACTCCTACCATGACATTACCCTTGTTTTTTTTAACCCTTTAATGGATATTTAAGGTAAAACTCATGTTTGGTCCCTATAAACTTGAATTAATTAATTATTAGGGCTGGTCAGAAATTTTCTGAAAGAACAGGTTTCCATCAGAAAATGCTGACTGAATAAAATCGAAACATTTTGTGGGAATATAATGATTTTGTTGGAATTGAATGGGAAATGATTGAAGTGTTTTGATTTGAGATCAGAATGTTTTGTTTTGACTTTGTTTTGATTTATGTCATTATATTATTTATATTCAACATCTAATATAATATAAAAATTGAAATGATTAAGTTGAAACTAAACTTTTCAATAAGGTCAAAACAAAATATTTCAGAATATTTTGTTTCATGAAGAATTTTGAGATTTCTACCTTTCATCCCCTTTCAGGATGAAACAAATTTTTGGAATTTCCTGCAGGGTGTGAATTCCATATTTTGACTTTAGCTACCTTAATTTTGTTAAACTTGCTTTCTGTGTAAAATTTATGCAGTATGGTTTACTAATATAGACTTATCGCAGCCTCATTCCAGATAGCCAGGTTTGCCCACATATTAATCTCAATGAGGAATATATTTGTCAATGCTGGGAAAAGTAGTCCACATCTACCATAGACTAAATGTACAGTATTCCTCCAGATGTGAATATGTAATTGGGACTCTTGTAGGCAATGTGTTACCTACTTCATAACTATTAACCCTTTATTCCTGATTCTTATACATTTTACATATATTCTTATATATTTTACATATCCTTCATATTTGAAGTAATAGTGGCAATTATATATGTATGCATACTCTGAGTAAGAGATGTTTGAGTGTATGCCAGATCTGGATTGCAAATTAGGTCTGTGTATGTGTCTTCCTTTATTCTTTTCTTTATTTTCTTCCAGGACATATTTAAGTGGAAATGAGCCAGATGTGGAAAAGGAGCTATGATATTCTCTGTCTGCAATGTTATTAGATAAAATGATTGCAGGTTATGCTGTTAGTGGTATCTCAGCCCATTGAGGCTCAAGAAATTCAGCAAAAGGAGCAGTGATTTATGCTGTAGACTGCATGAAGGTTGTTCTAATGTGCCTGGTGGTTCTGCCCTGTGAGTCAAGAATTTTGTTCCCATTTAAAAATTCCCTAGTCTAGTAAAAATGATTAGATAAGAGCACTGCTGTTGGAACTCACTGGGAACAGCTGCCAGTTTTCAACCTACAGAATCCTTATTTAATATTTACTGGTATCTGGGAATTGACTGTTGGCTTTCTATTGGAAGGAGAAAAACACCCCTCACTGCAACTGTGGTCTGCTGGTGTAGTAAAGTCAGGGAGGTGGTGTAAATAGTGAACCAATAAAAAAAACCAGACAAGTATCTTGAGGTCTGGCTTCCATTTGTTAAATAAAAAGCCTTCTCATGCAGTCAAACCAAAACATTTGTGGTCTTTTAAATAGTAATTTAAGAGGCTAGGGTTCAGCTTTGATGTGGTATCATATACTAATGAATTACAGGGGACAAATAGCCAGTTAAAGGGAGTCTGAGAGACAAGTCAAGAAGTGCTGTTGTTTAGCAAGGTGCTCATAAGCCAAGACACATTCTTTTGCTCTAGTCCTTGTGTTTTTGCTTGAATTGACTGCTGCCGGATGAGATCCATAGGCTGTCCCAGGATATAACCACCCCTTCCTTGGAAAGGAATCCTGTCATAGTACATGCCTCATGCTGTATTATCTAATGCAGCTTGCTCAGATTATCTGTGGAATGTATTTGCTCAAAATAGCTAGGTTTTTTGTGTGTTGCTTTATTCTAGAGAGCCTATAAAAAGCAGTTACAACAAAAAGTGTCTGTATTAAGTAACAGAGGGTCCTGTGGCACCTTTAAGACTAACCAATGTATTGGAGCATAAGCTTTCGTGGGTGAATGCCCACTTTGTCAGACGCATGTATTGTTCATCTTCAGAACTGACTATTTTATTGTAGCTCTTAAGTCCTGGATTTGCCCTGATATGCTGCTTTAAAACTGATCCTTGCAGTGGTGAGAAACAAGAAGGCCCTAACTCTCATTTACACTAAGGCCCATTTATACTACTTGGCAGTGTAAAGTTATTTTAAAGTGGGCATAAATTGCACCCACTATATACTGCTAGAGTGTTCGAGAGAGGCTTTAGTGTCAATGAGAATCAGGCCCAAAGTGTGAGAGACAATAAAACAAATGCTAAGTGGTCTGTGAATGACAGCTCATGAAGCCTGATCAGGTCTTGAACAGTGGAGAGCTGCCTGAGTGGTAAACTGCAGTACAGTGAAACCTAACCTGAATGATCAAGAACACACTGAATAGAGCTGGTTTGAAAAATTCAGTGAAATTGGAATGTTTGGCCGAGATGGACTGATTTGGTCTAAGTAATCTAGGGTTACCATATTTAAAAAATAAAAAAAAGAGGACACTCAACGGGGCCCTTCCCCAAAGTCCCCACCCTAACTCCCCCTCCTCCCTCCCAGCCACGCGAAAAGGGCTGCCCCAGCGCTACCAGCTTCACGGTTTGCCAGGCAGCCCCCAGACCCTGCGCCCCTGGCCGGTGCTTCCCCAGCTCAGCTGAAGCCCAGGAGGGGAAGCACCCAGCTGGGGGTGCAGGGTCTGGAGGCTGCCCGGCAAACCGTGAAGCCGGTAGTGCTCGGGCTTCGGACAGCCCCCATGCCTCCGGACCCTGCGCCCCCGGCCGGGCACTTCCCCTCCTGGGCTCCGGCGGCTGTGCTCCTCCCCTGGCTCTTTGGCTCTGTTTAAGAGCTGAGCTGCCCAAGCGCTACCGGCTTCGGGCAGCCCCCTTGCCTCTGGACCTTGCGCCCCCGGAGCCCGGGAGGGGAAGTGCCCGGCCGGCGGCTCAGGGTCCAGAGGCATGGGGGCTGCCCGAAGTCGTTAGCGCTCGGGCAGCTCAGCTCTTAAACAGAGCCAAAGAGCCAGGGGAGGAGCACAGCAGCCGCGGGAGGGGAAGTGCCCGGCCGGCGGTATTGTTACCGAACACGTTCAGCTTTTTGGCAGTTCCCCCCAGACGGGGGTTTGATTACCAAAAAGCCGGACGTTTCCGGGAAAAACCGGACGTATGGTAACCCTAAGTAATCATAAACCTGTGAGCTCACCCACCCTGCTCCTCAGCCATCCTCCTGGTGAACTTCTGGGGAGCCTGTGTTTCCAGGATCCATAATCCTGGACCAACCAGCCATGTGGATTATTCTCCAGGGTCTGTGGCCCAAGGGCAGCCCCAAAGGCCAACGTCCCTGCATTCCATTCCCTTTTGGAGAGTTGTTACTAATTAGAAAAGGAAAAAATAATAATTTCAAAATAGCAAAATCCTCTGCAAATCAGAATTACCTTTTTCTGCACAGATCTAACACAGAATGTTCCTGTGAAAGTAGGGGAGCACTCTTACTTGCAGGAGCTTGCATACCCTTCTTGCACTAGCTGATGGGTGCAGTTGGCAATGGGGCAGCAACCCCACTAGACATGGCCATTGGCTACTTAGTGGTAAAGCTGGCTATTACCCACTCTATCCCCAGTTCATTACATTCTGGGAATGTAAACACCCTAACTATGGCTTCTTCTTGTGGGGTAGTGTAAAAAGCAATCCTCAGTAGAGCTGGTTGGAAATGTTACAACAGAACTATGTTTAGCTGGAGGGCGCTGATTTCACTAAAGTGAACTTGTTTGGCAGAATCTGTTACAGATTCAATGGAACTTCTGTCAAAACACAGGAAGGTTTTCGCTGGAAACCTGCTGGTGTTCCAGGGTTGACAGCTCCTCCAGGGAGCCCTGGCTCACCAACTGGAAAGAATCAGAAGGAAAACAAATTGCAAAATACTGAAATTTCTTGTGAACCGTAACTCTGAAGTTTGGGCCAGCTCTATTGCTGAACCCTGTCTGCTATCAAACAAACATTTGTTTATAGACCCAGCTACAATGTGATACCCTGAATCAAATGAATTCTCAGAGTTTCAGCAGTGTGCTTCTTGATCTAACATCTCGTTCACTGGACTATCTGTGTGTGAGCCTGGATTTGTTTCAAGACACTACAGAGATCACTTTAGAGATGGAAAAAGAGTGGAGGACTGAAATTTAAGTTAAATAAAATGCCATTGGTCACTACTAGTTGTAATCAGGCTATGTAAAGAAAGAAAGAACTGAACTGTCTGGCAACTTTGGAGCAACAATTCCAGAAATCACAGATCATATTGCACTTATTACACCATCTCAGTTTTATCGTCTGTTTGTCTAACATCCTGGGGAGAAAAATCAAGGTTATCATGTGTACTCTTATCCAGTGGACTGTGGATGGTTTGAAGTATGGATAATGAATGTTCCACACTTACATGTTATCCTTTTCTAGGAAAAAAAAAATCAAATGTTAAAAAAGAAAAATATCTGCATCTATCTGAAATATACACAAAACAAAATAGTGTAGGACAGGGAGAAACTGCTTTCTGTGCATCATGCTTCCTCTTTTTTAGATGAGAAATAATTGTAAAGTTGTGTGATCTCCTGCAGCTCATGGATTTGATGAAATTATGATTGTGTGAGAATATGGGCAGGGCTTTAACATGGAATCCCACAGATCTTGTTCTAGATGATTCATCTTTTCCAGCTGTTGGTTAAAGTAAGCCGATCCATGTGTTCATGGAAATTAAGAGACAGCTAACTCCAAGGGGAACTATTGCATTTGTAAACATCAGTGAAGTATGGCATTAGGTTGAGAGGTATAAGACTTCAAAATTCAGAAGGATTTTAATCTTTCCATCTCTCCAGACTCTAATATCATATTATTTTAAACAACTGTTTTCTTTTGGTTCAAAATGTCTGATATGTTCTGATGCTTTTAAGGCATACATTTTGTTAGCTGTTTTGGATGTACAGTACATGAAAAGATTTAAAAAAAAAAAAAGAGTATAAACCCTTCAGCACTGGAGTTTTAAAAATTGGAATGGTGGTAGAGTTAGTGGCAACTGGATGGGAAGGGTTGATAAAATCCAGTGTGTTGTGTGGTAACTGTGGTGGAAGAAGTGGAGTCTAAGCCAGAGGGGTGGAGCAGGAATATGAAAGGCAGGCAGGCGCCACAAAGTTGCGGGTCATCTGTGGGAGAGGATCTTCCTCTGTACAGTGGAGCAGTGGCATGCTACCTAATGGAATAGGAAGAGGGTGAAGAAGAAGGCTGTGATGAGAAACTGCAGCATGGCATACTTTGGCTTAGCTGCTTCTCCCTGGAATAAATATATGACACACGGTGGTGCTCGTAAGAGACCGACTGGTCTTTAGTTCTTGGTCCCGCATTCTGCTTCCTTTCCTGGTTTTAGATTTCACATCTGAGTAGTGCCTCTTCAATGGAAGCATTCATGCCTGGACAGTATAGGTAATTTTGGGTTCTGACCTTACACTTCTCAAGACCCAAATAGGCGCTGTTAATTATTTCTACTCTATGTCACTGTGACAAAAACTCACTGTATGATGATAAAAGATCGTAGTGCAAATTATGAGACAAAGAATGTAAGATTTAGTGGATTTTTCTTGAAGACAAGATCTTTAAGACCAGCCAGAAAACAAAATGGTTTTGAGTCCCTGATAATTATGCTACTCCCTTAAAATTAATCTAAAACTTGGCAGCTCCCAGACTGCCTGAATAATTCAATTATTGTCCCTTGTGAGAAACATAAACTGAAGACATATCATGAAGACTTTTACCCCCACCCTACAAAAAGACCGATGGATCTGTTTAAATATACTGACTGGAAAAATAAAGGAAGTTGGAAAGGGGCACTGCATCATCAAAGAGAAGGAGAGAGGACTACTAAAATCAGATCCTGGTTCACTTGTGGGTGTTCAGCATGTCACTTAACATCGCTGCCTTTCAGTAAAATTTTGTAAAAATATTTTTGTTCTCACAGGAGTGCTATGCATATAACTAAAGAGACGCTGTCAGAACAATGTTTTAATGGATTGTCATAATACTGCAGTGTTTGAACTGCAAACACTTAAAGGGAATGTTTATATTAAGAAAGAACTTTTCACTGAAATTAAAACAACAACAACAGACTACTTCTGATTATGTTATAAATTCTGGCCATAAACCAACCTAATGTGGGGTTACATGTTTACAAGATGTGTGGAAATAGAAAAGCACGTCATGTTGGTATTTACGGGATATTATTATAATAAAAAATGAGAGAATAAATATTCAAGAGACTTGCAGTCTAC
The DNA here is from genome assembly GCF_027887155.1 of Malaclemys terrapin pileata. Classification (NCBI taxonomy): domain Eukaryota; kingdom Metazoa; phylum Chordata; order Testudines; family Emydidae; genus Malaclemys; species Malaclemys terrapin. The sequence goes on from NC_071505.1 coordinate 33,453,843, forward strand.
TGAAATTGTATTGCTTACTTTACTACTGAATTAAGTGTAGCATTCCCTAATGAACCAAGTGTATTTCAAGGGAGAGTTTTCTGCTAAATTGAATTAATCAGAAAAGCTGGCTTTTCACAAAGGAGCAGTAGACATCTACTTCCCCCATTTAAGGAAGCAGGGACTACTTCAACTGATAAAAGCATTGAAATGCTATACATGTTTTTTCTCATTGGCAATATAACTTTTAATGTATTAGGCTTATAATAACAATTTTGAAAGAAACATTCTGAATTCCACCAAACTCTGAAGCCCAGTACATATATGGGTTTCCATTGAAAGGAATGCATGTGGCATGTACATTTAGGATTAATTAGAACTTGGATGAAAAGCTGTAAATCGGTTCAGCAATAGAGCTTTTTTTTTAATATTTGGTGGGAGTAGGAAATGGACACCCCATTTTAAAGTTTTATCATCAGTATTATTACTTGCATAGCTATCCTCATTGGGTTGTAGAAGTAATTCATTGAAATCATATTATGGTTTCAGCAATTTTTTGGTACGTGAGCATCTAGAGAGAAAGATCAGATGTTTTCACTCACAGGTCAGGCGTACACTGCAAAATGTATCCACTAGAGACCCAGTGGTTTCAGAAGGGCTGGGAAACTGACTATTTGTGTTTGCAAACCATTAAGTAAATTAAGAGTGCTTTATAGATTTATTTTAACCATAACAATGGCAACATTCTAAGGAAACAAAAGAGCAAATTCCCACTACAATGTACAGACAATTATGCCTACTCCATTTCCCATGGGATCTGTGTTGCAATTTAGATCAGGGAAGCTACAAAAGAAAAACACGAATAGCTTCAATTTCATAAAGCGAGGCACCAAAATCTCTATTTATTATTTGGATTTCTGCAGTAGTAATAAAAAGAAGCACCCGTCAAAGACTCCAGACAAGAACAATAAAACTAAAATTGCAGCGTAACCCCTGACAGACAGCAGAACTCAACACCCTACAAAAAATGCTCCCCTTCCTCATGAAGATCAAACCCTGCCTTCTAGAGCAGTCTGCACAAATAAATACATCTTGCATCATAGCATAAAGGTCAACAGACTTCAGCTATTTCAAACCAGGAATGGGAGAGCCTGTTCTAGAGCTGAGGGCTTCCACAGAAAACCCTGTACTGCCAGACCCTTATCTCTCATATGGGGAGGGATCCCCTCAAGCATCTCTCTTGATCAGAACTGTGATAGTGAAGTATGAGGAGAGAGGTGGAAGGTCCCAGGCCATTTAGAGCTTTATAGATCAAAAATGGCCCTTAAATTAAAACCAGAAGCCATTGCAGATCCAGGGACACAGGGGTCATAAGTTGTCACCACACAGCATCAGAGTACTGCATCCTGCACTGGTTTAATTTTCAGATTGTCCAAAGGTTGAGTGCACTGAAGTAATTCAATCTTGAGGTGACAAAGGCTATGTTTTCACAGCAAAGAGGTGTGTTTTTACATCTAGGTAGCTAACTCAAGATATGTCTTGATGTAAAATCCAACTGGAGCAAAGGCATAGGTAGTTTTTAATAGCAAGGTAGCTAGCCCAGGCCAACACTATATTCTGCACCAGAGGTTTGCCTCCACTAGCTACACTGTCTCCACTAGGATTTTATATTGAGATAGCCATCTCTTTTTTGCCAAGAAGATGTAGCCTAAGTCATAGATCACAGAAGCAAGGTCTGCATCTGGAAGAAATAGATTCACTCGCCTAGTGAGGTGCACGTAGTAAGATGTGTTCCTGAGCACTGCTTTTCTGTATGATCATCTAATAACAGCTGGGCATCCAACACCACCTCCAGGTTGCAAATGGTGGGCAAACACTGTCAATCAAAGGGGGAGGGATCCTGGCTATAGCTTTCATTTCCTTCCTCACATTTACTAGTATCTCCTGAGCCTTACCCAGATTGAGCATCCGTCAGCTCACTCTTGTCCATATCCTTGTCTCATTCAGACAGTGAGGCAACAAATCTGTGGTACCACTGGATAATCCTGACCACCCGGTAATGCTATTTAGAAATCTTTTTTAAAAAAAAACCTTTCAACTGTAATAAAACAGTTTTAGCGGTAATGAGAAAGTGCATTCATTTCTCTATATTTACTGGGTTTTATATACGATGCCACCCCTCCCCATTTTTTGTATCAGTAGGAACTTTACTCTTTATTGCATTCTTTTCAACACTAGATCTTTTGTTCCCTTGTTAATATAATCCTCTATTTCCCAGTCTGCTATGAGCCTGCTATACTAAAGATTATCAATCTTTTTAAGCAACCTCTCCCCTAGAGCTTTGTTCTGTTGATGTCAAGTAATGAGATAAATTATTACTTCACTAGTTTGAAAAAGTACTTTGTTGATTAATTTGAAAGTAAAATGATATTGAACAATAATCAAGTAAAATCCTTCTAGTAATCTTAGAGTTTTACAAAGGTTTATCTTGGAGACTGAGATAGAAGATTTGCATGCACTGATCTGCTTGATTCCATATAAAAGAAAAAAATTGTTTACAGAACCACCTTCTTCAAAGGCACGTATTAACTGAGATATGAGACTTTTTTGTCTTTCATTTTTGCTCTATGTGTTGATTAATATGATAAAATTTGCACATACAGCAGCAAAGAATGACAGATAAATGATTTTCTTTGTGGTCATATAAAAATGATAGTTGGGCACTTATCACTGTTCTTGGTCAAGTTGTCTTCACTCTGTTTACAAGTCTCATTTGTGAAGACTTAAGATAAATTATAACAGCTATGTCAATAGCAATATGCATTTTCAGAGTATTGTGATTTTTGTAGCAAATATTTCTACTTCATAAAATTTATTTTCTGTCAACAAATATTTCTGTTCTGTGTTTGGGGAAAAATACAGATGATATATTCATATCAGATAATGAAATACTTTCTATTCCAGCAGTAACTAAGAAGGATGTTAAACAGTAAGTTCTAAAGTTGGACATTTTTAAATCTGCAGGTCTGGACCCCAGGTTGCAGCTGTGTATTTAAAAAGAGTTGGCTAAGGAGCATTCTGGACTCTTAATGTTGATTTTTAATAAGTCTTAGGACACAGTGAAAGCTCCAGAGGACTGGAAGAAAGCTAATATTATGCCAATATTTAAAAAGGGTAAATGGGATGACCCAGGCAATCATACAGCTGTCAGCCTGATATCGATCCTGGGCAAAATAATAGAATGGCTAATACAAGACTCAGATAATGAAGAATTAAAGGAGAGTAATATAATTAATGCCGGTTGACATGGATTTATAGAAAATAGATCATATTAAACTAACTGGATATGTTTTTGTCTGAAATTAAAGTTTGATTGATAAAGGAAATACTGTTAATACAATATACTTGGACTTCTGGAAGGCATTTGACTTGGTATCATCTGATATTTTGACTGAGAAATTATAACAATAGAAAATCAATGTGTCACATATTAAAAGATTAAAAACTGGCTAACTGATAGGTCTCAAAGTATAACTGTAAATTGGGAATAATCATTGTGTGTGTGCGCGTTTCTAGTGTGGTCCCTGTGGTAATATAGTCTCTAGTTTTGGTATTCACAATTCAAGAAGGAGGTTGATAAATGAAAAGGTTCATGAGAATGATTAAAGGATTGGAAAACCTGTCTTTAGGTGACCAATTCAAAGAACTCCACATGTTTAGCTTATCAAAGAGATGATTCTGGGGTGACTTGATCACAATCTGAAAGTATCAGCATGGAGAACAGAAATTTGAAAACATAGAACTCTTCAATTTAGGAGACAAAATATAATAAGATCCAATGTCTTGAATTTGAAGCTGGACATATTCAGATTAGAAATAAGGTGCAGATTTTTAACACTGAAGGTAATTAACCACTGGAACATCTTACAAAGGATTGTTGTCGATTCTCCATAACTGAACAAAAACACATAAGAATGGCCAATGGTCCATCTAGCACAGTATCCTGTCTTCTGACAGTGGCCAATGCCAGGTGCACCAGAGGGAATGAACAGAACAGGTAGTCATCAAGTGATCCACCCTCTATTGCCTATTCCCAGTTTCTGACAAAAAACTGGAAACATTTATATCCAGATTGGTTGGTTTTTTTTAAAAAGATGTGCTCTAAGTCGGCCACAGCTATTGGACTTGAAGCAGGGAAGTCTTATTGCCTGTGTTATGCAGGACATCACACTAGATGATCAATATATTATGTCCTTTTTGGCCTGAAAATCTGAGTGCCTCCTCTACTCTTTGTGCTGTAGTATATTGTGCACGTGCTGTCCTTTGATTTTCCATTAGCTTCATTTCTTTTGTTTTTGTATAGTAGAGACCTATTGAGTGCACAAATTTAATAACCGAGTTTTTATTTACATAGTTTTGAGGGCAATTTACTTCTGTTTGTATTGGTTGAATTTCTATTGACTGTGGCAGTTAAAATGTGATTTTTAGGCGTTGCATTTCCCCTCAAGTCACGCACACATATTTTGACTATGTTGTCATTTCTGAGAATTATTTGCAATGTTGTTAATTTTAAGGGGGCATGTTTGTGTGTTTATAAACATATAAAATCTTACTGAATGAAAAAAAAAAAATCACATGATTATTAAACATAAAAAGCTCTAGGCCAGCCCCAGATCCATAGGTGATGTAAACTGGTGCCATTGCATTGATTTCAGTGGAGTTATGCCTGTTTACACCAGCTCAGGACATAGCTCTTAATCCTTATATTTGTAATGTTATATGTTAAAGTTTCATCTTGCTTTTCTGATGTCTTGTTAGAAGAAATCATAGGGAGATACCAAAACTGAGACCTTAAAAAATGTTTTGGAAAGTCTAGAACTATACTTTTATGATCACTACCATGGGCTAGCCCTAAAATTATGTTTGGGTTACACATTTGATTTTAAATAAGATCAAGTAAGAACATAAACAGATTGTTGCCAATTTTTGTTAATTTTTACATGGTGTGATATTCAGGTACTTCACCTTAAATTGTGCTATAGTTCCTCTTTCAAGGTCTTCCATCCATTTTATCCTTGAACCACTACTTTTAACGGCATTTTTTGTAATCTAGACTTCCTAATTCTATTTGATCTAGGCCCAGATCTTAGTCATGCAGCTCCAGTGCTATCTCCTTGGATTGAAGCTCCACATCCACAACTGGTCAATTTATTCTGTAATTTAAGAGTGCTCCTGGATTATTCACTGAATCTAAATTCTCACACAGCAGCATCCACAAGTAAGGCTTTCTAAAATCTCCACTTGGCTAGGACACTCCATCCTATCCTGAAAAACAATGACCTGGCCTCAGTTATCCACACTTTTATTGCTTCTCAGCTGGACTATAGCGTGAACACTTCAGCACTCAGGAAGCTCCAACTGGTACAGAGTGCTGCAGCATGTCTCTTTACCTCAGCAACATGGGCTGTCATGATCTCATCACACCTGTCCTCTTCTCTCTACACTGGTGTCCTGTAGAATATCAAATCAAGTTCAGGGTTTCAGTCCTTATCTTCAGGGCACTCAGTGGCCTGGGCTCAGTGTAGCTAAAAGATCACCTAAAGCTCCAGGATGAAGATTGGTCAGCAACTTTGCTCCTCTGTCTCAATGTAACTTTCTACTACAAGGGTAAGCTTGTCTCTGTAGGAGACAAAACTTTCTCGGGGGCTGGCCCAAGACTGTGGAATGAACTCCCCCAGGAACTAAAGGCAATCACAAACCTCATCACCTTCTGCCCTAACTGCAAGGTGCATTTCATTGCTCTGCCTTCTCTAACATACACATTTAGCTGTGTGTGTGTGTGTGTGTGTGTGTGTGTGTGTGTGTGTGTGTGTGTGTGTATCTAATATGTTTATATCCCAAACCAAATATTCCACTGCACACACACGTCATCCCCTGGAGAGAGGATGAGAGAATGGACACATGAGACATGTTAGTCACATTGCTTAGTGCCCCACAAAAAGGTGCATAGAAACTATGGTGATGGCCACGGTAGAAGAATCTGAACAGAATAAAAATCTTTAATCCTGAATTCCTAACATTCTTTATTACTGATTTTGTATTTCATAGGAAAAAATGTGATTCATTTGTTTCTTAAGCATGCAGATTTATCAAGTATGGCACTTGAACTAATTCTCTTTCAAATGATAGATATTTTTACTTTTTAAAAATGAGCACAGTACCCGTCTCAGAGTTTGCATGCATAAAAGGAAATCTAAGAGCATCTTTTGTATACATTGTGATACTATAACAGGGTGGCTTGCCCTTGGGCTGGAGAGCCGGGGACTGAGTGATCCCTTATTACAAGATGAGCCCAAACTGAGGGGAATCAGGTAATTCAAATACAGAAGATAGCAGAAAGCTGCAGGGGAAGGGGTGGTGGTGATGGTTGAGAATTCAGGATTCAGTAGATACTAATAGGAGAAGGAAGCAGGACCAGAGGGTTGAGCTCCAACCAGAAAGGGCAGGGGACGGTGGCTTCAGGTGAAGCAGACTGACAAAGATAGACCTCTGGATGTGACTGAAGAACCAGAGCTAAGTATAAACTGATGAATTATGAATTTGGTCTTTATTGTGAGGACTCGTTGAGAATTGTTTGCATTATTTTGTGGTTAGAACTCTAGGATCTGGGTGAACTTTATTTGATATTGAACCAGCCTCAGAAAAGGTTTCTGTGTACCACAACAGAGACTGACTGGGGTGTTTAAGGGGCACAGAGACGGGTGCCTACAAAGTGACCTCTGACCACAAGGGAATGCACAACAAGTGGCCACATCACTACAGGTACCTTTAAATAAGGAACGGTAGATAGTATGCATGTTTTTCATATAATATACTGAGGGGACTAGGAAAAACTAAATACTATATTTTTTTCTTATAACCTTTTTTAGGTAGGGGATGTCTTTTGACATATTTAAATGAAGTGAAATCATATACAGATAGATTTTACTTTTAATGATCTGAACAGTATTGGCGTTGAATTATAACTGGGATAAAGGAAAATATAATTTATAATTTTCATTTATATATGAATTCCATCTCCCCATGTTCCATGTATAATTCAGTGCCAATACTTTCCACATTATTTAAAGAAAAAAATATATCAATCATTCTCAAATCAGCATTACAAAGTACCAGAAGAAAAGAAGCATCTCTAATTTCAAATACACACATGTTCATTTTTAAAATTATTAATTTATATTCATTCTGAGATTCATGCTGGGCTAATCTGTGGCTTTGCCACAAGCCCTGTGTATTGGGACCCTGGGTAGGTGTACCATCCCAACAGCAACACAAGGAAGGAATAACTCAGAGAGGCACAATTTCTTCTCTGCTTGTCCCCCATCAGCATATAAATTGGCCGCATGGCACAATGGGACAAAATTTAGAGAAACAAATTCTTGACACTTTTTAAGTGATTGCTTCTTAGAATAGCTAGTTCTAGAGCATACACGAAGAGAGGCTATTCTTGATTTATTCTTAAATAAGATACAGGCACTAATTTAAGAAGTGACAGTAGCTGAGCCACTAAGTAATAGTAACCACAATAGAATTTTGTTCAACAACATCTAGGCCTCAAGGAGAGTACCTAAAAGTGACATTTAACTTTAGAAAGCAAGATTTCAATAAAATGAGAAGACTGGCCAAAAAAGACCTAAAGCTAAAAGTAAAGGAAGTAAAATCCTTAAGACGTAGCATGGACGTTACTTAAAAAATAAACACACAACCAATAATAGAGTCTCAGAAGACATTCATGCTGCTGAACCAAGGCAAGGAGTAAATCAATATAGCTAAATGGAAAAGTTCTGGAGGCTATTCGAGTCAAACAGAAATCCTTCAAAGTTTGGAAATCTTTCCCTAGTGAAGCCAACAACAAGAACATAAATTAAAGCAGGTATTAACTAAGACAGAACTTAGAAGGGCCAAAATAGATTTTGAAGAACAAATAGATAAGGATATAAAAACAAACAAAAAGAGAGTATTTAATTATATCAGAAGCAGATAGCATGTGAAAGAATCAGTTTGCTGGGTCACCAAGGGTTGAGAAGCTAAATGATTTTGCATCACAACCAAGGCTATTGGGGAGATACCTACCCCCCAATTATTCTTTTCTGGAACAAAGGTGAGGTACTATCAGAGACAGAGAGCTCAGAATAAGAGGAAACTGATCATTTAAGATGCACTAAGTCACTGGGTCCAGATGGCACAGCCAAGAGATCTGGAGAAGTTTAAGTATGAGCTGAGCTGCGCTGCTAACAAAAATTTGTAATTTCCCATTAAAAGCAGTCACTGTTCCAGAGGATTGGAGGATGGCAAATGTACTAATATTTAAATAAGGCTCAAGGGGTGATTTGGGGAATTATTGCCCAGTAAACCTTACATCTGTAATTGGGAAATTGGGTGAAACAATAACAGAATAACAGAACATCTGGAAGATCATAATACAGTATAACCAGCATTGTTTCTGCCAAGGAAATGTATGTCTCACTAATCTCTTAGAATTCTTTGAAGCTGTCAATAAAATAGTGAATACAGAACTGGTTGACATGATTTGTTAGGTTTCAGAGTAGCAGCCATGTTAGTCTGTATCCGCAAAAAGAACAGGAGTACTTGTGGCACCTTAGAGACTAACAAATTTATTAGAGCATAAGCTTTCGTGGACTACAGCCTACTTCTTCTTAGTAGGCTTCTAAAAGGCCTTTGATAAGGTCCCACATGAGAAATTACTAAACAAGAGAAAGAGGTCATACGATGAGAGGCAAAATACTGTCATGGATCAAAGCCTGGTGTGCATACAAAGTAAAGAGGAAGATTAGGTGGTCAAATTTCATCTTGGCAAAAGGTTAACAATGGGTGTCTTGGGGTTTCTGATGGGTACCTAAGTCTTCTGTTGTTGAATATATTTATTAATGGTCTGGAAAGGGGATGCTTAGTGAGGGAGTAAAATTTGCAGACAATACAATTGGTTTAAGTTACTCAAGACCAGAGAGGACTGTGAGGAGCTTCAGAGAGACCTAAACAAGGTGAATGGGCATCATGATGTCAAATAAAATTCAATATTGATAAATGCAAAGTATTGCATGTTGAAGGGAAAAACCTTGAATTACAGGTACACCTTGCAGGGTTCTAATTTAACTGTATCGATTTAGGAAAGAGACATGGACATCTCTGTAGAGAGCTCTATGGATAACTTTGCTCAATAGGCAATTGTGTTTGAAAACGCAAGCACAGTGTTAGGTTGCATACGGAATGGTATGGTGAATAAAATGGAAAATATTATATGGCCTTTATATAAATCAAGGTAGCCTCATCTGGAAAACTGGCTACAGTACTGGTTGCCTCAACTCAAAAATAGGTAGATTAGGAACTGTTGTTCTCCCTTTCTCATAACACAAGAAAACGGGAAAATTCATTGAAATTAAAAAGTTAGGAAATTCAAAACTGATAACAGATTTTCACGTAATGTGAATTAAACTACGCAACTCTGCCACTGAAAGTTGTTGAGGACAAGAAATTACTAAGATTAAAAAGGGATTGGATATTTATGTGGCTATCAAGAATATCTGTAATTACCATAATTAGTGAAAACTAAAATTTTGTGGAAGGGGTATTAATCCTCATGCATAAGAGTTTAAGCAAATTTCTAACCATGAGAGATTGGTATGTATGGCAGACGAATTATCCTACATCTGCCTCTTGTGAGGTTCTTCTACCTTCCTCTGAAGCAAGTGATGTTGGCCACTGTCAGAGATGGGATCCTGGATTAAATTTGCCTCAGTCTGATGCAGTATTGACGGCCAATGGGAGTTGCAGGGGCGGCTCCTGCGGGTGGAGGCAGCGTGCAGAGCCACCTGGCTGTGCCTCCACTTAGGAGCAGCAGGGACATGTCACCACTTCCAGAGAGCCACCCAAGGTCAGCGCCGCCTGGATCTGGCACCCTGAAACCCCTCCCGTGCCACAACCCACTGTCCTGAGCCCCCTCCTGCACACAAACTCCCTACCAGAGCCCATGCCCTGCAACCCTTCCCACACCCCAGCCCTGAGCCCTCTCCTGCACCCAAATGCCCTCCCTTTTAGTTAACTGGAATTTTTGACTTACTGGCACCCCCTGTTCTCCCAACGTGTTGGATTCAAAGCTTTTACTGTATATTATCATACTGCAAGGCTGTGTCATTCAAGCATTTGGAAACATTTTAATTATCTGACACTGAAGATACTGATGAGGCACTAGGATGCTTTTGGGACAGGATCTGGCCAACTCTTTTATGGCAGCCCAGATGCACAGTGTTTTGATGCTGCTAATATTACACTGCCATAAGCCATCTTCCTAAATTTTGCCCAAATTTGTGCTAAGTTACATTTTGGCTAAATACTGTTCAGGATAGTGCATTGCGAAACCACCTTTCAAATTATCCACTGGTAGAAGTGTACACTGGATGCGCTTAAAAACATACCTGGTTTTGCCTTAGGTAATATTATCTAGTTATCTTAGTATCTGCAGTATTCCTCATAGTTCCCTATACTTAATAAATGCTGAGGCAATGTTATTTAGTTATTGGCAGTTGTAACCACTGTGCTTTCATTTTAAGAGAATTACTGGAAGACCTATTTTGTGAATTAAGACTGTGACAGGACAAAATAATTTCTACCCTTTAGAGTAAACAGAAAAATTCACCAACATTTTCAGTTTAGGCACTCTTATTGCAATATAAAGGCCAGTATCTGGCCCCGAATATGAAGTTCCTCATATTGTAAACTTTCATAGATGTCAGAACTGTAAAAGAGTGCTCAGGTCACCTAGTCTAACCCTCAGTTGTACATACAATTGATTCTCTGTCGTTCATGCACAGCACAATCATGTAACATCTGCACAGAAAGAGGGAATTCTTTTCACATAGCATGAGTGCTTCACTGATATTGGGAATGAGAGAAAAGATCTTTTCCTGGAAAGAGACTGTGTGAAATGAAGTTGTAACACGTTTGCTTAAAAGGCTCTTTTGTTAATTGCCATTGTGCTAATGGTGCTTTGAATATGAATTGTTTGCAAGCAGGAAGTAGGCAATGATTCAGCTAAGCAGAACATTAAGAAAACTTAAACCTGGATGGGAACAAAAAACAAAAAAAAGCATTGGGTTTATGTTCATTAATCCATGCTAAGATGGTCTGTGCAGATTCAATAGTCAAAATATTAAATATAATAAACACAATGCTTAAGCTATAGTGTCCATTAGAAAGTTGGCATCATTTCATTTGCACCACAGAAGAATTAATGAAGGATTTGCTGGCAGAAACTTTGTTCTGTCTGTTTATTCATGGCCCTCCTTCCCAGTGTGTGTGTCTTTTAAGTGAAAAAAGGAGACGTGTTTTCTCAGCAGGCTGACACACTTTGAATCATGTTTTCCATGACATGGGGTAAAGACTCCCTGCTAGTCTGTCTGGTAGAGAATAGGTATTCATGAAATCTCCAAGATGGTACAGAGAAATCAAACTATTATCTATGTTTCCTTATGTGACGGGCTGGATCACAGAAACCCCCTTGGGAGCTGCCACCTGATGTGCAAAGACTACCCCTGCTCCTGTTTTCCCTGCCAGCTCAGGACTCCAGCACCCTGTCTTGCTGAGCCAGACACTCCCATCTGCTCCAACACAGACCCAGGGTCTGAATTACTTGCCCCAAAGCTGCATGTTTACTTGAAAACAGCTCACAGAAGTGTGCTTGTCTTTAGCACTCAGATGCCCAACTCCCAATGGGGTCTAAACCCAAATAAATCTGTTTTACCCTACATAAAGCTTATGCAAGGCAAACTCATAAATTGTTCGCCCTCTATAACACTGATAGAGAGATATGCACAGTTGTTTGCTCCCCGAGGTATTAATACATACTCTGAGAAAGTTACTAAATAAAAAGTGATTTTATTAAATACAGACAGTAGGATTTAAGTGGTTCCAAGTAGTAACAGACAGAACAAAGTAAGTCACCAAGCAAAATAAAATAAAATGCACAAATCTATGCCTAATCAAACTGAATACAGATAATCTCACCCTCAGAGATGCTTCAGTAAGTTTTTTCTCAGATTGGACACCTTCCAGGCCTGGGCACAATTCTTTCCCCTGGTAGAGCTCTTGTTCCAGCTCAGGTGATAGCTAGGGGATTCTTCATGATGGCTTCTCTCCCCTCTTTGTTCTGTTCCACTCCTTTATATATCTTTTTCATAAGGTGGGAACCCTTTGTCCCTCTGGGTTTCCACCCCCCCCTCACTGGAAAAGCACCAGGTTAAAGATGGATTCCAGTTCAGGTGACATGATCACATGTCACTGCAAGACTTCATTGCCCACTTGCCAGCACACACATATACAGGAAGACTCACAGGTAAACACAGCCATCTACGGATAATAGTCCTTGTTAATGGGAGTCATCAAGATTCCAAACCATCATTAATTGCCCACACTCTACATAATTACAATAGGCCCTCAGAGTTATATTTTGTATTTCTAGTTTTAAATACAAATTGGATGATCATACTCAGTAGATTATAAGCTTTGTAATGATGCCTTACAAGAGACCTTTTGCATGACGCATATCCCAGTTACATTATATTCACTTATTATCATGTTTTTATAAAACCATATAGATTGCACAACGTCACACCTTAATCAGGAGTCTTCAGTGAATCTTGTTTATATTATTGTCAGTGAACTTAAAAATCTTTGTTAGATACAATTTAGAAATATATAATACCAACTTTCTGCATGAGACTCTCCAGTTGAAAAAAATCATATAGTGGTTAAAAAGCCATAGATAATACAGTGGTCAAGCCAATTGCTATTTCTATAATTAAGTATAGTTACTATACTGTTTTTATATGCTTATAACTTCCAACACACTCATAACTTGGACTGAAATTTCCCATTTGTTCTTACCCAGAGGAGGTTGGATTTTGAAATTGTCAAGTGAAATAGCTTCATCCATTTGATAGAGTGATGAGTCTTTTTTTTCTGATGTGTGAGAAGGTAAATAACTTTTTTTCCCTCCTTACTGGAAAAAAAAATGCTACTACCTTCCTTCTCTCTCTTCACCTGCCCTCCTCTTTGGCTGGCTGAGGAATGCCCTTGCCTCCTTTCCTGTTGTTTCCCTATCTGTGTCCTATCACTGCCTCCATCTTCCACTTCCTTACTTGCCTGCTTTCTATGAATTCAGGGTTCTCTTTGCTGCTTAGCTGCAACAGCTGGCACTCATCTTCAGGGATAGAACATGGTTCAGGCTCTTTTGTGCAGCTCCCAGGTGTCCCTTTAAAGCTCTGCTGTGGCTTTCTCCTGCTTCTCACCTGGAAGATGCCTGCAGCTTTGGCAGCTAAACAGAGAAGAGAGAACATGGACATTATTCCTTCCCTGTGGATGCCAATAAACATTCACCTTTGAGGTTTGGTAGTAGTACAAATCCTCCCTGCCACTTGTTGTATATCTTGAAATGCTCTGCCAGCCAGCAGGCAGGACATTGGGAAGTGTGTTGTGTGTGTCCCAGCTTTACAGGTAGGCTGTGTTTTCCTGTAGTTCATAACCACAGCTGAGTATATTAAGCCAGGTCTACACACGCACAGTTGTACCAGTTTAACCAATGGTGTGATTGTAGGAATATATAGGAATTGAGTAAACTGGTGCAACTTTGCACATGGATTCTTTCTCTGTTTAAGCTTGGCTTATGTGAGTTTAGCTTGCACCCCTAAATGTACTGACACAAGCTGAACTGATTTAAGCCAGTTTTAAACTGATAGTCCACACACAAATTGGTTTTGTTCTACAAGTGCAACTTTAAGTTAAACTAGTGTGATTTCTGTGTGTAGACAAGTCCTGATTGACCATTTTCACGTGAGGTAGTATACAAGCTGACATACAAGAAAGACTTTAAATAATAGATAATATTTTTATAATTGGCTGAGAAGAATTGTTCAAGCTAACTTTATTTTGCTGTGTAAAGTTTCAATACAGTTTGCATACATAGAAATGTCAGCATTATTGCAAAGAGAAATAGAGTACTAGCACTTTTAGGCTTCTTCATCTGCACAAGGGCCACTTCTGGTGTGTGAGCTCAATCCTTAGTCAAGTAGCAGTCCACTGAAGTCATTGGAAATTGTATGTGAGTCAGCACAGCAAGCTTGAGTACTGTCTGCTTTGCTGCACAAAATCAATCCTTAGTGAGGCTTCCACTGTGCTTATGTGAAGCAGGAGTTTGAATGTTCGCTAATTTGGCTCCTGAACCACTGAGGTCTGAATATCACTGGGCTAGAGGAAAAGCCACTGCTGTGTGTGCTCCCTTGAACATGCACAAGGTGTGCATAAGCTAAGACTTCCAGATGTAGCTATAAAGAGCTAAAGGATGTCTGATCTCTGTACATCAGGTGCTCAAAGCCCTGGGTTCCAATCCCCACTCCTGCTTCACTCAGTGGATGTGGTGTTGTCATGTCAAAATGTGCCCTTTTTGCTAGCGAGCATATGCATTCTTCTCTTCACATACCTAATGAGCACATGCAGGATGTGGGCATGTACACTGTAGGACTGATATCTCAGTGAGGATCCTGCCTTTCCCCTCAGTTTCAGAATCAGTTTAGGGATTCAGCAATAATTTGTGACATTAGAGTTCTTCTGGATGGAATAGTGAAACCCATGGGAAGCTCCTCCCATGCAGATCCCATTGTGTCCATACCATGAAGCACAGGCTGTATCTGGGCTCTTGCTATGAAAGAGTGATTATACAAAAAGAGAGGTACGTAGGAAGGCACATTTTGACTGGTATGGGGAGCTCATCAAAATGTAACCCACCCACCCCCAACTTTTCACCCATATCCCTGAGGATGGTGCATTTTGATTGGCTCCTCCCCACCCATCATATATTACATTGCAGAAGTTAACATGGAAGATAGGTACATTTTGATGCATATTTCAACATGACGCAGCGCTTTGTTGCATTGATAATTCTTATGCTTTTCCTCTTATCCAAAAATATCTCCTAGCTTCCTTCCCTGACTTTTCCCTATGGCACTGATCATGCCATAGGTGCTGACTTTCACTGGGGGTTCTCCACCCCCACTCTGCTCCTTCCCCCAAGGTCCCACCCCACTCCGCCTATTCCCACCGCCACTCCTCCCCCGAGGCTCTGCCGTCACTCTTCCCCCTCCCTCAAGGCCCCATCCTCACACCACCTCTTCCTGCCCCCTCCCCTGAAGGCCCCACCATTGATCCACCCCATCCCCCAAGGTCCCACCCTCACTCTGCCTTTTCCCACCCCTGCTTCACCCCCTCCCAGAGGCCCTCGCCTGCCCACTGCTCGCTGCTCTCTGCCCTCCCCCAACCTGTTCCCCGAGACACCAAATAGCTTTGGCTTGTGGATGCTGAGCACTATTTTTTTCCCTGGGTTCTCCAGTCCTGGAGCACCCACGGAGTCAGCACCTATGGATCATGTCCTAGAATGGTAACTAGAGTGTGCTGTTTTCTTCACTGTGATTGCCTCCTTCAACCATATGGTTTGCTACCTTTGCAATGGTTAGCTCAATACACCTATATACGTTATGGGAATGATGGGCCTGGTGGTCGGCCTTCACCCAGATTTGCCTGAACACTAGTCTACTGGCATGCTTTCCAAGAGGGATTGGCGTGAGTATTTGCACCTACCCTTCCCTGCACATTTTAACTAAGCTTGCTATTCCGTTCACATCAGGAGTAGAACTGGTGGGGAATTTTTCGATAAACTTTTTTGTGGGGAAAATGCTCGTTTGTTGAAACAGAAACATACCTGTTTTGACAAAACTTTCAGAAAGGTTGGGGAGAGGTGAGAGATCCCAGAATAGCCAATAATTGTAGCCTGGTGGTCGCCAGCTTCTCCTTCCAACAGTCCCACAATTAACAACCCCACTTGACCCCTCCTCAGTCCTTTGTTCTCCAGATGGTCACACCTGAATGGCTTCCTGCAGAGAGGTGGGGTGTCTGTGGTCATTAGTTGCTAGGTACCAAATGTCCAGACAATTGGAATGGCCCCTGTCTTCTCAGGCTCTCCACGGGCATGGGCCCCCAGACTCCCGGCAACTAGGCATCAGTCATGCCTGTATCTCTGGGTCTCTGCAAAGAGTAAACAACCCTTTTCCCACCACCTATTTAACCACACACCACAAAGGGGAAACTGAGGCACACACTCTAGTCATCTGAACTATTATGAAAAATTCCCACTTTGTTACATCTCTTTCCCCTTCTAGACTCAATCGAGTGGAGTCACTTAATCCAGTGACCTGGGGAAGTTTGAACCCGCCAATGTTATCCATCGATGCCACTGCATCTTTTCCATTTTCTTGGCAGTTGTTCTAACAGGCACTTTCACGATTCTTTTATCACCCTTGCTAATCCATCACAATTGCAGTTTTACAATACACAGTTCAAAGCAGTTTCACATCCTCCCCTTAGGTCTGGTCTGTTTAATGATACTCGCAGGACGCACGTGAGGAGCTTTCATGCAACACCCAGCCCTTTTAACCATCCCAAAACCTTTGGGTTTGAAACTGGGATAAGGTCCTGCTGCTACCTCCTTCCCCTCATCTGCCAGGGAGTGAGAAGGGCAGTGAACCCACATTTCCTCCATGTTTCAACTGTTTTGGCCACAACCTGGGGTATCGATACCCCTACATTGGAACAGGGAGTGATCCCTTCTGCATTGGTTCTTAGCCCAACCATATCTCTGGGGCCCTGGTGTCCCAGCCCAGGGGATGGTGAGGCGGGCATTCAAGGCGCTTTTGCACATTGGCAGGCCTTTTCTGGTGTTGTGTCCCATCCCCAGGGCTGTGCATATGCAAGGAGTCCATCTCCCTCTTAGGGTCAACTTGTTGCCCTCACCCCCAGGACTGAGTCCTCTCCTGGACCCCTTTCTGGAGAGCTATTTGGTCTCTCTTGGTTAAGAGAATCTACCATGCCATGGCCACCCTCTTACCAGGCGTCTCTGTTACCAGCAGCATTCTTCCAGCTGCTTTCCCTTCCCTGGGAACTCTTTCACCCCTGGACAAGGCAAACATGTTTTGCAGTCCTCCTTCCCTGTCTGTCTCTCCCCAGGCTCAGCTGGGGTCTCAGCTACCACCATGCTCAGCTTTTCCTTTGCTTTCCCAGTGAAGGTAGACAGTGAACTTGCTGCCTTGGCCACAGCATTAGATCCAGTGAGAGTCACATCTCCTGTGTGGAGATGGGCAGGGACCATCCCTCTGTCCCGCTCCGATCCACAGGTCCGGTTACAGACTGGAAGGTATCATAAGCTTACCAGCTCTTCCTCTGTGCTACCAGCGTCTCCTCCTTCCAGGCTATTTACATGTTCACTGACACCTTCATTCTCAGCCTTTTGACTCCCTGGATTCAAATCTTTTGCTGTTACAGAAGCAGGGCCTGCAACCTGCCTTAAAGAGAGAATAATTTCCCAAAAGGACCTCAAAGCTGATATCTTGGAGAACCCCAACTACCAGCCACCCCTATCCTTCCTGTGTCTGCACAGGGATCTGAGTCATGGGCAGATCAAATGTCTTCATGTTTGGGACCTTCACCCAAATTACACAGCACTTCAGCATTTGATGGGGTTGCACCACCCAGGGTTTGACAAGAATTTTCTCTGTCAAAGAATTTCTCCACCTCATGAATGTCTTCCCATTAACCATCACCTTCTGTTTCCACTGGGGATCATATGTGCCTGAGCCCAGGAGAATACGAGAGGACATATACACTGGGATCTGGAGCGGGAGCTCACCTGCCACCACTCCCTGTGCCCCCCAAAGAGCTGGCAGTGTGATTGCTTTCCTCCAAAAGTTCAGTCACGTAGTGCACTCTGTGAGTCTGAATTACAGGCTGCCTTCCTGGGCAGACAGGCTAAATTAGCCCTTCTGTCCTGGGCATTTGCAAGTTAACCCTTTGAGGATTCTGTTTGGCCACCATTTCCTTGATTTTTGGGCATTGTGCACTTATGCCCTTTTTGCCCACACAAAATGAAAGTGTTGTTTTCCAGCTAGCCATTACTCACTTGCATTGTCCATTTGACTCAGGTGAACAAGTACTGCAGAACTGGGTTCTATCTAATTACCTCAATCACTGTCCTACACTTATAGCCATGGTACTTGAGCAACTTTCTTCCCTTCCTCTTTCCCTCCCACTCTTATATTACACTTCACTACTCTGTTCTCTTGTTATTTCCTTCTCTCCACTCTTCCCACGTCTCTGCATCTCTGCTCTCAGTGTTGTCTTCACATCCTCTCTCCTCTGGTCTGGTGTTGCTCTCCATCTCCACTTAAATCTGCTGTGCTCAGCTTATTGGCAGCAAAGTGAAATGTGCTCAAAACCGGATCTCTGAAGTGTTTTGTGCTGGCACGTCAGCGATCAGGGATTTTTTTAAAATAAATTTTACTTTGTTTCCAGCACACTAATTGAATACAGCAGAGCAGAAAGCAGCAGGGGACAGAAACAGAAGACAGTGAGTCCTGACAAAGACTTTCTCTAGGGGCAAGTGTTCAATTAACATCTCTTGTTAGACAGCGAAAAGTAAGTACCCCCAGACAATAGGACTCTGGATCATTCACATTCTGAAAACTGTTAAACATCCAGGACTTTGGGCATTCAGTTTAGGGTCAAACTCCTCTCCCGAATGAGCTATTGTGAGTTAGGTTGCTCATATTAAGCAATGAGCTGTTTTGACATATAGATAGGAACTACCAAATTGGAACAGACCAGTAGTGTATATGTATCAGCAGAAATCCCTAAAATGTATAGATTGTATCTGCATAATCTAACCCAGATGTTCCCAGACTGCACTGATGGGTTACAAGTATTTCTGACTCTCTGAGAGCCGGTACTGATTTTTTTCTTTGTTTCTAACTGCTTTATGGGAAGCTGAAAATACACGACATATATTAGTAGTATTACTTTTACAGCTAAGCAAATGTGGTAGTTGCCAAAGGGATGCTTTTGGATTACAAATGAAAAGGTGACTGCACAATCTCAAATGGGAGTGATTGCAAATAGTGGGTGTCACAGTTCAGGGCAACTGCACCTGCATTCCCCCTCGGGGTCCAGCAAGGGCACCTACTCTAGGCTCCAGGGTCCTCAGCTGTCACTTCTTTTGGGTTGAGGTCTGTGATCCTCTCCCTCCTGACTGAGTTTTTCCCAGGCTGCACAGCTCCTTGCCTACATTGTGAATTTCCCAGCAAGTCAGACTGCCTAAGCATTTTTTTTTTTTATGTTTGGGATGTAATAAGGAAGCTCTAATATAGTTTGGAGACAAAATGGAAAAGAAGAATAAAATAAAGTTAATAGATTTATAGATTCCAAGGCCAGAAGGAACCATTGTGATCATCTAGACTGAACATAGCGCAGGACATAGAAATTCCCAGAATTAATTCCTAGAGCATATCATTTTAGCAATACATCCAGTTTTGAGTTAAAAAGTGCCAGTGATGGAGAATCCACCATGACCCTTGGTAAATTGTTCCAATGGTTAATTGCCCTCACTGTTAAAAATGTACCTTATTTCCAGTCTCAATTTGTCAAGCTTCAACTTCCAGCCATTGGATCATGTTATACCTTTCTCTGCTAGATTGAAGAGTCCATTATGAAACATTTGTTTCCCATGTAGGTACTTATAGACGAGGGATCGGCAACCTTTGGCACATGGCCCGCCACCCTGATGGGCCGGGCTGGTTTATTTGCCATGTCTGCAGGTTCGACCGATCGTGGCTCCCACTGGCCGCGGTTCGCCACTCCAGGCCAATGGGGGCAGCAGGAAGCTCTGGCCAGCACATCCCTCGGCCCGCGCCTCTTCCTGCTATCCCCGTTGGCCTGGAGCGGCAAACCGCGACCAGTGGGAGCCGCGATCGGCCGAACCTGCGGATACAGCAGGTAAACAAACCAGCCCGGCCCGCCAGTGCTTACTCTAGTGGGCTGCATGCCAAAGATTGCCGATCACTGTTATAGACTGTGATTAATCAAGTCACCTTTAACCTTCTCTTTTTAAGATAAAAGGATTAAGTTCCTTGACTTCATTACTCTAAGGTATGTTGTCCAATCTTTTAATCATTCTCATGATTCTTCTCTGAACCCTGTCCAATTTATCAACATCCTTTGTGACTTGTGGACACCAGAACTGGACACAATATTACTGCAGAGGTTACACCAGAGCAAAATAGAGAGATAATAGAACCTTCCTACACTTGCTGGATACTCCCCTGCTTATGCATCCAAAGACTGCATTAACTCTTTTGGCCACATTGTCGCACTGGGAGCTCATGGTCAGCTGATTATGCACCAGGACTCTTTTTTTAGTGTCAATGCTTCCAAGGATAGAGTCCCCCATTCTGTAAGTCTGGCCTGCATTCATAGATGTACCCAATTACATTTAGTCATATTAAAACACATATTGTTTGTTTGCACCTATCTTACTAAGTGATCAGGGCTGTCTCTGGCTTTTCTGCCGCCCCAAGCAAAAAACAAACAAACAAAAAAAATCGCTGCAGGGCGTCTGGAGCGGCAAAATAAAAAAACCACAAAAACAAAAAAAACATGCGGGGCGGCCGGAGCCAGGGTCCAGGGGGACTCCCTGCGATGCAGAAGTGCCCTGGGCAGCGGAGTGCGCGCCTTGGCTAGCCGTGGGAGAGGGGGCAGGAGCGGGGGAGGAGGAGAGAGAGAAGGGGGGCAGCCAGGGCTTCTTTCAGCCGGGGCACTGGCCACACGGCCCCTCCCGCCGTGCCGCCTGCCAGGAGGGCTCTGTGCCACTCCGGTCGGCGGGGAGGGAAGGATGCGGGCTGCCCTGCTGGGCTTGCTGCAGACCTGGCACCGGCTGGGGCAGACGGAGCGTGCAGCCCACTCCCAGCAGGGTACTCCCCTCCTCTGCGCCACCGCCCCCTACAGGCGGCCAGAGTGGCGAACCAAAAAAAAAAGGATTGGAGCTTGTTCGGCTGGTGCCTGGATCCGGCCCTGCAAGTGATCTGAATTGTTCCTTATCAGTGACCCTTCCTCTTCTTTCTTCATGATTGCCCCGATTTTTGTGTCATCTGTAAACTTTATGGAGAATAAGGCCTGAAAGAACTACCAGATCATCTAGTGTGTATCCACCAACGCCACCCTGCACCCGCACACTAAAGCCAACAGCCAAAATTAGACCAAAGTATTACAACCCAGAGCAGATTGGACTATTCACAGGCAGAGAATAGAAGGGACTGAGATGCACTAGTGATTATTTTGTTTTCTTTCAAGACATTGATAAAAATAAGGTCTGAGCCCTGTGGGTCACCAGTGAAAACATACCTGCTATATGATCCTTCCCCAACGATAATTACATTTTAAGACCTATCTGTCAGCCAGTTTTTAATCAATTTAATGTGTGCCATGGTAATTTTATATCTTTCTAGTTTTTCATCAGAATGTCATATGGTACCAAATCCCAAATCAGCTGCTCCGTTATCTTTCCTAGGATCGATGTCAGACAGACAGGCCTATAATTATCCAAACATTTCAATTTATCCTTTTTAAATATTGGCAGAAAATTAGCTTTCTTCCAGTCTTCTGGAAATTCTCCAGTGTTCCAAGACTTATTTAAAATCAACATTAATGGCCCAGAAAGCTCTTCAGCTAGCTCTTTTAAAATTCTTGGGTGCAAGATATCTGGACCTGCTCATTTATAAATGTCTAACTTTAGTAGCTGTTGCTTATCATCATTGCTAGTTCTATTGGAGTGTAAGGAATTTCATTGTCATAATTATCATCATCTTATGCTATCACTATATCTGTTTTTTCCCAAATACAGAACAAAAATATTTATTGGACTCTCCTGCCTTTTCTACATCAATATTAATAATTCTGCTATTTCCATCTAATAATGTGATACCATTGTTATTATTTTTGTTCCTATTATACTTTAAAAACTTTGTATTGTCCTTAAAAATATATTGCTGATCACAGATTTCTCCCTGTGTGTTTTTGCTTCCCTTATCCATTTTCTACAATTCCTAGCTTCTGATTTATTTTCAATAATATTAATTTCTCTTTTCTTCCTTTTCTTATTTTATGTATCTGCCTTCATTTACTAAACTAGGGCATATTTTCCAACCAGTAAGGCCTTCTTCCTTGATTGTGGGATTGTGGCTTTTGGGGTGTCTAGGAAAGTGTTCTTAAATAATTACCAATTATCATTTACATTTTTCTGACTAAATTCTTCCTCCCAGCTGCTTTGGCTCATGATTGGTTTCAGCTTTGTGAAATTGACTCTAATTTTAAAATAGCAAGTGTGTGTGTGTGTGTGTGTGTATGTATATATGGTTTTGACTTTATTCTGTTTGCATAGTATAAATACCTCTCCGAGCTTCAACATTTCAACAGAAGATTTCTGGACTACATGTTATCAGAAACTTTCTGGAAGGGTGTTGAAAGTTTTCATCATCCCAACCTGCTCTGTGACTCTTCATCAAAGCCTGAGTTCCAATCATGCTGCATAGCTATTTCAGTTAGTCAGGCTTTCATTTGAATATGCTTTTTCCTTGGTTTTCTGTTGCTAAGTTTTTCTGTATTATTATCATCTGTCATTGTGGTTTGCAGGGTGTCTCTGATTTCGCTCCTTTCTAAACTGTCAGTACATCTTTATTTAAAGAGCTCTGTGAAGACAGATGTAAAGTTAAGTGTGTGCTTATGGGTTTTGCTGAATAGGGGCCCATATTAATAGGGATGACCCTGCAAACACTTAAGTGTGTGAGCTGACTTCTAAGGAACTACTCATGAATCAAGTTACTCACATGCTCAGGTGTTTGCAGGAGCAAGTCTTTAGCTGCTAAGAGGTAAATCCTGTCCATTCCTTTGTGGCTGAGAAGATTCCCCTGGCACAGGGACTGGTATGGTTCTGCTATCTGGATGGGGAGGGGAGGGTTTGGGTTCCCATACAAGGTTTACGTGTGTGTGTGGGGGGGGGGGGGGAGGACAGAAGAAGGAAGATGGATTAAGGGCAGTGCCTCTTCATAGATTATGCAGTCCTCCACCCTGCATCAGGGCTGCCCAAGGAGCATTTCAGCCAATATGCAGCCACTCCACAGCCTGCTGGAGAGGATTCCTTCCCCCAACTCTTCTATGTATCTGCCCACCTCAGCTCCAGGATCAGGCACTACCTTGTGATGACAGCAAGAGCAAAATGCTAAAACAGGGATGCTAGACGTTGCTCTAGTAAATATAGCAATGTTCTTTTGATTAATTTAAATAGTCTCTGGCTAACTCTTAATGAATTAGCCATTTCTAATTTTCTGCCTGGAACAGAATGACCGTCTGTTGGAAAGATAGCCAAGACTTCTGCTGTTTCCTTGTTTCATAGTAAAGTGGATTAATGCTTGGGGTTCATGAGCTAGCACAACCAAATTACTGCGCTGAAGACACTCATGACTGCAACGGCTTATTAAACTACTGTGATCCATTTTGTGTTCTTTTATCTGCCTAGTTACTGCCACTGCAGTTTAACCAATAGAATATATATTTTAAAAGTCTATTACTTTGCATAAATATTTTTTGTTTAAATTCTCATTTTTTTAGAAGCACAGTAGGAGCTTATTATGTATATACCATATTTCCATAAGGGAAAAGGAGATATCTTATGAGTAAGGTACAAGACTGGGAATCAGGCGACCTGGAGGTTTTATTTGCAGCTCTGCTACAAACTTCCTGTGTGACCTTGGGCATGTCAATTAACCTCTATACAAAATGCGAACAATAAAAGTTACCTACCACTCATGGGTGTTGTAAAGCTAGCTAAATGCTTTGAAGTTTGCAGAGTGTTTTGAGATTCTTGGTAAGCAGACATTATACAAATGCAAAGCGGTCTGGGTGTCCTGCCAGTGACTTGTAACCTTTTTGTTAGTTCTAAGTGTTTATAATTTTTTTTTATTTCTTTTTATTTATACTATAAAAATTGGTTATTTATATTATACAAAAGGACTGAGGAGGAATTGGTGGGAACAGACTGTGAAAATAAAAAAGGGGAGTGTGTAAAAGGAGAATGAAATGGAAGGGGATAGAAGAAGAAAGAGGAAAGAAGTGAGACAAACACAAAGGATGAGGAGAGAGAGAGACTGGTAAGAGGGAATGAGAAGATGATGGAACCAACAGCCATTAGGAATTTATCAAGTCACAAAATTTATCAAGCATGTCTGATGAGCTCATAGACTCATAGACTTTAAGGTCAGAAGGGACCATTATGATCATCTGGTCTGACCCCCTGCATGATGCAGGCCGCAAGACCCTTCCCTGGACTCTGCCGTTGAAGTCCCCAATCCTGTGTTTTAGTGACTTCAATCGGCTGAGACCCTCCTGCTAGTGATCCCTGCCCCATGCTGCGGAGGAAGGCGAAAAACCTCCAGAGGCTCAGCCAATCTACCCTGGAGGAAAATTCCTTCCCGACCCCAAATATGGCGATCAGTAATACCCCGAGCATATAGGCAAGAGTCTCTAGCCTGACCCTTGTTGGCCATTATGCTATTCATGTACCATTGCTTGGTCTTCCTTGGCTACTATGTTTTACCATTAAACCATTCCCTCCATAAACTTATCCAACTTAATCTTAAAACCAGACAGGTCCGTCGCCCCCACCGTTTCCCTCAGAAGGCCGTTCCAATATTTCACCCCTCTGACGGTCAGAAACCTTCGTCTAATTTCAAGCCTGAACTTCCCCACGGCCAGTTTATATCCATTCGTTCTCGTGTCCACATTAGTACTAAACTGGAATAATTCCTCTCCCTCCCTTGTATTAACCCCTCTGATATATTTGAAGATAGCAATCATATCCCCCCTCAGCCTTCGCTTTGTCAGACTAAACAACCCAAGCTCCTCTAGTCTCTTTTCATACGACAGGTTTTCCATTCCTCTGATCATCTTAGTCGCCCTTCTCTGCACCCGTTCCAGTTTGAGTTCATCTTTTTTAAACATGGGAGACCAGAACTGCACACAGTACTCCAAATGAGGTCTCACCAGCGCCTTATACAACGGAAGCAGGACCTCCCTATCCCTACTAGATATACCTCGCCTAATACACCCCAAGACCGCATTGGCTTTTTTCACCGCCACGTCACATTGTCGACTCATAGTCATCCTGCGGTCCACAAGGACCCCTAGGTCCTTCTCCTCTTCCGTTACTTCTAACCAATGCGTCCCCATCTTGTAACTAAAATTGTTATTATTCATCCCCAAGTGCATCACCTTACACTTTTCACTATTAAATTTCATCCTATTTCTGATACTCCAATTCACAAGCTCATTCAAGTCTCCCTGCAGAATATCCCTGTCCTCCTCCGAGTTTGCAACTCCTCCCACCTTCGTATCATCTGCAAACTTTATCAGCCCACTCTTGCAATCGGTCCCGAGGTCAGTTATAAATAGATTAAATAAAATGGGTCCCAAAACTGAACCTTGAGGCACTCCACTAGTAACCTCCCTCCAGCCCGACAATTCACCCTTTAATACGACCCGCTGCATTCTCCCCATTAACCAATTCCTTATCCACCTCTGGATTTTCATTTCGATCCCCATGTTTTTCATTTTAACCAATAATTCCTCATGGGGTACTGTATCAAATGCTTTACTGAAATCCAGGTATATTAGGTCCACCGCATTTCCCTTATCTAATAAGTCCGTTACTTTCTCAAAGAAGGAGATCAGATTCATTTGGCACGATCTGCCCTTCGTAAAACCATGCTGTAATTTATCGCATTTGCCATTAACCTCAAGGTCCTCAACTAGTTTCTCTTTCAGAATCTTCTCCAGCACCTTGCACACTACTGATGTTAAACTAACAGGCCTATAGTTACCCGGGTCACTTTTTTTCCCTTTCTTGAAAATAGGAACCACATTGGCTATTCTCCAGTCTAACGGGACCACCCCCGAGTTTACAGATTCATTAAATATAATTGCTAATGGGCCTGCTATTTCCCGCGCCAATTCCTTCAATATTCTCGGATGAAGATCGTCCGGTCCACCCGACTTAGTCACATTAAGGCGTTCTAGTTTTGTTTCTACCTCGGATGCGGTAATCCCCCATCCTGTATGCCCCTCTGTAACGGTGCTAGTATCCCTAATACCTTCATTGGCCTCATTAAACACCGATGCAAAATATTCATTGAGATATTGCGCCATGCCTAGATTATCTTTAATCTCCTCTCCGGCTATAGTCTTCAGCGGTCCCACTTCTTCTTCCTTTGCTTTCTTCCTATTTATATGGCTGTAAAACCTCTTGCTATTGCTTTTAATTCCCCTTGCTAAGTCCAACTCTACACGGCCTTTGGCCTTTCTCACTCTATCTCTACATTCTCTGACTTCACTAAGGTAAGTTTCCTTACTGATCCCTCCCCTCTTCCACTCTTTGTACGCTTTCTGTTTTTTCCTAATCGCCCCTTTCAGTCGGTCGCTCATCCAGCTCGGTCTAAATCTCTTGCTTAGTAATCTTTTTCCCTTTTTGGGGATACAGGCCTCTGACAGCTCATGCATCTTTAACTTAAAGTAATCCCAGGCTTCTTCTGCCTTTAGATCCCTTAATACGTTTGCCCAATCCACTTCCCCTACCAGTCCCCTTAATTTGTTAAAATTGGCCTTTTTAAAATTATAAACCCTAGTCTTTGACTTAATTCTGGTACTCCTTCCATTTAGTTTAAACCGAATTAGCTCATGATCACTGGAGCCCAAGTTGTCCCCCACTACCACTTCCTCAACAAGGTCCTCACTACTTACCAGAATCAAATCTAAAATGGCCTCCCCCCTCGTCGGCTCAGCTACCACTTGATAAAGGAATTGATCCGCAAGCACATCTAGGAACATCTGAGCCCTATTATTGCTACTAGCGTTTGTTCCCCAATCTATATCCGGGAAGTTAAAGTCCCCCATAATTACACAGTTTCTATTAGTATTTACTTCCCTTAATACATTAAATAGTTCCTTATCCATATCCTGGGTCGATCCTGGCGGTCTATAGCACACCCCAAGCACTATCCCCGGAGAGGCTCTAGTAGTCCTTTTACCCAGCTTGAGTATCGCCCAGACGGACTCCGTGTTTTCTATTCCATCCACTATTATTTCTTTACAGCTTATTTCACTATTGACATACAATGCCACCCCCCCACCTTTACCTTTATCCCGGTCTTTCCTAAACAGCACATACCCCTCCATACCTGCATTCCAGTCGTGGCTGCCATTCCACCACGTTTCAGTTATTCCTACGATATCCGGTTTCAATTCTCGGACCAAGAGCTCCAATTCCTCCATTTTATTACCTAGGCTTCTCGCATTGGTGTACAAGCTGAGCTGGTCTCTCTAGGACCAATGGGGAAGACAGGGTCCTCAGAGGCACTGATGTAACCCTCCTCCCTGCACTTTTAGCTACTTTGAGAAAGGAAACACTAGGATAGCCTTCGCGTGCCTTTTGCAAACTCTTTGTGGCTGTTGATCCTGTTTCTGCCATGTGGGTAGGCGGAGGGGAAGAATCCTAGCCTCAATAAAAGTTGCAGATGCTTAGCAATACTTGGCCCATGATTGTTAATAATTATTTATCACTCTTATTATTAATCTATTTACACTTTTTCCAAAGGTCAAGGACAATGACACTGAGAAGCAGCAATTGGAAAACTGATCAAAGGATATATTTTTTACACAATTTATAATTAACCTATGGAACTAATTGCCACAAATTATCATTGAAACCATGAGGATCAGACATGTATGGGGTTAATGGCAACATCCACAGTAACTTTACATTGGATAAGAAGTATGAGTGATATAAACACTAATAGGGCAGAAGCCAACCACTAACTACCTGGAGTTATCAAGAAGCTTTTCCTGTGGGTGGGTTTTTCCATTATTGTCCATTGCAGGGATTTTTGCACCCTCCTCTAAAGCACGTAGTATTGGTGACTCTGAGATAGGATACTGGGCAACGTTATCTTCTACTTACTATGTTGGGTTCTAACACCAGGCCTCTCATTGTGGTGTCTGAATACTCATTGCACATACCACGTACTTCTTGTCTAGGGCCACTGCTGTGATCTGGAATGGCAATCTCTATGTCCCAGTGTTATTTTCATTATTTATTACAAATATTCTTATTTGAGGAAAAAGTAAAAGAGTTTTTTCCTCTCTTTATTTCTAAGTTCCTTCTTCAGACACTGTAAATAAAATTTCCGCAGACGTGTGTATTTCAATCCTACATCTTCTAAGATGGATATAACTTTTTGTATTTATAGCTGTTGGACAAGGTTTATCTCACTTTTTTTTGCTGTCACAAAAAGATAATGCTTTCTATTTGGGAGATTTACCAGAGATGCAGCAGTGGGTAACTGCCTGAATGAATAACGAACACATGTGAAAAGGAAATACAGGAAATACAAAAAACAATGCTGCTGTTTTACTGAGAAATATAGATATCCTCTTAAGCTAGTTTAGAAGGTTAATTATGAGTAAAAAGTCATTACATGCATTTAAAAAACACTCTTGTTCAAGCTACCTTATCCTAGAATATACAGTTGAACAATATTAACCTTTCTCTTTAATAATTGGAAGACCCACTGAAAACTGCTGAATGTTGCAGATCAGTTAAGAATACTTTATTAGGGAGCTTCGCATCCTGTTGGTTGTAACCACTGCCTGGAACAGTTCTGAATTATCTTCTTGAAAGCTGTTGGTTGAACACTCATGTTCTCTAATTGAAATGATCACTATCTAAAACCACAGCTCTACTAGGTGCTCTTTGTACACAATCCCCATTGACTTCAATGCAGTCGAAGGGGCTCAGCATTTGTTAGAAGATGCAAAGCAGCTCACAGGATCAGGCCCTTAGGATGAAATTCACCCTTTACAGAGAGATATCCGAAGGTCTATGCATCATATGTGTCATTTAAGTCCTCAAAACTGGGCCTGAGTGGGATTTAAGAGGGTTATAGGTTTTCTGCTGGCTCTCTGCATGGAGATAAATTTCACCCTCAGTGAATAAACACAATAAAATGCAAAGATATTGCATCAGGGAATATACTTTATCTGTTCTGACAACTCTTAATTCAATTTTAATTATTGATAGTACTTGATATTA
The DNA here is from genome assembly GCF_027887155.1 of Malaclemys terrapin pileata. NCBI lineage: Eukaryota > Metazoa > Chordata > Testudines > Emydidae > Malaclemys > Malaclemys terrapin. The sequence continues at coordinate 33,482,962 of NC_071505.1, forward strand.
TTCATGTAAACATACTGTGAAAATAATGAAGTCTTAGTAATATGAGACCTTCCCGCAGCACTTTGCTGTAACGGGGAATGGCAAAGTAAAAGGGGAAATCAAGTTCATACCATAGATAAGTGCTAAGGACCTGATCCTGCAAATTCTAACACGTGCTCCATGGGACTATTTCTATGCCTGAAGTTAAATATGTTTGTAATCATTTTCAGCATCAGGGCCTAAATGATCCTGCTAACCATGTGCGTTTAGCACAATAATCTGTTTTAACAAACCTTTTGTTTTTCTTTCCATTCTGTGAAATATTTTTGGTATGTTTCAATTTGCTGCCGCTGTCATAGAATATGACATCACTAATACCGAGGCTGCCAATCCATGGTATTTGTAATGTCACAGATTGATGCATTCTGAGAGCCCATCAAAGAACACAAAGAGAAATTAGCAGATGGGGTAAACAAATAAAATAAAATAAAAACGTATTTGTTTCCTGGCACCCATCGACAGCCCCATGAATGGAGACAATTTAGCATATATTTATGGGTGTAACTCAGAGTTACACAGAACTCTTCTTCATAGATTGGCATAAATTCAAAAGCTTGTCTCTTTCCCCAATGGAAGTTGGACCAATAAAAGATATTACCTCACCCACCTTGACTCTTTAATATCCTGGGACTGACACAATTACAACACTGCAAACAACATTATTATTAATTTTAACCATTGCTCCTTCCATTATATTTCATATAGACCAGGAATTCATGCCATTGAAAACTTACCTCTGCCTATTCTTTTTTCTTCTTTTGTTAAACCAGTACTCTGTTTTGTTTTATTGTTGTTTAAATGTTGTTTTTATTATATAATTGGTTGGCACAGCAGGCGACGTAAATAAGTTTGTAAATTGCTTGGGGCGTAGCCTATGGTTGCATTATCTGATGATGAAAATTGGCACCTCTAATGAGTCAGAGTTCAGAGGGAAGTGAAACACAAACCCACCTGCCAACTGTTTTTGTTTTTTTTTTCTTTTCCACAGCACGAATTATCAAAACAAAACAGTGGTGTGAAATGCTTCCATGTTTAGAAGGAGAAGGCTGTGATTTGTTAATCAATAAATCAGGCTGGACCTGTACACAACCGGGTGGGCGAATAAAGACAACCACGGTAAGCTACTTCCCTTTTGTTCCTCCTTATCTGTAGCTTCCAAAGAGCAAAGGGTGAGACTTCAAATTTAGATACCGCATAGGGTTTTAAAGTTAGACACCAGTTAGTAGCCTATGCTCACAAAGACCCATACTGAGACACACACATGTACTTTCACACCTGTGATCACAGATAGGAAAAGTGTGGCAGATTACAAAAAGGATGTAAAATGTCAAACTTTGACTTAAAAGGGTCCATAAATTCAGTCAGTAAAGATTGTCTCTTCACCTTTATTTCACCCTGGTGTGTATTCTGAACTGTGGGTAGAGCAAGGATATAAAATTTCATACTACTGATCTAATGGGGGGAAAATTAGTTCATATTTTTTTTAATAAAAGTAGTTTTGGCTTTTTCACTATAATAAAAAGGCAGTTTCCAAAGACAAATCTCCATCTTCCCAGAGGAAAATTTACGTGAGGCCTAAAGAAAACAAAACAATAAAACCATTTTGGGGAGATAATCAGAACTTTGGCTCTAACTTGTCCATACTGTACTTTTCAACTCCTTGGTGTCGTCTCCTGTTGTGTTTTGGATTTGTTTGAAGACGCTATATAGAAGTTGAATATGCCTACAACAGTGATGGCTCCCAGGACTTTTAGCATCATCAGTCTGTGGGACATTCTCCAAACCAATTGAAGACTCTTGTGCTTCAAAAATTTAAAACCTCCCAAGAGATATGGTAGAATAATACCCTGATAGGTTGCTATGCCATCAGGGATATTTTTTTCTATAGGTTTACAGGACTCTCAAGCTACATTTAAATAACTGACATTTCAAGAATGTTTCATCATAAAGATTTACTTCAAATCCTGCTTTATATGTTAACCTCAGTGTGCTTCAAATTAGTGAGGTTTAGCAGGGTTTGGGCACAGGCCTATCAATCAGGATCTCCTACATAGATTCTCTCTCTGGAGAGAGGTGAGGAGACACTATTGCATATATTTTTAGTGTTTTTACAGTGTCAGTATTTTGACACAAAATCAACATGACCTTCACTTTTTAATTTTTTTTTACCAATCTTTGAGAATAACATTTATTGTCAACTGACATTTACAAGCACAACCTATGAATTTGGTATTGTTCTAATGTAAGATCCTATGCCATCCTGACATCCCTGTAGTTGCTAGACATAGCAAGGTACATTATGGATAGTGTTGCAAACTTGCCTCTCAGTCTCCAAATCAGAACTTTAATCTTCATTTCCTTTAGGTCATATGAGTGTAATTTATGTAATGGTGATATAAAAATATAATAGAGGGAAACAATATCATCAGCTCCCAAGGGCAGGCAGACCTGACAGGGTATCTTTGGAACACTCACAATATTATTCAAAATCTCATTAATTCAGTGATATTTTCTGTGCCTCAGGTAAAGCAAATTACCTGTGTACCCTGATACATTTGCATCTATCATTATTATTGTTTGTTTTATCAGGATGCACCAGTGATATATGCTTGGTGCTATGAAAGATAAAAAGTAAGCACAGTGTCTACCCTGAGGAATTCATGTTAGGCTTGGTCTACACTACCCCCCTAATTCGAACTAAGGTACGCAACTTCAGCTACGTGAATAACGTAGCTGAAGTCGAAGTACCTTAGTTCGAACTTACCTTGGTCCACACGCGGCAGGCAGGCTCCCCCGTCGACTCCGCGGTACTCCTCTCGCCGAGCTGGAGTACCGCAGTCGACGGCAAGCACTTCCGGGTTCGACTTATCGCGTCCAGACTAGACGCGATAAGTTGAACCCAGAACTTCGATTTCCAGCCGTCGAACTAGCTCGTAAGTGTAGCCAAGGCCTTAGGTATCTATCAGATTGATTCAGTTCATCTCTTAGATTTGACACCAGGGCCTGATTCTGATCTCACACCTGCTTTACAACTGTTTAACTCTACTGACCTAAACAGAATTACTCTTGTTTTCAAGCACCATAAGTGAGATCAGAAGCAGGACACATCCTGGGGAAATTATGGCAATGCTGAGCAAAGTCTTATTAAGAAGAATCTCTTCTGAGACAAGATACGCTCAACAGAGGAGAGAAAAGGACTTCTGTCCAACCCTGTCACAGCCCAGGCCCTTACCTAATTTAGAACAGTCTACAGCAGCTGGCTCAGATCCCTAGGAGACCATACAGCATCGGAGAATTGCCAGAGGGAAGTGCAATTCTACTCTAGCCCTTCTGTACCCCTCCCACTACATCTTCTCCCACCACCTTCGTGACCTCTAAGCTGAAGTGGAATGGGTGGGTGGGAGGGTGTGCACATATACATTAATTGTCTATTGATCCAAACTAACAGTTCAGGATGTTCCAAAGAACACTGGGTCCAGCATAAATGACCAAAAAAAATAGTATTTAAAAAAAAAATCCAATTGCTCATCGGGCACTTGATTTGGTGTGCAGGGAGGGGTCAGAAAGCAAAAGAGCTGGAAACTTGGTTCATATGGGCTTCATAATGACTAATATAAACCCCTAAGAAAAGAGGATATATAATGGAAGCACCACCACTCTTCTTTGTAGCAATACCGCTTGAAGGAATAAAGTAAGTTATATTTCTCTTCCTCATCAGCCTACCTTACCTGCTAGACCCATACTGCTCCTTGTTGAAAATATAAGTACAGCAAAGTACAGCCTGAGATGGGGTGATCAGAACATTGTGGAATTAAGCTCCAAATACACAGAAAATATACAGCCCATTGTGGGTCTAATCCTCCTGTGGAAATAAGTGAATATTCTGCCATATATTCTAATGGGAGCGGGATAGGGCCTAAATTAGTTAACCTACAATAATTTATGCAGGTGTTTGCAGGTAATATTAGGTTGTATCTGAAAGTGAAAGAGATACTAATACTGTACCTTTCACTACCAGAGCAGGGATAAGTTTCTGTAACACAAGATATCATATTACTGATATCCTATCAGTAATTATATGCTGCACTATATGTACTATAACTGGTAAGTAGGAATAGAATTGAACACTTGAGGACTTAGATTAGCGCTTCCGTTTGTAGTGACTCTTACACTGATGCCTGTTGTTAGTGTTTGTATATATTGCATTATAGGCACTTGTATAAATAATATGATGTCAGGGCTTGGGCATAGAAGAAGTGTGTGAAACGTGAAGCTAAGTGGAGGCAGGTGATAAGTTTCCTCTCATGAGAATATTGACCCTAGAACCTATTTTTTTCCCATGAAAATGAGGCAGAAATAGAACTCTTGCCTGGATGAGTTTTACTAATGTGAACAGCATCACCTTATGTAATAATGCTTAATATTTTATGTGCCAAATATCTAGGAAACTGCAAACTTATCTAATAAATACACTTTGCACCCACATGTTTCAGTGAATTGTGTTTCCTAGGAAGGGCTTTGGCTGGTGTCAAAATAGTTTTGTGTCAAAATAGTTTAACCTTGATAGTCAAGGCCTGATTTTTTCATTGCCTGCTTGCACTTTGTGTAAGCATTTATGCCTGTGCAAAGTAATGCAACCAAATCGGAATTCTCTACTCACACTGGTGGCAGCCTTTTAAGCCCATTTTGCACTCACTTTGCACAGCTGTAAATGACTACACAACGTGCCAGGGAAGGGAGAATCAGACCCAACATATATTCTAAATGGATCTGGATGTCACTTTTATGCCCTGTCAGCCTTTCTACAAGGTGTGAATGAACCAAGGATTTTTCATCCGGTAAGAGGCTTTTAGAATTGAAGACTGGCTGGGCCAACTGCCAATCTATGTACTAAGCATATGATTGTCAATACAAGGAAACAATATGGCAGCTTACTAGAGGAGATGCTGTAGGAACAGAATACTTTGTAGTTGTTAACACTTTTAACAAAGTGATTCATGCTAAGTACTTTTATTTTTAAAATGCCTCTATTTAAAAAGCCTCTATGGTTATCTTCAAATCACATGCCATGCAAAAATGTTCTGCTTTTTATATTTTCATTAATCTCCCAAATCTGATTTTTAAAATGAATTTACCTGACTCTCTCGTGTGAGAAAGACTATATAATTTCATCAATGCCAGAAGATGTGTCATGATTTCACCAGATACTGCTTAGAAACATGGCTCTTTTATATTTCAAGCATGAATCTTGCCAGTGTATAAATGAGGAGATACACAAATCTATTGGCTTTACAGGGGAGATTAATTTTAGCACCAAAGTGTATATATGTTGTCAATGATCCATCACTACTTAATTGTTACTTAATTAATTCCTTCTTTTACATGATGTGATTTCAATGCATGGAGCTTAACAGAACATTCATGCACCAGTAGCTAACCTTTTAAAACCTCTGTGATTTTACTGCTAAATTAGCTGAAGTGGGAAATTAAGGAGTATGAAGAAGCTAAAAGAGAGCTCGCAGTGGATAAAAGGTGTAATTACTTTGACATGGAGCTCACTGCTTAGCTAGTAAAATTTACTAAGGATCTAGCTTCGCCAAGGGACGTGACTTTCTTAATAGAGTTTTCTTACGCACAGAGCAACTTAGCATTACTCACCATTAATATAAATGACATGCTGGCTGGCTTGGAAAGGTAATTTGTTCCTTACCCTGAGAAATACTAAAGTTGTTTGTATTGGCTGAAATTTAAATGAAAATTTTTCTGCAAATCTTTATCATACACAAATGTATGATTAAGGTAAATTGGACAAAATGTACTGGCTTGTTTTCATCATTGATTTACCAGCAATGTGGTGTTACTCATACCATTACATTCTGTTTTCAAAGTAAAAATACATATTGCATATTGGATTTGAGAATTTACTTTTTTTTAGACTGAAGACCATCTGGAAATGTCCTGAGGCCATGGACTAGTGGTCTGAGCATGGGACTGGGAGCCAGAAACTCCTGAGCTCTAATCCCGGCTCTGACAGTCACTGCCTCTGTGGCCTTGGGTAAGTCAATGAACCTCTCTGCCTCAATTTCCCTAGTCATGCAGTAGGAGTAATAATACTTACCTACTTACATCAAAGGTGGATTGTGAGGTTTCCTTAAATAATACCTGTAATTACTTAGGAAATTCAGAGTGCTATACAAGTATTATTAATATAGTTGTTAGGCTCTGGAATTATACTAATTTCTCTCGCATTCATATAGCTAGGCTAGATCGGGTTCCAGTTCTGAGTTTTGCTAAACATACCTTTCACATTTCCACAGGGCAGTGGATATATATTTATGTCACCCTCCCAGCTCCACCTCCGCATGTTGTTTCACATGTGATTCTAGGATGTAATGCAAGGCCAGATGAAGGTAATTACAGGCTGTAGGCACACCACAGTTTGGGGGTTCCCTGAGATGCTGTCTGCACACAATAGCCCTGACCACCTCTCCCTTTTGGTAGGGGTGATGTGAAGGGGACCTCCCGCAGAGACGGGGCAGCGGCATGCGGCTCTCATCTTCCCATAGGAGTTGCAGCAGGATCCTCCTCCTTAGGAGCTTAGGGTGGCAGTAGGAAGCCCTGTCCCAAACCCTGGAGAGGCAGAAGTGGTACCAGAGGGGCTACCAATACTTATTCCAACAGCCAAGGATGTACCTGCTTGTATGTGTAGGCTGGGAATACTGTAATCCCCTTCTTTGTGCTGCTACATACATAGTCATCCGTTATTGGCAGGGTCCCCCAGAGCTGTGGGTCTCGTTGGTAATGCCCTATTGAGATGTGTGCTGCAGCTTAAGCCTGTCAGAACTATTATTTCAGGCAGCCTACAGACTCATGCAGATATTTGCACAACCATTAGGGCTAGAAGCTTACTTAAGTTGTTAATGGAAGCTGAGATTCTGGTGTAATTGCACTATGCCAAGAACTAGGCCCGTGGCTTAAACATGCCCTTACATCAAAAAGAGTAAGGCAGAAAAAGAAATCCTGATTCTTTCTGCCATTCTTTCTAGATGCACTAAAATTAGAAAGAGAGGTATCACTTGATACTGATTTTCTGAATTGGTGGGTGTTTTTGTATTAGGGGGAAAAGCTTTTCTCTTGATGGGTAGCATGTGTTTCAGTTTTGTATACTCTGTGTAGATTCATGCTGTTGGTGCTTGTGAATTCAAGTTGTTATTCCTTTCCAAGGTCTCATAAGATTCACCTGCTCCCAGCAGTTCCCATTGTTCATACTGAATGTTTCACAGCATGAATTTGTTGTATCTTGATTTCTCTGTCCTGGGACTGGCTTCCCTTCTGTATGTGATTGGTGGCTGCCACTAATGTATAGTTGGGTCAAATATCATGGGTCAAATTACAGAGCCCAGAAGGTGATTGAAGAGATGGCTTTTGCTCTCTGCATATTCTGAATCAGGTGTATATTGGTCTGAATCAGGTGTAACTTAAAGCAGCTATAAAGTTTACTCTAATTTATACTGGATGCTAATAGTCCTGAGGATCCAAACCAGTATGCAGATATCTGAGGGGCATACTGAATCTGCAGACTTGCCTATTTTCTCCTGAACACTCTTCTATACTGACACAAGCTAGGATCTACCATGCTAACTCTGTGCCACCAGAAGACCCTCTACACCAGTGGTTCCCAAACTTTAACAACCAGTGAACCCCTTTCACTAAAATGTCAAGTTTCGCAAACCCCCTCCTAAAAATGAATATTTGCAGGGATTTTCTCCTTTACCTGAGTATAAATTATAAAAGCAGTGATCTTGGAAATATAAAATTTGTTTTAATGACAATCTTATTACACATTATTTATTATTTATTATTATTTATCATTACAGTATTTTTATTACATTATGAAAACGGCAACACTCTTCCAAGATCTCACTTTCGTAACTTGTATTACTTTGAATAAGCCTGTTATAAGACAAGTCTTCTATGTTTCATCAAGGAGTATCAGATATGAAACAGCATGAAGGTATTTAAGAAGCCAACTCAAAGAGTTCCTCCTACACAAGCATTCAGGTCTTGAGCAGTCCAGGCAAACAACGCACGTTATAACAAAGCTTAAACTTGTTCTTCATAATAATTTTAAAAACAATACTAGCTGCCTATTTAATTTTAAAACCAGGAAAAAATATACACCTCCCTTTCCATTTCTTATAAGGAGTCTTGAAGTTTAAATCTCCTCAGTGTGATAGATATGCTTGCTTTGATCTGCTTAGCTCCTGGAAGTCCAGGGGCTCCGTGCTGCTGGCCCCGTGCTGCCCGTGGGGTCCCTAGGGACAGCTCTGTCTCCCATTAGGGAATTTTTTCTTGAGAACGCCCTGTAACATTTCGCGAACCCCCAGGGGTTCATGAACCCCAGTTTGGGAACCACTGCTCTACGCTGAGGTGATCCATCTAGGGCTGGATGCATAGTTTTAGGGCTGCTTTATACCACCAGTGCAGTGCAAACCAGCCACACTGCATTTGAAAGAGGACCTGGGCCTCAACACTGGCCAATAAAAAAATAAAAATCAGATCTCCAAATCTGTGTTACAGATAACACCCCTGATATTAAACCTGAAGGGATTAGAAACTACTCTTCATCATTTAGTATGATGTTTCCTTTTTGCATCACCTTCAGGCTGGGCTGAGTCTATTTTACTTTTAGGATTTAATGCACTGATAGCATTCAGAATCTGCAGAACATTTGCTTTTGATAACTTGGCCAAATCCTGGATTTCTTAATTCGACAAAACTCACTGGAATCTCAGTTATTGATGCTAATAAGCTGTTTGCTTAAGTAAAGGTTGAATGATTCACTCCATGCTTCCATTAGAACGAATATAATATTTGTTTTAACGCTTATTTTCTAAAACCTAAATTTTCAACTAAATTTGACTCAATTATCCTGTAAAATATTATTGGAACTCAGTATTTTCAGAAAATGAAGATCTCTAATCTCCAAATCCAGAATGCTAAGAAAGATTGGGAGTTTTTCCCATACCCTAAGGGCTCCAAGTTGAAGAGGGGTGACAGTGGGGAGTTTTCTGTTGAGAAAATTAAAATTGCTTAGGGAGTATTTTAAGAGGATTCGCCCTTCTCATTGAGTGCCAAATCCAGGTTCCATTTCAATTGATGACAAAACTCCCATTGTTTTAAATGAGCACACATTTTGCCCCATGAGTGTGCATCACTTGTAGTGAAGTATCTGATTTTAAAATGTGGATTGTCAGCATTTCAAACAATTCCTTGCAAGAATATAGGGAAACCTAGCATCATTGTTCCCTTTCAGAGGAGGTATTTTCAGATATTGATGGAGAACCATGCTAGCCACATATTCATGTCTCATAGCCAACCTCAAAGAAAATATAAAAGGGATGCTCATTTCTGCATGTAATATTGTAAAGATCATTACAATTTCTATTCAAATAAAATCAGTTTTCAGGGTATAAAATTTTAAAGATGTCTATTCTCTCTGAATTCTTACTTGTAACTGCCATTTATGATAGAGGCTACATTCTTAAACAGTATGGGTCTGAATCTGATCTCACTACACTGCTGTAAGTGAGAGAAGAATTAGGCTTAGATGACTAAAACCTACATAGCAATTGTTTTTTTGTAATTTGCCCACCTACTGGTTCTTAGGAATTAGTGATTTACTACTGTTGCGTTGATTTACTCATGAAACCTGCTAGTTTAATGTAAAATAAGCTACACATATCTGATCCATTTCAGGTCTGCACTGTCCTTTCGAATAAAGTAAATAAAACAGATTTTACCCTAGGCAACAGTGGCGGGATTCCCAGCTAGTCATCTATTTCATGTTTGTGTAGAATAGACTTTGCTTCTGCTAAAAGGAAATGACCCAAATAGTTATTTTGTTTTTCTTTTTGTACTTTGAAAGCAGAATTCTGAAATGTACATAAAACACATCTGTAACTTTGGCTAGTCACTGACACTAATGTAATGTGGCATACTATCAACCCAACCAATAAGTTGTGATGTCTGAAATTGTTCACGTGCATGAACAACCTTAATAGCTGGTCTTGTGGGAGTGCCTACATTGTTAAATTGGCCCTAATGAAAATTACTTCAGTTTGAAGTTCTTTCCAGCTTTCATACTTCTGTAAGAATAAGACAACTTAAAAATATATATAATCATGTGGAGGTGAGGGTCACATACATCCCCAAAACCAAAGGAAAACATTTAAGAATGGAGTGCCCAGGATGTGGAGGCTTCAGATCAGTAATGGGTGATTCTGTCTCATGAAATTTCAGGAAAATATAGGCCCAGCAAGAAGATGAGATTGTTTTATCATTATTGTTATTATTTATGTACACTATGTATGTATGTAGTAGGATCACTACAAACACTCAGATATAGTTCCTGGTCCAAATAATTTATAATTAAAGGACAAATACACAAGTAGGTAGGGATTAGTGGAAGAAAAACAACGAGACAATTTATGTTAGTAATAATCTGTGTTACTCTAGCACAGGGATTGGCAACCTTTGGCACGCGGCCCGTCAGGGAAATCCGCTGGGGTGGGATGTGGCCGCCGCTTCCCACAGCCCCCATTGGCCTGGAACGGCGAACCGCAGCCAGTGGGAACTGCGATCAGCCGAACCTGCAGACGCTGCAGGTAAACAAACCGTCCCGGCCTGCTAGTGGATTTCCCTGATGGGCCGAGTGCCAAAGGTTGCCGATCCCTGCTCTAGCACCTACAGGCTTCACCTGTCAGGGACCACAGGTCTCAAACCTGGGCCATAGAGCTATTACGGGCTTGTAAATGCTAGCCAACCACCCAGTAACCTGCTAACAGTTGCCAGGACTGGAAGCTGAATTCCAGAGTTGCCAGAACTCTGGGGGGCCTGATTAGTTTCCTGCTTGTATTTAAACTGAGCATAGGAACAAGAAGTTGTCCATGCAACTGAGTTTCTCCTACTGAGGGCTGCTTCCTTTGTTCTATCTGCGCCTACTGCCGGACAGTGATCTCCCAGACCTTGCCTGCCTCCTGCCACCTGACTCTCTAGCTGCCCTCTGGCATAGCTCAGACCCTAATCTCCTGGTATTTGACCCAGCCTGTCTCCCATGGGTGAGACCATCCATATCCCGTTTGTGACACCAGCTGATATCAGGGCCATGTTGTGTTTGTACAGTGCCTAACACATGAGAGACCATCCCAAAGTGTTTACAATCTAAGTTAGTGGTTCTCAAACTTTTTTTACTGGTGACCCCTTTCACATAGCAAGCCTCTGAGTGCAACCCCCCTTATAAATTAAAAACGTGTTTTAATATATTTAACACCATTATAAATGTTGGAGGCAAAGTGGGGTTTGGGGTGGAGGCTGACTGCTCATGACCCCCTCCCCCATGTAATAGCCCTGTGACTGCTGGAGGGGTCCCAACCCCCAGTTTGAGAACCCCTGACCTAAGTAGACAAGACAGATACAGGATAGGAGAAGAAACAGTCACAGAGCAGTAAAGACACTTGCCCAAGGTCTTTATTCACTGTAAGTAGCACAGTATTGCTAGGTCTTTAAGAAGAGCTTAACATATGGACAGGATACAGTTCTTGTAGATAAGCACTGTATCCTGTCCATATGTTTGCATCATGTGTACTAGATAGTGTATGTGGAATAAAGCATGGAGGTGATTTGTCAATTTCTTGCACAATGGATGAAAAATTTGGTGGAACAGAGGAGACCAAGCCAACACAAAGCTTCACAAAAGAGGAAGATTTGTGTCTTGATTTTGTTTTCTAGCATTTGGGCAATTGATGTGGCCAAGTTCTTGATCCACCATTGAATATCTTATGGATTCTTATGGGCGAGCAGCTGAATCCAGCTGAAGTTCAAGATCAAACACAAACACTTTGTGGGATTCATATCTGTGACCCTAGGACAAATGGACTGCAGATTTTCTCTCTTGTTTTCCTTTATAGAATTAAAGTTTTCATGTCTGATCTTGACCTTTAGAGTAGGAAAAAAGCAAGTGAAACCTTAAGAAAGGAAATAAACCTGTGGGATGTTGTTTTTGACAATGTATAAATCAAAGTGGGGCATATAGCTAATTTTTTGGGGGAGGCGGGGGGTTGTAATACAAAAGTATAAAATATGGAAACTTGTATGTCATATTAGCATCAAGAGTTTAAAATGTATGCTAAAATATTACACTCTCATTTCACAGAGAGGAAGTCTTCATTGTAAAAATGTTATGACATGAAGCCATTACACAAGCATATCTGGTTGAACTTTTTTTTTTTTTTTTTTTTTTTTTTTCATTTTCTGAATCCAAAACAATTCAAAAGTTTATTAAATCATGTGAGGTAACCTGGATCACTTCTTGGACTTTGTGACAAAACTACTACATATATAGAGGAAATGAAGTAGGTATCATAGTGCAGGGATTTTAGTAATGTATTAGAGAAAGTGTCTGTCAAAACATTACTTGAAAAATTAATTCTAATTGGCTCATCATGTGGAGCACTGTCATTTCAACTGGAAGGCTGAGAAACCATAAACAATAATGAACAGAATATTTTGAACTAGGGTGAGATAGACTAGGGAGTGACAGATGTGTGAAAGGCCCAGTTTTGCTTTATCAGGGATATTTTCAAAGTCACAGGAGCCTGTAAGCTCCTAACTCCCATATTCATAGTTTCCAAGGCCAGAAGGGACTACTGTGATCATCCAGTCTGACCTGTAAGTCACAGAACATAAAACATCCCAAAATTAATTCCTAGAGCATATCTTTTAGAAAAACATCCAATCTTTATTTAAAATTTGTCAGTGATGACAACTCCACCATGACTCTTGGTAACTTGTTCCAAAGGTTAAATACTCTCACCGTTAAAACTGTACATCTTTTTTCCAATCTGAATTTGTTTGGCTTCACCTTGCAATCATTCGATCATGTTATAGCTGTCTCCACTTGATTGAAGAGCCTATTAATAATTGTTTGTTCCCCACATAAGTATTTGTAGACTGTAATCAAATTATCCCTCAATGTTCTTTCTTAAATAGATTGGGGTCCTTGAGTCTATCACTATAAGGCATTTTTTAAAATCCTTTAATCATTCTTGTGGCTCTTTTATGAACCCTCTCCAATTTCTCAACATCCTTCTTGAATTGTGGACACCACAACTGGACACCATATTCCAGCGGCAGTCACACCAGTACCAAAATGCAGAGGTAAAATAGCACTCTCTTACTTTATATTCCCGTTTAAGCATTCAAAGGTCACATTAACTCTTTTGGCCACAGCATTGCTCTGGAAGTTCAAATTCAGCTGATTATCCACCACATTCCACAAATCTTATTCAGAGTCACTGCTTCCCAGGTTAGAGTCCCCCTATCCTGTAAGTATGGCCTGTATTCTTTATTCCTAGATATAGGCCTTGACATTTAGCTATTTTAAAATGCATATTGCTTGCTTCCACCCAGTTTACCAAGAGATCTAGATCATTGTGTATCAGTGACGTCTCCTCTTCATTATTTACCACTCCCCCAGAGCAAGAGTGATGATTTATTTTCCAGGTCATTAATAAAAATGTTTAGTAGTGTAGGGCCAGGAACCAATCCCTGTGGAATCCCACATATTAAATGGCCTAACGACTGGCTAACTGAAAGGTCTTAAAATATAATTTTAAGCTGGGAATTCCCAGCTTAAAATTATATTTTAAGACCTTTCAGTTAGCCAGTCGTTAGGCCATTTAATATGTGCCATTTTAATTTTATATCTTTTTAGTTTTTAAATCAAAATATCATGTGATACTAAGTCAAATGCCTACAGGAGTCTAAGTATAATACATCACTACTTATCTTTATCAACCAAACTTTGAATCTCCTCAAAAAAAGATAGCATTTTAATTTTCCGTATACCCATGTTGACTGGCATTAATTTTTGTTACCTTCTTTTAGTTCTTTATTGAGCACTATATCAGCCACTCCATTATCTTGCCTAGGATCAATATCAGGCTGACAGGCCTATAACTACCCAGATCATTCTGTTTCCCTTTTTAACTGTTGGCACACCCTTAGCTTTCTTCCAGTTTTCTGGAATATCCCCATTTCCCCAAGACTTATTGCAATTCAAAATTAATGTTCCGATGAGCTCCTCAGCAAGCTCTTTTATATCTCTCACAAGCTATCCCAACATGCTGATTTAAAATCGTAGTTGCTGTTGAAGACCCTCATAGGCTTTATGACCAGAAGGGACTGTCGTTATTATCTAGTCTGACTTCCTGCACATCACAGGCCACAGAACCTCACCCATCCACTCCTGTAATAGATCCATAACCTGTGTCTGAGTTACTGAAGACCTCAAATCATGATTTAAAGACTTCAAATTACAGAAAATCCACCATTTACTTCGGTTTAAACATCAAGTGACCTGTGCCCCATACTGCAGAGTAGGTGAAAACCCCACCAAGGTCTCTGCCAACCTAATCAAGGGGGAAATTCCTTCCCAACCCAAAATAAGGTAGTCAGTTAGACCCTGAGCATGTCATCAAGCCAGACACCAGGGAAATAATTCACTTTACTAACTCAGAGACCTTCCCATCTAGTGTCCCATCTCTGGCTGTTGGGGATATTTGTTACTATCAGTCATCGATGAGTCACATGCCATTGTAGGCAATCTCATCCTACTATCCCCTCCATAAATTTATCTCAGTCTTGAAGCCAGTTAGGTGTTTTGCCTCAACTATGCCCCTTGGGAGGCTGTTGCACAACTTCACTCCTGTGGTGGTTAGAATCTTTCATCTAATTTCAAGCCAAAACTTGTTGCTGGCCTGTTTATATCCATTTGTTCTTAAGCAAACACTGGTGCTTAACTTAAGTAACTCCTTTACCTCCCTGGTATTTATCCATCTCCCCTCAGCCTTCATTTTGTTAGGCTAAACAAGCCAAGCTCCTTAAATCTTTTCTTATAAGGTAGGCTCTTCGTTCTTCTGTTTATCCTAGTAGCCCTTCTCTGCACCTGTTGCAGTTCGAGTTTATCTTTCTTAAACATGGTAGATCAGAATTTCACATACTATTCCAAATGAGGTCTCACCTCTTATAATGGTAACGCTTCCCTCTCTCTACTGGAAATACCTTGCTGGATGCATCCTAGGATTGCATTAGACTTTTTTATGTCTGCATCACTTTGGCAGCTCATAGTGATCCTGTGATCAACCAATACCCCCAGGTCTTTCTCCTCCTCTGTCGCTTCCAATTGATACATCCCCAGTTTATTGCAAAAATTCTTGTTGTTAATTCCAAAGTGCATAACCTTGAGCTTTGCACTATTAAATTGTCCCACTTCTATTACAAAAAATGGATTATGATATTCCAATCCTTCTTCCATATTGACAATTCCTCCCAAATTTGTGTCATCCACAAATTTTATTAGTGCACTCCCACTTTTTGTGCCAAGGTCATGAAAGAAAATGTTAAATAAGATTGGTCCCAAGACTGATCCCTGAGAAACTCCAGTAGAAACTTTTCTCCAGCTTGACAGTTCACCAGTAAGACCTATTATAGTCTCCCTTAAACCAATTCCTTACACACGTTTCAATTCTTGTGTTAATCTGCATCTTGTCCTGTTTAACCAATAATTTCCCATGAGAAACTGTATTAAATACCTTACTGAAATCCACGTAGATTAGATCTATTGCATTTTCTTTGTCTAGAAAATCAGCTATATTTTTAAAGAACCCTTTACTATTGATTTTAATTTCCTGTGTGCAGGACCCAACTCTGTTTGGCCTTTGGCAGTTATCAATTTTCCCCCTACACTTTCTAACCTCCAAAAGGTAGCCTTCCTTGCTGATTCATCCCATCTTCCATTCTTTGTAGGCTTTTTTTCTTTCTCTTAATAACCTATTTGGGATCCTTGTTCATCCAGTTTGGTCTGCAACCCTTTTCCTATGTTTTCCCCCCCTCTTGCTTGGGATACAGGCTTTAGATTGTTTTGCAACTTTGACTTCCAAGTCTCCTTCGCATTTAGATCTTTGAATTCAGTTCTTAACTAATTCCTTTCATTTTTTTAAGTTTGCCCTTTTGAATCAAGGATCCTAGTTACTGACCTACTTTTGTTTATCCTTCCATTTAGTTTATACTGAATTAGTTCATGATCACTGGAACTTCTATGAGGTCCTCGCTACTTACCAATACTAAATCTAAAATGGCCTCACCTCTTTGTTGGTTTGGTGACTATTTGTTGAAGAAATCTGTTGGCTCTCATATTCGGGAATATCTGGGCCCTACCATGATTATTAGCACTTGTCCTCCAATCTATATATAGGAAATTAAAGTCTACCATAATCGCACAATTTCCAGTAATATTTATTTAATTTAAAATATTAGAGGTCTCTATCCATATCCTGATTGAATCCTCAGGGTCTGTAGCATACCCCAAGCACTATCCCAGTGGTAATGGTAACTGTTACCTTCTTCCCCAAAGTGATTTTTGACTGAAACAGATTGTTTTATCCATTGGCTATTGGCACTCTCTTTCCTCTTGTTGTCCATTCTCCTTCCCTCTATTGTTCTTTTCCCCATTGCTGTTTCCTCTTACTTGATTTTCCTTCTGCTCAATATTGAAATCAGGCATGGAGATTACATGAGCATCTCCCAACTGTCTCCACCAAATCATCCTCCTGAGATACTAGTGGAATAGAAAAAATGTTAACAGATCATATTAGTTTTATCATATGATATGACTACATCATCTGTTTTTCCCCCAAATCCAGAACAGAAATATTTATTGAACACTTCTACTTTTTCTGCATAATTATTGCTAGTTCTATCATTTCCATCTAGTAATGGACCAATAGCATTGTTCTTGTTGTTTTTCTTCCTTTTCTTAAAAAAACTCCTAATTGTCCTCTGCCCCTGCTGGCAGTAGATTTCACCTTGTCTTTCTTTGCTTCCCTTATCAATTTTCTAAAATGCTTAGCTTCTGATTTATATTCATTACTATCAACTTCCTCTTTCTTCCACTTGTTATATATTATTTTTATAGCTTCACTCCTCCTCTAAACTAGGTCATTTTTTTAACCTGTATGGCCTCCTTCCTCAGCTGCGGGATTGTGGCTTTTTAGGCATCTAGTAAAGTGTTCTTAAACAATTCCTAATTATCATTCACATTTTTCTGATAAAATTTTTACTCCCAGTTGATCACGTTCATAATTGTTTTCAACTTTGTGAAATTGGCCCTTTCATAGCACCAACTATGTGTGTGTGTGTATATATATATATATATATATATATATATATATATATATATATATCACTGATCTGGCCTTTATTCTGTTTGCACATTATAAATGTGATCAAATCACAATTACCTGTAAGTTACCATTAATTTTTAGTTCTATGATCAGTTCCTCTTTATTTGACAAGATGAGGTCAAATTATAAAATTCCCCCCATGTTGCTTGCAGCACTTTTTGAGTTAGGAAATTGTCATATATAACATTTACAAATTCCAAGGATGTTTTAGTAGTGGCAGCTTGAGACTGTTAGCATGTTACTTAAATGAAATTCCCCATAATCACACACTTCCCCCCCCCCCCACATATTATAGACAGGTATATTAGGAAACAGTCATCCCTACTGTGATTTGTTTATCTGTAGCAGACCCCAAGTAATGCCCCATCAGATGTTTTATCTGTTAAGACATTGATCCATAAACATTCAAGTTCATTTTCTTGCAAGTTGTCAGTGAGTCCGAAAGAGGCATTGCCATTTTTGACAGAGTGCCACTCCCCGTCCCCTTTTGCCTATTCAATCTTTCCTGAATAGGTTATAACTATTGATTTTGATGTTCCAGTCACGGGAACCATCCCACCAGGTTTCATTAATAGCAGCTAGATCCAATTTATGCTAATAAATGAGCAATTACAATTCCTTTTGTTTGTTACACCAGTGCTAGGAGCCTGGGTATAGGCATTTACATTATTTATTCTCTTCATGTCTTTGGTTCCTTGATTAATTCTGTTCTTGTGCTGAATGCTCATATCTTCCCTCTTTTAACCAGTCCCTTTTGTTATTAGTTTAATGCCCTCCTGACTATTCTAGCCAGTTTGTTCCCAAGAAGATTGGTCCCCCTTCTACTGAGATGAAGGCTATTCAAATTATACAACCCTCTCTCCTCATAGAAGGTGGATCAATGGTCTACAACACCAAAACCCTCCACCACTTACCTAACCAGCAGTTCACTTTCAGAATTTTCTGCCCTCTCTCCCCCCCCTCCGCCCCCCCATGGGACAAGAAGGATCTCCATGAAGATTACTTGGACATTCTTCTTCAGCGCATTTCCGAGTTCCCCGAAGTCATTTCCTATCTGTGAGATATCCTGTGATGCAGTGTTATTAGTGCCAGTATGAACTATCACCAGTGGATCCATTGCATCCACTTCAAAAGTCTATCTAATTTTAGACTGATGTCTTGTGGAAGACAGCATACCATCCTGTTGTCTGCCTGAATCTTGCAGAATGTTCTTTCAATTCTTCTGTGTATTGAATCCCAGCAAGGATAATATATCTTCCTTGGCTAACTGGAGAACTCTTTGTGGACAAGCTTGATTTTCTTGCTGGCTGGGCCAAGCTGCCATCCTTAAGTAGGTCCTGTATACCTCTCTGTTCCTATGGACCAGCTGTATCTTAAGAAGTATCTTCCACACTTTTCACATTGAGGACTTGGATATCAATTGGAAACTTCTAGCTGTGTGCAATTCCTCCCCTGCCTCTTTTCTCTGGTGGCCATAGCTTGCCTATACTTGTCTATCTCCAGCTAAGTAGAATGCCACTGTGACCTCCTGCCTCTGGTGGTTACAAACTCCCAGGCCTCCGCTCTGACTGCCTCTCTCTCCGACTCGTTGGTGGCCAGCTTCTTCCTTCCTTGAATGTGGAGTACTGATGTTTCCTGAATCTGACTATTTAGGAACTCATCAGTTTCTCTAATTCACAGTGTCATCTTTACTTGCCCCTCCAATCAAAGAATCTTCTTTTCCAGCACAGCAACCAACTTGCATTTCATGCACATGAAATCCCTTCAGTGTTCAGGCAGGAAAGAGAACTTGGCACACCCATGCAGGTCACCACCACTGTTCCATCCCTGGCCATCTTGAAATTCCATGTAAAGCTGAACCTGGAAGGAAAGCCTCTCATACTGCCACTCTGAACTCCCTTTCAAACCTTACTGTTTGCTGCATCTGTTGTGGCTATCTTGTCGCCTTGCAAGTCAGTAGAAGTTAGGTACCTAACTGCCATTTGTACCTTTAAAAATCTCCCTCATTATATTTATTAATTATCTGGACTAGGTTTGGGATGGTTAGCAACTTTATATCTGCACTTAGGTTTTCTCTTCTCCAAGAGAGGACCTAAAATGGTAATATCAGTTGATACTGATCTGCCCCAGGTGGTCTCTGTTGTGGGGCATTCATACAGTTCTTTTCTTTTGCCCCACCTGTTCAGTGTGCCCAGAAAGCCACTAGGACGGATGGCAAGACAGTTTGGCTTTCAGCATAACCAATTTGTTGGTTGAATCTCAAGTCTGCACCTCTTTCATGAAATGAAGCTGGCCAGTCCCATTATTTGGCTGAGACTGGAGCTCGGAAGAGAGCCAGTTGCTTTAAGGCTCATTCTAAATAACACTAAGGTGATGGTGTTGGGACAGGGTAATCAGCTTAAGAGAATAACAGAGAATTTCCCCCTTTGTTTATGGAGCACTCCTACATTGTGGAACTATTAGGCCTTGGACTTGGACAGCTGCTAGATGTCCATATAACTGTTGCAGCTAAGAGTTCTTTTTCCCTCATGTGCACTTATATAGATTGCAAATTTTCCTGTTCGATACAAACTTTACAATAATTATCCATGACTTTGCCACTCTCATATTGAAATACTTCAATGTACTCTACCTGGGGCATGAAAAGCCCGTGTCTTAGGCTATGGCTGAGGAACACACAGTGCAGTTCTGGAGCAGGGGGCCTCTTGCTCCCTAATCTTGATCCAGTTGTGTACTGGGCCCATCCCTCAGCTAAGTTATGTCAGTCTAAGTATTGCTTATGAATATCTAGTTTATAAACTATACAATTTATAATTTCATATTACACTTCTGAACCTTTCTGTAATTTCTAGGTGAAGAACTTTTACTCTTGGGATTGTCAACAAACTGATTCCAAAGGTGGCCTAGCTAAATTTGTACAGGCTTGTATTCCCACTGCTGGATATTGGACATCATTAGAGAGAACAGAGAAACTTGGGTATCTCATACAGCATAATGAAACTCCCTTGGAAAGAAGGACATGATACAAAACTTCCCAAAGAGAGAGAGAGAGAGGTTGATATGTTGAAAGACGGACAGGATGCTGCTATGGTGAGAGACTTCCTTGGAAAAAAAATCCTTGAGATCTGGCTGGGATTGTAGCCTTGAGTTGAACAGCTGAGAGATAGTTTGGCTAAGGACGCCCAGAATGAAGAGAGACAGCTTTTGAGCAATGAGTCACACAAAAAATGTAGCCTTAAAGGGAAATGGAAGCAGGAATAATGAAACAGTCAGAAAACCCTGTCAACAGTGAATCTTAATTATTTCCTCCCCAAAAGGGCTGTGAAAAAGCTGACTGCAGTCTGCATAGCCATTGAGTCAGCTGCCATACCTGAGGGGTCTTAGTGTTACAAGGGTGTCACAGAGTTTGGGGGAGACAAGGCCCTGCACCCCCAGCTTTCTGCAATTCACCATGACTCTCACCAGCCAGCCAGTAAAACAGAAGGTTTATTTAGACAACAGGAACACAGTCCAAGACAGGTCTTGCAGCTACAGACCACAGGACCACCTGAGTTAGATCCATCTTGGGGGCCCCAGGGAGTCCCGAGCCCCATCTGGGCTCCCCTCCATTTTCCCAGCCAGCTCCAAACTGACTCACCCTCCAGCCCCTCCTCCTCTGGGCTTTGTCCCTTTCCTGGGCCAGGAGGTCACCTGATTCCTTTGTATTTTGCTGCCCCAAGCATGGCAGTGAGGCAGGCTTTGGCAGCATGCCTGCAGGAGGTCCGCTGGTAACGCGGATTTGGTGGCATGCCTGTGGGCGGTCCGCCGGTCCCACGGCTTCGGCGTATCTGCCGCCGAATTGCCGCCGAAGCCACGGGACTGGCGGACCTCCTGCAGGCAGGCCGCCGAAGGTAGCCTGACTGCTATGCTCACGGCGACTGGCAGGCTGCCCCCCGCGGCTTGCCACCTGAGGCACGCGCTTGGTGCGCTGATGTCTTGAGCCGCCCCTGCCTACAGTATTCAGAGGAAACATTAAGAACAGTCCCACTTCATCACAAAGGCCATATTGAGAAAATTAACTGATAGTCATTGTCACAGCACCAGTTCACCCCATCCCCCTAGGGGTGGGGCAAGGGAGTGGTAGGCCCACAGTTAAAGCTAATAGGACTCCCCCAGACAAGAGGGAAGGAGGGCCCACTGGCCAGAGTCAGTGGGCCACCCCCATAAGGGGGAAGCCAGATAAGGGGACCCCAGGTTCCCTGCTCCACCAGTTCCCACTACAGGGCCCTGGTAGTGGCAAATGGGTTCACCACTAAGTCAGCAGGGAATCCACCCACAACCCACCAACTGCTGCTGGGACACTGTCTAGCCTCTCCCCAGGCTACTTCCTGCCATGTCTCCTGCAGTTGAAGTCAGGGTGTCTTCAGAGTGTCTGAGTTCCTCAGGTGGTGACTGCAATCTCCCTGGGGCATCCACAAGTGCCTGGGCCTTGACATCTCCTGCACCCACAGTCTGGGATCCTGGCTGCTCCTCAGCTGGAGCCAGCAAGGTGCATCCTTCCTCCTTGGTGGCCACCACAGACTGAGCTAGGCTGCTCCCTTTTATACTGCAGCAGCAGTTGGTGCATGCCCAGCTGGGTCGAGGAGCCCTGGCTTCTGCTGCTAAGAGTGCTGCTTTAACCCCTTCCGCTCCAGTGTGGGGCCAGTACACCCTGTCACAGTCATACTAAATGTAACATGCTGCAAACACCAGTGAGGACAGAAAAAAAAATAGAAAAGTCCCTGAATAAGTTAGACCCTTAGTGAATATAGATGCTGTGAGTGTCTGGATAAGGTGTGTACTTCTGGGCTCCCCAATTCCAGAACTTGAAGGAAAGTCAGAAAAGAGAAACAAAATAAACGTAGGTGGAAAGAACAAAATATGTTTAACTTGACTAAGTGGTGATGAGCAGGAAAAAATCCAGAACAGCAGTCTCTGAGAAATTCGAAGCCATAAACATGGAGGAAGAGGAATGGTTTAAGGTGTCCACAGAGATATGAACTAGAAATAATGAGATGGCACTGAGCACTGGAAAAAACAGGCTGAATATCAGGAAAAATAAATTATAACATATTGGTCTATTAAGCTGTGGAATAGTTTTCCACAGAATGCGTTAGAAGCTCCATTGATAGTTTCTTCCAAAGCAAAACTGGACAAAGACCTACAAGTATATTGTGGGGATCAATCCTGTATTGCCAGGGACATACAGGCTACATGAACTAAAAGGTTTTTACCAATTCTAGTATCTTTTATTTTTTAAAGTATTTTTTTTTAAATACCATTCCAAGGCTGTGCATGCCCCATGTGGAGTGAAGTGTTGATGCACCCTGCTGAGCAATTAGTTTCTATACACTTTTTATTATCTTCCTCATAGTGTTTAGTCAGTCTGGTAAGTCAGACATCTCTTTGGTTTTAGACACTGACACTGGGTGAATCATGCCCCACAATAATACTTCAGCTTCTAAGGGAATTTATTTTATTTTATTGTTTTAATGACTGAGGACTTTGGAAAGTGTGGATATGGTTCTTTTGGGAGTTATGTCAGTCTTCTCCATTTTAATGGCTAGAATTAGGCATTCAGAGGGTTAATTCTGAGATCACAAAAAGTTTGGATTTGCAGCAGTAAAAAATGTGTAGTGTTGAGCCTTGTTAACTACCATTGAAAAGAAAAATTGAGGCTGTCTCCAACAAATTACAGGTAACAAAATTCAGAGTGAGTGATTCTCCCAGCAATCATTAAAGTGCCTCCAATTGATCATTTTGAAAATAAAGTGAGAATTACTAAAGCTCCACATAGAGTCAGCATCAGTAAGATTTTTGGAAATGTGTGTGTGGGGGGGGGGGGAGAGTTTTTTGAGGGGAGGGGGAATGTTGGGTTAGTTTTGTTTTGTTTTGTTTTTTGGCTGTTCCTTTGTCATTTGTTCTTCCCTCTTTTCTTCCTTCTGCTGTCAGGAGAATTCATGGAAAAATACTTTCATTCCTGGTCACCTCTGGAAGTCGAAATAACTCTTACAACTGTTCAGGCAGGGAAGGAATTTGGAGTTTTATGGGATGCTGGAATGCCTGTTTCTCAAATTATGCCAGTTCTGCCAAAATAGGATTAATGGACTCTTTGGGATTATGGGGAGACTAATGGTGCAGGACTGCAGAGCAAGGCAGGCTGTCATTAGCAGGCTGTGGCTTCTGTGCCCCTATGTTTCCCTCCAGACACGCCCACTAAGATTGCCCCAGCCTTGCTATATTCCCAAAATACAGAAGTTGCAATTACTTTACCTAAAGAGAAAGAGAGAGAGAGAAATCATCCCATGTTAGAAAACAAACTCTGACTCAAGTTGGATAAGATTGAAATGAGTTGTTTATTATGCTGATTGGTTGCTGAATTTCTATTGTGGATGTTTTTGAAGGGTTGGGTTGAGGAGGACTAAATTATGTGATCCGTTTACAAATGTCAAAGGTTATTTCACAGAGCTATTAATGTGGCTAATATTGTGTTGCTTGTCCAGCACTGAAGGACTCTTTCTTTGCTTAGGCTTTTGGACTATCTTTATAATAGTTTTCCTGGCCCATTGTAAGGTATGGTTTGTGGATTGCCTAGAAGGGCTGGAATCCATTAGTGGGAATGGACTCTCACTTCCCATACTGTACTCTCTCAAATACATCTTCTTGGACCTCCATTGACCCTTTGTTTGCCATTTCATTTTTTAAGTCACTGTCATCCCCAGGTGCTCACATCCCAGGGAGCAATTTGGCCTTGGGCAGGACAGTCTCAGTTCTGCCTTAATTTGTTTGATTGATTGGTTAGTGCTAGTAGTGCTTGTGTACCTGCTTTTTTAAGGTTTTATAGATTCATAGATTATAGGACTGGAAGGGACCTCGAGAGGTCATCGAGTCCAGTCCCCTGCCCGCATGGCAGGACCAAATACTGTCTAGACCATCCCTGATAGACATTTATCTAACCTACTCTTAAATATCTCCAGAGACGGAGATTCCACAACCTCCCTAGGCAATTTGTTCCAGTGTTTAACCACCCTGACAGTTAGGAACTTTTTCCTAATGTCCAACCTAGACCTCCCTTGCTGCAGTTTAAACCCATTGTTTCTGGTTCTATCCTTAGAGGCTAAGGTGAACAAGTTCTCTCCCTCCTCCTTATGACACCCTTTTAGATACCTGAAAACTGCTATCATGTCCCCTCTCAGTCTTCTCTTTTCCAAACTAAACAAACCCAGTTCTTTCAGCCTTCCTTCATAGGTCATGTTCTCAAGACCTTTAATCATTCTTGTTGCTCTTCTTTGGACCCTTTCCAATTTCTCCACATCTTTTTTAAAATGCGGTGCCCAGAACTGGACACAATACTCCAGCTGAGGCCTAACCAGAGCAGAGTAGAGCGGAAGAATGACTTCTTGTGTCTTGCTCACAACACACCTGTTAATGCATCCCAGAATCATGTTTGCTTTTTTTGCAACAGCATCACACTGTTGACTCATATTTAGCTTGTGGTCCACTATAACCCCTAGATCCCTTTCTGCCGTACTGTGGGAGTCTTATTTTTCATTAGTTTGTGTTACATTAAGCACAATTGCCTTCAGCTCTGTTCTATTCCTTCCTGAAGTGCTCTGCTTCTCCTCCTAGATTAACTCCCACACTTCCTACGCATATCAGATCTTCTCCAGGTCTGTGTGTCTTTAACACTGCATTCCACTCCTCCTCCTTATCCTGCCTCTCTTCTCAGGAGATGGCAAGTACATTAAAGACAAGATTAGTGCTATCCACTTTTCCTTTCACTTTTCCCTCCCATGCCTTCAGCTCTGTCCTCCTTTTCCAGAGATTCCCAAACCCCACAGCCTGCACCCTTGACCCTTTCCATTCCAGTCTCCATGTACGTCCTTGTTTCCTGTCTCATGTCCTCCCTTTTCCTTAACTGCTCTCTCTCTTTTCTGCCTGTTTCCCCGCTGCCTTCAGGCAATTCTTCTTTTCCTATGCTAAAGAAATTGTCCCTCATAGCCACCTGTTTCTCCAACTACACTCCCTCTTTCTTCTCCCATTTACCGTCTGGAATTCTCAAGCATGCTTTAATACGCCCTCTACATCTGATTTTTCTTTTTCTGCTATTTTTTTCTGCTTTAATTCAGCTTTACTGACAGAGCGCTCACTGCAGTCACTGGCACCCATCTCCACATCCAGCTCTTTAGGTGTGTTCCAGAAAAATGGTTTTGGTGCTTTCAATAGGATTAGCAACTTTCTATTTGCAGAAAACCAAAGACCCTTGCCCTGCCCCGCCCCTGCCTCTGACACCATGGCCCTGCCACACTCTTATCCCCGAGGCCAGGCTCCTTCTCTGAGGCCCCGTCCAAGCTCACTCTATCCCCCCCTCCCTATGTTGCTCGCTCTCTCCCACCCTCGCTCATTTTCACCGGGCTGGAGCAGGGGGTTGGGGTACAAGAGGAAATGAGGGCTCTGACTGGGGATGCGGGCACTGGATTGGGGCCGGAGATGAGGGGTTTGGGTGCAGGAGGGGGTTCGGGGCTGGGGCAGGGGGTTGGGGTGTGGGAGGGGGTTTGGGGTGCGAGCTGTGGGTGGCACCTACCTCAGGCAGCTCCCAGGAAGCGGCCAGCATTTCCTTCTGGCTCCTAGGCAGAGGCGTGGCCAGGTGGCTCCGTGCACTGCCCCTGCCTGCAGGTGCTGCCCCCACAGCTCCCATTGGCCATGATTCCTGGCCAATGGGAGCTGCAGAGCCAGAGGGAGATGCTGGCAGCTTCCCAGGAGCTGCACAGAGCCAGGCCTGCCCTGCTGCGGGCAACCAACCGGACTTTTAACAGCCCGGTCAGTGGTGCTTACCAGAGCCGCCAAGGTCTCTTTTCAACTGGGCATTCTGGTTGAAAACTGGATGCCTGGCAACCCTACCTGTCAGACTGCACTTTGCCACTATATTGTGGTTTTGTGACTTATTTTTAACTGTAGTGTGCATGTGCTCCAACTGTCCAGTCATACATCTGCAACTGTCTCTCCAGCATCTCCTTCTGGGTGTCCCAACTCTGTCCCAACCTCACTGTGTCACAATCCACATTTCTTTCTCCTAATCTTTCTTTTCTCCTTTTTTTTTTCTATTATTATCAATAATGGCACTGTCCTCCCATCACCCTCACTCATAACCTCACTGTCCTCTTCAGCTTCTCTGTCATTCACTTAATACAGCTCATCACTATTCTTTCTCCTTCTATAATAGCTCTAAAAATCCATCCTTTCCTTGCTGTCCTGACTACAATAGCCTCCTTTCCACACACACACACCCAACACTTATTTTCCCATCTAATCAAACCATCATAGCAAAAATCATCTTATTTGCTGCTTCCCCATGCATGTCACCCCCACCACTTGAATTTCCTCCCTGGCATCCTCTTGTCCTCTTTATCAGATGTACAATGGTCTGCTCCTAGTCACACACCTCTTATTTTGTATTGTATTAATTCAAAATAGACTGGATTTTTATTAATTGTTTGTAGCTCACCATACACAGTTTATATACCGTACTGAATATGAGTTTGTAACACTTATGTCAATATGCTAAATTTACCTTATTAATTAACCTTAATTCTGGCATTTCCTAACTCTTGTTTGACTTTGCAACCTTACTGTTTGTAATGTAGTTACACACAGACACACATGTATATACACACACATATAGGCTTCTCTCTCTGTAGGTGTACGCATTTTATATATAAAATAATTATGGCCAACTACATCCCTGGTATAACTCCACTGAATTTAATAGAGTTACATCAGGGATGAATTTGGTCCAATCTGTAAAGCTAGCTTTTAGGACCTCTAAGTGTGATGTATGTGCTTTGCTGAACTGCTATGTCTATGTCTCCGTGCTCATCTCCATCATTAATCTCTTCATCCTCCTTAAAAAAAGATGTGACTAAATCTCCTGGCAGATGTTTAAAATTAGTGCTAGTGAGGCAAGCTAAGAGAATGTTGGTTGCACACTGTCCAGCTGTTATATTCTAAGGGGTGTGAAAATATCCTTACCTCCCACGTTCAGATGGTCATGCTGTTCTAATATGTTGCTATCTAGATGCAGTGAGATTGATAGAGTGGCTAAGTAATGCAGAAAACCATTGCTTGGTTTCCTGTATCCAGGTAATATTTTAATTTTATTTTAGGGGGATCAGAATGAGGCTGGACCAAAATTTCCTCCCTTTTTTATTCCTTGTGCCTTACAGGTTCTAACTAGGTAGTTGACAAAATTAATATATAACTTTAAGAAATGAGCAGTTGTGTTATCTCCTACTTTTTAATCGCACCAAGAAATGGAAAGAAGAGAAATTAAGAGTAAAATCACATTCCCTTTATTTTAGCACTTTTAAAGGCACAGAAGTCTATAAAGTCTACGACTATATCATAGGATTGGGGGGGGGACGTTGGTCAAATAAATGAGCTTTAAAATCAAGATGTCCCTTTTAATTCAGTTTTCTATAAAATTGTGGTAATCACTGAAATGTCAATGTGCATTTGAGCATAATCACGATCTGAAGATATAGCACTGAGCACACAGTTAATTCTTAGCAGATAATAATAATGAACCATAAAGTATTGAATTTGTGTAATAAAAACACAATTTACTGAAAAAAACAAAACAAAACAGACATATCCATAGACTGCTATAGACAGGGCTGTATTCATTACACTGAAGAATTCCGCCATGATACCAAGTACTGCATACAACCTGGCACCATCTCTTGAGAGAATTACACCTACTGGTTCTGAAAAATGAAATATCTGCAAATTAGGGTTTATAGGATTCTGCAAGATTTTATGAGGAATTAAGGAAATCTGCATTATGATGCTGTATAATTTTAACCTTCACAGTAAGATCTTCTCAGAATCCAACAGAAAAACTGCACTTCTTTGCAGTTGCCACGTGTAAAATTATTTTGTCATGCAGTATTGGTTTAACAGCCTGATAATGTAAATTGGTTTAGTTTGTGTCATCATAAACGTTTTTCAGAAGATGTAATTGATTAAACTAATTTACAGATACAAGTAATACACATTTTTGAAATCCCAAGTTGTCATTGCTAGAACAAGTAAAGGCTCTAGTAATTTCTTTTAGGATGTACAATCAGTGCTTAATTTGTGCCAGGGCTAGCCAGGGCTGAGCCCCGGCACCTCTAGGCTTGGCAGTTCATAGTTCTGGCACCTCTGGGCTTGCCGCATCAGTTATGAAAGTAAAAAATTTGCTTGAGCCCCAGCGCCTAAATGCTTAATCCCTGGCACCTCTTACAGATAAAGCAGTGTATATCATGGGACTCAAAAGATCATTATAAAATATTCCTACATTGGAGGCTTTTTGTACTCAGACTACAAATCACACATAGGTTTTGAGATTTTTTTTTGTTAGCATCAACAGGACTTGAACTGTATTGAGTACAATACCAAATATGGGTTCTCAGGGCAGATTTCTAAATTGTTGGCATCCTGCATTAATAGAATTGCAGTGAGTTCTGTATGCATTAGACTAAAAATAGCCTTAAATTTGTGTCCAGAACAAGATTATTTCTAACTAACCTCTCCCATAAGACATGGTTTCCTTTCTAACCTTTTTTAATGCTTATTCAACAAAGATGTACGGACATCCCATTGTTTTACCAGGAGTGAAGATCTGTAACTAGCATATAACTTCACAATGTATTCAGTTATAGAAGAAAAATCTAGGAATTTCACCGGCCAGTGGTATTACTGCACAAGTAACCAATCACCAGTGAAGATTTCTGGCACTGTTTCATGTTCTTTTCTTTCATGCTCCTGTTGTGACTTGTAGGGTTTTTTTGTTGTTGTTGTTGTTCTTGCTGCATATGTACCAAACTTACACTGTTAATGGTTCATTAACCACAGCATAAGAACTTAAAGAACATAACAGCCAAAGGTCCATCTAGCCCAGTATCCTGTCTTCTGACAGTTGCCAATGCCAGGTGTCTCAGAGGGAATGAACAGAACAGGCAATCATCAAGTGATCCATCCTCTATTGCCCATTCCCAACTTCTGGCAAACAGAAGCTAGGGGCACCGTCTCTGCCCATCCTGGCTAATAGCCATTGATGGCCCTATCCTCCATGAATTTATATAGTTCTTTTTTGAACCCTGGCCTTTCTGAATCTTGGCCTTCACAACATCCTCTGGCAAAGAGTTCCACAGGTTGACTGTGTGTTGTGTGAAAAAAAATACTTCCTTTTGTTTGTTTTAAACCTGCAGCCTAGTTCTTGTATTATGAGAACACTTCCTTATTTACTTTCTCCACGAGTCATGATTTTATAGAGATCTATCATATCCCCCCCTTAGTAGTCTCTTTTCCAAGCTGAAAAGTCCCTGTCTTATTAATCTCTCCTCATATGGAAGCTGTTCCCTACCCCTAATCATTTTTGTTGCTCTTTTCTGAACCTTTTCCAATTCCAATATATTTTGTTTGAGATGGGACAACCACATCTGCATGCACTATTCAAGATGTGGGCGTACCATGGATTTATATACAGGCAATTTTCTGTCTTATTATCTATCCCTTTCCTCATGATTCCCAACATTCTGTTAGCTTTTTTTGATTGCCGCTGCACATTTAGTGGCTATTTTCAGAGAACTATCCACTATCCACAGTGACTCTCTCGAGTGGTAACAGCTAATATAGATCCCATCATTTTATATGTGTAGTTGGGATTATATTTTCCAATGTGCATAACTTTGCATTTATCAATACTGAATTTCATCTGCCATTTTGTTGCCCAGTCACCCAGTTTTGTTAGGTCCCTTTGTAACACTTTGCAGTCTGCTTTGGACTTAAGTATCTTGAGTAGTTTTGTATCATCTACAAATGTTGCCAACTTTAACCTTTTCAATAACTGAACAACATCCATAAAAATAAAATGAAATGCTGTAAGAGATATACTGTAAGAAAGAGTCAACACAGCTCACAAATTCTTTCAAACTATGTTATTTAGAAGTGGTTTAATACCAGTGCAAAATGATAACTAGTAACTTATATTTCTGCATCCTCTATTACACCATCTCTGAGTGGCTGTGATCATTATAGCAATCCGTTATAAAAATAGTATACAGATGGGGGAGGGGGAAGTGAGAAAGAATGAAAAAGATAAGTTGTAGATCACAAGAGCAGAAAATACCAACAAAACCTGTAGTCCAGGCCTAGTAAAGTCTAGGTTTGTAGAGGCATTTGTGTCACTAAAATTTTTTTAGTCTCTTTGTCTCTCTCAGATCCTCAGGGGGATCTGTACATGTGCATCATGTAATTTATCACACCATTGGCTTGGCAGAAGGGTATCCATAGCACCGTATCCCCAATTGTGATCCTTGAAGAGAGCCCCCCATGCAGTTTGAGGGCAGATAGTTGGACAAGGGAGTGAATGGTAAGAGGCGGTTCAAAACACATTCCTGCTACACTGACCCTGAAGTTCCATTGAGAATCTGTTGAAAAAAATCTCACACTACAATTACATTTCTGTGTCCTCCGCCATGTACATACTTCATATAGACTTCTAGGCGTAGTTTGTGGTGGAGTAAACTCCAGTGGAGCTTCAGGTCTGGCCCTACACCAGTTCCTGACAGTGGTGTGGAGGTTAGGGAGCATCTGTGGTGATAGCCATAGCTTCATATGGAACACCAGAGATCTGTGGATCCTGGGGGGCAAGAACCCTTTTTTCATTTTGTGAGGTACCAAACTCCACCTCACAAAGGAATGAATTGGAGAAAACTACATACATAGAACTTTGCAGAGATTTCCTCCTAGAACCACACTCCATAGTTTTTTTTCCACATAAATGCAACTAGGCTCATTATTTCATTTTTATTTCTTATTAATTGCTGTCTTTATAGCACCAACAGTGTGCTAGGCATAACCAAAGTCCCTGCCCAAAGAGCTTTGTCTACATAGCAACTTGTGAAAAAGCATGTAGGGAATACCAAATAGCTGTCATACACTCAAAGTCTTCAGCCAAGGAAGTCACCACAACTCTTGTGTGTGCTTTGATTTCTAGAGATCATGGGAAGTTCAGTTGTCTGTAGGCCTTAAGAATGTATGTTTAAATCCTCCTGGACAAGTACAGTAACTCCTCACTTAACATTGTAGTTATGTTCCTGAAAAATGCGACTTTAAGTGAAATGATGTTAAGCGAATCCAATTTCCCCATAAGAATGAATGTAAATGGGGGGGGGGGTTAGGTTCCAGGGAATTTTTTTTTTTTTTTGCCATACAGTACAGTTCTATAGAGGTGTCTATAGACCCCCCCACAGGCACAGCCTTACCCCACACAGGCACAGCCCACTGGCTAGGGTGACCAGACATCCCGATAAAATCGGGACCATCCCGATATTTCGGTGTCTGTCCCATGTCCTGACCGATCTTTGGTCGGCATGCATTTTATCCCGATATCCGCCGGCAGCACTGTGGTTGTTTTGTTTTTTTTGCTCTGCCGGCGGGCACCCCCGCACCATGTGTCCCACCATTTTCTTACCCTCATCTGGTCACCCTACCACTGGCACTGGAGAAAATGAGGCAGACAAGGAGGCTGAAGGTGCTGTAGGCTAGGAGAAGCACGTTGCCCAGCAGCAGCGGCAGCTTCCCCTACTCTGCAAGCACCAGGGGCGGAAGACTGAACCCTCAGCCCGCCCACTCCACCCCTTCCTCCAAGCCCCCACCCTTAACCTGCCTCTTCTTCTCCCCCCTCCTCTCTCTTTACTTTGCACACCGCGTACTCACACCTCCCCCCTCCCTCCCCTGCCTCCTGCCCACTGCAATCAGCTGGCTTGTGGCATTCGGGAGGCAGGGGAGGGAGGGGAAGCCTGTGCGCCGAGTCCTCGCTCCTCCCCCGTCCCTCCTGAACTCCACAAGCCAGCTGATTGCTGCAGTCAGGAGGCGGAAGGCGTTGATCCGTGGGGTCTGCTGGCGGATGGGAGGCACTGGGGCGGGGGGCGTAGGGGAGCTGATGGGGGACTGCCAGCTGTGGACAAAGCAGGCAGCCAAACGACGTTATAGCGAAGCATTGCACAACTTTAAATGGAGCATGTTCTGTAATTGAGCACTGACGTAAGATCAAAACAACGTTAAGCGAGAGGACATTAAGTGGGGAGTAACTGTAGTGTATTTTGAGGCTGAAGGCTGAACGCTGGGTCCTTCAAATAGAAAGTACATTGGTTCTGACTGCCAAATGTGGCAGTTCTGTCTAGGTAGAAGCCAGCAGACACCAAGCTGGTGTCATTTTCTTTACAAATCAGATTGGTTTGTAAAGGTACAGAAGTAGAAACCCAGAAACATTAATATGTTCCCTTTAGAAACCAGGCTGACAGCACTAGGGCCTTGGAGCCTGGGTAAAGACAATGTCCCTGGAGAAAAAGGCTCTTGCTTTGTGGTAGAGGTGAACTGATCTTTTCACTGACTTAATGCTCAATGTGTCCATGCAGAGACATGATTTAGATTTTATAAGAAGATGCTAAGAAAGGAGCAGTTCTCTTGATGAGCTCCCCTGGCTGAGATCCTGGCATCATGTGTTGGCATTCTTTCTCTGGCTCCTAGATCTTCTCCCCTGTGCCTGTTGACACCCTGAACCAACTATTGTAAACAGTTGTTCATCTTTCTGGAAGACTGATTTATCTTTGTAAGTTCTCTAGAAACTGAGCCCCTGTTACAGTAAAAGGGGCTTGAGGAATGCAGGAGGTGCAAGGAATAGATTCCAGACAAGAAACCAAAAAGCCAAAGAGACTCAAATCTCGCTTAAGGGAAGAAATCTCTTCTATTTATGTTTGCTGTCTGCGAACATGCATACTTTCCCCTGGCTATATTGAAGTGTATTGAAGCCATCATTATCTTGCCTTGTGATAAGAGAACTGTCTAAGTTGTTGATCACATCTCAATTGCTGATATATGCTTTGGACAGCTTGTATGGCTACTAATGCTGCTGGACATGAAAAGCCCAAATTAATCAATCATACATATGAGGGTTCTATCATCACCATCATCTTGATAAAATTCCTTGGTGAGGTAGGACCCCAGGAGCATTGTTGGTGTCATTCAGTGATCAGAATAATTAAACAGTCATCCCTGGACATGCATCAGTGTTGGGAACTCACACGGATTTATCTATGTGAAGAATGACAATCCATTTTGAAATACCACATACACATTTCCTCTATGTCCCTAAAAAAATGGATGAGACATTTGTGACATTATTTGAAACTTTGCCTTCTAGAAAAGGAAGTTCTTGGTTATCAAGGATTAGCAGTCTTTTTCTTGAAGACAATTGTTCAGACTGTCCCAGAATAAGAAGAGTTTAGTAATGAGCTATGTTTTCAGAGAGGCCTGAGGACCAGACTGTTAGCCTGTGGGTCACTGTGATTTATAGCCCTCATCCATTTCCCTTTTTTAGGGTCCTAAAACAGTAAGAGGCTTGAAAATCCTCACACTTTCAGGACCAAGGAAATCTTTGCTACCTCTAGATGGCAACATGTTGCTGAAATATACCCAGTAAAAGAAAGCTGAATACGTCTATAATGGTATGGAACGGAAAGGTACAAACGCTGCACTTGGAGGTTCTGTCAGAGTGAGAAGTGCTGACTCCATAGTGACCAGATTTACAGCAACTGCAATGATAGTGCTACAGTAATGGAGGACACATTAGCTGTGGCCTGAAGAAGAGCTATTACATAAAGCCTTGTGCAAAGCTACAGGCAATTCAGGCAAGACTACAGAGACAAAGGCCTAAACAGAACTCTGGGCCATTGAAAGACTGTCTGTCAGATTGGCTATTAGCAGTTGCTTGGGTGGGTGTGATGTGGAGTGTCTACCTGATTTTCTTGTTTTGTCAAAACTGGCTTACTAAGCAAGATGGTAGCTGAAGTTCCTAGCTACTCTCCTGCTGACCCCTTCGAGCTGACAAATCGCTTTTGGCACTGTTGAAGCATATGGGCCCCACTATTATTGGAAGCCTTCAATTGGATAAGTATTTGCCCTTATTTCTTATTTAGCTTCGTGTGGGAGTGCGAGAGGGGTATATTTTCTTGTCCTAAATGCCAACAGGAATGGCTGTAACTATCTTTACTGAGAAGCAGAAAAACATCTGGGGCAAAGGACATCATTAAGAGAGGAGACTACATGAAGGGGCAAAACAATTCTTAATTGATGATAGGTGACTGCTGCAGCAAGTCTATGAAGAGAGTGAACAGCAACTTTGATTTGACTTAGGCCTGGTCCCCACTAAGCCCCCACTTCGGACTAAGGTATGCAAATTCAGCTACGTTAATAACGTAGCTGAATTCGAAGTACCTTAGTCCGAACTTACCGTGGGTCCAGACGTGGCAGGAAGGCTCCCCTGTCGATGCCGCGTACTCCTCTCGGCGAGCTGGAGTACCGGCGTCGACGGCGAGCACTTCCGGGATCGATCCGGGATCGATTTATCGCGTCTTAACCAGACGCGATAAATCGATCCCAGAACATCGATTGCCTGCCGCCGGACCCTCCGGTAAGTGAAGACGTACCCTTAGAGAGGGTTTCAAGAATTATGTGCCTTTAAAACTGCACAAAGTAATAGGGTTATATAGTTTGGCATTTTGTTGGCTTAAAACTTCTGCAGACCTGAAATGGGTATTAGTTGTCTGCTGTAAAGGCTTTCATATAGATACGCTCTTGTTCTCTAATTCAAATGATATCTAAGAACTCAAATCTGCTATTGTTAAATTCTGTGTGCCCTACACTCTCAGTAGGCCAAATCATTAGGTCCTCATTCAGCTTGAGGAAGGACCTCAGTTTCTGACATATTCACTTTAACGGGAGATGAGACCACTCAACACTTCACACATCTAGAGTGAAATCCTGGCTCCATTAAAGTCAACGGTAAAACTCCCAGTGTCTTCAGTGGAGCCAGGATTTCACTCTTAGCTCCAATGACCTAAAATGCATGATTCATACGTTTTATTAGATACACCTTCATGGTGCAGGCAAAGTTGTAAATATAATCATAATAGAATTATATTTTACCTTAGTAGTTAGCATCTTTAAAATTCACAACCGCTGTAGATTGATTTTAAATCTTCTTAATACTTCTGGAAGTTTATAATTTTCTCATATAACTTCCAAAATCATTTCTTGCATCAATCAATCAATTAATCAATCAAATAAACAAAAACCCTAATGTGTCATAGTAGATTTGGATTAACATGAAAAACTGATGCACAGCAGTGATAGCTAGTTTTCTTGTAACCTTCTGAATTCCATTTTTCATAGCTTTGTTTTCTTCCAGCTTTGCTATATTGTTTCTTATTTGAATTTCCACAGTGTGGGTTTGGGTGATGGAAATCAGGAGACATGAAAAACCCCAAGGGAGATGATTCTATATCCCTAGTTATTTATCTTGGAGCCTCTCAGACCACAGAATTACTGTCTGATGGAGGTAATTTGTTCTTCTGGGCATTGGGTTAAGAGAAGACTTTAACTTTTCAATTTCATATTCCCCAGCTTTTCTCCTTTAAATGTTTTGTATTAGGAAATTGTAATGACATTCGGTGAATTGTTATTGAATGGGAAATAAAAGAAAACCCACTGTTTTGTTTATTGTACCAAGGAAAAAACCAAGCAGGGTGTTTTTCATTTTAACAGTGTGAAAAATGCTTTTTAATCACTGCAGATGTTAGCAGATTTATGTTATGTAAATTGTGTACGTTAATGATATTCCAAAATGTTGTAATAAGTGTTTATTCTGTCACATTTTATTTATGTTTGTGTTTCAAGATGTATGGAAGATACAGAAAACTATGGAATCATAGTAAACCAGCCAGATTTAAATATAGTTTTCAAACTATTGAGATGCATTTTAATTAAAACACTTGATAAATATATATTATAACTACTCTAAGGGGTTCTGGATATTTGTTTACTGATATAATTGTGTTTTAAAATATTTCCATGTAGACAAATCCTAAGAGAAATACACCTCTACCCCGATATAATGTGACCAGATATAACATGAATTCTGATATAACGCGGTAAAGCAGTGCTCCTTGGGGGGGGGGGTAAGATTTTTTTGGCTCCCGAGGACAGCGTTATATCGAGGTAGAGGTGTATTTCAGAACAAGTGAGTGCATTCTTAGGACTGTGGGATTTATGCCTAATTTTAGTGGTATAAGTAGAGTAGGGTTTGATTCGCTGTCTCACCTTTCCCTCAACACTGATAAGGCCCCTTTAAGTAAATAGAAATAACATCAATTGAAGAACGATTTTCAGAAAAATTATGATTTTCTGCACATTATTGCATGATGGATCATCCCTTTGATTCTCTTCCACAAACCTCATCATGATATCAGAGTAAGTCCAAATAATTAAGAATTTATGTGCTGGACCTGTTAGCAGACCATGTTTACTGTCATCATGAAGTTAGTCTCCAAAAGAAAGCAAGTTGTAAGGATTGCTGCATTTGTGGTACATAGCATATGTATCATACTTGTGGAAATGCAGGTTATACATGGCAATGACATTCTACAGCCAAACTGACATTGAGTGCCATGCCTTTTACTTGATAGACAAGCATGCTACACATCATAAAATGCTACATACCCTACCACGTTTTGTGTGACCGTTTCCTTTTCACGTGGTCTTCTCACACGTCATTTTCAATCAGTTAAAATGTTCAGATTTCTAACTTGAAACAGCCACTTGTTTTAATTAGTTCATTTATGGAGTGAATATTAATGAATGAATGAATGATAACAGGACTTGGGTGTAGACCCTGGAGATTAGGTTAGAGTACCATGTGTGAAACCCTGGTCCCAGTGAAGTCAATGGGAATTTTGCCATTGACTTCACTGGAGCCATGATTTTACCTTATTTAGAAAGCATCACAATCCACGTAATGTGAAAGAGTACTAGATTCGGCATTTGTGTCTATGAGTTACCTGAAAGTGTAGTATTAATATGAAAAGTGATCATGAAGTAATGACTCTGTGTATACAGGGTCATCTGATCAGGCTTGTGGTTCCTGTTTATTCCATTGTATGTATGGAATAAGTTATGCTTAAGATATTTATCCCCTGTATGCCTGTCTGAGACGATAAGACAGCTCAAACAGGGCTAAGTCCTCCCACTTTTACTCAAACCATGCTCTATTTTGGAGATTGTTCAATGCAGTTGTAGAATCATATAAAGCTTGCTTAGTGTGAAATTCTTACTGCCATAAATTAACACATGGTCTGGTGTGAGCCCCTGTCACAGGGTGCTCTACTTACCGCTGGAGTGCTTCCTTCTGGCCACATCTGGGGGTTAACTCTGCCAGGCCAACATATCTTCCTGTGGTTACACTCCATCACTCACTCTGGTCTCACTCTCTTGGAACTCAACTGCTCCCCTCTTCATAGCTTGACCCTCTGGTCAGGTCACTGTAGTCCTCCATTTCCAGGATATCAAAGTCTCTCAGGAACCACTGTCCCAGGCAGTCTTCCCATTCATTGCTCCGTAACAGTGGCTGGTAGGGCCAGGCCCACCCTCTACACTGGGATCCAGCCCAGGGATCCTACAACAAGCAGTCAACGTCTGCACAGTCCTGAACTTTACTGCTGTGTCCCTGTGCTACTTCCTACCTGACAGCGACTGCAGTTGCGCTCTCTGCAGCCTCTTGCTGCTGTCAGCTACTGGGCTTTATACAAGCCCTTCCTGTTCCTGTCTAGCTGAGCCTTGCACCCTGCTTCTCCTCCAGGTGAAGCCTAGTTAGTTAATTGACCCACCTGGCCACTTTAACCCCTTGAGGCCTTGGGTAGGGCGGACACCTCATACAGCCCCTGAAACGTTCCTTGCCTTTGGGTGATATGCATATGTTTATCTGTATATTGTATGTGAATTTGCTTTCTTCCTTTTTCTTTTTTTCATAATTTGTTTTTATCACATTAATGGATTCATTCTGAAACTACATTCCCCACTCCATGTAGGTTATATGGAAAAACAGGCTTGTCACAAAAATAAGTATATCTCACCTTGGTAATTTGATGAATACAGTCATGGGCTGTGCACATCCTTTTTCTGAAAGGCTTTAGAGAAGATAAGGCAAAGAGGGAGCTAGCAGAACAAACAAGTTAGTTACCGTACATTGACTGGTGAAGGCAAAGCTCATATCCCTTCTTCAAAAAAGTTTGATGCCAAAGTTAAAACTGCCTTTGGATACTTACTGTACGAATGCTACAGGCACTTGCTCAGCAGACAACTCATGCAGATAGTGACCTTGACAGCATTTCAGGGATAATATTTTCACAAGGATGGACTGTTCTTGAACAATTTCTTCAATGAATTAGGCACAAACAAGCTTTCTGTCAGGATCAGGCATGTAAGTCTTATCATTTCTACTCTTTAGTCTGGAACAAAGGTGTTGTTGTGCCCAACTAAAGAAAATTCCCACGCTCCACTTACATAAGTGCTCTCTGTCCTTCTCCACTCCTTATGTATATCAGTTCTCCAAGTCCTGCTTTCACTGTTTAAGGAGGAAGTATGGGTTTTTTACTTATTTCTTTGGCATTTTTAGCAATAGCATAAAATTATCAATCAATCGAGAACATGAAAACTGCATCCTTTCTTCTTACACTAGAGGATGGAGCATAACACTTTATAATATGTGGGAATTGGTTTTAAAGCACATCATTTTGAGGGGGGATGTAGTTATGAAAACTGTTAGGCTGATGGTGTAAAGGCTACTTACCTTCCCAGTTCTGTCTCCTATATTCGAAGATATTGTTCTATAATCACATCATTTTTGTAGGATTTCTCTGTCAGTGTTCCAGACCCTAAGAGAAAGATTAGTAGTATCATAGAAATGTAGGGCTTGAAGGGGCCTTGAGAAGTCATCAAGGCCAGCCCCCAGCACTGTGGCAGGATAAATAAACCTAGACCATCCCTGACAGGTGTTCGTCCAACTTCTTTTTAAGTGCTTCCAATGATGAAGACTCTAGGACAACTCTTGCAAGCCCATTCCAGAGTTTCACTACCCTTATAGTTAGAAAGTATCTAGAGATCTGCCTTGTTATTTTTTACCTTTGTGGAATAAGATTGATTTTCCTCATCTTCGCATCTCACTCTGCAGGGAGTAGTCTTTTGCCACTGTGTCCAAACCTGGTTACTCACCCAATCTGGTTTTAGAGAGATTCACAATTTTTAGAGCATGTACAATTATATACAGATCTCTAATTATTATTTTTTATTCTTTTGCATCTTTGAGTGCTACTGGAATACAGTCAGGATCAGGGCTTCATAGGCATTGGTACAACATTTAGCTGAATAAAAACAGGCTCTGTCCTACAGAGTTTACAATGTAAAGAAACAAAAAAGACAAAAGGGGGATGGAATGCAACAAAGAAGCAGAAATCAAAGTTCTTCTACATTATGGTCCTGATGTTATGCCTGTGCTTAACTTTACTATCATATGTAGTTGAACTGATTTCATGGTAATAAAATAAAGTATGTGTTTGCAGGATCAGAGCCCAAGTTATGAAACCAATCTTTGCATTCTACTATGCTCCACTTCTATATAGGAATATATTGTACTGTAAAGTGCAATATATAGATATTTTTAAGAATTACTATTTCTAGCCAATAGTAGAAGAATCTTCTCCCCCATGTTAACGTGGTAAATTGGTCAGTTTACCTTCTTCCCGGCCCTGTAGCCAGTACTGCATCTGCGTACAGATTTTGCAAATATTTGCAGCAGGAATAGTGAGCTGGCCAATAGGGTAGGGTATATGTATATTAATACTCAGATGTCCCGCTCACTTCTCCTGCTTCAAAGAGAAATCAAATAAGCAAGGAACTGAAGCTCCCATGAGTAAATTACGGCTCTGTAGTTGAAAACAGGAACCTTCACATTTGTATTTAGCAACCCTAACTTTCAGCAAATCATCACAAACTTATTTTTCATTGCAATGTTGCAGAATTTGTACATTAAGTATAACGAAATTTCATTTTCTAAATATTTAGGGTTCCAGTTTATCTTTCTTCCTGTGTATCAAGCTGGAGTTGTTCTACTGACTCAGAGCTGAGTTTCTGCTTTATTAGGGTATCACAATGGGAAAGACAATATCAGTGTTTTAGTGTATTGTAATTGTATTACTGCAGAGCACAATATTGGGGAAACTGATCATTTTTCAGCTCTTCCCCTTGTGAGTTAGCTGTTGACAGGTCACCTTGCTTCATACGGAGACTGATTGATCTCTCACCACATGGAAGTGGCAGGTGCTTGTTAAACCCCCAGTGGGGCTTACTTCAATCTGCAGTTCTTTTCCCATTTAAGCACCTCACCCTATAGTGTTTTTAAAGACTCTGTCTCTTGGTCTTGATTTTAAACCAGCAAAAGGAATGAAATCTATTAAATATACCCAGCGTTCAGTGTTTTAATTTATGCTACTTTACTATATTGTTGTGTGACCTCACGGTCTCATTCTTCCCTTTCTTGTCGGTTAGCACAGCAAGCAAAGTCGCTGGCATGAAGACACTGGCACTTGCTCAATAATAACAGAATGTGTATTTATTATTAGAGGAGGGTTCAGAGGCAGCCCCCTCCTGCTCTGGTGGTCCTTCTGACTCCACCTCCCCAGGCAGGCAGCAACCCCTTTGTTTGATCTTCCTCCCAGGGTTACTCCCTGGATCACAAGGATCCTTCCCCTCAGGTGCTGCTTGACCCTGTAGAAGTGCCACACACTGAGACCCAGTAACACTGTTACAATAATATTACAAAAACGGTGTTGGAAAGTGAACTGAGTGCTTGCCTGGGGATAATTTTTGTGTTGTTGTCTATATTAGACTGTCTGTAAACCCACATTACATTACATAGTATTCAAAAGAAAGCTTAAAAAGACAGCACTGCAACTTAAAATCTTACAAAATCTCTCAGATGAAAGCTCAAAAATATTGCTTTCCCAGAGGATGAAATTAAAGTTTGTGCC
Source organism: Malaclemys terrapin pileata (assembly GCF_027887155.1). NCBI lineage: Eukaryota > Metazoa > Chordata > Testudines > Emydidae > Malaclemys > Malaclemys terrapin. The sequence goes on from NC_071505.1 coordinate 33,524,288, forward strand.
ACTTTCTTTAACCAATTATGCATTCCTGGGTATAAAGAATACATTTTCTGCTGAACAGAAAAGAAATCTTCAGTCTTGGTTGTTGGTTGTTGTTGGGTTTTTTGGGTTGTTTTTTTTGTTTGTTGTTGGTGATTGTTTTTTGCAAAAATGGTTTTAAATCATAGATCTGTATATTAGCCAAAAGGTTCTGTGCTTCAGGGGTTTCTAGCACAGGATATTTTATGAACATTAGGTTACTGAGGGTCCTGTCTTTTACTTTGTTTTCTCTACTTCATTCTTAGAATTACTCATTCTTCTATAACAGCAGAAATGCTAATTAATGGACATAGTTTATTTCTCAAGTAAGCACAGCTTGGAAGCTAATACTAGTCTGCATCCAATTTAGAATATGCAGTGTTGTTATAGCCGTGTAAGTCCCAGGATGTTAGAGAGACACCTTGTCACACCTTGTCTCTAGTTTAGCATGACTTTCTTATATATCAGAGACATTGCCTTTTATTTTCATAGAGAAATTCCTAATACTCTGAAGTAAGTGTTAGCATATACTATGGATTTTTCTGTTGTGATTCTCTGGTTTAAGATATGGCCTGATAGAGGCACAATGCAATAAAGCCTAACGCTTTATGCTACATTGCAAATCTTGTGCCTTCTGCTTTTTCAGAGGCCATAGAAGGAAGTTTTTTTTTTTTACTTTATAAAAGTAAAAAACACTTATAATTTCAGGTGTCTAAGAACTTTGAGAGAATGAGATTTAGATACCAGCTGCTGCTAATCAGATTCTTGCTTTATCATCTGAAATATGTACAGTGCAATCCCATTTATCTGAAAGGCCTGGGGGGACATCTAAAAGTTTTGGAGAACTGGCTGTTGGGATAAATGGAAGTGCTATTAAATAACAAAGAGCTATGTGGGGGACACATTGTGGCTTCACATAACTAGAATTTTTGGATAAAGGCAATTCAGATCACTGGAATTATGCTGTGTGTGTCTATATGCATATATTCAGATTGTTTCTCATAATTGTGGAGTGATGTACTATTCTGAAAATAGATTATTCTAAAAGCACCCCTCATTTTTACTTTCCTAAATTATTGGGGCTATGTATTTATTTATTTTAAATTTACAAACTGATTTGTAGACCTCTGTTGTAAACTCTGCTGAATCAGTTAAGATTTACTTTTACTATTAAAGTATGCCATGGCTGTGGGATAATATTCCAATTTAGCAGACTATTTACGTGGGTGAGAGTAGAACAGTACATAAAGAGACTATTCCCATGAAAGTTTTGCAGGAGGTCAGACTAGTTGATCATGATAGTTCCTTCTGACCTTAAAGTCAATGAGTTGAGTCATCTACTTGCTTAAGTCTTTGCAGGACTGGGTCCAAGTGCAGCATAGACCAGACTCTGGGATAAACCTGTGTGCCAAGTATCTCCATGAGGCAGAAGGGAAGGAATCCTCCCCCGCCCAGCAGTGAAGCAGCAGTGCTACTGCCCCAGGAAGGGCTACTTCAGCACAATAGAGAAATGTTTGGAGAAAATTAAATTTTGTGTTTTTAACCATCTGTGAAAACACTTACTTTTTTTGAATAGTTTTTCATTTTATTATGAAAATGTTCATAACCCTTTAGCCACCCCCTGATGCGTATGGGGAAGACAATAACAATGACAACATAATCCATCTAATCACACACCAGATCCTATGAGGTTCTCAGTGTACAGTTAAATTAATGCAAATTGAGGGTGATCAGCATCTTCAGCCTCACTGGTGTAATGATGTAGAAACACAGAGGATTCTTTCCTGATCCTGCTGACTATTTACAGCTCAAAGTATGTGTTTACCTATCTTTTAGATTCTTATATTTTGCTGATCAGCAGAGCATCTAAGCACCTCTCAAGTAGCATTACAGTGGCTACCAGTCATATTCATCTGGCCCACTTCTAAATAAAGCTATGGTATTTGATTCTTGTCTCCTGTGATCATGAAAGTGGCGGAAATTCACCACTCTGTTCCTGAACTTTAACACAAAAACTCACCACCATCGCTAGCCATTGTTTATGTAGGACATACAATGGGTTTGCTCTGGTTACTGCAAATGGATTCCAACCCTGTTCTCACTGCTGTTACATTATTGATACTGATATGCAAGCCAGGAAGTAAGTGAAAGAGGGAGGCTGGACTGAACTTCAGTTTCACATGTGCTGAGATGGAGAAGGAATCTATCCTTTCCCAAATAGAAAAGATTAAAGTCATTGGTGGATAACATTAATCTATAACTTCTAAACATATATGAAAAAATAATAATTTTAAAAACTGTACAAAGTATTTGACAGTTTTCTTTTTAAAAGAAGTTGCTCAATGAAACAAGCACAGTGAGAAACAGAATTAGTATTCTACTTAGTTATTGTAGAGTACCCCACTACAAAGAGACTAAGGTGTTCAGATAGAGAGAAAGACATTCCTCAGACAAATGGACCTCTCTGACAAAAGCTGATTTCTATTAAAAATTATTCTAAGTCAAATCCGAATGTGTTTTGCTTAGTTTAACCCATGCTTTGAAATCCATGAGAACTGTCCTGCATAAGGTCTTAAACTCCCCAGGATTTGGCCCTCACTAAATGAATTAAATTGAATGAACTTATACCATCTTCATTATGGTTTGAAGTCATTTTGTCCAGATACTTATGCATGGTCCTTGCTCCTAATGTGAATTCCCTCCTCCTTGCCACCCCCAATCTCCTGACTTCCCAGTGTTCCTGCCCCCAATGAACAGACATACGGTAATGTAGAAACATAATGGTTGGGTTATAGCACCACTACATTTAAGGCTGAGTCAAAAGTACTGTTTAACAACCAATTTTTCTAAGTGATATAAAATCTTTTATCTTTGCTCGATGAGTCTTCCTTAACTGTATTTGGAATGTAAACATGATATCTACTGAATACAGGCAATTTATTATATCAATGATAATATGATATTATAATGGAGCATTTAAAACAACAAAACAGTAATCTTGTCATGCAAAACAGTGCTGCTAAAACACGTCCAGAAGTCCTGGGTTAAAAAAAGCTGGGATATCCATATAATCTACAAGTAATGACCATATACAAGGATGTGACGTAATATCATTTTTGTCTTTCTTCCTGAAGCTCATATTTCTGTCTGTGTGTTGTCGTTCTTTACTGAATATGCTGCATGAATGTGTTAAGTGTTTCTATGTGTAAATAAATTATTATATATCTACATTATCAGAGCACCGAGGACTTTAAAAACATGCATTTACTTTTTAGGCTGAAATAAAAAATAAAAATTGTATTGACCAAATTCACATTCTTTCTGGCAGTAATCTGGAATCATGCTGTAATAACTATAAAGGGAAGGGTAACAGCTCTCCTGTGTACAGTACTATAAAATCCCTCCTGGCCACAGACTCCAAAATCCTTTTCCCTGTAAAGGGTTAAGAAGCTCAGGTAACCTGGCTGACACCTGACCCAAAGGACCAATAAGGGGACAAGATACTTTCAAATCTTGAGGGGGGGGAAGGCTTTTGTTTGTGCTCTTTGTTTTGGGGGTTGTTCGCTCTTGGGACTGAGAGGGACCAGACATCAAGCCAGGTTCTCCAAATCTTTCTGAACAAGTCTCTCATATTTCAAACTTGTAAGTAAACAGCCAGGCAAGGCATGTTAGTTTATCTTTGTTTTCTCAACTTGTAAATGTACCTTTTATTAGGGTGTTTACCTCTGTTTGCTGTAACTTTGAACCTAAGGCTAGAGGGGGGTCCTCTGGGCTCTTTAAGTTTGATTATCCTGTAAAGTTATTTTCGATCCTGATTTTACAGAGATGATTTTTACCTTTTTCTTTAATTAAAAGCCTTTTTTTTAAGAACCTGATTGATTTTCCTTGTTTTTACATCTTGATCCACCAGGAGTTGGTGGAAGGGAGGAGGGGGGATGGTTAATTTCTCCTTGTTTTAAGATCCAAGGGATTTGGATCTGTATTCACCAGGGAATTGGTGAAGAGTCTCTCAAGGCTACCCAGGGAAGGGAATTAGCATCGAGAGTGGTGGCAGCAGACCAGATCTAAGCTGGTAGTTAAGCTTAGAAGTTTTCATGCAGGCCCCCACATCTGTACCCTAAAGTTCAGAGTGGGGAAGCAGCCTTAACACATGTAGTCGTAGAAAATATTGCCATTACATTCCCAAGGGTTATTTACAGTAATTGTACAATATTAGTCTCAATTTTCCTTAAGGCAGTATTTCATAGAATCATTTTAAATACATAAATGGCAAATAATTGAAATAAATGAAGACTTACATAACTGTTCATTCACCAACAGACTTTTTAAATACAAGCCACTTTATTTTATGCTAGACAAAGCAATGCCCATGAAATGCTTAATTCAGTAAATAAAGAGAGATGATCTTCTACAAGAAAGTAAATCTTGCTTGAAGGTATAATCAGTACTATACTATTAGTGCAAATCCAGCTTATGTACAACAATATAGAAATCAATGCAGCTCGTTGATGCCGTCAGATGCGAGACTATTTTCAGTGGTGAAAAGGCACTGGATTTAATCATTTTAACTGGCTAACTCTTAACGCTGCCCCAGAAATGATAGGTATATCCCTGTTTTAACAAAATATGCTGGCTGTCAGACAGTAAGTATACTTAACATGCTGCACAATATGAACTGTCATTAGGACACATCTGTTGCTGGAGAACACACGCTATATATTGTATATTATGTAATGAGAGAATATTCTGAGCTCACTTGAGGCTGCAGGATTTCATCCTGGATGCAAAATTCTAGTCTAAAACCATATAAATTGTATCCCTTGGGTGCCATGTTCCATCAGGGCACATTAGTGGTGTTATTCGTTTTAAAGATGAAAAACAGTACTAAGTGCTGCTATTGTCAAATATCTAATGCTGGGAGTGTTTCAGTAGTTAGATGCTCGGGACCTGATTCTAATCTCACGTGTGGCAGTGTAAAACCAGAGTAGCACCACTGAAATTAATAGAGCTACACCATTTTAAATATTATGTGAAGGAATATTTTCAGGACCAGGCCCTTTGATGCTTAATGTTTAACTCCTGATAAAATACTTCTCACCTATTTTAACACTATTAGCATTACTGTATATATAAAGAGACTATGGATAGAGCCCTAAAATATGTTTCTTACTGTCCAGAGTAGTTACTATTAAAAGGTCAACATTTGCCAACACTTTGAAACATGGTAGTGTACCATAAATCTTTCATATGGAGGGTACAGAATGGGGCTATAACTGTTGGCAAATGAAGACTCTTCAATGGTAACTTCTTTTAAGTAACAGCTTTTCCATTATTTGCAGTAGGACAAAGCTGCTGATACCCTATTCGTACAATCCAGGTATAAAAGAGCATTTTGAAGTGTCACATGAAATGAGAGTGTGGTGAATAATAAGATAGAAAATATGCTTAAGGAATCACTTTACTATCTCTACAGTGTACAAATTATACAGGAAGAGCTGAGAGCTGACATCTGTATTTTAGCTCACTTCTGTGCACTACAAGCTTAGTATTGTTGTTCGCCTACAGCAATTTTTGCACTTATTAAGAATAAGTCAATCATGCAGCTCCTAAACAAAAGGAAATTATTTGGCTGCTGAACATAGTTAGATAAGGCTTGAAAGGTCCAAATTATGGTTTTCATATACAAGATGGATAAAATAAAACTGTCCATATTTTTAGTAATTACACAGATTGAAATACCCAACTGGACTGCATACCAGTAATACCCACATTTAAATTGATAAACTGACTCATGAAAAGAGCAGGTCAGCTGTTGGGAAACCAGAGACATTTCTTAGAAGGAACTAACTGATATAACAATTGTTGTTTTATCTGCAAGGTTATTTTCTCTGGGCTAGTATTCACACAAGACATTTCTTCATAGAGTTTCTTTTAGTTTTCTGAGAATTTTTGTTCTTGCATGATTTTTTTCCCCTTCCTAGAGTATTGAAGGTTCTGTCATTGTTCAGCTGTTTTGGCTGGGATATCATTCATCTGGCAGTACTAATATGTGCTTGTTGGGCAGAGAACTACAGGCTAGTTGTCTTGCTTGAGAAGAACAATGAGCCATACGAATTTCACAGGGAGAAATTTCCACATGTGCAGCAAAGCTACATACTGCGTGGGGAATTCAGTTACATCAGCGCGAGTTTCTTATGAGAGTTGACGGTAGAACATAGTGCATAGTGTGTGATGTTTCTTATTCCCCCAAATTACACTAATTACTGTAATGATACAGACACTTCTAAAAAGCATTAAAGTTGGATCCAAATAATAAATCCAGGTCCAAAACAACTGAGCTTCATAATTAGCACTGGAATTAGTATGTCTATAATGTGTTTGCCATCATTTCGATCTTTCTGTTGAAGAAGTCCTAAAAATAGTTCCCACAATACATCTTCAAAACAGGAGCGCTATACATTTTTGATTGGGTCAAAGCACAGGGGTAAGAAAGTTTAACTACTTGTTCTGGAGGTCACGGATAGTAATGATTCTAAGCCGTTAAGGGTACGTCTACGCAGCATTTTGGAGAGAGCCTCCCACCCTCGGTTGACAGACTCGGGCTAGTGGGGCTCATGCTAGAGTTGTAAAAACATCTATATAGCCAGTGCTTTGAAGTTGCAGTTCATACTGAATCTTGGGCTCTAAAGTCAATTCCCTTCCCTCCTTAAGCTTCAGAACCCGAGCTCCGGCTGGAGCCACAACTTCAAAGTGCTGTGTATACAACTATTTTTGGAGATCTAGTGCGAGCCCTGTTAGCCTAAGTCTGTTGACCCGTGTTGGGAGGCTTGCTCCAAAATGTGTAGACATACTGTGATGCTTTGGGGTTCAACCCTGACCAGTAAGGGGCTGGGTCACCCCCTGCCCAGCAACTCTGGGTGCCTTTAATGCTGCATTGCTGTGGCTCAGGGCCCTGACACCAACAAGCATACAAGCATGCAGGTCACAATGGGGCTTCCCCCACATATTCAGTTTTTGCAGAATGACCCCAATTCCCTCCCAGTCCTGAATTTTCCCCAAATCGTCTGCCAATGTGACAATCTGCTGAGGTATCCCAGAATTCCCAGAACACAATCAGTTACTGTGTTACCACTTTTAGCATCAGCCTGTGAGAGTTTTGCTACTGCTCAGCTGCGTGAAAACTCCCTGACACACCTGCTTGTCTGCCTTGCCAGCAAACTCTTCAGGATTTTGCCAGTCCAAACCTTGCCTTGCAGATAATAAATAGTGAACCCCAACTCCTGAGTTCCCCAGAGACAGCTCCTTGCAGTGTCCAGCCTTTCCTGGAACACTCGCAGAAATTGTTAAGTTTGTTGCTCCTTTAAAGAGACAATATACTGCAGTTCATTAAATTAATTGGGATTTGTTCTTATTTCAAGGTTTTTAAGATCAGGCTTGACAAAGCCCTGGCTGGGATGATTTAGTTGGGGATTGGTCCTGCTTTGAGCAGGGGGTTGAACTAGATGACCTCCTGGGGTCCCTTCCAACCCTGATATTCCATGATTCTATGATTCAACCATAGCACTGAACTGGTTTATAGTAAAGATAAAACAAGTTTATTAAACAAAAATCAGAGGATTAAGAGATGCCAAGTATAAGGAATAAAGATAGAAAGGGTCACAAACAAAGTAGAAATACACATCTAAGACTAAAACTTAAACTTTAGCAAGTTACAACCTTTGCTGAAGCAGGTTTCTCACATACATTCAGTTCCCAGAGACTTCAACCCCCTAGGTTGAAGGATCCAACAGTCTGTGATTTCAAGAGCTCTGGCCCCTTGAATCCCCCAAGTGATAGATAACTCAAATTTCTTTTTGCTTCCCTTTTGCACCCCAAAGTTCATTGTCTCTGTTTCAAAAGCCAGGAAGGCTTCTTGCTGTTCTTCCATTCCTGTGGCGTTCCCATCCCCCTGCAGCTTTGCATGTAAATGGAGCTTCCATTGTTTTGATTCCATACTGCTTAATTTGCATTGGAAACAGGTAGATAGCTGCCTTCCCTCCTGCCTGGGAGAAGGCCTCTTTCTCACTGTGTTTTGTCACAGACTTTAAAGCATAATATCAGTCAATATCCATAATTCCTCATGTGGTGTTAATGCATACATTTCCCAAAGATATTAATTACCAGCTTTTTATAGAATACCTTATTCAATACAATTTTATAATACAATAATATTTTATACGAGTTGATTCAGTTGCTTGTTATTTGAGGTCAGACCCCTGTCTTTATAGCCCAATAAACTTTAAAATCTAAGTGTATTCCCAGATAAAGTTTGTCTCTCCTGCTAGGGTCTTCTCTCCCGCTTGTTAGCTTTGTTTACCTTATATGCAAATGTACCTTCATTGTTTCAGGCTGATCAGACAAGTAAATACACAATCCTTTCTATAAGGTGGAATGTGCTTATGCATTGTTTGCCAAACACATTTTAAGAACATGATTCTAGCCCATATTTATAACTCTTTTTACACACCCAAGACATGTATCACATAAGAATATTAATGATCACTGAGTTATTAGTTTTTCAGCAATATATTACATGCCATCTTTTGGGTATATATCATGTCAACAGTATGCTAGACAGTGTGAGTGTCAGGTCTGACAATTTGCTGACATAGAGTAGTGAACCACCAGTGGGCCTCTGTGTCACACAGACCTTAGGGGACTTTGATCTTGATAAACGCAAGGATCTACCAGATTCTACCATGCAGAGAATCAGTGTTAAATAGCCAGATAGTTTAAAAATGCCTACAATTCCTCCGATGTCACAAAGAACTTGCAACATCTGCTATATCGTGTGTTTAAAAGAAACAGGACCCTATTCTTTTTCTTCTTCAACGTTAAGCTGAACAGTCGGCCGTAGCAATTTGGTCCGTTCTTGAGTGACTGCAAGGACTTGATGGGCCGAGAGTCCGATGTTGGAACAGACTTGACGCACCCACATAATAAGGATCTATCTCTGGGCTTCCCTCACACCCCGGTTGGTGGAATTTTATCCCAGATGTTACAGTCCTCCCAGAGAACGGCATTCGCTGGAATGTCTTGAGACATTCTCATGACATCTCCAAAAAGAGTAAGTTGCCATCTGCGGACAATGGCCCCTGTAGTCTGTAGATTAGAATGACCATTAACATCTGCATTACAAATGAAATCATTCCACTTTATGCCCAATATACAATGTTGGCATTTTCTGTAGAAAGCCTCCATCTTTGTCCAGTCTGAGCAGCATAATGTCCATGTTTCACAACTGTACAGCAGTATGTAGAGGATACAGACTGAATAGGTCCTGAACTTAGTTGCCATGCCAAAATTATGATTCCATATTAATTGTAAATGACCTATGGCAGATGCTGTGATGCCAATCCCGTGGAGAACCTCCATGTGAGAGTTGGAGGAACTGGTGAGTATAGAACCCAAATAGAAAAAGCTGGAGGCTGCTTTGATAGTTTCATTATTCAAAGAGATTGGGGTCGTGGGTGGACTTGATCATAGATTTTGCAGCTTTGTCTTTGACTGTGAAACATAGAAGCCAACCTAAGCTGACTCCTCCCCCATTTGCCGGAATGCCTTGGGAAACCTGTCGGTGCTCTGTACTAGAAGAACAATGGTCATCTGCATAGTCAAGGTCTGAGAGCGAGAGATCATCAATCTTAACTATGGAGCTGACAAAATGCTGCATTATGAAATGCATTCCCCAACAAAAGAATGCTGGGGCCAAGACGCAGCCCTGCCTGACACCAGATACTGATTTAAAAGGTGCCGACATCTGATTCAATTATGCAGTTTGCTAACCAAGTCCAGCAGAGTGGTTGGGACACCTGTGCCCTTTAAGGCCTTCCATAGCATGACTCGGTCAACTGAATCAAATGCAGCCTTAAGATCGACATACACCATGTGCAGGGGCTTGTTGAACTCGTGCTGTATATCCAGCAACAAGCAGGGGGCCAAAATGGCATCTAACGTGGGCCTGTTCCTTGTAAAACCTGACTGTCGAAGGCTTCAAACACAACAGCAGAACATGCACAAACACCTTCCCTGGCACAGACATCAAGGTAATCTGCCTATAGCTCTTTCATTCCAATTCTTACTTAGCATACACTACCATTGAAACCAAGAGGAGATTTTCCTGAATGAGAATTTAACCCAAGATCATAGTATGTAAAAAGACATCTAGTAAAGTCCAAAAAAGCAATTAAAAGTAGTGTACAGTATGACACTTCTCAGGGCCGATGAGGGGGGGGTAGCCGGTACCAATTACCAGGGCCCGGCGGTCCGGAAGGGGGCCCTGCTTCCCCGGTTCCCCGCCCCCTCGTCGGCCCTGTTTAGCTGGTCCGCCCTTGCTGGGGGCCCCGAAAAAATTTTTTCACCAGGACCCAAACCTGCTCTTGGTGGCCCTGCTTCTCCTTGAAGTCTCCTGCCAGTTTTTCAGTTTTACAAACATAGTTTCCCCTATTTCATAACATTTTCCATTCCATTCTTGCCATATAGAAGACCCACACAAACAAAACTGGGAAGTGACTGACTGATTATACAGGGAAACAATGACACTGACTATACAGAAAGCACCATCAAATATCAAAAATAAACACTGAAAATCTAGAATAAAATATGTCATCAAATCTCTTTCGGTTTCATAATCTTAAATGTTCCTTGTAACAATAGGTAAAAAGTATGCCGTTCAGGCAGAAGTATGATTTTTTTTTTTTTAAGAATTGTCCCTTTAAACGATTATTTGTTAACAGGCTGTCTGATAAAAAACAACAGTATGGTGATTTCTAGCAGAAGGCTAGAAATGGAAGATAATATGACTTCTTTCATGCAGCTTTTGTTGCATTTTTCAGTGGCAGCTATGATTTAGTGAGGGAAATCTCCCTGCCAATAAATGGTTCTGACAGACTGCTGTAGAAAAGCTATGTTAGGCAGAGAAAGAACAACCTTAAAAAAAATCCTGTAGGATTGCAGCTACAAGGGGAGGCATCCGAAAAACGTCTTGTTGATGAGTCTTTAATATATATTGCAAGCAAAGAAAGTGTGATGTAGGGAGAGAGTTGCTATTTTCAAGCAGGGATTTACAGTGCTAGCATCTACTGACTATGTCATTTTATTCATGTCTGCTGGTTTGTATGGGTGCTGGATGGCCTGCCTCAGCATGCAACATGGCAGTCATGCCCCAGGATATTGATCAGCAGTAAAAGTGTGAACATAAATCTGATGTTTTCTCTAAAGGGGGTCGTAACACTCAATTTTGATCTCAGTAGAAATGTGTCCTGTAGCATGCTCTCTCATCAAAGGATTGTTGCAATAGTAAATGTCAGAAGCCTTTCTCTTGTGTGGGAAACACAATTTTTATTATGTGCAAGAATACAGAAAGTGAATGAATTACTTAATGCACATACTGTCGGTGCTAAATAGATGTAAATATGATATACAATTGCACTGGGTGTATTGCTTGTTGTGCAGCTTGTAAGAGGGTGTTATTGGGATTCTAACCCTGCACAGAATGTGAGAAACTGCTTCTAAGAAAAGGTTGTTTAGTATAAAGATTAGGGGTAACATTTTCAAAAGGTGCTTCAGTGACTTGAAATCAATTGCAGCCTAGGTGCATCTTTAGGTGCCTAAATACCTATACAAATCTGGCCCTACGTGCCTAAGTCATTTTTGAAAATGGGACTTTAGTCCCATGTCACTTAGGATCTTCTGAGACTTTTACCCAAGGAGTTGTTGTGAATATGGGAGTATGGATATGTGCTCATAGCAGAAATATTGTGTGTATGGTAATCTCTTCATATACAGTAGATCCAAATATTATATTTTGTCCAGTACACTCTTCTAGTTAATGTTTCCATTATAGATGGAATCATTTTTAATTGTGAATTTATAACCATTTATTTTCTCAACTTGATTCCAAAAAAGCAGATTAAAGGCCTCATACAAGTTCAGTGATATAACGTGGCATTTGTCATCTTGTCTATTTTGTCCTTTTGTAGTACAGCTGGAGTTTGTTTCAGTAGCTGGGTATAAAAGATATTTCTGTACTAGTTAAAGGCACACCTGGGAAAATTGGAAAAGAATTATATAGAAAAATTAGAGTTTGGAACTAGCCTGCTCTTGAATCCATTACTCATTCAAGTCCCATATTACTCATATCAAGGGGTACTTGTTTAAATAAGGGTTTTTAGGATCGAGTCCTATACGTTTTGGTCTGATTACAGAGTCCTTACTCATGCGAGAGATCATTACACAGGTAGTTCCATTGGGCCCAATAGTGAGGTTCTCACTCATTTTTACATGGATACTCATCATAAAAGCATCCATAGACTTTAATGGGAACTGTCTGAGGGATGACAAAAAATCAGAATGAGTCCCTCAGCATTCACATGTAGGGAGATCATGTGTTCCTGAAAACCAGGAATGTCACTTGGCAAGTCTACACTTCAGTGCTACATCAGTGTCTGGTGAAGACGTGCTATGCCGATGGGAGAGCGCTCTCCCATCAGCATAATTACTCCACCTCCGCAAGAACTGGAAGTGTGACCAGCGCAAAACCTACGTCACTCGGGCTGGGGGTGGAGGGCTTTTTCACACCTCTGAGCAATGTAAATTTATAAATTATATCAATTTAGGCTGTAGTGTAGACCTGCCCACGGTTTTCAAGGCTGTGTCTGTGTCCTTCTCATGGTTCAAAGCCCCGCTTACCTCAGGTGGGGTGGAGACAGTGCAACATGTCTAATTGAGGAGTTTGTTCCAAAGCATCTCCAAGTATACAGAGTTCAGTTCTGCTCTGCCTTTGTTAAAAGGCCCTGTTGGGAGGGGAGATTTTGGAATTGGGCCATAATTCCCCTCTGTGCCGTTGAAAATCTTCCCTCTGTCAAGGTTTGAGTTTGTCCACCCTCTGAGTAGTCATTTCTGACCTTTTTATTGTAGTTATTGTATAAGAAAAATAATATTCCCCCCGCAAAGGTATGTCAGGCTATAAATAATTCTTTTTTAAAAGTTCATTGCTTGACATTTGAAAGTAATAAAAACATTTTCATTAATATTAGATTTTGTAAAACCTTTTCTTTTACACAACCTAAATAACCACCTATTGGAAAAGATTAGTCATATTTCTGGTAGTACCAAAGAAAAATATTCTATTTCTCTATCTAAACTTTTTTAAATCTATTGTCTGAAACAACTTACCTCCATCACTGACAATTTCTAAATCAACTTTGGATTTTTTTTCTAAAATATATGTTCTAGGAATTATTTTGGGGAATTATGGCCCGTGTTATACAGGAGGTCTGACTAAATTGCACAGTGATCCTTTCTGGCCTTGGAATCTATGAACCTATGAGTCTGCTGCCTAACATATCAGGTACTTTATATCTAGTAGACTGTACATCCCAGTGATCACAAATGTACAAGGTATGTCCTGTTCAGATGGGCCCCTAGTAATTTTTAATAAAAAAGTAAACTGCAATAGAACAGCTAGAGTGAGGCACCAGCAAGGAAGCAGTTAAAAAACATTGTCAATCTATTGATCCAGAATTACCCTGTGAAGTTTGCATAAGGTCATGGTGAGGTATGTTCTCTTAGTTTAATCAGGCATTAAGGGACAAAATTTCTGTTGTAGGCAGAAAACGGGCCATCAGAAATAAAGGTGCCTCTGTTGCACACATACACATTTGTGTGCACAAACAGGATTTGCATGTACACCTATGGTAATTGCAAGTACACAGTTACCCTGTTTTATCTACGTTGTAATCTTACCCGCACAATTTAGGACACCACCCCTACACTACCCCATAGGTACTCAGGTCATAATATAGGGCTCCCACCCCTACCTGTCCTCGTGGGCACTCAGAGCGTAAGGGACCCAACTTTACCTCTCCATGGGCTCATGGCTCTATCCCTTCGTGGGCTCAGGACTAACACCCATTCCCATTAGACTCAGGGCTCTACAGGTCCGAAAGGTCTTTTTCCTGCGAAAGAGCCTTCACACAGTGAATATCTTTAAACATGTACAGATATTTATTAACAATTAGCAACCAATCAACAGAATACACATGCTAAGCATCTTCTGCTCACCACTCCCAATAAGACAGATGTCTCCCGATGGCCAGTCAGGGTCATGTTGTCTGGGCTCCTGCTTCTGCACAGTTTAGTCATGAAGGGGTTAAAAATCCTAAAGTTTGGATAAAGTTCCGGAGCTTGTTTTCTGACCCTCATTATACAGTTAAAATGAGTCTCTCTCTTATCTATACCTTAGCCAGTTATTTTACTTAAAACATGGCTGTGCAAAAAATACTAACCCAGGGATTGGCAACCTTTGGCACGCAGCTCGCCAGGGTTAGCACCCTGGCGGGCCGGGCCAGTTTGTTTACCTGCCATGTCTGCAGGTTCAGCCAATCACGGATCCCACTGGTTGCGGTTTGCCGTTCCAGGCCAATTGGGATGGCGGGAAACGGCGGCCAGCACATCCTTTGGCGAGCCATGTGCCAAAGGTTGCCGATCCCTGTATTAACCAATTATTTTCACTATACAGGGGTTCACATGCCTAAGACCACCTATTCATTAGCTTTTGTATTTTTCAAAGTTAGTAAAAAGCTCTCAAGGTCTACTTATCTGTATGCTTCGTTAGTGGGATACACTGGCAACAGCAAAACCTCATATTTTTTATTATCAGGAAGAAGCTGCAGAAACTCAAGGTTAGCTTGTCCATTCTCTCCCATTCTCATGACTTTGTGAATATTTATCTATCCCTATTAGTAATGCTGCAGTTGCTACTTTTCTATGTCTGCCTACATCAAGGCCAAATTTTTCTGACTCTATAGTTTTTGTTTCCAACTTATGGTTGCTGAGCATACAAGATGGCTGCAGGTTATGCTAAGTCCATACACAAGGCTGTAGGTCATCTCAAGTCTAGGACTCTCGCTACAGAGGGGCTATGCAGCAATGGAATTCTCCAGGGAATTCTGTCTGATATATCCAGCACATGCTGAACCCTTTTAAAGGGTGTCAGAACTTGTGGAGAGCACATGCTGGAGAAGGCGTTCGACCACATCTTGAAAGGGCTTGGTGTACATTCATCCCTGTACCAGGCCAGCTGTACTGATGTTGCTAACCAGGAGCTTCAACAGCCCTCCTCATTGTGATTGTGGCTGTCCCTGCATTAGGATTTTGGGAGGAGGGGTGACTTATGCCTTTTCAGCCATTTTGCACACTCATGCATAGCCAGCCGTGATTTGGCCCTGTGTTTGAAGTGTTGTTTACATTGGACATACTGGAACAAATTAATCCCTGGTGTAATACCATTGACTTCAGTAGAGGCATGAGTTTGGCCCACTCTCTCTTGTCAACATCAATAAGGGAGTAACATTTAAAAACAATTAAATAGGTACTGTTTCCCGAGGGCTTAGACATAATCTCTGTTTTATGCTCTACTGGGGCACACCAAGCAGAGGAAACTCATTTTATCCAAACCCAGTTCCAGTGCTGCACTGACATAAAGAGCAGTATGCAAAGGAGTAAATAGAAAAGTGACATTAATGTCAAGCATCATTAGAAATGAAAGCCAAAAAAACCCAAAAAACATGTTTGCCAAATGGAAAATAAAATGTATTTTAAAACATCTAAGAGGTTATTGCACGCAATGGAGAGTAGAAAAAAATTAAAACTATTAAAATGTAATTCACAGTGTAATTTAAATGTAGAGTGTTGCAATCTACAAATACCAAATTGAGCAATTTAACTAAAGAAGCACGTAAGTGTTACATTATTGTGATTTTTTTGTTGTGATTTGCTAAGACTAATACAGCCTAGTACTGCTGTCAATTACCCGGGTGTAAATCTGGAGTAACTGAAGTCAGTAAAGTTAGAATGGTGTAAAACACAGATAAAAGAATCAGACCCATAACTGGGAAATCATTCTCAGATAATATACGTTTTTATTTGCATTTTATTTTTCTCTGAAGTCCAATTTCTTTGAATTCACCCTCACTGTAAAAGGTTGACAAGCTTATGCTTGTGTCATTATCATACATGTCTTTCCAATGTTTCATGTATGTTTATGGTGACAAAGGTAGATGAATAAAGAAAATAGTACATTTTCTGTATTCATCTTAATCACATGCCTTAAATGCACCCTATTTCAGCTTGAATCCTGGGTTTCATTTCTGCAACACAGTAAACAGATATGTCTACAGGACTTCGCATTACCATTTTGAAAACATTTGTTCATTATGAGCCTGAGTGGGAAAAAAAGAAAGTGTTACTTCCCCCTCCCCCTTAGGCAAGAACTATCTTTGAACTGTTCTTATTCAAAGAACAAGTTTGTAGTTTTGGCGCAGTTCCCAGAGCATTGCATACTTGGTGATGTGTCAGGCACTGCCCCTTGGGGAAGAGGGGGACTGAATCACAGCATTTAATTCTTAATGATTGTTCTGCATGGTCAAGAGGACACAGAGGCAGCCAATGCTCTTTATTTATTACTTACTGTTATAGCTATTGGCAGCCAGCCTTTTTAATTTAGTCATCAATACTCAATGCCTTGAATCTATTACTTTAAATCCAGTACAAAATTAAGTACTAGCAAATGAGCATCTGCTAAACAGAAACAGTGAAAGGTAGATGTAGTTTGAAGCAATATAGTTAAAGGCCTCACAGAATGGTCTTCTGAGTAAGGATTGCTGGGTGAATGCTCTCTTTACCAGGTTTGCTACTTTATTGGGAAGGCATTTCTCAGAGCTCTGACAAAATGTCTAGCCTAATGTTTGTATAGACCCACAGGAGTTTGAGATAGATGAATCCTTTTAGATAATCCCATCCTTCTGCCTGTCAATGCAACATAGTACTCTAAAGTAC
This sequence comes from Malaclemys terrapin pileata, assembly GCF_027887155.1. Classification (NCBI taxonomy): domain Eukaryota; kingdom Metazoa; phylum Chordata; order Testudines; family Emydidae; genus Malaclemys; species Malaclemys terrapin. Next base: position 33,541,181 of record NC_071505.1, read on the forward strand.
ATATTCTAGTGCTTTGTCCAGTCTGGATGTTAGAGTCACATGCAATGGGGTTTCCACGACTCCTCGGGAGGTTGTTTCAGGCCTGGTGCATCTCACTGTTTCTCCTGATTATTTCTGTTTTATTATCACTCAGTGGCTGCTAATTATACCCTAATGCACAAAATAATTCTTCTCCCTTCTTGGTGGTGTTCAAATATTTGTAGATGGTTATCACTTTGCCCCCTTAGTCATCGCTTAGCCACGATATCTATTCAGCTCTTTCAATCATGTCTGACACATCAGTCATTCCAGACCCCTGATCAGTTTTGCTCTTTGCTGAACTCCTTCCAGTTTGTCAAGATATTTCTGACAATGTGGTGCCCACAATGGAATGCAATATTCCAAGTGTAGTGTCACCAGAGCTGTAATGATCAAGACCATTAGCTCCCTGCTCCATGATGTGATATCTAGCAGACTCCAAACTACTTTCTTTAGAAGGTCACTATGTTGGCAGGAAGATCATTTTGCATTTTAGAATTGCATTCACTAGGGACAAGACTGTGCGCAGCCCCTTCATAGACGTGCAAAGGAGAAAGAGGGCACCTGCAGGGGAAGAGTACACTGGCAGTCCTTGCACTCACAGTACTGTTCTCAACCCTATCTTCTCCAGTGGAGGCAGGAAGTGGGCAGGCCCATAGCCCCAAATCCTCCTACCCTTCTGCAGCACTCAGAAGAGTTGCCTTTTCAGCAAACAGGGAGCATAGAATCATAGAATATCAGGGTTGGAAGGGACCTCAGGAGGTCATCTAGTCCAACCCCCTGCTCAAAGCAGGACCAATTCCCAACTAAATCATCCCAGCCAGGGCTTTGTCAAGCCTGACCTTAAAAACCTCTAAGGAAGGAGATTCCACCACCTCCCTAGGTAACCCATTCCAGTGCTTCACCACCCTCCTAGTGAAAAAGGTTTTCCTAATATCCAACCTAAACTTCATCCACTGCCAGTTGAAACCATTACCCCTTGTTCTGTCATCTGTTACCACTAAGAACAGTCTAGATCCATTCTCTTTGGAACTCCCTTTCAGGTAGTGGAAAGCAGCTATCAAATCCCCCCTCATTCTTCTCTTCTGCAGACTAAACAATCCCAGTTCCCTCCGCCTCTCCTCATAAGTCATGTGTGCCAGCCCCTAATAATTTTTGTTGCCCTCCACTGGACTCTTTCCAATTTTTCCACATCCTTCTTGTAGTGTGGGGCCCAAAACTGGACACAGTACTCTAGATGAGGCCTCACCAATGTCGAATAAAGGGGAACGATCACGTTCCTCGATCTGCTGGCAATGCCCCTACTTATACAGCCCAAAATGCTGTTAGCTTTCTTGGCCACAAGAGCCCACTGTTGACTCATATCCAGCTTCTCGTCCACTGTAACCCCTAGAAAAAAGAAGAACAGGAGTACTTGTGGCACCTTAGAGACTAACAAATTTATTAGAGCATAAGCTTTCGTGGACTACAGCCCACTTCTTCTATATGCATCCGAAGAAGTGGACTGTAGTCCACGAAAGCTTATGCTCTAATAAATTTGTTAGTCTCTAAGGTGCCACAAGTACTCCTGTTCTTCTTTTTGCGGATACAGACTAACACGGCTGTTACTCTGAAACCTGTAACCCCTAGGTCTTTTTCTGCAGAACTGCTTCCTAGCCATTCGGTTCCTAGTCTGTAACAGTGAATGGGATTCTTCCGTCCTAAGTGCAGGACTCTGCACTTGTCCATGTTGAACCTCATCAGATTTCTTTTGGCCCAATCCTCTAATTTGTCTAGGTCCCGCTGTATCCTATCCCTACCCTCCAGTGTATCTACCACTCCTCCCAGTTTAGTATCATCTGCAAACTTTCAGAGAGTGCAGTCCACACCATCCTCCAGATCATTAATGAAGATATTGAACAAAATTGGCCCCAGGACCGACCCTTGGGGCACTCCGCTTGAAACCAGCTGCCAACTAGACATGGAGCCATTGATCACTACCTGTTGAGCCCGACAAGGGAGGCACAACAGCTGCACTCTACCTTTGATATTTACAGATCCTGATGGGGCTGGGCCCCTCACCACTGTTCTTCAAATGAAGCTGGAGTTATAAGTACAGATTGAACCTCTCTAATCCAGCACCCTTGGGACCTGACCGGGGCCGAACCAGAGAATTTGCCAAACCACGGGAGGCAATATTGTAGGGAGCGGATCTCTTTTTATTTTATCTCGCCAAGGCAAATAAATGGAAAAATGCTTGCCGCCTAGCCAAGGCTTACCAAGCTCTCTTCATAACAAAGTGTTGGTGTTGTTACACAATTTTACTGTATTGGCACAAGGAAATAAGTAGATAAAGCATACAAAACATAAAATAAAATCATGCCAGACCACGGATGTTGCCAGACCAGAGAATGCCGGACGAGAGAGGTTCACCCTGTACCACTCCAGAGCTAGATTTTATAACAGGGGTAGGCAACCTATGGCATGCGTGCCAAAGGCATCACGCAAGCTGATTTTCAGTGGCACTGAAACTTCTTAAACATTTTAAAAACCTTATTTACTTTACATACAACAATAGTTTTGTTATATATTATAGACTTATAGAAAGAGACCTTCTATAAACGTTAAAATGTATTATTGGCACGCGGAATCTTAAATTAGAGTGACACTTCGGAAGGGTTGCCGACCCCTGTTTTATACTATTACTACTACTAGTAGTAGTAATTCCTAACTCTTGCATAGTGCTTTTCATCCATAGTTCTCAAAGTTACAGATGAGTACCATTATCCTCATTTTACAGATGGGGATATGTATTCCAAGTAATTGCATAAATATATTTTTGCTGGGATTTCATCTAATGATATTGGCGTGTTAAAAATAGTGTCCATGTACACATTGTTTATAGTAAGGTTGTTACCACTCAGTATGGTCATCTCCGTGTGGATGGGATCAAAGTGTGTTACAACTAGGTTAAAAACAACATACTTGATGCTAATTATTTACTACACAGGCCAGTCTCTGGTTTCTAAGTCAGTAGATGGAGTGCATAAAAACAGGTAACATAATATTTCACAACGTGTGTTAGAATATCTTGTAGACACAGACCAAAGCAAGCTTCTTCTAGTTCTGTATCTGTTTGACTAAATGAGTATGCAACTTGTTTACATGTGGTTAACATCTGGAAAGTTATCTCCAAAACACAGAAATTAAAAATGGGTTGGCTTTTTTTAATGAAAGTTTAGGTTCTACAGGTTTACTTAGGTTTACATTTCTCTTTTCTTAGATTTCTTAGAAAAATCCAGCCTATTCAAGCTTTGCAAGATACTATCTGTATTTCTCTCTTTTAAAATTGTTTCCTTTGCCATGAATCAGAGGAAGTGCATCAGAATGTGGTGAGGCCTGCTGTCCAATCCAGTTGGAGACCTTGAGTTCTGTTTACTCACTCCATGTCAGTGTTCACACCTTCCAGTGGGTCCAGCATTTCTGGAAGCACTTCAGCCATGAATTTTACCTTATTGCCCAATTTCACATACTTGGGTATCTCCACAGTGCAGATATTCTGTGTGCCCAGCTTACTAAATTGCTATCAAGGCCCTGATTCAGGCAAGTATTTGCTTAAGTTCATCCCTAGTTAACACAGCCCGTAAGCGCAGGCTTAAAGCTTTCAGTGCTTCAACTTCCTTACACGTCCTTCAATGTCACTTGCTTAAGTGGACCTTAACTGCATTCCTAAGTGCTGTCCTGAATAGGGGTGCTTCCCTGAATCAGGTTCCAACACATGTAAGTCTTTCATTTTACATTCTAGGACTGTTACTTTGTGGTGGTAAGAGATGGAGGGGTTTGAAGTAATTTACTCTTGCTGGAAGCATACCCACTTTTCCATTTCACTCACCCTTTATCCTATCTTCTACACTTCTCTTCTTACAAAACTAAATTCTTTTTATAAATGTCACCAACGTCAGATGTGACCTCCTGGAAAACTTCTGTCAGGGAGTATCATTTGCTGTTACTTCCCATCAGCAGGAGACTAGCTAACTGGGTCCATGCATGTCAGAGGATGACCCTTTGTCCGTCTTCTTCAGGAAGCCTGCAGTACTTCCTTTTGTTCTTAATGTGTTTCTCAAGTAGTTTGCTCTTTCCATTACTTATCTGACTTGGAATGTTCATGGATGGTTTATTTAACAGCGCTTCCTGGGCTGTTAAACTTTCCAGAAGCTGCAACACTGTTAAGTTGAGGCTATACACAGGGTTTTATTTATTTAGCTGTTTTATACTCTTTTTGTTACCTTTCTATCAAGATGAAAATGTACAATTAGGTTACAACTGTGTCACATTTATTCATCTATCCCATTAGTAATTTCTTTATCATTTATGACTATGTACATTTACCTGGCACACTAAAAAGGGGGGGGGGGGAAAGGATAGCAATGCTAAAGGAAAGTTGAGTGAAACTGTTTGTTTATAGGTAAGTGAAACTGAAAGTATTCCTTCAGAAAATTAAATAATTTCAGACTTCTTTAAAAAGTCAATTAAATGGAAAGAATGCTGGTCACTAGTGAGGTTGTGAGGTTGTGAGCTGTCAGTTTGAATCTCTGTCTCCTTGATTGCCCTGAATGAAATAACTTAGTGTACAACTACTGCAACCAGCGATGCCTTGGGAATCTCAGGGCTACCATAGAGAGTGCTTGTAAATAACAGCTCCAAAGGCTGACATTTATAACAAACAAGAATCGGTAGACACTCTGCAGCCAGGCAGATAGTTCAGTATGGTCTGATCACAACATTTAGGGTCAGCTTTCTTCCCAGTTGAGGAAAGGGGCAGCTATTCATCTTGCAACATGAACTCTGCTAAATATAGCCTGACAAAAACATGATCAGGCTGCTAACAAACCATCATAACTTTTACCCAGTCCACTGCCTTCCTCTCTTTGACAGGTTCCTCTCTCACAATTGCTAATGCACAATTGCCTACATTTTAAATTCAGCAGTCTTCCAATGTAATTTTTAAATGCATCTTGACTTTGCAAATCAGACTGTAAAGATATATAGTTTCAAATACAGCCCAAAATTTTAAAGAGGATTATTTTTGTTGAATCCATTTTTGCCCTATATTTATCTTTGTAACAAAATCACTACAGGGTTAAGGATATGGTATTTGGTATGTCACTTTTATTTTGTTCTTTCCCTCGATTCACTTTAAAAAAATGAAGTAAACCTTCCATGGCATTTTGCTGTCTAACACTACAACAGTAGCCAATTAAATTAAGTTCCCTGAGTACCTACAAGGTCTCAAGTAGATGATGTTTCACAAAATACATTGGTTTAAATGAGACTGATTCAGACAGATTTCAAAAGCTTACCAAATTTGTCTTGATAAATGTTATATTGGCTCATATGCAAGAATTTTCTGTTTAGTTTGCTTGCAATATTTTCCCTACTGCATTCATAAAGCTGTGATGAAAGACACAGAGTAAATATATCATTCCAGTTGTCTGCTATAAAATCCCAGTAGAAGGAAAATGCTTACGTGAGTTCTGCTAAAGGTTTTAGAAGTCCTGAATTATTAAGAGCTTGACTGGTAATTAAAACATACAGTACATAGTCTGCTATAAACATGTGAAAAATATTATAGAAGCTACTTGAATCCATCTATACATGCGTAAGAAACAAATTTCTCCAAATATCCTCAATATTATTAGATGTGAACACCTATATTTATGTAATTGGGACTGAGCTTCTCATGCAGTTAATAGTTATGTAGCACAGGGATGGGCATATTGTAAGTATCAAGAAGTGCTAAGCTAAACAGAAATTATAATGAAATCAAAGATGTCAATGACAATTAGCTGTGTCATGAATATTCATTTCATATTCACTCTGTACAATGAATATTAGTATATGATTGAATAGTGTTGCAAGAAATGGAGAGATAACTAACAGTCAAGTGGTAATTAATGCGATCTTTCCTGAGTAGTACAGCTCTTGTCAAGCGGCATGTGGGCAAGGGCAGTGACTGGAAAGTTAACACTCAAAGACAACTAGTCATACTGTATTTGGCAGCAGGCCTCCATTAGAAAGGGCTGCAGGAATGCTATTTTTTAAAAAGGAGAAACAAATCAAAGCTTCATACAAGTGTTTTTTACCATGTGCAGTAATAATTCTAGAAAAGCTGACTGCACAGGTTCAGGCTACACTACCGCCACCATGATGTACCACATGTAATTCAAGCAAGCCACGGTCTGCTGTTACCCCAAGGACAGACTCAGGGATCCCAGAGTAGCCCTCCTATTGCTTACCTCCCAAGATGTTGACCTATTAATCTGTTCTTCCAAGGTAAAAGGAGGGGGCTCGCTCTAATAGAATTGCCAGGGTTTACCAAGGATCTCCCTATGCCCTTCAGGAAAATTCCCAGAACAGACTAGATCTGTTCACCCTGGACACGGATACAGCCTTCTGCTCAAAGGATTGACACCCAGGCAGTACTTTCCCAAAACAAAATGTTTTCTTTATTTAGTGTAACCAACCTTTCCTAATACAATTAATCTAAAACATAAATCCCTTAGCACAGGTATACATGTTAAAGTGATTATGTTCTGCACATGGTGATCAGTCATATGCAGGACACTGACAGCAATCTTAATACACTCTAAACTTTATACATAGTTTCATAAACCTACACCACTGCTGCTGCTGTCACCCGGTGGTTGTTTCTGCTACTTCTTCTGATTCCTTTGGTGTTTTAGGTTTCTTCTGATCTTCTTCTGGTTCTCCTTCTTCTTCTCCTGCTCCTGACATGACTGACTTTTGCTTGCTTGCTCTCTGACTTTTATACAATTTTTGGCCTGTTCTGATTGGCTTGGTTAGCATACCTATCCTCCAATCACCTTCAGACCCTCTCTTTTTGGTCCATACTTATAAACTAATCATAACTGCTAAATCTAACTGTCAATCAAACTGTTGCACAACAAGTCTTAATATTATGAAATGCTTACTAAGATGATCTGGGGACCCTCACCTACTTTTGGACTCATTATGCCTGACTGACCCCTCCTTTCAGTTTTGGAGTGACCTTTACCTAACCTCAGTCCATACTCTGCCGACCAACACACTAGCCATAGCCTAACCTGCTTAAACTGCCAATTCACTGCCCTGGGCTGTGTGCTAACATTGTATGCATACTTAAATTACCAAAATTTTAAATGATAAACAATCACCTTATTTCTTTAGTATATTCTTAATTGTTAACGTATGCACCTTAACGTTATGGTCTATCGTGGACACCCCATTTCTTACCAATGTAGTTAGTTTTATTTCAGTTCTTCCTTTATTTGTAACAATGTTTTCAGTGCTGTGCTTAAAAAACAAAATAGAGCAGCTCAAAATCCTTTTATTTCACTACCATGAACACAAACAGTGGGGGAGAGAGAAATGTGTTCACATGAAATAAGTCCCCCAACACACAGATGTTTCTATGTGTCTGTGATTTCCGACAAACTTTGGACAAATGTATTGTTTCAAGAAAAGCATGCATATTCAGGATAGCACTTACGCACATGTTTAAGTCCCATTGAAGTGAATGGAACTGAAGCAAATGACAGCTGGTTTAAAACAATCAAAAAGACGTACTTCTTCACACAGTGAACAGCCACACGAGGAACTCAGTGCCAGGGAATGTTGTGAAGGCCAAAAGTATAACTGAGTTAAAAAAAAAATTAGATAAAGTTCATGGAGAACAGGTCCATCAATGGCTATTAGCCAAGACGATCAGGGATGCAACCCCATGCTCTGGTTGTCCCTAAGCCTAATTGCCAGATGTTGGGACTGGACAACAGGGGACAGATTACTTGATGATTGTCCTGTTCTATTCATTTCCTGTGAATGGCATTGGCCATTCTCAGATGACAGGATACTGGACTAGATGAACCATTGGTCTGACCCATCATGGCCATTCTTATGTTCTTATGTTTCCTGATTCAAGGCCATACACTGGAGAGGCATCCATGACCATGAAGGTACACAGCACTCTTTGCAAGTTGTACGCTTTAGTTAAGTGACTTTATTCTATTTTGGAGGCCCCCTATGATTGATAGTATTCTATTCCAGCGACTTTATAAATGCCCTCCCAAAAGTTTAACACTCAGTCATTGTTAACATCTTGACAAACGTACACCAGTAGGCATTAATATTAATAAGCATGTGCTAAGTATATAATTCACTGCTGAAATCCACAGAACCCCACCCAGAGTACAATAACATGGTCTTTCCTACAATAACATGGGTGTGAGTGCATACTTACCATGATTTTAAAAGAAGCACCACAGAGTTAACCTTGAAGTTTTCTACAGAGGGAGCTTCATATGGAAATCTTCTATTCAGTTCACAGAACAATTCAGAAAAATATGGAGAAATCTGGAAGTTATTTCTAGAGGCAGTACATTTATAATAAATAATATATGAAAACAGGTGAGGCAAGTGTATTCTGACTAGCCCTCCCATCCCTAACTAATACATGTCTAATACCCTTCTTCACCGGTACTGATACAACCAGTATGTGAAGGAATTAAAATAACATTGACTTTAATATATGTGGTTTAATGGAAAGAGAATACTATAATGTAATTATGTTTTGATTGTAATAAAAGAATTCTTTCTACTAAAGAAACTTCTGAAATTGTGAGTCAAAACTTCATTAAGTCTATATTAACTAAACGCAAGTTTATTCTTTAAACATATATTTCCAGAACGGAGTATGAGCAAATTATAAAATTATAATCAATCAATGAAAAAAAAAAAGTCTGGGTGTATCGTGAGACTGTGTGTTAGGTCGGAGATGGCCAGACAATGGTCTCACAGTACAGTGTTAATATGTACCTGGTTTGGGACCAATCAGAAAGGTGTTAGAATTTGGCCCTTTATTTTGTCACCTTCTCTTTGTGCAACATTACAAGATTAATATTGGATGAAAACACAGGAGGAGTGCTAGGAGAGAGATGGAAAGAGATAGGGATAAGAAATATTAAAGCATATCTTTCATAGGCTCTTGAAGGGAGCCCCTTCACTTCTTCCTTTCACCCTGCCTATGTTATTTCCTCTTATTGTACTTATCTCACAATCAGTACAGATGAAAGTGTGGGCTTTTACAAACTTTTTTTTACCAGTAAGTGTACTATTAATTTCATTCTTGCTGAGAGAAAAGGTGAAAGGAAAGTAACTGCATCCACTGGGATTTAGACTGAACACTTTGGGACAGGGAGTCTATCTTCATTTGTTTGGAAACATGCCATGTCTGTATCATGATATAAGAAGCTATAAGAGAGAAACCAGCTTGTGTTCATTTTAGAAAGCATTTAGAAAGTTAATTATCACACAGGAAACCAGGGCTAAGGAAATTTGATCAATTTGTCATTGATCTGCTGATTTCTTTGGGGCTCTATTCTGGTTTTCACAGCCAGAGTCTGTATTTGGGGGGCTTGTGGACAACAGCACCTGCAGACATTATGACTGACCTAGAATGTATCTGGGAGCACTGAGATAACATAGGCCCGAGCAGGAGCTGCAACTAAGGTGACCAGATGTCCCAATTTTATAGGGACAGTCCCGTTTTTTGGGTCCTTTTCTTATATAGGCTCCTATTACCCCCCTCACCCCCATCCCGATTTTTCACACTTGCTGTCTGGTCACCCTAGCTGCAACCCGCTTTGCAAGGGTGAAATTTCCAGTCCCGAGGGCCAGCCTTGCTCTGCTGACTAATATAGAAGGTCATGGTCTAGCTCCCTTTTTGGTGCTGAGTGTTGCTGTAAATAGTAAACATTCAAATCCGTGCACACTCAGAGTTCAAGTGAACCAAGATTGCATCTGCTTCTTGCTCAGGTGCTCAAGGAGAGGGGAAAGGGCATTTTGAACCCTTTTCCTCAACCTAACTCTTGATTTATCATCTGTCCTTCAAGTATCAAGGAACAGTACTAAGTACGTATATCAAATGTAGCCATGTGTACAGCAGCAATTGAGAAACAACTGGAAAACAGACATGTTTTATGCTTAACCTTAAAATTCTGAGAGAATCACTTGAGTAGCTATCAGTTGGAAAGGCATTCAATCCTTGGAGACAAGTGGAAAAAAATGTTCTGTGTATTTGCTGTGTATGGAGATTGCATGAGATACAGATGGTACAAGAAGCAAACTGGCTGACCCGGAGTGCAAAGTCTGAATAGGGACATAATCCTGTGTCAAAATGCTTACAATACAGCCCAGCAAAACCTACAAAGAATGTGTGGAGATGAGTTGTTTGCATTAGAGTCCAGAAGTGCTGCATCTAAAAAATGAGTGCAAAGAAATGTTTGACTGCCAGATACCTATCTTGCTCTGCACACCCATAAATGATAGGCAAACCACTGTTTTTAGAGATTTTTGAAATAATAGCTATAGGTGTGACTCAGAACCTTCAATGGGTTCACAGTTGTAGGAGAGGACTTAAAGAGTCTTTTCTCAACTTGCATGACCCCATCAACAGTAAGTTGCAGTCCCTATACTCTTTGGAGCTCAAGGACTTCTCCCTTCTTATTCCACTGTGGCACCAGACACCCGAAAGGGGGTGGGCATGAGTTGTGGCCAGGACTCTGCTCCCCATACACTGGTCAGAATCACTAGCATCACAACAGCTGTCAGAAAGGCAGCCCACCCAGTCTGCATGATGAAAAACAATCAGTAAAACAGCAAGGGCTGATGCAGTGAAACAGCATCTCAGTTACTGCATGTCCAACCATGGCCACTGCTAAAGTTCACCATCTGACTATAGGTGACAAAGAACATGCCAATGGATAGACCTGTCAGGTGCCTCATCTGCAGGGGCACAAAGATAGCTGGCCAAACAAAGAAGCATTACGGTACCGTGTGCAACAATGCATGGCCACAAACTCAGTAGGTTGCCATGGAACAGTGTAATAATAAAAAGACAGTGGCATGATCAAAATCTCATACACCTCTGCCCCCGACAGCTGCCATCAGCAAAGTGGCAAGCCAAAAGTTGTCAAGAAAATCATAAATGGCCATTGTGGAAATCTAATAATCACATGCCCTGCATCAGAGACAGCCCCAATATTGTCCAATGCTTTGTGCCACCATCTAGCCAAAGCATGACCTAAGATTTCAGAAATGTCTATGCTCTTTTCCTAACTGCCACATTTACAGGCATTCCCTGCCTTTCCTTTGAAGAACTGCAATTCCTGTCATCTTTGTCAGCCTGTCTTGGATTGACTGCCCTTGTCATAAATCCTGCTAGCTAGTCACAACCACTATTTTGAATTTCAGCTACTACCCATCTTCCTATTCCTCCTTTAGCATTTGTGATTACACTTAAAATAAATACATAAATTATTTTTTAAAAACTTAACAAAAGATTAGTACAGAGATCCAGATAGGGCCATTCTGTAATAATATTTTAAAAAGCTACAAGAAGCCCTGGAAGAAGTTTCACAGATAACTGCAATGGGCACTTTGCCCAGCTCTGCCCAGGAGCCAGCAGATCCTGAGGCAGAATATGCTCAGAAAGTACTCTTGTTGTAAAGAAGCAAGCACTTTTCTGTTTGAATGACTTTGTTCTGTTAGGTTGTTGCATTTGACACCCTCCAACATCATGGGGAAGGTCATTCTACGTCAAATAGGGGAGACTTGGGACTATAGCAGGTTTCAAAAAGGAACTAGATAAGTTCATGGAGCATAGGTCCATCAATGGCTATTAGCCAGGATGGGCAGAGATGGTGCCCCTAGTCTCTGTTTGCCAGAAGCTGGGCGTGGGCAACAGGGAATGGATCACTTGATGATTTACTTGTTCTGTTCATTCTCTCTGGGGCACCTGGCATTGGCCACTGTTGGAAGACAAGATACTGGGCTAGAGGGACCTTTGGTCTGACCCATATGGCCATTCTTATGTTCTGATGGTATTTTTAAGTATCTTAAAAGTGATATGTAATTATACAATGTATTAGATACAGATCTATGTGGCCGAAGGGAAGGTGTCCCTTAATCAACAGATCTGCCAGTAGTGGCGCAAAAAGTTTAAAATTTATGTACAAATATTAAGTAAGTTTGAAATGATAAAAACTGGATACATAGCATAAACCCTGTAACCTTTTAACATTGCCATATTCTAACCTGAGATCCCCAAATAGTGGTTAAATGTAGAATGTATGATGTGGAGGAGGAATGCAACAGTGTGATCCTTTAAGGCAACTATGTTATTGTAAGTTGAGAATGCCTGCTTGTGATTTAGTGAAATTCAGGAAAATAGTAGTGTAATGCATGAAATAATGCAGGGAATTATTGTGTAGCGAAGAATTAGCATGTAGTATGTTCTAGATCCCCTGCTAATAAAACAATATTAAATCTTCTTCTGCGGATATGCTTGGGAATGCCTTAACAAAAAGTAATATAAGGCACATTAAAATATTTATTAGGTATATCAAACTACAAGTACCCATGTACCATGTTAAACATATCATTGAATTGAAATGTCATATGTGTCCATTGTAAACACTGGCACCCAATAGCGCTTACTGTTGTATCTCGCATGACCATGTTGCATGTGTCTTTCAGTCTTTTTGGCAGCTCGTTCTGTTCAAGTCAATTTAAAACCACATGAAGTGTGTTCTGAAGTTCTGGCTGCTAAAAGCACAGAGGTTTCAAAGTTGCCACACTCTGAAGCCAGACATCTGGCACAGAAAGGAAAACTCCAGGATTTTGAAGCCTTGATAGATCAACAAGATTTGAATGATCAAACTGGCAGCATCCACATGACCGCCTTTAAGGTATTTTGTTGAAGTCTTTACAAATCACACAAGTGGAAGGTGTGTACCACTGCAGAAATTCATATCCTTCCCTGCACTAGAGAGGATTTCAAAAGTTATAATGTCTGAGGCAACTCTCCAATTGAAATCAATGTCTTTGTCAGATAACACTGTTTTGTGTCATAGTGGTAGAATATAGCTGAGAATGGCTGAGAGCAATTGCTTCCAAAATTTAGAAAACCTGATTCATTAGCAATTCAACTCAATGAATCAACCGGGTGTGCTGTGAGGTGTGTTTCCGCTGCCTCTGTTGAAGAAGACTTGCTCTTCAGTAAGGCTGTACCAGAATCCAGGGAGACCTGCACAAAGTCCTTCATAATGCTAATAAACTAATAATAATGCTAATATTTGGCTCTTTAGTAGTAAACTTCACTGAAGGCTGTATTCACAACCTTTTGCATTGCTTTGTGATGATAAGAATTCTCTTCAACAGTAATTCCACTTTCACATTAACTGGTAAAGTGATAACTAGAGTCTTTGAATTTGTAGCCATTTTCTTCAATAATCAGCAGTCTCCCCTTGCTAATGCAATCAGTCTTGGGTGGCATGCTTAGCCTGTCTTTCTGACAACTTTGGGTGCCTAACCAAGCTGAATTCTTTTTTGTCCCTGGTGGAATATATATGTTCTATCCATGACTCTGAAAAAGATTTGGGGGTTGTGGTGGATAATCAGCTGAATATGACCTCCCAATGTTTGATGCTGTGGCCAAAAGAGCTACTATGATCCTGGAATGCATAAACAGGAGAATCTTGTGTTGAAGAAGAGAGGTTATTTTACATCTGTATTTGGTGTTGGTGTGACCACTACTAGAATATCATGTCCATTTCTGGTGCTCACAATTCAAAAAAGTTGTTGATAAATTGGAGGGGGTTGAGAGAACAACCATGAGAATGATTAAAGGATTAGAAAACATGCATTGTAGTGATAGAGTCAAATAGCTCAATCATTTAGATTAACCAAGAGAAGCTTAAGAGGTTAATTAAAGTCTATAAGAAAGACTTAACAATCAGTTCTTCAATCTAGCAGAGAAAGATATAATACAATCCAATGGCTGGAAGTTAAAGATAGACAAATTCAGACTGGAAATAAGGCATATATTTTTAATGGTGAGAATAATTAACCATGGAAAAATTTACCAAGGGTCTTGGTGGATTCTTCATCATTGACAAATGTTAAATCAAGATTGTCTGTTTTTCTAAAATATATGCTCTATGAGCTATTTTGGCGGAGTTTTATGGCCTGTGTTATACATGAAGTCTGACTAGAAGATGATGGTTGGGTTTTTTCCACATCTTGCACGCTGACCTGGCCAAGATGGCAGACTACTGTAGCAGTTGGCACCTCAAAGCAAGTGTTACCAAGATGGTTTTGAACATCTTTCATCTCTACAATACAAGCGCTAAGTGTGAGTTAGACATCTTCCTCAATGGCAAACAACTGAAACATGAAGCAAAACCATCATGCCACACTGGACTGCTCTTTGACTTACCGTGACCATCTAAAACAGACAGCTGCCAAACTCAGGACCAGGAATAAGTAATTAGCATATTAACTGGTTTGATATGGGGCACAGGCGCACAGACACTTCACACATTGGTTCTGGTATTGCACTATTCCTCGGCAGAATACTCTGCCCATGTGTGGTGTCGTTCGGCTCACACTAAATTGCTCAACATCAGATTGAACTTGACCATCTGCATCATCAAAGACACCCAGCGCCACACACCTATTCCATGGCTACCAGTTCTTAGCAGCATGGCTCCTCCACACATTCGTTGCACAGAATCTACAGACAGGTGAAAAAACGACATGCCAATTCAGGTCTCCCACCGTACACAGAGATCTTCAGTCACCCCAGAGCATGACATATGTCCAATCTGTCAGCAGCAACCCTATAGCATGATGAGTTCTCGACTAGACATTTAGAATGGTTTCCTTGTCACTGATCCAATCATTTGACTGCCAGGATTTGACCTGCCACGTCACCTTTGAGCTCTGCTGAATAGGTTAAGAACTGGCCAAGGAATATGTGCAGCCAATCTCTACACATGGGGTCTGTGCAATGACCCACTTTCTCAGTGTGATCTCCATCAGTCAATGGAACATGTTGTCGATGCGTGTCAATTAACCAGAGTTCATAATGGCTCTAGGTCCCTTCATTCTGCTGATGAAGCTACTGTCAGGTGGCTTGGCAAGCACTGCAAATACTAGAAGAACTGGAAGATCACAGTTGTCCCTTGGCCTTTGAATTTATAAACAGCAGGGTAGAAAGATCCATCAGAAAAATTGGAAATTCATGAGTGCAGAGGAAATATTGAGTCATTTCCTCTTGCTTCAGACTTCTTCAAGGGAACTGAGGAGTAACTCAAGAACCATCAGGAACTCATAAATTAGAATTTGAGAGAACTTCAGACCCGTCTGAGGGTCTGTTTTGCTAATGATCCACAAAGAGGTGAGGTGACTCACTAATTGTTTCATCCCAGATGCTATTGACTCTGCAGCACTAACCAGGAACTCAATAGACTTTGTTTCTGAAAGAGGACTGCCAAACTAGAGCTTTAAAAGCCTTTCAATGTCTCTTCCTATTTTCATCCTCATATCTCTGTGAATCAGGTTTCTTTCAGTGGCAGCATTCTACGGCTTTTTGAATGAAAAGGATTTGAGACACTGTTCCCCCCAATTCAGTCTTATCTGAGACATCATTCATCAGCAAATCAAGCGCCACCCCATCAACCATAAATGTGGGAGTATGTTGTACCTCTTTTAAAATTAAGTTTTCCTTTTTGAAACTTCATAATTAGATGTTACACCTCTACCTCGATATAATGCTGTCCTCAGGAGCCAAAAAATCTTATTGTGTTATAGGTGAAACCGCGTTACATTGAACTTGCTTTGATCCACTGGAGTGCGCAGCCCCGCCCCCTGGAGCACTGCTTTAATGTGTTATATCCGAATTCGTGTTATATCGAGTCACGTTATATCGAGGTAGAGGTGTACTTATTGTGATGAATTGGGCTATAACTCTACAATTTACCAATTCTGATTGACATTAAAGTTATATTATGAAAATTGCTGTATTATTAATGCCTATATGTATGTGAATCCAGTATTGCTGACTAGGCCAGTAGCATGTACACCTTAGACAAATACAAAAGGAAGTACTTAAGGTTAATGATGGTACTTAAACCTCACAAAAATTATTTTAAAAAAAGTTACATCCTTAAGGGGAAAAAAAACAGTTTAGCTGATTCAGGTAGAAAGTTACCAGAAGGAGAACTAAAAAGGCCAGGTGACTAGGAGGGGCTTACAAAAAAAAAAAGAAACACATAGGAACAGGGGCCAGTTATCCCACCAACTGCAAAGTTGTATCTTTTCAACTCTCAGTCTAATAAAACCAAGTACCTGATCTCATTTAGGGTTAGTGCATTCCAGGTGGGAATCTGGATTTTCTCAAGTTAATCATGGACACCATAGGCCTTATGGAGTTCAGCCTAAAGTATGGACCATGTAGCCCAAGATCAGGGCCCTATTATTCTTGCCACTTCCCATATATATAACAAGATGTCCCCTGTTCTGGAGAGCTTACAATCAAAATGTATGACAAGTAGAACCAGGTGGATAAAAAAAAGAGCCAGAAGAAGCCCAAGGTAACAATGAGACAATAATGAACTGCTTCTGGTATGGTTATAGTTACAAAATTTCATCTGTATATCATTAGGTTTAGAGCTCTCCAGGGATGGGGTGGTCTTCGTCTGGAAGTGGCTCATTAGCTCCCAAAACTTGGAAAACCTAAGGAAGATGGTATCTCTTATCATTCTTACCAGAGGGGATGACCACTGATAAACTCCTTGTATTTTTATCTTGATAAAGATTTTAATCCTGTAACCTTCTGATTAAGTTTATGGTTTAAAGAAAAGCCAATTCCCTAACGTGATACCTTTGGTTATAGAGAAATGCTCTAAATCCCAATCCTGCAGTCTATATTTTTAATTTCTGTTCAAAGCAGTGGAAAGTTTTCTTGTGTAAAGATTGTGGGACTAAGCCCACAATTATTAGGCCAATGTAAGCAGGTATTTTGAGCACAAATCTTTGTTCAAACCTTGTTAGCTGATCTTTCCCTTTTATTTCTCCATTTCATATCTGGTGTATTTGATGGAAGCGGTTCATGCCATCCTGATCTTTTTGACACAATCTTTCCTTTTCCTAAAGAAGAGATGGCAAACTGATATCTCTCAGACCTACAGAACAGTGATCACAATATCACTCTATTTAGTATATATGCTTATGTGTGACATCAAGCTGGTTATAATACTGGAGAGCCTGTTCAGTCCAGTATGATGAAACATTCCATATTTGTATCTGTACATGACATTCCAAGCACATCCTGCATAGGGCACCTTACAGGGTACATGTTATGTTGGAGGCTCACACACAAATCATATTATTTGTGCACCACTGTTAACATTTGGCCTGTGTAACAAAGAACAGTGATTCCCCCATGCTGCTACCAGTTTGTCTCATAAATGTGCTGTAGATTTCATTCTGTCCATATCACTATACACACGTGCCCCTGAGTTTGCACTCTAAATCAGAAATAAAATGTGCTGGCTTTCTGCCAGGCAAGAAAAAGACACCTCATTTACATTCACATAAACCACTTTATGGTGAATCAGGCTCATGATTACTTTGATTATCTGAAAACCATGGGTTCCAACCTGGAAAAGCCAGCCAGCTGTTCACGAGGAGACAAAAATATACCCTGTTTTCTTCCACTTTCTTTAAAAGGCTTTGTGGTTAGGAGTCACTAAAATTTGACAGTTGTCATTGCATTGGTAATAGTATTAAAACAAGCTGCTATCATGAGGTACTACTGCATCAGGGAACTGACTTTGTAATAATCTGGGCAGTCACTGGTATCAGAATTTCCTATATATTTGTTCATGAAACTATTTAGGTTTGATAGATCACTAAAGACTGGATGTTCAGTGGAAGTGTACTGAGCCTTTTACCTTTAGGTCAGTAGTTTAAAACAGCACAGTAGTGTCCGTATTGCTGTTATTGTTCAACTGCATTTTGGTGGCCTCTGTGAAAATTGTTCTGATCTCACTTCCGTTTGCTGGAGAGTAATGTCCACATCACAAAAGGATTGTTATAATTTACACAAATGAAGAGATTTTTTTTTAGCAGCCTCTGCAGAGGGGTCAGGGAGTGAGCAGACAGGGAGAGTGAACTTCTTGCTCTGGTTCCTCCAGAAGAGTCACATTAGGAAGGCAATGTGGGGGAGTTGTACTCACATGGCTCATTTGACCATGTCATGAGTCAGAGCCAAATCCTGTCCTAAATTACACCTGTGTCAGCACAGTTGATGTCACCTGGATATTTGAGAGGCAAATTTGCCTATAATTTCCAGTGCTATTGTAACACCAACAGATCGTGGTCATCACTGGGCTCGAACCTGGGACCCCTGGAGCTAAATGCATGAGCTAAAAGCCACATGGCTCTTAGCCAAGGCTGTAGCAGACTCATCAATCTCTAGCTGGGCTAGGTGCCACTAGAGGGGGACAGAGTGTCACACCAAGCAGGCATGGGCTATACTATCAATCAGGCAACTTGCAAAATTATTAAGTAGACTTTTAATGGATTTAAAATACCTTATTATACATAGTGTTCAATTAGAAGAAGAGGACCACTTAGTTACCCCAATTTTATGTCTCTGCAGCCTTATCCAAGGGCCACATTACATTTTACACTAGGTGCTGGCTACCCAATTTTACTGATCCTGGTGCAATTATATCTCTTTTTTTATTCAAAGTTTAGGGTTTGGGGTATGAATTGTGGCTGAAGAGTCAAGCCTTAATTTTGAATTTTTTAGCAGTTTTGTCACAAGTTTAACATTCTTACAAGAGAATTTTGCGTGTGTGTGTGTGTATTTGTTTTTGCAACAGACAACACTGATGCAGATTACTGATTTCATCATCTTCTAAAAATGGTGGCAACATTTGAGAATATATTAAAGGAGGAAAAAGGTTAGGAATAGCAAATGTTGAAAAATCTATTAAAATGTATTCCCTTGAGGAGGTATAATATTAATTTGCATGATTAATTTCCAGCATCTCAGGAATTCACTGAAACCCATCTTGAACTTCTTTATTTGATTTATTTCATTTTGTTGCAGTGTGATTTATGCAATAAAGCAAATAAATGAGTGGTTGATTTATCTCGCTGTTCCACTTGTGCAACAAAGCATACAACTGAAAGGAGGGAGAGAGATGGAGTCAACTGATGTAAAGTGATTAATTGATTGTATGCTAATGACATTTAGATCTACAAATATACTCATTTTAGATTTTTGATCGTTTTCAAACGTTTTATGAACATGAGATGCAAGGAGCCCAATTAAGGGCTTTCGTTCCAAACTTAAACTTGTTTAAGTAATACAAAGTTCAATTGTATTATGGAGTTTGTTTTAAAGTGACTTACGTATTTGTGAAAGGTGTCAGACTGCCTTGGACCCTGAAGTTCTCTGTTTAGCTACAGAATGAGTACATCATAGGCAGCTGCATTGCAGACTTCCCCAATATTGTCCCTCCAAAACGCTTCGACATTCTGATGACACTGTTGTTAAGAGCAAGAGGGTCATTAAGGATTTGTATCTATTCTGTCCTTACCCTCTCTGCCAAGCAAGAGTGAGAATTAGTGCCAGTGGCAATGATGCTTGTCTGAGATAGGGGAAAATATGAGATTGAAGCTCAATCCAGGCAAAAGGTGTTTCTGGGGTGGGAGGTAATATCTTTTATTGGACCAGCTTCTGCTGATGAGAGAGACAAGCTTTCGAGCTACATACAGCTCTTCCTCAGGTCTTTTAGAGGTACTCAGAGTGTCACAGCTAAATACAAGATCAAACAGATAGTTTAGCATAAGTACATAGCACATATTCTAAGGGACCATTCAAGGTGAAGTGGCCACTTAGAATATGTCCCTTACTACTTATGCTAAACTTATTAATATTAATTATTATAATAATTATTATTAACTATCTGTTTGATCTTGTATTTAACTGCGACACTTTGAGTACCTTCCCCAGGCATGAAGAATTCTCTGTAGCTTGAAAGCTTGTCTTTCTTACCAAGGGAAGTTGGTTCAATAAAAGATATTACCTCACCCAACTTGTCTCTCTAATATCCTGGGACCAAAACCACTATAACAACACTGCATACCTAGAAGATGTGGCAGTTTTAGTCTCTGCTTTTCTTTTATCAACGAGTTTCACAATTTGAGGGGAGGGACACTTCTCAATCCCCCCCCCCACCTGAATTTTCAGTTAGCTTCATGCCCAGAAGCTTGTGTGCTTGGCTGACAGCTATAGCTCTTTTTCCCTGATGCAGACATCAGCCCAGCCCACTGCAGAGTCCAGACTATTCTTTTGTGAACTCCAAATTGCATATTGGTGGAAATTATTGAAGATCGCTTAGGCCCCAATCCTACAATGTGTAGCATGTAGGTGGACTGTTTTGCTGGCCCAGAGTGCCTTTGAAGTCAATGACGGCCCTACATAAGCACAGCAATCTACCCACACGCTACACGCTGCAGGATCAGGGCCTTAGACGCTACAGCAAGTATAGAATTGCAGTTGTCACTGTATTGTGAACTAACATTCCCAGAATATTTTCCTGGCTTCTCATTTGCTTCTGCTGGTGTTGTATTGTTTTGTAAACTATGAGCTTTGGGTCCCAGCTATCAGAAATATTGCTTCTCTCCCTGTGTGATGTCACAATCATTGTGATCATCTGGGATGCCTTTTCTATTAGCCCAAATATATGAACATTTGGGCACTGCAGTCAGGCATTGTCTGAAGACAACCATCTCTTAGCAGAAATAGGGCTGGTTTAGGCAGAGTATAGGTTCATATTAAGCTATTGTGGCTGTGTATACGGATGCCTGTTGTGATTAGGAGAGGGGAGTTATGCCATTTTCCCTGCATTAGCCTGAATTATTACCTAATAATCAACATTAAACAATGTTACTATTACTTGTAATAATCTTTAATGATGCAGTTTTAAAATACAACTAATATTCAACAGGTTACAGTATGTAACCTAAAGTTTCTAGTGGGGGTTTTATCCCCTCACTGAAAGGCCTTTATATCTTTTATGAAACACTGAAGAATCTGCCATTGTTTCCCCCCTTATTTATTCCACAGAAAATGAACCTGTCTCCCACATGGCAGCACAGAGCATTTACCACTAAACCACTGGGCTCTGTCTAGTTTAAAAAAATAATATTAATGAATTAATTAATTCCAGCATCTTCCCCATCATCTCTGCCATCAGCATAACCACAGCTCTCACTAAAAATTGAAACCTACAGCTGGGATGCTTTTAACTTCCTTCTCTAATTAAATAAGATATACGAGGAAAATGAAACACCACCAGACTTGGGATTTTTTTTTTTTTAATATAGCAAGGAAGTTAAAAAGCAGCGGTGCTGTGGATGAAGTGCTTTTAAAAGCCACAATGAAATTGATAGTTGTGCTGCTGCACTTGATAGCTCCTTGCCCACATCTGAATTGTTTGACATTCCACTTTTTCCAAGAGGAAACAAAACTGAAAGATCTGAGTCATCTGACATCTCCTGCATTAGGGAAGAGGGGAAGAGTGTTTTTAAGATCCAATCTTTCTCTCCTTGCCGCTTTAAAGATCTCAGCCCAAGGAAGAATATACAAGCATTGACTGGAGTCTGACACTGCTCCTCCCTGAATTGGGCAACTCTCTGTGTCATTAGAGGTGGGCTATAGGGTATCATCATTTGTCCTTTTCTCCCTAAGGCCCTGATTCAAGAGATCACCTGGTCTTCCCATTCACTATCCCCATTCAGGACAGTACTTCAGCATATGCATAACTTTAAGCAGGTACTTAGTTCCTATTGATTTCACCAGGATTAAAGCCCATGCTTCCCATGCTTGAGGTTAAGTACATGTTGCAGTGCTGGATTGAGTAGGAATGCTTTCCTGGATCAGAGTTGGACAACTCTGCACAGCCCTCCCATCCTAGCCAGCCTAGCATGCGAAAGCCTTGCATTTTCTGCCTCTAGATTGGTGGTAAAAAGTGGTAATCTGGGGCTAGAATGTGCCCTAGCTAAGACACAGTCCTCAATGTTAGCTACACAACTCCAGCAGGAGCCCTAGGAGGCACTGTGCCACAAACAACACTCCCATGCCCCTCTGGTGCAATAGGCGGAGGGAGTAATGTGGTGCCGCTCTTTACAGGGCAAAGCACGCTTGCCTCTTTGTGCACAGTGAACTGACTTGGTTAATGTGGGGAGGGAGTTGCAGGCAGAACCATGGCTCTGTCTTTCCCCATTTATTTTTTGTGGGGGTGATACTGTATGCAGAGCTGCTCCCCATACCTGGAGTTGCTCTATGAGAAACCCTTCCAGGGCCACATACATGTGACAGGGCCTTATTCCAGGCCACATACAACCTGGACTCAAGGTAGCCATTTTGAAGCAGCACTACTGTGAAAACCATGTTGAAAGCCACACATGGCAAGTAAATGGTCCAGTCCTACCCAGAAAAAGGAAAATAAATGTTAGTCAGTGGTGATTTAAAAATTAAATTAGTTTAAAAGTCAAAACCAAATTACTGTAAAAAGGTTACTACCTCCTTTCTTACCAATTCTTTCTCATGTATTCATAACTTAATTATTTTTCATAACTGCAGGGAATATTCAGTAAAGCCCACAAAAACATAGTGTTCTTAAATCAGAAAAAAATCCATATTATACCAGCAATAAAACCGCTCAGGGATGTGCATTAGTGGGTCATGGGTGCATTCCTCAGGGTACAGAGGTAACCTACTGCGCCTTTTACCTTCTACTGCCCTGTATGTGCCACTGAAACTTAAAGCATGTGTTATATCTGATTATTCAGTTGGACTATATTGTGGAATTAATTATTGTCCTTGTGAAACATCATTCTTGGTATCAGTCTTTTTTGAGTTCAATATATGCAATAAACACTTGAAGCTGGTAAGTTAAAAAAAATTAAAAACACAAAGTAAGAGGGCAGAACCCCTGAAAAATATTATATGGCAGGGGTAGGCAACCTATGGAACGTGTGCCAAAGGCGGCATGCGAGCTGATTTTCAGTGGCACTAACACTGCCTGGCCACCGGTCCGAGGGGCTCTGCATTTTAATTTAATATGAAGCTTCTTAAACATTTTAAAAACCTTATTTACTTTACATACAACAATAGTTTAGGTATATATTATAGATTTATAGAAAGAGACCTTCTAAAAACGTTAAAATGTATTACTGGCACGCGAAACCTTAAATTAGCGTGAATAAATGAAGACTCGGCACACCACTTCTGAAAGGTTGCTGACCCCTGTTATATGGTATATTTATCAAGCAGAGTGCCCCAAGGGTCGGTCCTGGGACCGGTTTGTTCAATATCTTCATTAATGATCTGGATGATGGAATGGATTGCACCCTCAGCAAGTTTGCAGATGACACTAAACTGGGAGGAGTGGAGGGTAGGGATAGGATACAGAGGGACCTAGACAAATTAGAGGATTGGGCCAAAAGTAATCTGATGAGGTTCAACAAGGACAAGTGCAGAGTCCTGCACTTAGGATGGAAGAATCCCGAGCACTGCTATAGACTGGGGACCGAGTGGTTAGGCAGCAGTTCTGCAGGAAAGGACCTAGGGGTTACAGTGGACGAGAAGCTGGATATGAGTCAACTGTGTGCCCTCGTTGCCAAGAAGGCTAATGGCATTTTGGGCTGTATAAGTAGGAGTATTGCCAGCAGATTGAGGGACATGATTTTCCCCCTCTATTTGGCATTGGTGAGGCCTCATCTGGAGTACTGTGTCCAGTTTTGGGCCCCACACTACAAGAAGGATGTAGAAAAATTGGAAAGAGTCCAGCGGAGGGCAACAAAAATGAGTAGGTGCTGGAGCACATGACTTATGAGGAGAGGCTGAGGGAACTAGGATTATTCAGTCTGCAGAAGAGAAGAATGAGTGGGGATTTGATAGCTGCTCTCAACTACCTGAAAGGGGGTTCCAAAGAGAATGGATCTAGACTGTTCTCAGTGGTACCAGATGACAAAACTAGAAGTAATGATCTCAAGTTGCAGTGGGGGAGGTTTAGGTTGGATATTAGGAAAAACTTTTTCACTAGGAAGGTGGTGAAGCACTGGAATGGGTTACTTAGGGAGGTGGTGGAATCTCCTTCCTTAGAGGTTTTTAAGGTCAGGCTTGACAAAGCCCTGGCTGGGATGATTTAGTTGGGGATTGGTCCTGCTTTGAGCAGGGGGTTGGACTAGATGACCTCTTGAGGTCCCTTCCAACCCTGAAATTCTATGATTCTATGATTTTCAAAAAATAAAACTCAGGTTATCAACCTAGAAGATACACTGTATTGGCAGAATTCATTAATTCTTTCATCAAATAACTTATATACATGCTTCAAATATGTTTTTGATTTTTTAATGATCTTTCTTTGTTACTGTGAAACCAAATCTGGGCTCCTGGATTAAGGCAAGAATTTTTTGTAACCCCAGGAAATTTCTGGTAGCAGTTAGCTAAAGTTGATCCACTCTTTTTTGTAAACCTTACATTTCAGAAGCTTGTAATACAACTATTAAAATTTACTTGAGGCCACTAATTGGACCAAAAATTGCAAAAACAAAATACAAGTAAAAGTTATTTTATCTTAAATCTGAAGAAGTTATGTGAAGTATTTTAACCTGTAATGAATAGAGATACTATATTTTCCTGGAAGATAATCTGTGCTATATTTTCTGACAGACAGCCCATGAAATTATAACAGTTTCAGCAGACCCGGCTATCAACACTGGCACCTGCAGTGAACTTGCTTGCCTTTAGAGAGCTCCAGTTTTTAAATGCGATGTCATTTAGTTTCATTATTTGAAATGAAGAGAAGTACTTGTGATCACTAAAGTGCTGCTTTTGACATTGACCTTTTGTTCATAAATGTGCCCTTCTACTGACACTGTTTATTGTTATGTGTATGGTAAAAATGGAACGAAGTAATTTCATAGAACTGTAAAACTCTTGTAAAACTGGTAGAAAGGCTACCTTACTATCTCAGACACATAATGAGCCAGTTCCTCGGCTCCAGTTCCAGAGTCTCAAGTTGAGCTACTCAAAATCAGCAGTCACTTTTGAATATTTCTGCATCGATAACTTCAGATGATCTTCTTTGCTCCAAACCGAAGGCTTAATTCCCAACACAACCAGCTCAGGGGAAACAATTAATGTAACTTTTACACATTGTTACCCCAAATATGCATGCAAGGGCATTTTGGCTGCTGTAACCTGAGAATGACTGATGCCTTTTTGGTCATCTCTGATGGAAAACTCATATTTCTTTATTTAATTACTCATATTACGTGAATGTTCCAAATGGCATGAGTCTAGCTCAGCAGGAACATGGAAGTTTAATCAGTGAATGACCTCTTATGAGTGCTTACAGTAATTATTGGAGATGTTTTTGATAGGTTCCAGCGTCTTTCTCCCACATCACCTGTCTGCTTTGTTCTCCTGGTTTCTCAGTGGAGCTGTGATGTGAAGGAGGCTTCTAGTTCCACACCAGAGAAGGAGGGCCTTATTCTGGGCCATGTAAAACTAGGGCCCAATCTAGCCTAAAGAGTACACTCAGTCCTCAGTGCTTAGTGTGGTTTTGCTATGAAAAACTTCTGTAAAAACGGCATTGTAGGGTTCTGTGTTTATTGTGTCTCGCTAATTCCATATCAAACTAGGTCAGGTCATAGAAAAAGGATGATTTTCCAACTTCCAGCCCTGGAAAAAAGCAGCCTTCTATATGGAACTCTTTGAGACAAAACAAGGATGATTTCATCCTTACCATCATTTTCAGAGTAGACCTGCCCTGTAATGCACCTGAGTAATATTTACACAGTATGGGAACAATTTTCAAAAGGCCCTGTGTGCCTCAAGTGCTTCACTTCTATTTTCAAAAGTGACATAGACACCTAACTGCCACTTTAGGTGCCTGTGTCCACAATTTAGATGATCAGAACCCATGCCCAGCTGCTGCCTAACCTGGTAGGAGTCTAAAATCCTTAGGCACCTTCGTTTCTGCCAACAATAAATTTACTTTTGGTCAACATAGAGAAACCATAGACTTTATTTTAAGACTCAGTGAGCCTGATTTGGCCCTTTGTCTATACTTTGGACACCCTTCACTAGACCAGTTAGCCAGACTCCAGTACATAGTTAATTGTGAGAGCTAGAGCTGTACTTTATACAGATGAATAATCATGGGTTATGACACAGAAAAAATACATTAAGTAGTGGAAACTTCAATCAACAAATGGATAACTTCATTTCAAAATGACAAAAGACTCAAAGAACATTTAATCTCTGTTATCTCTGTAATATTGTCCTTAAGAGTTTAGTTGGGAATATAATTTGTGATAGCGGTACATTTTCCCCAAACTCATAAACCTGCAAGGCGCCTGGCCCTTTTGTACCTTTACATTTTATGATACTGTGTGTGTGTGTGTGTGTATATATATATATATATATATATATATATATATATATATATATATATATACACAGGATGAGGATTTGCTAACAAGGAGATGTCTGGGAAATAAGCCAGCTTCAGTGGTTTCAGGAGAATTTTCAGAATTACAGAGTATCATAGGAATATACTTATATTTAAATACACAAATGTCTCAAATTATCACAGCAAATGGCAATTGACAGCTTATGATGCATCTTGGCACTGATTTCAGATCAAATCACATACCAGGCTTTAAATCAAAATATATTTATCTCCTTGTTGACATTAATATCAATCTCAAGCTTCATCTTCTGGATTACGTTTACTTATGATCCATAAAGGAGCCATCTTAATTTTTTCACATTTAAATGTTGTTTGTGCTGCTTTTGGCCTGCTAGACAACAGTATATCCCATATGTGAATATGACATTGCCATCACTAGGAATGTTACGATCATTTTCAGGATACTGTCTTTCTGAATTTGGCTAGCAAACTGCTCGGCTGCAGTCTGTGTTTTTGGCTATAGGCACCTGGCCCATCCTAAAGAAAGATGACCTCTGGCAAAATATTGGGATTATTGTTTCCCATCTGGAGGCAGCCCAGGAAGTTCCAGATGTCAGAGTTCTGGCTCATCAAAGTGCCAGTTTTTGAACGAAGGTTCCCAGGATCAGAGTGGGTTTTATTGGTGGAATATCTACCTCACACTGCCGTTTAGGAGAGGGCCAGTTTAATATTATTTTGGCAAAAGCTCACCTTAAAATGGAAATATCATTTTGGACACATTTTACATTAACCATTGACGTGACTGTTCCGCTTTTTGGCATTTGTATATGAATGATGAAGAATCCAATCACTTTGTAGGGTATTCTATATTGTCTCCCTATGGCTCAGTTTCACCAGCCATAAAATGGTGCTAATGATGCTTAACTCCCTTTGTAAAGTTTCGCAAGCTATACTGATGAAAAGAAGTATGTAAGAGCTATGTAATATTATTATATTTTCATAGTAGTTAGATAAGTAGTTAGATGAGTGGACATACTGTAATAATATGAAAAACACTTTGGGTCAGATTGTGTCTGGCCCTGGCAGTTGCACAAGGTGGGAGAGAAGGTACAAGGAGCTTCCAAACTCCCTATGTAGAAGCCAGAATCATCAGTATGTGTAAGGACTGCTTGAGGGCAGCACCAACAGCATCCCTTAATCTCTACAAGGTGAGCAGAGCGGGCGCCACATGAGGAGGGGAGAATTCATGCTGGGTGCTGTAAGTAAATGTAACATGGACCTCAAGTGCAATGCCTTGAGGAGCTCCTACCAGCAGCATTCTTTCTCTCACCTTCACAGCAGGGCTGTGCCTTAAGGTACAGTCTAGCCTCTCGAATCATTTACTGTACACAGCGTGGTGCTTGTAAGAATCCTGAGATCGCACCCATGTTATCTTCCACTCTCAAGACCCTTGCATCATTTCTCCCTTTTTTTACATCTCTCCTCTGCCTGAATGAGGCTCCTTTCTGTACCTTTCACACTAATCAGCTAGACCGGTCAGTGGTAAGCAACACCGGACACTCCCTCCCCATCAGCCCTGATATCATCCACACTAATCCCAGCCTGTGCCAGTTTTTTGGACTGAGAGCCTGGGAATGAGAATCAAATACAGATCTGAGGCCCCAGGCATCTGAGCATGTGTTTTCTCACAAGGCAAAAATGTAGTGCTGCAGGGTGATTGGAATGGTGGGATGTTGGGTTTTCACCAATCATGTCATCTGGGCTATTATTAAATCTTCAGGCCCTATCTCTTTATTTTGGCTGCATTCTCTTGTAATTGCTAAGACACAGTGCTATCTATCTCTCCCTTCTACCTAGAGATCCTCCTACAATTTTGCTTATAGTCCCAACAAGTTCAAGGAATCAATACAATTGAAATTGCCACCGAGGTCTTTCAAATCCCTTGCATTTTTCCTTTAATTTGACAAGAACAGTGGGGGTAGGGGGTATGCAGTACTAAAGCTCCCATTAAAAAGAAAACTTTAAGTTCTAAAGTAGAGAACAAGTTTCATGCTAAATGGGTTCTTGGGGTTGAGTGTTTGCATTTGATTAGGAACTCAGAAATAGCACTGTGATAAATAGCAGAGAGTCTACCACACCAGATTTGACTAATGAGATTGTCACTACAATATCCTGGTTCCTGTCTTCACCTGAAGCTCATTTGCTTCTCAGGTTCATTACATTTCATCTGTGTAGCTGTTTTATGACACAGTAAGGTCAGTTCCATACCTACCATTAGGAAAAGCAAAGTGCAGCGTATAGTACTCTAATTTAACACCAATATATTTTTGAATACCTCCGTAATTTTTACTTTATTCTCCAGTTTTTGCTGGTTTTTTTTCAGTTTCTTAATGTGAAAACAAGGGCTGAGTAGTTGTTTCTAAAAATCAAATTGGCAGTACCTACTATAACACAAATGTAATTAAACTGTTTATAGTGTGATACTTAACTATGATCAGGGCTTATTGACTCCTGGGATTTTGTTGTCATAGAAATAGCAGTGGAATTTCCTCCTTGATAAGGGACCCACAGAAACTGTTACCTGTTCTGTTAGGTAGTCTCATCTGGCAGAACAGTGGTAGTGTGCTGTATTGGTCAGAGGAACAGGAGGGCACCAGTCAAGAAAAACTGTTTCTCATCCCTTTCTTCCTCTATCAGCGCGGCTTATCCCTGAGATAATGCTCAGCCAGAGGATGGTGCTTTTGACGATGATGCATATGGAGTAACAGTGGGAATTAGTATGCAACTGATGGTAGTATGGGACTTGCTGTGTCCCACTGAGGAGAGGTGCAGCTACTTGGACTTCTCCTCCAGCCTGAGAAAGGTTATCAGAAAAACTGTTCTATGGGGAGCCAGAGGAGTCCCTTGGAAGATATTCTGGGGAGAGAGAGGGAGTGTGGATTCCCACACTTTGAATGACAGAAAATTGCCTTGAAGGTGGAGAAAGAAAGACTCACATCCCATTTTAACTATGATACAGATGGAACTAGACAAAGGAGATGTGATTCTTCAAACACCAAATAGTTCTGTGTGTAGGGGGATGGAGGAAGCTTCTCTTCCCCCCGCCCCCCAAAGTTGTACTGTGTTTGCTTTCTTACAGTCCTTCCCCTCATATGTGTAGTGTTCGTGTAAAATTTGTTATAAATTATAGAGTTAACATTTCCTTGCAGTTTGCCAGTTTGTTTTATTTATTTATTTTTTACTGTTTTTCTATTTGTTTCCATTCTGCTGCAGAAATCTGATCACCACAGAACTCCTTGCCAAAATTCCACAGAAACCAGGGGGTATTGGGGATCTTGCCAAAGAATTTAGATCCAATATGCTGCACAATACACAGGGCTCTGCCTCTGATAGACAGCGACACACTGGTTGGTTTTTGAACTACTGTACTGTATGCGTCCCGCATTTGTGTTGAGGTTTAAATGTAATTAAAATGTTAAACAGAAGTTTACATGGACTGTAATCCTTCCATCTGTCTGCTTTGCTGTTGGGAGACTAAAAATGTTTTCACTGGCTACTTTTGGGGATGAATGTATACCTTCTCCCATCCTCAGCCCTGCATGTCTTGTCCCCATCCCCTTCCATTCCTCTCACTCAGACACAAGTCAGAACTTTATGACATGACTGTATGTAGATATTACAAAATAGGAATCATCTCTGATTATAGGAATATAACACAAAGAATGCATAAGTGTCAAATACTCCCTGTCGAGGCACATATGTGTATGCCATTGTATTGAACAAGAGCTGAACATACATGTCTGAGGGCAGAATTTGGCCCTCTGTGTTTATGTATTCTTTAGTTTAGAGAAATCTAATATTTCTACAGATAGATATTGGTTCCTTTGCCACGTCCCCCACTATCTCATATAATATGAAGATTTTTTGTAGATGACAGGTATTATTCCAATGCAGATTAGGGGAGGTGAACTTTTTTCAGAAAAACACAGGATTAGAAGTCACTGTACTCAAATAATCCCATTATTGAGAGGATGAGGGTTCAATGTGCACACAATTGGTGCACTTGCCCAAAGTTCTAAAGCCTCTGGAACCAGGATCTAAACATTATTAAAATGTTAACTGGAAGCTCCCATTTGTTAGACTTGAGAGTTTTGAGATTGGGCTGCTATCCAGAAAAAAGTTCTCCTAAAAGGAACCGAGGGTTAACTGCTGAACTAATTTGTGCTGACACCAAGCTATTCTGGAAATCTGTGCTGGAGACTGGCCCATCAAACAAAGGACACTGCTGTTTTAGCAAACTCTCCTGCCAGTCTCCATATTAAGTGTGAGGATTATGATCAGCAGCAGGCAGTCTTCTAGGATGGTAGGAGAGTGCTTCCTCTCATGTGCGCATTTGTATCTGTTCACATCGTCATGAACTTCATTCAAGGCCACTATCTGTCTTTTCTGTTTATGCTTTGGGTGGCCGTATAGTCCCACTTATGTGAGTTCAGAGCATGCTCTTTCTCTTGCCTCAATCAGAGCTATAAAAATTCATTAAAAGAAGAAATTGCTTGTATTCCTCTTTATCTAATATATATGCATTCCTCTTCCCCTGACCCATAACCTCTCAGACTCCATCCTCAAAGCATAGGCAAGAATTCTGCACATTGAATTACGAATGCCAGTGATTCTTTCCTATATCTGGCATGCTAGTAAAGATTGCTGATTTCAAGTGACCTACTGTACCACACTGTATTTTTGGAATGAGGCCAAACAAGACTTTTTTTTTTTTTTTAAGAAATTGCCATGTGGAATACATAAACCAGACATAATATCTCACTGGCAAGCATTGATTATTCAATTCCTTCTCTGGCAGTAAAGCATCCTATCTAAAGCTCACGTATTATGAGTCTGAATTCTCTCCTTTAATGGGTGAAATAGCCTAAATATCCCACCTAATAGAACACTACCATTTTTCTGATGTATTATTCATTAAAGTTTAACTGTTTTCACAATCAATCTCAGGACATAGCTGTTCCCATTTCTTTTACTGCAAGCGTAAGCCCAACCTTGCTCCAGACCAGCTGCTTGTCAATCAGATGTCACTTCGTGAATGCCCCTGCACAATTCTCTGCTCTAATTGGAGAAGGAAAAGTAGCTGTTTAAGACTGTCTGCTAAGTTCAGTTGATGCCAGATCTGTGGATGTGTTTTCTTCAGCAGTTCAGTGTACTTTATAATACCCGAGATTGTTTTTAAACCTTACAATTAAATCTCATGTCATCCTCCATGCAATGCTTTTTTTGATAATGATGCAGTATTGAAGCAATGGAAGCTTTACTTTATCTCCATGAAAGACCATTAGTTTTAATAAATACTTCACTGTTAACACACTATTCCTCCATTTTTTTTATTTTTATTTTTTTGGCGAGGATGTGATACAATTGCAGGTTAAATCTGCAGTAGATCTTGTCAGAGATATGCAACAGTCCTTGCAATATATAGATCTGGATATTTAGATGTCTGTGTATATATAGATAGATAGATAGATAATAAACTGTGGCTGAAATCTCATGAGAATTTCTCATAAAATGTATCTGAATTTGAATCATAGCCCGGATTAAACATCAAATCCAAGCCCTAAACCCTTTCCTGAACATAATGTGGATTGCAATCCAAATACTGCTTCTTTGGTGGTTCTGCCTGAAACAGTCACAAAGTAATTCCCTATAATATTTGCTCCAGAGTGGCTAACCAAGTGGAAGTTGTTTTGAGCAGAAAAACTATTAAAAGTAACTCAGACACATTGTTAACTTGATCTTGCCTCCTCAAAAAAAAAAAAAAAAAAAAGTAATCACAAGAATTATAATCCCTGATTATTTTTTTACTACCCAGAGGAAAGACTCTGGCTACTCTTGTATATTTTCAGTCACATTAGTATCAGAATTGCTTGTATCTGAGCAGTAAGAAAAGCAGAGAAGTGGTCATTTTTCATACTTCAAATCACATACCAGTGACATATCTTTCTTATTTTCACTTTCCATAAAGCTTCATGCCTAATACAGTTGTAAAGAACAACAGGAAATAGATACAATCCAGTTACTTGCTCTAGGCCTTTAGGGATAGGTTATTTTTAATGTATTTGATTCTTACCCAGATCGTTAGAGTGGCCTGTAGGAGAAATGTAGCTATACCATTTCCCATTGCTGCTCCATTTTAGATTGCAAGTGACTTTTATTTATCCCAGCTGTTTGATGCTGATGTCTCAATGTGGTGCATTGAAAAGTACCGATTTATCCGCTCTGGTACCTAAATTTCACCCTTCTGTCTGTGGATGCTCCTAATCTTAGTGATCTTCTCCTGGCTTCAGATAAGAAAAAAATAATTTGTATCCCATAGGTCATCAGAGCCTTTCTAAGACAGAGTTGTTTTGCCCCCAAGAGGCTGATTTGGTCTCTAAACCTTTAGGTCCTTTCTGAGATGTCTGTGTCTTTTCAGCCCGATTTCCTAATGAAAGACACTCATTACCAATGTGCTTTTTTTAGCAAACCAATAAAATACAGAACCAGTTTTATCAGTTACCTGCTAAGAAGCCCTTTGCTTTTTAGGATAGCTTGATAAATTCCTTACAAAGTAGAGCTTCAGGTAAGAACATAGTTTACAATAATACAAGAACTTGTGTCGAGTTTCCTGGCTCGACATGCTTTACAATGCAATATCCCTTTTAGGTAGGTAAGTATCTCTATTTTACATATGGAGAATCAGAGGCACAGATAGATTAAGTGACTTGATCAAGGTCTTGCATGAAGTCTGTGGCAAAGCCAGGGGTCCAAAACAAAGGTCTCCCAATTTCAATTTCTGTGTCTTAATCACAAGACCATTTTTCTGCTCAAAACAACTTCCACTTGGTTAGCCACTCTGGAGCAAATATTATAGGGAATTACTTTGTGACTGTTTCAGGCAGAACCACCAAAGAAGCAGTATTTGGATTGCAATCCATATTATGTTCAGGCAAGGGTTTAGGGCTCGGATTTGATGTTTAATCCGGGCTATGATTCAAATTCAGCTACATCTTATGAGAAATTCTCATGAGATTTCAGCCACATTTGAGGTAACATTAATGTTATTAGCTATGCAGCACTCCAGAGTGAACTAGTGCTTTACAGGATAGAACAGATCACTGACCTAAAGAACTTCCAATCTAAGCAGACCACACAGTGAGAGCTGGATGGTGGGTTTTAATTCAAACACTACTTCCTTTGATGAGTTGAAAAGGCTTCAGATTCAAGTTTCCAGTTTGGGCTTCTCTCTACTGCTGAGTATCATTATGTGATTAAACAAGAGGCTCTTTATGTATAAAATCAGTGAAATATTATTCTACTATTGTAGATCATTTTTCCATTTAAAGGGACACGATCAACATGCAAATCACATTGTGCCTGAAAATTCTATAGCCAGTATAGTTACAAGTGAAACATAAGATTACTGTAACTGAAGGAATATAGTAGGAGAATATTCCCCATTTTTCCCCCCAGTCTACTCTGTGCATTTGACAGCACTACTTGGAAAGTTCCACTGGAATGGAAGAATGTACCAGTTCTCTATCCTTAAAATAGGGAATTTTAGTCTAATCTTTCAAATGAGTGGACTTTTTTAAGGGTACCTGCTGAATTTTCCCTGTATCTTAGTAAAAGACACTTTCAAACATCAGCAGAGGAGCAGGAAACCTCTTATTAAAATGCCCTTTAAGGATTTTAAAAATAAAATCAGGTTGCACTGCTTAGAAGCTAGAGTTTTTATTTTAAATTAGTCAGTTTAAAAGAACTTCTCATGTTGACAGTGTCTGTTTAAGTTGTTGTTTCTGAGGGAGGATTTTTTTGTCATTGACCAAGAAGGCCAAAGAGTATGTTAGAGGGAAGCTGTTTGGGAATCTTTTTTGATCAGAACCCTCATGACTCTGTACTGGGCCAGCCCTGTACTTCATGTACAGCCCCACAAATCCTTTCCCTGATTTTTTTTTCCCCAATTAGATCTCACTTCTTCTCCTGAAATATTATTACAGCTTTTCACATCCACACCCAGCAAGGACATTCAGTGAATAGTCTTAATAAGACCATCTATTAATGCTGCTCCATTATCTGTCTATCCTATAGAGTCATGTAGTATGAAATATCACCTGCCTCTTTCCCCTTTTTTCTATAGGAAATATGATATAGCATCACCATGACATGCCTGAGTCAGGAATACCAAAGTTCCTTCTAAATCTAGGGTTCCCACACTGGCACTTGGTTGTGTCAGCTATGCCACTAATCAACTGTGAGGCAGGTTCTAATAACTTTACTCATGCTGTGGAATTGGTTCTAATACCCTTGTTCACCTTATTCTGTGAGTAGTCCCATTGATTTCAGAGAGCAAGATCCAATACAGCCTGAGTAAAGGTATCAGACTCTGACACCCAATGCATTTAAAGTTTTCATAAGAACAAATCCCCAAAAGGTGAAGAGAAATATAACCATAACTTTTATACAAAAGGAAGGGGGAAAAACATGATGGGGGAAGCGGGAGTGATGGTTAAGAAAAATACTGGGCACATCTATAATTCTGGTAAAATTATTGATATTAGGACAATGGTTGTGGGGGGGAAATATATGTACTAAGAGCGATAGGAGCTACAGCCAATTGTTATTATTGTTATTAGCACATTAGTTTCCTATTCCCACAGGAAAATCATTTTTCCTTTCTGTCACTGATTTGAACAGGGCATGTAAAATAAGCAAACAATCCATGCTAAAGAAAAGTCTTCTTGGAAGAATACTAACAGATATAGATATCTCCAAATTTCTAACTTATGAAAAAGCAATATATATGTATGGGAAGCATGGCTGGATATGGACTACATAATGTGTGAGGCTGGTCTTTATAAACATTCATCCACAAACATATTCAGAAGGTATGACCTACCCTATTACACTTCAAATACAGTGGGAGCGAAAAGCTGTTGAATTCTTTAAAATGGCCTGCCTGGTGGCTAGTTCAGTGACATATAATAAATGTACATCTTTTCCAAATAAACCACTTCATGCTGGGGCTTTTTTTTTTTTTTTTTGTTCTAATAGCTATAGTCACTTTAAAGTTAGATTAACTTGTCCTTTTGTGAACATTGAAAAATCAATTTGCATAAATGAATAGCATGGAAGAAAGTGGAGGGAAGGAGCAATACTGAATAAATTGTCACCAGGGACTGTGGCAGTTCACGTAAATGCAACAGGCTGGTATTGCTGCTGAGATCATCACAAGAAATTTACATTTTTATTCCTGAGAAGAGTGAGGTGCCTTACAGGGCAGTGTCAGGTTTTTCTTGGGAGTTTAATGGTTTCCATCTCTGTTGTGGTATTATTCATGCATGGTTATTCAGAGTCCTAGAACAGACAGCTGCAGCAGCAGAGGGCAAAGACATGCTATTTATCTGTCTTGCAGTCAATTGCTACAAAGCACTGGAACTGTTTCCGTTATGAATACGTTTTCTGAGGCAGAGACTGGCCGGATACCTGTATTCATCTTTGTAAATTATCTTTTTATTAGGGCTTTTTTTTTTCAGACTGTAATCCAAGCAAGAAACAAGAGGAGCCAGTGCTTAGATACTACAGTGATGAGTGCTGTATAAAATCCTAAGATAGGTAGATGGAGCAAGACTGTTTTAAAAGCCAATTGAAAGTGTAAAACATGTGGGCAGGACAAGCATTTTAGCTGTTACCCAACATAAACCCCTTAATGACCATTTATAACTGTTTGGTCTCTGAAGAAGGTCCAAAAAGTAGCATTGGACAAATAGTAGACAGTTTAGACCTGGCATTTTGGAATGAAAAGACAACGGGGAGGTGGATCAGTCCTTACTTCCGCTAGCCATCCAACTGATCTCATGTAAATTAGGCCCTTGGCTGTCACAGTAGAAAACTGCAGCTTTGGTTCACACTCCCTGACTTTCACTTTCTTTCTGAAAACTGAGAGTGCAACCCATGTGAAATTGCCAAACCTTTGCCAAGATTTGGGTGGAATTTTTGGCATGTGTATGGATTCCATGTGAAATAAAAGCTCAGTCCACACATGCTCAAAAATTCAGCCATGTCTCAGAGATCTCGTGCAAATCTCCTTTGCTGGTTTGTAATCAGAGTCCCAGACATGTTGTCATTAGTTCAGGGCATAGTTACTATGGTGGGAGATGAATACTTTGATGGAAAGCTCATCTTGTTACTTTAGGTAAGAAATGGACAGCATATTTCCAAACTCTGTAGATAACTCATTTTCCTTGAATGTCTGTCTTTGCTATCAAGAATGAACCATTAAATGTTCTTAGTTTTATACTTCATTTAGTCATGCATTTCCCCCCACTCTTCCCTCCTCCCCATGGAAGTATTTAAGAAGAATCAAGTTCAGTGTGTTAGAATTGCTTTAATAAAACAGAAATGGTTAAACCATCTAAGAACTATAATAACACTTCTGTCGCTATGTGAAAGGTTTAGTTTGGTCTTTCTTATACTGTAAATAATGTTTTAAAAGACAGTCAGGAAAAAGGCTGCTAAGTTATTCACTACTTTCTCTCTGACATGTCATGGGACATACTGTAGATGAGAGCTGTCACAGTTCATGGCAACTGCATGCTTTATTTCCCCTGAGTGGTACACAAGGGCTCCCACTCTCAGCTTACAGCTCCCCAACTGTTGCGTCTTTTGGTTGGAGACATGTGTCTCTTTCTCTTTTGACTGGTGTATTTCCAGCAGGGCCGGCTCTAACTTTTTTGCCACCTGAAGCAAAAAATAAAGAGTGCCGCCCCGCTGTAACGCCCCCCCCCCGAGCGCCAAGCTGTGCTGCCCCTCTGAAACACATCCCTGAGCGCCGCCCCACCCCGCTGAAATACGCCCCCGAGTGCCGCATCACCCCCCCAAGCGCCGCCCTGCCAAAACACCCCCCCAGCGCTGCGCCACCGAAACACCCCACCCGAGTGCCGCACTGCCGAAACACCCCCCCGAGTGCCGCGCCACGCCACGCCACCGAAACAAAAACACTCTCTCCCTCTCCTGAGCGCCGCCCTGCCAAACCAAAAAAAACCCAAAACCCCGCCACCCCAAGATTGGCTGCCCCTTACAAGGTGCCGCCCCAAGCACGTGCTTGGTCGGCTGGTGCCTGGAGCCTTTCCTTCACTATGTCATTCCCCGCACAGACAGGTTGCCCTAGGACACCTGCTTGCTTTCTCTTCAGAGACGGATAACAGTGTAATTGCTACAGATATAAGTTACCACACATCTCTTTCTAAGCAAGCCTACAAGCATTACAGAGAAAACATATTAATAACAATAAAAGAACTTGAACACATCCTAATAAGCTTACCAGAGTTCATC
This sequence comes from Malaclemys terrapin pileata, assembly GCF_027887155.1. Lineage (NCBI taxonomy): Eukaryota > Metazoa > Chordata > Testudines > Emydidae > Malaclemys > Malaclemys terrapin. The sequence goes on from NC_071505.1 coordinate 33,578,956, forward strand.
CCAATACTTACATGGGCTCTGGCAAATGCACTCTTTTAATACCTCACCTTAGGGGCATCGTCGTGGTTGCAAGTTTATCAGAGCTTCAGCACAGAACAAGCACACTGTCTTATGAGGCCCCAGCAGGTCAACTTCTTCCAATCCTCCCCTAAGGATTGGGGCCCTCTGTGGTCCAGGAGTCCTGTCTATTTGCTGGAACAGGAAGAAGCCCCTGGGGCAGATTAACCCCAGTCTTTTATCCAAAAGTATTTTCTTTGTCTGATGCTCTCTGAAGAATCCAGTTTCAACTGTGCATTTCTCCCAGAGGGGGGTGACTTCAAAGGGTTGATAATGGAAGAAGTACATTAGCATCCCTCCTCCTTTCTAGAGAAGGTACATACAATGTCACAACAACACGTACACACACATGTTTTTAATGCAGTGTACCTCAAAAATATTAACACTAATTCAGTAAGGTTTAACTTAACTCACTAAAGCTTATCTTAATTCCATAAGGTTTGCTCACAGGATAGTGTCTGTCTGCCACCAGGGTGATTTGGATATAGCTACATATAAACACACAGAGCTTAGATACAGTACTATGATGGTTAGATTCAATTAAAAAATGATAGACATTTGTCAGTTCAATGTATCTGACTGACAAGTTCGAGGGTTCCCCAAATTATGAGCCTCTTACTGTAAGTAGTATAGAGACAGATGTGCTGGGCCATTTTTTTTTAAATAGCCTCTAATTTTGCACCCACTGGAGTGTCAGTTACTTGCAAGTGCAGATGGTGCCTGATCCAAAGCTCATTAAAACTATCTAAAAACTTCCTTTAATTTCAATGGAAAAAATCCCATTAACTTCAGTTGCTTTGGGATCAGGCTGTAGGTATCTAAATATTATTAGATAATTGCCCCCTCAGTTGACTGCAGAGACAAAATTTGGTCCCTTTATCTGTTATGGAGTTTACATACATGCACATGCACATAAATACATAGTTATGTAAGACAATAAAAAACCCATTTTGAAGCACGCTGCTTCAATAATCTGTGGGGAGGTATCTTTTGGGACAACCTGCTAGTATCAGCTAAAACCCAAATGTAAGACAGGGTGGAGTAAGGACTCATAGTAGAGGACACGTGAGAAGTAATATTGCAGGAAGTGGACACTTACGTGGATGTAACTGCTGTAGCTTATGCTGCATTCTGAGTTTCACAAGTTGGCACTGATTTTGTAAATCACAGTGCTAACAGTAGGATAAGATTGCGTTGTGCATAGCGTAGGAAAAGGTGTAAAATATAGGGATTCCCTAATGGTGGGGAAGAGTTGAGATAACTCTTGACAAATCCATTCACCCACTTGCATTTTAGAATTTAATTCAAGGATGGTGAGTGCTCTGGTGGAGAAGTATTTACAAAGCACAGGAACTCGGGCTCAGCCCTTGTGAGGAGTGTAAGTGCTGCGGTAGCTCTGCCTCAACCGAGAGGGACCTTGGAAACTCTGCAGGAGGCTGAGATGTAACAGAGCCTCTTTTCTGCAGACAGGAAGAAGCCTTGTCAGAGGAGGGGAGACAACCTTCCCATATTCCCTTCACTTTACATTCTACATATTGGTGGGGAGTGGGATCCTTCTGTCTAGTGGGCTGCTGGGTGATGGTTTATCAATAGTTGGCTGGGAAGTATGCTGCTAATGCAGATTATAATAATTGTATCAATACCCTAAGCATTGGGTGCAAATATTTCCAGTATGCCATTCAGAAAATGCGATCTCTGCAGCAACACAGAAAAACTATACTAGGGAAAGGAAACAACAGAAAGGTAGAGTTATCCCTGCCAGCACACTTTGGCTAAAGTGTATCAAACAAAGCAGAACAGTCTTTTTTAGAAGGACTTAAAACCTACTTTGTGAAAACTTGGGGTGAATTCTTGTTCCATTGAAGTCAATACAAAATTCCCACTGACTTCATTAGGGTCAGGATTTCATCGTGCATTCCTAACTTGGACCTGTGAACACATAAGCTGATCCAGGGTTGAAGCTTGGGCTAGGGAATTGAAGCCCAGGATTTTATTACTTCAGCTGCAATGTTTCAGATTAGAAAACCAAAAGCATTCTCTACTACTAAAAGCTTTTACATTCTTCGTTACTTACTTTATAACTTGTATTGCAATCTGTGTCAAACTAATTAGTATGAGGAATTGAAGATAAGTCAGGGTGGGCATTCTGAACAACTTTAGAGTATCTCTTTTTTCTTTTAAATTAATTTTCCAACCCCAGGGGTCTGGTTGCAGGGTTGAGCAACCAGGGTATATGGTATAAGAATTCCATTTATTCCAGTCATTCAGGAGCCTACTTCTTTCTCTTTATTAATTTGTATGGGGTGCGGTGATTGTTTGTAGATCATGAAGAATGAAGAGAAGGGAGGATAGCATGGAGATGAGAAGGCAAGTTTGCAATCTCTGTTCTCCTCCTTATGCTCTCTCCATCCTTTTAATTTACTGTCTCCACTGTACCCTAGCATTTTACAATGTAGAATTATTCCCGCTCCTCTCATTTTATTTCTTAAAGCATTGATACCATATTCACACAGCAAATCTGAATGTTCAAAGTGGAGGCAAGGATAGCAAGGCAGGAGACTTTTAAATCCATGAAATGACAAAGCAGTTGGTTTCTGCAAATGAGTGTGGTTGGATCTGAATCTGTCTCCATACTGGGACCCACAGTATGGAAGCTCACTATGAAAACCTGAACATGCCAATCTATCAGCAGTTTATGCTGTTGCTTTTAACTTTGGGTCATTCCAATATAATTCATAAAACCCTGAGTTGGGTCAGCCTAATTCTTCACAGAATAGTAGCTTACTTTCACCCTAATAAGTCAGAGAACTCAAGCTTCATGTGCCATCCTGCATAAAAATTATTCCTAGACTGCAGAATTTTGTACTGATGCTAAACCTTTGCAATGGGAGGAAGGAAGGAATGTAAATGGGAAAGAAAACATTTAACTGAAGCAGAACTTTAACATAATTTCTTCTTGCTGAATGTATATATAAAACAAGAGAATATACCTCAATAATCATCCAGGTTTTTTGCCTTCAGCCTGTCTGAGGCCATGTGGTTTGGAGATCTGATCACTAGTCCGAAAAGAAAAGGCTGTTTTCAAGATTTCTGGGGTGTTTTTTCCTGGAAAAGGTGAGAGGATAAAAGCAGAAATCTGTGAAATACATTTATGCCTTATAGGGCAAATATATACAGAGAGAGAGAGAGAGAGAGAGAAATGTTTCAAGCTGTTGCTAAACTGATTTGGAGGCAGGTATTTCTTTCATTTACCTCTCCAAGGGGTAGGTTAAAAAAATAAATCTAAATTTCATACACGCCTTGAACCAAGGAAATTGGATTTTCTTATTTATTTTGCTCTTTCGCATACACTTTTACTATTTTCTGGAGTTATGTTTGGTATTTCTATCAACAATGAGAATTTTAACTATTGAGAAATGTCCGGAAACAAAGAAGGTAGTGTTTGAACATTCAAACAGCATTTTGTAGTAATCATATTTCCTTAATACACCTCAAAACATTTTTCTCTGAACAATGCCTGTGTAATTTACAAACAATTTATAAACTGATACTTTTGGTGAGTTTGTCCAACAGGCTTCTTGTCATATAAATACTTCATTTCTTTATCTTTTGTGTTTATGCTATCTTTCATTGTTCTCATTTTATCTTTAGTGTGCAGTATTTTGTTCTGTTGTTTCTCTTTCAAGCTACTATCTTTTTTTCTTTCCTTTCATTTTACAATGATTTCTATTCCATTTTTCTTTCTTGAGGTTCATGAGGCAATGATCTTTGCAATTTCTTTTTGTTGTTGTTTTTAAATCTCTATAATTAAAACAAGTTTCTAACTACATTGATCATAAATATACTTTTGTTTTAATTTGTACTTGTAATGGCATCACTAGAGGGCAGTATTGAATAAATTAGTGTGCTGAACAATGCTATGAGAAATTAGAAGCAGAAAAGCCCTTAGTAGAAACATACTTGCATTTTTTTTATTAAATATAAATATTTTTGGATTTCAGTTTTTATCAAATCCCATTCATACAGGATAGAATGAATCATAAACTTCATAATAAAGCATTTATTGGATCATTTTATATGTAACTTAATACAAAAGGAAGAGCAGTCTGTGAAATTATTAGAAAAATGGATGGGCAGGGGGCTTAGTAGACAGTAACAGTTAAGCTGTTGTAAACTATTAATTCATAACATTGTCATAGAACTTTAATCTTTAACTAGACATCATGGTTAAAATTTCATACAGTATATAAAGTATATAAATTATCTTAGTATTGTTTTCCAGAGAAAATGTTTGCAGTAATAAATAAATATTTTCCAATTCATTAACTTGTTCCTTGGAATATACATTATATATATTCCTTGGAATAAACAGTACCGTATATTTTGAAATAATGGGCAGCAAATATAATCAAAAGTGTGGAGTAAGATGTTGACTCATTTGTTCTTATTGATTTACAGGTCTCCTGACAAATGCAGCAGCAAAGAATTCTCGTATGAGTGGTCTAGGTTCTGTGTGAGCTACTTACCTTAGTCAAGTTTCACTGCTGTGGATCATCATCCATTATATGTCATCAATTCAACTGTCTGTTTCTCTATATCTCATAAAAGACAGCATAATTCCTCTACATTATGAGCTAAAAGTCTGTTCTACCATTCTAAGAAGCACTGGACTAAGGAATATAGATATAAGAGATACGCTTGGGCATTAGCAATACAAAAAGTTCATGGTTAACGTTTCATCTGCGTTATACACCACTGTTGGACTCGATGTTACCTACATGTTTTGATCTGAAGAGTCTACTGCACTGAAGAGTATTCATCCCAATCAGCCTTAGAGAAGACTGTTTTGTCTATGGGAGGACACTGAGGTGCAAAAGAGAATCTCTTCTTGTGCCGTGGACTGTCTGAATTGCTTTTATTTTCTTATACTTTCAGTATATACAATAGACCAAAGAGCAAAATCTATTTTAAAGTGGACACAATCTTACTGTTAACAGAGCTATCTGGGTTAAATTGTAGGGTGGTCTCCACAAAGACATGATTTCAACTCTCACAAAGCTGAGATGTTCCTGTACAGCAGAAGTCTTTATGGAACACTGCAGTAAAAACTAAACTAGAAAATTACTCTTGAAAAACCACATTATAAACAACGAAATGGAGCATGGAGAGAAAACGGCGTATGTTTGAAAAACTTTGATGAAACAACTACAAACTGTCTACATGGCACCTTTATTCCTCTGTACTTAGATTGACTTTCTCATACTAAAATCATTTTCAGTTTTAACCAGTTAAACATGCCTCTTCTACAGTTCCATTTTTGATAGTTAAAATTGGATAATACAGTATTTGCAAAGAGCATGTTTGGTCATCTGTGGCCTATGTCTCATCTGATACACCATTTAGCACCAGAAAGCAAATTAAAGAAAAAAAAAAGTAACACTTGTTTGAAAGAGATCATTAAATGTATTTTGAAAAGCCTAAAGTTATATATTTAACAGTTTTTATATGTTGTATATTTGTAGAAAATCCTATTTAACAATTAACGTGGTAACTCTGACGGTCATGACAAATGGTTCAGAGTTAAGTTGTGTTTTATTACTTCAGTTGTCTCTGAAGTGACAGGTGTCATTTGCTTTCTTCCATTAGGACATTCTGGATGTAAAGCATGACGAGAGAGGACTCTGTAGAAAAAGCAAAGAATAATGTTGTTTCTATTACATAAATGCATTCAACCATTGCACTGTTGGAAGGCATTTTTTTTTGTCTTTATGTACTGGTAAAAATAGAGTGTAAAATATTTTAATCATGGCTTTCCATACCGAGTTATTTCTCTCTCTCTCTCTCCTTCTCCCCACCCTCCTCTACATAATACAGTATAAAGGTCAATTTGTGGCTTATTCCTTGACCCAGATTCAATGTTTTACCTCATCGTTAGAAAGCCCACTTTTTTGGCATTATCAGGTAGTGAAAAGTTAATGCAAAGACAGCATAGAAAAGAGGGGAAATGAAGACCTCTCGAGGTCCCTTCCAGTCCTATAATCTATGAATAAGATAAAAAGATCCCTCACTCCCTATTACAGTACCTTTCTATATATGTCTGGTACATATTGATATGATGAAATCAACAAATGAGCTTAACTTCTTCCTGGCAAATGTATTCCAGTTTTAACTATTTCTCCAAGTTTCCACTGTAGTATACTACCTAATACTCCAATTAACTTTTAGTACTATGCTAGTTCTATGCTACTAAAGAAAAATATATAGAGACTGTTCAAGCAACCATAGATAAAAAATACAGAAACAAAAAGTTATTTTTTTTTGTAAGGCCTGTTCCACTATTCAGGCTTATTTAATACACAGATTGCAGAAAACATGAATTATAGGTGACTGTGTCTTTTGAGTAAAATAAATGTATAAGAATTTCTTATTTAATCTTAAGGTTTTTGACCAGTATCAAAGTAGCAATTCAAGGCCAACCACTTGGAAAGTGTTATGGACTGACTGCACTATAAATGACCAATGTCTGGTTTAAAATGTCATGCAATAAACGATGGTAAATACATTTACTGTACTACTAGAACTCAAGAACCAGATCCCTCACTCCACCAAGTTTCTGTTTTGTTTCAGTTTATTTTTAAAGGGAGTGTAGTAGCCTTATTTAGTAAACACAGAAAAACTAAAGATGTTACATTTTTGTTGCTTTACAGTATTCAGTTTTGTGTTGGTTCAGCTAAATTATGGAAATAAAGAAAATCCTTTTATAAGTGAGACTTTTGTTCCCTGATCGTGATGTCACACAGAGAATTGCAGTAGAGGGCGCTTGCGGGTAGGGGAACAGAGAAGTAGATTCTCACAATGAAACAGGTGAAAATGAAATAATACTCTACATTTGCAAAATTGTTAACAATTTTGGGCACTGACATTTTTGGGTGCCCAGTCTGAGACAAGCGCTGAGTACCCATTCTTTGGAAATTAGGCCCCTTTAACATATCTCAGATTGGACACTCAAAATCACTAGTCACTTTTGAAAATTTCATCTAATATCTCTATGTTTTCATTACTTTGAATGCTCAGCAAAAGAGAAAGATGTCCTTGTTTTTAAGGTCTGCTCAGGAGAAGTAACAAAGCAAGGAAAGTTTAGATTATTGGTCAGAGACAAGTGTACATTCTAGCTAGAAATGGGGATGAATCTAGTTTGTGTGACAGCAGTCCCAAGTCACTTCAAAAGAGAACTTTTCAGAATGTACATTTTCAAATGAATGAAATATACTGACTGTTTTTGTAAATGTAAATTAGTGTCCTCAATGCTATGCTGAAACCTTTATCTTTCAGTGACATTAGACTTTTTTCAATATTGTGGGCTTCAAACCTTACGGAACTTGATTTCACAAAGAATTTTAGTTTGTTTATGCGGGTATTTTATGTGCCTCTTCCACAAAGACATTCAAAGCATAAGAGAGGCATGTCTGATTTGAATGCTGTTAAATATCCTCCTTTTCTCAGTTTTCAAATGGGTAACTTTCCAAAACACACGGAAAGGACGATAAAATATAAAAAGGGTAGAGTTAGAGAAAAAGGTCACCCCACAGTCTAACAAAAACAGAAATAGAGAAAAATACAAAAGACCTTTCATACAATTTTCAAAAAAGCTGTTGGTTTAGCTTTCTGTCAGCCTGTGCAGAGACAGATCTAACTAATGCTTCAAACAACTGAGATTTCACAAGACCATTATTGAAGTAAATATTAACACACTGTAGCAATCCACATAGCAATTTCTCTGATTTCATAATTATGTTTCTAACTTGCTCTTTTATTGTGAACAAGCCTTTTTCTTTTTATTACTGTACAGGTTTTATGCACACAATGTTCTTTGGTCAGCTGCTTGTTTACTGAAAGTGTACCCACATGTTTTTGTGTAAATCTTTAACCTCGCATTTTCTATGTAATATGGCCTAGTAATCATCATCTTGAGTATTAATTAGAGTTCCATAAGAAAATAAAGAATGCCGTACCATGGCTGAAGAATTGTACAAGCAGCATTAGCTATGTCTGAACCAAAAGGGAATAAATGAGTTGGCTTAAAGGATAAACACAGCTCTGATAGTTTAAACTAATGAACAGGTGGACAGAACAAGCACAAGGCAAAATTGGATACCGATACCTAGGAAGGGAAGACAGAAGCATTTGCAACTAAAATTCAAGGAGAAAAATAGAAAAACACTTGAGGTCAAGAACATAATTCCTCCCTCCACATATCAGAAATAATATCAGAAAGAGAGTATTTGGGGCTAGCTGAAAGGGTAGATGTCTGTATGTCACAATTGCAAAGAAAGTTCCATTAAAAAGTGGGCAGAGGTAGACTTGAAAGAATGAGCATAAATATTCCCACACACCATTTAAGGGATGAACTGAAATTTGGCAGGGAAATAGAAGTCATTGGCCTTTGTGATTAAGCACTGTTTCGAGGGAAAGGTTGAATCAGTAAGATGTACAATAGCTTTCTCCATTTGAAAAGTTTGGAATGGCCCTTTGGAAAATTAGGTAGACTTGCCTGGAAATTGCAAGAAATAGCCCCAATTCCTGCTTTGCAAACCAAAACACAACAGGTGCAGCCAGGGGAGGATTCCTGCATGCAGGGGAATCCTCAGGAGGTGCAGCGTTCCTGTAGCATCACCCTGGCTCCTAAACACTGATATTGGGAGCATGGGAAATAGCTCGTACCTGCTAGCACTTAAAGGGCCTTTGGCAACCAATGAAAATTAGAGCAGTCTTCAGGCTGCTCTGATTTATGCAGTGGACCAGTTTGGCATCTAGGTGGCCTCAGGATTGAGTCAGTGCAAAGGTGATTTATAGCCACCTTTTCACCCTCCCTTGCAGACTGATGCTGAAACATACTTGACTATACCAAGGAATAGTAGTAAATAATGGCAGTAAGCTGATAGTAGGAATTTGGGAAACGATTGCTTATAGGAAAGAATAATTACAGATGAAGATGACAGCAAAAATCATAGAGGTTAATGAAAAGGGATGAGTTAGTAGTACGTGCATATGATGCTGGATATAACTCGGGCACTAATTTTGTTGGCATGTTACATGAATGCGTCTTTACACAAGGCCTCATTTTTAGAGGACTGACACCAGTGGAACACAGGCATTGCCATATCAGATCAAATGAGTGGTCCATCTAGTCTTCTATCCTGCAGATAAAAGGTGACCAAGTATGGAATAACCCATCCAAAGTTATTCTGAACTTCAATCAGTTAGAGCTTGACTTATGCACTGAAGCATGAGGGGGTGTTATTCCTTATACATTTTTATTCTGCCTGATGTAACTGTTGGTGTTATGATTATCCATACAATCATATTATCCATTTTTGTTTTGTTTTTGTTTTTCATTCTGCTATGATAAATGATAAATGATAAATTCTGCTATCATTTCAATGATAAATTGGGGCAATGAATTCAACAGGTTAAATTTGCTTTGTGTAAAAATGGAGGCATGCCTCCTAAAGATTCATGACACAATCCAGGCCAAGTCATGGACACAAAAAGGGGCACAATTCTGACTGTTTAGGGGGAAACATTACAGGATTGGAGATGAGAATATGAGTGTAAATCTAAACCGAAGAGACTTTAGGGATTGTCTTCACTGCATTGTTAGCTTGAGCCACAATTCAAGTGTTAGACCTAACTAGATTTCTATGCACACACACAGGTCTCTGGATCGAGTTAAGTGGTCCTATCTTTAAGCTTGAACTGACTGGGCTGACAGACGGGGCAGGTTGAAGCACTAATGCTCCAAACGCTCAAACTAGTAATGCAGGGAGGATGCAGCAACCTGAGTTACAACTGTTAATCCAATCTCTCTGTGTTGCTTCACTGTTGTTTTGCAATGTTGTCACACTCACTAAAGCAAGGCTAGCTCAAAAGCAGTAACTCAGGTGTACTAACTCAAGCTTCACTGAGCAGTGAAGACAAGCCCTAAGGCCAATTAGATTTCCCATTGGAATTATTAAAAGAAGAACAAAAGAGTCAGGAAAACTATATTCTCCATTTCAGCTAGCTAATTTTTGATGTCTAAGTGCTAGGGGAGCCAAAAAGAGTAAAAACACAAAAGGGAAATAGAAAGTGAAAAGGATGCTATTTCATCTGCCTTCTGTACTGCTGCTAATAAGGTATATTCGTCTCTTGATTCATGTGTATAAGCTCCATGAAACTTGACAGCCATGAGGTAAGCGATAAAGTCCCATCATGGACTAAAACCTAGTTAACGATAGAAAATAAGTAGAAATAAATAGCCAATATTCACCAAAGACAGAGATTAATGAGGGGCTGCTTCAGGGGTGGATCAACATAAGGGCCCTTGCTATTCAATATATGTATTAACATCCTGGATGAGAGGGTGACCACGGAGATTGTGTGGTTTGCTGGCACTACTAAATTATATAGGTTAGTTAAAACTAGGGATGAGTGTGAGGAACTGCAGAGGGGAAACTGCAACACAATGGCAAGTGAAATTGACTACAAACAAGTGCAAGGTGGTGGACCACAAGGAACAATTCAAACTACCTGTTTATTCAACTGACTTCTCAGTTACTTGTAACCTCAAGGCATCAGTATGGACTGCTCAGTGAATGTGCTTGCCCACTTTGTGGGTCAACCAGGTAAATAAGAGGTTAAGCTGTTTTAAGAAGAGAATAGTGACTAATATGATAGATATTAGGACTACAGTATATTAATCAAAGCCTTCACCTTAATGTACGTTCAGCTCTGGGCATCTCATGTACCAACATACGTAGCACAAATAAAAAAAATGTTTGATCTTTTCCAGCAGAGCCCTTACTATGTTCCTACTCTACTGGGACTCGTGCATTAAGGGTATTGGCTGTACTATTTGTTCAGTTCTGCTCTTGGAAATGTGGTGCACTTTGATATCTGTGTTGTCAAGCTGACTGTTGCACAAGTATGCTCACTGCACCTACAGTGAAGCATCTGTACCAGGGTTCCTATGCACTCATAAGGAGTCTCCTGCTGGCCTCAGGTGGGCCAAGGGGAGGAGCAATGAGATCCATATTTATGTGAATCCAATGGCATCTACTTGTGCAACTGGCATAGAGGGATTGCAGCTACATAGACTTGGAAAAGAAGATGGTGGGGTGAAGCATGGAAGGAAGATTACAGAGGACTATGCAGCAACCCTATGTCCTGGCCCTGGTTGAGCGCTGGATTTCATTTCCCCAGTCCATCAGCATTTTGAGCACATAGAGCCTGATTACTTTGGCTTTATGCAGCTGGATCACATTTCACCTATTGTGAAACGCATCCACGTGTCAGAAGGCAGCACTGTGCCAAAAGGAGCCATATAGATGAACAAGGAAATGTAAAGTATAATCAAACAAGAAAATGCATATAAGAAATATTAAAAGGCCAGGTTCAAAGAAATACAAATGCAAACAAGGTAAGAAAAACAAAGTTAGAAAGTGAAATGGAGTAAAAGAAATAAAGGCAAATGATAAGAAATGTATTATACACTGGAAGGCATCTTCTAAGCCACCATGAGATGAAACACTGTACTACTGGGAGCTTAATGACAGACACATTTTTTATTTTTGTTTTTGGTCATTTGAGATTAACACTTGAGTTGTGAAAGTGCTCAGAAATGACTGATAGTAGCAGTTTAAGGCCCTGATTTGAGAATGGGTTTAAGCTATGCCAAAAAGAAGGTATAGTGATAGTGTGCACAAATTCATAGATTTCAAAGCTGGAAGGGACCATTATGATCATCTAATCTAATCTCCTTTATACACAGGTCATAGAACTTTCCCAAAATAATTCCTAGAGGATGTCTTTTAGGAAAAAAAAAACGTATTTAAAAATTGCCAGTGATGGAGAATCTACCATGACAATTGATGAATTGGTCTAATACAGGGATCGGCAACCTTTGGCACGTGACCCATCAGGTAAATCTGCTGGCGGGCTGGGACGGTTTGTTTACCTGCAGTGTCCGCAGGTTCGGCTGATCACAGCTCCCACTGGCCACAGTTCGCCATTCCAGGCCAATGGGGGCTGCAGGAAGCAGCAACCAGCTCATCCGTCAGCTTCCCACAGCTCCCATTGGCCTGGAACGGCGAACTGCGGCCAGTGGGAGCTGTGATCAGCCAAACCTGCGGACACTGCAGGTAAACAAACCATCCCGGCCCACCAGCGGATTTCCCTGATGGGCCGCATGCCAAAGGTTGCCAGTCCCTGGTCTAATAGTTAATTACCCTCGGTGTTAACAATTAATGTCTTATCTCCAGTGTGAATTTGATTATCTTCAACTTCCAGCCATTGGATTCTGTTATGCCTTTGTCTGCTAGATTGAAGAGACCATTATCAAATATTTGTTCCCCATGTAGGTGCTTACAGACTGTAATCAAGTCACAACTTAACCCTCTCTTTGTTAAGCTAAATAGATTGAGCTTCTTGAGTCTATCGCTATAAGGCACATTTGCTAATCTGTTAATCATTCTCATGGCTCTTCTCTGAACCCTCTCCAATTTATCAACATCCTTCTTGAATTGTGAATACCAGAACTAGACACAGTATAACTCGTAACTTCTAACACATGCAAAACAAGGCATGTGAGGGGTGACCTGTGCCAGAGCAGTTGTCCGTGAAGGAATTCTAGCTGAGTTAACAATGAGTAAATCATGGTAACCTCACCTTACAGTTTGGTAAACTGAGGCACAAAGAACCAGCAACGGGACCCATATGCCCTCACTCCCTCTTTCCTGCTGTAATCACTAAAATCCTTGGAACCTGTACTATAATATAATATGATAGGCTAACAACATCCATAAGTCAGTGGTTCCGAAACATTTGATCATGTGTTTGTTTATAGTATTTTAAATACCCTGTCAAACCCTGATGTTTTGGGCTCCCTCTATATTTGCATCTCCCTCAAACTCCCAGAAAAAGTCACCATTGGTTCACTGCATATTATTTTTATATCACTGCACTGATGTATTTGTTTTTCCTCCTTTCTTACACAGACTATCACCAGCAACTCCACTTCTACCACGAGTTCAGTTTTAAAGTGTAAACCATCCCCCTAACTCCTCAGACAATCAGGCACCTCCCTCTATAGCAGCATAAATCCCCTGAAGTCTATGCCCCACCAAGGGCTTGTCCACTCTCACTGCTGCTGTTCAGAAGAAGGATTGGGTCCCTGCAGCTTTCAGGTGTAAGAGAGCAGAAAATCCATTGATCTGTTATGAAGTGTACACTCATGGCCTGGAAGTCCAGAGCCAGGGATGTGCCACTAGGGCTTGCTTCTTATGTAACCCAATACTCAGTAACTTACTCCCATCTTGGAGTCACTTTCCCAACAAATTCCTGGAGATTTCATCACATGACATAATCTCTAATTAAAGATTAATCTTTAATTCCTGGAAACTCCAGGACAATCCTGGAGGGTTAGCAACCCGACCAACCCCACAGAATAGCTTACAGAATCTGGAATTGCTGACATCACCAGAGTGTCTGAGCCTGTAAAAATACTGTTACCAGTGCTCCTGGGAGGACAACAGAGAGGGGAGACCACTGTAGCCATATGTCTCTGAAGTCAAAATTCTGTAGAGGTAAGAGGGGACTTGTCTATCTTCTTCCCCTGACCCCTGAAGTGGTTGCCGCTATCACTACATCTTTCCTGCCTGGAAAATTGTGGGTCTTCTTTAAAGGGCCTCACCCCTTGAAAAATGACATTCCTCAAATCTTAATTGTCCAGGGTTAACATGTGTCTGGGGCATTGTAGATGGAGAAGAATCAGTCTGAGTATAGTCTAAGTGAAATGTGTTTCATCTACACATGTATGTGTCAGTCCTGGAATACAGGTAGTCACCACAGGTTGCAGGGCTATTCCTTCTTTCAGGACCCTTCGCCCAACACCACAGTCTGTTTCACAGAGAGCAAGTCTGCCTCAAGAACTGACACTAAGCAGAGCCCACGGCAGAGGACAAAATTCTCTTTCCCTCACCCCTGAACCTTGTACACTAATGAAAGCACACAGTTCTCCCAGGACTGACTGTTTGCTCACATGCTTAGAATAGAACCTGAAAGGCTGTGTGTAACAACAGTGCTTGATGACATCTGCAAAGCAGTATACGGTTTAATGTGTTAATTTTACAATAAGACTTTTAAAATGATATAACAATAAATTGCAATCATTGTTTCATCAGGTGTTTCTTTCCCTAGCAAGAAATTACTCGGGGCCCATTTAAGGAAACCAGTATCGGTGTATTATAGTCTGATAAGATTCTATGCATGTGTAGCTCTCCTATTGTTAATAGGAGAAATATTTACACCTTAAAGGCCCACACTGCATTACTCAGACCCTCCAAACTTCCTTAGTGCCAAGGGGACTTTTAGATAAATCAGGAATAGATCAGTTCCTTAGTAGGTGAATATAGAATATATTGCACACTAAACCATCTCTCATCTTTAGAATATATCAGATTTCAAGACAATATCAAGTTAGTTGCACTGAATATTTTCCAGATTTTACAATCCAACATTTCAGCCCCCTGGATGATTTCAAATAGTGCTTATGGCTGGAGTTATTAAAACAAAGTTTGTGAGTTGAGAGGCTAAAAAACAAAACACTAGTGCGCCTACATTTAATTACTAGTGACTCTAAAAGAATACACTCTCACAGTGACAGATGACATTTAGCCTTTCTGACTTCGTAACCTACATGATGATAAAATGGGGTTACATTTTTTGAATTAAATTGATAACACGACCAAATCGATTTCATTAGTGTATCTGTCATATTTGCTGTTAATGATGGCTAACAGTGGAATAGAACCTGACAACAATCCCTGAAAAACTGTGCAGAACAAAATTATATTATACTGGCATTCATGAATTTTAATACCCTTTTTTATCATGAGTTTTTTTTAACTCTCTTTTTAAATTCTAAGCTCACAAGAAGAGAATTAAACTTTCTGCACCTGTCTCAGCTGCTATTATTTCTATTGTTACAAGTTAATAGGCTTGAGAATGGAAGACATTTCCACTAACTAAAACAAAAAAAAGGCCTCATTGAGAGTCTCTTGTGAGTGCTTCGGGGGGAACCAATGAATCTGTGCTGCTCAATTGTTGACATCAGAGTCATTTCTCCTGAATGACTTGAGAGCTTCAGGACACCCAAATTGCTGTTTAGAAGACTGTTTGTGGAAGATGCCATTTGTATTAATAGACTGTGGGGTATATTTTCCTCTTGACACTTGTGCATAACTCCCTTTAATGCTAATGGGGGTGCTGAAAGATGCAAGAGGAGAATATACTTATTTGCCTGCCATGAATCATCATAGGGCTATAATCCCATTAGAAGAGCTTAAATGTATGTGAATTAGAAGTGTATAAGTAAGGAACTACTCAGCTTATAGCTTCAATTGAGAACACCAAAATACCCTTAGGTAATGAGATAACTTGACCTGCCTCGTACTTGAAAATGTGGTAAGATTTTTATTAACATATCATACTGAGCTGTAAGACCATTATCCTCTCCTACTTCAAATCCCTCATTAAGATCCACTTCTTTGGTAACACCTACAGGAAGCTGGCTGATTAATAATGGATAGGCTGAGGGGCAGTCTGGCACAGTTAATGTATATTTATATATATTTCAGAAGACTAGAAGAAACTAATGTTGTACCAGCATTTAAAAAGTGTAAATGGGATGACCTGGGTAATATAGGCCTGTCAGCTTGCCATCAATCCCAGGAAAAATAATGGAATTAAAGAAGGCTAATACAATTAATGCCAAACAAGGTGAGTTTATGGAAAATAGATCCTGTGAAACTAATTTGGTGCCTTTTTTGATGAGATTCCAAGTTTGGTTGATAAAGGTAATAGTGTTGATGTCATATACTTAAACTCCTGTAAGGCATTTGCCTTTGTGCCACACAACATTTTGTTTAAGTAACTAGAATGATACTATATCAACATGGCACACATTAAATGGATTAAATTAGCTAACTGACAGGTCACAAAATGTCATTGTAAATGGGTAATTATGAAGGATACGATTCTGTCATGGAGGTCGCAGATTCCGTGACTTTCTGGGGCCTTCATGATGTTTTCTGGGGCAGGGCGGAGCAGCTGTCAGCCTTGGGGCTGCTGAACAGCTGACTGGTGGCCGGCCCCGGGGCAGTAGAGCAACAGCCACCGGAACAATGGCCGCAGTCAGCCCTGGGGCCACCCCAGCTTTGGGGCAGCAGCCCCAGGAACAGCTGTCCTGCAGCAACCCCGGGACCACTGGAACAGCAGCCAGTTCTGGAGCAACAGCAATTGGAACAGTTGACCAGCGGTCAGTCCTAGGACCATCGAACAGCTGACTGGCAGCCAGGTCTGGGCCAGCCAGAGCTGTGGTCCCTGGCCTACTGGAGCAGTGGCCTGGGTTGGGCACCCCCACCTGGGGCTGGGGCTTGGCAGTGCTCTGTTTGTCCCCCTACCCCCAGGATTTTTTAGGAAAAGTCAGGGACAGGTCCTGGGCACCCATGAATTTTTGTTTATTGCCCAGGACCTGTCCCTGACTTTTACTAAAAACACTAGTGACAGAATCATAACCTTAGTAATCACCATAGAGCAGATGTGTTTCTAGTGGGATCCTGCAGGGTACAGTTCTTAGTCTTATGCTGTTTGATTTTATATTTTCTTCCAGGTCATTGATAAAAATGTTAGTCTGCAGATGACATAAAGTTCAGGGCAATGGCAAAGAAAAAGAATAGGTCACTGATACAAAGTGATCTGGATCACTTAGTAAACTGGGTGCAAGCAAACAATATGCATTTCTATATGGCCAAATTTAAGGGCAGACATCTAGGAACAAAGAATATAGGCCATACTTACACAATGAGGGGACTTTATTCTGGGAAGCAGAGACTCTGAAAAGGACTTGGGGGGTTATGGCAGATAATTTGATGAACATGAGCTCCAGTTCAATGCTGTGGCCAAAATGGAAAACTCAAGTAGGAGTAGGGAGGTTATATTACCTCTGAATATGGCTCAGAGAAGAGCCATGAGAATGACTTAAGGTTAGCTTACCCAAGTGAATGTTAATGGCTCACTTCATCAGTTTATAAGTACCTATATGGGTGACAAAACTTTGATAATGATATCTTCAATCTAATAGGCAAAGATATAACAAGATGCAACAGGTGGAAGTTCAGACTACAAATAGGGTGCAATTTTTTAACGGTTATGGTTATTAATCATTGGAAAAATGTACCAGGGTTGTGGTGGATTCTCCATTGCTGGCAATTTTAAATCTAGAGTGGATGTTTTTCTAAAAGTTGTGCTTTAGTTCAAACAGAAATTAATTCAATGAAAGTTCTGTGGCCTATGATATTCA
The DNA here is from genome assembly GCF_027887155.1 of Malaclemys terrapin pileata. Taxonomy (NCBI): domain Eukaryota; kingdom Metazoa; phylum Chordata; order Testudines; family Emydidae; genus Malaclemys; species Malaclemys terrapin. The sequence continues at coordinate 33,596,411 of NC_071505.1, forward strand.
GGAGGTCAGGCTAGATGATTACAATGGCTCTTCCAGCCTTATAATCTATTAATCTATATTTTAAAATGGTATATATGCAGATATAATGTACATAAAGTGCTTCCTGTTTTGCTTGTATCTTTTTCTTTCGCTTCCCCACATTTCTTGTCTTAAACTTCAAATTGTTCAGCCAGGGACCATGTCTTCCTATATGTCTGGCTAATGCCTGGTACGTTGTGGATGGCAATGAGATACAAATAATACTACTCACATTTTAAAGGGCTTACCCTAAGCATTGGTTCATTGGGATTCAGCACCACAGTGACAGCATGAAATAAGGAAAAGCAAAGAAACATAAGGGAAGGAGATAAAAGGACAACAGTAGGAAGAAAATAAGGTTTAAGAGAGCAGAAGTAGTGCAAACATTCAGCTGTGCATGTCTAACAGGGAAGTTATTTGATTTTGTAATTTTCAGACAATGTAGATTTCTTCCCCGAGTGGGCATGGTGGACAATATCACCCATAAAGCTTCACAAAAGCAGAAACTATTCCACCCACTGGGAGTAACAGAGAACAATTTTGCCTATTAACTCCTATAGAAATAATGAAATTGTATTAGGTTTCAAATATTTGCAATTCTTCCTTCTCCTGCTTTTACACTGTTCTGTTTTTTCATTGTAAAACTTAGTCTCAGATCCACTCCCAAAGTAGGCAATTGCATAGAATGAGATTGATGAAATGAAACAGTCTAAAAAATATATAGAGAGAATGCTGGTGATATGCTTAGTCATTTGTTTGGTACCAACTTGGTAGGTGTTCCGGTAGTTAAGATAAACTGGTGGCCATGGAATAACAAAAGAGTAACTAATGCAATATAACTATGCATCATTAGTTCACGGACACAGACAACATTGATCTGCAGCATAGACATTAAAATGTATCATTGTTCTCCAATGCATTCTCCTTGCCTTACTTTCTTAGCAGGGGTGGCTCTAGGCACCAGCTAAACAAGCTGGTGCCTAGGGCGGCAAAATGTATGGGGCGGCAAAATGCCGAGCTACCGCTCCCGCCTGGGGGGTAAGTGGCCGCTGCCCGCAGGAGAGCTGCGCGAACAAGCCGAGGAGCGGCCCATCCTTTGAAGCCGGGGCAGGACCGTGCTACCGGCGCCTGCCTGAGGAGGGGTGGCTGCTTCCCGCTGCCTGCAGGAGAGCGGTGTGAGCAAGCCGAGGAGTGGCCCGTCCTCTGCAGCCGGGGCAGGGCCGTGCTACCGGCTCCGCCTGGGGGGTGGGCGCTGACAGCGGGAGAGCAGCGGAAGCCGGTAGCCTGGCCCTGCCCCGGCTTCAGAGGACGGGCCACTCCTCTGCTTGTTCACGCCGCTCTCCCGCGGCAGCGGGAAGCGGCCACCTCCCCCTCAGGCGGGAGCCAGTAGCGCAGCCCTGCTCCGGCTGCAGAGGATGGGGGAACATGGCGCCCGGGTGGTCCGCTCCCCCTCGGCTTGTCCCTGCCTCTGCCTCCTCCTCCTCCTCCTCTCTGCGCCGCCTCCTGCCAGGGGAGGAGAGAGGGGAGTGGAGCGGCAGCCCGGGCTGAGCCCAGCTCATGCTAGGGCCAAGGCGAAGCCCAAGGATGAGCAGGGCTGGGATCCAGCAGCAGCCCCAACCCCTGGCCCTGGGAGCAGCGGTGACCGGAGATGACTCCACCTCAGGCCAGATCTACAGCAAGGTAAGAGTCGGGCCAGGCGGGAGGGTCCCCAGGACCCCTGGGGAGAGGACCCCTGGGGAGCTTCTGCCTGCTGGAGCCCCAAAGGCTGCTGCCTCCCTCCCCAGCCCCTCACAGCACTCCAGTGCCTGGAGTCTCCTTCTGCCTCCCCTCCTGCAGAGGGCGAGCGACCTGGCAGAGAGGAACAGCATTTGCCCCCAGCAAGCCCAGCACCTCTTCCTTGGATCCTCCAGCCACAGAGCTCTCTCCATTGCATGCCCCTCGGGCTCCCAGCTGGGCGGCCTCAGAGCTGGGAAAACGCCAGCAGGGCTGGGTCCAGTGTGTATCCGAGCTCGTGGGGAGCTCTCTCACCCCAATGACTAGCGCCTTATCTACGGCAAGTACAGTAGTGCAATAGGAGTGTGACGTGAAAAATATCATGTCATGTTGTGACACGGTCACTCAAATCATGATTACATGTGTGCACTGTGCTGCCCTATCGGTGCCATTTGCACTAATTTCCGTTTTGCGTTGGTGCCAGTGGTTATAGGGCTAAAATGCCAGGACAAAAATGAAAACGACTTTCTGGTGCTGCTTACCGGCAACAGAGAGAAACAGCAAAAAGAATTAGAAAAACTCTCATACTTCAAAAATGTATTTTAAAAAAGTCGACTATCAAGGAGAAAGCTCTAAGCAATGCATTGAAGGTGATTATTCATCAACTGATGAAGACCGATCGAACCAAAGATTACCTTTATCAACTGATAAAGATGAACAACAATCTGACCAAAGATTATCTTCACTAACTGATAAAGACGAACAATCACAATCCATCCAAAGATTTACTACTTCAGCTGAAGAGTCCAGAAATGAAGAACTGTTATCCAAATCTAAAACTGAAGAACAATTATTGGAAGGTGGAGAGACTGACATAGGATCGGATCCAAGTATATGGCTGACAATAATTATTGATACAATGTGAATTATTATTGTGAAAAAAGTCCCTTCAAAACTAGATCCTACATTTGAATATCCATTTAATGAGTCAAATCATCGATTTATGCCATCCAGTATGAAGAAAAAAATGAAAAATGGGGAACAAATTAATAGATCGTGGTTAGTGTATTCACAGACCAAAGATGTAGTTTTTTGTTTTTGCTGCAAACTGTTCTGTAACTCGGACATTTTTCTGGCAACTGCAGGTTTTAATGACTGGCGAAATTTGCATCAGCATTTGAAAGAACGTGAAACATCAAAAAATCATTTATGCTCATTGACAAATTGGATTGAGCTGTCAAATAGATTACGTACCGGTACAACAATCGATGCAGTACAGCAACGTCAACTAAATTCAGAAATTCTACGTTGGCAAGCAATGTTGGAACGTTTACTGGCAATCATTAATTTCCTAGCCGAACAGTGCCTCGCATTCTGTGGATCCTCAGATATTTTATATGAGAATAACAATGGAAATTTCTTAAAATTGGTTGAGTTATTGGCAAAATTTGATAATGTTATGGCTGAGCATGTACGAAGAGTGAAAGATGGAGAGATTCACACCCATTATTTGGGTAAAAATACACAAAATGAGATAATAGAATTAATTTCTAATGGAGTGCGTAATGAAATTTTATCGACTTTGAAACATGCCAAATATTACTCAATTATAGTTGATTGTACTCAAGATCTGAGCAAAACTGAGCAAATGTCAATAGTTTTACGATTTCTGAAAACTGATGAAAATGCAGAAGTGAAAATTTATGAACACTTTCTAGAATTTATACCAGTGAACGAAACCACTGGGAAAGCCCTCACAGATGTAATTCTACAGAGATTGGAACACTATGGAATATCTTTAGAAAATATGCGCGGCCAATGGTACGATAACGGCTCAAACATGCGAGGACGACATGCAGGTGTTCAGCAAAGAATATTGAATTTAAACAATTGAGCTTTTTTCATTCCTTGCCATGCACATTTACTCAATCTGGTTGTCAGTGATGCCGCCAAATCATCTAAAGATGCCGTTTCATATTTTACCACAGTGCAAGCAATTTACAACTTTTTTAGTGCTTCCACACACCGTTGGGCACTCTTGAAGAAGCATTTTGAACAAAAACTCACACTTAAACCTCTGAGTCAAACTAGATGGGAAAGCAGGATAGAAGCTATTAGACCATTCCAATATTCATCAGGAGAGATTTACGATGCACTATTTGAAATAAGCCAGGACTTGTCGTATGATCCTTCATTTCAACATGAAGCTGAAACATTGGCTCAGAAAATGATGCAGTTTCAATTTTCATGTTGCATGGTTATTTGGCACAATATTCGAAATCAAATTAATTTGACCAGCAAAGTTATGCAGAACATAACCATAGACATATCCGAGGCAAAGAAGATTTTGAATAAAACGTTGGAATATTTAAAAAAATACCGTTCAGATGAAGGATTTGAAGAAACTGTCAAAGAAGCAATAACAATAGCAGAGGATCTTGATTTTGAACCAACGTTTGCACCTCAAAAATTCATTCATCCTCGGAAAAAAACAAGACAGTTTTGTTATGAGGCTCATGATGATCCTATTCTCGATCCAAACGAAAGGTTTAAAGTTGAATGTTTCTATTGTATTTTGGATGTAGCTATAACTTCCATTGAAGAAAGATTTTGTCAGTTGCATGGTCATTGTGAAACTTTCGAATTTTTATACGATATTGGAAATATTAAAAATCAGTTTTCCAAAGAAGACCTCATGAAGCAGTGCCAAGACCTACATTTAGCGCTCAGTACTGATAACGCTGCTGACATTGATGCAGTAGAATTGTATGATGAATTAATAGCTTTATTTGAGCTAATAAGTCCTAAAACTTCTCCTCTAAAAGTATTAGAATTTATAGCAAGAAATGATTTTTTCACTCCAAACACTGCTATAGCATTACACATTCTTTTAACATTACCAGTATCAGTGGCTTCTGGTGAGCGCAGTTTCTCAAAACTGAAATTACTAAAAAATTATTTGAGGTCCACCATGTCTCAAAATCGTATGTCAGGACTGGCATTAATTTCAATTGAAAGTACTATTGCAAAAAATTTAGATTTCACTGATTTATTAAAAGACTACGCAAGTATAAAAAACAGAAAAATTCAGTTCATATAAATTCTTTTAATTTATGAGAAACTGGAAGACACTAAAGTTTTTCTTTACAGTGTATAGTTGAACTCAAATTGTTTGTAATTGTGTTTTTGTTAAAATTAAATATTAAAATTACATTAGTAGGATGTAGTGTTTTATTTCACTAACTACAAATTCTCTGTTTTCATTTTTTTTTTAATTTTAAAAAGTCAAAACAAAACTGCAAAGTGCAAACATGTGTAAAAGCCAAAAAAAAAGAACGGGGGGTGGGGGGGCAGCCAAAATTTTTTTTGCTTGGGGCAGCAAAAGACCTAGAGCCGGCCCTGTTTCTTAGAAGATATGCTAGTAGATTTCCATCCTCTTGAATTCTGTAGTGGTTTTAAGCAAAAGAAGTGATACACTGGGCAACTTTAAAGAACTTTACAGCATGATTACAGATATATATGTCACACAAACACCAACAATTCTGTTCAACTAACATTTAGAAATATATACAGATATTGTTAAATCCACCATTCAACTCATAGTTGTGATAAGATACAGAAGCATTGTTTACTGTCTAAATCTAATTAAAGAGTATTCAGGAATGAGAAGGAAATCAATGTCTAATATTTATCCTGTTGTTTTCCTCATCACTGCTAATATGTCATAGAAAATGCCAATACAGTGAACTCATACACGTGCTTTGTTGCATTTACAATGATAGCGACAAGGTCAGTTGTGACAGAATATGCTGCAAATCACCAACAAGTTCTTCAATGACTAACTGGGTTATCAAACAGCTTAGTCAAAGTCTGCAGACAAATATCAGTAAATAACAAATGCTAACTGCAGGATCTCTTTGATCATAAATATATCTTTGATTTTAACCGTAGAACCATCAACTGATTATCTGTAAGAGCCTTGACAGTTCACAGGTTAAATAGTTGGATTTTTTTGTGGTGAAAGAGCTATCCAAATACAGTGTACTGTCTATTTTATAAATAATTTTGTTAATGTGATTTTGCAATAAATCAAGGGAGTTTCTAGAAGTAAACATCTCTCCATAAACCGGGCAACTGACTGAAAATATAAGGATGCAATTTTCGTTGTCACAAAGCTGGGAGAGAAGAATCTTGAAAAAGCTGGTAAACCTTTTCCTGGCATGGCTTTCCATTGTGCTCACACTAGATCCAATTCTTCCTCCATCCCACACCAATCTGATATTGTTACAGTAGATTATTAACACTGAGAAATCATGAAGTGAAGATTACAAAAAGTGATATTTTACATTACATTCTCACATTGGGGCTTTAGCGCAAATTGTGTCCTACCTTTGGACTTTGTCAAGTGAAGAGATATGTTTCTCACTTTTAGGCTATTAATTTTGAATGATTATTAAGTCAATTTTTTAGTATCCATAGAATTAGAAAAAGGATTATCCAGAACTAGTGGTTTCAATGAATCCTTGGCAAGCAGCACATTATTAAAAGAAATATTACCCTGTTTGCTTTTTTAGCCTGGACTATAATTATTTGAATGCATATTAAGTGTTGTTAGATGTCTATAGAAGATGCTTACAGCATAATGTTACAGAGGAAAACTGATGGGTCTCATTTACTCATTTTGAAAGTATTTCTGCACCAAAAGCTGCAGATATGTGCCTAGTGAGATTTTCCAAAAGTGCTCTGATTGATTTTAAAAGGTATTTAGGCACTTACATTTCATGGTAGTTTGGTGCCTAAATACCTTTAAAAATCTGACCCCAAGTGCCTAGATGCTTTTGAAAATACTTCTAGACATGTATCTGCATCTTTAGGTACAGAAATACCTTTCAAAATCTGGCCCATACTTGTTATTTACACTCAGATAAGTCAGTGAACTGTATAGTAGAAGGAGGTGTATGAAACTGAATACCTCCACAATATTAGAAAAGGTTGAAAGGACTTTGGGTGAAATCTTGGTTTCTCTGAAGTCAGTGGGAGATTTGCTATTGACTTCAATTAAGCCAAGATTTCACTCATTATGTCAAACCATCTTGCAAAGACATAAGACAGTGACCAAAGACCACAGGGACTGGGCTTTGGTGTATCTGTGCTGCCCAGCATTCACAATCTGACCCCACTGGTAACTTCCTTTAGGCTTGTGGCAAACAGTCCATGAAAGGCAAAAGAGCTAAAATAAGGTAACGATCAATCAAAAGGATATAAAATGTTGTGAGCGTGCGGAAAATTAATCAGTCTATTTCCATAGTAAGGATACCATTTTCTCATTGTAACTCATGTGAAATAATAAAATGGCTCATTTGACTTGATTTCTTGTAATTTGGACTTCAGTAAAAATCTTTTAGCAACTTATTTGGAAACTTAGGTGATCATCAACAAAGTATTCTAATGAATTATTAGTTGACTTTTCGCTATTTTCTCTCTGTCAAATATTGTCATTTACTATGATGTCCAAGTCAAGCATATTATCTGGGAGAAGAAAAAGGGACAAACTGCTTCTGCTTTTTCAGTATCTTCTCTATTGCCATCTGCTCTAAAGTAGGTGAGTACTTCTGTCTCTGAAATAAGTGTATACACATATCCTGAGCTGAGGAATGCTAAGCTTCTTGGCAGCATTTTATAATTCAAAATAAGTCATGTTATGTTTTAATTTATTGAGCCAGATCCTCAAGGGTGTGATTGGATTCAGCTCCATTCACTATAATGAGCAGAAAAGTAATTTTTACCATTTTACTGAAGTCTGTGAAGTTGCATCTTTTTACACCAGCTGAGGCTCCAGCCCAGTGTATTGGTTTTTAACTAACTTTGACACATAAAATATGTTGCAGGGTAAAAGCCTGCACACTGTACCATGATGTCATACTTAGAGGACCACAGTATGCTATACCATATACTACATGTTTAATAACCTGACACATTGTACAAAGAAGATATGGTGGGGCTGATTTACCATTGGGCTTAGTCCAGTTTTATGTCAGTATAATTCTACTGATTTCAATGGAGTTACACTGGCACGAAACTAAAGAAACACAATGGTTTGTATCACTCATAACTCACACAAGGTGCAGTTATGGAAGAGAACGTATTTAAGATTATTGGCAGAGGAAGGGCTAACATAAAAATGAGCAATAAACAGTATGTCTTTACAAACTATTATAACTACAGAGAATATCAGTATGAATGTAATTGAGATAATTCGAACCACTTACATTTAAAAATTCACAAAAGCAAAACAGGCCAGGCCTGGGCAGGTTCTTGGGATTCCCACTGAGACCTTTTCCACTCAGCTTCTCCGTCACACCATGTCCAGTTCTGGGACAATACTTCACCCATCTATAAACTCAGTTTCACTCCAGCTCATCATTCAGGTTACTTTATCTGGCATGTAACAGCTTTATGCCCACACTGGCTAGGCCCAGACACACGGGGTTTAGGTACCGGGGGATACCACAATTCCAAATCATGTTACACATACACAGTTTATATACATTTTCCCTTGCTATTAACATCTATACTTCTTGAATCTAATGGTTTGGACATCATACAGCTCATGTAAGGACCAATCACTTATGTCCTTCATTTATCTATATTTCAAGTTTATTAGTTCATGGTGCTCCCACTTATCTCACTAGCCTGAAAACACCATCTCCAGCACACAGCCTTTCACACCCTTGTTTACAGTTTAACCTGGCACGCAAATCAATCTATATGCAAGTTAATTCATGTCCAGCGAGATCTATGCCTACACTGATAAGGTCAACTTCTGGACTATTGGGTATGGTATGACAGTGGGGTTAAGTGAAAAAAGAATAAATGAACTCTCCTATCTACAGCTGCAAAGCTATGTCTGGATGTAAAGGAAGGTTTTATTGTATTTCAGTATTTATTTGTCATCCTTGGTTTTCAGTAATTTACAGCTCTTATTTTTCTGTTCATTACTGACAGAAATTCTTTCTGCTTTCACTTATTTTATCCATCTTTACTATGTATATTTGAGTGTTTCAAGGTTGATGTGCACATAAAAGTAAGACAATTCTCTTTTGCTTTAATTTGCGGTATCTCAATTTCTGTAGGTTTATTCTTTGCTTCACAAGCTAAATCACTGTGATTTTATATTTGATTTTCTTGATGGCCCACCCCTGCATTGGCATATGGATGATATATTTCCTGTAAAATATGGAAAGCAACCTGGGATTGTTAATTTCTATATTTAAGAAAAGGCAGTGAGATAAAATATACTTTTTCATTCATCAAATTCATGAGGCATCTGAAGAGATGAGTCTCCTAACTACTCATTTTATCAATCAAGCAAATAAGCTGGTGGAGAAAGAAAGTTAATTTTCTATCTGGAGTGGATCACTACTGTTCCTTCAAGTGAATATTCTCCTAGTGTCTTTCTATTTCATTAGCATTTAAGTACATCAGAGAGACTCCTCTGTTTATTCAGTTATTGTGGGCCATCCATTTGGGCCAGATTCTCAGATGATATAATTTGACATAGCTGCACTGACTGAAGTCATTGTATGAGCAGAGAAAGTGACTAAACTCCAGAACATTTCCATTATTTTTTTATTAAATAGGATATCACTATTTTCAGGATCCTTCATGCTTACCTACTCATTCACATTTCCCAGTACAAAGCACCATTATCTAGGTGGCTGTTCATTGGTGTGTCAAAATATGAGCCAGTTATTACTACTGAGACCACTAGCCATTAGCAGGTGTGTTTATTTAATGTTCATGTACTGTCTCCAAACTTGCTTCAGCAAATGTGACATAGCATAATATACCGTGATCTTCTTAAGAAGACCTTTCAGCATAGTATGCAAGCATTTTACCCTGCCACATGCTGTATTTGTCATCCTCTCTTTTTGATAACTTTTCTCAGTGTGTTTTATAAAAATCTTCCTAGTGGTCTTGCTTTTGCTTCTGCATCTACTCTTCTGTATTGATACATCTGCACTGCTGTGACCCAAGGACCTCTTTGGTGCCAGCTGGCAGAGCGCAAGAGGTGCATAGGGTGAGAGGTATCCTCTGGGTCTTGTCTCTACATAATAACTCATCAAAAGGGAGGTCTATATTGAAATCCTGTGTCACACTGATTATCATAATTGTTATGAAATGTATGGATGGATAATATGAAAGGCATTATGTATATAAACTGAAAATTAGACTCTTAAGATCTGTGAGGTGAGGCTGGTTACCAAAAAGTGATGAACAAGTTTCTTTCAGATATGTGATGTTTATCTATCTGTCTATCTATATGTAAATTGAGGGTTGTATGGTTCACACTGGATGCCCATTTACAGTCTGAACCAAATGCTAATGAAGGGATAGTAGAATCTTCCAGCGTGGGAATGGACAGGAAAAAATAGACTAGCAGGTGGGAGTCCTGTTTACAATTGAAGACTATAACTGTAAGTACAGGAACTCACTCTGCATCCTTCACCTAGGAAGAAAGCTGACAGTGTGTTTGATTGAAAAGGGGATCACAGCCAGGCTTGGCTGAAAAACATTGCAATGGCTTTGGGGATCAGATAAACTTTGTTAGGCCAGTGGGCGTCTAGTTAAGTAAGTCTAGGTTCTAGAATGTGTGTTATGATGTTATTTTACATGTAACTGTGACAGGGCATGAATGCCCCGCACTGGGGACTGTAGGGGTAAATTTCTCTCTTTGGGCCAAGGAGGCCACACCCTCTCGACCCTGCTGGACATGATCTGGCTGGAACCCAGCTCATTCAGGGCTCATTCTGCCGGAGGGGAAGGAGGTGTGCTGCAGGCTCCTGCTGAAGGACCGCTGGCACAGCACAATGTGGAGGTCAGCCAGATGACAGTGACCCATGCTCCCCAGGCTCCCGATGCTATAGAGGAAGGAGAGACTGGGGGAACCCTGAGACCATAAGCCACGGAGAAGCGGGTAGGAAGCATCCTAGGGAGTCTTTGCAGGAAGGTGGTTGGAGAACCAGAGACTAGCTCAATGTGTTTTGGCTGGATCCCCACCGAGCTGGTGGCCATGGGTTGGGACCTGATGGAGAGGCAGGGCCCAGGTCCTCTTATCCTGGCCACTGTCCATCCTGAGGTGGCGGCCCACCTCACCAACCCTATTGATGCTGGCTGCTAGGCCGCCCAGCCCTGCTCGTGAGGGCAGCCCTACTGACTCTGGCCGCTAGGCTGCACTGCCCTGATAGAGAGGGCAACTTTCAATGGTCTCTCTATTTTTTCCATCCATATGCAGAATGAATTTTGTTATGGGGACCAATATCAAGGTAATATGCGGATGTGCGCCCCCAGTAGAAACAAAAAACCTAAATATAATATATATTTTTAAAGGGTTGCCATAGGGATAATTACTCCAGCCAGGACAGCTTAGGCATTTTAGAACTCACTAGTCAAAGAATTAAATTTAAGCATAAGAGAGAAATAAAATTGTGAAATGCACAGACCAGTCAAAAAACAAAAATAACAGCACTTTGAAAGAATAAAATTACAGAGAATATATGTGCACTGCAGGAAGTATCAAGGAGTAACAATAATAACACAAGTATGTGTTGGGAGGTGCGAAAGAGACAGAATGTATGTGAGTGTGAGACTGTGTGTGTGTGTGTGTGTGTGTGTGTGTGTGTGTGAGAGAGAGAGAGAGAGAGAGAGAATGTGTGTGTGAGCAGGCCCGCTGACAGGAATTCTGGGCCAGGGGCAGAAGTGACAAATCCATCACTTCCAAGACTGACAGCCTGGGGAGAACCCAAAGTGTGAGGCCCAGCCCAGAGCAGCCACACGTGCCTCGGAGCCCTGTGGCCTGCCCTGGCAATATAAAAGGGCCCAGGGCTCCCAGCCACAGCTACTGCGGCAGCCAGGGGCCTCAGGGCACTTTTAAATTGCCCGGGCCCTTGGACAATTGCCTCTTTTGCCCCCCACTGTCAGCGGGCCTCTGTGTGAGACAGAGCCAGTGTGTGTCTGTGAGAGAGAGACAGAGTGTGTGTGTGTGAGAGAGACAGAGATAGTGTGTGTGTGCGTGAGAGAGAGAGAGAGGCAGTGTGTGTGTGAGAGAGAGAGAAACAATGTGTGTGTGAGAGAGTGTGTGAGACAGACACAGAGTGTAAGTGTGTGAGACAGAGACAGTGTGTGTGTGCATGTGTGTGTGAGAGAGAGACTGTGTGTGTGTTTGTGTGTGTGTGTGTGCACGCGCGTGAGAGAGACAAAGACAGAGTGTGTGTGTGCTAGCTGCGGGGGAAGTGTATGAGAGACCGTACTCTGTCTCGTTAAGCAGCGAGGCACTCACCAGTCTGAAGGCTCCTTCAGACTGCAGCAGCCGGCAGCAGCTCCCTCTAATTCCCAAGCCCAGTCCCCACTCCCCCGCTCTGCGGAGATGGGGGTACATGGGCAGGAGGGAGGGGGACACTCTGACATTAGCTCCCTCACGCCCCACCATTCTACACAGCAAGCAGGAGGATCCCGGGAGCCGCTGGCCAGGGACACCATGGCAGAGGGCAGGAGCAGCATGGCAGCAGAGCACTGGGGGAATGGCACCTGCACACAAGTCAGCGGGTGTGCACGGCTCTATTAATCAAGTGCACAGCACTTGACTGACTCTTGTGCAGCCGCACAGGTGCACAGCTTAGAGGGAACACTGGTGACTATATGGACTCTGATTGATAGGCCACCCCGTCCTTATAGAGAGGGCGAATATATTGGCTTTGGCTGTTAGGCTCCACTACTCCAGGACTCAGAGGAGTTGCGCAGACTTGGCCTGGGGTCTATAATAACCCTTTCCCCACCACAAAGTGGGACAGAGCATGCATGACCTGCAACAGTAACCTTTTGTTTACAATATTTCTACTTGCAGTCATTTGAATCTCTATTCTTTGTTAAATAAACTTTTTGTTTTTACTATAAACATATCTAAATGCTGTGTGTTGAGCATTTAGGTGTAACTGGTAAGCTGGTGTGTTCTGTTCCTTTGGGAGCACAGGATCTGGGAATTCTGTGATTGTCCAGTGGATCAAGGATTGGGCACTCTAGGGGGACACTCGGAGGACTTGGGAGTTGGAGTGTGCCTATCATTAACCTGCAAAGAGAGAAAGGGGCCTGTGGAAGGCAGTGGAAAGCAGTGCTTCTGTTTTGATAGGCTGGTGGAGTTGGTGAACTGACACCTGGCAGAGGCAGGCAAGAATGCCTCAAGCAGGGGCGGCTCCAGGCACCAGTGCACCAAGCATGTGCCTGGGGCAGCAAGCCGTGGGGGGGGCGGCCTGCCGGTCACCATGAGGGTGGCAATCAGGCTGCCTTGGGTGACGTGCCTATGGGAGGTCCGCCGGTCCCAGAGTTTCAGCGGCAATTCGGCGGCGGGTACACTGAAGGTGCGGGACCGGCGGACCTCCCGCAGGCATGCCGCCGAATCTGTGTCACCAGCGGACTTCCCGCAGGCATGCCGCCGAAGGCTGCCTGACTGCCATGCTTGGGGCGGCAAAATACATAGAGCCGCCCCTGGCCTCAAGCAAAGGGCAGGTGGTAGTGAAGTTCCTCGCAAGTCTGGGTATACCCAGGAAGGGTCAAAATTGCATTTATGCATTGCTTTCTCAGAAAGCAATACTTAGGTGCTCAACAGATTTCATAGAATCAAAATTCTTTGTAAATGATTAAAGAAAGTGAGGAAATCCAGTCAAACAAACCTTGCTTCTAGAAAGTCACAAATAAATTAACAAGGAGAAAAATATGGTTCATGGTGTATATTGGACCTCCACCTGCTCATTCACCACATGTTAAAGTTTGCATATCTCCACTGTGTACTAATTTACATACATTAATGCAAGCATATTATTGTGAGATCTTTGGGGGATGCTGCCATGGTTTCGTGAAAGCATTGCTGTGCAGCCACCAAGTTACTTTTACTCAAGAAGTCCTGAGAAGATAGCCAAGTATCTCATTACTATAATGTGGATTGCATTTAAATCGATTACATTTATGTCCCTTCTCTGCCTTGGCCTGTCTCTTTGTTACCCTCCACATTTATGATAAGAGAATGGGAGCTCACAGATTAATGCCTCACAGTGGGAAGGATAACACCTAGGAGCCTTATTTACATGTGGAAGCCCTGGGAGCCGTACTCTCTGTGGCAGCCTGCCAGGTGAGCTGTGAAGGGGCAGAAGAGTCTGGGAGCTTAGGCACTTAGGAGATGGGGCTTCCAAGCTCTTAGCTCCCCACCAGCCTGCAGGTGGAATGCTGAAGTGTTGGACAGGTGAACATAAGAACGGCCATACTGGGTCAGACCAAAGGTCCATCAAGCCCAGTATCCTGTTTTCTGACAGTGGACAATGGCAGGTGCCCCAAAGGGAATGAACAGACAGGTTATCATCAAGTGATCCATGCCCTGTCACCCAATCCCAGCTTCTGGCAAACAGAGGCTAGGGACACCATTCCTGCCGATCCTGGCTAATAGCCATTGATGGACCTATCTTCCATGAATCTATCTTGCTCCCTTTTGAACCCCAATATAATATTGGCCTTCACAGCACCCTCTGGCAAGGAGTTCCACCAATTGACAGTGTGTTGCGTGAAAAAAAAAACTTTCTTGTGTTTGTTTTAAACCTGCTACCTATTAATTTCATTTGATGGCCCCTTGTTCTTGTATTATGAGAAGGAGTAAATAATACTTTCTTATTTACTTTCTCTATACCACTTATGATTTTATAGACCTCTATCACATCCCTCCTTAGTTGCCGCTTTTCCAAGCTGAAAAGTACCAGTTTTATTAATCTCTCCTCATACGGAAGCCATCATCAGCATTTTTGTTGCCCTTTTCTGAACCTTTTCCAATTCCAATATATCTTTTTTGAGATGGGGCGACCACATCTACATGCAGTATTCAAGGTGTGGGCGTACCATAGATTTATATAGAGGCAATATGATATTTTCTGTCCTATTATCTATCCCTTTCTTGATGATTCCCAACATTCTGTTTGCTTTTTTGACTGCCGCTGCCCATTGAGTGGATGAGAACTATCCACAATGACTCCAAGATCTCTTTCTTGAGTGGTAACAGCTAATTTAGACCCCATCATTTTATATGTATAGTTAGGATTATGTTTTCCAATGTGCATTACTTTGCATTTATCAACATTAAATTTCATCTGCCATTTTGTTGCCCAGTCACCCAGTTTTGTGAGATCCTTTTGTAGCTCTTTGCAATCTGCCTGGGACTTAACTACCTTGAGTAGTTTTGTATCATCTGCAAATTTTGCCACCTCACTGTTTTCCCCGTTTTCCAGATCGTTTATGAATATGCTAAATAAGACTGGGCCCAGTACAGATCCTTGGGGGACACCACTATATACCTCTCTCCATTCTGAAAACTGACCATTTATTCCTACCCTTTGTTTCCTATCTTTTAACCAGTTACCAATCCATGAGAGAACCTTCCCTCTTATCCCATGACTGCTTATTTTGCTTAAGAGCCTTTGGTGAGGGACCTTATCAAAGGCTTTCTGAAAATCTAAATACACTATATCCACTGGATCTCCTTTGTCCACATGCTTGTTGACCCCCTTAAAGATTTCTAGTAGATTGGTGAGGCATGATTTCCCTTTACAATAACTAGGTTTGCAAGGAAAAGCTGCCTGGGTTCCATAGCAACTTTGTCAAAATCGCGCCAACTCCATGAAGCAACTCAATTTTAACGAACCAGCATTCCCCAATAGAAAAAAATATTCCATCAGAGAATATCCAGCAATTGCAAATAGCAACAAGACTTTGGAGAGTTAAGGCAAATTGTTTGGATGCCCTGGATCATTATGAATAATGATTTATCTGCATTTCTTTTTGGGTAACATTATTTCTCTATATCTCATCAATCGGTGGGAAAAGGAATGATCCAAAGTTGCTGCTAAATGAATCATTCTGATACACTGGAAATTCAAGCCAACCATCCTTGTATGGAAGCATGAATTAATGTTTTACCAGACATTGCTAAATGTGGAAGGTTTCTTTTATGCCAGGATAAGATGGATTGCTACAATCTCAATTGAAGTTGGTTTCTGTAAGTAATTAACTTCTTGATGGCCCACATAACTACATATAATTGGCCTGATTCTGCTCTCAGTTACACTAGAATAATTCGATTGAAGACAATTATTCAACAGAGTGATGTGATGGAGTAAGGTCAGGTTTTGGAGACAATAAACATGGCCATTAATTGTATACTTATGATGGGACTGGAGTTTCTATCCTCCCTATGTCTCTTTTCTTATTTGTTTTATCATTTGGTATTTGTTGGGTTTATCTATTATAGTTTTGAAGCACCAGCTTTATAATTCACTACTGGTGGTGGAAAGGTATTATATGACTTCACATTTTGCTCTTTTTCATTTATATAGGTTTTGTTTAGGAGAACTTTTTGAAAATTTGAATTTTCCTTGCAATGGATATTTTCATTGGTAAAATATTTCTCAAATGTTTGACACATACCAACGCTAGTGCTTAATATTATGGTTACAATGTATAAGCCTTTTCCATGCATACGTCATAACAGCCAATTCCCAGATTGTTAACACCATGTACTTTAATGAATCTATAAAAGCTGTTGAGTTGCATGGCACTCAGTGCACATGGGGAAGGATTTTTGTGATTGTTTGGAAGTTTCAGTCCCCTTCCCCCCATTTTTTTAGGAGAGCTCAGTATGCTAGATCATGTGAGACACAGTGAGAGGACTATAAACTGTTTGAGAAAAATAACAGCAACCAGAAGAATGTGATGGGGAGAGATATGTCTCCAACTCACAACCAGGAGCAAGGCCCTCGCAGCACTCACAGCCAGAACAAGGTGGAAGGGCCAATTAATCCTTTCAGTAACAGGAAAGAGATTAGACTTGAAATAGTTGCTGAAGTACTTTGCTGGATCAGAGCCTCAGTTCTACAGCTGGTTGTAAAATTTTGAGGGGAAAAAAAGAGAAACAAAATTTTAAAACAAAAATTTCATGAACTTCTCCCCCTTTCCAACAGCCTCTGTTTAGCCCATAAAGTATGCAGCTGATGGCCAACCAGCTAGGAACTTTTACTATTGAATTTTAACCAGCATTTAGTCTAATCAAGTCAACTTGTAGTCTTTAGACCTCATCCTGAACGCCTTTCAGGGATAAAATCTTGGCCCCATTGAACTCAGTGGCAAAGCGTCCATTAACTTCAATAGGACCAGTATTTTACTCCGTAAACTGACCTCTCATTGGCTTCATTCAGATATTTGTGTTCAGAGGCATGGTAGGATTGGGCCCATAAACTGTGATCTAAACAAACTGTATCCAATGCAGTCATCCCCTCCTTCCATTGAACAACAATATAAATCAGGGGCTTTTCAGTCAAATCATTCATACACCTTCTCTGCACATTCAGATAGATGAAGATGAAGTCTAAAAGTGCACTGAGGTCTTGCAGTTAAAACATAATTTATTTCATAGGAGGATGTCCAGTCAAACTATGTTAATTATAACCCTCCAAATGCTTAAATCAAAATAATTTAGAAGTGATGTGAAAGATATTAAGCACCTCTGAGAAGGAAAAATGCTACAGGCAGTTTTCTTAATAAGTCTAGTTTGGTTAATTATTGCCCAAAGCATTTCTGAACTAATTATTTACCCCCAAAGGGGACTCCATGTTTTTGGCAGAAAAGTGCCAGATATTGATTTTCTTTAATTGACAGGCTGTGGTACTACACAGACCACACAGAGCTGAAGGTTAAGCCATTTAGAGAAAGCGACAGCCAGGCCCTACAGAGTATCACACAATGTGCCAATGTGAAAGGGAGATCCAGGGCCTGAAACTCTGCACTTTCAGGGAAGAGCATTATTTGTCTCTGTCATCTGGCCTTTATGGTTCATTTAACATCTTAAATAGCCTGTATAAATTAACTGTGTTTAATAGTTGCACGTCTCCGCAATCAAGGGCCGCTTTCCTATTCAGCAGAGGAATGGGAGTATTTTAAGTACCTTTTTTTTCTTAACAAGACCTATATCATACAGTGAGTAATAAAAATTGTACAATTTTGTCATTATATTTGAAATGTTGATATTATTACAACCTGTTATAAATGGCCTCTTAAATTTTGTACTCAGCTTGCTGTTGTGTTTTTTAAAATAATTTTGAGTACATACAGCTCACAAAATTCACGTATGCTCTGTGTGTGTGTCACCATTTCTGGTATGTGCATATCTATGTAAATAAATGAATTCGTACACACACCCACACATAAACACACAAAGTTCCTGTCTAGGTGCATGATACATACACACTCAAAAACCAACCAGACAAACCATGTACACGCATATAAAAAGAGTGAAATTCTGGTCCCAGTGAAATCAATGGCAGGATTTCAGCCCGATGTGCTTAAAGAAAAAATTTAACTGCATGGACTGATATGAAGGTTTTTAATGGCATGAGTTCGGGATGGCTGTATTACTTATGAATGACAACTCCCCAAAAGATATGCATCCTGAACTTTATATTAGGCCATAAGATATATAGCTGTATGTCCAGATGCTTGTCAAGTTAAGCCTGTGATGCTAGTACAATAGAAATAATAAACAATATCAACAATAATGCAGGCCCTTTTAATGTATTAGTCTATACTGTTAAAGCTAGCTCAGCTCATTTAAAACTTTAAAAATCTTCCTTTGTCTGAGTCCTACATTATTTCCTGCTCTTTACTTCTGTCCTGTTCTCCCACCTGTTGGATTGTCTGTCCTATGGCGTGTATGGCAGAACAGGGATGGGTTGCTTCTATTTAATCTTATTAATTGTAATCACTTTAAACTCTGCTTGTTCTCCTTTTATTTCTCTCCAAATTCTATTCCTTCTGTCCATCCCCACTCTCCTTTTCTCCCTCCTTCACATCTATAATTCATCCTCTCTCTTGCACCCCCACACCAGCCCACATTCCCATTCACTTGTTATATGTTTGCACTCACTCCCTTGCCTGGACACTGTCTCTTGTCATCTTATTCATTCATTCTCTCTTTCACCCACACTCTATCAACCCCACCTAACTAACTTCACACACTTGGCCACAGATAGCTTCACCACCAACTACCCACACACTCAATCACCAAGTCATACAAATTGGCCAGCTTGGGATGGATTCAAATGAAAAACCCGGAGGAAAAAATGCACGTCATTCTCCAGCAACTGAGTTATTTAGTGCCGCCATTTCTTAAGAGAAAACAAATAACATACGTTAAATATAAGCACTCACATATAGAATGAGAAGCATGATAAAAATGTCTACAAACAAACATAGCAAAGTAAATAAATAATAAATAATGTATTTAATTACTAAATATGTTGAATTTGAAGTGGCACATTATGACAAATTTAAGAGAATATCATTTTTCATGCATCCGATGAAGTGGGCATTCACCCACGAAAGCTTATGCTTCAATACATCTGTTAGTCTTAAAGGTGCCACAGGACTCTCTGTTGTGTTTTAAAAGAATGATTAATTAATATATCATTGTCTTTTTTTCTACTTTGTGAAGTTATTCAATTATTTGTTTTTCCCTTCATGTAAGAGTGAAGTCTATTGAGGAGAGCATATCTCAAGTTATTCATTACACCAATGGCATATTTTCTCCCAGAAATTTCTGACTTTCATTGTAGTGTCTACAGTAATTGAATTACAGGCTTTCTTTGATCTGGAAAGGATAGTTGAAATGTATATAGAAGATGTACCTTAAACAGAAAGATGGTCCTGAATCAGAATATCAATTCCTACCTGTCAAAACTAGGGACACTCAGATAGAGTCCCAAATTTTAAGTTTTGGGCCTATCTCCCTTTCATGACTATTTTGCAACCTGGGTCCTCACGTACATACATTCCTGTACACAGAGACTACAGCATCTTTGAAAATGTTGCAACATCAAAAGTTGAGCCTCTTTAATGATACCCACTAGTATCTTTGAAATGTGCTTCACTGCTTTTTGAAGACTAAATTAAAAACAATAAAATAGCTGTTAAGCATCTCTTACACGTTTACTGACTTGTGGATAATCTACAGTGTTTTAGAGGACCATTGGTGCCATAACAAAATAAACCTTTGAGTCTCTGATTTACTCTCTAAACAGTATGAATTTCCCTTTAAGCTACTTGAATTCAATGAAAGTTCATGTTTTTTAAAGCTATTCAAGCCAGTTGATTGCCATTCTTTTTCAATGAGGTGCCCACTGTATTCACTTACAATACCAGGATTAAGGATTCGACACACTCTATTAGTAAGTGGCCATATAATTGCAAAGAGATTATTCTCATACAAAGGATTATTCACATAGCACTGGAGTAAAGGTGTTTTATATGGCTCTCAATTAATAAAAACACTTCAAGTAGCCTTGTGAACCTTAGTAAGAAATTGACCCATCAAGATCCCATGTTGAGTTGTATCTGTTTTCTAAATAAGTCTTTTTAAAGTTTACCCATTACAGCATTTGCTGCATAACCCAGTTGTCAACAGCTTCAGTAAAGGATTTGAGTTCTTAAATGTTGGTATTTTCTACTACAGTAAATTCAAAGTTGAATATTTGTATGTTTAACAATGGTTCCAGGATCTTTTACTACAAATATATCTATAGTAAAAGTTAGTCTGTCCATTTCAGGTGGTATAAAATGAGGGATTCAGGTGATGCTTCCTGAGCTTTGGCTGCTCATTTTGGGAAATCCATTGTAAGAAACACAAACAATTCTTTATTAGGCAGTCAGCAATACAGGGAGAGAGACTGGAAAAGAGCTAATCTGTGTGTAGCTAGGCAATTTACTAACAAAGTCTGCCATCATAGTTTGTCTCTGTTGAATTGCAATACACAGAGATGTTTGGAATTGTAGAAGGAAGTTAAAAAAGAAAAAGTTGACTGCTGTGTGGTAGAAATTGCCATTGAGAGGAAGTGTGTTGGAGCACTGTGTAATATGCAAAGACATCTGGATTCTATTCTTTGTTCTGACATTGACTTGCTGAGTGGTCAAGTAAAACAACTTTTATTTAGCCTCAACAGTGACAAAATGTTCATGAACAACAAGCAGACCAAGCATTAGTAGCAGCCAGTATTCAGCAAATAATTTTGCAATAATACATTAAATTGAGCAAATCATAGATTCATAGATTCATAGATTATAGGACTGGAAGGGACCTCGAGAGGTCATCGAGTCCAGTCCCCTGCCCACATGGCAGGACCAAATACTGCCTAGACCATCCCTAATAGACATTTATCTAACCTACTCTTAAATATCTCCAGAGACGGAGATTCCACAACCTCCCTAGGCAATTTGTTCCAGTGTTTAACCACCCTGACAGTTAGGAACTTTTTCCTAATGTCCAATCTAGACCTCCCTTGCTGCAGTTTAAACCCATTGTTTCTGGTTCTATCCTTAGAGGCTAAGGTAAACAAGTTCTCTCCCTCCTCCTTATGACACCCTTTTATATACCTGAAAACTGCTATCATGTCCCCTCTCAGTCTTCTCTTTTCCAAACTAAACAAACCCAATTCTTTCAGCCTTCCTTCATAGGTCATGTTCTCAAGACCTTTAATCATTCTTGTTGCTCTTCTTTGGACCCTTTCCAATTTCTCCACATCTTTTTAAAAATGCGGCGCCCAGAACTGGACACAATACTCCAGCTGAGGCCTAACCAGAGCAGAGTAGAGCGGAAGAATGACTTCTCGTGTCTTGCTCACAACACACCTGTTAATGCATCCCAGAATCATGTTTGCTTTTTTTGCAACAGCATCACACTGTTGACTCATATTTAGCTTGTGGTCCACTATAACCCCTAGATCCCTTTCTGCCGTACTCCTTCCTAGACAGTCTTTTCCCATTCTGTATGTGTGAAATTGATTTTTCCTTCCTAAGTGGAGCACTTTGCATTTGTCTTTGTTAAACTTCATCCTGTTTAACTCAGACCATTTCTCCAATTTGTCCAGATCATTTTGAATTATGACCCTGTCCTCCAAAGTAGTTGCAATCCCTCCCAGTTTGGTATCATCCGCAAACTTAATAAGCGTACTTTCTATGCCAATATCTAAGTCGTTGATGAAGATATTGAACAGAGCCGGTCCCAAAACAGACCCCTGCGGTACCCCACTCGTTACGCCTTTCCAGCAGGATTGGGAACCATTAATAACAACTCTCTGAGTACGATTATCCAGCCAGTTTATCCATCATGAGATGTCCATGGACAAGCAGAAAAAGAGGCAAAGTTTGTTGAATAAATTATCTATCACAATTAATCACATAGCTCTGTGTGAATGTATGAGGGTATAACTTTTTCCTAAAGAGTCTGTTTTTCTGAAATATGAAGGACCATATTCACTGATATTGCTGAAATCAGCATTGCTCCACTCAAGTCAATGGAGCTATGCTGGTTTACAGCAGCTGAAGATCCGTCTTGAAAAATCTCCTTTTCTGAGATATGTCTGTGCTGTCTTCTAAATTTTCTAAAGTTATTATTTTATATCAACCTTTCAAATGGACTCATCTCATGCTTTTTTTTCACATCAGTCTTTCTTTTCATATCTCGCTATATCTAGTTGCCTCCAAACAGTCTTGTCCTCTAATATGGATGTTTTCTTCTTCTTTACAATTTAAATAATATGAAAGGCTCCTAAGAGATTTTTTCCCCCAAGTTGGTTAAACAGTTTCTTCTCCTCCTGTCAATTTTCTTCTTGATTGAACCTTTTCAGGTAAATGGTTAAATTCTTAAAAAAGGGATGAAATGTTTGGAAATTTCATGTGTTCTAGAAGTTGCATTTCTTTGGGATAATCAACATGCTGGAGCATCACTATAAGACATTAAGTCAAAGCCAAATGAAAGCCACGTTTATTCAAATCAATAATCTATAGGACTAATGGCTGAGTTTCTTCACGATTTCTGGTTCAGGCTTTATTTTATTGGGTCCTTCAGTTTTGCCACTGTCCTTAGAACCATAATGTCCTTTTAAGGAGGTAAATAGATTATCCTTTGATTAGGCGATACTTTGAAGAATGACTTTAAAGTAAACTTCTGACTCTCATAAGACTCACTTATTTTTAAGTCTGGAATTTGTTTTCTTTAAGATCTCTTGAGTGTCCAATAAAAACAAAACTAAGATACTAGTGATTTCTTCTTTCAATAAAGGATCGGGGAGGGTGGTATAGCGACTCTATAAAGTCAGTTATCTTAAGTCATGCATTTCCTAGTCTCTTTCTCAGTGTTATCATGGGGACACACAAGGAGTTTCCAAGTACTAAGCCAAGAAGCAAAGTTTCTCTCTCGGTACACCCGTGTCATAAACAGGCAGTTAAGAGTTAATGCCTCTTTTACCTGTAAAGGGTTAAGAAGTTCACCTAGCCTAGCTGACACTTGACCAGAAGAACCAATGGGGGGACAAGATGTTTTAAAAGGAAGGAGGGAAGTTCCCTTTGTCTTTGTTTAGAGTCAGTTTCAGTTTTGGCCGGAGTGGAAAAAATCAAGGAATCAGCTTCTTATCAGATTAGTAAGTATTAGAAAAGGAATAAATAGGTTTATGTTTATTTTCTTTTGTAACTTGTCTTGTGCAATTAGAGGAATAATCAAATTGGGATTTCATTTGTGTATCTAAGGTTTTGCCCAGGGGGACATCCTCTGTGTTTTGAATCTGTTGTCTGTGAGAGTAGCTTGTATGCTAATCTCACAGAGGGTTTTCTTTCACCTTTCTTTCTTTAATTAAAAGCCTTCTTTTTAAGAACCTGATTGATTTTTCCTTGTTTTAAGATCCAAGGGGATTGGATTTGGACTCACCAGGAATTGGTAGGGGGAAAGAGGAGGGAATGATTAATTCCTCCTTGTTTTAAGATCCAAGGGGTTTGGATCGGTGTTCACCGGGGAATTGGTGGAGGGGTCTCTCAAGGCTACCCAGGGACGGAAAGGTTTTTGGGGGCAGGCAGAGTTTCCCAAATGACTTAAAT
The DNA here is from genome assembly GCF_027887155.1 of Malaclemys terrapin pileata. Classification (NCBI taxonomy): domain Eukaryota; kingdom Metazoa; phylum Chordata; order Testudines; family Emydidae; genus Malaclemys; species Malaclemys terrapin. The sequence goes on from NC_071505.1 coordinate 33,620,147, forward strand.
ATTTGGGTGGTGGCAGCCAGACCAGATCTAAGATGGTAATTCAGCTTAGGGGTTCACATGAAGGTCCCCACATCTATACTCTAAGGTTCAGAGTGGGGGTGAAACCTATGATGCAAGATGAAAGGTGCTCATTATGGGCCAGATCTGTCACTCTTATTCACATTCATCAGTCCTCTACTCAGTCCCTTTTAAACAATTGGGGCTACTTGCAGAGGAAGATATTATTCAGTCAATTAGTCATGTTTCCTCCCAAGCTTTGCCCTTTAAACCTGTTTCTTCAAAATCTGCATGATACAGCAGAATCCTTTTATGCAGCTCTAATTTTAGTATAATGCAGTTCCAAAATGATAACCTTTATAAATAAAATCAGTGTGAAATTCTAGATGCTATCAGGATACTAGACTTATTATTTAACCAGTACCTCTCAGAAGGATAATAGTAAAAGAGCTGAAACAAAAGCCCAGAGTGAGCATTGCTTTGCATTGATTTAGAACTTGACATTCAAATACTATGCCTCTGCTTATGTAAAGTTAGACCCTCTCCTGAGCCCATACAATGATCTTTGAGGCAGGCTCTCTTTACTGGGAGGATCACAGTGAACACTGGTTTTTTACTCAAGTTCTCATGCTTTTAGGCCTTTAATTGATTAATATTTCTTTATTTAGATATGATCCTGAACCAGAAGCCTGTATCTGAACACCCCCATCAATATGCCCCTATCCTTATCTGGAGCTGAGTGAACACCCCAGTGTTGACTATTGCCAAACTTTGGGAAATTCAGCTCCTATTGTATTCTGTGTAGGTTTTTATACTGCCCTCATCACTGTAGTATGTGAGTGCCACAATAGTACTTTGGGTGATGTGACTAATATTTGTCATGTGTTTCTTGCTCTTTCACCCTCTCCCCAAGGGAGAATTATGTGCACGGGAGTGTTTTGTTTTGGTGGGATATATATATTTTTCAATATATATATATATATATTTATACACACATTGCTATGTGCTTGTATTAGTGCTTGTATTCCTTCTCAGGGACCGTCACCTTGTTGTGGTGAAGGGGCTTGTGTGTTCCAATGACCCTCAGAGCTAAGCTGTAGAGAGTTTTATGTTTCTGGTAGGGTCTCCCAAGGTGAACAGGTCTGAGGGGAGGTCCCAGACAAAGCATAGTCCAATCCCCTAAGTCCTCAATGGTGGATCAGGCAGAAGAGGGTCCTCAGATCTCAACAGCTGTGAAAGGCAGACGAAGTGGAGATCTCCAGTCATCTCGGACTTTCCCTGCCACTGAGCCCCAGACGTCCAGCTTGTCATGATTGTGTGGTTGCTGTAGGTGCACTAGCTTCCCCACGTTAAAAGAAATCATGCAGGAGCTTCTACCATGGGAAATAACATCTTTCCAACCTTCCAAGCCCTGCAGTGACAGACTAGTGGTGACAGGGACAGGATTAGTGAATCTGGCAGTCTCTAGTCATGAATCTGCATGTAGGTGGTGGTAGTTAGATGGTTGTCTGGCACCTGGACTGAGACAGGGATGCAATTGAGCAACTACTATCATGACTGAGCAGTCCTATTTAGGATCCCCCCGCTCACCCCATATGGGGAGAGGGCTAGAAAAGGTGCCCTAAATCTAGGCTCTCATATACACTCCTGGCTGGATTAAAGAAAACTGATATGGGACATCACAAGCTAGGAGGAGCAAGCCACCAACCGATCCCAGTGGTGCCATATCATCCATCAGGCAGTGGCCTGCTTCAAGGAGAAGTGCCTTGCCCTCGAAGCTGAAAAGAGAGAAAGAAGGAAGGAAAAAGAAAGAACATTCTCTCAGCAAGAAATGTGCCTTGTATTGGAATGGAAGGTGGTGTTTCTGATGTTCCTTTGTTTCTGGGAGAGTCCATTCCACAGTCTTAGACCAGCCACCCCCTCCAAAAGCTAGACCCTGAACTTGATTCAATATTTTATGAGAAGCCAGCATAGGGAGTGGAGGACAACTTTGGAGTGCTCAACATATCCATGTTGCTGAGGAGGCATGCTGCAGTGTTCTAGACAAGATGAAAAGGTGGGAGAGTTGCATTTTATGTAAGAAAGCAGTATGACTGCTCATAGCTCCAGTGTGAAACTGCAGAAAAACCTGAGAGTCTCTGGGTTAAGATTAGAAGTGTGAGCAACAAGGGTGATGTCATGGTGGGAGTCTGCTATAGACCACCAGATCAGGGGGATGAGGCTTTCTTCAGGCAACTAACAGACGTTACTAGATCACAGGCCCTGGTTCTCATGGGGGACTTCAGTCACCCCAATATCTACTGGGAGAGCAATACAGCAGTGCACAGACAAGCTAGGAAGTTTTTGCAATGTGTAGGGGATAATTTCCTGGTACAAGTGCTGGAGGAACCAACTAGGGGCAGAGCTCTTCTTGACCTGCTGCTCACAAACAGGGAAGAATTAGTAGAGGAAGTGTAAGGGGTCAGACTCACCCCTGCAGCACCTCCTGCTGGTCATCTGGGGAATCAGCTCAATGCAGCCCAGAGCGCCCTCTGCAGGCCAGTGATCCACCTTGTCATTAGCACTGGCCCCCGTGTCCCTCCCAGGACCCTGGTGCCCCTTGCTCTGGGTGCTGCCCCTGGCAGTACGCCCACACACTGGGTCTCCCCTCCCAGGGGAACCCCCACCCACTAATCCCATCTCACTTCAGTGTAAGGCTACTGCCAATCATCATCTAGCCCCACACCTGGGGCAGACTGCAGTATCAGCCACTCATCACTAGCAGGGTTGGGTTTGGACCTGCTGCCTTGGCCTACACCTAGGCTGCCCTCTGCAGCCCCCAGTACACCTTGGCCTAATACTAGGCCGCAGCCTGGGGCTTTCCAGGCTGGAGCTCCCCAGCCGCTCCCCAGCCCTGCTCCACTCAGGTACTTTGTCTTAGATCCCTGCAGCCAGGCCCTTCTCTCTCTGAAAGCAGAGAGAGACTGCTGAGCTCCTGGCTCCCAGCCTCCTTATACAGGCCAGCTGGGCTCTGATTGGGGCGTGGCCCAGCTGCAGCTACTTCCCCAATCAGCCCAGTAGCTGCTTCTCCCTGCAACAGCCTTCTCCCAGGGCTGTTTCAAACCCCTCAGGGCAGGAGCGGGTATCCACCCTGCTATAGGAAGCAAAAGTGGATGGGAACCTGGGAGGCAGTGACCATGAGATGGTCAAGTTCAGGATCCTGACAAAAGGAAGGAAGGAGAGCAGCAGAATATGGACCCTGGACTTCAGAAAAGCAGACTTTGACTCCCTCAGGGAACTGATGGGCAGAATCCCCATGAGGGGGAAAGGAGTCCAGGAGAGCTGGCTGTATTTTAAAGAATACTTATTGAGATTGCAGGAACAAACTATCCTGATGTGTAGAAAGAATAGTAAATATGGCAGGCGACCACCTGGGCTTACCAGTGAAATCCTTGCTGATCTTAAACACAAAAAAGAATCTTACAAGAAGTGGAAGCTTGGACAAATGACCAGGGAGGAGTATAAAAATATTGCTCAGGCACACAGGAGTGAAATCAGGAAGGCCAAATCACAATTGGAGTTGCAGCTAGCAAGGGATGTTAAGAGTAACAAGAAGGGTTTCTACAGATATGTTAGCAACAAGAAGAAGGTCAGGGAAAGTGTGTGCCCCTTACTGAATGGGGGAGGCAACCTAGTGACAGAGGATGTGGAAAAAGAGAATGTACTCAATGCTCTTTTTGCCTCTATCTTCATGAACAAGGTCAGCTCCCAGACTACTGCCCTGGGCAGCACAGTATGGGGAGGAGGTGACCAGCCCTCTGTGGACAAAGAAGTGGTTCAGGACTATTTAGAAAAGCTGGACAAGCACAAGTGCATGGGGCCAGATGCACTGCATCTGAGGGTGCTAAAGGAGCTGGCTGATGTGATTGCAGAGCCATTGGCCATTATCTTTGAAAACTCCTGGCGATTGGGGGAGGTCCCGGTTGACTGGAAAAAGGCTAATGTAGTGCCCATCTTTAAAAAAGGGAAGAAGGAGAATCCGGGGAACTACAGGCTGGTCAGTCCCTGGAAAAATCATGGAGCAGGTGCTCAAGGAATCAATTTTGAAGCACTTTGAGGAGAGGAAAGTGATCAGAAACAGTCAGCATGGATTCACCAAGGGCAAGTCATGCCTGACTAACCTAATTTCCTTCTATGATGAGATAACTGGGTCTGTGGATGAGGGGAACGCAGTGGACGTGTTATTCCTTGACTTTAGCAAAGCTTTTGATATAGTCTCCCACAGTATTCTTGCCAGCAAGTTAAAGAAGTATGAGCTGGATGAATGGACTATACAGTGGCTAGAAAGCTGGCTAGATCATCGGGCTCAACGGGTAGTGATCAATGGTTCCATGTCTAGTTGGCAGCCGGTATCAAGCGGAGTGCCCCAAGGGTTGGTCATGGGGCCGGTTTTGTTCAATATCTTCATTAATCGTCTGGAGGATGGTGTGGATTGCACCCTCAGCAAGTTTGCAGATGACACTAAACTGGGAAGTTTATTGCTGGCACATATATGCCATCATGTACATTGGCCAAACCAGATAGTCCCTATGTAAATGAATAAATGGACACAAATCGGATATCAGAAATGGTAACATACAAAAGCCAGTAGGTGAACACTTCAATCTCCCTGGATATTCTATAACAGATTTAAAAGTCACTATTCTTGAACAAAAAAACTTCAGAAACAGACTTCAAAGAGAAACAGCAGAACTAAAATTCATTTGCAAATTTAACACCATGAATTTGGGCTTGAATAGGGACTAGGCGTGGCTGCTTCATTACAGAAGCAGCTTTGCCTCTTCTGGAATTGACACCTCCTCATCTATTATTGGGAGTGGGCTACATCCACCCTGTTTGAATTGGCCCTGTCAACACTGGTTCTCCACTTGTGAGGTGACTCCCTTCTCTTCATGTGTCATTATATAATGCTTGCATCTGTAACTTTCACTCCATGCATCTGAAGAAGTGAAGTTATGCCCAAATAAATCTGTTAGTCTTTAAGGTGCCACCGGACTCCTTGTTGTGTTAAACTGGGAAGAGTGGTAGATACGCTAGAGGGTAGGGATAGGATTCAGAGGGGCGTAGACAAATTAGAGGATTGGGCCAAAAGAAATCTGATTAGGTTCAACAAGGACAAGTGCAGAGTCCTGCACTTAAGACGGAAGAATCCCATGCACTGCTACAGACTAGGGACCAAGTGGCTAGGCAGCAGTTCTGCAGAAAAAAAAAAAAATGAGGTTACAGTGGATGAGAAGCTGGATATGAGTCAACAGTGTGCTCTTGTTGCCAAGAAGTCCAACGGCATATTGGGCTGTATTAGTAGGAGCAATGCCAGCAGATCAAGGGAAGTGATTTCCCCCCTCTATTCAGCAGTGGTGAGGCCACACCTGGAGTATTGCGTCCAGTTTTAGTCCCCCCACTACAGAAGGGATGTGAACAAATAGGAGAGAATCCAGTAGAGGGCAACGAAAATGATTAGGGGGCTGGGGCACATGATTTATGAGGAGAAGCTGAGGGAACTAGGCGTATTTAATCTGCAGAAGAGAAGAGTGGGGGTGGGGGGTGGGGGATTTGATAGCAGCCTTCAAATACCAGAAGGGGAGTTCCAAAGAGGAAGGAGATAGGCTGTTCTCAGTGGTGGCAGATGACAGAACAAGGAGCAATGGTGTCAAGTTGCAGTGGGGGAGGTCTAGGTTGGATATTAGGAAACACTGTTTCACTAGGAGAGTGGTGAAGCACTGGATTGGGTTACCTAGGGAGGTGGTGGAATCTCCTTCCTTAGAGGTTTTTAAGGTCCAGCTTGGCAAAGCCCTGGCTGGGATGATTTAGATGGTGTTAGTCCTGCTTTGAGCAGGGGATTGAACTAGATGACCTCCTGAGGTCTCTTCCAACCCTAATATTCTATGATTCTAAAGAAGAAACATATTTGGAAATCAGGTTATATTGAAAAAAGCATTTGAAAGAAAAAATATTTGCATATGTTATTTGAAAAATAACAAAAGAAAAAATGGAGCAGTACAGTTGATCTATGCATTCATAATCATGTGCAAACACATAGACCAGAATATTGGTTAACTAACAGTCTTTAACATTTTGTACTCACTGGCAAAGTATATATATGTGTAATCAGCTGTACAAAACAGAGAGGGCCAAATTCTTAAACATTGCGCAGCTAAGCTAAGCCTGCAACCCATTGTAAAACCAGGTAATTGAGTGTGCAAGCATGCTTTCTTGCATGCACATAGAGCTGGAGTCTCAGGTGATCCAGCACAATGATTAGTGCACCTGAACCAGGGGTGTGTGTTCATAGGGTGGTTTTACACTACTGTACCATGGATCCATCTTTAGAGATAGGACTTTCCAATTTTTCAAAACCAGACACTACAGGCCCTTCCCCCATCACTCGCTTCCCTCCACCTCTGTCGCTCACTCCCCCCAAAGTCGTTCACTCTCCCCTGCTCCAGGTCAGTCCCTGGAGTCTGGGGCTGGAGTGTGCCAGGGTGGGAGGCTGAGAAGGCGACATGGGCTGTCATGGATGGTGAGCCTGGGTGCTGACCCTGCTCCTCAAACTCCGCTCGCCATCAGGATCCCTCCTCCTCCAGCAGCAGCTGCTCTTTCTGCCCTCCCGGAAGCGGAGGCCAGTTGTGGTTACTGTAGTAACTGGACTTTTGGAGTCTGGTCAGCAGTACTGACTGGACACTGCACAGGTCCCCTTTCAACCGACTTTCAAGTCGAAAACTGAACTCCTGGCAAGCCTAGAGCTGAAGTGGCCCAAACTAACCACTGGCACAAGTTAGAGCAACTTCAGAGGTGCTCTAATGTAGAAAGACGAACAGTGATTCCCAACCAACTGCCCCATCAGCCAGAATCACTGGATTGCCTTGAAATCTGCCCTTTTCCAAGCTCCCAACGAGAGTTAAGTCTTTAGTAGTGCCTTAAATCCATTTGCACAGTAATACCAATGAAAGAAAAGACTTCTCAGGGACTGAGGAACTAACTGCAAGTGGGCAATTGTGCAGCTCAAAGGGTCCTGTGACATATAATCTTTGTAATTGTCTCCCAGACACGATGTTGTAATGGCCCATACCATGAGCAATGCCTCAAACCCGTTACTAAGCCTGAAAAAACCTTATTTATAATTAAGAGTATCTGACAGACTTACAGTTATACAGACATTACAGTATACATATTGCGTAGTATATATATCTTATAAAACCATAGTTAATATATAATAAAACAGCTTTTTAGTAGAATATGCAAGACACATATAACTAATGTCCTTTGCAAATAATTAGAATATATGTGCCAAACAATATATTAATAATTCATTATCCCAGAGTAATTTGAGTGTAGATTTTTAAATGTTTTTCCATAGTCTAACTTTGTGTAGGGCGTGTGAGATATTTTGTAACCTGGCCATATTTCATATAGTACACTATTCATACTGATTTGTTTACAAAATTATAAACTTGAACTCTTAATGGACATGAATCACGGGAAGATTTATAAGCATATGTATGGAAATACAGGGATACATATTCTTTGAATCCATAGGCCGAGCTCTGTTTAATATTAATAGGAGTTTAACGTGGTCATGGTGAAGAGAAGAGAAATTTTTAGTGTTTTGTTTACCTGGAAGCATTATTAAGTGGGAAGCAATACTGGTTTTACACACTCTTTATACTGCAACCTTACATTTTCATGGAGTCCATGTTTCACCAATTTCTAAGGGCCTTTGATCAAATAAAAAAATGTCCCCATTCCTTTCTCAGCCAAAAGATTTTCATTGAATCTGATGTCTCATACCATCAAAATACGATCAATCTGGGTACAAAGTCCAGTTCTTTTTTTGCTGATGCCTTCTCCTGCTCTAGTCTTGGGGAAACATGCCTGGTTTGAGCTTTTTACCTTAAGTTGAAGTGAGATACTAGAAGATACGGAAAACAGTATTTCCCCCTTTGGAGAGTTTTACCTGTGTTATAGAACGGGGAGAATCATAGATAACATTACTTGAATATCTATTCTGTTCCAAAGTCCATTTTGACTCAGCTGTATTTGCAAATGTTTTACCTTTGCTTTCCATGAACATTTGTGTGATTGGATGTTACTGATAGGAATACTCACCTGGGAGAGGCAGGGAGACACCTAAGAAGTTCAGTAGTTAGAGCACTAGCCTAGGACTTGAGATATGTCACTATGCTATCACAGACTTCCTGTGTGATCTAGTCATTTAGGTCCAAGTTCTCAAAGGTATCTCTGTGTTGTGATGTTCAGCATCAAAGTGCCTAAGTTCTGGTGCCTAGAAAAATCACAGGAACGCACTGCGATTCACAAAGCCTGAGTTAGATGCCTAGGCTACCTATACAATGAATGGGGAGAGATATAGGTACCTTAGAGTGTGATTTACGAAAGTCAGGAGGCTAGGTGGGGAGCCACTTAAGGTAGCCAAGGAGAGATGCTGATCGAGGGGTACTAAGTCTCTCCCCATCATGAAGATAAGTGCCTAAATCGAGGCTGGTGGACTGTGCCTATGGCTCCTAGCGATTTACAGCTAGGAACCTTCTTTGAAGACAGGTGCCTAAGGCTTTTTGGGGGAAAAAAACATGGTGGGGGGGGAGGGAGGGGAAGTCCTCTCTTATAACCTTTAGCCCAGTGGTTTGGATAATCACATGCAATGTGGGAGACTCCCAGTTCAAGTTCCCCCTCTACCTGATGAGAAGGGATTTGAACAGGGCTCTGCCATCTCTCACGAGTGCCCTACCCAGTGGGCTATAGGATATGCTGATGTAGTGCTCCCCCACTCTTCCCTGTTGAAGCTGTTGCACTTTGGATAATAATTAGTGTGTCCCTGGTGCAGGGGGACTGGACCCTGGCTCTCCTACCTCCTATGTGAGGGCAATAACCATCAGGCTATTGAGTCATTCTCATTCTTGTGCACTTTCTCACTCTCTTTCTGGGCCAAATGACTCTTTAATTATTTACCCACAGTGGAACAGCTCCAACAGGAGAGACTGAGTTCACCTCCCCCATCAGAATAGTTCATAGCCCAGGGGTTAGGGCACTCACCTGAGCAGAACTTTTTTCTGAAAAAACTTAGGCACTGAGTGATTTTAGTGAGTTTTGTGAATCACAGTGGAGCCTAAAACTGGGATTCAGGTGGCTAAACCCAGATATAGTTTCCTAAATCTGGGGTACTGGCACCTAAGTACTTTTGTGAATCTAGGCCTTAGTTTTTCTGTATCTCAGTTCTGTATCTTTAAAATGGGTATAAGACCTCTTCCATAACTCACAGGACTGAGATTGTGAGATCCTGAGATATTCCAGTAATGGGGGCCAGATAAGTCCCACAGACAGACACTCCTTGAATACTTGCCAAAAGCAAATTTCAGATAGTATATTTGATTACAATGTTCTAATCCATACTGTGCTGGCATGAAGTCTTGCAAAGAGAATGTGGGGGTGGATGATTTATGCAGAGCCCCTTTGACTTCAATAGGCTCCAAGCATAGGACAGCAGGGGATGGGTGCACAGTTCTCTTTGCAGGAGCAGGGCCTTAGTTAGTTACATAATTCACGTGGTGTTGCTTCTAATCCCTGGCTGGACAGCTTAGTTAATTAACTAGCAAAACAAATGATTTATATTACAATGCAATATGGAATTCAACATTTGGGTTTAATAATTGAAGGAATTAGTAAAACTAAAGCATGATTTATCATTTCTATATCAATTATAATATTCTTAATTAGTAAATGGAATGATCTGAACCAAGAAATATTGACTGAAGAAATTTGTAAATAATTTTGAACAACAAATAAATTGGAAGCTTTTTTCATTGCTTATGGATAATTGCAGGTCAGAAAGTGAGGGGGAAATACTTGAAAGTATTCTTGTAAATTATTTTATACAGTACCAGCTTAACTCTATTGTATTCCAGCAATGTGCTCATTAATTCAGTACGCTTATTTCTTCTTTCCAAACTTTCTAATCCACTATACTTTTATTACTTTTTAAATATGTCACAGATACAGTTATCAGGCCTGATTCTCCTTTCACTTATACCTATGGTACACTGGGCTATCCCCATTGACTTCACTGGAGTAAGTCTTGAGTTACTCTAAAGTAAGTGAGGCAAGAATCAAGTAGGGAAAAATAACTTTCGTAATTCTTCTGTTGGAGTCAGTGAAGTACTGATAAAAAACTTTCTCTGGACTTTCTTTATACAATAAAATGTATGTTGCTAAACATATATTGCTGATTCAGATTCCATCATGTGGGATTTTCGGTGAGTCCTAAGACTGAATCAACACTTCCTTAGTATTATGCAGTTAAATTTATTCTGGATTTAGATGACTTTCCAAATGCAACACTGCTTTTTCAATCAGATAGCTCATTTTGAATAAAATAACTGTTCAGTTGTAACGGCATTACAATGTATTCACTTATTTTTAAGAAGATCAGTATCTTTGCTACTTATCTGATCATGTCAACCATGTTTGTCATAAAGAAGAACAGGAGTACTTGTGGCACCTTAGAGACTAACAAATTTATTAGAGCATAAGCTTTCGTGGACTACAGCCCACTTCGGCATCTCAGCACTGAAGTAAGTTACAAACCCCTTCCCGTCCAGAACAAACAAACAAAAAAGAACAACCAAGAAGCTTTACCAAGATTTATTTTTCTCTCCCAGCTTCCAGGAACATGACTGATCTTTATAATCTTGTTTATTTTTTCATCTTTCTCCTTCCCTTTCCCTTATCCTTCTCTTCAGAAGGTGAGTACTGTGCTTGAGAAGTACTAGAATGCAAGTACCGGAAGTGCTGTAAGACACTGTTCCAGCTCTCTTAAAAAGTGCTGGAATGGCATCCTGAAGGTTTACTGCAGGATTTAAGCACCGCTTCTTTTCCCTCTTTCCCATCCTGCCTGAACTTTCATGCTCATTGATTAAGACTTATTCTGCTTTCTGGGGGATGGGTGCTATTGTAGGGAAATGAAAGGGATTGTGAAATGATGAATTTTATGATAAGGGTCCCATGCAGCAATGTACTTAAACATGTGCCTTATTTTAAAGAAGATGAAGAGTCCTATTGATCCAACCACCTTATTGATTTGAGACCTTAGTCTTGAATTCTGTGAAATTCATGGTTGAGCTACTCTCTCCTGGGAGACAGGTCCATTGCTTTTGGCCACCCAGTTCCTGAGACTGTTCTGATCTAACTCCAATGAGTTGCAGACCATTGCTAGATAATTCCAGGGATTCCAAGGAACTCACCTGTTCTATGCCATGGTTGCAGCAGAGTTTGCCCTTGAGCATAGCCTGGGTGTCTCTCAAGAAATCCTTGAAAATCAGTACCAGGATCTCAGATAGGAGTCCATACAGTGAGTGAATCACCAAGGTTTGTTTGTGTTGATTTGCTTGGCAATTCTGCTGTAGCATACGGAATCATCTGGCGCTTCTTTGAGGATGGGTTCATTCTTGGGTGCAGTGTGTTGCAGCACACACCTGATATTAGCACAGATGCAATTATCTTTATTTATGTGAATTACCAAAATAAATACTACAAGAGAATAATAGAAAGCTTAATGTGCACACAAAAATCGAAGACAACTGTTGCTGAGATAACAACAGATGTTCACTCAAATGACAGTGATTTAATGATATCAAACATGTAGACAATGTGCAGAGACTACATGAACTTCTCTGGTGACTTGGGGAGATAGTGTGGCCTAGTAGATGGGAGACAGGAGACCAGGGTTCTCTTCTTGGCACTACCACTCACCTGCTGTATGACCTTTAGCAAGCCACTTCATATTTCTGTTCCTCAGTTTTCCTTCCCACCCTTTGTCTGTCCTGTCTCTAGAATGTAAGTTCTTCAAGACACAATCATTTGTAGAATGTCAGACTGTGACAATTTGGGAAGTCTGTCTGTATAACTTATGAATGCTGATTGATATTGTGAAGTTGATCTTATGAAAATGGAATGTTATGGAATGTCTCTATGTCTATGTAGAGCCACCATTGCTGGTGAGGCTGTAGCATGTACACATCAGACTAGGGACAATGGAGAGTAATTAACCTTAACAATTGTCCTTTTACCAGTCAACAGGTATGCTAAGGAGGTTTGCTGAACCTGGGTGAAGCCACTTCCTCTAGCTTATCTGTAGAGGGCTGGGGTTTGAAAAGTGGAAACTCATCAGCAGGAGAACAAAGGAACCAAGTGTTGTTGGTGGGACATATAAACTAGAAAGACTCACTGAGACAGAAACATGAAATTGTGGGTAGGAGAAAGGAAGGGTATAGACCAGCCAAGGTCAGAGAATGTTAGCTGGGGACAGGAAGCTCCATTTTCCCAAAGACAAATCATGAGCCACGGCAGAAGGATCCTGGATACCTCCCCAACAGGCAACTCTGGACCCGGGAAAAACAAAGCTCTGGAATGGTGAGGAAATGGAGGCAGGGAAATCAATATAGGGTTTCTAATTTTGTATACATCTGTGTATTTATCATGTGATTAAGTAAAGAGCAAGGTTGTTTAGAATCCTCTGAAAAGTGTCTGTGCTTTTATGTGTTTCACCTACCACATGCCCTTGAAGAGTTAACCTGTGGACCCAGAACTCCCACCTGGCTGGAGTTCTGGAAAAGGGTGTATTTAAGCTATGAGGAAGTTTGAGGGTTCACCACTGGTTCCAGGGGCTAGGCAGTGAGCTGTGTGGGCACAGAACTCAGGAGGGGGTTCTACACAAAAGGTCTGCACCTCAAGAGTGTACCTACAGATCCCAAGACAGCTGCAATGCCTGGACATTGTTGAGGCTGCAGAGGCTTAAAACTCATGTTATCTAGTGGTTGGATCCTCTCACAGCAGTCTGGTGAGTGACCAGTGGAAAGGCTTCCCTAGACAGACAAAGGCATAAGAAATGTCCTCATTTTCTATAATATCAGAAAAGTTACTTCTTAGTAGCACTCTTGTGCACACAACAGGAGGGACTGGAGATCTATCAGTCTCATGTCTTCATTCTATAAAGTTTTTGGCTTGTAACTGAAAAATCAACAGTAGAGCTGGACTCCAACCAACTACAGAAAAGGCAGACTTTTAATCAGGCTTCCCCACAATGAAACACATCCATTTGATAAATGAACTAATTAAGCAGATGAACAACTATAGCCTACCACTGTGAATGACATTTATCTACTATGAAAAAGCTTCAAATCCTTATTAAGAGTTCTATGAAGCTAAAGAATATGGGGGAAAATACAAGTTCACTTCATGAGACACATTTATGTAAATGAAATTTAACAACGGATGTGTGGTCCAGCATAATGTATGCCGAGCATGTGTAAAGATGATAAGGGAGGGGGGAAAAGTGAAAAGACTTCTACTTAAGAATTTTTTATAACATCAGCTATTTCAGAGACTCCAGAAAATGGCAGTGGTTCCTGCGCTCTGCCAATACTAACTTCTGCTAAATGTGGTGTGATACCATAAAACCTGTATTCTCCATCTTTCCTTTACTCACACAAATATGGGTTTGGTTTCTCTGGATCCACAGGCTGTGTGCTGCAAAATGGATCTGAAATTAAAAGGACTCAACATCAAGAGAAAGGTTCTATGCAACCATGGCTATGCATTTACAGCTTCCTTTAGTCGGTGTCTATGGGCATGACCTGATTCCTTTGGAAGTCAATGGAAGTCTTCTCTTTGCTTTCAGAGGGAATTGGAAAAGACTTTAATGCTCTGATGCTGCAATGGGCTTTGGGTAGGTGCATGGGTGTGAAACTCACTGCAGGACTGGTGTCTTAATTACCAGATTCAATTATTTGCCCGCAAAGTACAACCTCAATGCTACGGAAACCTTGACAATGTGGGTTTTTTTTAAATTATGCCCCACACCAATCAATGGTGCAACATGAGGGTGATAACCACAATGGAGAGAAAAAATGTTTTAAGAAAAATGAAGATTATGTTCATGAGTCACAGCAAGGAAAAGAAAAATCATCATAGCAGGAGACGTTAATGAATATACAGAAAAATGTTGTGTACCTTAGACATGATAGTTAAGTCAAGAAGAAACAATCAATCAGGTAACTGCACTCATACAGGGAGATAAGGGTTTGTTACTGGAATTGAAAAATGGAATTAATTTGTATTGCTGTAAACCCATTCTGTATATTAATCATGGTTGCATAATCCTCTAGGTGCTAAAGGAACCTCAGGCCTTTCTCTTTCTTTAACTGTAACACTGTTGCTCTTTCTAACTTAATAAGCATAGCTCAACAAATTGCTGTAAAAATGAGTCCTCTGGCTTTACGAAAAACACGGAGGCCTGTGGCTTTGTGTTCCCAACAGTACTTCTCTCTTTCGCTGACTGGGTTGTGACCTGCTAGCAAGTTATCAGTCAACCACATTAGCATATGGAGTGAGAGCTTCCATGTGCAGACAGCTCTGTGCAGACTAGTTGGAGAATTTCCATCAAAATGGAATTTTGACCCAAAAAGAGAGTAAAAAAATCATGAAAATGTTCACAATATTTACCCCTGTTTTCCAACCGGTTGTGAAGATTTCTGCAAAGAACAGATCCAGCCACTATTAAGCTCTATATATCCTATGCTCATCCGAGGCAAGCAAATAGTCTTATATTTGGGGAAATATGCAAAAAAGAGGGAATAGGGACTACTGCAAATACACTTATCTGTTTTTCTAAGGAGTCTAAAGTGTCATGTTCCTAAGGGTGACCATTGAAGTGTGTGGATTTTGGTGGGAACTGTAATAAAGAAAGACTTAAAAAAGAAACCAAAAATGTTCCTTTCTTTGTGTACCATATTCAAGCACCAGATTCATTGTAACTCATTATAATAACTGTGATTATTATAAATGACATTTATTTTCAAACTGGCTTGAGGAAAAAGGCATGCCTATTGTTATTAGTAATCCGGGGCATTATGAATATACAAATTCAAAATGATCAGAGACACTTGTGTAGTAGATTATGTACTGAATTCTCCTTGACATTTGTGGTAGCACACAGTGCATCAGTTTATATAATAATTTTGTCGGTTCTATATCTATATAATCTATACCTATATATCTAATCTATCTATATATGATGACAATTCTCAATTTGTCATGATAGTTACCTGAAGGGATGTAAAACTTGGAGGAGTTTCCTTATTTTTTTTCCATCCCCTGTCCATCGTGTACATTTCACCACAGGAAAGGATGCTCAAACTTTGTTATATAGTGGTTATCAATAAAGTGTGAAGATTCCTTCACTCTCATCACCTGTCAAATCTTTCCCCCCACTAACATCTGTTGAAAATGTTCAATACAGAGTTACCTGTTGAAACAATTGCTGCCAGTGCTGTTGTATGATTGGCAAATATAATTTTAAACAAGTTACAGTGACTGTTAAAATGCTTTATGGATTATAAACTACACTTAGTGCATGAACATGGGAAATGAAAAACTGCCCTGGTTAAAGTCACTTGCTAAGAATGGAATTATAATGACTTTCTGTACTTAGCTTGCAGAACACTGTATAAAGTAATAACAATAATTTATAAAGTCATGTACTAAACTAATTTTAATTATGATAGTTTGTAACAATATAGACAGGATTCCTGGAACAGTTACAAGTTTTCAGAGAAACTAAGGATTACAATATTGAAATATTTTACAATACATTTTAAAGAATGTTTACCAGTTTCATAATATGAGTATTGTGTTGAAACATAAATGATGCATAGAAGAAATGCAGGAAATGGTTTTATCATCTCATGAAACTTTTTAGGATCGTAACATTTTTCACATTCAAAGACTGCAATGAAAAATGAGAGAAAGCAACGCTGTAGAATAGCATGGTCTCTCTCTCTCTCTCTCTGGTTTTGATGATAAATTCCATCCTGGACCTGAGGATCATTTCCTGTTGAAAGTTGTGTTGAAACTAGCACTTTCCCACAGAAAGTTTTGGTAATGCCAAATCTCTTTTTCCAAAAGACAAGGCAAAACAAACAAACAAACAACAACAAAATGTTTTGTCAAAAATTTCCTGACTAGGTTTACCTAAGTGCTCGCATCTCTAGTAAATGAATGTGCTATAGTTAGAATTTGTCACCATTCACTCTGGTATAAACCGGATGCTCGAACTGGAACTTGCTTCAGATTTACATTTCATTCTTAGGCCTTGTCTACACTACGAGAGTAGTTCGATTTTACTTAAATCGAATTTTTGGAATCGATATTGCAAAGTCGAACGTGTGTGTCCACACTAAGGACAGTAATTCGACTTTGTGAGTCCACACTAACGGGGAAAGCGTCGACATTGGAAGCTGTGCACTGTGGGCAGCTATCCCACAGTTCCCGGAGTCCCCGCTGCCCATTGGAATTCTGGGTGGAGCCGCAAATGCCTTCTGGGTAAAAAAAATGTGTCCAGGGTGCTTTTGGGTAACTGTCGTCATCCGTCCATCACTCCCGCCCTCCCTCCCTGAAAGCGCCGGCGGGAAATCAGTTCGCGCACTTTTCTAGTCAGTGACAGCGCGGACGCCACAGCACTGCGAGCATGGAGCACACTGCGACCATCGCTGCAGTTGTGGCCGCTCTCAACGCCTCGCAGCTTATCATACACCTTTCCCTGAGGCAGATGCAGATAAGTCAGGCGAGGAGGCTACGTCACCGCGGTGATGGCCTGAAGTCTGAGAGTAGCACAGACCTCTCAGAAAGCAGGGGACCCAGCGCCGAGGACATCACGGTCGCAATGGGTCATGTTGATGCCGTGGAACGGCGATTCTGGGCACGGAAAACAAACACTGAGTGGTGGGACCGCATAGTGCTGCAGGTCTGGGATGAATCCCAGTGGCTGCGAAACTTTCGCATGCGGAAGGGAACTTTCCTGGAACTTTGTGAGTTGCTGTCCCCTGCCCTGAAGCGCAATGACACCCGGATGCGAGTAGCCCTGACTGTCCAGAAGCGAGTGGCCATAGCCCTCTGGAAGCTTGCAACGCCAGACAGCTACCGGTCAGTCGCGAACCAGTTTGGGGTGGGCAAATCTACTGTGGGGGTTGTTGTGATGCAAGTAGCCAAGGCAATCGTTGATGTACTGCTGCCAAAGGTAGTGACCCTGGGAAACGTGGAGGCGATCATAGATGGCTTCGCAGCGATGGGATTCCCAAACTGCGGTGGGGCCATAGATGGAACTCACATCCCTATCCTGGCACCGGAACACCAGGCCAGCCAGTACATTAACAGAAAGGGCTACTTTTCCATGGTGCTGCAAGCACTGGTGGACCACAGGGGACGTTTTACAAACATCTACGTCGGATGGCCGGGCAAGGTTCATGACGCTCGTGTTTTCAGGAACTCTGGTCTGTTTAGACGGCTGCAGCAAGGTATTTACTTCCCGGACCACAAAATAACTGTTGGGGATGTGGAGATGCCTATAGTCATCCTCGGGGACCCAGCCTACCCGCTAATGCCCTGGCTCATGAAGCCCTATACTGGCGCCCTGGACAGTGAAAAAGAACTCTTCAACTACCGGCTGAGCAAGTGCAGAATGGTGGTGGAGTGTGCTTTTGGCCGTCTCAAGGGGAGATGGAGAAGCTTGCTGACTCGCTGTGATCTCAGCGAAACCAATATCCCCATTGTTATAGCAGCTTGCTGTGTGCTCCACAATCTCTGTGAGAGCAAGGGGGAGACCTTTATGGCGGGGTGGGAGGTTGAGGAAAATAGCCTGGCTTCTGATTACGCACAGCCAGACAGCCGGGCGATTAGAAGAGACCAGCGGGACGCGCTGTGCATCCGGGAGGCTTTGAAAGCTAGGTTCCTGAGTGAGCAGGGTAACCTGTGACTGTAAAGTTTGTGTACAGAGAAGCCGAACCTGCCCCCGTTTCTTTACCCAGTTAATGTTGACTATCCTCTCCAGTTACATACCCCCTTCTCCCCCCCTTCCAACACACGTTTCGAAATAAAATCAGTTCTACTTTGTTAATGAACACCGTTTTCTTTACTACTGTTTTCGCGGGAATTTTTTAAAACTGGGACGCGGATTGTGGTGCGGAGCGGGTGTAGTGTAGTGACGCAAAGAAAGCTTCTAAACTCAAGGATTGACAGGCTCCGCTGTGGTGGGCTGGTTCTTTCAACGGAGCCTGTCACCCCTCCTGATCGGGACTGTGTGTATGGGGGGGCTATGTGACTTTGTGGCAGGGGGAGGACGGTTACAGATCTCCTGCTGTGTGGCTCTGTGATCCTGCATAAGGACCGCCGCTTAAGATCTGTAACTGCCCTCCCCCGCCACAAAGTCACAGAGCAACCCACCCCCCACTACAGAACATGAAAACCACCTCCCAGACTGACCAGGGCAACTAGTCACTGCACTGTGTATGTGCCCTGCTGCTGTACCTGCCCCCGCCTATGTACCCTGCCAAAGGTGACTGTCCTGTCCAATTACCATCCCCCTTTCCCCCCCTCCTCCAAAAGAACATGATGGAAACATTAGTTAACAGAAACATATTTTTTATTATCAACTACACATGGAACTGGGAGGTGAAACTTGGACGGGGGCTTGTGTCAGGCGGGAAGGAAAGAACTTGTCAAATTTTGGGGAATGAGAGCCTTCTGCTACTAGAGCTCTCTGCAGGGGTGGAGTGAGAGTTGGCGTGGACTCTGCCGCCTCTCCTTCTGTGCACTTTGGGTGAGGGGGGTATGGGACTTGGTGGCGGGGGAGGGCGGTTAGAGATGGACTGCAGTGGGGCTCTGTCCTCCTGCCTCCGTTCCTGCAGAACATCCACAAGGCGCCGGAGCGTGTCCGTTTGCTCCCTCAGTAGTCCAAGCAGGGTTTGAGTCGCCTGCTGGTCTTCCTGCCGCCACCTCTCCTCCCGATCCATGTTTGCTTGCTGCATTTGGGACAAGTTCTCCCGCCACTGGCTCTGCTGTGCTGCCTGGGCTCGGGAGCAGGCCATAAGCTCTGAGAACATGTCCTCCCGTGTCCTCTTCTTCCTATGCCTAATCCTCGCTAGCCTCTGGGAGTGTGATGCCAGGCTAGGTTGTGAGACAGTCGCAGATGGGGCTGTGGGAATGGGAAAAAGGGAGTGAATTCCTCAGAAAGATAAATGTAGTTGTGAACAAAGAACATAGTCTTTCTCTGTGAACAAGACCATGCACAGCACCTATCACATGCGCGCTCAGCACAAGGTCGAATTCTCGGCCTTCGCATTCAGTGCCTGGGGTCTTGCACAGCACATTTGAGAACCGTGTCAGGACAACGGAATTTCTGTTGCAGGCAGACATGGTAAGCCGTAGACTCGTGGCAGCTTAAAACTTTAATATTAGCAATGGCCTCATTTCACATTGAAATCAATGTCGGTCCCTGCTGCCAGCAATCCGGCAAGCAGGAACTCTGCTCCTGTCCCACACCCTCGCGGCTGTCCCCGGGAACGATCCCTTTCGGCTGCCCCTCTCCCGCCTCCACCGCGTGGCTGCAAACCAGCGGTTACAGTTCTGTAAAGGAACGGTAAAGCAGTCCCAACACTAACATTCCCCTACCTCATTCAAAGCAGGTCACCATGAGCGACATCACCCTCATGAGGATCTCTGACAGCGAGAAAGAGAGAATGCTCCGGGAAAGCCTCCAAAGACCAGGGCCGTATGCCGCCCTGCTGTGCAGAGCAATGATTCCCGAGTACTTGCTTGTCTCGTGGCGCGGCAACGTGTCGTACTACGGAGGACCCAATAAGGCCGCTCTCCCCAGGAACCTAATGCAACGGATTTCCAATTACCTCCAGGAGAGCTTCCTCGAGATGTCACAGGAGGATTTCTGCTCCATCCCCGGACATATAGACCGCATTTTACTGTAGCTGCTGTAGCAGTGACTAAACAGTAGAGCGGCTTGGGCAGGACAATCATGCAAAACTGGACATTGCTAGATTTTTTTTTCAATAGTTGCACTGCCCATGACTGAACCGTTAAGCGCCTAGGGCAAACTAATCATGAGAAACCCATTTTTTTAATTGTTAATATTCCTGTTCTGTTAAAAATAAATGTTTAGATGTTTACAACACTTACTGGCTGATCCTTCCCCAGATTCTGTGTCCGGGGTAACGGCTGGGGACGGTTGGTAGGGGATCTCTGTAAGGGTGATGAAGAGATCCTGGCTGTCGGGGAAACCAGCGTTGTGAGTGCTGTCGACTGCCTCGTCCACCTCTTCTCCTTCCTCATCTTCCCCGTCCGCTAACATGTCCGAGGATCCGGCCGTGGACAATATCCCATCCTCAGAGTCCACGGTCACTGGTGGGGTAGTGGTGGCGGCCGCACCTAGGATGGAATGCAGTGCCTCGTAGAAACGGGATGTCTGGGGATGGGATCCGGAGCGTCTGTTTGCCTCTTTGGTCTTCTGGTAGCCTTGTCTCAGCTCCTTGATTTTCACGCGGCACTGCGTTGCATCCCGGCTGTATCCTCTCTCTGACATGTCTTTAGAGATCTTCTCGTAGATCTTTGCATTCCGTTTCTTGGAGCGCAGCTCGGAAAGCACGGACTCATCACCCCACACAGCGATGAGATCCAAGACTTCCCGATCAGTCCATGCTGGGGCCCTCTTTCTATTCTGAGATTGCACGGCCATCACTGCTGGAGAGCTCTGCATCATTGCCAGTGCTGCTGAGCTCGCCACAATGTCCAGACAGGAAATGAGATTCAAACTGGCCAGACAGGAAAAGGAATTCAAATTCAAATTTTCCCGGGGCTTTTCCTGTGTGGCTGTTCAGAGCATCCGAGCTCGTACTGCTGTCCAGAGCGTCAACAGAGTGGTGCACTGTGGGATAGCTCCCGGAGCTATTAGCGTCGATTTCCATCCACACCTAGCCTAATTCGACATGGCCATGTCGAATTTAGCGCTACTCCCCTCGTCGGGGAGGAGTACAGAAGTCGAATTAAAGAGACCTCTATATCGAACTAAATACCTTCGCGGTGTGGACGGGTGCAGGGTTAATTCGATGTAACGGCGCTAACTTCGACATAAACGCCTAGTGTAGACCAGGCCTTAGTAAGCACCTTTCTGACCAGGCTTCTCTTGAGATTAAAAGAGGAAACATAGTAAGTGACATCTACATGAATTTCTGGGTGATCTAGTCCTCAAACTCTTTGGGATTACTTTTTTCCCCCAAAACTCCTGTCCTTACTGATAACACACCTGGACTGGGTTTATAGAGCTGTTTTTGGGGCAAATTCTTCCTTATTCAAGAAGTTCTATTAACTTCAGTGGACTACTCACATGAGTAAAACAAGCAGGATTCAGCTCTTTGAGAATGACCTTTTCCACTCCCCAGGGGAGCATTTTGACCTTTTTTCTTTCATACCAGCTGTTTTGGAGTCATTGGAGTCAGTGCAGTTCTGACCTCTTCATGTGACAGTGGGTTAACCTTTTGCAATCCTGATCCATATCAGGTGACTGAGGTCTAGGAAGTGTTAGTACATGTTAATAAATATTAACCCTACTAATCCTTCACTTTCTGTACATTTGATTTATATATCAACTTTTCTTGAGAAACTTTAGGATATCAACAAAATTCATGTTGAATTCTAAGGCACAGAACTCTGGCCATTGACTGATAAGTAACCCTATTCAGGAATTCTATGTGTTACTGTATTTAATGATCTTGGGCACATCTATGTTCATAGAACACCAGATAGTCTGGGAAGCCATTCCCTTTATATAAATAGCTTACATAAGCATATGTAAACCTGGGAAACTGAGAAGGGATAATTGTTACAGCAGATGGGAAAGAATAATTATGGGGGAAGAAACACCCACTGAAATATATTACCTTGTTACTCCTCTCAGCTGTAAATAACTGTGCTTTCGCACATAAATCAGGTAAACTGTGAATGTATAGAAATGACATCAAAACATGTTTCTTTTGGCAAAAGAGGTTTTCTTTGTTTGAAACCCCTATATAATGAAACTGGTGTGGGAACTTAGTTGAGGAATGAAATCTGCCACGTCCCTCCAGATACAGTGAAAGAGAGAGCCGGAGCCAGCTCTTGTTCTGACAACAAAGGGCTACAATGTATCTATTCTTCCTGTACTCTATATCACGCTGCACTAATAGCTGATTGATAATTTTTGATAAAATAATTCCAATTGAGTGGTAATTAACTCAGACACACAACAGAAGTAAAGGTCAATCCTTTACCTGGACTCTTGTGTGTCACATCTTTATTACAGGATGATAGAAGAACATGAAATCTGTGGCAGAAATGGAGCAAATGAAGCCACCTGAATCCCTCACATTCCTGAAAGGGAACTTCACAGGGGATTAGAGTAAGTGGGAGTAAATGGTACTGAGGAGAAACCAGAGAGGTTGAAATCCTCCACAACGTTATATGTGTCAGGTCCAGAGCCATTGGAGGACTGCTATACTCTCCAGTGGGAACATAAAGGGGACTGAAAACTGCCATACAAAGTCACTTGAATATTTTCAAGAAAACCATGAAGGAATGACAAGGGGGAAGGCACAATTTCCTTACAAGAAACAAGCTGCCAGTGAGACTACTAGCCATTCTGTTACAGACCTATGTAATAAAGCTAAATAATATAAATCTGAACAGTTAACAGATGGATTAACTAGAGACACATTCTTTATGATATAACTGATATGATATCCAGCTGAAAGCAAGTTTGTTTGAGAAACTGACTTGACTATAAAAGACCAGTAGATATGTGCAAGATTAGTTTAAATTCTGCTTCCCAAATGGAAATTTTAGCTAGTAGAGAAAGAACTAAAGTACATCTCATTACGAACACACACTGAGTCATAAAGACAAAATGCAAGGGTAAATGAATGACAGAGAACAGATTTATTTGTAATAAATTTGGAGGCAATCTCAACACAATACAATTGTCCAGTGCAAGGGGAGTAGTGTCATGATTACAATAAAAGTAACCACTTTTCAGAAACAAGTCATTTTCAGTACTCATTGCAAAAAGTACAAAAGCAAAAGTCCTTAATGATATACATACAGATGGAGAACGAAGCTCTGATGATAGATCTCTTAGTAAAAGTAATAAGCAAGTTGCTTCACTGAAAATAAATGAACAAGAAGTGAATAGTGGAGCAGGGTATTCACAGCAAGAGTATAAAAAAAATGACCGTCCAATGTTAAAATCGAAAACCATGTTTATTTCATATAGCAAGTACAATTAATAGTCTGTAGTTGTAACTTCTATTTGATATATATTTTATATGCATTTGTTGTGGGAAGACTTAACAGTAGCTACTAGCATACTGACTTCTGTAATGTGACAGGGGTATTAGCTGTTTGTAACCCTGATCTTCGCCAAGAAAGAAAGTTTAGTCTCATAATAGCTCTCTTGTGTGTCACACTTTTATTACAGCAATATTTTCTAAAGGATGAAATTCTTGGGAAAGAGCCAAAAGGGAGATTTAAGGTTTTTTCACTGTAAGAGCAGATTGCTCTGAAGTCTGCCAATTTTCTTTCTTTCTTTCTTTTTTCTTTCTTCTTCCCCCCCCCCCTTTTTTATTGAGCCAACTCTTATTCTAGAGTGATTTTTTACTCAGAGTATCCCAAAAACCTCACTCAAACCAATAATCATGTGTTGATAGGTGAAATTAGTTTCAGAATTCTAATGAAGCTCAGCAGCTGGGAGATAGACAGCTCATCTGAAGATTAAATGAGAAAAATTGCCACTTTTGCTGGTTCCTTTAGAAACTCATTTACATTCTGTCAGCTTCCATTAGGAATAGGAACTGCGAATATTGAGGAAAATATGCATGAATTCTGCAGTGAGCTGGCCAATCAGAATCAGTTCCTTCTTGCTTACAAAGCTGCCAGAAGACTTTTGTAGTTATTCCTTCTGGAAATGGTAGCTGATAATCTGCTTGCCTTGAATTGTCACCTAACATTTTGAATTTAATACAATCTAAAGAACTTCTACACAATACAACAAGGCAAAACAGAGGATAATATTTAATCTCCAAGGCACAGGTATAATGTTGGTGAGGCCCTGAATCGAATTCTTTGTCCCATTTCAGGGAAAAAGGATTATGTGTGCACACACATGCACACAAACACACAAACATACACACAATTAAAACCTCTGCCAAAAACTGTGTCATGCAATATTAACGTTTCAGTTTAAAATGTAAAATAACACAATGTCATGAAAGGAAAAAATTCTAGTTCCAGCAACAGCTTTAATTCAACTGTGCTGCACATTCTGCATGCATTATGGTATATTTTTAGACCCTGATCTTGCAAATGGCTGTCTCTGAGGTCTGCCCAGGGCCGGCTCCAGGCACCAGCTTGACAAGCAGGTGCTTGGGGCGGCCACTCCGGAGAGGGGCGGCACGTCCAGCTATTCGGCAGCAATTCGGAGGACGGTCCCTCATTCCCACATGGAGCGAAGGACCTTCCGCCGAATTGCCGATGCAGATTGCAATCGTGATCGCGGCTTTTTTTTTTGGCTGCTTGGAGCGGCCAAAACCCTGGATCTGGCCCTGCGTCTGCACGCATACAGTCATTTGTAGGATTGAGGTTTAAATAGTTCAGAGGCTAATTCAGCTCTCATCGTCTTCTTTGGAATCCTTTCTATTGACTTCAGGCTGAGTTGAATCAAGCAGATCAGAGCAATTTGTTAAGTAGAACCAGGTGAATTCTTTTAACAATTTTTTTGTTGCCAAAAAAAGTGCATTTTGGGGGATCTGTAACTATTTGCTGGATTTCAATTTGGCAGATTGTGTCAGGTGGGAAAAAGGTTTTAAAAGAGTCAAAATATTTTATTTGTACTTTTCTATTCAAAATGTCATGATGATTTTAAATTTGGCCAATTTAACGCCCTCCCACCCAACACAGACGAAAGGGTGAAAACACATGAAACAGCCTAACTGAAATTAAAAACGCAGAGAAAAAAAATATTTCTCATTGACCAAAACATTTTGGTGGATTCTAAACTAAAAATGTTTATGCTGTATTGCTACAAATTATTTCCATTTAATTTAATTTAAATAAAGAAGTTAAAATTGTCTGTAATTTTGATTGGCAGAAAAGGCAGAAATGTTCAACAAATATTTATATTCTGTATTTGAAAAGAAGCTGCTTGACATAGCCACAGCTTCCAGTGATAATTAAATACGTTTTCCCCCCAGCAGTAACTAGGAAGGATGTTACATAGAAGCAACAAATGATAAACATTTTTAAATCTGTGGGACTGGATAACTTCTGTACAAGAGTTTCAAAAGAATTGGCTACAGAACCACTGATGTTGATTTTTCTTAACAAATATTACTGATAGATCTCAGGTAATCGTAAATAAAGTAATTGTAAATAAGGAATTATCAGTTTGCAGCTGACACCACAACTGTTGAAGTGTTAGATAATAATAAGGAAAGGTGAGTTCTACAAAGCAATCTGGGTTCCTTGCTAACTGTACACTGGGAAGAAGTGACTCTGAAAGGGACTTAGGGCTCACGATAGCTCACTAACTCAATACTGGCTCCTAGTGTGATGCAATTCTGTGGATAAGCAAGGGAATATCAAGTAGTAGTAGGGAGATGGTATTGCCTCTGTATACAGGACTAGTGAGACCAATATTGGAATACTGCGTTCAGTTCTGGGGGCATATCATCAGATGGTGTAAAAAACTGTCATCACTCCATTGACTTCAATGGAGTCATGACAATTTACATCAGCTGAATATCTGGTCCCTGGTGTCCACACTTCTAAAGAGTGTTGAAAAACTTCTATGATGAGATAACTGGCTCTGTGGATGAGGGGAAAGCAGTGGGCGTGTTATTCCTTGACTTTAGCAAAGCTTTTGATACTGTCTCCCACAGTATTCTTGCCGGCAAGTTAAAGAAGTATGGGCTGGATGAATGGACTATGCGGTGGCTAGAAAGCTGGCTAGATCATCGGTAGTGGTGATAGTGGCTCCATGTCTAGTGGGTAGTGATCAATGGCTCCATGTCTAGTTGGCAGCCGGTATCAAGAGGAGTGCCCCAAGGGTCAGTCCTGGGGCTGGTTTTGTCCAATATCTTCCTTAATGATCTGGAGGATGGCGTGGACTGCACCCTCAGCAAGTTTGCAGATGACACTAAGTTGGGGGGAGAGGTAGATATGCTGGAGGGTAGGGATAGGATACAGAAGGACCTAGACAATTTAGAGGATTGGGTCAAAAGAAATCTGATGAGGTTCAACAAGGACAAGTGCAGAGTCCTGCACTTGGGATGGAAGAATCCCATGCACTGCCATAGACTAGGGACCGAGTGGCTGGGCAGCAGTTCTGCAGAAAAGGACCTAGGGGTTACAGTGGATGAGAAGCTGGATATGAGTCAACAGTGTGCCCTTGTTGCCAAGAAGGCTAACGGCATTGTAATATATGGAGATATCCCTAGCTCATAGAACTGGAAGGGACCCCGAAAGTTCATTGAGTCCAGCCCCCTACTTCACTAGCAGGACCAAGGTGGGGAGGGATGGTTCAGCGGTTTGAGCATTGGCCTGCTAAACCCAGGATTGTGAGTTCAATCCTTGAGGGGGCTACCTTGGGATCCGTGGCAAAATCAGTACTTGGTCCTGCTAGTGAAGGCAGGGGTCTGAACTCAATGACCTTTCAGGCTCCCTTCCAGCTCTATGGGATAGGTATATCTCCATATTTTGGGCTGTATAAATAGGGGCATTGCCAGCAGATTGAGGAACGTGATCATTCCCCTCTATTTGGCATTGGTGAGGCCTAATCTGGAGTACTGTGTCATTTTGGGCCCCACACTACAAGAAGGATGTGGAAAAATTGGAAAGAGTCCAGTGGAGGGCAATACAAATGATTAGGGGGCTGGAGCACATTACTTATGAGGAGAGGCTGAGGGAACTGGGATTGTTTAGTCTGCAGAAGAGAAGAATGAGGGGGAATTTGATAGCTGCTTTCAACTACCTGAAAGGGGGTTCCAAAGAGGATGGATCTAGATTGTTCTCAGTGGTACCAGATAACAGAACAAGCAGTAATGGTCTCAAGTTGCAGTGGGGGAGGTTTACTTTGGATATTAGTAAAAACTTTTTCACTAGGAGGGTGTGAAGCACTGGAATGGGTTACCTAGGGAGGTGGTGGAATCTCCTTCCTTAGAGGTTTTTAAGGTCAGGCTTGACAAAGCCCTGGCTGGGATGATTTAGTTGCAGATTGGTCCTGCTTTGAGCAGGGGGTTGGATTAGATGACCTCCTGAGGTCCCTTCCAACCCTGATATTCTATGATTCTATGAACTGTGAAGGATTCTGAAAAGAGCTGCAAGGAAGACTGAGATTTGGAAAATCTGCCTTACAGTAGTAGACACAGAAAACTCAATCTATTCAGCTTATCAAAAAGAATATTAAGATGTGTCTTGATCATGACTGATATGTATGTGGGAAATGTTTTGATAGTAGAGGCCTTTTTATTCTAACATACAAAGGCATAATAAGATCCAATGGCTGGAAGCTGAAGCTAGATGAATTTCAGGTTAGAGAAAAGATGCATATTTTAAAAAGTGAAGTTAATTAACCATTGAAACAATATACTAAGGATATTAGTGGATTCTTCATCATCTGAAGTCTTTAAATCAAGGCTGGATGAGTCTTTGTAAAAAAAATATACTCTATTTCAATCACCGGATATGAGCTTGACTCAAGAATTACTGGTTGAAATTTTATAGCCTGTGCTTTACAGGATGTCAGTTTAGATGAGCCTCATGATCTTTTCTGGCCTTAAGGTTTATACATTTGTTTAAAGAAAATAAATTCCAATAAATTGTTTGAACACACACTAAAATATGTCTATTTTGGGTGGGGAAGGGTAAATACGTGGCATTAATACATAGGATGGCACTGTGTGATTTGAAAATTGTATTGGTATTGCTTTGGGATGAACTGAATGAGTCATTCATGACTGGCAAGTCAAGAGTAGTGTGACGCTCCCAGATTCATGCTGATAAAATGTTGATAAAACAGCAACCCATCATGTATTCTATATCCTTGCATATGTGTTTATGCATAATGTAACTGTAAATAATTTGATAAAATGATCAATCTATATTTCAAAAAGTTAGATTGCTTATATCATATTTGGTCTTTCCATTTGTTTTTAACTTGTTACTGTTTTTCTCTCTGTTTAGATGCAGCAAGCAAAGATATAATTAAGTTGGCCACCAGAGTTAAGAGCTGACATTGGTGCTAATTATTCTTTAAAATTAGCATAGAAATGTTCTTTTAGAAGATTAAAGTCATTGGTAGGTCTTCAGTTTTTGAATGTCACCCCAAGCAATGGGTAATAAATAACACCAATAGGCTTTTTTTGTTTGTTTGCTTTCTTGTTTGGTACATGTAATGGGGTGCTTAAGACGCAAAAGCTGTAAATTCATTGATTTTTGCTTGTCTTTGATTTATAAAGAAGGCATTTACATAGATAAACATGATCTATTTGCATTGTTGGCACGTCTCACTTTTCGCTGGCACTCCTATGCTTTCTTCATAAATTTCTTCGTAAAGCTTTCTTCATAAATTTCCATATAGGTCAATGACCTATATAACAGCTCTGTACTGTAAGCACTTTTACAGTCTATAAAATGCATTACATATTAGAAATATTATCTCTACACAGCAAACTATCTGCTAATGAATAGTTGAGTGAGTAAAATGCATGTTGAAAAATGAATAAAGATTTCATAAAGCAATTAAACTCAACATTATGTTTGCATTTCTCCATGATATTTGCATTACAAAAAAGTGTCGTGCAGTCAGAAAAGTGATACGAAGACAGATGTGTGATTATTGAAACTTAACAGCCTTCACAACTGAAGTTCTTTTCACTATCATACCATGCTGCGGGATAATTTGTTTTGAACACAAGCAGAAGTATTTCAATGCACTGTTAAGAATAAACTTTTATAAATGTATTATCTATCTACAAAAGAAGCCAATAAGAATGTGGTTTATCGATCATTTGCACAATATAACCATTATACAGGAGAAAAATTCAGTCTGTCATAGCACAGACAGATACATTATGCTCTCTCAAATGACAACTCAGACCTGAGCTGACATAATTGAATTTCATACGGAATTATTAAGTATCAGAGGGGTAGCCGTGTTAGTCTGAATCTCTAAAAAGCAACAGAGGGTCCTGTGGTACCTTTAAGACTAACAGAAGTATTGGAGCATAAACTTTCATGGGTGAATGCCCACTTCATCAGACGTAAGTAGTCTGATGCAAGGAGTTAGACTACTCCAATACTTCTGTTAGTCTTCAAGGTGCTACAGGACCCTCTGTTGCTTTTTATATGGAATTATTATTATTGGTATTTAACATTTATATCAAGGTAGAGCCTGGGCCTCATTTTGCCAGATGCTGCATTGAGATATAGAAAATTCCAAGTATTTACTTGTAAGAGTGAAAAGAGTGAAAGAGAGGAACAGAGAGATGGAGGAAGGAAAGCCTGTAAGAAGACTGTGCAACAGAAAAAGATTATAGACCTTGGTCAACTGGCATGATTCATATGGGTCAGATGTAGAGCTATTTGGAAATATCCCAGTGAATCATTATTTTGTCAGAATTTGCCAATTTGGCAAAAATCAGAATGTTTTGTGGAGATGGCCTGATTCCACCGAAGTTCTGATGGAACTTCCTGGTTTCCTACCAGCTCACCTGCCTGGCCTGGCCTTGATCGTTGGCCTCCAAGGTTCATGGCTCTGGGGCATCCCTGCCACATGGACTGCTCTGGGGCCAGAGACAAGAGGGCTTCCAGGGTCCAGGGCATGAGCAAGGCAGACTGCCCCAGAATTGGGCCTGCATTCCCTTTCAAGGACAATTTTGAAACTTTTACTTTACATTCCTAATAGGAATTAACCAAATTCTGAAATATAAAAATCCTCTGTGAAGTTGAATTATCTTTCTCTGCACAGCAATAGGTAGATGTGAAGGATGAAGTGACAGGAGGAGCAATGATGTATGCTCACAAACTCAAGGGCCTTCTACAAGTGTTGTTATAGTTCTGCTCTCAGTTCAAACAATGAGGAATAGAATGAGAATCTTGGCAATTGGAAAAGACGCTATAAAGATAGTATAAATGGTAGTATAAGCACTGTTTCTCAACCTTTTCAGGATGGTGATCCCTTATTCATAGACCCTGTATAAATCTCAATTTTTTATTTTGTTTTTTTTTTTAAAGAAAATTCAGAGCAGTGTAAACAGTACTGAATTTCTCAGAGTTTGCATGGAATGAATTTTACAACTAAATTTAGTCAGTCTCAAGGATAGAATGAATTTCACAAGTAATGTTATTCATTTTAAAGGATGGAGTTAACTTTACTACTAAGCATAATCAATTTTGACTAATACTTGTAAAACTCATTCCATCCTTGAAATGAATTAAATTTCCTTGTAAAAATCCTGGAAATTGACGAGCTAAGATAATTTGTGTATTAAAGACTTTGTTGTGGACATTTTCCTCTAAAATAAAAATATTTTTAAAATGACAGTTTGGGGGCATTTTCATGATTTTTGCACTCTCCATGAAGTCATGATTTACACAGGGTCCTAATTATTCCAAGTCAAAACTTTTTGTGAGCTCAATCCATTTGCTAGAAAAGAAAGAGATAAAAAAAATCGATACAAATGATTAGCTCACATAATTTATTTGTTTGAGTATATTTTGAAAAGTTGACAGAGAATACTTGAGCTTGAATGGTAAGAGTATACAGGAAGTGGGGGAACAAGATTTTCTTTCATTTAGATTGTAGTAAAATTTGCAATGCCACAAAACTCCCTGATTGCCTTTTGTGACCCCCCCCGCCCTTAAAGATTGTAACCCATCGGTTGAGAAACACTACCCTACAGAGAAGGGATGAGTACCTCTCTGCAGTAGCATTTCTTAGAATGTATAAAGAGAAGCCGCATTTGGATGGCTGAGGTGATAAAACATATAAAACGTTATTAGCATGGGCAGTATAGGAACACCATTCCTCTTCCCACTGTCTTCTAAGACTTATAATAGTATTGAGAGTTTTTTGTTTGCAGAAGCCATACTGATTAAACCCTACTGAGCTATAGTTATACAAGTATTGTACTGCTCAGTCCTTAATTAGATTCTCAACTAGTTTCCCTGGAGCAGTAGTGAAGCTCACTGGTCTGTAATTCCCAGGATCATCTATGGCTTTTTTTTTTTTTAGACCAAAGATAGCAACTTTCCAATCTTTGGGAACAGTGTCTGGTTGATTGCATATCTTCATCGTTATCTCTGCTATTTCACACTTCATTTCCTTCAAAACTCTCGCATCAGCACCATCTGGTCCTAGTGATTTACTGCCCTTGAGTTTCTCAAGTTGCTCAATAACATCATTCTTAGAGACTTCAGCTTTTCTTAAGGCCACATGTTAATTTCTCATAAAAGTTATCTATGGATCAAGAATTTTCCCATTGTCCTTCATGGTAAAAATGGATGTACGAAATTGTATTTAATTTCTTTACTCCCTAAATCATGCTCTTTAATTGCTCTCTTCATTGCTTGGTGATTTAAAGTGTCTACAACTTGAACTGTTGCATATTCTGTCTCCTGAAAATGATTTACATTTCTCCCAGACCTCAAAGATGTTTTGATGATTTGACTCAGAGCTGTCCCCCTATTTATTATCTTTCCCAGCATCACTTACTGCCCATTACAGAATTTGTTTTATTCATTGTGAAATTTAAGGGTAAGTTTGTAAAGTTAAGTTTATGGTAATGTTTGGTTGTGTTACATTGGTCAGCAGCCAAAGAGCCTCAGTGAGGGGAATCACACTCCAGAAAGATAATTAAGAAAAATAATATTCATAGGCCCTGTTTTCCCCTTGAGATCCATGCTCTGAGCATGCCTGTATGTATGTATGTATGTATGTCACATTTCCCTCTCAGGGGTCAGCCAGCACTGGCCCTGGATCTTACACATGATGCCAGCATGGGGCATGAAGAGTGCATTGTTGTGCCCTACCATACTACATACTCCTGTGGTAAATCCTCCAAAAAAAACCCCAGCCCCAAACTGTATTCACTTTGTGCTGAGCCCCTCTCTGCTGCAGAACCCAATTAGGTTCTAGGGCAATGGATCTATGGCACTCCGTGGCAATGTGGTTCCATTGGAAGGGATGGCAGGGGCATCAGAACGGATCACTGGTAGAGCCCCAAAATCTGTGAGAAACTCGGTGGAGCCTTAAGATTTTAGTGGGATAGAAACCTGGATTCTTTCTTCATGTATGGGTGGGGAAAACCACGTCCCTTTAATAAAAGAACCACAGACTTATCTCTGGGAAGGGTAATCCACTCCTATGTATTTAACAGCATATTGTCTATTTGACAATGAATTGGAAACTAGCTACTTCAGAGGCCGCCTTGTCTCAAGCTTTCCAAAATATTTACTCTGACATCTGATCACACATGGAAAAACTACAGCTGGCTTGATTTAGTCTTGGTGAAGGTAAGGGAGGTAGTCATCATGTGCACAAAAACCATTTACAATGGAAAGCTAGCTTCCGTGTTAAACATGGAGAGGCTAGCATTTCTCCATATGTTCCTATTATCTGATTGATTTTTTACTCTTTTATTCACTGTTGTGTTACTGTTTTTAATAAGTAACTGTGGACTAGATCCTGCAAATACTTACACACACAAGTGACTTTATACACATGCAGAGTCCTATTGAAATTAAAAGGACTACTGAAATGTGTGTAAGGTTATTCATTTAGACATGTATTACAATAAAGCCTAAGATGCCTACTCATGCACTAGGACCCCATTGTGCCATGGACTATACAAATACAGAGCAAAAACATGGTCCCTATGCCAAGAAATTACAATCTAAGTGCAGGACAAGAGAGCAGATGAAGACAGACAGACAGATGTGTAAGTACAAGGAAACAATGAGACAATATTTGTGAGCATGTAAGGCAGCTGCCTTATGTTTGCAGGACGGAGGGCCTATGTATGCATCGATCAGTTGAGTTTGAATTTTAATAGTGGAATGGCATGCAAAAGTGAATTAATTTTTTTAATGGAATTGGAGTCAGTATTGAGTATTTTCATATTTTTGAAAATGTAATTTGACGTGGTAATACAAGGTAACCAATGAAGAATTGTAAATATATTCTTGCTTTTTATAACTTGAAGAATCATATTTTTACAATGAAATGATTAAAAAAGTCAGTTAATATTATTGACTTATTGTTATTTATTAAAAGGTACCTACATTGTTTTAAAGTATACAGTAAGATAATTTTCACTGTATAGACGGGCGTGAACTAAAAGGTCCTAGTTCACTTTAATGTAATTCTCTTTAAACAGGACCACACTAATGCGAATTAGGTACCTATTACTTTGTGCCTGTAGTGTCCACACACAGGGGAGTTACAACGCAGCACTTTGGACCACACTGCTATTTGTACTCTGCACTGTGAGGCAGTGTAGATATAGCGATAGATTCACAAGGCCTGATCCTAATTCTACTGATGTCAATAGGAGTAAAGCTGTAGACTTAAATGGGAGCAGGTACAAGCCTGTAGAAAGTGTAGATGGAAAATACCTTTTAGGTTAGTTCATCCTTCTGCCTGTATGGAATTGTTCCCTGAAGACTTGAATGATTTCAGTAAATTGGAACATGTAAAGTGCAGTTCCAGTTAGTGAATCATTGCTTATTCTATTCTGTATAGGTTCTTCCATTGCCCTCATTACTGTAGCATCTGAATGCCTTCCAGTAGTACATTAAGCAACTTGACTAATATCTGTCATATGTGATTCATTCTCTCTCTCTTACTCTCTCTTTCTCCCTCTCTTCTCTCTCTCTCTCTCTCCCCCTCTCCCCAGGATGAAAATTTTGTGTGCAGTGAACTGTTTTATTTTGATAAGGTGTTTTAAATGTATTTATTGCTGTGTGTTTATATTGGAGAAGGTAGGTCAAAGAAGTAAGCCTTGCACTTGGACTGGAAGGTGATGAGGTTTGAGATGGTCCTTACATCCTAAGGGAGTTAATTTCATACTCTCAAAGCAGCTCTTAAAAAGCTGTGTCTCCTGCACAGACATGCTTTACCTTTGTGGTAGAAATTCCTGTGGAATGAAGTTGTTGACCACAGTCTTCATGCTGGAGCTTTAGGTGATCTTTTAGATATGCTGGGCCCCAGCCATTGAACACCTTGAAGATAAGGGCCAAGACCTTGAACTTGATTCTCTAGTCTATGGGACTGGTCCAACTTTTTCTTGTTTTAAATCTGCTATTCCTTTCTGAAAATCAGTGATAAAAGACTGCTGAGCTCTCTCTACTGATCCAGAACTCCCAACAGATATGAAGCTTACTGAAGTGAGTCCCTTGTCATCCTCTTTGCTTTTTATCTTTACGTTGACACCACCAACTTCCTGAGGAAACTACAATGCATTGACGTTCTTCCTGAAAACACCATCCTGGCCACCATGGATGTAGAAGCACTTTATACCAATATTCCACATGAGGATGGACTACAAGCTGTCAGGAACAGTATCCCTGATGAGGCCACAGCAAGTCTGGTGGCTGAGCTTTGTAACTTTGTCCTCACCCACAACCACTTCAGATTTGGGGACAACTTATACCTTCAAGTCAGTGGCACTGCTATGGGTACCCGCATGGCCCCACAGTATGCCAACATTTTTATGGCTGACTTAGAACAACGCTTCCTCAGCTCTCGTCCCCCAGTGCCCCTCCTCTACTTGCGCTACATTGATGACATCTTCATCATATGGACCCACGGAAAGGAGGCCCTTGAAGAATTCCACCTGGACTTCAACAATTTCCACCCCACCATCAACCTCAGCCTGGACCAGTCCACACAAGAGATCCACTTCCTGGACACTACAGTACAAATAAGTGATGGTCACATAAACACCACCCTATACCAGAAACCTACTGACCGCTATACGTACCTACATGCCTCCAGCTTCCATCCAAGACACATCACACGATCCATTGTCTACAGCCAAGCCCTAAGATACAACCGAATTTGCTCCAACCCCTCAGACAGAGACAAACACCTACAAGATCTTTATCAAGCATTCGTAAAACTACAATACCCACCTGGGGAAGTGAGGAAACAGATTGACAGAGCAAGACGGGTACCCAGAAATCACCTACTACAGGACAGGCCCAACAAGGACAATAACAGAACACCACTGGCCATCACATACAGCCCCCAGCTAAAACCTCTCCAGCGCATTATCCACGATCTACAACCTATCCTGGAAAATGATCCCTCACTCTCACAGACTTTGGGAGGCAGGCCAGTCCTCGCTTACAGACAACCCCCCAACCTGAAGCAAATACTCACCAGCAACTACACACCACACCACAGAAACACCAACCCAGGAACCTATCCCTGTAGCAAACCTCGTTGCCTACTCTGTCCCCATATCTACTCTGGCAACAGCATCAGAGGACCCAACCACATCAGCCACACCATCAGGGGCTCATTCACTTGCACATCCACTAATGTCATATATGCCATCATGTGCTAGCAATGCCCCTCTGCCATGTACATTGGCCAAACCGGACAGTCCCTCCGCAAAAGAATAAATGGACACAAATCGGACATCAGGAATGGTAACATACACAAGCCAGTAAGTGAACACTTCAATCCCCCTGGTCATTCTATTACAGATTTAAAAGTCACTGTCATTGAACAAAAAAACTTCAGAAACAGACTTCAAAGAGAAACAGCAGAACTAAAATTCATTTGCAAATTCAACACCATTAATCTGGGCTTGAATAGGGATTGGGAGTGGGTGGCTCACTACAGAAGCAGCTTTTCCTCTCCTGGAATTGACACCTCCTCATCTATTATCGGGAGTGGACTACATCCACCCTGATTGAATTGGCCCTGTCAACACTGGTTCTCCATTTGTGAAGTAACTCCCTGCTCTCCATGTGTCAGTATATAATGCCTGCATCTGTAGCTTTCACTCTATGCATCCGAAGAAGTGAGGTTTTTACTCACGAAAGCTTATGCCCAAATAAATCTGTTAGTCTTTAAGGTGCCACCAGACTCCTTGTTGTTTTTGTAGATACAGACTAACACGGCTACCCCCTGATACTAGTCTATGGGAAGACAGCATAGAGTATGGAGAACAGCTTTAATGTACTCACAGTATCCCATGTTTCCAAGTAGACACCCTGTATTGTTCAGAGCTACTTGGAGTTTCCTAAGGGCTGATGATATATTGCCCCGGTATATTGCACTGCTGTAGTTCAGACAGAAGGTGATGAAGGTGTATAGAACCAAGGCCAGGTCATTGTCTGTCAGGATGGGACAGTGTCTCCTAGCCAACCGGAGATGGTAGAAAGCATTATTGTGGGTGCTACTATGTGAAAGCATAGTGTCAGAAAGGAATTCAAGATGTCTCCTAAAGGAAGGAATTGACTAATTGTGGGTGTGTACCTTCAGCCAAATGAGAGAGCATTGTGGCTGATAATCCCCCAAAGTATTTTCCTCTGCCCATCAGCATCACCTCTATCTTACCATGAAATTGTTCTATGAAAAAAAGTTATGTCTATAAAAGACATCTCCTATATTTCTAATACCTGCTGGGGATTATATGTTCTTGAATCTTGCCCCTGCTTCCATGG
This sequence comes from Malaclemys terrapin pileata, assembly GCF_027887155.1. Classification (NCBI taxonomy): domain Eukaryota; kingdom Metazoa; phylum Chordata; order Testudines; family Emydidae; genus Malaclemys; species Malaclemys terrapin. The sequence goes on from NC_071505.1 coordinate 33,656,798, forward strand.
CCAGATGGAATACCTAGGCAGTGGAGCCAGGGTGGTGCTGTCATGCAAGGAATGGTAGTATATCTCACTGGTCAGTGTATGTTATGTGTTTCTCTCTGCCCAATCAACAAAGGCTGTGAATATGTTACAGGAATCAGCTATCAATCCTGGCTCTTCAGCTGAAGCTCTGGAGACTGATTCTTTTATTTCTAGAGGTCCCCAGTTGAATCCATGATGTAGTAGTTAAAATAACCGCCATGACAGAAGCAAGGATTTAGCGAGGACTCATGGTGAGGGTGCACCCTGTATACCATACAGAGCACTTCTTCTTGAGTGTTTCCTTTGTGAAATTGCACAGGGGAGCAGACAGGGCTGGGCAAGGACTGGAGTTGGATGGAGATGGAAGATTTTCTAGATCACCTGGTTCTCTCCCTGTGGGGAGACACATAAGGGGCTTAAAGGCTACTACTCTGTCATGGCCACTGTGACAGAAAGCACCTGTGTCCACACCCTACACACTATTGTAATAAGCTTTGTACAAAATACAGGTTGTAAGATATCATTTGAAAGCTCATAATTTGCTCATCCTTATTGTACTGATAAAATGTGTGTGGCAACATTGTATGTGAAGTGATAAGATTCCACTGTATGGTGTTAGAAATATATTTTCCAAACTGAGGTTGGCAAACAGGTGACTGTCTCAAACAAAGGAATGTATGCTCTGCTTAATTTGCATCAAAGCAATAAAGAGAGTCATCGAGTAAGAAGGGTAGAGAAAGAAACCTCAAACATATGAGGAAAAGCAGCAGGGAACATCCTTTCCTATAGACTCTCTGTCTCCTGAATCTCAGCTAGAAATGTTTTCCAAGGCACTATAAAAATGAGGGACAACACCCCAAGGCACCTGTCCTCTCTCTCTGCCCATTAGTACACTCAACCAGAAGGAACAAATGAAGTAGCCAGTGAAATGAGGAAGGAATGCTCACCTAAGATGTTTGGTCAGTAAGACTGCTGAGAGCATGTGTTGAGAAAAACTTTGCTTGAATCTGATAGTTTGTTAAGATAGGCACCAGTAGCGTTTTAACTTTATTTTCTTGCAGCCATTTCTGACTTTTATGCCTCATTACTTGTACTCACTTAAAATATCTCTCTTTGTAGTTAAAATATTAATTTTATTGTTTTATCTAATCCAGTGTGTTTAAATTGAAGAGTCTGTGAAACTCCATTTGGGGTAACCAGGTATATGTATATTATTTCTGTTAAGGAAATACAGAAATTATATGAATTTGTATTGTCTCAGAGAGAGCTGGGCAATAGAAGACATACATTTCTAGGGGGAAATCTAAGATTGGGAGTGAGTTGGAGTCACCCTGCAGTATAATCTAAGAGCCAAGGTGTGGCTGGGTGGCTGTAGCAAACGCACAGACATAGCTGGGAGTGTCTTGCCTATTGGAGGCTGTTTGTGACCAGTCCAGGCTGGTGGTTACAGCAGCAAGGCATTGTAAAGGGCACCCCAGGTTACAGGGCAAAGGTGACACAATTACTAACTAGTCTGGTATATCACAGCCACCAAAGATCACCAAGGCTGCAGTGCATACACCAGACAGTGCTGCAGCCATGGGAGCTGCTGATCACAGAGCAAGTGAAAGCCAGTACTCTCACAGCAAAGCAGAGATGTGGATTGTAGACTGATTCATGATGGGAAGACAGCAGTAATGAACAAGGATGGTCCAGAGCTAGACAAGGCTGAAGAAATTATAGAAATATAGAACAGAGCAAATTTATTGACATCTGTTCCTTCTTCCTGCAGTTTTCCTGAGCCTGTCTTGTCAGGAGCTCCTCAGTCTCAGCAAATGTAGACGAGAACTGCAGGAAGTGCAGAACTGCTTTCTTCCAGTACGTCACTGGTTCAGCTAGGTGAATAACAGATTTTTGTTGGTTCAATGGCTATTTTGAAAAGTAAAAAAATAATGACAGTGAATTGAAAAGTAAAAATAAATAAATAAACTGTAAAAAGAATTAATTTCAGGTGAAATGAAATATTTCATATTGACAAAATTGAAATGTTTTGTTTTCAACCATTTAAAAATATTTTTGATCTTTTAAAATAAAATTCAAAATATCACCATGTTTCACTTCAAAATGTTGAAATGAAACATTTAGATTTTTTTTCTGAATTTTTTTCTTGAAATGAACAATTCAGTGAAGTTGACTCAAATTCACAAAGCGTTTAAAAGTCCCTAAATCTGCACTACTTATTGAAAAAAGTTTCAGATGAAAAATTTTGCTGAGCTCTAGCTAGCACTAAGGGCTAAATAAGGAAGTGCCATGTTCACCATAATCATAGCATTAATAGTATGAGATTATGCACTGTTCAATAAACAACCTACTTCTGTTGATTTCCTTCTTTAAGGGAAAAAAGCCACCTAAAAACTTTAAAGAAATAATTTTAGTAATTCTGATCAACAAGGAATATAGCAAAGTGTCAGTGCAAACTGTAACAGTCTTTTGTTTTTTTATGATATAACCTTAATATTTATTTCCATGTTATCACAATATATACTTATTTTATTTACAGTGCATTATTAGTTATATTATTTCAGCCATTTGGACTTGGTGTCTAGTAAATTTTTTACTCTGTGTGTCACCAACATCATTGTTAATGTTAATCACAGAACCCTTCCTCATTTTAGTAATCCTATTAGGCCATATTGTGCCATCAGTTTTATACAGGAGGCACCTTTGATTTCAATGAGTTCAGTCAAAAAAACTGATGGCACTGTATGATCCAGTGATGTGAGTACAGATTTGCAAGCTCGCATCCTTCTTCTGCAAAGGTTTTAATGGAGGCAAGATTGAGAGGCAGACTAAAACACTGATACTTTATACCTCATCATAACCCTAATTAAGTCAAGGGCATGACAAACATTGACCAATATGTTTGCATTGTTTGTATCTGTTCAAGTCTCAACATGAGTGTCAAGAACTCCACAGAACAACACTGAAAATATTGTTCAACCAAGCATTGTACACAGTCTGAATTAATTGACTGGCTGAACCTGGTAAAATTTGCTGAGGGATACAAATTACTTCTTTAAAAAAAGAAGTTTCCAATGTAGGGTTTGGAAGGGGTTAGGGTTTGATGGTACTATGACTGGGTCACTAGAATGGAGAATCCTGATCTCTAGCTTCTACATTTTGAACTGAATTTGCATTTACAAATTTGTGAGTGATGTTCAAGGGAACTTGGGTTGTTTTCTAAACCTTTAATCCGGCTCTAATCATGACCCAGTAAAAATGTGTCTGCATCCCCTGTGCATGCAAATGAAGTGTTTTGTGTTCTTTTGTTAGCTGAGAAGATTTGCTAGTTCACCAGCATAACTGTAACTATTATTTTTGAACTGTTTAAATCTTTTCTGTTCTCTTTAATCAGAAACACCCCTTTCATTTCCTAACATTATTTGTAAGTGGAAAGTGAATCATAGCATCATAGAAATTAGAGATTAAATTATTTTATCATCTCCATACTGCACCTCTGCCAGTGAATGATTTTCTCTCTTGTATATTTTCAAGTGAATCATTCAGTCCAGTTTTCTATGATTTCAATGGTGTCATTCTATTATTTCAAATGGGATACTGAACTCTAGTTCTGTCTCAAAATTCAGGAATTTTCTTCATATTCATCCTCTTATCTTTGTATGATTTCATAATGTCATAATTAATGATAGCCTCTTAGACTTATCCTAAACAGTTCCATTCTCTCCTCAGCATTTATATCTTTCAGCTATTTGTACATAGTTGTCCTTTCTCCATTTAGTTGTTATTTATTCAAATGCTATATATTTGGTTTGTTGCCCTTTCCTCATACCCTTTAGCTCCTGAAGAATTTTTGATGCTTTGAGAATCTCAGGGCTCTGTCTGTACAACTTATGAATTCTGGTTGGCATTGCAAAGTCATTATGAAGAGTTACTACGAAAACTGCTGTAACATGGATGCTTCTATATGTGTATCTTTACCAGACTGAAAAGCGTTTTTTTCGCCTCAAGACAATGAGAAGTTACTTAACGTTCACCATGGTGCTCTGAATGGACAATAGTGGGTTTTCTCAATCTGGGAAGAGATTCTTCCTCCTCTGGTCTGAAGGGAGGATGGAAATTTGGAACAATGGCAAATTACCAAAAACCGGACAAAGAAAGCCAGGTGACCAATCAGGTGTTTAAATAAGAAGCCACATAGGGAAATTGGGGGAGATCCACTCAGAAATAGGAAGCATTGGGCAGCAGACAGGAAGGTCTGAGGAGATGGGAAAGAAGCCTCCATGAGGGAAAAACTACCCAGCATATAGCAGGCTGTGAGGCAGGCAATTCTGCTCACCTTCCTGGAAACCGATGGTCCCCCAAGGACATGTAGAAGAGTGAATTAATGAGGGGCATTGCATTCAGGATGTTTGCTATGTTTTGTAAGATATGTACTCTCTTGTGCTGTACATGGTTAAATGGAAGGGCCATTGTATTAGACTCTGAGCAAAGAGCCTCTCTGTATGTGTTGTGTACGTTTTAAATATGTCTATTGGGACTTAGTGCTGCTTGAGGCATCGTTATCTCCCTTGGGCCATTTGCCACCGATCATCTGCAGGGGATTTAGGAAAAGGCAGTACTGCCTCTATTAGAGCCACGCTGCCAAGGAAGAGGGGGGATAGAAGAGGTAAGAGTCATTTGTGTGGATAGTTCCTGCCTCTATGGATTCCTGGATTCCCTTCCCTGTGGATCCCAAGGATCTGTGGGTGGGCAAACCTCAGTTGGGCCACAGACTCCTCCCTCTTGATGAGACAATTTGTGGGTAGCTCTCCAAGGGAGATATAGCAGAAATTGTCCTGACCCTCAAGCCAGATCTCCATGTTTATTTATGAGATAGACAACCTAGCCCTAGGTGTGTGTAACCACTATTATAACATAACCATTTTCAATTGTGACTAGCCAGTAAGGCTCCAATTATAACTCTGGTATCAGAGGGGTAGCCGTGTTAGTCTGGATCTGTAAAAAGCAACAGAGAGTCCTGTGGCACCTTTAAGACTAACAGATGTATTGGAGCCACGGAAGCTTATGCTCCAATACATCTGTTAGTCTTAAAGGTGTCACAGGACTCTCTGTCAATTATAACTCTGTTTTTCATAAGAAACAAAACATTACACATTCCTAAAGGAATTAACATATTTCATTAACTTTATCATCCACTCAGCTTCCTCCTGCAGCATTTCTTTAGCACTACCAAACTTTAATACAAAAGGCAGTCTGAATTTCAATCAGATCCAGGCTATCTCCCCAAATATTGCAAATCCTCCAGAATTTGCATCACTAATTCTTTAATAAAATAGATATTTTATGAAACCTGACAACATTACTGGAGGTTTTTTACAATTGAAGATTAAGCCTTTCACAAGGAATCACTGATGACAGTCAAGTTCAATAGAACAAAGATTTCATCTAATATTAGTTTCTGGCAAGTCAATTTGCAAGGTTATTTTTGCAGATTAAATTAGCTATATTGGGGGTCACCCTCTCGCTTCTAAATCAAGAAAGAAAGACAGATACATAATAGCATAACACTATAGATGTACTATTAACCAATCTTTCACAATAAGGAAATTAGCTATTTACCCAAGAGGGGTGAAATAAAAAGCTATTTTGTAACATAATAAATACCTTTAAGAGGAAGTGGGTCAAAGGCCGTCTGAATATCATCAACTATACAAGTTGCCTATATGTTACTATTCAGGCACTGGAAAAAAATCTCAGTTATTATTAAAACTGGGAATGAGGGAAACAAAATACTATGTTTTAAAGAAGGGAGAGAGAAGCTTAGTGCCTATATATGCTGTGCCACTTGATGTAATCATTCTGTTTTCATTGGAATATGCCATGAAGTTCTATGATGCTGCTGTAGTTAAATATTAGTTTATACTATAAACTCCTTTGTCAATATTTTTACACATGTTCTGTTACTTACAGTTTCTAGTAAAAAAAAAATACATATGCATTTGGAGGCTGCTAAATGTCACAAAATTCAGCCATGCGGTAGCATTCAGACTGAAATCTAACCTCTTCCTTCTGCCCACATTTTGGGTATGAGATTTCAAATGTTCCCAGATCCCAATGGTCATGAACAAGCAACATCTCATAAGATTTACACCAGAGTTGCAACAAAGTATTTTAGAAAAAAATCTTAAACTTCAGTCCAGATATTGAACCAAACAACCCTCCACCTCTCCTCTCCCTTTGCTGGATCAGAAAAAGCTCTCTGAACTCCCAGAACTTAAAGTCTGCTTAAAAACAATGTGGAGTTCAATAGCACGTTAAAGACTAACAGATTTATTTGGGCATAAGCTTTCGTGGGTAAAAAACCCATTTCTTCAGATGCATGGAGACTTAGTCTGCTTAGACACCTGAGACATTGAAATAGCACTGAGTCTGTACTTTGGGGAAATGAGAAACCAAAGACTAGATCCTCAGATGGCATAAATCCGTGTAGCTTCACTGGCTTCAATGGAGCTACACTGAAGTACAACAGCTGAGGTTCTGACCCTGTTTTCTTCCATGTTAAATACCACTCTAATCTGTAGAATGAATAAGGCCCACTGAAGGGTAACTTCCAATGTCAGTGATCATTCAGTACAGCAAAATTGACTCAAAGGCAAATGTAAGTGCTTTTGTGGGCTTGTCACAAAAGTGAGAGTGTTGTTACATACTGCTTTTTTGTGATGCTAATTCTTTATGCCTTTTTCCGTAAAGGGGATGAAAAATGCTTGAAGTGTAATAATCTGCTCCAGAAGATTTTTAGTTCATTTTGAGATCAGGAGTAACCATCTCAGTGGTGATGGTCTAGCAGACATCCAATGGACCCTCCCACCATCTAGAAATAGGTACTATATGTCTTCTGAAAATTAAGGATAATCATATTACATCTGTGAGTCCTGTACATATTCAGCAAGTAGCTAAATCTACCTAATCTAACATTTTATGATCTCTCTAGCCTCTCAGATAAAGTATATTTAGCTTTCTGGCAAAAATGAATAGAATGCACCACTGCTATTATTATTTTATTTGTTTGTATTACAGTAGCATGTTGAAGCCTCAACTAAGTTCAGGGCATCAGTGTCCAGATGATGATGATGCAGTCCCTGCCATAGACAGTTTACAGACTAAGTCAACAAAGAGAAATTAAGCAAGCATTATCCCCACTTTACTGGTGTGTACCTGAAGCACAAAGAGATTGTGATTTGCCAAACGTCAGAATGTACCTACATCTCCTGACTCCCAGGCCAGTGTTTTAACCACAAAACCATCTTTCCTTCCAAGAAGTAATTTAATTCTTCCTAATTTCGCGTGATGTATACAGCGTTTTATCCTACGTAACAGGCCGGGGAGCTGGGGGCAGATGATTATGAAATATTAGGCATGGCCTGGAAGGACACACACTCCATTTATGTTTATCAATAAGCTAAATTAACATTTCAGATCTTTATCAACAATCTGTAGTATTTTTCTTGTAATTATTTATTTAAATTTAACAATAAAAAGCACTCATAGTTCCCCACAGTATGCAATGCTTTTTTCCCTCCCTAAAATGAGCATTGAAAGCATAATGCATAGATATTACAGAAAGTTATTCCCTTTTATAATAATGAGTAGTTGGTGACATTTTACTTTTCTCCCTCTTGTTTTCCTCTCTATACAATGTCCTGTTGTGGGTATCTCTCTTCTCCTTTCACCTGGCTCATTTGGAAGACATCATCTCTGGGACATTTGCAAACTTTGCCAGCTGATTAATTGACCCATGGCATATCAAGTTGCCTGTGACACCTAGCATCTAGATAGTTCATCTGAGACTATCTTAAGCATAGGGTGATGATGGCTGCAGGAAAGCTTCAATTGGTTGGAAAGCAGCAGAAAAATAAATATTAGGAAAAAGCTGTAGTAATGGTACTGAAGAAGCGGGAGGTCTTTAAAAAGCATTTAGCCTTCAGACTCTTCATCCTTTCCAGTTTTCTTGCATTTTTTGTATTTCTGTTTAAAAAGCAATTTTCTCTTTACTGCTTCCAGCTAATTTTCATATTGTTCCCTTTATTGGCTATGAGTCTCACATTCTTCAGCTCGTCTTTCCTTTCATTATCTCCTTGTTCATTAAGCTATCATCCTTATTAATTTAATTATCTGATTTCTCTTTCCTTCCATTCAGTTTTTATCTTTGTACTTTTCTTTATACTGGTTTGTCATGTCACGTTCCTGCTGTTTAATTATTTCCCTTCTGTTGAAGTCAACGGAGCTTTTTTCACTCAGTTCAATGGGTTTTGAATCAGGCCCTTACCCTTTAGTAATGATCGTTTGATGGCTGAATGTTTCCATTTTGTATTAGTAAACGTACAAATTAAATGCTTCAAGAACTACTCCATTTCTGTGAATGGTAGTGCTGAAGTGGGCAGAGCACCTTCCCCTCAAAACTATGGAAATGCCTTAGCAGCAACTCTGTAGGGATCTAAATTTGTGGATAGAGTGGTGATGGGGAGGGGTGCCAGGCAACCTCTGCCAAGACACCCCCCCAAAAAAACCCCATGAGGCCAACTGGAGCCAGGTACTACATACTCTATAGATCTCCACCTGCATCACTGAACATCCCTGCAGGAACATACTATTCAGGGACTGACGAGTCCCTGGTGGCTACCAATGGAGACACATGTGTATGGCTTCTGCTATCAGCAAATCTTCTGAAACCTGTGGGAATTAGTTGAAGGAGCTGGACTGCCAACCTCTTCCTTGACTGTGACAAACTCTGTCCTTCCAACAGAAGAATCAGGAGGAAATGCCATGAGTGCAAAGTCACAGAGTCCCACACTTGTCTGGGTTATACACACGTACAGCAGAATGGGCCCTATATATTATTCTCCAGGAGGATTAACATATTTATGCCATTGTCATTTCTTCCTCTGTAATATTATTTAGTTTTCTTTGGCAAGTAAATACAGATGAAGTTGCTGCTTCAGGAAGTATCAAAATTATTATTAATAATAAAAATACCAAGCTATCAGCACTTTCAGTCAGTAGGTCTCAAAAGCTCTTTACAGGAGGTTAGTATCATTATCCCTATTTTAAAGATGAGGAAATTAAGGCACGGAGAGGGGATGTGGTTTGTCCCAGGTCACCCAGAAGGCCAGTGGCAGAGCTGGGAATAGAAAGTTCATGGAGGAGAGGTCCATCAATGGCTACTGGGCAAGATGATCAGGAATGCAAACCCATGCTCCAGGTATCTCTAAATCTCCAGTTGTCAAAAGATGAGACTGGATGCCAGGGGAGGGATCACTCAGGATTACCCTGTTTTGTTCATTCTCTCTGAAGTCGATAATATCATAGTGAAAAGTATGTAGCAACATTGTATGCAATTTAATAAACATAAGGGGAAATCATGACTGAAGTTTGTTTTCCAGACAAGTCTGGGAAGTGGGTAAACCTGTTTCTCAAAGACAAAGGACAAGCTGACACCGCTAGCCAGATGTCATCAAAGTGGATGGGCAATCACCTATCAAGTGGCCATTCCTTGGCAAGGAAGCTGGGCAGGAACAAACAGATCTGCATCTTAGTAAACAACAGCATGGAACATCTTTCACCACCAAACTCCTGGATTCCAACCTCACAGTAGATATGAACTTTATCTAGGGGAAACCATTGGAAAATACATTTCAAAGGGTGACTGATCTATAAAAGTGAGGGGCAAAAACTCCCCAAGTTCTTTCTCCCTATCCATCTTTCTCCTTTTCACCTAAGAAGACAAAAGAAACAGCTGTTGCCCTTTGGGAGCAGATCCTGGCCTGAGTGTTTGGTCAGCAATATTACTGGTAACATGTGGTAAGGGATTTCATCTTGAACCAAGTCTAGTTTGTTAAGTTTAGTACTATGAAGCATTTTATCTTTATTTCCCTTGTAATCATTTCTGATTTAATGCTTTATACTTGTGCTCACTTAAAACCTATCTCCTGTGAATTGTCTGGGTAACTTCATTTAAGGTAGCAGACTGTTGTATATTGATTGTCTTAGAGAGGCAACAGACCTAATATGGCTGGACTGTCCAGAAGAGGGCTGGACAGTGCAGAACACAAGTTTTTGGGGAAAATCCTGGATAGGGAGTGTGTTGGGGTCACCCTTCAGGTGGTAACCAAGGCTGGTGGAAACCAGAGTATGACTGATGTGTAGCTAGCAGGCTGCAGTTATACTCAGACACTTCTTGCATGCTGGACGGCTGTTTGTGAGTGGCCCAGGTGGGAGCCACAGCAGCAAAGTATTGTGAGTCATCCAGGCTTGCAAGCAGGGGTGACACAGCCTCTCACTTGTTTGGATTGCACCCTGGAATGTCATAGCACATAAATAGTCCCATTGGACCCACATGACTACAGCTATACATGTATAAGAGCGCTAAGGATTGGGGCCTTACTTTTCTAATTAGTCTACTTGTATATCTGGATGTGTAAGTAAGTATCAAGTAAAAGCTTAAACTACCATCAAAAATTACCAGCGGTGAAAAGAAGTCAGCAAGCAAGCACTTGGATTCTAATTAAATCCATTCTCCCCTGCCCCATTCATGAATCTTAACTTATGCTTGGACAAATATCAAAGGCTAATCATCATTTTACTATTGTAACAGATTCTTCAAAGCAGTACAAAAAATGGCCCAAAGATTAATGGAATTTAAATTTTGATTCACTAATAACATGCTTTAGATTCACAGCAGCCTTCACTATTTACAGATAAAACAACAAATTGTCTAATACCTCTGATTAAATAATGGAACCTTGAATAAATACTGCCCTGATCTTAAGGACATTTATGCACATAATTAAATTTAAACATATGAGCACTCCCACTGAAGTCAATGGGACCACTCATGTGCGTAAAGCTAACAACGTACATAACTATTTGCAGGATCAGCACCAAAGATCTGAACATGTTGCAATTTGCATCCCAGTGGTTTTTAGCTCTTTAAATATTTAGCTAGTCAAATAATATTATCAAATAATTTGTTTTACAAATTCCATTATATTATTAGACTAAATTATTCTAGGACTTTGTTTACATAATCTATGATAGGGAGCTTGGAGGGCCGGGCAACCTAGTGGTTAGTCCACATGAATTCCAGTCAATTGACTCTCTATCTGGAGAGTAGGGGTACTTGTTCCTGACCTGAAGCTAGGGATCATTTGGGTGTAGATCTTTAGGGGGTGTTGTAGGGGAACTCAGGCCCGCCTTCTCCACCATGTCCCAGCCCAGGGCACTGTGGAAAGCAACATCAGCAGGGTCCTCCCTGCAGTGAGTCTAAGTTGCTTCCCTGGGCTACTTTTTACCTATAGATCCCTTCAGTTTGGGGCATAGCCCCAATAGTCCAAACAGTCAATCATTTCACAACAAAAGAGCCTAAAGGAGCAGGGTCCTGCCAGACCTGTGAGTTCTCAAAGGGGATGGCGGCTAGCAAAAGCTTTGCCTGAGAGCCTTATCTGATCTGTGGTCCCCTCACAGGCTCCCTTGTTGAGCAAATCACTTGTGAATATATACGGAGTTAAATTTTTGAATCAAAGAGCCACAAGCAATTGTTTAATTTATTCTCTCAGTGGTGGTGTTTGGCAACATGTGTTTAAATTTATTGGTTCAACTGCCTGTTTATTTTACTAGTGTGGATGAAATGCATGTAGAATAGATTGGCTTTAATTTATCTACATTTGTGATTCCGTAAGAATGAGAAAAAAGTTGAGAGAATTATAAGGGAAAATTATTATTAGTAGTAGTAGTTGTACATTAGTGGCTGTGGCAGAGCTCTGACCTTGTCCCCATGGGTCCTGCGCTTCTAGGCAGTATATGCTAGCCTCAGTGGCTCTCTGTGACCCTCCACGTAGCCCTTCTCTCTCTAGGGCCAGAGTTACAGTCTACTGAGCCCTTTTCATCATAAGCCAGCAAGGAGGTTGGTGAGAGAACTCCCACAGTCTCTGTTGTCCCTAGGGCTTGTTTTAGAACAGTTTAGCCTCCTGTCCTGACAGGGGCCTGACTTCCCTTCCCAGGAGGTGTTCCTGTAGTGGTGGGTTGGGGGGAACCCGGGACCGCTCTCTACTCCGGGTTCCGGCCCAGGGACCCTAATGATAGCAGCTGTTGGCAGCCAACCTTTCACTGCCAGAGTTGCTACATTTCCCTGGGCCACTTCCCCACAGCTTTCCTGCTTCTCCCTTCTTCACCCTTACCTTAGGGCTCCCTTCTCAATAACTTGAGGGTGCCTTCATTAACCAGCCCTTCAGCCACACTTGCTCTCCTCTGCCTGACTGGAGTGAGCCCTTTTTATAGTATCGGCGGGGCCTTAATTAGAGTCAGGTGGTCACATTAGCTTAATGGCCTCACCTGACTCTTTGCAGGTTAATTGGAGTCAGGTGTTCTCATTAGCCTGGAGCAGCCCCTGCTCTGGTCAGTCAGGGAACAAAAAACTGTTAATCCAGTGGCCAGTATACCTGCCTTCTGCTATTCCGCTGTACCCAACTGGCCTGGGTCTATCACATAGCATTATAGCACCAAAGAAGCCCTAGTCATAGACCATGATCCTATTGTGCTAGTTGCTGTTGTATAAACCCAGAAAAAAATGCTCCAAAGAGCTTACAATCTAAGTATCAGACAAGAGATAGGTGAGTAGAAGGAGACAATGAGACAATATTGATCAGCATGATAGGAATGTCTATTTAGTTACTAGTTTTTTTATTAAAGATAAATGGAATTGTTGATGATCATTTGCATATCTTCTGAGATTTCTTGAACTGAAGAACTTCTGTTCTCTTTAAAGACAAAACAAACTGGATTCAGTATGATACCTCCAGCCAAAGTCATTAATGTGCAAAAGCATGGAGTCATCCTTGGAGTGAGGGACTTTGCCAGGAATAAACTATATGGTAGTGGTCACATAGTAATATAATGGTAATCCATGAATTCCTAGTACAGTTTTAAACACTATGAATGCATTATCACATCTGTTTAAACATGCAGAAAGGACTTGGATACAGTGATTCTCTCCAGAGGTCATGGACTGGGGACAAAGTTGGCTTTGTGCCATCATCATCCCCCAGGGGACCCTGCAGAAGCTGATCTATGGAATGGGGACTCTGTGGTAAGGCCAGACACAGCAGAGCCCCCATTCCACAGAACAGAGTTAAGCAGGGGCCCCACAGTGTCATCATCTGTTGACACAGTAGATTCCAAAGAAGAAATCTGAACTGGAGTTAATTCTTCATTTGTATCCATGTAAGGGCTGGTCTCTCACTTACTGCAAAGGTAAGACTGGTGCATTTTAATTGCATTGACACTTTTAATGGTAATACAGTGTGTGCTGTATGTTAAAGTCAAGTCAGGGAAAGAACTAGCGTTTCCTCAGGCCATATTTCTATTCAGTAGTAAAATGTGCAGGGGTCTAACTTTCTTGTAAGGCAGATCTGCGGCTGCATATAGCACTGTGCATGTTAGGATGGACTACACACGTTACAGTTGCAGAGATGAACTCCTTCATAAGCTGATATCTACAGTAAATGAAATTTTAAAAGCTATGGGACTAGACCTTCATTTCATTCCAAAGTGTACTGATATTAGCCCAATCTAAGGCAAGGTGTGCATTCTATTATACGTGGACACATTCATTGCAATAGTAACACTTAGCCCTTTCATCACACTTTTCAGGCTCAAATCACTGTATACACATTATCTAATCAAGCATTGTAGCATCTCACTGAGACAAGCAGAGAATAATTCTTATCAAAGTTTTACTGAGGGGGAAACTGAGGCAAAACCGTAGAGCTGGGTAGAGAAAGGTAACTCCGTTTCAATGATGATTTTGATATTTCATTCCAATTAAAAATGAAAAGCAAGAATTTAGAAATTCTACTTGAAAGGGAATGGATCTCCAACTCTGAGGCAATCTGTCTGGTGGTCTACCCAAAACTTGCGGACCCTGGGAGCAATGGGGTCCCCGATTCTGAAGCAATCTGCCTGGCGGTCTGTACCAGAAGCCCTCCAGGGAGGCTGCAGATGAGCTGGGTGAACAAGTTGACAGGAAACCAGGCAGCATTCCTGCCTGGGTTCCATTGGAATTTCATTGAAACTAAACCGCCTTCAAGGAACATTTCAATGAATCAGCAATTTTTGATAAAAATATGTTTTGTTGGCATTTTTCTGGCTAACCCTACAGAACACTTAAGTGACTTCCCCAGAACCACAGGGCAGTCAGAGTTAGATTTTGGGCTCCATTCAAAAGTGTCTGGCGGTCCAGATTTGTTCCACGGTCTGCCTATTGACTATCCCTGCACTAGAACATACCCATCAGTACTGAACTATGGAAGCCCCTGACAGCAGAAAATGGAACCAACATTGTTCTGCAGTAAGAGGATAGATAGGAGTGGGACAGCCTCATGGGTGGGAGGGGGAGGTTCTGCACACATTGGGTGCTATGAAAAATAGCTCAGGAAAGATCCATAGAGGAAATTTGATGGGGGGGAAATGGAACCATGGCTAGGAGACAAACAACTATGCAGAACCACTGGCCAAACTCCACATGTTGATTAAGGAACACAGCAGCTGCTGAGGCCATTTCAACTTATAGGCTGCAGTAGTGGCCATAGAAAAGTTGGGACTGGGCAGATAATTCTGTCTCTTCCCCCCGTACCACTCAGGAGCACTCCTGTGCAAAGCACAAAGCTTTTCCATAGGGGATAAGATTGGGCCTAACACAATATCTCCATCAGGAAAGGACACAAACCACAAAACTACCTGTACCTTCTCATGCAAATAAAGTAATATCATACCTCCCGTCTTGAAATGATTTGACCTTCCATTTCCATTTCTCACTTTGAACTGTATCAACTTTTCAGTTAATTCTACCTCAGGTTGTCGCTTCCAGTCTTCCCTTTAAATCACATCAGCTTTTCAGCCGCACCTATTTTAGCTCTCCTCTTCCAATTCTTATTTTAAATCACTTCAAGTTTTACATCGATCTTATTTGAGCTCACCATTTCCATTGTTCACTTAGAACTGCATCGGTTTTTGGAATTGCTTTTATTTTTCCTTTCTGCTTCAATTTCTAGGCTTAAATCACATCAGTTTTACATCAACTTTTCAATCACTCTTATCTCAGACACCTATTTTTATTTCTCACTTGAAATCACATCAACTTTCATGCTGATGTAATTTATGTAAGCATCTTCCAGATCCCAGTCTTCGCATATTGACTTAAAAAGGATTTCCAATTTGTGTGAATCTATGTGTATTGGCTGTATTTGCGATACCCCATAGGATATACTGAATTCAAAATAACTTGAACATTATTATTTTCTACATGGCAACAGTTTAACTGGGACAGTCAAATATTCCTTCCAAAGGGCCTGATCCACAGCCAATTGAAGTAATTGGAAAGAGTAGTTCCCCTACCCTGGCTCTAAGTAGCAGCATTTAGGGAAAGACAGCATTTTTAAAGAACTTTTAAAAGATCTCTGCTCCACCCCCATCTCAAATTAAATGAAGAGATACCTCTTCACAGAAAAAATTGAATATGAGATAACTTAAACTTTATAATGGGCATAAATTATATGCTGGGGCTATTTTAGTAACACACCCTTCTAAGTAACAAGACAAGTAAATGAAATAAATGCATCTTACATGTTCAACGGAGTTGAACTGAACTAATGCAGGATGGTGCTTGGACTTGCATAAGTTCACATGGGAAGAAAGAGTGTGCAAAGGTCCTTTCCACTTTGACTCCCTCTACCAGAAACATGCACAGTTGCAGCCTTTGTATCCACTGAATGCAAGGCTTCCAGGTACAAATTCCTAGCCCCACTGAAGTTAGTGGCAAAACTTCCATTGATTTCAGTGGGAGGCCAGGATTTCACTCAAGAGGAGACTACTGTTACTGCTGTTGCTATATGTCCCAAATTGAGCAGGGAGATGCCAGGGCCCCATCACTGCCATATACTGGAAAAAGCCAGGTGTTAGTACATACCACATTCTGTCAATGGAAGGCCCAGCTGCCTTTGTCCACTTGCATTCCAAATGATATTGTGCCTGCCTAAAGCACAATGCCTCTGAGAGTTCCCCCTGGGACTATGAGATTTTTCTCCCATTCTCTACTGTAGACGGTGGCTTAACGCTATAATGTAGCTGCCAGATTTTATTTCTTATAGAAATAATATTGTTATGTAATTTGTCTATTGTCCATCATGCGATGCTGGGGCAACAGTTGTTTGATTTAAAGCATATAAAGAATGACCTATTCTCATTGGCTGGTGAGAAATGTCAGTTCCCATGCACAAGGGATTTTCTGGGCTTGATGCCTACTCTAAAATAGAATGCTCCTTATAGTAGATTTCTGTCTCCCTCTTCTCTGACATCTTTTCTCTCATTCCTCTCCATTCTTTTTTTAAATTCCATTGTTTTCCTCCTTTCTGGTCTCTCACCCCCTATTCGTTCACCATTTTCGTTTCCCCCCCTCCCGCGCCCTCTCCTTGCTGTCTTCGTCTCTTCCCATTTGTTCACATCTACAGTTTGTCTGTTTCTTCCCTGTTTGTTTTTTTTAAAGCTGTTACCTATCAGCTCTGTTCTTGGGGAACCAGGGCACCATACCAAGCCTCTCTGACTCACGAAAGACCTTTCCCCCACCACCAGCCTCTGCTTGAACCAAAGCCGATCAGAAGAGAGACTTACAAAAAGTAATGAAAAGGCAGTGGGAGATTCACCTAAACCTCTCTGGACAAGGGTGACAGGATTAAGGAAACTCCCCTAGCCTCATTTGCATTGAAGATGGGACAGGGAGGCATCTCCATTAGCATACAGAATAGAGAACAGAGATTCCAAGGCAAGAACCGTACTGAACTCTGGGACCAGAAAAGCAGGGAAGCACTGCATGATGAGGGATCTCTGCTCCACATGTTAATGAACCCATGCCTGCACACACCCAGCTCAGTAGTTATCAGACTAATTCTAGTAATAAATCATTTATTGGTATCCAAAATACTGACGCTGCCTAATTGCATTGTGAACTCCCTTGAAGGAACACTGCCCATAGCCAGGAATGATCAATTCCTATTGTCTAACCTGAACAAAACAGCTTTGGTATACCCCCTTCAGCCATCAGTTTACCCATAAACAAATCTAGTGTTCTCTCTTGAACCACTGTTGTTTCCCTACAAAAACCCCTACCTAGGGTGACTAGACGTCCCGATTTTATTGGGACTGTCCCGATATTTGCTTGTTTGTCCCGCATCCCGACTTATGTGCGGTCGGGACACTGGACAAACAAGCAATTTTGCCCTTCCTGAAGGGCTCTCGCCCCCCCGACTCCGCCCCCTTCATCCCCCATTGGCTCCCTCCCCAAATCCCCGCCCTGGCCCCGCCTCTTCCCCAAGCCCGTGGCATTCCTCCTCCCTCCCAGGCTTGTTGCTGGAATGCTGGCCAAGCCTGGAGGGAGCGGGTGCTGGCTGGCTTCCAGTTCCTGGAGCTGGTGAGTAGGGGCACTGGGTGGGCAGTGGGGCTGGCAAGGGGGCTACTCCCCCAGGAGGGCTCTGGGAGGGCTCTGGACCCCTGCAGGGGAGAGCGGCTCGGGGCTGCACGAGTGGCCATGTAAAGTTTATCGGCTCGGGGGGGACCCCGGCTGGCTCCTCGCCCCTGTAGGGGGGTAGCATCCACCCCTCCCCCCTCATCCTGGCTCCTCAGCTGAGCCCCCCATCACCCTCCTGGGGGAGCAGCCCCCCTGCCCACCCGGTGCCCATACTCACCAGCTCCAGGGACTGGAAGCCGGCCAGCACCCCCTCCCTCCAGGCTTGTGCCGGCATTCCAGCGGCAAGCTGGGAGGGAGGGAGGAAGGAGGAATGCCGCTCAGCTGAAGGCAGCGGGAGGGGCAGCGGCCACGGCGCGGCCGGCACCTGCAAAACACCTTTCTTTTTTTTTGGCTCCGCCCCCCCCCCACGCTTCCCGATATCCCCCCTTCTTCCCCCCCTGTGTCCCGCTATTTCCCGTCAGTGATTTGGTCACCCTACACCTACCCCTATCCATGCTCAAGTAAGTGTTCTATGCCTGTAACCAACATCTGCATCAGTTCCATTGGGACTTCATCTTCTCCTGACTGAACATGCTGGGGGCTCTGCCTGTCTCCAGCACTTTAGACCCTCAGCTACCACCACCACCTGGGACCCCCGATCGATTCAAGCTTCACGGAGTAGTGAGAACCCAGCGCTCTCTCTCTCTAGGTATAGCCTTCTGAACCTGGCTTGTGTGATCAGTTATAGTTTTCTAAACCTGACTTTTATAATCAAATTTAAGTTAGATTTTATATTATAACTGTTTTGTTTGTTTTGGTTCCCCTATGGCTATTACCTGGCAATAAATAACTTTCATGGTTAAGCTGGTTGCTTCTCTCTCTCTATCCCCCAACCCCCGTGGGTGTTTTTTGGCTTCCTCATTTGCTTTGCAGCAACGCTTCTCGTACCTAAGCTAAAGATACCTGCAGCACCCAAACATCCTGTGAGGTTTGCTCATCAAGTGAGTTACTACCAGAACAATTGTAATGTGAAAGTGGGGATAGGGATGTGTTAAACCAGGGACGTATAAGGGTGGCAGCTTGGAAGTGCTGCTCAACCCAGTCTGCTGAGCCCAGGGGCATATAAGGGGTCAGCTTGGGAGTCCTCTCAGATGGGCTCTGTTAATGTGTGTGTGTGTGTTCGTCTGATTCTGGGGCTGGAGGAACCCAGCCCTGGGGAACCTATGTCCTTCAGGATAGCTCCATTGGGAGGGAACTTGCAGAAGGGAGGAGTAGAGCTCCATATGAAAACACAAGTGACACAAGCAGTACGTTGATAGAATTACAGAGCCCCATCCCCCAGAAGAGTAATCCTAATAAATGAGCATACCCCAAAGTAACAGGCAAATCTGGTAACAACTGATTCATACCTTTTTAGGTCTTTATAGATGTGTTGTGGGTCCTCAAAAATATCAATTCAGTGATAAGCACAACAACCGATGTGTAGTAATGTTACAACTGGGCTACATGCAAACTAGCACATACCTCACTGCACCAGTTTTAATTCACTCTTTTTGTTATTTCATTGTACGTCTCTCTGTAGGCACTCTTATTTCAAAATAAGAGCATCTAGGCCAAGGCATGCTCCAAAATAATAAAAGATGTGAATTAAACCTGATGAAGTTATTTATGTGCAAGTTGGTATGGAGCTAAAGTCTTGGTTTCTTAAAATTCAGCAGACATTGTTTTCATAGAATCATAGAATCATAGAAGATTAGGGTTGGAAGAGACCTCAGGAGGTCATCTAGTTCAACCCCCCTCCCTGCTCAGAGCAGGGCCAGCTCCAACTAAATCATCCCAGCCAGGGCTTTGTCAAGCCTGACCTTAAAAACCTCTAAGGATGGAGATTTCACTACCTTCCTAGGTAACCCATTCCAGTGTTTTACTACCCTCCTAGTGAAATAGTTTTTCCTAATATCCAACTTAGACCTCCCCCACTGAAACTTGACCATTGCTCCTTGTTCTGTCATCTGCCACCACTGAGAACAGCCTAGCTCCATCCTCTTTTGAACCCCCCTTCAGGTAGTTGAAGGCTGCTATCAAATCCCCCCTCACTCTTCTCTTCTGCAGACTAAATAAACCCAGTTCCCTCAGCCTCTCCTCATAAGTCATGTGCCCCAGACCCCTAATAATTTTTGTTGCCCTTCACTGGACTCTCTCCAATTTGTCCACATCCTTTCTGTAGTGGGGGGCCCAAATCTAGATGCAAAAAGTGAGATTAAAAGTAAAGCCTGAAATCATTGTTATAACAACATAAGAACTGCAGAATCCACTGATTTATTGTAAATTGTTGCCTAGAGTACATATATTTTCAGTATACTGCACTATTTCTAACTCTTGCAATTTCTTTGGGAATCACATGAGGTTAGCTAGAACTGGGGCTGGAACCAGAGCCCAAGCCCAGCATGTGATGAGATGACAGAAACTCCAGCCCTCTCACAAATTGCAGTCCTGCCTGGGGGAAAACCCCTCTGATTGGCTATGTTCCTCACTGCCCTTTCTACTAGAGATGAGCAGCCAACCCAAGCTACTGCAGGAAGCAGGCATAGCTCTCTCATGCCCCCCACCCCCACCAGGAGCTCACACCATTCTCACAGGAGGCCGCAGGGCAGGGAGGTGGAGGGATCAGAAAGAGTCCAGCTTAGGATCACTCCACCCCCCTCTGTACCCCCCTCTTTCCCTTCCTGCAACACCTGGTCTGGGAAGAGAGACGGGGGGAGTATGAAGAACCCCTGGAGCAGCTCCTACAGCCTGGATGGGTGAGAGGGGGCTCCCACTGAAGCCCTGCCAAGTCTTGGCGAGGGGGATGAAGAGCCCCAGGAACTGCAGGAGGAGCAGAGTTGAGGCAGAGTGTGTGCATGTACAGATCATATAGGCCAGGGATTGGCAACCTTTGGCATACGGCTCGCCAGGGTAAGCACCCTGGCGGGTGGGGCCAGTTTGTTTACCTGCCGCATCCGCAGGTTCGGCTGATCGCAGCTCCCACTGGCCATGGTTCGCCACTCCAGGCCAATGAGGGCTGCGGGAAGTGGCCTGGGCCGAGGGATGTGCTGGCCGCCACTTCCCGCCATCCCCAGTGGCCTGGAATAGTGAACCACAGCCAGTGGGAGCTGCGATCCCTGATATAGGCAGTGCTAGGGAGGCTGGGCAGATATGGGTGCAAAATTGATGGGATGCAGAACTGATACAGAGGCTGGCAAAGGTCAGAATTAATTGCTGGTCAGGAGGATGAGCAGATGTGTGGGTGAGAGCACCTGTAACGGGAACAAAAATCTCCTTAATATATTTGGAAGATCAGGCAACATTCATTGTCTCTCTCTTTATCTCACCCACACTGGGGGAGGGCAGAGAGAGTTCAAAAATTAAAACACAGACCAAAGCACAATCTAATGTATTAGAATGACCTCCACAGGGATTTTACTGTTTCTTCTCTATGGTGGTGGGAGGCCTCCAGCCCTGGGATTTATATGAGTCTGCTGTTTTGATGGACATCTTCCCCTCAGCCAATCAGATCACTTTGAGGCAGAGCTAGAGATGGGAGTCATCTTGTAAGGCTGGCATGGGAAAGCAGCACCTTTGTGATTATGAGAGGATCAGAGAAACCCCCAACAATCTGGCACAATCAAGAAAAGGTGTGAGTTAGGTGCTGCTGACATGGGAGCTCTGACTGGATATAAGAATCCCTGGTTCAGAAGGGCTTTGTCTCAGGGTATATTTGCTCCCAAGTCACATGGGACTCATGGACATTTGCACTAGCCCAGAACACAAGGTCTCATTGTTATTAACTGTTACTATGTTCTGTTCATTTTGTTTATGTTTGACTTATTTAATTCTGTTTATTGTTACTTTGTTGAAATAACTTCCAGCCAGATTGGAAGTAAAGTTCCTTGTTTATTTTTTTGACCTCTGCATGTGATTGTCAATCCTGGGTGAACCTGCTGAGTATTATGCCCATGAGGCTCTAATACTTGGATTACCTACAAAACTCACCTTCAGGGTTGTGACATGGTTGGCATGGCTACAGCCTAACCAATTTCTCCAAACTGTCATTCAGACCTCTCTGTGATGTACAGATTTCACTTACAATAAATGTCAGGGACCAGATTCCGATATCCTTACTTTGAATAGCACCTAATGCCCCAAGTGGTCCCCTGGATTTCAGTGGGACAATTCATGGAGTAAGGAACTACTTGATATAAGCAATGGTGGCAGAATCTGGCCCAAAGTAACTTTCCTGATTAAACTGAGCCAGAGTGCAGCATAAATTCTTGAGTTTTTTTTATAGTCCTTTTTTAAAAAAGTGCAATGATAACATTTCCAGTGGACCCTACGAAATGAACAATTCAAAACTGATAGGTGAACGGGCATTTGAAATTAATGTTCTGCATGAAGCAACACCTGTTTTGAGACATTTGAAACTAAACTGCAGAAAATGCTAGAAAAAAAAGCACTGTATTGAACAATACTATTCTTGCAGAGAGATGGAACAAATGACACAATATGTTGATCACACCTTTAACTTTTGTGATTCATTTGTATAGAAATGTTTGAGTCATTAGCCATGACGTATGGGAGAGCTAATTTCACATAGCTTCTTTTGCAATCTGGAGATAGCTTTTACCTCTTGTTATTTTTAATCACATATCCTCTTGTTAGGTTACACTTTAAAATCCATCATCCAGAAATCCCTGAAGCTTATTATATTTCTTAGTCTTCTAGAAATACTTCTGACTTTGGCTGCCCTTAGTGTCAAAGCTAGAGGAGCACAGAGGAGTATGCCAGGGACTTGAACAGTGATAAAGACAGCTCTTCTGGGTTTATCTTTGGAATTCCCCCGCCCCCCAAAGGTAGGCTGAGGATCATTAGATCTTTTAGGAAATTCAGCCATTTTATGTTTAAGTGCCATGCTCTATCTCCAAGAATTATATACCCGATTGCTCTATTAATAATTAACAGGCTTATTTTTTTTAAAAAAAACATAATTTGTGATAGCGCTATTGCTTAGAAAATCCTGTTAATATTTTTATTTTCAGTAGGAACATTAGTGGCATATGAGGTTTCCTCAACAAGCCTTAAATACCATCCTGATTTTCTCCAGCACTTTTTCTTCTTGATTCGGAACTCAGCAGCAAAACTGAATCAAATCTTAAGAGTTTGTAACAGAAATCCCATAAAAGTATTTTTCTCCAAATCAAGATGATGAGGAATGACATATCTATCTATCTATCTATCTATCAATCTGTAATGCATCCACGTATTATTAGTATTATTGGTTATTTATCTAGTTCTATAAGGTATGTTAGTTGGTTTACAAAACAAATATGAGGTTGTCAAGGCTGTATCCCCACTTTGAACTTTAGGGGATGAAACTGCATGAAAACTTCTAAGCTTAACTACCAGCTTAGCTCTGGTCCCGCTGCCACCATTCCCAATGGATTCCCTCCCTGGGAAGCCTTGAGAAACCTTTCACCAATTCCCTGGTGAATACAGATCCAAACCCCCTTGGATCTAAAACAAGGAGAAATTAACCATTCCCCTCCTTCCTCCCACCAACTCCTGGTGAATACAGATCCAACCCCCTTGGATCTAAAACAAGGAAAAATCAATCAGGTTCTTAAAAAGAAGGCTTTTAATTAAAGAAAAAGGTAAAAATCATCTCTGTAAAATCAGTATGGAAATTAACCTTACAGCGTAATCAAACTTAAAGAGCTCAGAGGACTCCCCTCTAGTCTTAGGTTCAAAGTACAGCAAACAAAGATAAACACTCTAGTAAAAGGTACATTTACAAGTTGAGAAAACAAAGGAAAACTAACACGCCTTGCCTGGCTATTTACTTACAAGTTTGAAATTAGGAGAGACTTGTTTAGAAAGATGGGGAGAACCTGGATTGATCTCTGGTCCCTCTCAGTCCTGAGAGCGAACGAACTCCCAAACAAAGAACACAAAACAAAAGCCTTCCCCCCCCCAAGATTTGAAAGTATCTTGTCCCCTTATTGGTCCTTTAGGTCAGATGCCAGCCAGGTTACCTGAGCTTCTTAACCCTTTACAGGGAAAAGGATTTTGGAGTCTCTGGCCAGGAGGGATTTTATAGTACTGTACACAGGACAGCTGTTACCCTTCCCTTTATAGTTATGACAGAGTCTTCCTGAAGAACTTTGGGCCAGATCCACAAAGGGCCTTAGATGCCTAAGCCCCAGTTTTAGGCATATCTGGGATCCACAAAATTCCCACTTGGTTGCTGTCTAACCCTGTAGGTGCCTAAATTCACTTAGTACCTACATTTCTGCTTTAAAATTTCCCTAGGTTATAAGAGAGTTCCTCTTCCTTCCCCCCCCCCGCCCATTTTGTGTGGAATTAGGCAGCTGCGTAACTCCTGCTTGCAACAAACAACTTAGATGCCTAAGCCCACTAACTCCATGAGAGGGTTTCCGGGATGTACACTGAACAAAAAACCGGACAGTCTCTACGCAAAAGAATTAATGGACACAAATCTGACATCAGGAATCATAATACTCAAAAACCAGTGGGAGAACACTTTAACCTGTCTGGCCATTCAACGACAGACCTGCAGGTGGCTATCTTACAACAGAAAAACTTCAAAAACAGACTCCAAGGAGAGACTGCTGAGTTGGAATTGATATGCAAACTAGATACAATCAACTCCGGATTGAATAAGGACTGGGAATGGCTGAGCCATTACAAACATTGAATCTATCTCCCCTTGTAAATATTCTCACACTTCTTATCAAACTGTCTGTACTGGGCTAGCTTGATTATCACTTCAAAAATTTTTTTCTCTTACTTAATTGGCCTCTCAGAGTTGGTAAGACAACTCCCACCTGTTCATGCTCTCTGTATGTGTGTATATATATCTCCTCAATATATGTTCCACTCTATATGCATCCGAAGAAGTGGGCAGTAGCCCACGAAAGCTTATGCTCTAATAAATTTGTTAGTCTCTAAGGTGCCACAAGTACTCCTGTTCTTTTTACTGAACAAAGAGATAGACACCGAACTCCATTAAAGGGTTTGGGCTTAGAACAAGCCCCTTTTGTTGGTATCTCCTGTACTAGCTTATGTAGCTCCGTGCCTAAAGTGTTGGCTTTTTGTCTATCCCATTCGTAGGCCCCTATCTCGCCCCATGCATTGCATAGGGAGCCTAGGCAGTCCACCCCAGTGAGTGCGGGCTAGACAGTGACTGGCAGTAGCCATATACTGAGGCGAGGTGGGAATGGGGGTTGGGAAATCCCTGGGGAGGGGAGAACCAGAGACTGTGGGGGTACTGCCAGGGGACAGCACTCAAGGTAAAGGGGCAACGGGGTCTGGGAGGGACATGGGGGCCAGCAACAGGTGAGACCCTGGCCGACAGAGGGCACTCCTGAGTGGAAGAGCTAATTCCCAGGATGACCAGCAGGAGGCGCCGCAGCGGTGAGGCGCAGCACCGTTACCCCAAGTTATCCACAAATGGAAGAGGGAGACTGAGAGTAAACTCAGCAATAGCAAACTGCTAGTATGAACAAAGCATACTAAATAGAAAGGGCAGCCACTCACAATCACTATTTGTTCAGAGATCCCTGCAGTACATATGGACCCCTCTGAAGAGGGATACTTTATTAGGCTGAGGACTTCAGCGTGATGTAAGTGAGGCAGAGATTGTATGCTGGCCCTCTATGCATAGATGAATGTCACCTGTAAAGGAAAAGAGATTGGTTAAATCAGCATTTCAGCACTAACAATGAATTTCCTGGCCTTAACCATTTCAAATTAGACCTTTGGGGATACATTTCTATATGGGCATGTGTGTTACACTTTCAAAATTTGTTTGTGTGCCCCTGATATCTACCCACCTGTGTTTGCATGTACCAACATATTATTATGGGTACAATTAAGACAGCCACACGTTAATATTGGCCCCTTACTGAGCATAGCTTGAGTTGTATGAATATACTATTAAATAAGCATGCTATTTGCAATAAGACAGGGAACTCGATTTCTAAAATTAAAGTCTTAGGACAGAAGAGATGCCATCTGTTCTAAAGAATGAGAATGGAATGCCAGAAAAAAATCATTTGTACTTCATGTGAATTAGCTAATGACAGACTAATATTTATTTTAAATGATCTAGAGTATGATCTATATATTTAAATCTCATGGTTTGTTGAGCTAGAAGTAATAAGCTCAATGAATCACTGTCTTTATTTCATTTGCAGCCTTGAAATGAATTAATCATCATCCAAAAGAAACTTGGATAGATGGGTCAGAGTCAATTGCTGAAGTCTGAGTACCTTGGAACATATAAATGTTTAAAGGCTTGGGGAAAAGTTACTAATGTTGATTACCTTTAATGATGTCATTCTTGAATGTGTATTATCTCAAACTTTTCCTTTCTGGGTACCATGATCAGTCTTGGTAGTGAATGAAACTTAAAGGCAAGTTCGTATGGAGCATATTGCTGAAAGTTGCACAAGCTGGCTGGGTTAACCTATGGAATATTGTCATTTTCCATATTTCATGCTTATGAGCATCTGTTTTACTATCTATCTATATTCAGACATCTACTTAAGCATCAATTTCCATCAGCCACTGACCATATGAATCCAGTGACTTATTTGGTATTTTGACAACACATTAATATTTATTTGTGTGTATTTTAAATGCTTCTGGATGGGAACATTTGGAGTTTGCCAGTATTATCACTAGACCTTCCTTGATCACTCTAACAAAAAACATCAATACTTTTAACATTTTGGTTTCTGTGACTTTTGGGATGTAGAACCATTGTGGACATTTTCAGTGAAGTAGAATATAAAAATCATAATGCTATAACAAAAGAATTAAAATAAAGAACTAGCAGCATATAATAATGAATATTACACTGATTAATAAAATCCATGTTGCAGTATAGCAGGCTTATTTTTCAATGTAAAAATGCACTGTACTGTCACATTTCCTTATCCAATGTGTGGAACAATTTTCTCTTATTGTAAAGAGACCAGTACAAAAGAGTCCTGATTGGCTTTCTTACTCATTTCAATGGAGCTCTGCAATATCCTTAGCTGTGTGACCAATGAAAATTCACAAATACATTTTTCCTTATTTACTCTTCTGATTATTCTCTTTACACAAACATAAAAGACCACTGAATCAGCTGTATTTAAATCTCCTTCAGTTTACTGAATTGTTAAGTGTATTATGTGCTTGGACTAGAAACGCTGGTAATTAGAGTTACTGAATCTGTCTGGAAACAATTATATTCACTTCCTCTGGTTTTACCACAATGCTCAAAAATGTTATCAAATGTAAAGATAAATGTATGGAGTCTTGACTAGGAGTTTATTAAGACTGTATAACAACATATAGAAAACGTGAGAGGGAAGGAGTGAGAGAAAGAAAGTGAGTGTAAAATAACCCAAATCTTTCAAGGAGTTTCTTAATTTTCTTCTAGAAGGATGAAAAATAAAAAAGGACACAATGATAGATTCATTCTTTGTGTCACTCCTTTGAAGTCAGTGGAGATATACCATGAATGGGTTTGTCCCAGAGGGTTTAAGAGTCATTTATTTTAAATGAGGTCCATACATATTTTAAAATGAGAGTTGCCCTTCAGAATGCAGAAGTACTGAGTATGAAAGGGAAGGCATCCTGAAAAATATAGGAAGATGTGTCTTATAAGGAAGTATATGAGGCTAGAAAGTCAAAGAGTTTAAACTCTTTTCCCCATCTCATTCATCTGGTTTGCCAGGCTGCTTGGGTAATAGCTGAGGTTTTAAAATAGGGGAGACCAAGACACGTAACCTTGATCATAACACACTTTATTAAGTGGCTTGGATCCTTCTCTAGGAGACTGTAAGACTCATGTGTCAGGTGGATTGCCATGATTGGTCAGGAGGAAGAAAACAGATTCACTAAAGAGGACTGGTCTGGTTCAGGATAGAGAGGTGGTTAAAATCCTAAGTGCAATTACGATCATATAGTCTTGTCTCAAAAGGTGAGAGCCCCTTTGGCCACATGAGGGGAATACAAAGATCCTGATGTAGCATCTTACCCGATTCCAGATGTGGCCCTAATCAGCGGTATCTCTAACAAGACTTGTTCCTACCGCTTTCTTGATAGCCACCCCCAATCTGGCTGCTCCTCCCTCCCTCCCCGCTGCCAGTGTTCATGAGGTTCAGCACACTCTGCACTCTAACATGGACCGGGAGGTGGAACTGAAGCAAACCTTCTCAGACAGGAAGCAGGGAAAGGCAGTGAGGGAGGCAACTGGCGAATCCGGGATCTGACTAGCAATTCAGTGGGCAGGTGTCTTTGTGTGAGGAAAGGAGGGGACATGCTGATCTTGTGCACAAGTGGGAAGGAAAAGTGCATAGGGACTCACCTTCCTTCCGCACAATGAGCAGGAAAGGTTCTTTCCATAGCACATCCAAGTGCTCTAGGAGCTGGATCATACCAGTGCAGTAGCTCATATGCTACACTCAACTTAGGAGGTATGCTCTGTTGGTTAGGCAGCATAAACAGCCCCCCCAAGCCAGTCAGTACATATGTTGCCAGCAGAGGGGTGGAAGAGCACGTTGCCATTGCTTAGAGAATGCAGCAAAATGAACCCTACAGTCTGCTCTTCGGAACACCCTGAGTGGCAGAATCTCAGGGATAGAAGACAAATCTCTGGTCTCCATTGCTGGGCTGAACAGGGTTGGATTTTGCTTTATATGTAAAGGTCCATCGTTGATAAATAAATACATTAAAATAATTTAAAATAAAAAGCAAACAAATATTATGAAAAGTGCAGTTCCCAACTCTGATCGATCAGCTAGTAATCAAAAGTGACAGGAAAATACAGAACTTTGACTTTGGTGCTGGCAGACTAAAAGTCTTTCAGTTCACCTTCAAGGCAGACCATGAATCCTTACCTTGCCTCACTTTGCCTATTTCAGGTAGTATAAGTGGCATGAAGAGTTATACGCTGATCCAAGAAATGTATGAGATCTGATGAAGTAGACCAAAAGAACTTCTTTAGAGGCAATTGAGAGGAATTTATTAAACATAATGGCTAGATATTTTCATTTGTAGAATTATAATGAATATACACCATTCCTCATCCATCATGTCTTTTGCTTTAACTAATAGTTTGTTTATAGAGAAAATATTTAATAAAATAGCAGGAAAAATAAAATAATACAATAACCAAAAAGTAGAAATCATCATTTTTATAAATCATTGAAGAGTGTCCAGAACAGGTAATCATGTGACTGGTTTGAGATTCCTAATCCTCTAATTCTGAAGACATTAGGATCCAGTGGGTAACAATGGACTGTTCCATTATGCTGCAGATACTGTGCAGTATCTTGATATCAGTGATAAAAGCTTTAGAAATATGTGTAGACAGATGGAACCGAACTCTCAGCTAGTATAATTCGGTGTAACTCTATTGACATCAGTGAATGCCAGTTTACACCAGCTGAGAATCTGGCTCAATAGGTATTGCACAGATGGCAAGAAAAGCTGTTGTATTTTCCTTAAATTAGATTCCTTTTCAGTTTTGCTTAAGTGTGATTTACACTAAGATTAGAAACTGATCAGGGCTTCACTGATACCGACATTAGGTGCCACGTGTCTCAGGGTCAGATTCTGAAACCCATATTCATAGCACTTATTCATGCAGATACTCCATCTAGATAGAACACGTTAGATTGGACTCAAGAGTCCAGGAGTCCATTCCCAACTTTGCCTTTCTGTGCCTCAGTTTTCCCAAGAGGAGAATGATTAGAGTGGGTTACAGAGTATGGTTCCATGAACATTTCTCTAGGAATATGCCATTCTGTTGAATGCTTCATGAAATCAAGTCAATTTCACAGGAATTTTGTTTCAGAAGAAAGATGGGGGAAAAGTTCTGACAATGTTGAAACATCCCATTTTGATGTTTTCTGAATTAAATGTTTTGATTTTTCATTTAGAAATAACTTTTTCTTTTGATTTTTTTAAATTTTTGTATTGTATATTATATTATAATAACAAAAAGTTAAATTGAAACAAAACGTTTGCCAACACAAAACATTTTGAATAATGCTGTAGCAGGGTGATCTGCCCCTTTAATAGCCTGAGGTGGCAGTGGCGCGGCGCGGCATGGCGTGGCGGGGTGGGGGATGGGGGGAAAGTGAGGAGACAGGCAGCAGGAAACCCTGATCCAGAGAGAAGCCCAGCAGGCAGATTCTGGGAGTCAGCTGACACAGCTGATCAGCATCACATATTTGGCCATCACTCTCAGCTGGACAGTAAAAAGGGGTATTATCAGGAGAAAGGGGCTTGTCACCACAGCAGGAGGCTGCAGGCAGGCACACCCGCCCTATGGAGCGCCCCCTTCCTCGCTGCTGCAGAATCATAGAGGGCCCTACCTGGTAGCTACCAGAGGACCGTAGTCTGAACCCCTAACCAGACTGTTGTTTTTGTTACTTTTTGCACACTTTTCTTTTTGTGAAGACAACGAATAGAGCCTTGAAAAAAGGGACAGAAAACTAACCTGGACATTTTTGATCGTCTATTTCCAGCTGGTGACTAGGGCCACTAACATTTTGACCAAAATGATTTTCTTTTCAGATTTTTCCTTCATGGAGAATTTCAGAAACTTCAGTTTTTGGTTCAGTTTGGAATGAAGCTATATTTAGAAATTTCAAAATTCTTCACGACTTGGAACTTGCACCCTATGCATAGCTCTAATAATGATAATACTTACTGCCTGTGTAAAGTGCTTTCAGGTCTGCAGATGAAAAGTGCTAGGTAAGAGCTAAGTATTATTATTGCTAATATGATTAACTTCTACTCCACATGAGTAAGGACTACAGAATCTGGCCTTCTTAGTTTAGTATACAGAGGACATTAGTAGCATCAGTCACTTTGCCCTCTTTCATCTGCAGTTTAAATCTTGAAATGCAGTTTCTGTTTATTTTCAAGAGTAGTAAAGACAGTGGTGTTTATAAATTTCGGATAATAGTGCCGTCCTTACTTAGGCCGAATCCTAGATTATCCCTTTGAAACCAATGGAACTACGTAGAGAATAAGATAAATGAGAGTCCGGACTTTCCCAGGTTATGTGGTGTTCAGATTCTGCATTTGGATTTGGTTCATCATAGAGATAAGGTCAAACTGTGAATTCAGATCCAAACCCAGATCTTGAAACTGTCTCATATCCAAGCATATTTTGCTTTGGGCTTGGCTGAAGTTTAGATCTTTTGGAAACTAAGAATCTCTTGGAATTGTCATCAAATGTTGTGTTTTCCTTTTCCCAAGTATATGGACTGTCACAACAATTTCAGCTTTTATTTTCTTTATAACCTAAAAAATCTGTCTCTCTAAAGCTGATTGAAATCCTATAGCTATGCTTCACGAGTAGTAGACTTGATTATAACAATGCCCTGCATTCTGACCTTTCTAATGATGCCCCATATGTCCTTTTCACTGAATCTAGGATACGGTAATCAGACTCCTGACACAGGCTGCAATTTATTGATCACATTATCCCTGAAATGCTTTTGTTGCACTGGCTCAGCTCCTTGGTCATCATGCTGATTTTAAAATGTTATTCCACACCAAGTACAGAATTTCATGAGTTGGCATCATTTTATGTGTTCATACCCAAATTGAAAAGTCCTCAAGGGCCCCAATTCTTATGGCCAAGCCCCTTTGCACTTCTCTGATAGTGTAAGGTGGCTGCCCTGGAGGCACAAATGGCAGAATACCCTTTACTGGGTGCTGTAGAGCTGTGGTAATAGTGTTATACTGTCCCCTCCTTTCTCCTGCTGTAGGGAGTATGTTGTGGCCAAGCCAAGAGTTGGAGGGAAAATGAGAGAAGGTCAGAGAACACTATGCTGGCTTGTGTAAATTGGCTCTGGGATTGGGGCTAGAATTCAGGAGGTTCAAATGAGACTTAGAACCACTTCTTTGCCCTTTCCTCCATTTCAGTTCGGGGCTGGGAGCAGAGAAAATCTAGCGTGTTCTCTATTGGAATTTTTTGGAATCACGAATCCCAGACTTTTTGTTATATTGGTGATTTGGCATCTTATACATTATGTTCCTACGTCCTTTGCTGTATCTAGGGAACTCCCTGTCACAGGCTTGAGCTAAATTGAAATGCCCCCCCACATTATCAATAATATTGATTATTATTACCCTCTGTCCCCAGCCTGGTTGCCCAATTGGGCTATTTTTAGCTATAAGTTGCCGGGGTCTTTCAGCAGTAGCGGGTTGTGATATTTTGGGCTATTTTGCTGCCCTGAGGTCCACCTGGGGTGCCAGGCTTTGGGGGTGCCAGGCTTGGGGTGTTTTTGGTGTTAGCAACAATAATTTCAAGTAACATGTATTCCATATATAGATTCATTTTTCATTAACCTCTTAGAATGTTCTGGACCTTTGAAGAACCTTGTGGAACCTTCCAAACTTTCTGAGAACTAAATTTTCCTTGTACCTCCTAGAATGTTGTCATGAATAAATACAAATTTACAGATCCTAGCATGAGAATTTATTGTCTTATATGACAGGGATAAATCATGCATGCAAATCATGTGAAATGGGCTACAACTGTAAAAGAAAAAAAATAAAGTATTCAAAAGTTTAACAAATGGGGGGTTGGGGGGCGGAGGGTGCCATTTGGTCTAGGGCCGGCCCTGGCTGTAGAAAGGTTCTTCACCTGTAGACAACAGTGAGAGTTTGGAACTAACTACCAGAGGGGGAAGCTCAGTCCATTTCTGTTATTTAGATCTCAATCCTGCAAACTCTTACATGTTTGACCTTTCACATGTGAGGTTTTACAGGATCAGGGCCTAGGTTAACAATTCTAGACAGTTGAACTAAAATATACCCACTATTCTGAAGTTTCAGGCAGAAAATGAAGGGGAAGGTAGATAAATTCCTTGCAGTGCCATCATATATTGCAGCAGTATGCATTATTGAGATCTTACTTTAAAGTAGAGGTGGTCCAAAACTAGAACCTGAAGTTAGAATATCTTTGAAGTTTGAAGGGCATGGGGAGGCTTCAGGTCCAAATGTCTGGATTTTAATCTATGATTATGATTACAGGTTATATCCATAACCTGGAAGGAAGCTTTTTTTACATCTATGGTGGTCCGATCATGGAAAAAGTTCCTGTTGACTTCAATAAGTGTAAGATCGGCCTCTTGTTATAGGCCAGATGCTCTTAAGAACAATAATTTTTGGAAGATTTTGTCACAAGATAGTGGAAGTCACTCAAAGAGAACATATCCTGTGGATTTCCATCATATGGGGCTGCAGTTTGACAAGAACAACTCACAAGATTGTGGCACCATTAATACCAAACTCAAACTCCGTTGCTGATTTGATCTTGAACTCAGAATATGAACCTTACACTTGGGTTGTGTCTACTTTAAATTCATAGAAATGATTTTTGTATTTATTTTAAATACAAAATAGACATGATGGAAGCATTCTTATTTTAAGAAGAAATTGTTACTTTGATTTACTGGTAATTTTGAAGAATAGTCATGACACTGGTTTTGTTTCTCAGTCTGTGAATCCTATAGTTATTTTGTTTGTCTCCTCTCATGTTATTACAGCTATTAAAGTCATGACTAGAATTGTTAATGATTTCCCAGCTGCAAAGAGGGGTTTACCACTTTATATTTTAGTGAAGATTCAGTAGTTTACCACTGGGGAAAGTCACATCATTGCGATGCATATCATAACACAATACAGTGAACTGGCACACACACATCTATAATGTTCTGTGCATAATAACTATTGTTTGAGAACCAATAAAAGCAAGAGAGGAGGATATAATGCCAGTTTTAACTTAATACATGAGCTTAATTCTCTCCCATCTTTTAGTAGGTTTCTATTTAATAGAAACTAAATGGTGAGTATTTCAGCATCCTTGACATTTATAGATTCTGTTAATGAAACTTCTGTTGAATTGTAGACATTCAAGCATAAAGAAAAGCATATGAATGCAGTCTTGTAGACTGTGCAAGTACTTGTTATCCAAACAGAGAAAGGAAATTCTCTATTACAACGTGCACGTTACTTTCAACTAGATGAGACTCTTCATTGGAAGGTAAGTACAACCTGATAAGAGAGTGAAAGTAAAAATAATAAAAGACACAAATCAGGAACATAGGGTAGGGGAAAACAAAAAGAGGAAGTGGTATTGATAGAGATCTATTTATGAAACTCATTTGAGTTAGCCTGCCCATATCTAAGGCAAAAGCATTGTGTAACTGGAGGAGCATCATAATTGGAGAAGGAGAAGCTAGTAAGGTTTTCAGGCAGTTTGTTCGATAAATCCTCCAAATGTTGTGATAAATGAGAAGTGGAGTAGCTTCCTTTTATGGACACCACCCAGCCAGTTAGCTATAAAATCCCTCTTGGTGCTGTTTTCTACTTCTTTTACCTGTAAAGGGTTAACAAGCCCACAGAGAAAAGGAAAGGGAGTGGGCACTTGACCAAAAGAACCAACGGGAAGGCTAGAACTTTTTAAAATTGTGAAAAAAGCGTTCCCTTTGTGTGCTGCTGTTGTTTTCTGGAGAGAGGATACCGAGCAGATAAGGGCTAAAGCTATGCTGTAAAAATCTTTAAAACAAGGTATGAAAAAGCATCAGGTCATACCTCAACCCTACTTATCTGAACCCCAAATAGTAAGTAATCAGGGAATCTCTAGGAAGATGCAATTAGGTTTATTTCTTTTATTTCTTACTGGCTTGTGGACTCCTCTGTGCTAACCCCAGATGCCTTTGTTTTGCTTGTAACCTTTAAGCTGAACCTCAAGAGAGATATCTTGATGCTTAATTTTTGTAATTGTTTCTTTTAAGATCTAGCAAAAAGATCTAAGTTCCAAAAGTATTCCCTTTCTTTTTGGGTTTAATAAAATTTACCTTTTTTAAGAACAGGATTGGATTTTTGTGTTCCTAAGAGGTTTGTGCACATGTTGTTTAATTAGCTAGTGGCAACAGCTGATTTCCTTTGTTTTTTTCTCAGCTCTTCCCGGGAAGTGGGGTGAAAGCGCTTGAGGGTACCCCACAGGAAGGAATTCCCAAGTGTTCCTTCCTGGGTTCTCAAGGGGTGGCGGGGTTGTACTTGAGTGGTGTCAGCATCTACCCATCCAAGGTCAGAGAGAAGCTGTGATCTTCGGAATTTAATACCAGCCTGGAGTGGCCAGTATTAATTTTTAAAATCCTTGCAGGCCCCCACCTTCTGCACTCGAGTGTGAAATCAGCCTTGACAAATGCTAACATTCTTTCTCATGCATGCAAACTGTTGAATAGCCCCCCCTGAAGCGTAGCCCAACAACCTTGTTTTTCAGCGCAGAAAAAGGATTCAGCTCCTTCCTGGAGTTATGAACACTTGAAAAACATTGTCTTTGCAAAAGTTATCAGAAAAATTTCATGACCAAATCAGTTGCATTTCTTAGGCCTGTATATCAATTAAAGCCTACCAAGGAGGTCATGGGGTCACATAACTTAAAAAAATCAGTCATCATTCAGATTAGTGCCTACTCTAAATGTACTGGCAAAGAAGATGGGCTCCCTGTGCCCCAAATCAGCAAAGTGGAATTGCCATTTTTTTCTTCTCCTTTACCCAAGTTGTCCCCTCAACCCATCCCTTTCTCTTTGTCCCTTCTTTAACTTTTCTATCATTTTTTCCTAACCTCATCTCCCTTCTCCTCACCCCTAAGTCTGGGACTGAGACTCATCTTCTCACTGCCTGTCTTCCCCAACAGCTTGAACTTTTGAAACACAGAGTCCTCTGTCCAGATAGTGTTTTTTCTGTGTGAAACTACTCCTGGAACCACAATGCATGTCTTCAGGGAGTACCTCTGGTGGCTGACTATGCTGCCTATGAATAAAGTTGTCCCCACTTCACTTTTCTATCATAGTGACAGCCAGGGCTGGCGCTACCATTAAGGCAAACTAGGTGGTTGCCATGGGCACCAAGATTTGGGGGTGCCAAAAAGCGGTGCCCCCAATTTTTTTTTACAGCGTTCCTGGGCTGGGCTGCTGGCGGCGCGCTGACACGTGCGGCTCAGACTCCCTCTCCCAGCACAGCAGCCGCTCCACTTCTCCCGCCTCCCAGGCTTGCGGTGCCAATCAGCTGTTTGGCACTGTAAGCCTGGGAGGGGAGGAGAATTAGAGCGGGGGCGGCATGCTCGGGGAGGAGGCGGAGCAGAGGTGAGCTGGCGTGGGGAGCTGCCACGGGGGGGTGCCTTAGGGCAGAAGGGAGCGGGGAGCTGCCACAGGGCTGTGGGGGGGGCGCAAGGTGTAAGTTTCGCCTAGGGTGTGAAACTTCCTTGCACCAGCCCTGGGGACAGCAACAATGATGAGAGTCAGCATGCATAGTTTACCCTCCTTCATGGGTGTAAGGGAACATTTACAAAATGTCTGAACAGTTATCATTTCCTGAAGTTGGTTTTGGGCCATCAGTGGATAGACAGAAAAGGAGATTTTCAAAATGAGTCTAACTTTAAGTACTATGCAACAAAGAGTCCTGTGGCACCTTAAAGACTAACAGATATATTGGAGCATAAGCTTTCATGGGTGAATACCCACTTCGTCAGATGCATGATATCTGACAAACTGGGTATTCACCCACGAAAACTTATGCTCCAATACATCTGTTAGTCTTTAAGGTGCCACAGGACTCTTTGTTGCTTTTTACAGAGCCAGACTAACACGGCTACCCCTCTGATACTTTAAGTACTATGACATCCTACGAACAGTTTTCAGCTTTGAGTGTCAAATAATACTGTAGGTACATAGATCGATAATTAGGCATATATGCACTGACTAAATAGGGAATTTGATGCCTGAAACCAATACTTAGTGGGGAGATTATCAAAGGCACTAAGGGCAGTTAGATGCCCATCCCGCATTGAAAGAAGATGGAGGTGAGGGCCTACCTTCCATTTGTGCCTTTGGCTTAAATGCCAATAATGGATATTTACATTAGGCACTCAAGTTTGAAACTTTAGGCACTCAAGTTTGAAAATTGATGTTTGTCTTCAAAGAAAGATGGATTTGTAAAGATTACAAATGTGCAAAAATAAATGAGATTACATTTTAGATTGCAAACTTTAAAGCAAAATGCAAAAGAAAAAATAGCCCAGAGAAATGAAGCTATTCTGGTTTTAAATTTTGTATTTCAATAGGAGCATAAGGGACATATTTCCACCTTGGTATTGACTATTTACATTCATAAATCACTGTACATAAAGATAAGAACACAATATATATTTTTTAAAGATCTTCAACACTCAGCAAAATATATTTCCTTGTGGATAATTTTTAGAATTATTCAGATTTTGAAAGATACTGATGTTTTTGTAAAGGAATCATTATGATAATTATCCATTAACACAAAGAGATTCTGGATTAAGTATCAAAGAAATTAAATCTTGTAAAACACCACAATAATAGCCCTTTTAGCAAATTTCTATCCCGAAGCATCATGTTGCTTTAGGCCCTATGAGGTTATATTAGTCACGTTGCATAACAACATGTCAGATCTGAAGTGCCAAGGAAATAAAGTAAGAAAGTCACCAAAAGTGACACATTACAATATGGCACAGTGTAAAGCAATACATCAGAATGTGGCATGGTTAGAATCAATGTAGCCTTTTCTTCTGTAATCCTTCAAAAGAAAAATTTATTTAAGTGATTTGTTTTTTCCTTCTGAAAAATGTTTTAAAGGATTTTTTAAAAGGATCACACCAGAGACATGTATTGTACACTAAGTTTATGCTACTCAAAAGTGTTTGGCCCAAGTTCAGTTTCACTTTTGGGGAAGTGGTTCCAATCTTACTAATAAGGTGCAAACATATGTTGTGAAGATAACGTTAAGCTAGAAATAGATTGCGACTGACCACATCCTGACGATTACCAAGTGGGTAATGTCTAGAAAATCTGCTCCTCAGATCCACAGTGGACCTTATATTCACTCTCTATTGCAAGGGTAGCCAACCTATGGCACACGTGCCAAAGGCGGCATGTGAGCTGATTTTGAGTGGCACTCACACTGCCTGGGTCCTGGCCACCGGTCCAGGGGGCTCTGCATTTTAATTTAATTTTAAATGAAGTTTAAACATTTTAAAAATCGTATTTACTTTACATACAACAATAGTTTAGTTATATATTATAGACTTATAGAAAGAGACCTTCTAAAAACATTAATATGTATTACTGGCACGCGAAACCTTAAATTAGAGTGAATAAATGAAGACTCGGCACACCACTTCTGAAAGGTTGCCAACCCCTGGTCTATTGAAACTGTGCCAAGAGTGAAGATTGCTGAAGGATTTTTGCTGATCTACATCTGTATACACCATAGGGCCAGTAAGTTACCATACAGCACGCATGAGACCTGCAGGTACAGGTACTCGGGCCCAACTGTGTATCTTAGTTCTCCTCTGAAATGAAATACATTACATGGGGCTAGATTCACAAAGGGTCTTTGATGCTGATGTCCCAGATTTAGGTGCCAGTGGCATTCTCAACCCCCCCCCCCCCCCCCCCACACACACACACACTCAACTGCTGCCTAACATTGTAGGCACCTAAATTCCTTCAGTCCTGATATTTTTGCAGTAACAGTTCCCCAGGCACCTAAGTTTCTGCCTCTGGACTTGTGCGCTGCTGCCACACTTTGGTAAAAACTAACAAATGTTTTCAAATCAAGCCAAGGACCTAGTCCTCCATGAGAACTATGTGTCAAGATTCAGCTTCAAAATTCAGTTCTAAGACATAAAGGCCCAGAGTCGCCAGTCTAATAAAGTCAATTTTCCCAACATAACCAGTGCAAAGTGTCCAAATTCTGGGCATCCAGAGACCTAAGCCCCTGTGCAATCTATGAAAGAGAGGTCCTCCTTCACCTAACTCATCTGTGGGGTCCTAGCTGGTAGGTGTGCTCAGAGGCTTCACACAAAAGAACGGGGAGGGGAGGATCTCCCTCGTAACTTTTAGCCCAGTGGTTAGGATATTCACCTTGAGCGTAGGATAGCTCCCATTCAAATCTCCCATCTGCCTGAGGAGGACAAGAGATTTGAATAGGGACCTGCCAGCTCTTAGGTGAGTGCCCTAACTAGTGGACTATGAGATAGTCTCTTAAGGGGGTGTTCCCTCAATCTTTCCTGTTCAAGCAGTTCTACTTTGAATAAATAATTAAAGAGTCATTGGGCCAGAGAGCAAGAGAGAGAATGACACTATAGCCTAGTAGTCAGGGCATGCCCCTAGACAGTGAGAGATCCACGATACAATCTCTCTTCTCCAACAAGCAGCAGTAGTACTAGCAAACATCTTAGCTGTGTGATTCCAGGAGACGGTTCCTGGCTGTAAATCGCAAGCAGAAATAGGTGCCTCCTTAGAACCTGGATGGATGTGCTCACCTCCAGCAGAGAGAAGGGGCTTAGGATGCATCCCAATCTTGGCATCTCCCTTTGGCTAGCTTAGGTGGCCCCTGGCTCAGTATGTTGCCTTTTGTGAATCTCATTCTTAGGTGTTTGTCTTTCCCCATTCACTGTATAGGGAGCCTGAGCATCTCACTCAGAGTTTGTGAATCCCAGTAATTTTCTATGTGCCTAATTCCCTTTGTGAACCTAGCGCTCAAAGACTCTTTGGCTATTCAAAAAGAATAATTAATAAAGTGGTGAAAAAGGTTTTCTAAAATGAGAACCCAAGTGTATTGTATTGTTATGCCAAAAATAGTAAATATATAAATCTAATTTGAAATAGGTTATAGTTCAGTTGTCCATCTGTACGGGGAGATTTTGGCAAGCCAGTAAAGTGCCTGAAACCACTATGGCTTATTGTTAAAAGCAGCTTATTCAGCAGTCTCAGCTTGACCAAGGCAGGGAGGGAGAGAGGGGGTTTGGGGTGCCACAGAAAGGGCAGCTTGACCCCTCGTCCTTCCTGATAAGAATTGTGTTGAAGTTGCCGATATATGCATTTTAAAAGAGCAGGATGTGCCCCAGGACCTCATAAGGGGTCTCAAGGCTGCAAACTCTGGAAAAACCTACACCTGGTTAATCAAGAATCAGAAGGAACCTCTTGCTTGACCATTGCCACTGCTTACTTAACAAGTTTTCTTTAAGGGACATGTCATTCTATTACAAATGTATAAATAAGGGGGAAAAGTTTGAGATAGTAGTTGGACTCTTTTTGGACTCTCTCTCTAGATACATCTTGTGGTTCCCACTGGCAGATGGAAGATTTGGCCACCGGAAGCCTGCCGCTGTGTCATTCGAAAGCCACACTCAGCTTTGGTAATTATCAAGGGCTGGGGGTGTTTTACTAAACCTGTTGCAGACGTGTGTAAGTGCTTGAGACTGAGGCTACGTCTTCACTACCCACCTGAATTGGCGGGTAGAAATCGATCTCTCAGGGATCGAATTATCGCGTCTCGTCGGGACGCGACAATCGATCCCCGAATCGATGCTTGTACTCCACCAGCGCAGGTAGGAGTAAGCGCCGTCGACGGGGGGAGCCGTGGAGGTCGATTTGCCGCCGTCCTCTCAGCGGGGTAAGTTGGCTCGGATACGTCGAATTCAGCTACGCTATTCACGTAGCTGAATTTGCGTATCTTAAATTGACCCCCCCCGTAGTGAAGATGTAGTCTAAGTTTAGCTTTAAGTGAAAGCACTCTTGTGTTGTCCTGTTTGTGCCCAGCCATCTATCGATCGCGGGGAGGGGAGAAGCAGTTGGCAGAAGAGATAGTAGAGCTACTTCCATTGTTTTTGTGTCTGCAGACTGTTGCCCTGGAGGGGCAATTCACCACCAGCTATCTTTAGCCTATTTAAGGACACTTTGCACTGGTTATGTTGGGAAAATTGACTTTATTAGACTGGCGACTCTGGGCCTTTATGTCTTAGAACTGAATTTTGAAGCTGAAACTTGACACATAGTTCTCATGGAGGACTAGGTCCTTGGCTTGATTTGAAAACATTTGTTAGTTTTTACCAAAGTTATGAATCCATGTAAAAAATTCCTTTATCCAGGAATGCACTTTGCACAAGCTCTGGTCAAACATTTTCATTCTAATTTTTTTTCAATGAAATATTGGGTTACTTGAAAATGATTGTTTTATTGAAATTAATTTTCCAATTTTTTTTTATTTTTTTCAGAAAAAATGAAAAGTGAAACCATGAAAAAATTTCATTTTTTGACATAAGAATGTTTTCAGTTTTCTTTTTCCCCATTTATCTTCTTTTTTCTCTTACCCAAAATAAAATGTTAATTTTTTGCAGCAAAACATATTTACCATCTTTCAACAAGCTCTACTTATCACAAACATTTTGCTGACATTAAATGATTGCAACTTTCATATTCACTGAACTAATTTTCTTCTAATTTGAGTTGTTTTCTAGTTATTGTTCCGATGTAAAAATGCAGCTAAATTTGAAGGAAATCAGTTTTAAACTGACGATCATATCAAACTGAGAAAGGCTAGAATCAGGCTAACCGATATACTAATCAGTAGCGTAGGTGGGGGGCAGCAGAGGGCATGGCCGCTCCCCCAGAGGACATTTTCCAAAAGCGGCACCTTTCTGCATAGCCAGCAATGGGCTCCGGACTCGGAGTCCAGAGCTGGGTTTTGCAGGCGGCCACTGGCTGGCTCTCCTCTCCGCACCGCCCTCCTGCATCCCCAGCCGGGCTTGCTCACTTGCTCCGGGGCTGCAGGCAGCATTGGCTGGTTGCCTGGCTCCCCGGCGAGGAGGAGGAGGCTCCTGTCCACATGCAGCTGCCCGGATCGCTAAGCTGAGCCCTGGCAGGGGTGGGCTCTGCTGGGAGGGGAAGGGGCGGCAGCGCATCCCCCCAGCGTGGCGGGGGAGGAGGAGGGCTGAGGAGCAGCAGGCTCGTGGAGGCAGCTCGCCACCGCTGCAGGTTGTTGAGGGTCTCACCTGCAATGTCTGCACGGTCACCCCCTGCCTGCCTGCCTGCCATGTTCCTCCTTGCCCTGCAGCCTCTGCGCTGCCTGCTCTCCCGCTCACCTTGCAGCCTCTGCCTGTGGGGCTTTGGATACTCAGCCAGGACCGGGGCAGCTCGGATTCCTGCACATGCCGCACTTTCCACCCCGCGCCGCAGCCTCCTTCCTGACGCTGCCCAAGCATGTTCCCTCGGCCTGTTCCTGCCGGAAATAGCTCCAGTGGCACTTGGTTCTGATCCGCACGGGGCTGGCGGGGCCACAGGAAGGGTCAGCGGGGAGGGGAGCTGGGCTGACTCCATCTCCAAGCCACCTGGCCTGTATTGAGGGGCGCCCTTTGGGGCCCAAAGTCCTGCACCGAGGTGGTGCGTTAGGATGCTGCTGCCCATCAAGCGTTTGACAAGCTCTAGCGCTTGGGGGGAGCCTGTCTCTGTGCTGATCAATGTGGGGTTTGCCCTTGACTTCAATAGGGGAAGGAGCAGAATTTCACCTTTCCCGGTTTCCGAGTAGTGCCTGTGACTTACCACACGTCTTATAATGCCAGGCATCCCAACAATAACCTTTATCCTCGATTTTTCATAGGGCTATATCCTGGATGGCCTTGAAAAGCAGGTGATTCCCTTACTAGTGCTAATGCCAAGTACTCAAGAAATCATGAGGCAAGTCCCCAAATATCCCGAGATTGGCTTAAAAATCATGAGATTTTAAAATATAATACAACTGGGGTTCTTTTTATTTGTCTTCTGTTTTTTGAGCTTTTAGGGTTCCTGTTTTCCAGCTTTGCCCCTTTCCCATGAGGGCTAGTATCTTGTATTTGTTGTTGTTAATGAAAGCTACTCACAGGCCT
The DNA here is from genome assembly GCF_027887155.1 of Malaclemys terrapin pileata. NCBI lineage: Eukaryota > Metazoa > Chordata > Testudines > Emydidae > Malaclemys > Malaclemys terrapin. Next base: position 33,699,184 of record NC_071505.1, read on the forward strand.
GTGCTTAATTCTTAATGAAAGATGCCAGGGCTCAAGCAATATTTTTACTTTCTTAACTGACACCGCAAGCCCAAAGGTACCAGGGCTAAGAATTGCCAAGCCTACAGGTGCTGGGACTCAGCCTTGGCAAACCCTTGCACAAATTAAGCAATGTGTGTACGTGTGTGTGTGTGTGTGTGTACGTGTGTGTGTACAGCTTAAATTGGTTAAAAACTCTAACTTTCAGTACTCAGTGTTGCAAAAATGTTAGATTGCCAACCTGTGTCATAGAGATGTCTTTTGTTTAAAAAAAACCCTTCATGAATAAAGCTACATTAAGGGAAATTGCTGCTTTGTCCAACTCTGAAGAGCTATGAGATCTTTGCTCACCAATTCTCATAAAACTTGTATTTGTCATGCCTTTTTGGTGACTTTACTATTACGGTCTATTATAAATAAAGTGCATTTCATTGATTGATCTTTAAAATGAAATTAGTAACTGGAAAAAATGGCCAGTATTTTTTTTAAACCTGTGACAATTATAAACTACTGTAATCTGTCATTTACTTTCTAGAATCTAAAGTATATCTAAGTATAATCTAAAGTTCCCCTGCAAAATGCCGGCTGTGCAAACCCTTCCATGGCTGGATCATTCTTGTGTTTTTGTTTTAAGTACAAAATAAATATGTATAACGAATTTAAAAGTATGTAATTAGTAATTTGATATGTTGGGTGGCCCCTTTTTTTATGTATTCGCTCCCCCTGATGTTAGAACCTGGCTATGCCACTGACACTAATATAAAGTTGTATTGCACACAAAAAAAACTGTGTTAAAAGAATATTAAGGTTGCAAAGTCAGGCACTCAAAAGTTAGGAAATGCAACTATAATTCAGCCCCCTAGTCTCCTTACCCCAACAATTCCATCCTCAATGCCCACCCAGGTTCTAGTTCCAGCTTTCCCTCCCCCTCAACCCCCAGTTCCAGTTTCTCTCCCCTCCTCCAGTCCCAGTCTCATCAAAACCCTTTTTCTAGTCTACCCCTTTGCCTCCCCCTGGTTCAGCTTTTGTCTCTTCTTTGTTCAAATTCAATGGCTTCTTCTTCCTTGCTGCCATCCAGGCAGCAAGGATCATTGAGAGTATAGAACAGGGATTGGCAACCTTTGGCACGCGGCCCATCAGGGTAATCTGATTGCGGGCTGCAAGACATGTTGCTAATGTTGACTGTCCTCAGGCACTGCCCCCTGCAACTCCCAGAGGCCGTGGTTTGCTGTTCCTGGCCAATGGGAGCTGTGGGAAGTGGTGGCCAGCTTGTCCCTGTGGCCCACCACTTCCCGCAGCTCCCATTGGCCAGGACCGGCGAACCACAGCTACTGGGAGCTGCAGGGGGCCGGCCATGCCTGTGGACGATCAATGTAAACAAATGTCTGGCGGCCCACCAGCGGATTACCCTGATGGGCTGTGTGCCGAAGGTTGCCGACCCCGGTATAGAAGAATACAGGTTCCCTACTCATAGTTCTGATGCCTTGTCCAGAGCAGCTGAAAGCAGCTATTTCAAAGAAAGTCCTTCTGAACCCCCATAGCTGTGGCTGGAGCATGTTCAGTTTCTCTGTGGAGATGGCAGATGTACGGAACAATCACACATAGGAGCTATGAGGGATCATGCTTAGTCATTCTATGTGAATGGTGCATGTGCAGTCTGGTCAGCACTGGGAGCTATGAGAGATTTAATGTGCTCAGTGAGGACAGAATCTTCAGAGATTTTAGTGTTAAAAATCAAAGACGTGTCTACTGAACATGTGTGAACTGTGATTTTTAAGGCTTATCAGTAAGCCAAATTTGGGTGAATTATCAGGGGGGTGGTAAAAAACACATTTCTTACACAAAGGCTAAGTCACCCCTTTGCGAAGTTCAAATCCCTGATTCAAAGCGCCTACTACTTTTCAAAACAACAACAACAAAAACAACAACAAAAAACTTCACTCTTCTTTTAACATGGGCAAAACAGTGTAGTTTCCCCTAGCCTTGGTCTTGGAAATGGCTGAATTATATTGGCTGATATTTTCCAAATAAAGTTAGCCTGGGGTAGATACCTAGCATAGAAAATTTCAAAGGTTAAAGTTTCACAAAGTTATAAACAATTGAAAACAGGGTATTATAGTGAGAACAACCTTAATAATAGGCAGTACTACCGGCTTTATCTGTAATATTTTATCATTATATTCAAAGGCATGGAAATGCAAGTTAATGGGTTACTAACAGTTTTGTTTGACTGGAGTCTGGTAAGTGTAAAAGTAGATTGATTAATTATGATTAATATATTGTCTTTCTCTTTGCCAACTCATGTCTATTAATTATAGAACCGGGACCTTCTTTTTTAGCTTTTTTTTTCTTTTTTTAGAAAGAAACAGTAACTAATAAAAAATAATCAAAGGCTTAACAGCTTTTTAAATTAGTGTCTCTACAAGACAATACCTGTTTGTAATATATAAAATCCTGGCAAAAGAGGTAGAAATAATCTCCATTGAAATAGCTTGGGGAAAGTTTGCAACTGTGATTTTGTTGGAGGGTTTGGAAATCGGTTCACAAAAGAAAACTTTTTTCCAGAGATCCAAAACAAGATACCTAAAACAAAATGTGAGGGTACAATTAGAAAAAGTAGAGTTTGACCTGAAAGGGCATTGTAAAATATACACAATGCCAAAAGAAAAAGCACAACTGAGCAAGCATGAGAGAAGACTGAGGAAAATATTAAGCCAAGGACTCAAAGAGGTAGTTTTGCAGGGAGTAAGAGATGAAATGCAAATCAAGATATCTGACAGGTTTTTTACCTTGTAAATCCCAAAGGTAGGGAAACATTTTCTATAGAGATTCAGTGTGCAGGATTATTATTTAGATTCTGATTCATTAACAAACATTTAAATATAATCATACTTTTTAAATAGAACTACCCACATATGTTTCTTCTTCAGTACCTTTCCTCAGACCAAAAATAAGAAAATTTCAATAAATATTCTAAAATAGAAAGGGTGTGAAAACTTTTCAAGCCTCTTAAATGACATTTTTACAGGAAAACAATTCCTATATTTTAAAATGCTTTGTATTAACTGAATCATATGGACAAATAATGGGATTTTCATGTGCAGTGGGCTGTTTGTGAACTGTTCATTGTGACTATTTGCCATTTATCATTCATGATTTGTGACTGATCATCTAAATCATATCATATTTTTTCTGCCTCCTGATTGGATGACAAACATTTTAATGAGGAGAATAACCACCGAAACAATTTACTAATGGATGTGGTAGATACTCCATCACCTGAAGACTTTAAACCAATATTGGATGTCTCCCTAAAAGATAGGGGTTGAAATCCAGTCTCCATTTAAGTTAATGGGAGTTTTGCCATTGATTTCAATGGAGCCAGGATTCCACCCATAGGCTTGAAGCAGGAATTACTGGATTAAATTCTCTGTTCTGTTGTTATGCAGGAGGTCAGACTAGATGATTATGAAGGTCCCTTCTGGCTTTACAATCTAGTAATCTGTTGCCCCAATTCTGCAGTGGGATATGCCTTTGTGGATGTTAAATATCCACTGCTGAATTTCTTTTGAGTATAAGGACCTATGATTTCTGTGCTGCATGAGATCAGCATAAAAATAAGATTTAGCATGACACTCATAACAGAGAAACAGTTGAAGAAAAATACCAATTCTGAGATTCTATACTTAGCATCTATAAATATGTTTCCCAGTATTTCATGGGACTAGTCAGGAAAGAATCCAGTTTCTGCTACAGACTTTTCTTCTTTCTTTTCCCCATCCAAACTAAAAATTAAAACACTCAGCAGGAAGTGATCATTTTTCTAATAATTTTGTAGGGTGACAGATGCCATGCATTGCAGGATATAAGAGATCACACCCACTATGACAGCTAAAACTGTTATTGAAATCACATCAGCAGATTTTGTAGTCATTTTGCATTCTTTCCCACTTAAAAGCCATATCAGAGCTTTGGGATCTGACCAACTAATCCACTTAATACTTATTTAATTATCTCAGCACTCTGTTTTATAATTCTCCATGAACTACTTAGATGTGAACTGTATACCTTCTCATCACAGAGCTTATCATACCACTTGCACAAAATTTAATCAAGGGCAAAATTAAAGTAAAATGTAGTAAGTCAAATTATGTTGGCTATATGTTAGCAATTTTCTTCATTTACAGTTATTCATGTAATTTATATGAACGACATTTTTATATCATGAGCTCATATTTCCATTATAATTATCAATGGAATAAAGGCTTTTTAATAATTAAAATCCACATACATATTGCACTTGAATGATAAGTTCAATCATGTTCTCGGTCACTCGCATATTGTTAATGTACTTGACAGCATGGATACATTTACTTACAAATATATTGTATCATCAGAATTTTGTCCTAATACTATGGTGACCATTAAAATATCAACATTGAGCCTTGACTCATTGCAATTCAGCCTAATCCTTGCATAATATTGGCTGCCAAACAGAGGGCTTCTAAGTAAGTGGAGAACATGGAAACCTGGGAGATGGGTCGGAAATAGGTGGGAGCATGGGCTATAATGGCAGAGAGAAAGGAGGGTCAGGGCAAAACTGGGAGGCAAGATCAAATCAGTCTCTTAGATGCCTATATACAAATGTGAGAAGTATGGGTAATAAGCAGGAAGAACTGAAAGTTCTAATAAATCAATACAACTATGACATTGTTGGCATCACCGAAACTTGGTGGGATAATACACATGATTGGAATGTTGGTATGAATGGGTACAGCTTGCTCAGGAAGGATAGACAGGGGAAAAAGGGAGGAGGTGTTGCCTTATATATTAAAAATGTACACACTTGAACTGAGGTGGAGATGGACATAGGAGACGGAAGTGTTGAGAGTCTCTGGGTTAGGCTAAAAGGGGTAAAAAACAAGGGTGATGTCATGCTAGGAGTCTACTACAGGCCACCTAACCAGGTGGAAGAGGTGGATGAGGCTTTTTTTAAACAACTAACAAAATCATCCAAAGCCCAAGATTTGGTGGTGATGATGGGGGACTTCAACTATCCAGATATATGTTGGGAAAATAACACAGCGGGGCACAGACTATCCAATAAGCTCTTGGGCTGCATTGCAGACAGCTTTTTATTTCAGAAGGTTGAAAAAGCTACTGGGGGGAAGCTGTTCTAGATTTGATTTTAACAAATACGGAGGAACTCATTGAGAATTTGAAAGTAGAAGGCAGCTTGGGTGAAAGTGATCATGAAATCATAGAGTTCACAATTCTAAGGAAGGGTAGAAGGGAGTACAACAAAATAGAGACAATGGATTTCAGGAAGGCGGATTTTGGTAAGCTCAGAGACCTGATAGGTAAGGTCCCATGGGAATCAATACTGAGGGGAAAAACAACTGAGGAGAGTTGGCAGTTTTTCAAAGAGACATGATTAAGGGCCCAAAAGCAAGCTATTCTGCTGGGTAGGAAAGATAGAAAATGTAGCAAAAGACCACCTTGGCTTAACCACGAGATCTTGCATGATCTAAAAAAGCAAAAAGGAGTCATATAAAAAATGGAAACTAGGACAAACTACAAAAAATGAATATAGGCAAATAACGCAGGAATGCAGGGGCAAGATTTGAAAGCCAAAGGCACAAAATGAGCTCAAACTAGCTACAGGAATAAAGGGAAACAAGAAGACTTTTTATCAATACATTAGAAGCAAGAGGAAGACCAAGAACAGGGTAGGCCCACTGCTCAGTGAGGAGGGAGAAACAGTAACAGGAAACTTGGAAATGGCAGAGTTGCTTAGGGACTTTTTTGTTTTGGTCTTCTCCGAGAAGTCTGAAGGAATGCCTAACATAGTGAATGCTAATGGGAAGAGGGTAGGTTTAGAACATAAAATAAAAAAAGACTAGTTAAAAATCTCTTAGAAAAGTTAGATGCCTGCAAGTCACCAGGGCCTGATGAAATGCATCCTAGAATACTCAAGGAGCTGACAGAGGAAGTATCTGAGCCTATAGCTATTATCTTATATTCTTATCGATAAACTAGGCAAATACAACTTAGATGGGGCTACTATAAGATGGGTGCATAACTGGCTGGATAACCGTACTCAGAGAGTAGTTATCAATGGCTCCCAATCCTGCTGGAAAGGTATAACGAGTGGGATTCCGCAGGGGTCTGTTTTGAGACCGGCTCTGTTCAATATCTTCATCAACAACTTGGATATTGGCATAGAAAGTACGCTTATTAAGTTTGCAGATGATACCAAACTGGAAGGGATTGCAACTGCTTTGGAGGACAGGGTCATAATTCAAAATGATCTGGACAAATTGGAGAAATGGTCTGAGGTAAACAGGATGAAGTTTAATAAAGACAAATGCAAAGTGCTCCACTTAGGAAGGAACAATCAGTTTCACACATACAGAATGGGAATAGACTGTCTAGGAAAGAGTATGGCAGAAAGAGATCTAGGGGTTATAGTGGACCACAAGCTAAATATGAGTCAACAGTGTGATGCTGTTGCAAAAAAAGCAAATGTGATTCTGGGATGCATTAACAGGTGTGTTGTGAGCAAGACATGAGAAGTCATTCTTCCGCTCTACTCTGCGCTGGTTAGGCCTCAACTGGAGTATTGTGTCCAGTTCTGGGCACCACATTTCAAGAAAGAGGTGGAGAAATTGGAAAGGGTCCAGAGAAGAGCAACAAGAATGATTAAAGGTCTAGAGAACATGACCTATGAAGGAAGGCTGAAAGAATTGGGTTTGTTTAGTTTGGAAAAGAGAAGACTGAGAGGGGACATGATAGCAGTTTTCAGATATCTGAAAGGGTGTTGTAAGGAGGAGGGAGAAAACTTGTTCATCTTAGTCTCTAAGGATAGAACAAGAAACAATGGGCTTAAACTGCAGCAAGGGAGGTCTAGGTTGGACATTAGGAAAAAGTTCCTAACTGTCACGGTGGTTAAACACTGGAATAAACTGCCTAGGGAGGTTGTGGAATCTCCGTCTCTGGAGATATTTAAGAGTAGGTTAGATAAATGTCTATCAGGGATGGTCTAGACAGTATTTGGTCCTGCCATGAGGGCAGGGGTCTGGACTAGATGACCTCTCGAGGTCCCTTCCAGTCCTAAAGTCTATGAATCTATGAATAACTTGTACTTATAAATGATGCTAATATGACAATTGTTCTTAAAAAGTAAAAGGTACTATATAACACAAGCCACAAACTTCATGGGCATGATTCTGATCTTACATCAATTTACCCTTATTTACCAAGCAGATTTCTGCCAGGGTTTATATGCCTTGAACCCTGCTACATACCACCAGAACTTTTACATTGCCCCTCAACAGTTACATATCATCTCTGTTACCAAGAGTTGTGAGTGTTAAATTAGAGTAAATGATTTCAGAATCAGTCCCTACATCTTCAACTCCACCATTCTTATGGTGACTGTTAAAGCCACAAGAGGATGGGGGTTAATAGGCTATTGCTACACCCTTTAGGTACATGCCTCAAACCACTTAAGAAGTGCACTACTTAAATGTATTGAACTTTTTCCCCTCCTTAATTATTTTCCCCACCCAATATTCATTTATTTCCCAACCAACATCCCACCCATGATGGGTCAAATTCAGTGCATACACACATGAATGGAACTCATACTCACTTCGGTCCTTCTCATGCTACAGCTACATTTGGTTCAGTGAGATTAGGAATGTTTGTTTCTTTTTTCTGGTGTTAGGGGTCCCAACTAAGCATCATTGGGCGTTCACTCACAGCTGTGACATCATCAAAATGGCCCAATCAGAATTTGCCTTTGAATAATTAGCATACAAAGCCATACTCTAATTTGGAATTCAAATCTGAACAGGTATGAGAGGCTTATGACACTAATGGGTCACTGCTGTCATACTGTAGGGGCTTCTTTTGGAAGAGATGACACTTGCCACATTCTGCAGGCTTCTCATCTACAACCATTCTTGGCTGTCTCCTAACCCTGATGAAGTTATTACCCCTTGAGTGGGCACAGGTGTAGTGTAACAGATGGGGATTAATTTAGACTGCCAAAATACCAATTATGAACATCTGAGGTATTTGTTATGGGAATAATTCCCAGCCAGAAATGCCAAAGTGAAAGTCCATTATATTTCCCTGCAGGCTTAGTTACGGTGTTGCCATTATTTTAACTCAGATCTAGCTCAACTTCAGAAGAAACATTTCCTAAATAAAATCTTTACAGAATACTGTTCTGCTACTGATCATCTAAAGAGAAATTCACCCCACCATCTCACTTTGTCATCTGTCCTTATTTCCGTTTAGACTAGTCACCATGTACCTGGTAACATCTATTACCTCTTTTATCTTTCTTCACCATACAGAAGCTATTGTCCTTTATTGTTGTGTCCAATCTTTTTTTCTCATCTTGCTACATGAACTGCTAATTTTCACTGATATTATTTATACATATGTATAGATGAGACCAAACTCTTTACAGCACTTTAGGTGAGCGTTCATGACAATGTTTCATAGGTTCTAGATTTTAGATAACAGCTTTGATTGATCATTACCAGAATGTCCCATATAGGTGAAGGAGTCCACTTTTCATAGACTAAATCCTTCTTAGCATTTAACTCTTTTGCCTTTGTGGTGGTACTCAACATCTTGTCACTGTGAACTTCACCAAATATTACCAAACACTCCCTAGTTCTCAGTGTTTTTTTTAATAGGAATATGTCATAAATCCAAAATTCCAAGCCTGGTGTTAGCTTGTTTTCCATTTGATCCCAATATTAATGTCCTCTTGTGAGCGTAGAAGACATGTCAGTGACAGAAAGAATGAATAAAAGAACAAAACGTAGTCTATCTTAGTAATTTTAAATCTTTCTGTGCACTCACGCTCTCTATTATTACACAGCATTTGGTATCTTTATAAAGAGTCTTTAATAAAGTTCATAGTGTTCAATAAAATGCCATTTATCTTATAGGACATTCTAGTGAGAAGCTGTGTGAATGCTGTCCATATGGAATTCCAGTAAGAGATCTTATGAATGCTCTTGAAAGCTTTTGAATGTCTACAAAATTCAGAAGCAATATCTTCCAAAATTCAAGAGAGTGTACCTCTTAATTATCTACAAGGTGAAGAGTTCATTAAAGGAAAGTATTCAGGGGTCAAATCTGCACTGTTCTTAGCACAGAGTGAATCTATGAAGAAAGAAACACTTTCATGCATCTATTAAATTCTTGAAAAAAGAACAGGAGTACTTGTGGCACCTTAGAGACTAACAAATTTATTAGAGCATAAGCTTTCGTGGGCTACAGACCACTTCTTCAGATGCATATAGAATGGAACATATATTGAGGAGATATATATACACACATAGAGCATGAACAGGTGGGAGTTGTCTTACCAACTCTGAGAGGCCAATTAAGTAACTTACTAACTGAAAAAAACCTTTTGAAGTGATAATCACTTCAAAAGTTTTTTTTCACTTACTTAATTGGCCTCTCAGAGTTGGTAAGACAACTCCCACCTGTTCATGCTCTCTGTATTTGTGTATATATATCTCCTCAATATATGTTCCATTCTATATGCATCCAAAGAAGTGGTCTTATCCCCCTTCTGCGTGCAGTGATTTGTATACAATTTGTATAGTGTGGGTGCTAAGAGCCATTGAACCAAACTGTAAACCCTTTATATAATGGAAACCTTTTCAAGCCAAGGTGTGTGGCAGCACCCCTAGTTTCTGCACCAATGTGTGTGAGTGAGAGAGAATTTATGTCAAAGTTTCTGCAATGTGAAGTCTGTTGCCCTGATATCTATTAATATAATTGATATAGAGGTTAATATGTCCCCATGGTTTGAATAGCTTCTTACTTGTGAGTAAGCCAGCTAAATTATTTGTTTTATTATCATAAAATATCCTAATTATAACTTTTAATACCTATTACATCAGTGTGAACCAAATAATTTAGAATGAAATAGAATGAGTTTGCATTCAATAGAGCAATCTGACAGGACAAAAGTGTATATTGTATACATGTCCCAAGTGGTGTACAACACCAATAAGCACAATCAATTATTTTCTCTCATTATGAGAAGGAATAATGGCCAAAATATGAGGGCAAATGCTATTCTTTAAAATTGTCATGGTGAATGCCTCACAACTTCAGTCACTATTAGTTTCATCTGCCCCATTGCCATGAATATTTGGCATTGCCCTAAGTTTGATTTTTAGCTTTCAGAATATTCTAGGAAATCAGAAGCCCATATATAAATCCATGGCATACCCACATCTTGAATACTGCGTGCATCTGTGGTCGCCCCATCTCAAAAAAGATATATTGGACTTGGAAAAGGTTCAGAAAATGGCAATAAAAATGATTAGGGGTATGGAACGGCTGCAGTATGAGGAGAGAATAATAAGACTGGGACTTTTCAGCTTGGAAAAGAGACTACTAAGTGGTAATATAATAGAAATCTATAAAATCATGACTGGTGTGGAGAAAGTATATTCGGAAATGTTATTTACTCCTTCTTATAATACAAGAACTAGGGGCCACCAAATGAAATTAATAGGCAGTGGGTTTAAAACAAAGAAAAGGAAGTATTTTTTTCACACAACGCAAAGTCAATCTCTGGAACTCCTTGACAGAGGATATTGTGAAGGCCAAGACTATAATAGGGTTCAAAAAGGAATTAGATTAATTGATGGAGGATAGGTCCATCAATGGCTATTAGCCAGGATGGGCAGGGACGGTGTCCCTAGCCTCTGTTTGCCAGAAGCTGGGAATGGGTGACAGTGGATGGATCACTTGATGATTCCCTGTTCTGTTCATTCCCTCTGGGGCACCTGGCATTGGCCACTGTCAGAAGACAGGATACTTGGCTAGATGAACCTTTGGTCTGAGCCAGTATGGCCATTCTTATGTTAAGCACATGCTGGTTTTATCATTCTGTTGAGATTTTTGAGTGTTATGACCACAGATACACTGAGGAGGCTATACTTTCTTTATATCTTTGTTTTTCTAAAAGCAAGGTGGTTGGGTTTTGGTTTTGCAAAACCAAAAGCAGAGGTTATTTAGATCTGTGTCCCACTATATCCAAATCACTAGAATGAAAGCAGGGTGAGCATAAAAGTTTTCAATTTTGAACCATTAATCAGGAGAAATTTAGTATATTCAGTAGTACATAAGGCAGTCTCAATGGATAATCAGGCATGTTTTGCAGTAAACTGGCAGTTAAAGTGTGTAATGAAAGAGAAAACAACATATCCGTAGATCAAATTACCCCAAAACTGTGATATCGGAAGCATTTTTTTAAAAAGAGAAAGTATGCATTTATTTTGTGTTGCAACAAATTGATGCAAGGGGAAAACATTTTTCTTGATACCCACCTAGATATTATTTAATATCTAGTGTAACTTTAAACTTGGAACTATTATATCTTGGTACCATACTTACATTTTTGTCTGTCAGAATTGGTAATTTATCATGAAATAGCATTTTCAGTTCAGACATGTGGATACCTTAGATTAATCATCTGCTTTTGCACACAGACCTTCTTGCTGGCAGCACTCGCACACTGCACAGCAGAGCGTCCAATGCTGTTGAACTGTAGCAGAAGTGTGAGTAGAGGCTATGCATGGGCACTGATAAGGTAAATCACCAAGCTTTGTCCTTTGACTGATCAGTAATAACTCTGAAGCCCTCTGTACACACCCTGCCTTATCCAGACATGGAAACGATCAAAGTGGAGTGTGCCATGGTGGAGAATGACCATTGAATTAAATTTCATCTTCATCATGCTAATGAGAATGCTACACATTCCCTTATCCCCTTCTTCTACTACTAGAGAGGAGTAAGTTAGTGGCCTCAGCAGCACTCTCCAGAATGCAATATTCAGTTTTCCTGCACCACCTTTCAGGTTCTATATTGCTCTTATGAATGCAGTATTCCATACTGGGATGGGCAGGATCAGGCTAGAGATGGTGTTTGATGTGGACACGCTGTAGGAATGAAATACCTATCCATTGTGTTATATGGCATACTGGGATTTAGCACCAAGGGGACAGCAAGCACAGAGTTCAGAGGGATCACAGTTTTATATGCCTCATGATTTTAATTAGCCTGGCTGGAATTCTTTATACTTTTGTACAAAACCTACATGATGTGCACTATTTGCCTCCACTCTTCCCCCCTCCCCCCCCCATACACAGTTTTACAGTATGTGATTTTTTTGTTGGTGTGAAAGAAAATTTTTCCAAATAATGAGAGGGCAATGATATTTAACTGAGCCAGGAGGCTTGTTGACAGGCCAAGAGAATAAGAGAACAAGATCCATCAAGAAATCCTCTAGATAATTGGCTGAGATTCAAGGCAGTGCAGCAGAACAACAGGGACGTCCTAGATGTTTTCCCATTATGTTTAATTAGAGAAAGGCCCAAATCAGAAATCTAGATTTTACAGGCTTGAGCACCGGGGGTGTCTGAACTAGGTTGCTGAAGCAACATCCATCTTTGATCACAGACTTGGTAAAGATCCTATTGAGAGCAGTGAGGTGCTAAGCACTTATGAACATATGGCCTACTGCAATTAACTATTCGAATATTATCCTCTGAACATCCTTGCTTTTCATGAAAACCCACTGTAACTGGTGTAGGCAGTTAACTGCACTAGCCTTTAACTTCTAGAGACCTGATTTCTAATCCTGATGATTAGGGTCACTAATATAAATGAATTGAGTGTGCTATCCTGGCCCCATTAGCAAGCATCACCTAACAGAACAATTGACAATCTGTGCTAATGCAAGGCTCAGCCCCACCGTAGTGGAGGTGTTGCAGCATCTGACATCATTAGCAGAATTGTGGGGTAAATCTGCACAGAATATTTCTGTATTATTTCCTGACTTTCATGAGAATTGTGCTTGGGAGCCCTTCAGTGTCAAATGGAAAAAGGCTCACTGTTTCATAAATGCAAATGTTACCAAGCCTGATAAACTCACTATCACTAACATACTGTTGTCATAGTATTTATCCAAAAAGTATCTTGTAAGGTATCAAATAAAAATTGGTGACCCTTTGGTCATTAATATTATCGCATGACATATGTTCAGTTAGTGTGTAAAAAATCATGTATGTGTGCTGGAAATACGTTCCTAAAATATGTTCAGAAAAAGCAATCTGAGTAGAGAGGATAAACAGGATGGTCCTAGACAAAGAAATGTAGATTTGCCAGTCTGCCTGGGTCAAGCTGTGTAAACCAGAGACAATGAAAGTACATTTGCATCTAGGGTGAACAAATTAATTAAACCAATAGGAGGAGCTAATTAACAAGAGGGCAAAAAAGGGACATGGCACGTATACCCTAAGGAACAAGCAATGGGGGAGAAGAAATTTGGGGTTACTTTAAATATATATTTTTAAAAAGGTTTTCTGAACAATGGGGGGAAAAGACATTGTGGTTATCCATCACTTAAAAGACAAAGAGGCTAGTACTCTTGGAATCTGAAAAGTGAATCCCCAGCAATGTAGGTTGAGGATGCTCAGAACTGACTGTCAGTGAGAAATTGCCTGAGACCAGGAATACAATCTGTTAAACATTATACAATAAAAACATTTTACTTTGTTTTATTTGTAACCATTTTCTGTGTATATTATCCTTGCTTACTATCACTTAAATCTGTTTGTTATTAATACACTTACTTTTGGTTTTACTATTAAATCATCTCAGCGCTGTGTAGTAAAGTGCGGTCCTCAGCTAAACTAACAGGCTGAAGTGTGTACTTTCTGTGACTGTTAAGTGCTAGGGGCTGGATAGTGCAGAGGAATGCTTTTCCAGGTGGTTCAGGAACTGGAGTTCATGGAATGTTACTTTCAAGGCCAGATTAAGAGTGGCAGAGTCTTGAGGAGTTTGTTGGTGAGGTAGACAGACTAGTGTGGCAGGGAGTTGACACAATTTAAACTCCAACAACTCTCTCGCTGAGGTAGAGGGGTAAAACAGTGGTTTATGGTTCCAACTACCCTGAGAAAGTGTCACGAGAACTAAAGTTTAAAAAAAAAGAGAGAGAGAGACAAAGCCCATGTTCCAGAGAGTTTAAAGACTAGTCCTGCAAACATCCATGTGAGTAACTTTGTGCTCATAACTAGTCACATTGGCCCAAGTTAAGATGCAACACTATGACTGTAACAAACTGTAGGGAGTAAATAGAGTGAAGAAGGATAATGGTCACAGCAAGGTAATCATGTGATGACTCTGTTAACGTTAGCGCACTTGTTGGTTCATAGATTGTGCTATTGTTTCATACGTATATAAAGTTATGACTGCTGACTCACTTAGAGTGGGTATTGTGAAAACGTGAGTAAAGGAGGGTCTTGAATCATGACAAACTGGTAGCTTGGTGGACTAGTAGTGGGAAGTCATTCCATATGTAGAGGGCAGCATAGAATGATGCTAGATATGTTTGTTGATGAAATAGGTGACTGGTATATTGAGGGTAATATCAAAGCATAGGGGTGAGGGTTGAGACATCATTAGAAACCAGAAGCCTTATTCATAAGCTGCTTCAGTAGGCTGTGGGTCAAGCACTACAGGGGAGATTTTTTAAAGGTATTTAGGGCACAGATTCACAAAGGTATTTGGGTGCCTAACTCCCATTGATTTAAATGGGACAAAGGTGCTTAAATAGCTTTGTGAATCTGTACTTGTGGTGCCTAAAAATACAGATAGGTGCTAATTCAAATGGGAGTTAGGTGCCTACATGCTTTTGAAAATCCCACTAGGCACTTATTGCCATCTTTAGCAAGCTAAATGCTTTTAAAAGTCTGGCTTTAAGTCGGTAAGTAGGTGTACCTGTAGAATAGGCTTAAAACTGGAATTCCTGGCCTGTGGGAAATTCCAAAGTTTCAAAGAAAGAAGTTGTTCTGAAATGGAATGAAAAATGAAATTTTGAAATTTCCCATGAACGAGGAATTCTAAAAGTTCATTTTCTTATTTAGAAATGTTTCCAAGGTTCCCTGAGATCCCAGAGCCCCATTGGAATACAGGGGGCATTAGCCCTGGAGCTGCCCTAGAGCCAGGGACCCTGGAAACCCCAGGAGCCTCAATTCCACGGTAGCTTTCCCTGGAACTGGGGACCCTGGTAGCTAGGGCCAGGAGCTGGGAAACTCCAGGAGCCCAAGCTGCTGAGAAACTGCAAGCTTGGGAGTTTGGGAGCTGGAATTGAAATTGACACATTCTCAGGCAACAGTTTGATTTTGATGAATTGGTATTTTCCAACAGAAAATGTGTTGTTGAAAAATTTCCAACCAGCTTGACTTAACTTATTTTTAACCACTGGGCCAGAGTCTAATTTCTCTGAGGCCCATAGAAAGGAGTGTCAGGGGCTGCTCTGTACAACCTACCTTGCAACTTTGTTTCATTTAGAGATTCCATTCATCCCTGGCATAATGGTTTTGAAATCAATGGAGCTGTATCCTGGGCCAATTTGGCCCATTCTGTTTAAGTGGCTCTTTAAAGTGGCTCCAAAAACACAATGACATACAGAAATGAGGCCACAAACTGCAGATGCAATCATGCATCTCATTTCTTTGAAGAATAATTATTCTTGCAGCAGTTATATGTTACTTATCTTATCATGGGGATTCTAGGAATTCCCAAGCCAGTCTTCTCTCCCCTTTGACACTGCAATAAATAAAATAATTCTTCCATAAAATAAGTAGAATAAATTTTAAAAATAATTGTTTCCAACATAATATAAACATAATTAGCTTTAGAAGGAGTGAGTTAATTATATTTTACAGATACAATTACATATTTTGTGAGAAATATTAAGATGCAAATCTTATAAAAAACAAAGAAATAAATCGCCAGATAAGACAATAAAGTAAAATCAATACTGATAAACAGCAGCAAAAGGCCATAGTTGAGGCAGCAAATTTTTTAAGATCTAAGCAAGAATACTCTGGTACAACTATAATAAATTACATTGGTTTAATCACTTGGTAAAAAACTGGAAGATTTGTATGGAATTTATACAGTCACTTGAGCAGCATTTCTCTGAAAACGCCACATTAGAGAACTAACTGTGACAGTTTACTGTAGAAATGGTACCTCCATCATGTCACTTGGGCAGTATATTTTTTAAATTAATAGCTCATTATTCTGTTTATAGTTCAGTTTTAAAAAATTACTTTCCTACTATTGGTCACAAAGATTCTTCTTCGCTTAGGGCATGCCATTGATTTACACATGCAAGAGAACTCTAAAGGCATGGTTGTGGTGTTAGCTACAGCTCTAAGCAAGGAGTGATGCAGAAGCTGCACACAGCCATGAAGCACAGTTATTGGAAGCACCAAGACTCATACGTTATTGAGCATCTGTACTTATATGTTCCTGATCACCATAGTACCTGAGCAACTCCCAATCAGTGATGGATTTTAGCCTCACAGTACTATTGTGAAATACTATTATTCCTGTTTTCACAAAGGGGAGGATTGAAGGATTGAGTAGATTTGCCTAAGGTCAGACAGGAGGTCTGCAGATGAGCCAGGAATTGCACCTAGGTCTCTGGAGTCCACATCCAATGCCCTATCCACTAGACTATCCTTTCTTCTACCAGAGAGTCACCATTCTCTTCCCCCTTGCCTTCAACTGTAGCACCATCACATTTCAACAGTTCCTAAGCCAGCTCAGCCACACTGGTCAGCAAGTGTGGGAATGAAGTCAAGGCTCCACCCATTCCTTGCTCCTCCCAGACTACTCACTGTAGGGGAAGTGAGGAAGTACACATCACTTGTTTACTCTGACATGACCAGACCCCAAAGTATGAATAGCCCACAGTGGGGTATGGGTGGATTTATTTCACTGCACAAATGTGTAGCCCAAATCACAATTTGACCCAAAGTTATTAATAATAAATAATTTGTTTTACAAAGAAGTTAACCAAAAATATTGTGTTTCTTAGTCACACTCATCATCTATGTTTTATATCTTGTGGAGAACTTCTGATAAAGAGTGTGTCCCCACTTCCTGTAGGGGACACTTTTCTATAGGCAAACAAACAGCAATTAGTTACAGCCTAAAATTCATAGGTGGGTCTTGTCTAATTATCCTGAAGAAGTTTGGTTGAAGGCAGTTTAGTCCTCCATTGTATGCTGTATAACATTAATGCTCATGAAAGATGCCCTGTTGTCTTAAAATTCCACTGAAGTTAGCCATTTTACAGGTAAACAGTTATAGCATGAGTGGTGGTAGTACAAACTACCAACAAGACCTCTCCAACTGTGAGCTAGTCCAGGCCATTTTTTACAATGAAGGAACTGGTCATCCTCAAAGCCATGTAATTAAAGTTCTTTCTACTGAGAAAGCCAACAATTCTGCGTGTTGATGGACTAAGACCATCAATTCATTTTACATGGATCAGTGAACAACCACCATATGGTAATATGTTTTTCACTGCTGACCCTGGCCACATCAAAGTGACCTTAAGTGAAGAGGAAAGGTACCACTAATACTTAGAGCTATCCAGTTCCCCAACATTTTGTTTAAATGTAGTAATGCTGCCCATTCCTTGATCTTTAGGTTCAACATGAAAACACTTTTTCCAATTTCATTTGCAAATATATTAAGAAAAGTCAACTAATTTCAGTAACCTTGGCCAGTTTCCAAAGTAACAAAATAAAACAATGTGGAGATTTTACCAATACACGACCAGTATTAAGACAGTTTTCCAGCTAACCACCTTAACTACCTTAGGGATTACCCTATCACAGGAGAAAGTTAAGATCCAAAACAAAATTTCAAACTATATTAAAATGAGTTCACTCCAGGCTAGCTTTAACAGTGTTTCCAGAATTATAATTCAGTATCTGAGTGTCCAAAACCCAAATTAAGCATTCTTGCTTGGGGATATCAATGTGAAGCAGTACTAAGTTAAAGATGCCCATGAAGGCCACCTACATTCATTTGCAATTGCAGTTGCCTGAAGAGCCAGGTACTTTTTTCCTTCAGCCTCCCAACCCTTGAGCAGTTCAGCGTTAATTGGGTTTAGTGACAGAGGAACAGATGATTTCAACTCAGCTGGCTGTATGGAAACAACTTGAAAATCTGGGCTTGTGCTGTATCATAAGTTATAGTTTTCAAATGGATAGGATGCTTTTTATTGCTAGCTAGGAGTTCCAGCAAGGAATGATGGTATGCTCAATTTCAAAGGAAGCTGTCAGTTCACCTTGAACACACAACTTTGTATAAATGGATTAGAGCTGAACTAGAACTTATAGTAAAGGTCCAAGACTGTGCACAATTCAAGGAGTATTTTCACATCTGGTCTGCTGCACTTCAGTCTGTCTTTTATTTAATGCTAGTCCCTTGTCTGTATCAGTTTTATTCAGCAAATTGCAAAGATTGTGCAAAGTGCTGGCAGGACAGCAGATTCACTGCCTTCCTCCTATTCTGAGTGTCAACAAGAAAACCCAACTCTTTCACAAGTGACAGGCATAGGGCACAATGTTCTGCTCAATTAGCCTCAGACAGGCTGTTTTGGCAAATTCTGTCTAAAATGCCTCCAACATTTTTCTGGTAAGAGAATCTAGAGATCCTCTTTTAAGTTGTCTTATGGTTTTACAGTTTCTGTTGATATTCCTTGCAGATAATGTTGTCTCCATTTGTGTTGTTATTAATCTCTGTTGACATTCCCATAAAGTGCTAAATGGGGACACAGTCTTTCTATAGTTGACAGTGAGTAGCTCCCCCAAAACAGTGCCCAAACTTGGATTTCTCTTCCACTGCATAATACTTACTGCTTTGACAATATTTGCATCATCATCAGTCATGCCTACCTTTAACAATTGTTCCCTCCCCTTCTTTCACAAGGCACGTTGGATAGCAGGGATCAAATCTGTAGAATAATGGGTTTTAGGACTATAAAATGTGTGAAGGGAACAATACACCATTTAAAACAGTTGTGTGACTTAGGGCTTCACTACTGGGAGATTGACGCTGCTGCGATCGATGCAGCGGGTGTTGATTTAGCGGGTCTAATGAAGACCCACTAAATCAATGGCAGGGTGCTCTCCAGTTGACTCTGGTACTCCAGGTCCCCGAGAAGAGTAAGATAAGTCGACTGAAGAGCTTCTCTCATCGACCCAGTGCAGTGAAGACACTGGGGTAAGTCGAACTAAGCTATATTGACTCCAGCTACGTTATTCACATAGCTGGAGTAGCGTAATTTAGGTCGACTTACCTGGTAGCGAAGACAAGGCCTTAGTGTCCTGTCTATGACTAGACTGAAAACTCCTTCAGCTATTCACTTATCACATTAATGTAGTAAGTTTTGTCTGGAAAATTTTAGACTGACATTTTACCTTTACAAATGGCTGCATTTATTCAGACACCATGATTTTGGAGGGATCGAACTAGCGATCTTCAGCAACAAAACAATGTGTCACTGTCACATGAAGTAAAGAAGTAAGGTCTGAATGCACAAAAGATGTTAAGTGCCAAGAACAACACTGCTATTCACAAAGCCTGAGTTAGGCATAAGCTTCTATACAATGAATGGGGAGAGATAGGCACCTTAAACTGCAATTCACAAAAGTCAACATACTAGGCAGGGAGCCACCTAAGCTAGCCAATGTGAGATGGCAACAAGTGAGTACTGACCCCCATCCCTGTCTCAGAGATCAATGTCTACATCTGGGTTGGTGGGAAGTTACTATTTCTGCTTGCAATTAAACCCCCCTCTTGCATGTACGTGCCTATGGTGTTATGCAACTGAAACTGTGGGGAAGGAAGGTAGATTTCCTCATAACTTTTAGCCCCTAGTTACAATATTCTCCTAGGATGTGGGAGATTTCCCCTTTCAAGTTCCTGCTGCACTTGATGGGGGTTGGGGGAGGAAGGATTTGACCAGGTCTATATCATCTTTCAGATGAGTGCACTACCCAGCAGACTGTAGAGTCATTCTTATGGTTGTGCACCCTCTCTCTGGCCCAAATGACTCTTTGAGAGAGAGCACACATGCGAAAGAGAGCACAAGCATGAGTGACTCTAGAATATGGTAGTTTGAGCACTCACCTGGGAGGTGGGAGACCCTGTCTCCCTGCTCTAATGATGCTTTAATTATTTATCCATGTGCAAAGCATCAACAGGACAGAATGAGAGAGTCCCACATCAGACTATCCTATAGCACAATGTTAGAGCCCTCATGTGAGAGGTGGTAGAACTGTGCTCTAAACCCTTCTCACCCTCTGGTGGAGGGGTAGGGACTTGAACCAGGGGTCTCCTACATCCCAAGTGAGTATCATAACCACTGGGCAAAAAGTTATGAGGGAGCGTCTTCTTCTGGCTGTTTTGTGTGCACGGACCTGCGGGGCCCCATCTGGTAGGTGTCCCCTGAGCCCTGGATTGGGCCCCACATACACTTTAGGCAGCTGATTGGGTCTTCCAGTTTGTGAATCACTCTGGGGCTTGGGTGCCTGGGTGCGTACAGTGAGGCAACAGTGTATGTGCTCAGAGGAAGAAAAATAGGTAGCTCGGGAACTTTTACGGAAAAAACGTAGGTGCTGAGTGAGTTTAGGCACCTACAGGTTCAACATAAGTTTTGTGAATCACAGGGGTGCCAGAACTGGGATTTAGGTCCTTTTGTGCCTTTAGCTCTGAGTAAGCAGCAGGCTATTATTATTACTGGGATCAGCCATTAAACAGGATTATGTCCAAGAAGCCAGCATATTACATGAGTGCTTCATTTATTTTATATTTTGGGTGTTCTAGAAATACCTAAGACATGCAATTTACCTACAGGGATTTTACTGCTTCTTGTCAGTTAATAGCAAAGATCAGGCATTTTCAGCTTGTTACGAAGTGTTCTTGGTGAACTCTTAACACTGGCATTGTATTTTTGGAAAGCTCTATTGTATGCAGAATTACACTCTTCAGGAGAGAAGTGCTCAGATGTATTTCAAAGATAGGTTTCTAATATGTTTCTAATACACATTTTCTCAAAATAAAATTCTGAGAGTCATTCTCTTTCAAGGATGTTATTCCCAACTCAGAAGATCACAATCTATTTGTACATATGTGTCTGATTTTGTCTCATTGTTTGTAATGTGGTAGTATTTGTGATAAAATGCCAAGGTAGAGGTGTTACTAACCTTAGTCTTCAAAATGCTTTTAAACTTTTTTTTTTTCAAGATTGAGTCAATTGGAATGACAAGTTTCCCATTCTTCTCAGAAGAGAAGAAGCAGCTGAACGCTTCAGTGCTGAAATAAACAACTCTTCAAATACTCTTTTGTCTGCTTCTCAGAAGAGTTTTACTTAATCAGCATGATATAATTATGTCTTTTCTTTATGACATTGCTTTTAAGGCCCTGTCTAGCATGGTATTGAATTCAATAGGAACTGAGATGTTCAGCACCTAACAAGATCAAATCCTAAGGGCCTAATCACTCACTCCTGACTCTCACAAACCCCCTTGTAGGAGAGAGGGAAGCAATCAAACAGTCCTACATTATATTGTAGATTAACAGTTTAATAGTCTAAACAAAACTCCAGTGGACTAACAAAATAGACTACTGCATAATCAATAGGATCAAATGGAAGCATTTCAATGCATGAATTCTTGAAACATGCATTTAAAAGAGCAGCTTATGTTTGATAATCCTGAGAAGAAATCTGATGAATTCTGGAAATTACAACAAAGATCTGGAGGGCAGGTTCTGGTCCTCCCAAAATTTCTAACTCACTACAGGTTGGATTGTACCCTAGCAATCTAGACCATGAAAGTAGCAGACCATATCTACACTCTGCAGGAGCAGAACAGGAACCAGATTGTGATTTTAGGAGTCAGGATCTGGTCCCTGCTTCACCCTTGCTCCAGGGAAGGAATCTGTACCATCTCTTTTGCTGTTGCAGATTATTTCCCACTTTCTGCTCCTTGATTCACAAGGAAAATGGGGGAGGTCTGGGTATCATAGCTAAGATTCCACTCTGTCTCCACGCACCTGTGAGAAAAGAGGAATAGCAGCTGGATGATGACAGCTACCCTCTCCATTGTGCAAGCTCTTATGATGTGGGTAGCTCACACAGGGGAAAAAGAGACTTTCTACTGCCCCTTATATCTCTGGGCTGGCACATAGCAAGGCTCACATCTGAACAATTTTGTGACTTAGGGTGAGTTGCCTAAAACGGAGAACTGAGGTACAAGCAAAACCTCCATGTCAGTGGTGAGGTTGCCCCCCCGGCTTCCCTACTGTGAGGGCCTGCAGGTTCCCAGGTAGTGCTCAGATCACTACTACCACCCAGCAGCTCACCTGGGACTGGAGAAGGGGGGGGGGGCAATGAAGCTCTAACTCACAAAAGGCCCTGCCCACAAATTTCCTGATTGGGGGAGATATCTAGCCCCACTGACTGGCTGGGAAACTCTACTTAAACCAGAAAGAGGCACAGGAAATTGGTTGAACAACTTGAGAAATCTTTTATTGGCTGCTACTATGGACCCTGCCTATTTGCCTGATTCCTGAGTCCTGCCTCCCAGCCTGTTCCTGGTTCTTGTCTTCCTTATCCCAGACCCCTCTCTGTTCCTGGTTCCTGCTTTCCTGGCTCACTCTAGGTCCCTGCTCCTATGCCCTACTCCTGACACTGACTCTTGCTTTAACTCCTGGCTTGATTCCTGAGCCTGTCTCTGGCTCGGACCTTTGGCTTGGTACCCAACTTTATCTCCGGCTCTGACCTTGGTTCTGGTTCCAGGCTCCTGACTAACTATTAGGCATGATTGCCCATGTCCTGGTCCCTACAGCTTCCTTGGACACTATCAACTTCTTGGTTGGGCCCAGCTGAGGATGGACCCAGTGAAGTTCCCCATACCAAAAGGATCATCTGCACTGTATGAGCAGGTCATCCACCTCCTGGCAGACAACTGAGCATTTCAGGTGCAGCAGAACACACAGCTGGCCACTGAGAATCAGGCATTGCTGGAGCAAGTCATTAACTTCATGCAGAAAATGCTATGCTCTGGGCCTATCTGGCTGCACTGACACCTGAGCTGGGACCTGCTCTCCCTCTGCCCCTGAGAGCTTCATGGGGAACTCCTCCAAATTCTGGCTTCAAGAATCAGTGCCACCTCTTGTTTTTGCTTCCATCACAGATGTAAGCATCTGACCATAACAAGGTAGGCCTGGTATTCAGTCTGCTGACAGGAGAGGTGTTGGACTGGGTTTCTCCCCTGCTGGAAACCAACAGCACAGATTTGTCCAACTGGAATGCCTTCCAGTGGGTGATATCAAACATCTCTGATGATCTCAACCATGCCTGCTTCTCTTAGGCTGCCCTGCAGAAACTCTTGACAAGGGATGGGCACAGCCACTTTCACTTCCACTGTCTCATATCAGACATGGAATGGAATGAGGCAGCCCAGTTATGTCAGTTTCAATGGAGCTTACAGGATGAGATTAAGGATGAACTGGACTGAGTAGAGACCCCAGTGGGTCTAGATGCCTTCATAGATCTTGTTATCTGTAGAGGCATCATAACCGTGCCACCTGCTATTGCATTCTGCCCTACCATCTGAGCCAAGGCATATAGACCTGACCCACCAGCAACTCACCCCTGAAGAAAAAGAGTGCTGGCAATGCCTTAATCTGTGTTAGTTCTGTGGTGAGCTGGGCCACGCTACCTCCAATTGCCCTATGGGGAACTGTCATAACTATAAAGGGAAGGGTAACAGATGTCCTGTGTACAGTACTATAAAATCCCTCCTGGCCAGAGACTCCAAAATCCTTTTCCCTGTAAAGGGTTAAGAAGCTCAGGTAACCTGGCTGGCACCTGACCTAAAGGACCAATAAGGGGACAAGATACTTTCAAATCTTGGGGGGGGGGGCTTTTGTTTGTGCTCTTTGTTTGGGAGTGCATTCGCTCTTGGGACTGAGAGGGACCAGACATCAATCCAGGTTCTCCCCATCTTTCTAAACAAGTCTCTCTTATTTCAAACTTGTAAGTAAAAAGCCAGGCAAGGCATCTTAGTTTTACTTTGTTTTCTCAACTTGTAAATGTACCTTTTACTAGAGTGTTTATCTTTGTTTGCTGTACTTTGAACCTAAGACTAGAGGGGAGTCCTCTGAGCTCTTTAAGTTTGATTACTTTGTAAAGTTATTTTCCATACTGATTTTACAGAGATGATTTTTACCTTTTTCTTTAATTAAAAGCCTTCTTTTTAAGAACCTGATTGATTTTTCCTTGTTTTTAGATCCAAGGGGGTTGGATCTGTATTCACCAGGAGTTGGTGGGAGGAAGGAAGGGAATGGTTAATTTCTCCTTGTTTTAGATCCAAGGGGGTTGGATCTGTATTCACCCGGAGTTGGTGGGAGGAAGGAGGGGAATGGTTAATTTCTCCTTGTTTTAGATCCAAGGGGTTTGGATCTGTATTCACCAGGGAATTGGTGAAGGTCTCTCAAGGCTTCCCAGGGAAGGGAACTAGCCTTGGGATGGTGGCAGCGGACCAGAGCTAAGCTGGTAGTTAAGCTTAGAAGTTTTCATGCAGGCCCCTACATTTGTACTCTAAAGTTCAAAGTGGGGATACAGCCTTGACAGGAACCTATTCTGAAGGAAAATGGGAAATGAGCCAGCCCAGGTTTGGTGAAGGGAGCTAGCCTGGGTGTCCTGACAGTGGGCCCCCCTGAAACCTGAACTGAGGTCCTGACAGGAACGTGCGCTGGCTCCTGTCACCTGGCATTGCATCAACAAGTACCAGTCAAGTTACTACTCCTGGGGAATGCCCTCTAGAGCAGGCCCTTAGTGACTCAGGTGCAGCAGAAAACTTTTTTGATGTAGAGGACACCTGGGCACTACCAATTCTCCTGCGGCCCAAACCCACTCCAGACCTTGTAGAGACAATTGATGGGTCCTTCTTATGCTCTGGGCCAGTGGCTATGGAAACTGTTCCTCTTGAAGATACTATCCAAGGGCATTGTGACACTCTATAGTTCAGTACCATCCATTCCCCACACTTCCTTCTGATCCTGAATATCTCATGGCTGGCCCTCCACAACTCCTTTATCAGCTGGCATGTATTAAAAGTTGAATTTCTTTTAGAATTCTGGCAGCAGCACTACTTTACCCAAAGAAATTCACACAGTAATTCCACAGCAGTCGCATGCTTGGGTATCTGGCCCAGCAATTCCAATTACAGCAACTACAAAGATATCTCTGAAAAAAAGAATGCAAACACCTTGCCCCCGCGTAGGAACTAAGATTGCCCTATTGAGCTACAACCAAGGGCAAGCATTTCATTTTGGCATATTATATATATATATATGCCAGGTCAGAGCCCAAACTAGCTGTGCTGTTCATCTTCCTGCAGAAGAACCTAGCCAAGGACTTTATTCATAAATCCACTTTGCTTACCAGGGCAACAGTCATCTTTGTTAAAAAAGATAAAAAGGATGGAAGCTTCCAACTATGTTTGGACTATCAGGCCCTAAATGAGGTCACCATTAGAAACTAAATACTCTTTACCACTAATCCATAAGCTAATGGATAATGCAAGCGCTGTCCGGGTATTCGCAAAGCTACACTTTCAGGTTCCATACAACCTAGTAAGTGTTAGAGTGGGCATGAATGCAAGACTGCCTTTTGAACATGTTACAGTCACTTTGAACATTTTGTGATGCCATTTGGTTTGACCAATGATCCTGCGATGTTCCAGCATTTTATTAATAATATACTCTGGGATATTCTGGACCAATATGTGGTAGCATACCTGGATGACACTTATTTTTTCAGACAACACTGAACACCACATCATGCAGTTCAGTTCTGTCCTGAATAGGCTATGCCAACATGGCCTCTATACTAAGCTAGAAAAAAATGTGACTTTGATCAATCCATCATAGAATTCCTAAGATTCATTTTATCTCCTGGTGGTATAGAAATGGACCCATGTAAGGTAAATGCAGTCCTTGAGTGAGCTGCAGCATGGAATGTTCATGAACAACACTGTTTCCTGAGGTTTGCAAACTTCAATTGGTGGTTTATCCTGAAGTTCTTGGTACGGATCACCCCCTCTCTGCCCTTCTCTGCAAAATCACCAGGTTCCTGTGGTCTCCCAAGGCCCATCAGGCCTTGAAGCAATGAAACATCACATTTACCACAGCTCTGATATTGGTCCACCCTAACATCTCACATGCCTTTATCATCAAAGTGGATGCTTCCAAGTTGGTGATCAGAGTGGTGCTATCCCAAAGGCACGGTCCTCAACAACTGCCTTCCATTCCAGGAAACTCATACCCACAAAGCAAAATTGCGATATTTTGGATAAGGAATTCCTGGCAATTAATACTGCCTTTGAAGACTGATGCCACTATCTAGAAGGGTATCCCATCCAGTTGTATACTAACCATAAGAATCTTGAATATCTGCCCAGGGCTAAGGTCCTCACCCAATGACAACTTCAGTGGGCCTTATTCTTTTCACACTTTCATTTAATTATCTCCTATCATCCAGGAACCAAAAGTAGCAAAAGTGACGTTTTGACCCAGAAGAACAAATATTACGCTGACCTAAATGACTTGAATCCAAAAATCTCCTGCATCCTCAAGCCTCAACTTTCTGGGCACCACTCTGCATCAAGATCTCCTCACCCTCATATGATCACTCTTGGCCCATGGAATCTCATCAGTCGGGCAGGAAGCCATAAATAATGAATCCCATGATGTCTGAAATGGGGTAATCTACATAAAAGCACATATATACGTTCCCTCTGGGCTCCTAATGACTACAATCCTACATGTATGTCATGACTCCCCCTAGCAGGACATTTTGGCCACTTTAAAACTCAGCACCTTATCTCTTGTGTCTTCTGGTGGCCTTGCATGCAGACCTGTGCGGCCTCTTAAAATGTATGCACCCTCTCCAAGGGTAAACCCCTTGGACTCCTGCAACTCCTTAGGACTCCACTTAGCCCCTGGACAGATATTGCCTTATCCCCTACACTGTCCTACCCTTCTCCCAGGAAAATGCCCAGCTCTGGGGTGGACCAAGTTTCTGTTTCCATGGCCTTCCAGAGTGAATGATCTCTGACTGTAGTGTGCAATTTATCCCCCACTTCAGCCATGCACTCCAGATTTTGGGCATCTGTTTCTGTCTACCATCTTCAGACAAATGGTAAACTGGAGAGAACCAACCAGATCCTGGAGCACCATCTTCAATACTACATAAGCTTCCACCAGAATGACTGGTCCTTGCTGCTATGTCAGGCAGAGTTTGCATACAATAATGCAGAACATGTGCTTATGGGACAAAGACATTTTTTCCCAAACTATGGATTTCACCCTCAGTTCTCCCAACAGCTACTTCCCACAGCCCAGCAGCCCTGGACTGGATATAACAGATACATCAAACTCAAGATGACACAAAGTCACCTGGAGGAGGCCAAGAAGAGCTACAAACAATATGCAGACCATCGACAATAGGGGGCCCCGCCGTTTTGGTAGGCCAG
Source organism: Malaclemys terrapin pileata (assembly GCF_027887155.1). Lineage (NCBI taxonomy): Eukaryota > Metazoa > Chordata > Testudines > Emydidae > Malaclemys > Malaclemys terrapin. Next base: position 33,726,675 of record NC_071505.1, read on the forward strand.
AAGGTATGGCTCTTGATGAAACAACAACAACAAAAAACACTTACACATGAACAGGCCATCTTGTAAATTGGACTACCAGTTCATTGACGTCACTGAGTTTGCCAGCAAGTTAACCCAGTCACATTTTAAAGTTATCCTGCCCTGTTCTTTCCGAATACACCCAGTTTTCCATATGTCACTCCTGAAGCACCACATTCAAGACCCATTCCCTTACCATTCCTCATCACGCTCCCCCACCAGTACATGTTCAAGACCATGATAAGTATATAGTCAAAGATGCCAGGATCAGATGGGGTAGATTCTGGTATCGAGTGGACTAGGAAGGTTATGGCCCTGAAGAGTGCTCCTAGGAACTATCAGAGAATGTCCATGGTCCTAACCTGGTAAATGCCTTCTACAAAAACCACCATCGAAAACCTGGTCCATTACCACCAGGAGAAGGCACTAGGAGAGGGAGTTATGTGAGGGATTGTAAGTCCTCAGACAGCACTTAGACCACAGCACCCATTCAGCAGCTTACTTGAACAACTGGAGGAGGTCCAGTGAGCTCTAGCTTGAAAAGGGCCCCACCCACAAAGCTCCTGATGGAGGGAGATGTCCAGCCCCACTGTTTGGCTGGGAAGCTCTACTTAAACCAGAAAGAGGCATAGGAAGGAGCAATTAGAGGAATCCTTGGCTGTTTGCTACTATGGAATCTGCCTATTTGCCTGACCTCTGTCTTCTTGCCTGTTCCTGCCTCCCAACATATCAGTTGGTGGCTTCTTCACGGGGCTGTGAGCACGGGCATGTACTTGGCACGGTTTATCCCTATCCCAGACACCTGCCCCTTCTGCGGCATGAGGGAGACCCTGGCACACATTTACTTGGAGTGCGCCAGGTTGCAGCCCCTATTCCGGGTCCTCACGAATATTTTATTATGCTTCTGGCTGCACTTTCCCCCTCACCTCCTTATCTATGCACTCCCCATCCGTGGCCCCACAAAGCCACGGGACCTCCTGGTCAACCTCCTCCTGGCCCTGGCTAAAATGGCCATCTATGCAACCAGGGAGAGGAGGTTGGCCGCTGGTGATTCCTGTGACTGTGGGGGCTATTTCCGATCCTCCATCCACTCACGCATCCAGGCAGAGTTCCTCTGGGCGGCATCCGCTGGCTCCCTTGACGCCTTCGAGGAGCAGTGGATGCTGTCCAGGGTTCTCTGCTCGGTGTCCTCATCAGGTTCCCTTCGTTTGACCCTTTGACCTCACTCCCAGCCCTGTTATCTCAGTTGTCCCCCGGAATTATTTGGTTTCCAGGCCCTGTGGATCCTCCCCTTAGGCTGCAGGGAGGTCCTTTAGCAGTGGGCGGGCGGAGCATAGGAACATATTTCTGGTTCTTGTTCTCCTTATCCCAGACTCCTCTCTGCTATTAGTTCCTACATTCCTACCCTGCTGCAGGTTGCTGCTCCTAATCCCTACTCTGACTCTGACACCTGGCTTGACTCTGGTCTCTGACCTTCAGCTTGGCACCCAATTCTGATTCTAGCTCTGACCCTTGGCTTGATTCCTGACTGACCCTGGCTCCAGTTCCAGGTACCTGGCTCTAACCTTTCGGTCTGACCACCCATGCCCCAGACCCTACAACCACCCTTTCAGATGCAATCTTCTTTCAGGACTGCTATACTCTGAAAGGCCCATGTGGCAAAAATTTGGAATTGCTCCATTCTAACTGTGACAAGATATGTTCAAAGAGGCAGAATGGTCCTGTTAATGGGACTCAGGAGACCTGGTTTTATTCCTGACTGTGCCACTGATCACCTATATGACTTTGAGTAAGTCCCTTCATTTTCTGTGCCCCTGTTTCCCTTTAGTCTGTCTTGTCTAATTAGATTGTAAACACTTGGGGGCAAGACTGTCTCACTGTATATTTGTTCACTGCCTAGCACAAAAGGGCCCTAATCTCAGCTGGGGGTTTCTAGACACTCCAGTAATGCCAATATCAACATTTCTACCACTCTCAGTCCAAACCACCAAGTGAATTCCCTGAAGGTAGGTCTGCAGGATTTTGCTCTGGTTGAGTAAATTTTATTTCCTTGTTCTTAAAAATATTGGCTAATATACTGCAGACTATTATGATTTCTTGAAACTACAGTAGGGAGATACAGGATTTGAAATGGGAATGATGTATGGGGTATAGATGTTTAGTTTGAATACAATAATTCTAAATCCAAAATAGTAAGAAAACAACTTTCTAAAATGTAGAGAAGCTTAATCTAATCACAAATTCATGCTCTTAATCCCTCCTCACTTTTAGCAGCTTCCTTAATGATGTTGAATTCTCTCTCTGCCATCTGGAATTCCGTTAAAGAAAATTGTGGATCATGTAACAGCACCTTAATCCATCTAATCAGATCATTTTGGATTTTTTTCTATATCAAACTAACAATTTGTAAAAGTTTTATGTTGTTAGCCCATAACTTTGCTACATAGGCTCTGACAGTTCTGAGAAATAACTATTGAGTAATAGAAAGCTATTCAGCTATTGTGGAAGAGAAATAAAATCATGGCTGACAAAGTCTGAAGATAAACCAAAAATTGGTGGCATGGTAAACTGGGCTCATTTGCATTGAAATACAACTAAATGCAAGGTCATGTATCTGGAACAAAAAAATGGAGGGTACAGCTATTGGATGGGGGACAATATTTTGGAAAGTAGTGATTCAGAAAGGGTCATGGTAGATAACCAAGTGAACATGAGCTGCCAAAGTGACTAAGAGAGCAAAAGTGATTGTGTGCATGTCTGTTTAGTGTGTGTGTGTGTGTATACACTCAGATAAAGGTGAATATTGAACAGAAGAGGGGAAGTATTATTACCATGGTATATGGCACTAGTGAGACTGTTACTAATGTAACCCTTCTGCCCCTCTGAGTTGGCAGCAGCAAGGGCCAGGTTCAGTATCTAGGGGTTCTGTTTCAATAACGCAATGCAACACTGGCTCGAACCCCCACCCAGTGACCTGGGACAATTACATACCACCCCCCGGGTGCCTCTAGGAGGCAATATTTCCCCTCTCGCAAGCATGGAGGCTGAGTGTAGCAAAAAGCCTTTTAATAAAGGAGGGAAACAATACGACATTATGTTGGGGAAACACCACAAACAGGATTCATAACACAAACCATGAGCAAAAGAAACCACCTCCAAGTAAGTTTGGCAGTGTCCTTTTCCCCTCAAGGTCTTAAGTCCAATCAACCCAAAAGTCTCTGTCTCTGGTCAGTGCCGCCCAAGAGTTCAAAAGTTTATCTGCAGAGTCTTACCCCCCAAGCCTGGGTGGAAATGGGGGGGGGGCACACGGGGTGTTAAGGGGCACCTTACGTGGTCTGGGGCTGACTGCCCCGCCTCTCCGTGGAGTTCTGCTGCAGCCTTCACCACAAATGCCTTCATTCCACCAGTCACTCCTCCAGCCATCCCGTGAGCCGCTCCAGCTATCCCCGCAAACTGCTCAGCACTGCCAGCCACTCCACTCCACCAGCCGTCCCATGAACTGCTCTAGCTGTCCCTGCAAACTGCTCCACTCCGCTCCGCATTCCACACCAACTGTCCCGCAAACTGCTGCGCTCTGCCAGCCACTTAGCAATATATCTTCAGGCTCCCCCACTAGTTAACACAGCACTCAGTGCTCTCAGCTCAGTAGTTTTAGCTCTTTTAGTTTGTAGTAGGGGAGCCCCAGTGCTGGTGCACCATTGGCCCAAAGTGAATTCAGTTCAGCAGTCTCTAGCAAGACTCTTAATGGAATTAAAATTAGCTCTGCTATTTAACGGTGGAGAGAGAAGGCAGTGCAATTGGTGTTCCAGGCCCTCAAAAGGGGCCCATACCATCAGGTACACATACCTGTCCCCAACCTCTCTCAATTTACTAGGTTTTGGAACCCATGCCCCTTGTCTAGCGAGTGCTACTTAGTTGATGGTGAGACCCTCTGTCATAAAACAGTTTCATTGTCCTTGATTCACATAATCAGGGTAACAACACTTTATTCCTTCTGCCCCAATAACAAAGAAACTGGGGATCACACAGCAGCCAAAGTGACCATTTTGGGCTGCCCTGGGCTCATGCTAGGCGGGGTGGGTGTGCCTATGCAAACAAGATCAGCCCTTGAAGTTCTTTTCCACACTCGCCACAATTCACCACCAGATGTCAGGGCAGAGCTCATCCTGACTCTGTTTACACTAGAATAGTGTGTACATTCCTTTAATAATGATGTTGACAAATTAGAAAGGGTTGAGAAAAGAAATACACAATGATTCAATGTCTCAAAAAAAAGCCTATTTTACAGTTAGAGACTAAAGAAGCTTGTTCTATTTAGATTATCCAAGAGAAGGTTAAGATGTGACTGGATTGTGGTCTGCAAGTACCTACATGAGATTTCTGATAGCAGAGGCCTCTTTAATTTTGCAGACAAAGGGATAACAAGATACAGTGGCTACAAAGCTGAAGCTGGGAATATTCAGACTAGAACTAAAGCATACATTTTAACCATTTAAATAACCATTGGGACAGCTGACCTTGGGATGTAATGGAGCCTCCAACATTTGATATCCTTAAACCAAAATCATATGACTTCCTAAAATCAAAAGTTATGAGCTTGAAGAAGGAATCACTTGGTGAAATTCTGTGGCCTGGGTTATGAAGAAAGGTCCTTTCTGGTCTTACAATCTATGATTCCCCTTTGTGCTAAGGCCCAGATACGTTACAATGGATGCTTCAGTCTGCTTACAGCTTAGGGGCAGAACAAGGCCTAACAGTCACGGGCAGGAAGGAAATGCTCTACACCCTGGAGATTGCAGTTTGCCTTGAAGCCCAGTCGGGACAGCATCACCTCAGCCCCCTATTTCAAGAAGGGAAAAGAGTATCTTCACACACCAACTTGCCAACTAGTGAGGAAAGCTTTAAACTAGGTTCAAAGAGGGCAGGAGACAAAAGCCCACAACTTAGCATAAAAACGCTGACATTTACAGAGGGCCAGGCATTGAGAGGAGAAGGTCACATGGAAAATTACAACGGGATCATAGAAGCAACAAGAGGGAAATCAATGCAGGAATCTGCTCAACATTTTAGATGTCTATACACAAATGCAAGGAGTATGAGGAAAAGACAGGAAGAAGAGGAAATTAGTACTTATGCTTGATTATGACTTAATTGGCATCACAGAAACTTGGTGGGATAAATCTCATGATGGGAATATTGGTACAGAGGATAAAAGTGGGGGAAGTGTTTCATTATACATCAAGAATATATATACTTGTTCTGAGATCCAGAAGGAGATGGGAGGCAGACCAGTAGAAAGTCTCTGGATAAAGATAAAATGGGTGATAAATAGGCATGATGTCATAGTAAGATCTACTAAAGACCACCAAATCTGGAAGAAAAGGTGGATGAGGCATTTCTAGAATAAAAATGTCCAAAAACACATGACCTAGTAGTAATGGGGGACTTTAACTATCTGTTGGAAAAGTAATATGGCAAAACACAAAATGACCAATAAGTTTTTGGAATGTATTGGGGGATAACATTTTGTTTCAGAAAGTGGAGGAAGTAACCAGGGGGGAAGCCATTTTAAACTTGATTCTGATTTGGGTAGACTTGGTAGCAATTCTGAATGTGGAAGGAATATGGGTGAAAGTGATCATGAAATGGTGAATGATGATTTCATGGTTGTAAAAAGGAAGAAGTGAAAGCAGCAGAATAAGGACAATGTACTTCAAAAAAAAACCAGACTAATAAACTTGGAGCACTGGTAGATAAGGTTCTATGGGAAGAAAATCTAAGGGAAAAAGGAGTTCAGGAGAGCTGTCAGTTTCTCAAGAAGACAATGTTACAGGTACAACTACAAGCTATCCCAGCACAAAGGAAAGAAAGGAAGAAGAGTAAGTCGCAATGTAGCTCCATCAGGAATTCTTTAATAAACTGAAAATCAGAAAGGAATCCTACAAAAAGTGGAATCATGGGCCAATTGCTAAGGAGGTGCACAAAAGAATAGCACAAGCATGTAGGGGCAAAATCAGAAAGCCAAAGCTGAAAAATTAGTCGTTACACCTAGCAAGAGACATAGGAACAAGAGAAAGATGAAGGAAAATATAGGTCCTGTATTTAGTGGAGAAAGAGAGCTAATAGCTGATTACATCAAGAAGGCTGAGGTATTTTGCTTAAGTCTTCAAAATAAGAAGATCTTTGGTGAGCAGATACTTAACACAAGTGATATTAACAACAAGGAGAAAAGCATACAAGCCAAAATAGGGTAAGAACAAGTTAAAGAATATTTAACTAAATTAGATATATTCAAGTTGGTAGGGCCTGATGAAATTTATCCTTCAGGAGCTAGCTGAAGCAATCTCAGAACCATTAGCAATTATCTTGGAGAACTCATGGAGGATGGGTGAGGTCTCAGAGGAAAGGAGAAGGGTAAACATAGTACCAATCTTTAAAAAGGGGAACAAAGACAACCTGGCAAATTATAGACCAATCAGCCTAACTTAGATACCTGGAAAGATACTGGAACAAATTATGAAACAATTAATGTGTCAGCACCTAGAGGATAATAGGGTTATAAGGACTACCCACCATGGATTTGTCAAGAATAAATCATGCCAAACTATTGTAATTTCCTTCTCTGACAGGGTTAGTGGCCTAGTGGATGAGGAGAGGCAATAGATATGATATCTTGAATTTAGTAAGGCTTTTGACACAGTCCCACATGGCATTCTCATAAGCAAACTAGGGAAATGTAGTCTAGATCAGGGATTGGCAACCTTTGGCACACTGCCCGCTAGGGTAAGCACTCTGGCAGGCCGGGCCTGTTTGTTTACTTGCCGCGTCTGCAGGTTCGGCCGATCTCGGCTCCCACTGGCCACGGTTCACCGCTCCAGGCCAATGGGGGCAGCAGGAAGCGGCGGCCAGCACATCCCTTGGCCCACGCCACTTCCCACAGCCCCCATTGGCTTGGAGTGGCGAACCGCAGCCAGTGAGAGCCACTATCAGCCGAACCTGTGGAAGTGGCTGGTAAACAAACTGGCCCGGCCCACCAACGTGCTTACCCTAGTGGACCGTGTGCCAAAGGTTGCCGATCCCTGATCTAGACTACATTTCCCTAGTTTGCTTATGAGAATGCCATGTGCTTACTCTGGTGGGCCACGTGCCAAAGGTTGCCGATCCCTGGTCTAGATGAAATTACTATGGGAGATGTGTGCGCACAACTGGATGAAAGACCATAATCAATAAGTAGTTATTAATGGTTTCCTGTCAAACTGGGAGGGGTTATCTAGTGAGGTTCCTCAGCTAACAGTACTGGGTCCAGTACCATTCAATATTTTCATTAATTACTTGGCTAATGGAGTGGAAAGTATGTCTATAATATTTGCATACAAACTGGGAGGGATTACAAGCACTTTGGAGGACAGGATTAGAATTCAAAATGGCCTTGATAAATTGAAGAATTGGTCTGAAATCAGCTAGATCACATTCAATAAAGACAAGTGCAAAGTAGTACAGTTACGAAGGAAAAATCAATTGCACAAGTATAAAATGGGGAATAACTGACTTGGTGGTAGTACTGCTGAAACTGGGGACTATGGTAAATCACAAATTGAATGAATCAACAATGTGATGAAGTTGCAAAAAAGACTTATTCTGGGATGAGGCATCAGTTGGAATACTGTGTCCAATTCTGGGTGCCACACTTTAGGAAAGATGTGGTCAATGGGAGAGAGTCCAGAGGACAGCAACAAAATGATAAGAGGTTTAGAAAACGTGAGCTATGAGGAAGAGTAAAAATAATGGGGCATGATTAGTCTTGAGAAAAGACTGAGGGGAGACCTGATAAATCTTCACATATGTTAAGGGCTATTATAAAAAGGACATTGAGCAATTGTTCTCCCATGTCCACTGAAGGTAGGATCAGAAGTAATAAGATTAATCTATAGCAAGGGAGGTTTAGGTTAGATATAAGAAAAGCTCTCTGACTATAAGGGGGGTTAAGCTCTGGAATAGGCTTCTAAGGCCTGGTCTACACTAGGCGTTTATGTCGAAGTTAGCGCCGTTACATCGAATTAACCCTGCACCCGTCCACACCGCGAAGGTATTTAGTTCGATATAGAGGTCTCTTTAATTCGACTTCTGTACTCCTCCCCGACGAGGGGAGTAGCGCTAAATTCGACATGGCCATGTCGAATTAGGCTAGGTGTGGATGGAAATCGACGCTAATAGCTCCGGGAGCTATCCCACAGTGCACCACTCTGTTGACGCTCTGGACAGCAGTACGAGCTCGGATGCTCTGAACAGCCACACAGGAAAAGCCCCGGGAAAATTTGAATTTGAATTCCTTTTCCTGTCTGGCCAGTTTGAATCTCATTTCCTGTCTGGACATTGTGGCGAGCTCAGCAGCACTGGCTATGATGCAGAGCTCTCCAGCAGTGATGGCCGTGCAATCTCAGAATAGAAAGAGGGCCCCAGCATGGACTGATCGGGAAGTCTTGGATCTCATCGCTGTGTGGGGTGATGAGTCCGTGCTTTCCGAGCTGCGCTCCAAGAAACGGAATGCAAAGATCTACGAGAAGATCTCTAAAGACATGTCAGAGAGAGGATACAGCCGGGATGCAACGCAGTGCCGCGTGAAAATCAAGGAGCTGAGACAAGGCTACCAGAAGACCAAAGAGGCAAACGGACGCTCCGGATCCCATCCCCAGACATCCCGTTTCTACGAGGCACTGCATTCCATCCTAGGTGCGGCCGCCACCACTACCCCACCAGTGACCGTGGACTCTGAGGATGGGATATTGTCCACGGCCGGATCCTCGGACATGTTAGCGGACGGGGAAGATGAGGAAGGAGAAGAGGTGGACGAGGCAGTCGACAGCACTCACAACGCTGGTTTCCCCGACAGCCAGGATCTCTTCATCACCCTTACAGAGATCCCCTACCAACCGTCCCCAGCCGTTACCCCGGACACAGAATCTGGGGAAGGATCAGCCAGTAAGTGTTGTAAACATCTAAACATTTATTTTTAACAGAACAGGAATATTAACAATTAAAAAAATGGGTTTCTCATGATTAGTTTGCCCTAGGCGCTTAACGGTTCAGTCATGGGCAGTGCAACTATTGAAAAAAAAATCTAGCAATGTCCAGTTTTGCATGATTGTCCTGCCCAAGCCGCTCTACTGTTTAGTCACTGCTACAGCAGCTAGAGTAAAATGCGGTCTATATGTCCGGGGATGGAGCAGAAATCCTCCTGTGACATCTCAAGGAAGCTCTCCTGGAGGTAATTGGAAATCCGTTGCATTAGGTTCCTGGGGAGAGCGGCCTTATTGGGTCCTCCGTAGTACGACACGTTGCCGCGCCACGAGACAAGCAAGTACTCGGGAATCATTGCTCTGCACAGCAGGGCGGCATACGGCCCTGGTCTTTGGAGGCTTTCCCGGAGCATTCTCTCTTTCTCGCTGTCAGAGATCCTCATGAGGGTGATGTCGCTCATGGTGACCTGCTTTGAATGAGGTAGGGGAATGTTAGTGTTGGGACTGCTTTACCGTTCCTTTACAGAACTGTAACCGCTGGTTTGCAGCCACGCGGTGGAGGCGGGAGAGGGGCAGCCGAAAGGGATCGTTCCCGGGGACAGCCGCGAGGGTGTGGGACAGGAGCAGAGTTCCTGCTTGCCGGATTGCTGGCAGCAGGGACCGACATTGATTTCAATGTGAAATGAGGCCATTGCTAATATTAAAGTTTTAAGCTGCCACGAGTCTACGGCTTACCATGTCTGCCTGCAACAGAAATTCCGTTGTCCTGACACGGTTCTCAAATGTGCTGTGCAAGACCCCAGGCACTGAATGCGAAGGCCGAGAATTCGACCTTGTGCTGAGTGCGCATGTGATAGGTGCTGTGCATGGTCTTGTTCACAGAGAAAGACTATGTTCTTTGTTCACAACTACATTTATCTTTCTGAGGAATTCACTCCCTTTTTCCCATTCCCACAGCCCCATCTGCGACTGTCTCACAACCTAGCCTGGCATCACACTCCCAGAGGCTAGCGAGGATTAGGCATAGGAAGAAGAGGACACGGGAGGACATGTTCTCAGAGCTTATGGCCTGCTCCCGAGCCCAGGCAGCACAGCAGACCCAGTGGCGGGAGAACTTGTCCCAAATGCAGCAAGCAAACATGGATCGGGAGGAGAGGTGGCGGCAGGAAGACCAGCAGGCGACTCAAACCCTGCTTGGACTACTGAGGGAGCAAACGGACACGCTCCGGCGCCTTGTGGATGTTCTGCAGGAGGACAGAGCCCCACTGCAGTCCATCTCTAACCGCCCTCCCCCGCCACCAAGTCCCATACCCCCCTCACCCAAAGTGCACAGAAGGAGAGGCGGCAGAGTCCACGCCAACTCTCACTCCACCCCTGCAGAGAGCTCTAGTAGCAGAAGGCTCTCATTCCCCAAAATTTGACAAGTTCTTTCCTTCCCGCCTGACACAAGCCCCCGTCCAAGTTTCACCTCCCAGTTCCATGTGTAGTTGATAATAAAAAATATGTTTCTGTTAACTAATGTTTCCATCATGTTCTTCTGGAGGAGGGGGGGGAAGGGGGATGGTAATTGGACAGGACAGTCACCTTTGGCAGGGTACATAGGCGGGGGCAGGTACAGCAGCAGGGCACATACACAGTGCAGTGACTAGTTGCCCTGGTCAGTCTGGGAGGTGGTTTTCATGTTCTGTAGTGGGGGGTGGGTTGCTCTGTGACTTTGTGGCGGGGGAGGGCAGTTACAGATCTTAAGCGGCGGTCCTTATGCAGGATCACAGAGCCACACAGCAGGAGATCTGTAACCGTCCTCCCCCTGCCACAAAGTCACATAGCCCCCCCATACACACAGTCCCGATCAGGAGGGGTGACAGGCTCCGTTGAAAGAACCAGCCCACCACAGCGGAGCCTGTCAATCCTTGAGTTTAGAAGCTTTCTTTGCGTCACTACACTACACCCGCTCCGCACCACAATCCACGTCCCAGTTTTAAAAAATTCCCGCGAAAACAGTAGTAAAGAAAACGGTGTTCATTAACAAAGTAGAACTGATTTTATTTCGAAACGTGTGTTGGAACGGGGGGAGAAGGAGGTATGTAACTGGAGAGGATAGTCAACATAAACTGGGTAAAGAAACGGGGGCAGGTTCGGCTTCTCTGTACACAAACTTTACAGTCACAGGTTACCCTGCTCACTCAGGAACTTAGCTTTCAAAGCCTCCCGGATGCACAGCGCGTCCCGCTGGTCTCTTCTAATCGCCCGGCTGTCTGGCTGTGCGTAATCAGAAGCCAGGCTATTTTCCTCAACCTCCCACCCCGCCATAAAGGTCTCCCCCTTGCTCTCACAGAGATTGTGGAGCACACAGCAAGCTGCTATAACAATGGGGATATTGGTTTCGCTGAGATCACAGCGAGTCAGCAAGCTTCTCCATCTCCCCTTGAGACGGCCAAAAGCACACTCCACCACCATTCTGCACTTGCTCAGCCGGTAGTTGAAGAGTTCTTTTTCACTGTCCAGGGCGCCAGTATAGGGCTTCATGAGCCAGGGCATTAGCGGGTAGGCTGGGTCCCCGAGGATGACTATAGGCATCTCCACATCCCCAACAGTTATTTTGTGGTCCGGGAAGTAAATACCTTGCTGCAGCCGTCTAAACAGACCAGAGTTCCTGAAAACACGAGCGTCATGAACCTTGCCCGGCCATCCGACGTAGATGTTTGTAAAACGTCCCCTGTGGTCCACCAGTGCTTGCAGCACCCTGGAAAAGTAGCCCTTTCTGTTAATGTACTGGCTGGCCTGGTGTTCCGGTGCCAGGATAGGGATGTGAGTTCCATCTATGGCCCCACCGCAGTTTGGGAATCCCATCGCTGCGAAGCCATCTATGATCGCCTCCACGTTTCCCAGGGTGACTACCTTTGGCAGCAGTACATCAACGATTGCCTTGGCTACTTGCATCACAACAACCCCCACAGTAGATTTGCCCACCCCAAACTGGTTCGCGACTGACCGGTAGCTGTCTGGCGTTGCAAGCTTCCAGAGGGCTATGGCCACTCGCTTCTGGACAGTCAGGGCTACTCGCATCCGGGTGTCATTGCGCTTCAGGGCAGGGGACAGCAACTCACAAAGTTCCAGGAAAGTTCCCTTCCGCATGCGAAAGTTTCGCAGCCACTGGGATTCATCCCAGACCTGCAGCACTATGCGGTCCCACCACTCAGTGCTTGTTTCCCATGCCCAGAATCGCCGTTCCACGGCATCAACATGACCCATTGCGACCGTGATGTCCTCGGCGCTGGGTCCCCTGCTTTCTGAGAGGTCTGTGCTACTCTCGGACTTCAGGCCATCACCGCGGTGACGTAGCCTCCTCGCCTGACTTATCTGCATCTGCCTCAGGGAAAGGTGTATGATAAGCTGCGAGGCGTTGAGAGCGGCCACAACTGCAGCGATGGTCGCAGTGTGCTCCATGCTCGCAGTGCTGTGGCGTCCGCGCTGTCACTGACTAGAAAAGTGCGCGAACTGATTTCCCGCCGGCGCTTTCAGGGAGGGAGGGCGGGAGTGATGGACGGATGACGACAGTTACCCAAAAGCACCCTGGACACATTTTTTTTACCCAGAAGGCATTTGCGGCTCCACCCAGAATTCCAATGGGCAGCGGGGACTCCGGGAACTGTGGGATAGCTGCCCACAGTGCACAGCTTCCAATGTCGACGCTTTCCCCGTTAGTGTGGACTCACAAAGTCGAATTACTGTCCTTAGTGTGGACACACACGTTCGACTTTGCAATATCGATTCCAAAAATTCGATTTAAGTAAAATCGAACTACTCTCGTAGTGTAGACAAGGCCTAAGGGAGGTTGTGGAATCCCCATCATTGGAGATTTTTTTTAAGAGTAAGTTGGACAAACAGCTGTCAGGGATGGTCTAGGTTTAGTTGGTCCTGCCTCTGCGAAGGGGACTGGACTTGACTTCAAGGTCCCTCCTAGTTCTAGAGTTCTATGATTCCCTGGCCAGGAGGAGTAGGCAGGACTGGAAAAGAAATGACTCCAGGGCAAATACCTCCACTCCAATCTCCATGAGAGGCGTGTAGCCAGAAGTGCAGCATACCAGATGGAAGATTGCCCCTATGTCCTTATAGTCTGTACTAGCAGCCATGCCTCTGACTGAGGAACTCAGCCACCTCCTCCTCTGCTTTCCTGCAGGCTGCAGATGGAGGGCACTGGACACAGCACAGATGTGACCAACACTGGAGACTCTGGTAAGGGACCGTCAAGCCTAGCTACTGCCCCCCTGCTGCCACCTCTATTACAGTCTCCCCACCACAACCGAGAAGATCCGTACTCATATTCCAGTCTGAGATGTCCAGGGGAAACAGGTCTATCTGACCCAAGTGGATGACCTATGCAACAGAGAGAATTTCTGGGGACCTGATGCTTGAGCCCAGGGCAGAATCTGCTATGAGAAATACAGAGGGAGCCCATGTAGGAAAGGGGAGACTAGTAAACCCAGACTCTGTGGGGACAGGGACAGAGTCAGTCATTTGAAATATTCTTGGAGCAGTCTGAGCCCAGTCTTGCTTCCTCCTCTGAAGCAAGATCATGGAGACAAACTCCTGTGGGAGAAATAAATAAAAAATTAAACTCCACAAGAATATTAATGATCAGTGATTTATTAGTTTTCCAATGATACATCACATGAGAACTTTTAGATATAGATTATAACAGTGAGTTGTGGTACATTGAGATGGTCAGGCAAGCTGAAACTCACTGCTAAATACCAAGGAGCCCCTTGCCTTCTGGCATAGGGATGCTCTTAGGGTCACGATTTTGTTCCTGGGGTATGTTGGACTCAGGACAAAAACAGACATATGATTGACTTCTCTAGAATCATACACCTGGGCTGAGTATGAATACGATCAGGTACAGTGTCTCATCTCAGAAGAATAACTGAAGATAGCCAAAATGATAAACAGGTATTGGCTTCAATAGGCACAGTATCATGCCCTCAATAAAGCAGTACACAGGGTGAAAGACTACACCAGCTGGAGCTAGACTGTGGAGAAAGAGGCCAGCTGAACAGAGCAGCTGAGACAGATGTCAAATTAGAAAAAAAGTTAGAAGAATTCTTTCAGTTTATTAAAAATAGTTGCCACTGTCTGCTGGTCTCTGACACTACACATTCATTTAAGTTTATGCAGGCAATAGTGTATGCAACCTAATGAGCAATATTGCTTATGTTAGATACTGGTACATGCTGACAGGATAATACAGCAATCAATACCAGAGAATTTTGCTTCACAGAGGTTCACCTCCAAAGAGCATGTTAAATTATGGAAATTTTCTACATTCGCTCATAGCCAAGAATTTATATTTCTGCAGTGTTAGATGTAGTTTTCTAAACATTCCATGTTGCCTTTTGTAAAGAGAGGGGATAGGGTGGGCAACATCATTTGTACATTTTCAGCTCATCTCTGATAGAAAAGGAGCTGCCCTACTCATGTTCCTGTACAGCAGAAACAGGGAATAAACAGATGTAACAGCTAGTGGCACAGATTTTCCATGTTACTAATTCATTAATTATTTAAACTCCCATATGATAGGAACAGAAGTCTGAACAGCTAACATGGGAGAGTGGGAGATGAATATAAGATACATGTACGTCTTGCTCCAAACGTAATACAGGGCAGATTTTAAGGGCCCCAATTCAAAGCACTTACACACATACTAAATTTTAAGCATGTGAGTAATCCCATCCCTATTCAGAGAACTATCAAGTCACAGTTAAGTATTTGCTGAATTGGATCCAGTGTGAAGAGAATGAGAAGTGCAGGCTAATGAGAATGTTATTTTAGGTGGCTATAAGCTTTACTGGAAAAAGGCATGGAAGTAATAGATTTGTACTTGATAAGTGGAAATGTTTGGTTTGGTTGAATAATACTGTTCTCTCTTCATTTGAACTATCACCATTATCACTGGAGAACCTCAGACTAGACGAGGGTGGGAAAAGGTTTCCCTGTCCTGCAAATATTCTTGAAATTTCAAAATGTATTCCTGTCTGAAACTAGAATGAAAAATCAACATCTAGAAAATATTCACAAAATAAACAAAATGTTTTTTGTTTCAGGTCAATTGAAATGTTTTGGTTTGATCATTTAAAAACATTTTGTGTTTGTCTTTAACCTTTTTTCAGTTTAATTTGCTTAAATTTTGAAACAAAAGTAATTTGGACCTGGAAACTACAATCTTCAACTTTGAAAATATCAAAATGAAATATTTTGACAATTTTGAAACTTTTTTCAAGTCAACAATTTTTTCAAAACTAACACTGTGTCAGTTTCAGTTTTGATGAATCATCATTTTCAACAAGAAAATGATTTTGTTGAAAAATTCACGATCAGCTCTACCAGGCACCCAACTCATGAATTGGGATACCCATCGTGTTAGGCATTGTGCAACACAGAACAAAAGGATAGTCTCTGCTTGTTATGGGACACACTCACCCTTAGCGTGCCCCTTTGCATCAGTGTGAAGTGTCATTGGTATCCTTGAATCAAGTGTCTCCTGCTGAGCCTCTGCCCCTCCCCAGGTCTTCCGTGGTTCCGCCCTCCTTCCAGGTAACTTAACATGCACCTCCCTTCCAGGATACTAAGATCCCTAGTTGATGTAAGTGAAAAAGTCCTTTGACCCTCCTGGGCTCCACTCACAGTTCTTTGGTAAGTGTGACAGAACGCTGATTCCCCAGGCTTTTTTCCCCACGGGGAGTCCAAATGCAACATAAACTGGTGCTCTGCTCCTGCTGGGCTTTTTCTTCTATTCCCTGGTTCATGTAGGCCCTACTTCCAGCCCCCTCCCCCCCCCCCCCCGGGGCTTACCCTGCTCCCTTTCGAACACCAACCCCAGGACTGTCTCCCTGAAAGCCCCTTGCTCCAGCAGCCCACCAAAGGAATTGTCTGTATTCCTGTGGCTCAGCTCTCCAGCCACAGCCAGCTCCAAACTGCTGTGCCTCTCCAAAGGCTCCCACCAGCTCTCTTCTCCAAGCTACCAACCCGAGGTCCCCTTCTGTTTCCCTTACCCAGTCTTCCTTCAGAGTTCTCCCAGTTTACTCCAAGCCCCTAACTCAGGGCTCCTCCTCTACAGGAGCCCGCACTGCTTTCTGTGGGTTTTCCCCTAGGCTGTAGTCCCAGACCATCCCCAAGGAGAAAAGTATCATCTGGGATCTTCCTTCGTAGTGGAGCAGCTTCCTATTTATATTGTACAGGCAATTTTCTCAAAGAACTCAGCTGCTCCCTTGCTAATTGGTTAATGCGCCACCACCAGGAGCACCTACTTGCTCACAAGTGTAGTTTACAGGATGATCATGAGCCAGCTAGGCCCTGATTCTCTCTGAAGGGCCAGTGGTTACATGTCACTGCCCCAAAAAGCTGACAGTTTAAGACAAGAGACAACAGATAGATACAGACAGATGGGGGAGTACAAGGAAACAATAACCAGGAATCTGTACAAGGATTAAGGTCTAGTTTTGCTGGACACTGTACAGAAATGTAAGAAAACAGTCCGTGCCCCAAAGGAACTTACAGTTTGATGTCAGACAGGGTTGAAGAAGTCGACAAAGCACAAGTGAAGGCAATGGTTAGGAAGCAAGGTAACAAAAAGTAAAGAGATTAGCAAAAAAATAGAAGTCTCATCTTCTGTCAGACATCAATATGATTCATTTTTAATAAACATTCATCATTGTATTATAGCGATGGCATAATTTCTTAGGACTAGATTCTGCCTGATCCCTATTTGATTGTGCCATGTCAGGGAGGGAGTAATGAACCCTCACCCACCACCTATTAAAACAGAAATCTTGAAAAAGAGCAAATTTATGTTCTTCTTTAACTGCAACTAAAACAGCTAAAAAAACAACTACAGCTAAAAAAATAGAAACAGTTACAGATTGGTAAGTTTACAATCACTACAAACATTGGTTTTTAAGGCACTTGGCCCCAATCTTTCAAATATGTGTTCATGTGAATACTTTTTTTATATGAGCAGTTCCATTCAGTTCAGTGTGGCTACTCACATAGATTCATAGATTCTAAGGACAGAAGGGACCTCTTGGTACATCTACACTGTGATCAAAGACTGCGGCACAGCCACAGGTAGCCTGGGTCAGCTGACTTGGGCTCATGGGGGTCAGGCTGCAGGACTATAAAACTCCAGTGTAGGTGCTCAGCCTGAAGCCCAGGCTTTGGGACCCTGCCCCCTTGCAGAGTCTGAGAGCCCAGGCATCAGCCTGAGCTCAAACATCTACACTGCAATTTTATAACCCGACGGCCCAACCCCAGTAAGCCTGAGTCAGCTGACCCGGGCCAGCCATGGGTCTTTCATTGCAATGTAGACATACCCAATGTGATAATCTAGTATGACCTCCTGTATAACATAGGCCATAGAACTTCCCCCCCAAATTTATTTTGGAGCTAGAACATACCTTTAAAAAATCCTATCTTGATTTAAAAATTACCCGTGACAGACAATCCACCACGGCCCTTGGCAAGATTCCCATGTTTATGAATCCAAGGATCGCAGTATCCCTTTTGAACACAGTGTTAACACTGGGAGCCCGTGTTCAGCGGATTGTCTATCAGGACCCCTAATTTTTTTACAGTCATGGTTCCCCAGGGTCAAGTCCCCATCCTGTAAGTATGGCCAACATTCTGTGTTCCTAGATGTATACATTTACATGTAGCTGTATTAAAACACTTACTCTTTGCTTGCACACAGCATATCAAGTGATCCAGATCACTCTGTATAGTGACTTTTCCTCATCTTCTTTGACTACTCCCCCAATTGTTGTGTTATCTGCAAATTTTATCAGTGATGATTTTATGTTTTTTTCCAGGTCTTTGATAAAAATGTTAAATAGAATAGGGAGGAGAACCGATCCCTGCGTCACCCCACTAGAAACATACCTGTGTGATTGTGATCCCTGGGTACAATTGCATTTTGAGACCTGTTGGCTAGCCAATTTTAATGCTTTTAGTGTGAGTCATATTAATTTTGTATCATTCTATTTTATTTAAATTAAAATGTCGTGCGGTGCTAAGTCAAAAGCCTTGCAGAAGTCTAAGTATATTACATTAGCACTGTTACTTTTATTAATCAAACTTGCATTTGCCTCAAAAAGATATGAAGTTAGTTTAACAGGATATATTTTCCATAAACCCATGCTGATTGACATTAATCAGAATTCCCTCCAGGACCGGCACAACCCATTAGGCAACCTAGGTGGTCGCCTAGGGCACTACAATTTGGGGGGCGGCGACTGCGGTGGTATTTTGGCAGCGGGACCTTCCGCCGCCTCTGTGGGGGGTGGCATTTTGGGGCGGGACCTTCCGCCGCCTAGGGTGGCAGAAAAGCTGGTGGTGCTCCTGATTCCCTCCTTTAATTCTTTATTAATTGAGTCCTGTATTAATTGCTCCATTACCTTGCCCAGGTCTGATTTCAGATGACAGGCCTATTACCTGGGTCATCCCATTTACCCTTTTTAAATATTGGCCCAACATTAGTTTTCTTCCAGTCTTCTGGAATTTCCCCAAAGTTATTGAAAATCAAAATTCATGTTCCAGCATGCTCCTCAGCCAGCTCTTTTAAAACTCTTAGAAGCAATTTCTCTAGACGTACAGCTGTTTAACATCCTCCTTAGTTACCATTGGAATGGAAAGTGTTTCATCGTTATCATATGATATGACTATATCATCTATTTTTTTCCAAATACAAACCAGAAATATTTATTGAACATTTCTGCCTTTTCTGCATTATTGACAAATCTACCTAGTCCATCTAGTGACTGACTAATAACATTGTTAGGATTCTTTTTGTCCCTAATATATTTAAAAACTCCTTTTTATTGTCCTTAATTCTGCTAGCCATAGATTTCTTGTTGTGTCCCTTTGCTTCTCTTATCAATTTTCACATATATTAGTGTTTGCAAGATCAGGACCTAAGTGAAGTAGCTATTTCCAGCTGAAAAATAGCCTCTGTACCTTTTGTTCCACACAAGCTCTGTGAACTTCTCAGGCTAATGCCCCTTCCTAGTCACCATGTATTAGAGCAAAATCTTTTCAGTTACACCAAGTTGTTCCATATGCACACTATTGTAACTCAGAGCAAAATTTAACCACAGCTACCACCAAGTTCAATAGCAATATATACCGTCATAGTATACTCAAAAGGACAATAATGGGAAATCCACAGGCAATACTCACTGTGTCTTGTAACATCTGAATGCAGGATAGGATGGTTTTATTTATTGTTTTCTACTCACTGATGTTGATATGCTCAGATCTGTATAATACATTTTGGTCAATTTCATGGCCAGAGGGTTTTAAAATTAGTCAATTTCACATTTTCAGATGTTTACATCTGAAATTTCACTGTGTTGTAAACATGGGGGTCAAGGAGGGTGGGTCGCAAGGCTGTTGTAGGTGGATCATGGGATTTCCACCCTTACTTTTGCCTGCTGCTTGAAAGGGAACTGCCTTCAGAGCTGGGCAGCCAGAGAGGAAGGTTGCTGGCCGGACGCCCAGCTCTGAAGCCAGTGCCACGGCCAGCAGCAGTGCAGAAGTGATGGTCGCATGGAATGGGGGTGGGTTACCATGTCCGGTTTTCCCAGCAGTCTCCTGTCTGAGTGAGGGGCTGACAGCTGGAGCTGTGGCCTCTCTGTGTGGGAGGGAGGTGATGTGTGGAGGCGCAGCCTCTCCCTGCAGGAAGGTGACAGCTGGAGCCACAGACTCCCCCCACCATGGGTGATCCGGAAGTGGGTCTGACCCGCCCAGGAGCAGCCACTTCAGGAGAAGAGGATGTCTCATCGCTCCCCATCCCCATCCAGGACTAGCAGCTGGAGCCCTGCACAGGGTAGGAGCCTGTGGCCATTTTTGCCGCCCCAAGCAGTGCAAAAAAAAAAAAAAAAAAAAAGCCGCGGTCGCGGTGGCAGCTCTACCACCGCTTCATTCTATGGCGGCAGTTAGGCGGCAGGTCCTTTGCTCCCAAAGGGAGTGACAGCCCGGCAGCCGAATGGCCGCCAAAAGAGCCGGATGTGCTTCCCCCCTCTTCATTGGCCACCCCAGGCACCTGCTTGCTAGGCTGGTGCCTGGAGCCGGCCCTGACTGTGGCTGGGTGCCAGATTTCAAAGGGGAGATCAGACTTTATGATCTGTGATGCGCTTTTCACGGCCATGAATTTGGTAGAGCACTATGTGTAAGAAATAGATAAAGACACATGTCCTAATATTTAAAAGTGCACCCTCTAAATTGCATGCAATCTTTTGTACATACTTGACTGCCATAGACTACCATGATTTGGGTGTGCAAATAGGAATATGTGTATGCTAATCAGGTTTTCAAGTGTACACCGTTGGTTGTGTCTGCTCATGTTAGGAACATGGAAAAATATGTACCGAATTTAGTGCATGCAAGTGTCCCCACCCTAAGGGGTTTACAACCCAAAAGACAAAAGGAGACAAAGGGAATGAAAAATATCTCAGAAGGTGGGTTCTTCCAAAACAGGGTGACATCTGATTATCAATAAGAGAACACAAATATTTTAAAAATAGATGCACTGATGAGAAAGGAATTTAAGTTGTTTTTAAATAAATGTCTTTGTTCTGGTCTAATTTTGAAAATACTTCCTGCAGTGTGTGTGATTACTAACGCATAATGGGACAATTGGGATCACTAAAAGTACATATGGGAGTCACTTTTTCCAAGCTTGGGCCTGAAACTACAGTACTGTTATCAGAGAGGGAAAGGGATTAAAAACTAAGTGAATTAAAGCACCTAGCAAGTTTTGGGTGCTTTATAAATAATAACTACAATGCAACTGCATCAGAACCTTATGATTAAAGAAGAATGTTTTTGGTAACTACAAATTTGAACAGGTAATAAGAACAACAACATAAGAACATAAGAATAGCTATACTGGATCAGACCAATGGTCCATCTAGCCCAGTATCCTATCTTCTGACAGTGGCCAGTGCCAGATGTAACAGGTCATGTACATTTTCTAAGCATTCTTGTTCCATCTCTGTCCTGCATTAACTCACACAGACGCAGACACACATTAACCTGCAGCCAAACTGCAGTTTCTCTGGAGTAAAGTTGCAGAAGTTTTTAATCTGGGTAATTCCAGATCTGTATTAAATTCATGGTGTAGGGGACATTTCTATTGTATTTTATACAAGTGCTCTCCTTGGCTGTGTGTGCAATAAAAAAATGTTAGTTTTCTTTTTATTGGTTTTCCAATAGGTATTCTATGGCCCACATTTTGTACTACATTCTGCATTCAGGATTTGGGAATAGAGGACATTAATGTTACTTGCACTTCAAAAAACTAAATTTACTGCTGATATGTGACAGTGTCTATTATTTGTATATTGTATATGAAAGATCAATTTACTACTGAGGCTGTGCTTCATTACTAAAATAAAAGCTTCTTACTAGATGACAAGTATAAGTCAGTTTAGAATAGAAATTATTCCTTAGTCAGGGAGAATTTCTTTTTTGAACTGAAGCTTGAAAAGCCAAGAATTTCTTCTGGACTGAATTCTTCTATAACATTATTTGTGTGTGTGTGTGTGTGTGTGTGTGTGTGTGGTAGTTACTAGGGCTGTTAATGAATCACAGTTAACTCACACGATTAACTCAAAAAAATTACACACGATTAAAAAAATTAATTGTGATTAATCAGACTGTTAAACAATAGAATATCAATTGAAATGTATTAAATATTTTGGATGTTTTTCTACATTTTTATATATATTGTATTTTGTGTTGTAACTGAAATCAAAGTGTATATAATTCTTGATTACAAATATTTGCACTGTGAAAGATAAACAAAAGAAATAGTATTTTTCAGTTCACTCATACAAGTACTGTAGTGCAAACTCTGTGTCATGAAAGTGCAACTTACAAATGTAGACTTTTTTTTGTTACATAACTGCACTCAAAAACAAAACAATGTAAAACTTCAGAGCCTACAAGTCCACTCAGTCCTACTTCTTGTTCAGCCAATCGCTAAGACAAACAAGTTTGTTTACAACATTTACAGGAGATAATGCTGGTCCTCTTCTTATTTACAATGTCAACAGAAAGTGAGAACTATCATTTGCATGGAACTTTTGTAGCCGGCATTGCAAGATATTTACGTGCCAGATATGCTAAACATTCATATGCCCCTTCATGCTTTGGCCACCATACCAGAGGACATGCTTCCATGCTGATGACGCTCATTAAAAAAATAATGCGTTAATTAAATTTGTGACTGAACTCCTTGGGGGAGAATTTTATGTCACCTGCTCTGTTTTACCCACATTCTGCCATATATTTCATATTATTGCAGTTTCAGATGATGACCCAGCAGATATTGTTCATTTGACAAAACGCAAAGAAGGTACCAATGTGAGATTTCAAAAGATAGCTACAGTACTCGACCCAAGGTTTAAGGATCTGAAGTGCTTTCCAAAATCTGAGAGGGATGAGGTATGGAGCATGCTTTCAAAAGTCTTAAAAGAGCAGCACTCCAATGTGGAAACAACAGAACCTGAACCACCAAAAAAGAAAATCAAACTTCTGCTGGTGGCATCTGACTCAGATAATGAAAATGAACATGGTGGTGATCTGGCAGGAAGAAGGAAGCCCTTAACCACATTTGGAATAAAATGCAAAACTCACGTCTTTGACTTATTGTCCTCAAAGTAAGTTTTCCATACCCACAAAATGACACCCACCACACCCAAATGAAAAAAAAAATCTATTTATTCAGGTTTGCCCCTCGGACAAGATAGGAAGTGTATGAGAGACTGTTCTGTTATTACCTTCTAGCTTTTGGGAGGTACATGGATAATATGGGGATAAGAATCCTGTATCCTCCTGGGGGGAGGGATAGCTCAGTGGTTTGAGCATTGGCCTGTTGAACCCAGGGTTGTGAGTTCAATCCTTGAGGGGGCCACTTAGGTATCTAGGGCAAAAATCAGTACTTGGTCCTGCTAGTGAAGGCAGGGGGCTGGATTCAATGACCTTTCAAGGTCCCTTCCAGTTCTAGGAGATGGGATATCTCCATTAATTTTAATTTTAAATTTTTTTTTAATTAAAGTAAAAGGACCTATATGTACAGACAGACAGACAAATGATTGTTTTACAGAGGTAAATGGATCCACAGCCAAAGTAAGTGAAGTTGTTATAGTGGCAGCAGCAACATTTAGGGTGTTGAGGGAGGGTCAGATTGAGTTGCTTGTTACTGGGGTGCAAGAGGTTTTGCCCATTGAAAGGGAAGTTATGGGTATGAACATGGAGACATAGGGTTTTGAAAACTAGGAGACAATTTGGGTTTTAAATGGCCGGTCAAGGTCACATAGTGAGTCAAATAATATAGCCGGAAATAAAATCCAGATACCATGAATTCCATTAACATGTTTTAACCACTAGACCTTGCTTCCACTAATAGCCTTTTTCTAATTTTCTATAACTCCTGTATTCAGGCCATCCAGCCACTCATTCTGAGCCATTCACAGTAGGGAGAATAATTGATACATCTGCATAGTTGTGGATCCAACAGCCAACACGCGTCTCTAGCTTCCCTGCTCTACATCCTCAAACCCTCCCTATGTACTGCTTCTTGAAATCCTATCTGCTGTGCTTTGTCTATGGCCCTCTATGCCACTGGAGTGTGAAGGGGAACAAGATTACTCCTCAATATTTAAAATGTTATTAATTCATGATCATTTGCTCAAATCTTCCCTATTAGCTGTCATTTCTGATTTTCCCAGTATCATCTCCTTATAGATGAATAGTATTGTCTTTCCTCTGGTTCGTTAACCACTCTGTGGACCTAGAACTAAAAATTCAACAATCTTCCCATGGTACATAGTTAATTACATTAATCTCCTACCAAAAGTCTGTGTACTAGTAAGGATATCTTCACTATATTTACCCTACATATATAAAAAGGTTTCATTCATTTGAATTGGAGGCCAGCTTGTATGTAAAACACTTTCTTGTGGCTGTCCTTTTGACCATATTTCTGTAATTTTCTTGTTATAGTCTACCTAAAGAGTGATAAAGATGATCAAAAGTTTCCTGATTCTGTAGTCTATTGTACAAAGGGAGCTTGTTATCTGAATATCAAAAGTTTCTTTCAAAAAGCTTTTATTGCAAGCTACTAACCAGTGTTGAAGGTAGAATATTATAGAATATGTAAGATAAATGAAGCAATGCTTCTTAATGGTGTCACTGAAAAAGGAAGAAATACATTCACCTGTGTTCCATATCAATGTAATAAATCACTTCGTTTTAATAGTAGAGTCTTCCCCCATTTCATACGTAAGCATATAAGAAGTATATCCTATCCAGATTAAAAAAAAAAAATTAGTTGCTCTCTCTCATATTCCCTAGCTCCCTGATCCAATAGTCCTACTCACTGAAATAGATGCTCCTGTTAGGAAGAATAATGGGGCATGCATGGGATACTTAATAATAATCTCTGCTTCACAAACAATATCTGACCTTGTCATCTTATTCATGGACTCTTTCCAGATGTTATAGGATGGAGGGAGCTTATTAAATGAGCAATCCATTGACAAAGCCATCACATTTCAAATGTTATCAAACAAAGAGAAAAAGCCTCCATATATCTATGTAAAGAGGGGACAACACAATGCCATTCATTAGTAATTCCATCAATGGGAATACTTTTAGCACAGCTTTTTCTTCCATTCTCTCTTTTCCATCTCTAATGTCAGGCAGTTTTCTCAAATCTGCTGTTTATGAACTGTTTTGAGCAATTGTTTCTGTTGTCTAAATCTAAAACCAGAAGGGAGTTATGGAGATGCATCCCCATGTAAGTCTAGTCACTGTAGTGATTAGTCAGTGTGCATAAAATTGCGATAAACTAGAAAGAACCGAAAAAGCAAGCAGGAAGGGATCTTTCAAATTTTATGTATTTGGCATATGCAGTCCAGTTAAGCCAAGCCATCATGTTCTAATCAACAATGTTCCAGGCATGAAAACCTCCAGGAAGTTGAGTCATTTTGCAGTCTTCCACAATGTGTCATGGTTTGTAGCTGCCCATATTGACATAGCGGACTGTCTCTAAAACGCCACCAAAATTCTGCTGCAGCACAAATTCCATGTCCAGTACGAAACTTTCAAATACAGCACAACTATAACTACAGCTAGAGATAGAGACAGTTTCTCAACTTGTGTAAACTGTCAGAGCTCCATTGACTTCCATGGAACTGTGACAATGTACATCTGAAGAGGAGCTGCCCCAGGGTGAATTGTTTAAAGCCTTGCAGGCAACAGTATGGTGGGATGAAAAAGAGACAGAGATATGAAAGATGGGGAAGAAAAACATTTTCTTTTCTAATTGTGAAATTACACAGAAAATTGAGAAGCAAAATTTGTGACTAGATGTAAAAAGCCATAGCTTATGACAAAATAACTAGTGCCTTTGTCTAAAAGCCATATCCGGTGTGAAATGGGTGGCTGCTAAAAGTAGAAGAGAAGACAACTGTGGCATACAAGCTATGGCATTTTACATCTGTCAGCCACAGATATTTTCCCACATACTTTCAGTTGTGAATATGTTTCACATTGACTTCCTATATAGTGGCTTTTATCCACCAGCCTTGCATACAGGGCATCCCATGCACTGCCCCAGGAGAAGAACAGAGATGGACTTGTATGTAAGGGTCCTTGGACTAGAAGGCGGGTCTGCAGAGCCTGGCACCACTGATGTCCCCACAGTACCACCAGGAGGCCATGCAGAACTGTAGCCAGGGAGCACTGTGGAGAATAGGTGCTGCAGAAGGTGCCACCCAAGGGAGCCAGAGGGATAATACCTGGTGGCCCCCTGACTGGCCAAACACCGGGGATTGCCCCAAGAAGTTATGTGGGCAACCACACAGAATTTGGCCTGCTGCAACTCCAGACTTTGCCTCGTCTCCTGATCTCCAGGCTCAGATCCCAGCATGATTCTGACCCTGACTCTTGTCTTCTGACTCCAGCCTTGTTCTATCTCTGATCTCTGTTCTCTGACAACAGGCTGACTCTCATCCTGATTTCTGCCTCCTGATTCTAGCCTGGTTATGCCTCTGAGACTCTGCCCTGACTCCGACCCCAATAATTGGTTACTGAACCTGGCTCTTGTGATTCTTCCAACTCCCGCTATCCGATTAACATCCTTGGCATGCAGAATCCAGCCCAGCCATGACCACTGGGCTGGACCACCTACACCCCAGTCCCTTATGCTGTATCTCAGAAAGGCACAATTCCTTCCTGCCTGCCCCCTTGTTCCAGGGACAAGTCATTTGATTCTGTCTATGAAGGGGAAAATAGAGGGGTGGGTGGGTAGGGGGGGAGAGACAGGGCCGCCCAGAAGGGGGGCATGTGGGGCCCCGCAGGGTCCCTGCGAGTCCTGGCCGAGAATCCCTTTCCTGGCTAGAGGCGTCTTTTTAATTTTTACTTACCCGGTGGCGGTGCAGGTTTTTGGCAGCATTTCGGCAGCAGGGGGCACTTCAGTCGCTCCGGGTCTTTGGCGGCATTTTGGCAGCGGGTCCTTCAGTGCTGCCGAAGATGTGGAGCGAGTGAAGGACCTGCCACTGCCACCGACTCGAAGCGCCGCCCGGTGAGTAAGTCTGCTCCCCAGCTTTGCCCCAGGCCCCCTGAATCATCTGGGCGGCCCTGGGGAGAGCAGGGTCTGAGTGGTTGGTTAATGGAAGCTGTGCACCCAGAGGAAAGGTCTGGGAAAGCTTTGCTGGGGCATATCAGGGGAGGGTGCTCTTATTCCTCTTATGCCCCTGCAGTCTAGCCTTATGTGTGGCTGCACATCATATAGTGATACCAAAATCTCCAGTCAGCTGCATATTCATGGCTAATTTGACCTTAAAATGTAGTTCTGCTCTGAAAAGTGATTCTGCAAAAATGAAATTGCAGAGGTTCTGTGTGTATTATGTCTCCAGGGCAAATTTTCTCAGTGTGCATGTAAAAGGATTTCTTCTTCTTTTTTTATTAACTAACACTCCTGGAAACTGACCCTGGAATGTGGAGGTCAGGCTTTGTTCTCACTGTCTCACATAGGAGCACCTTTATATTTCTGGAAGTTCTACTGCTACAGAAGGTAGCTGCCATTTTGTGTTCAGAAGCCAAATGTTATGGATGAGACACAGACCATGGGATTACTTTGGCTTTTGTCTGTTTTGTAGTCCCTCTGTAATCCAAAATAAATAGTATTGATTAGGGCTGTTGATTAATCGCAGTTAACTCATGCGATTAACTTAAAAAATTAATGACGATTAATCTCATGATTAATCACACTGTTAAACGATAGAATACAAATTGGAACATATTACATATTTTTGGATGTTTTTCTACATTTTTAAATATATTGATTTCAATTACAACACAGTATACAAAGTTGACAGTGCTCACTTTATATTATTATTATTTTTATTACAAATATTTGCACTGTAAAAATGGCAAACAAAAGAAATAGTATTTTTCAATTTACCTCATATAAGTACTGTAGTGCAATCTCTTTATCATGAAAGTGCAACTTACAAATGTAGATTTTTGTTTGTTACATAACTGCAGTCAAAAATAAAACAATGTAAAACTTTAGAGCCTACAAGTCCATTCGGTCCTACTTCTTCTTCAGACAATCGCTCAGACAAACAAGTTTGTTTACATTTACAGGAGATAATGCTGCCTGCTTCTTATTTACAATGTCACCTGAAAGTGAGAACAGGCATTCACATAGCACTTTTGTAGCCAGCATTACCAGGTATTTATGTGCCAGTTATGCTAAACATTCAAATGCTCCTTCAGGCTTCAGCCACCATTCCAGGGGATATGTTTCTATGCTGATGATGCTCGTTAAAAAATAACGCATTAATTAAATTTATGACTGAACTCCTTGGGGGAAAATTGTTTCTCTCCTACTCTGTTTTACCCACATTCTGCCATATAATTCATGTTATAGCAGTCTTGGATGAAGACCCAGCACATGTTGTTCGTTTTAAGAACACTTTCATTGCAGATTTGACAAAACACAAAGAAGGTACCAATGTGTGATTTCTGAAGATAGCTATAGCACTCAACCCAAGGTTTTAGAATCTGAAGTGCCTTCCAAAATCTGAGAGGGACAAGGTGTGGAGCATGCTTTCAGAAGTCTTAAAAGAGCAACACTCTAATACATAAACTACAGAACCCAAACCACCTAAAAAGAAAATCAACTTTTCTGCTGGGGGCATCTGACTCAGATGATGAAAATGAACATGCATTGGTCGGCACTGCTTTGGATGGTTATCGAGCAGAATATAGCTATTGTATACACTCTGGAATTACTTGAGGTGAGTTATTTTTTCCAGTGGCTCCTGCTGCACCATATGTGAATTACTGGAAGAATTCGGAGCAGACCTGAGCATTCCAACAGTAAGGGTAAATGATGTTAAGAGTATACATAGGCGCCAGTGAATAATAGCCCACACTTTTTGGACAATATCTTCTCTTAAAACCCAAGGATAACCCCAAACATACCAAGTGCAGTTCTTCTCCACTTTTATTAAAAGATCATCTTTATCAAGCTGCCAATTCTTTTCAATTCCTTGTGTGGTGCTTAAGACAGGTTTCCCTGTATTTGTATTTGTGTCACAATTGGTTTTGTTTTGTTTGTACTTTTGTTAGTGGTTTATTTCAAAAATGCTTTTCCAGGGCCTTTTCATTCCTGGAGGAGAGGTAAAGCAGACCTGATGTGTGCTGCAACCAAATGCAATAAAAGCAATTTAACATATTTTTGTCATGCCTTGCCATGCACATTTTTCCTTCAGAAGAATATAAATTAAAGATATACTTTCAGAACGACAATTTCGATGGTGATAATAGCAGATTGGACAGTCTTTGGAGAACAAAAATCAGCTGCTGCTGCTGCCAGACCTGCTAATACCCTGCATTTAGGGCCTGGTCTTGCAGTGTGGAAATGCACAAGAATGGTTCCACTGACTTCAGTCAGAAGCTTTACATTGTCTGAAAATGGTAAGCCCAAATATATTTATAATTTGTTCATGGTTGACTGATCTCGATTAAAACAACTTCCTCTTCTAATTTTGGTTTAGGGCAAAATGGACATAGGTTTATGATATAATCTGTAATACAATCATAATTAGAATGAATATTAGTGGGTATGCAGGACAAATACTTCCAAGGCTTTTTTTTTTTTTTTGAGGGTTGGGCATGTACATCTCTTGCATTGCCCCTAAATGGCAAGGGATCAGTATCTATATTGGATCTAGTGGCTCATGGAACAAGTATTGAACTATGGTGCTAATTCTTAGGCTGCACAGATTCAAATATTTGTCTTTACCTTCCCCCACTAAACTATTCAGTTCAGCAGTATTAACGTATGGAAGTCCTGCTGCTTCCTCCACCATTCCTTGGTAATACTCAGAGCAGTTTATGAGTCTTGCACTGCCTGGACAGAGAATGAATGTTTCTCACACTGAGCACATTTTTGAGTGAAAATCTGATCTTCTAGAATCTAGTCATAGAATTTAAGGCCAGAAGGGACCTGCAGATCATCTAGTCTGACCTTCTGTAGACCACAGACCACCAACAAATCCCAGCACCAGCACACTCAACCCAACAACTAAAATTAGACCAAGGTATTACAGTCCTCATGAGACTAAACTATTATGTGCCACTGAAAGAGACCAGGCAATACTGAGGTACACCAATGATTGAGGCACATGAAATGGCAGGAAATTGATTGAGATATACCCAGATGATCCTGGCAAGCCACCCACACCCCATGTTGCAGAGGAAGGTGAAAACCTCCAAGGACATTGCCAATCTGACTTGGGAGAAAATTCCTTTCTGATCCCACACAGGGTGATCAGTTAGACCCTGAGTAGGTGAGCAAGAATCAACAAGTAAAGCAATTGACAGAGAGAATGCTCAGTGCCACCTCAGAGCACTGGCCCACCCTGTGAATCTCTGATGCTCCAGAGGAATGTGACATAAACAAACAAACAAACCAGAATACATTGCGGGAGGGGAGAAAACAATCTCTTTCTGAACTCTGTAGATCACTCACTGAAGCCCTGAAGCATGAGATTTTAGGAAGATCTGACATGAACCAGAAGGGACTCACAGGATTTCTGAGTCCTATTCCACACCATCATAAGCAGTCCTGTTATAGTATTAGAGGGGTAGCCGTGTTAGTCTGATGAAGTGGGTATTCACCCACGAAAGCTTATGATCCAATACGTCTGTTAGTCTACAAGGTGCCACAGGACTCTTTGTCGCTTTTTACAGTCCTGTTATACGATCCCACTCATAAATTATCTTTTATCTCCTCCCCAACCCCACTGAATAGCACCCAAGTATCATCCCTCCTTATTCTCTTTTTATTTATATAAATAAAAACACTCTTATTATTTATTTTAATCTCCTGGGCAAATTGTAATTCAGGTTGACTTTTAGCAATTCTCACTTTATTCCTACATTTTCTGACCTCCAAAATGTAGTTTTCTTGGATCCTTTTTTCCATTTCCTGAAGGCTTTCTGCATATTCCTAATAATATTTTTGAGGTGGCTATTCAGCCACGTGGGTCTGGAGCCTTTCCCTACAAGTTTTGCTTGGAGTGCAAATTGCAGCTAATTTTTGTATTCTTGATTTAAAGAAATTCCAACCCTCCTCCACATTTAAGTACTTGAGCTCTTCAGTCTATCTTAGTTCTTTAGCTAATTCCTATAATTTCCCAAAGTCTGCCCTTTAAAATCAAAAAGTCATAACTGACTACCTGGTTTTGATTATCCTTCCGTTTAATTTAAATGGAATCCACTCACGATCACTTGCTCCAAGGTTATTTCCTAGAACCAGCTCTTCTATGATGTCTTCACTATTTATCAAAACCAAGTATAAAATTACATCACCTCTTTTTGGTTCAGTGACTGTTTGATAAAGAAAACTGTCATCTATCATATCCAGGAATAGCCGGACCTTACCAATATTAGCAGCATTTAATCTCCAATGTATATCTGAGCAGTTAAAGTCTTCCATTATGACACAATTCCCCACATTATTTTTCTCTCTAATAATATTAAAGAGATCTCTATCCATATCCAAGTCTAACCCTTCGGTCAATAGCAGACCCCTAGACTATCCCAATAGAATCTTTTTTACAGTCCTTCCCCAGTCATTTTGATCCAAGCAAATTCTGTTGTATACAGACTATTGTGACCCAATGACCTCTTGATGCAAACTGTAAGGGCACAGGATACAGGGATCCCCTAGGTTCACCAAAAGAATGTCATTTAAGGTCTCAAATGAAAGCCTGTGTCATCATAACCATTGCAACATATATCTATTAAAAATATGTGAGGAATTATGTATATATGCTGAAAATTATGTTCTCTAGGCATTATAGTTAAAGGCAGGTCACTCAAGGTAGTGTGTGCCTTGGGACAAACTTCTCCAAACAGGAGGAGGGAGACACTTATCTCCCTGGTGGACCATTGTGTGTCTTACAATAGAATATTGACACACTGGGTCAAATGCTAATGAAGCACTTACAGAGACTTCAGAAGGAAATTAACAGGAACAAGTAAACAATGCAGGTGGTGAAGGGAGAAACTATTTTCAAGGGAAGATCAAAGGTCTCTGGTGTATCAGAGGAGTGCGGATAGATGCTCTTGTCAGGGCCAGCTCCAGGGTTTTGGCCGCCCCAAGCAGCCAAAACAAAAACAAACAAACAAACAAAAAAGCCGCTATCGCGATCTGCGGCGGCAATTCGGCGGGAGGTCCTTCGCTCCCAGGCGGAGTGAGGGACCGTCCGCCGAATTGCTGCCGCATACCTGGATGTGCCGCCCCTCTCCAGAGCGGCCGCCCCAAGCACCTGCTTGACAAGCTGGTGCCTGGAGCCGGCCCTGGCTCTTGTATCCTCCAGTCTGTGAAGACAAGCTGCCTGCAGCCTTGATTTTATGAAAGGGGAATCTCAGCCATTCTGGCTGCAAATACTGGGAGAAGGACTTGAGGTAAACTATCATATATGAGATAGGTGAATGTCTTATGACTTAATTGTAGGCTCTAGAAAGCATGTTATAATTTTTATATATAATCATTTGTTTCCAATCTTCTTATTATCATTTGAATCTCTGTTCTTTGATAATCAACTTCTTCTTGCTTTCACTATAAATATATCTAAGTGCTGTATGTTAAGCTGATGTGTACTATTCTTTTGGGAGTACAGAATGTGAGAGTTCTGTGAGTATCCAATGGTTCAGGCGCTGGGCACTCGGGGGTGACTCAGAGGACTCAGCGGTTGGTGTGCGCCTATCGCTAACTTGTCCAGAGAGATCGATGTCTATGGAAGCCTGAAAGGCAGTGCTTGTGTTGCCAGAAGCTGGTGGAGTCAGGGAGCTAATCCATAGTGGGCACAGGCAAGAATTCCTCATGCTAGGGGCAGATGCTGACAAGGTGCCTCACAACCCTGGGTACCCATGGGAAGCGTCCCAACTATCACTTCTTATTTCTTTACAGCTTACCGCATCATTGCTGTACAATGCTAACCCACCACCTTTTCTCTCCTTTATCTCTTATCTCCTAAACCACTATGTTTCTATAATTCCTATAATATCTAGTTGACCTCCTGCACAAGTGATTCCAGTTCCTCCATTTTATTTCCCAGACTTCTTGTATTCATGTATAAACATCTTAGTTGCTTCCCTCAGACCTCACCCAGTTTCCTAGCTTCATTAGTTATAGATCTTTCACCAACTGTATCGCTGTATCGCCTATTTCACTTCTCCAGTTAATATTTTTACTTTCTTTCTCCTTGCTGTCCATATCCCTTTCCTTCTGGTGTTTCCTCAT
Organism: Malaclemys terrapin pileata; assembly: GCF_027887155.1. Classification (NCBI taxonomy): domain Eukaryota; kingdom Metazoa; phylum Chordata; order Testudines; family Emydidae; genus Malaclemys; species Malaclemys terrapin. The sequence continues at coordinate 33,759,594 of NC_071505.1, forward strand.
CCCTTACTAAATCGTCATTGAGTAGATTTTCCTCTTGTTTATTGAAGCCAGTTGTAGAGATTTTTTGAGTTTCTCCCAGCCTGCTCCCCTCATCTCCTCGCTTAAAGACCTTCTCATCAATTGTGCCAGTGTTGATCTCAGAAAGTTAATACTTTGGTATTCAAGTGAAGTTCATCATTTGAGAAGACTTTTTTCTTCTCAATGGTTGATCATCCCCAAGCCTTCCTTTTAGCACAAGTCCTTGAGCCATCTGTTGATCTTCATTATCCTGTCACCTTCACCCTCCTTCTCTAAGGAATAGAAGTATCCCACTGAAGATCACTCGAACTTCTAATTCTTTGACCATCTTATCCAGCTGTGCATAGTCATGCTTCATCCATTCCAGTGGGAATCTAGCAGTGTCATTCATCTCAACATGCAGTACAATCAGTGGATTTTCCCCCCACTCCCACCAGAATCCTTTTCAGCCTCACTTCCACATTTCATATCCTTGCTCCTGGCAGTCAGTACACTTTTCTATTCTCTGGATCTGGTCTGGTGACAGGCAAATCAAATCTTCTTAATATGGAGTCCCTTATTACTTAGATCTGTCTCTTCTTCATGCCGTTATGAATCTGTCTTATGTTGTCTCTTGCAGTCTCTGTCCATCATCTTCATTTTTTCTACAGTCCCAGGCTATGACCATCACCTATTCCTCTCTTCTACAAGGGTTGGCTTCCTGTCTTTTCTTCCTTGCCACACTATCTTCTTTCTGTTTCTCCTCCTCATTCCCCAGTGCTGCAAACCTGTTGCACAACTCAATTTCTCCTCCACTAGCTGGTCTCTTCCTCTGCCTTGTCCTTGTGGTCACATTCTTCCTTGGGTCACCCTCTTCTTCTGGACCTCCAAGTCCTTTTGTTCTGCAAATGTCCACAAAACTTGAATGATCTGTACCACCACCTGTCTCCTTTCCTGCATTCTACCTAAAATTCCTTTCTGAATTACATCATTGTCTCCAGCTGCATCTCTCATCCTTGGATCTTCTCTGCCATGAGCTCTATCAGGTGATATTTCATGCATAAGTAGCTTCCATCAGATACCTACTCAAAGATGATATACACACCATAGCCTTTGCATCCAATCATCTTCTTTGTTGCCTCTCCTCCTTGGGTCACTTGTAATGCTCCCTCAGGAGCCATCATTATTTTGTTTTACTAGTCCCATCTTAGAGAAAATGAAAAGAAAAGAAATCCTGCCAAACTCCCATCTACAAACTTCCACAGAAACACCACTGATTGCTGTTCACTGAAGTTCTAGTGACTGGCTTTTAAACATAGGTCACCACTAAATATAGGTCAGGTCTAAACTAGGTCAGCACCACCCCGCATTAAGGGATATCAGAAAGCACTCGATCAAGCCACACACCTGGAACAAATCATTCAAAAATTAAGATGACTACTCCTCTAGAAAACAAAATCACCACTATCCCCTCAGATCAAATTCCCCAGAATCTCCACTGTTAGCTGCTAACTGTTCATGAGATATTCACTGTTAAACAGACTCTGTTGACCTCCCTGGAGTTGCATCATCTTACATCAGGCTGAATTTGGCCCCTAGGCTGCAGTCTTCCATATTAGCTATCAGGATAATGGTTAAAGGGATGATATGGTTCAGTGAAGCCTCGTAAATATTGAGGTCATGAGAAGCCTGTTCAAGTTATCTTAACATCTCTACTTACATCTTCGTGTTTCTCCATGGACTACAAGAAAGAATGCCGCCAATATCGTTCTTAATAGTCATCAAATGTAGAACCATTTCCTTATCTAGTCATCATTTTGGAATATAATGTTGAATCAGAATATCCTAGGTCAGATGATGCATGGGAAACTTTTCTCTATAATGCTTTTGGTTATAAATCCCCATAATATATCACTCTTTCTGACACCACAGTGTATAAAAATAGCATACCGGGGACATGAGATAAGGGCAAATTAACCATGGCTGGTTCAAACACACTGAAGGCCTTTTCAGATTGAAAATAAAAAGGGTGTCTATGGTAAACTGTATGTACCTTTTAAAAATCAATGTGAAACCCAGAACCAGATTTAAAGGGATGGAACTGTCTGGCCCTCTATAAGGGAGAAGGAAGAAAGCCAGCTCTTGCCAGCATCATTTACATAAATTATAATGATGCATACTCATGACTCTGCCTACTGAGTTTGGTTACTTTGGTTGGAATTTGTTGAAGTTCTGATTGTATAAACAATAATAGCTCATTATTATTGTTGTACTCATGAAAGGGCACAGGAATTGTACAGAATATGTCCTGGAGTGAGTAGTTCACTGTGACTTTATGGGTAGTGGACTTTGTATTGGCAACAAATTTCAAGTCCTGTGGGGAAAAAGCTATGTTTTTAAAGGCCATTCCAAGGAGTAAAGATCCTGCTTTGTCCTGGGTTTCCTACCTAGCAATTCTGTGTCCTCTGTGATGTGAATGTGCAGGATTGCAGAACAGACTTTTCAGGGATACTTGACCATATCTGCAGCAGCAGAGTTGACTTCATTGCAAGGCAGTGGTGCAGAATTTACTCCTCAGGCAACTGATAAATGGTGGCAGTGTTGAGCTCAAATTACAGTGCACCAGAGCTGGTAGGTGAGTTTGACAGTATGGAAGGAGAAAAAAAAAGGGTGGAGGTGGGGTAGGTAAAGATGTGGCATTAGCTGGACAAGGGAAGTCCTACTCACAATCCTACACTCCAAACACAGCTGCCTGTCTAGGGACATATTCTTAAAATTGACCTTGACTCCTAATGTCATTGGTGTAAGCAATGTTGGGAGCTCTACTGTGTATGGCTGCCAGCTGCCAATTTTTTTAATTACTGTGTAGTACAAACCTGCTCAGGTCAGGTCTAATCAATATGGTACTAAGAACACCTTGAGCAGCTGGCATGATGTCTGCACCAGGTATCACAATGCTGCTATTAGTGGTGGAGCTGACCATGTGCTAGCTATGTTGCATGTTGGGAACTGTTTAGAAGGTGTTCCTAAATAGTGGCAGGGTCAGAGTCACCCCCAGCCAATGCACCACCCTCTCCCACAGTGCCTTCTGCACAACCTCTCCTACACAGTCACTCCATCCACACAAATGCCCCACACAGAAACTCTTCACCTCACTCATGCAGATCCCTAAATTCTCCCTAAATTACTGCAACCCCCCTCAGATAACCCTCTCAACACAATTACTTACCCTCACCCAGTCATTTCCTCACTTCTCCACCCATGGCTATTCCCCTCCACACACACTCACTGGTCTGCCCTGCACTCACAGCCACTCTCCTCCTCCTCCTCCATTCCCCCCACAACATGCACCTCAAACTCAGCTTGTGTTAAGCGATCTTCTCTGCCTCTCTCTGCAAGCCAGATAGGGGGAGCAGAAATGGGTTGCAGAACAGTCTTCAGCCTTCTTGGTGTATGCACAACTTGCCTCAGGTGGCACCTGACCAGGATTCATCACTGAATTTGGTCTGTTGGTTGGATCATTAGTTTCCTCGGTTCGGGCTGGGTACTACCAGGGAGTGCGACATGAACACTGATCCATGCACAACATTCCTCCTTCTTTTCTCCTAGCAAGTAGGCTATTTTTCACCCTCTTCTCTCTCTGCCTATGGAGGGAGGGGGGTGCCTGGGGATTCAGCCAGCATTTGAGACCTACTGGGCATACAGGAGTCTGTGCTAGTTCCCCCATGTCTTTCCCATGGATCTGTAAGGGAGAGACAAACACTTGGAGGAGCCTGACTTCAAGAAGAGCCGGAGGCCCCATGTTATTTGCAGACACTGCAAGCAGCAACTCGAAAGAAGTGCTCAGCCTGAATCTAGGCTGGGAATATGTTCCCATCTGTCCCCAACATCCAGTGGTGCAGTTGTATAGAGGAGAAGAACTCATTTTCTATTCTGCTGTCTGTGGTGCATCTTCTATTTCTTCTGGTTCTGCATCTTGTCAGAAATTACCATGAATATTCTACCCCTCTTTATTTACTATGTGCATTATGATGAATCTGGTATTTTGGTATATTTGTTGTACTTGGAAAAATAATATATATAAAAAGAAATGACCATGAAATTAACTGTACAGCATGAAGCTTTGCTGTGCAGCATTTCAATGTTGGTTTGATATTGCTTTCATCTTAATAATATACAGTTTTCTAAGTTTCCCTCAGGTGCCGGTAGCAAGTCAGGGTGTAAAGCCTATTTATTTGGACATATTACATTGAGTGGTAGTATGAATGCTGGCAGATCGAAGGCTACATAAAGTATATGATTGCTGAAATCCCTGTCATTGCTAGCATTCCAAAAGATGGGCTATACAGCCACTAGTGCAGATGTATTTTTATCGCGTTAAAAAGATTTGAATTCTACCACTACATTCAATTTAGTGAGGTTTATGTTATGCAGTTTTGTAGTGTGCTGACTATTATTGACCATCGCTGCTAGGGCCAAACCTGTCATGGGTAACAATTAATGCATTTGTCAATACTCTTGTATTTTGCTGCAAATGATTCAAGTGTTTACTCCCTTTAAATGGGAAAGAAACCAATGCTAATCACAGAGCATTGAGCTCTGGAACCTTGAAGACTAAGTGCACGAGCTCTGTTAGGAAGGTGAACCGGAATGGCTGAGAGTATTTCATGTAACTGAGAATTGAGGCAGGTGCAATTATCACTTGATAAATGCCAGAAAGAGGCACAATTTTATTTTTTACACTGTACCTTCATGTGCTTTGCAGCAGCAGCAGTGACATCACTTGATTTTTCATTTACAGTAAAATAAAAATCATAATAACAAGAGTGCATTTTCTGTTTGGGTTTTTAGAGATACTAAATGGATTGGATAAATTCCTGTTTGCAAGTGACCTCAACTTGTTATGAATTATTTAAAGAATTCAGACAGTTTGCAATGAATCACAGTGTTCTTGTAAATGAAGATAAACCCTCGCAATCCAATGATTGGTCTTTCATAAGATATTAGGCGGTCTTCATGCATGTGGATTTTGGGGAACTAGAGGTGAACTGTTAAAATGTGGATCATTGACATCTGCTGCAGGGATCTCTTAATTTTTCTTTTCAACCTCAATGTGATTTTTTTCTAGAGGTCAGTAGTCACTACATATAAGTTATGTAAATGAGTGATATCAGGGCTACGCGGCAAATGGAAAATTTGTCTTATATATGAGAAATTATTCTGAAGCATATGATATGCTACAAAACAGAACAGAATGTTTCATTTATTTAGACTCCCATCACAAGTAACAGACACTATACAACAAATACATTGATAATATTTTGTGCAAAGTCAGACAAAATGTATTATATACTTAATAGACTATGAATACCAGAGCTAATAAACAACCCCTTTATAACAATAACCCATCCATGCACCAATGATATCCCAAACTATCAACCCTTCTTCTCCTCAAGGACCTCAAGCAATGTCTAGTGAAGTCAATGCAAAGACTCCCGGACTTTTCACATCAGGTCCTGAATGCCCAAGAAAATATGATGTTGTATGCTCAGAACCTTAACAAAACCAAGCTCTGGTGGCTAATAAGATGAATAAGTTTCAGTACTGTGTGGACAATGTCACACTAACAGCCTCCTCTCTCCTCTATCAAGTTGGTGCCAGCTCAAGTGCCTCTGTGGCAGCAATATTGCACAGAGAGAAGTACCATGAACATCTTTTGTAGCTGAATGCAGGTGTGTTGAAAAAGCTACAACTCACAGTTTAGAGTGTATTTTAATGGAGCATAGTACAATGACTAAAAGTGTGGATGATCTAAGGTCATGAAACAGATATAAAGATTTCTGAAATTCTCTCATTGCTAAGCATGGTCTCACTTTGCTGGACTACATCATTATAAGCACAGGCATAGTTCACTCTGTTGAACTCTGTTTAGTGATGCTCCTGCTGGGTGGTTTTGTTTTGTGCTGTCTGTTACTAGCCAACTCTTCCAGGGCTTATCCTGTCACTGGCAAAATTAATGCAATTGTCAGTACACTGTGCATTTCAGTTTACAAGATTCAAGTCCCTGGTTCCTTTATGGACAAGAAAACAATGCTTATCACAGGAGGATCGAGCGCTGCAAATTTGCCGACTGGGAAGACTGTCACTTTAAGAATGGTGAACTGGAATAGCTGACAGGTTTGTGTCATTAAGAAGCAGGGAGGGCTTAATTATCATCTGGCTAATCCCATAAGGAGACATAGTTTGATTTCATTAGTAGAGTGTAATTTTGTACACTTCACAGTAGCTGCACAGCTTGCCTTAGTTATCCAATGACTCTACAAAGTAGCTTGCACAAACCTTCCCTTCCCCCTACAACAAAAAGGCAAAGCCAACAGAAAGAGAATGAAAAATGGGCTCAGGTGAAGAGGCCTAATCAGGAATGAACTGTCAATTTCTTTCAGTTACTCTCCTTCAAAGGAATTTAGGTGTTTCAAGTTAGCGCTCTCTCTCGTAGTCATTGCCCTTTTCAGAGCAGGTGGAAAAAAGAATTGACAGCTATGTCATGTTACATACTGTATATTTGGAGGACAATTTACAGATGATGCTGTGAACTGCAAAAGAAAGAACAAAAGATAGAAATTATATATATGTATATATACACTGTTCCCTTTGATGTCAATCAGTTTTGCCAGTGGTTTCAGTAGGAACTGGATTTTTACATATTCTTGTGTCATACTAGTAACTTGAGTCAAATTAAAAATTAATTCTACAGGTAATATCTACAGAAAATTAACTTCATGGAGAATCTGAGTGCTATAACAATAGGTAAAGTGAAATATTTTTCCAAGGGCCTTTCTCTTTAAGGAAAATGCCTTCCAAGACCACTATAGTTCTTCACAGGGCATTTCCCTAATGGGGCATTCTGTTCCGGTCTGTTTCATTGGATGCTAAATGGCTCTCTGTGAGGGGCTGACTGATCTGTTCTTGCTGATTGGCTAATATACTCACAAGCTTTGAATAGATTTCAGTACTAATATGAATATTCATCTGATAGGATGGCTGTGACAAATTATAAATAAAGTCAATGCTGATAGGCACCTGCTAACACTAGTCACCTTCTTAAGAGCAAAGCAAAATCCTGTATCCCACGAAATACTCTCCATAGTAATCACATTTTGATAAGTGACAACCTTTTATAATGGCCAAAAGTATGCAAGACCCTTTGGTGCCTATTCATAACAAGATTTGTATACTATAGCACTTGACTGTTTTAAAAGTGAGCTATTTATAATTTACTTGGGGCGACTGAGCTGGCTAATCCAGAAAGGATTAGCACCTTCTATGACAAAAGAACCAAAAAGCACCAAGGCTGGCTCTACCATTTTTGCTGCCCCAAGCAAAAAAAAAAAAAAAAAAAACGCTCGGACTGTGCCACCCCAAGAATGGACGGAATGCTGCCCCTTAGCATGTGCTGCCCCAGGCACGTGCTTCCTCCACTGGTGCCTGGAGCCAGCCCTGAAAAGCATGCCCCGGGCAGTATTTTTATCCAGATGCTGAAGGCTTATGCAAGTTTAGGCCGCTGCTTGCTTAGATATTTAGGGTCAAAAGCCTTTTTAAAAAGTAAAGATAAAAGCAAAAACATGTGAATATCTTTCAAAAAGTGTTTTGAAATAACATCTCCCTTCCCCTTTCCATTCTTTCCCACTTCTGCTTGTCCTTGTTTCTTTGTCTGCTGTCTGGTTTCTCTGCTTATTTGTTTGCTTGCTTAAGGAGAGCATTGAAACTGATTGTGAGAGATAAAGAAAATGGAATAGTTTAAAAGCAATAACATGGTATAAAAAGGAATTGAAATGAAAAAAATAAATGTTTGCAATGTAGTGCTACTCAGGGGATAATTCAGACCGAATTAATCAGCCACAGTACAACAGGAGCTTACTTTATTGCAGCCTTGGAAGGAGATTTTAGGGCCTCGAAAATACAATCAATGGGGCCAATCTTCCTCCCACTGAAAATGTGCACATTCACTTCACTGGGAACAGGATTGGATCAAATAACTATGTATTGTACAAGGTAACTCTTTGCAGTTCTTTTAATTCTGAATTTGTATAAATGACCCTAATGGAAATCAATGGAACTATACCCATTCAGAAATTTAAGCATGAACATAAATCTTTACATGTTTGGGGACTCATTTGAAATCTACACCCAGATCTAGGTCTGTGACCTTTCATTTCCAAAAGTTCTGCAGCCACTTGAAAGTTAATACAAGATGGGTATATAGAATTATGTGGTATCTAATGACTGGACAGAGCAATTCACATCCTCCTATCAAGGTCAATCAGACAAGATTTCATTTTGTCCTCTTAGGGCCAAACAGACACAGTGAGATATTTTTGCAGAAAAAAATGTACTTTAAAGGCAAAGTCTTTGGAAAAATATTTGATTACATACCAACTATCAGTCAAATCTATCACATTCCCAGGGAAATGTATCCCTCCAAATAGTAAACTTTTCATTATTGTATTTTTATTGAAGAAACAAAACACAATAGATAAAGTCTGCAAATCTGTGCCACAGTGCTGCAATGAACTCTGAGTGCACAGACTTTGTTCCTGGGCACAGACTTCAGTTGTTGATTTCAGTGCAGCTTCATGCTGGTGCAGGCATCTGTCTGTGAAGAGCCTTAGTGGGTTAAATTCTGCCCTCCATTACACCCATAAAACTATAGTAAAGTTAGTGGGATTGCACAGATGCCACAGAGGGCAGAATTGGTCTCATGGTAAACATAGCTCACATCTGGTAAAAAAAAAATTAGTAATACCCAGTCCTCCTCCCCCCCCCCCCTTATTCCATAATGGCCCAATACTGCATTATTTACTTAGTGAAGTTTATGGGAGTACTCACATGAGCATGGGTTGCAGGACTCACTGTAAATTCACACAGCTTATCAAGCCGACATGCTCATGATGTTAGACAACTGTAGGTACTTAACAAATATACTTCTCTGATGTCCTTTCATACATTTATTCTATGTTAGAGTACTAGGTCCATTTCTGCCTATTCTTACTCAGATGAGAGCTAAACACAAAGTTGCACTGGGTTAGCTAAACAGTTTCAGACTCACTTAAACTGGTGCAAATCTGAGTGTGGATGCTTATACTGATGTGAACCTGCCATCTGGTAAATGTACAGAAACAGACTAAACTGATATAATCAATTATTTTAACAAATAGGAATGTTGTCTACCCAGAGGCTTGCTGTAGTTTAGCTAAATCAGTTTTTAAAACCAATTTAAATTAAACTAGTGCAGCTTGTGTGTGTAAGTATGCCCCTACTTAACTATTCCTTCTCATGAGTAAGGCCTGGCAGGATTAATATAAAATCAAGATAGAATATGTTAATAGACAAATCCATAAGAGCACAAAATAGCTCATAGAACAGCAGCTGAAATCAAAACTAGCTTTCAACATGCAGTTTTTCTAATTTGTATGTGGATGATTGGATTCATTCTCCTTGGATGTAACATTTGAAAATATGCATCTGTAAAAATAACAGCATGGTAGAGCTTTTTTTAGAAAACCTTTCAGATACAATCTAAAAATTGTAGTTATATTACATATGGTGATGGACTGGTATCTTATGTTTCATTTCATATAAGGCAGTAAGATCTAGATCTAGCTTTAGTGTGTATGTAACTTTAAGCCCATGAGTAATGCCAATTTACTTCAAGGGGACTATTCATGTGCTTAAAGTTATACATGTGCTTAAGTCAGAGATCGGCAACCTTTGGCACGCAGCCCTCCAGGGTAAGCACCCTATCGGGCTGGGCCTGTTTGTTTACCTGCCGCGTCCACAGGTTCGGCCGATCACGGCTCCCACTTGGTGCGGTTCGCCGTTCCAGGACAGTGGGAGCCATGATCAGCCAAACCTGCAGACGCGGCAGGTAAACAAACCAGCCCGGCAAGCCAGGGTGCTTACCCTGGCGGACTGCGTGCCAAAAGTTGCCGATCCCTGACTTAAGTGCTAGATCAGGAAAGTGCTCGCCTTATGTACCGGCCTAATTTAGGAAAATTAGTAAGGATACTTTTCTCCACCTGTAGTTGTGTTTTTTAAATTAAAAAAAAATAACTCAGAAGCTGAAAAAAGAAAAGGGTCAATTTAAGCAAAACATAATGAAGATTAATTTGCTCTGTGTTCTAGAGTACATAATTCATATAACAACAACTTTAAACTGGGAGGTGAGATAAAGCCTTAATGGGGTTTTAAAATTGATTGCTCAAATGGACAGATCTTCTTTTATCATACCTGTTGGTACATCTGACATGGAAGAAATTTTCAGAAGCACAAAGGGCAGTCAGGCACCCAGCTCCCACTTTCAATGGGTGTAGGGGACCAATTCCTTTCAGGGTGAGATTCTGTGCTGCAGCTCTTAGAGTGAAGCACAGAATTCTTAGCGTAGGGGGAGTAGGAATGAAGGTGGCTTTAAGTCATTTATGTCCTCTCAGTCCTGGGCTGCTTTGGGGCCTGGAGAGGCCCCCAGCATAATTTAGACAGCCCTAGAGGCCCAAGTTATGCCAAACTCCTGACGCTGCCTTATGGGCCGTAGCACTGTTCAGAATCTCCATACCGCTGCAGCCCTATCCCACACTCCCCTCTCACCCTATCCGTGCTCTAGACATTCCCCTTACACCAGAGTTGTGATGGGATCCTGGGGCAGGCCTTGCACCACACCGCTCCTTTGTGGCAGGGGTGAGATGGGGTGTCGGAACCTCGCCACTCATAAGTTCTTGTGCTCGCCTCTCTGTGAGTGACCTGATGCGGCCTCTCTACAGTCACCCCTTGGCCAGGGTAGGGGGCCTTAACAGCTAGAGTCCCTGTAAATCTCTCCCGGCATTGGAGCAGTATGGCCCAATGGTCAGAATCCATAAAACCCTCCCTTGCAGGCGGGGTAGGGCGGCCTAGCGGCCGGAGTCCTTGCAACTAGCCTCATGTATCAGGGCAGTGTAGCCCAATGGCCAGCGTCCATATAAACCGCTCACTACGCTGGAGCAGTGTGGCCTAGTGGCCAGAGTCCATGCAATCCCCCTTGCAAGCTGGGTTGTGCAGCCTAGTGACCGAAGTCCTTGCAACGCGCAAGGGTGGTAGGGGGACCCAAGCCCGCCCTCTCCACTGGGTCCTGACCCAGGGCCCTGGTAGTGGCAAATTCCCCTCACCACCTGCTCAGCGGAGATCCACCACAACACACCAAGCATAGGTGTGGCTCTAATGCCGTTTGCCTCTAAAGTTCCCTGGGTCACTTCCTACCATAAATGCCGGGTTCTCCACTTCGGGGGGTTCCAGTCTGTTCCTCTCCTCCAACGTGCTCTGTCTGGACATCAGGGTGCGTCCCAGCTTGGCTGGCTTCTGGATCCTGGTACGCCGCCTGTCCTTCCTCAGGAGCTGGCGACATACCTCCTTCCCCTCCGGCAGTCAGGCCAGACTGAGCAGCTCTGCAGGCTTCTGTACAGTAACTCCTCACTTAAAGTCATCCCGGTTAACGTTGTTTCATTGTTATGTTGCTGATCAATTAGGGAACATGCTAGTTTAAAGTTGTACAATGTTCCCTTCTAAGGTCGTTTGGCAGCCACCTGCTTTGTCCACTGCTTGTAGGAAGAGCAGCCCATTTCAGCTAGCTGGTGGGGGCTTGGAACCAGGATGGACCGGCAGCCCCCCTATCAGCTCCCTGCTCCCCTAAGTTCCCTGTGCAGCAGCTGCCCAGCAGACTAGCAGTTGCAGCTGTCCCTCCCCCCACTGCCATGGGCTGCTCCCGCCCTCTGCCTTGGAGCTGCTCCCCAAGACTCCTGCTTGCTGTGGGGGGGAAAGCAGGAAGAGGGGGGCTAATGTCAGGGTGTCCCCCTCCCCCCTGCTCCTGCACCCCGCTTACCCCATCTTCCATAGTGCAGGGGGGACACATGACAGGGCTCATGATGGAGGGAGCTTGCTGGCAGCAGCTGCAGACTCAGCAAGCTGACCTAATTAACAGGGCAGTGTACTTAAAGGGGAAATGCTCATCTCTCTCTCTCACACACAGGGTGTGTGTCTCTGTCTCTGTCTGTGATGCTGCCTCTCCTTCCTCCATTCCTGCTGCCTTGTAGAGTGTGAGAGTTAACCCTTGAGGGCTCAGCCAATTGCTAGTTCATCATTTAGCAGTAAGGCATTCCCTGTGAAATATCCCACCCTCTGACTTCACCACCTCAACCAAGCTTCACAATCATCATCACTGTGTACCAGTATTAAATTGTTTGTTTAAAACTTACACTGTGTATGTGTGTGTGTGTATATATATATATATATATATATAATATAGTCTTTTGTCTGGTGAAAAAAAATTTCCTGGAACCTAACCCCCTTGTTTACATTAATTCTTATGGGGAAATTGGATTCACTTAACATCATTTTGCTTAAAGTTGCATTTTTCAGGAGCATAACTACAACGTTAAGTGAGGAGTTACTGTACCTCTTCTCCAGTTGGAGCATGCCCAGAAGAGCTTCCGGGGCATGGCTTCCTCTGCTAGGAAGGAAGGGTTAACCCCTGCGGTACCAGTGCCGGGCTGCTCAGCCCTGTCACAGATCTTCAGACAGCAGCCTTATGCCTGTCTTCCATAGTTCCTGCAGCAGGGGAATACAAGAACTAGGGGCCACCAAATGAAATTAATGGGCAGCAGGTTTAAAACAAACAAAAGGAAGTTCTTCTTCACGCAGCGCACAGTCAACTTGTGGAACTCCTTGCCTAAGGAGGTTGTGAAGGCTAGGACTATAACAGCGTTTAAAAGAGAACTGGATAAATTCATGGAGGTTAAGTCCGTTAATGGATATTAGCCAGGATGGGTAAGGAAGGATGTCCCTAGCCTCTGTTTGTCAGAGAGTGGAGATGGGTGGCAGGATAGAGATCACTTGATCGTTGGCTGTTGGGTTCACTCCCTCTGGGGCACTGGCCATTGTTGGTAGACAGGATACTGGGCTAGATGGACCTTTGGTCTGACCCAGTATGGCCATTCTTATGTTCTTATGTTCGTATGTAATCTTCCCCCATTTAGAACCAGGGTTCCTTTATGCCAGTCAGACCCTTCTACGTGGAATAATGGGGCTGAAGCAGATCTCATCCCCACATATGACTGACCTGTTGTTTTTCTAAGTTACCTTATTTTAAACAAATGATTTATTCTGGATCAGATTTAAGTTGCCTTAAATATACCCAGTGATGAATTAACCTATTAGAGAGACAAGGTGGGTGAGATAGGTTTTTTTTATTGGAACAAACTTCTGTTGATGAAAGAGACAAGCTTTCAAGCTTACACACAGCTCTTCCAAAAATTAATCTATTGCTTAATAGAATGCACCTTTTCAAAATTCTGGTTCACGCTGTAGGCATTGGGGTAACCTCTTGACGTGCACAGTTATGCTTCATTTTCATTAGTGTCCCAGGGTCATTTGTCTTAATGAGAAACTTATCAATGTTTCTGCTGTGAAGACCTGAAGGGTTATGTCTTATATTCCTTCCACAAGAAACTTGCAAAACTTTGAACTTCACAGTTACAGACATTCAAATGATCTATTCAGCATTCAAATTGTAAACCATGTTAGCAGAGACTTCTGGTCAATAAGCTCATGTGAACTTGTTTCCATTACTAACTGTTCATAGTGGTACCCAAAAAGCATCCAAATTCAGGGAGGAAAAGTTTTACTTTTCCCAATTCAATGTCCTTCAACAGTAGCCTGTTATAGACACAAGAGCAAAGTTTTAGCCTAGCTGTCACATTTAATATAATTTGCATGACAGATGCCAAGCAAAGATGGTATTGTGAGTCAGTTCTACTATTATGAGGAGATGAGATAGCATTAATAAAAGTTATCATGGGGAATTCTGATAGCATTATTTTGCAGTTACTGTAACTTCAGTGGGAGCTGCTAGATGTTCAAAACTTCTGAAAATCAGGCCATCTATTTATATACCTTAATAAAGATAAAGGAGCCTAATTTTAGACACACATTTAAAAATTTTGACCTGTGGTATTATTTTTGAATATTACCAAAGGTTTTTCTTTCACAGTAATAATGTAATTAGCTAACACCTATAAATATAGACCAAAATGACTCCAATCAATATTCTAGCTTACAGAAAATGGTCAAAATAATTCACCAGTAGCTCTTAAACAATAGATGTATTTGGTCCTATTGTATCAGAGTATAACAGGGATGGAAGAGAAATCTGCTTTCTACTACTGACCTAATAGGGACAGAGACTTATCTCACACTTTTTCTACTCACAATTCATTACATTAGATTATGGTCTGTTTTTTTATTCTTTCCATACCTTATGAATGTACAAAATATATCTGACATTTCAATCATATAGCTCTGTGTGCATGGATGTGCCATGCATTAAAATGGTGAGGATTCATGTAAATAGTTTTTACATAAAGTACCATGGATAATGTTCTATTATCTGAACAGGAAGAAAAACACTATGGTATTACTTTGGGCTGTGATTATATTTTAAGAAATACTTAAACACATGACAATTCCTTCTACCAATATGTGACAGTGTAACCCACACACCTCCTGGGTGTGGTGTTCTGTCCCATCTAGTGGCACCGAGACCACTTAAAGAGAGAGAATTAAATGAGTCTGTTCTAAAGCCTTGGCTAAGAGCCAGTTGGCTTTTAGATCATGTGGTAGAGGCTCATGCACTCAGCTCCAGAGATCCCCTGTTTGATCCTGCCCATCGATAACTGGGGTCTGTCAGTGTTACAAGTGCGGGCTTGTTTGGGATTTCAACTGGGAAGTCTCTGAAGGTCGGGACGTGCTTCCTCAGCTGGGGGAAGTATGTAACCCACACACCTCCTGGGTGTGGTGTTCTGTCCCATCTAGTGGCACCGAGACCACTCACAGAGAGTTAAATGAGTCTGTTCTACAGCCCTAACTAACAAGCAGATTTCAGAGTAGCAGCCGTGTTAGTCTGTATCCGCAAAAAGAAGAACAGGAGTACTTGTGGCACCTTAGAGACTAACAAATTTATTAGAGCATAAGCTTTCGTGGACTACAGCCCACTTCTTCGGATGCATATAGAATGGAACATATATTGAGGAGATATATATACACACATACAGAGAGCATAAACAGGTGGGAGTTGTCTTACCAACTCTGAGAGGCCAATTAATTAAGAGAAAAAAAAAACTTTTGAAGTGATAATCAAATTTTCTCTAATTATGCTCTAATAAATTTGTTAGTCTCTAAGGTGTCACAAGTACTCCTGTTCTTCTTTTAACAAGCAGATGGCTTTTAGCTCATGCTATAGAGGCTCAGGCACTAAGCTCCAGAGATCCTAGGTTCGATCCCACCCTCCAACGACCGGGATCTGCTGGTGTTACAACAGCACATGTGTCAGTGAATTCCTAACAGAAATAAATAGGTTCATATTTGTTTTCATCAATAACACAAAGACAAAAAAAATCCTTTAACTTAATTTGGGGGTTTGTAAATCCAAAAGACTTTCCCTGTTGCTAAGATTACTGCTCAATTGCTTTTTGATAGCACAGTATGTATTAAATTGATGGCATATCTAAGCTTTCTCTTGCTACAACTCAAACAATAAATGGCAGTTAAAAAATAATTAATCCCAAGGGTCACACAAGATTCTCCTTCAAATGCCCATTACCTCGCACTAAAGACTTTCAATTTCCTTTTGAATTATTATATTCATAGATCTATAGATGCACGTAGGTTAGAACCAATTTTTTAGTATCTTCCCTGCCATGAATGGCAGGAGGTTAAAATCCATCATGTCTTTTTGCCATTTTTGTAAGCGTTTACATACCTAAAAGCTATGGTACATGACTGCTTTTTCATCAGATTTAAATGCAGGCAATTGCCCTAGTTCATGACTGAGCAGGTAACTTTGTAAATATGTATGTCCTCTCTCCACAAGCGAACATACTAGGCACAACAGGGATCCTTGTTGCAAAACAGCAAGGACCAAATGATGTTTGAAAATACTCTCACCTAATTCTACCACTTTCATCCACTTAAAAATGTAGCATCAGTGCTTGAACTCAGCAGTCCAGCATCTTACAATCCCTCAGGGAAAAATTCTGATGAAGTTAACAGTGGCTGGCTGGTAAATTATTTGAAATCACCAGGGTCCTATTCATCTAAAATGGCTTCAAAAGAAGAATGATGGAGTCCTAGACTTGGACATTCCTCCCTTCCCCCCCCATGGAGATAGCTGTCTAATAAAGGTAAATGGCTCTTGTGAAGTATTAAAGTAAAAGAAGTTGTCAAGTACCCTTGTCCAATTTTGTTTATAAGACTGTTTTCAGATTGTAGTCATCACTCTGTAGCCAAAAAGGCCTGCTGTGACGATTATCATTTAAAATATCTGAGGGGATGCCTGTTGGTCTCCTCATGCCAGAGGTATTTTTCATTTGCCAAGGACATATTGAGGACTCAATTTACAAGGGGAAAAAATGGAATAGGACGCGTTCTTGCTGTTACTAAATAGCAGGCCCATTAATATCTCTTTGCTGGTTTTCAGCTCAGAAGTTGTTTGCCCCATGATGTATTACAGAGTATTTTTAAACTGAAATTACCCATGGAAAACTGAAAGAGCTCTAAAGAGAAACACATCTGACTTTCTACACTATGCCCATTTCATTTCAGAATGTGCATCACGAGTGCATACACTTAACTCCCTAGAGACAAATTGCTTTTTTCTCAGACAAAAACCGGGGCACTTCCTGTCAGAGATGGGTTGAAGGAATTGGTGCCATTAAATTAATTTATACAAATCTCAACTCAAATTCAGAAGACGTCTGGTGAGTGACACTACCATAGTGCAAAAAGTAGCATTACTATTGTTTTATAATTTTTGCAGCTCTACTAACCAAGGACCTGATTTTCCATTATCTTGTATCTTGGGCAGTTATTTACACCTGTGAAAATTGAGTGCAAAACACTACCAAACAAGAACTCTCCAATGAAACCAATGGTAACATTTTATGTCCACTTTAGACCGGAGCAAATGACTACACAAAGGGAAACCAGTTGAAATCTGGGCCTGAGTCCTTAACAGTGTTCTTCCCCCTAGAGTATCCTCTGACTGGTAGTGAAAATCTTTGAGTTTAAATCAGTGCAAAAGAAGAATCTTCTGCATGTTACTCTTAGCAAGCTAAAAGAATCCCTCATCCTCAAATTAATGTATAAAAAACTACTAAGTGTCAGCCACTAAGTTCTTTTTGCTACATTGAGGTGAAATTTTCACAATAGAATGGAATTCATATGGAATGAACTGCATTTTAGTACCAGTTCATATTTTTCAGTTTCTTTTAAGTATTTTTCCTTTTATCACAAATGTCCATCTTTCCATTTTATTGTAGAAAGGTGAAACAGATATTGTTTTGCTGAAGGAACAGGAGAGACATATTCATTGGCTGTTCATAAAAGCTGTTCATAAAGCATGTGCTAAATCCCACTGAAGTCAGATATTTAAGGGCTTGTCTATACATACAGCGCTGCAGCGGTAGTCTGGTGAAGACTCTCTATGCTGATGGGAGAGACCGCTTCTGTTGGCATAATAAAATCACCTCAGGGAGAGTGACATAAGTTATGCTGACACAAGCTGTGGTGTAGCGATAACCTAAGAACATGATCCAAAGCCTGTTAAATTCAATGGAAAGTCTCCCAATGGGCTACAGCTTGGGCTCTGAAAGCCCAATCCTGTTCCCACTGAAATTAGTGGTAAAGCTGCCATTGCCTTCAGTGGTGCAGTATGAATGCCTAAATGCTTTGCTGAAAAATGACGTAAGCACATGTTTGAAGTTAAACATCTACTTATGTGCTTTGTTGATTTGGGGCCTAAAGTATAATTGCCCTCTCCCTGCATTTCTAGGTTGTTTTTTCTAGAGTTAGTAAGAAATGCTGTAAAGATTAAAAAATAAGAGCAACCCCCTGCTAATTGCACTATGGTATTGTACACATTCATGCAAATACAAATGTCCCTTTCAAGTTGAAATATATATAAAAATATTCTATCCACCTAGAGGATATGTTTTTATTGCTCCACCCCAGGAATCTGCTCTAGGACAAAGTAAGAAGCAACCTGAACCTTCAGCTGAATTTTAGACCAAGCCAGAACTAGAATTTTGGATTTCAGAAAGATAAAGGTTCTCCCCACTCCATCCTTTTATACATCTCTCTAGGTTTCATCCTGGACAGGAAATAAAACTACAAAAAGATATTTGCCTATTCAGGATAGGAACTGCCAGAAAAATTACCTATTTCCATTAGAATTCTGGGCCAATTTCTAGGATACCTTTGAATAAGTGTTATTTTAACCAAGATGCAGGCTTTTATGGTTTGCTTAACACAACATAGATGTTAACATTTGATGCCCCAAACAAATCTTTATATCATAACTACCCACTACCAGGTGAGGAGAGCTGGACTCAACATTCTTACTTCATCCAGAAGCTCTCAATGAACTTCCTAAATTTGTCAGAGGGATTGTTCCTGGGTTCTCTCTCTCCCGAGGGATTGCATAGATTGCCTTATTAGCCACAACCCTGACTCCTGTGAGCCACAGTGAGTGTTAGGACAGGGCTAATTGGCATATTTTGTGGGTGTTGTAGTGCCTTTTAATATATGTTTACATCTGGGGGGAGCATCAATAAATACAGAGTTTGTCAACATTTTGATGTGATAAGAGTGGCAGATTTGTTGTTTGATTTTCTGAGGTGGGTGGCCAGGTTGTTTAAAGGTGATGTTTTTCAGTAAATTATCTGAGAGGGAAAGAAAAGAGATACATTCTCAGTAAGTACATTGTATGATCCTCAAACCTTATTACAGACTCATTCCCATCAGAACACATGTGCTGTTTCACTTCTTTCATATCATCTCCATCACCACACTCTCATAGCACACAGTTCCATGTAACTCCTGGCTTTCAAGGAAAAAAAAAATCTACAATTGTGAGATCCAGTGGACTATGAATGAGAGATAGATTGGGATAAAAGCATTTCCATTTTCAATCCTCATCGGAACCAGTAGCTAGATTGGACATTAGCCAGCCTATTCGTTCTGGAGGCTAGATTGTCCTGGCACTACTGGTCTCTTGCTTGTACTCCTTATGCTTTGTTCATTACAGTTTTCTGGTATGTACACATAATAACATGAACTTTGTGGTGTCACACATATGCTATATATAGAGGCCTACACATTTCCAGTGTAAGCGCTGCCTACCAGAGTGCATTCCTGCTATTTCTGATTGTTATTTCACTGTTGTTCTCTTACATAGCTAAAGGGTAATCGTGCCATTCAATATATTTCAACTGTCAGTGTGGACTGAATCCATCACTGTAAGGATGTGCATTCAGACTGGCAGTATATGGTAGTGATGATTTGGCATGTTACTAATTGGAAATCTATATTATGAAGGTCATTTACCTTATCAAATGTCCCACTGTTGACTATGCAAAAGAAAAGGCTTAATGTTCTGTATCCATTCCAATAATTTGTAGAAACATGGGAGTTTCTCAGTGACTAAAGAGTTTCTGTTTAGAAAAAAAAATGCTTTTATTGGTTTTAACCCTGTTGCCTTTGGCTGATTCCTCTTTACATTCCTTCTTTGAATTCCTAATTTTCATAGTATATTTTACCTGGCTCATGTTGTTTTGTACTGGCCTCGCTAGGACTGGATTTTCATTTTTTGAAGGCTATCTCTTTTGGCTCAATAACTTCCTGTGATTTGCTATTTAACCATACTGGGCCTTTTCTACTTGCCTTTCTTTTTTCTTCAGCATCATGCATGTTCTATGACTTCATTGTGGTATGCTGTTTATGTAGCCTTTATATTGAGTCTACGTATTTTTAACTTCCACAATTTGGACATTAGGGTCTTTTATTCATATTTTTTTTTCAATGGCCTCCTAATTTTTTTTTTAATCCCATTTTCTAAGGTTAATATCACCTTGCTAGTTTTTGGCATGATCATTCTCCAAGGACGTTATACTTAATTACATTGTGGCCACTTTTACTTACTAGTGTCTAAGCTATTGTTACTTATTGAAATGACTCCTGTGTATTACTCAGGTCTTTCCTGCTTCATGTGCTCTCAGACCAGGTATTCCATAAATCTGTCATATAAGGTGGCAAGAATTTGCTTCTTTAAGCAAATGTCCTAATGTGATCTATGACCATTTTAAATGTGAGTAGTTTAAGTGACTCATTATTATTGTTTTATTAGAGTTCATTGCCTCTTTAAGCCCCCTCAAGATTGCACACACAATATCTTTTTACTAATCTGGAATCTAATAGTAGAACCCAGGTATAGTTTAGCATCAGAATTATGCAAAATTCATGGTATTTCCTGTTTTGGTGGGAAACTTGGTGGTTTCAATGGAGTTTCCTTTTGAAATTTTGACTTTGTTCAAAGCCAAAAATCAAACTGCAACTCTGAGATTTGCAAACCCACAAGGACTGAAACTGAAGAAAAAACTGACATGAGAAGAAAACTTTTCTTGTGTTAAGTTTTGCACAACCTTAGCAAAACATCTAGACTGGTAAAAATGCAGAATGTCATAAAAAGCCATTGACTGTATCTTCATAGCTCTGTTAATATGAATGGTATAATAGCAATGGTGCAACTTGAAAATGATCAAGTATGAGTTTATGCTCACGATGAGGATTGCAATAAGAATGTAAACTGCTACTAAAAGAGGTTATTGGGGCTGCATACTAAAAGGATTCTCCTTGGAAGACATCCACACATTGTGCTATCCTTCACCCTGACAGTGATCTCTACCTTGATTAACTTCAGTTGCTCATTACTGCTAAATCTTCTTAAAAACAGCCTCTTGAACAAATAACTTCTGAGTGGGCAGGTACTGGTGCACTGAAGAGTGTCGAGAGTAAACTGGGGCCCAGCAAGGGCCACCCTCCCCCAACCCTTGACCCAGAACAGAGCAGGGGAAACATTTCAACTGAAATCAGTGGAAGCTATGCTTTGAACATATAAAGTGCTTGTCACAGGGTACTCACTCACTGCACGGGGTGCCTCCTCCTAGTTACTCTGGGGATTAGCTCTTTATAGGTCCAACACCCCCCTTTTAGTCTCTCAACTTGTTGTCCTCTCTCTCACATGAGGAGCTGCAGCTTCCTCTTTATGACTCAGCCCTCTGGCTTGGTTGCTGTGTGGTTTCCCCTTCTGGGGGTATTGAGTAACACTGTACCCACTGTGCAGGCAATTCCACACCATCAGTCGATGGAGGGAAATCTGGGTACACCCACTACTCTGGGGTCCAGCCCAGAGACTCTGCAACATGCGCCAAGGTCAGCTCAGTCCCCAGCCTTGCTGCTCACTCCCTGGGTCGCTTCCTACTCCACCTCCCACAAGGTTTCTTCTCCATCCTTCTCTCTTCCGGGGAGACCCTTCCCTCAGGGCCAGGGTCTCAGGGTCCTACTCTTTCCCAGAATTCCCTTCTTCCCTCTCTAATGCACAGAGGATGGCTGCAGACTTCTTCTCAGTAGTTTCTGTTGCCAGCTTCCTGGCTTTATACTAGCCCAGCCCACACCTGCTCAGCTCAGCTCCATCTTCCAATCAGGGGTTGCTTCTCCAGCCTAAGCCTCTCATTTATGGCCCATCACAGTTTGCGTTTGAGGCGCAAGTCATGTTCTCGTCCATCTTCTCTGTTAAAGGAAAAGACCCAGGTAGGGACCATCAAATTGTGGAAGTAAATGCGTGGTTACGCAGGTGGTGTCGGAGAGAGGGCTTTGGATTCTTCGACCATGGGATGTTGTTCCAGGAAGAAGGATTGCTAGGAAGATATGGGATCCACCTAACAAAGAGAGGGAGGCCTCCTTCTCAGGCAGGAGGGCTTTAAACTAGGTTTGCCGTTGGATGGTGATCTCCCATGACATAAGTGGGGAAATGGGATATCAGGAGGAAACATAAGGAGGAGGGTGCAGCAGAGGAGGCCTGAGAAAGCAGGGCAATTGGCTAGTTATCTTAGATGGCTGTACATGAATGCAAGAAGCCTGGGAAACAAACAGGAAGAACTGGAAGTCCTTTCACAGTCAAGGAACTATGATGTGATTGGAATAACAGAGACTTGGTGGGGTAACTCACATGACTGGAGCACTGTCATGGATGGGTGTAAACTGTTCAAGAAGGACAGGAGGGGGAGAAAAGGTTACACTGTATGTAGGAGAGCATACAGATTGCTCAGAGCTACAGTATGAAACTGGAGAAAAGCCTGTTGAGAGTCTTTGGGTTAAGTTTAGAGGCGAAAGCAACAAGGGTGATGTCATGGTGGGCATCTGCTATAGACCACCAGACCAGGATGATGAGGTAGATGAGGCTTTCTTTGAACAACTAACAGAAGTTTCCCGATCACAGGCCCTGGTTCTCATGGGGGACTTTAATCACCCTGACATTTGTGGGAGAGCAATACAGTGCACAGACAATCCAGGAAGTTTTGGGAGAGTGTTGAGGACAACTTCCTGGTACAAGTGCTGGAGGAACCAATTAGGGACAATGTTCCTCTTGACTTGCTGCTCACAAACAAGGAAGAATTGTTAGGGGAAGTAGAAGTGGGTGGCAACCTGGGCAGCTATGACCACATGATGGTTGAGTTCAGGATCCTGACAAAAGGAAGAAAGGAGAGCAGCAGATTATGGACCCTGGACTTCAAAAAAGCAGACTTTGACTCCCTCAGGGAACTGATGGGCAGGATCCCTGGGAGGCTAATATGAGGTGAAAGGAGTGTAGGAGAGTTGGCTGTCTTTTAAAGAAGCCTTATTGAGGGCGTAGGAACAAACCATCCCAATGTGCAGAAAAATAGCAAATATGGCAGGTGACCAGCTTGGCTTAACAGAGAAATATTCGGTGAGCTTAAACTCAAAAAGGAAGCTTACAAGAAGTGGAAACTTAGACAGATGACTAGGGAGGAGTTTAAAAATATTATTCGAGCATGCAGGGGTGTAATCAGGAAGGCCAAAGCACAGTTGGAGTTGCAGCTAGCATGGGATGTGAAGGATAACAAGAAGGATTTCTACAGGTATGATAGCAACAAGAAGAAGGTTAGGGAAAGTGTGGGACCCTTACTGAATGAGGGAGGCAACCTAGTGACAGATGATGTGGAAAAAGCTGAAGAACTCAATGCTTTTTTTGCCTCGCTCTTCACGCACAAGGTCAGCTCCCAGGCTGCTGCACTGGACAGACAGTATGGGGAGGAGGTGAGCAGCCCTCAGTGGTGAAAAACAGGTTAAGGACTATTAAAAAAACTGGACACGCACAAGTCCATGGGGACGGGTCTAATGCATCCGAGGGTGCTGAGGGAGTTGGCTGATGTGATTGCAGAGCCATTAGCCATTATCTTTGAAAACCCGTGGCGATCGAGGGAAGTCCAAGATGATTGGAAAAAGGAAAATATAGTGCCCATCTTTAAAAAAGGGAAGAAGAATCCAGGGAACCAAGACCAGTCAGCCTCATCTCTGTCCCCAGAAAAATCCTGGAGCAGGTCCTCAAGGAATCCATTTTGAAGCACTTGGAGGAGAGGAAGGTGATCAGGAACAGTCAACGTGGATTCACCAAGGGCAAGTCATGCCTGACCAACCTGATTGCCTTCTATGATGAGATAACTGGTTCTGTGGATATGGAGAAAGTGGTGGACGTGATATATCTTGACTTTAGCAAAGCTTTTGATACTGTCTCCTACAGTATTCTTGCCAGTCAGTTAAAAAAGAATGGATTGGATTAATGGACTATAAGGTGGATAGAAAGCTGGCTAGATCATCAGGCTCAATGGGTAGCGATCAACAGCTTGATGTCTAGTTGGCAGCCAGTATGAAGCGGAGTGCCCAAGGGGTCTGTTCTGGGGCCGGTTTTGTTCAACATCTTCATGAATGTTCTGGAAGATGGGATAGATTGCATCCTCAGCAAGTTTGCGGATGACACTAGGCTGTGGGGGGAGGTAGATATGCTGGAGGGTAGGAATAGGGTCCAGAGTGACCTAGACAAATTGGAGGATTGGGCCAAAAGAAATCTGATGAAGTTCAACAAGGACAAGTGTACAGTTCTGCACTGAGGATGGAAGAATCCCATGCACTAATACAGGCTGGGGACTGACTGGCTTAGCAGCAGTTCTGCAGAAAAGGACCTGGGGATTACAGTGGATGAGAAGCTGGATATGAGTCAACAGTGTGACCTTGTTGCCAAGAAGGCTAATGGCATAGTGGGATGCATTATTAGGAGCATTGCCAGCAGATTAAGGGACGGGCTTATTCCCCTCTATTCGGCACTGGTGAGGCCACATCTGGAGTATTGCATCCAGTTTTGGGGCCCCCACTACAGAAAGGATGTGGACAAATTGGAGAGAGTCCTGCGGAGGGCAGTGAAAATAATTAGGGGGCTGGGGCATATGTCTTATGAGGAGAGGCTGAGGGAAATTGACTTATTTAGTCTGCAGAAGAGAAGAGTGAGGGGGGATTTGATAGCAGCCTTCAATTACCTGAAGGGGGATTCCAAAGAGGATGGAGCTTGGCTGTTCTCAGTGGTGGCAGATGACAGAGCAAGAAGCAATAGTCTCAAGTTGCAGTGGGGGAGATCTAGGTTGGATATTAGGAAAAACTATTTCACTAGGAGAGTGGTGAAGCTCTGGAATGCTTCAAGGGAGGTGGTGGGATCTCCATCCTTAGAGGTTTTTAAGGCCTGGTTTGAGAAAACCCTGGCTGGGATGATTTAGTTGGTGTTGGTCCTGCTTTGAGCAGGGGGTTGGACTAGATGACCTCCTGAGGTCTCTTCCAAAAGTAATCTTTTGTGATTCTATGATCACACTAAGAGGCCCTTTCTTATCTTCCTTAATCCTTTCAGCGCTGGTGAGGGGAGAAAAATCTGGTCCTTGTCATCTCAATTTCAGCATCCAAAATTAGTGGATACTTTTGACCTTACTCTCTTTGCCTCAGTTTCCCATCTGGGGATAAAACCACCCCTCCGTGTTTTTTGTGAAAATAAATTCATTAATATTTGTGAAACATGCAGATGCTATACTGATGAGCATCATAGAAAAGCTAGTGTGGAAATTAACAATTCTGGTTGCAGAACAGGGTTTGAATAGTGTGTCCTACATAACGCATGGGGAGACACATTGTACAATGAGGAGAAAACATAGCTGCTCAGTTAGTGAAAACTATCCAGTCTCTGCACTTTATGAGGCAGGATCCTGTGGAAAAAATACTATGGTATCACGTAATTAAAGACTGTATCATAATTCATATGCACAAGAGGGGCTAAATTAAGTTTGTACAGGCAACCTTAATACTGGCATTTCCTAACTTTTGAGTTTGTAACCTTAATAATTTTGTATTTATTTTAATATAAATTTTGTGTAAATAGATAGATAGATAATTGCTGGATTTATTGACAGGCTATCAGATTCATAACAGAAAAGAATTCATAACAGCAGGGAACATTACTCCTAGGCTGTGGAACAATTAGGTTCTTGGTGGTTCATGACCTATACAGAACTGAAGCATAACCTTTCTCCGCACATCCCACTAATGAACTGACCTGAACATTAGTTTCCTTCCCCTTAAGATGAGTTAGTCATCACTTAATACCCGGCTCTTAATGAGATCCATTGTTTTATAATCATCCACCTGAATTCCACTACACTAATATCACAATTAAGCAGTTTACATTGATTTCAGTTAAATTAAGAACTATTCACTTCCTTTCAGATTTCTGCTGTGTACAGGAATTTCCCCTGGAGAAACAGTTCTAAAAGAGGGGCTTCAGAGAGGATCCACCTACTCATAAGCATAGGAGGATATCTGCCAGCAATGAGAGAGTGAGCATAGGTAAGTTAATTATGTCTCTTCATATCTCATATACACACATCCCATTCAATACAAAAGAATGTAACGTTAAGGTCCCAGGGTTTTATTTGAAGTGGTGCTCTTTGGGAATATGGGAAGGCTCTTACATCTAAAGCTGGGTGAAATTTTCAATCAAAAAACGTTTTTCACCAAAAAATGCAGATATGTGTTAACTAAAATATTTCACAAATTTGTGTTGAATTTGCCCATTTTTTTGGTTAAAAACAAACCAAGCCAAATTCCAAAATGCCTACATGTTTGTGTTTTTCAACTTGGAATGACATTTTATTTCAAATTTTTATTTAATTTCCTTTAAAAAATTAAAAACATAAAAATGCATGAAATCACAGGACCCCAAAATATATTTTTTGCCTTTTTGGTTTTCTGATTTTTTAAAATTTGTTTCAGATCAGTCTGAAAAGATTTCCCCCCTAGTTTCTCAGTACAGTCAGGAAACAGAAAAATCAGTTATCGGCACAGCTCTAATTACAATGCTTCTGCAACATAAGATCCATCAGAACATAAGGATACAAGAATAGCCATAATGGCTCATACCAATGGCCCATTTAACCAAGTATCCTGTCTTCCAACAGTGGACAGTGCCAGATGCGTCAGAAGGAATGAACAGAGTAGGGCAAATTATCAAGTGATCCATCGTCTGTCTTCCAGTCCCAGCTTCTAACAGTCAAAATTTAGGGACACCCAGAGTATAGGGTTGCATCTATGACCATTTTGGCTAATAGCCATTGGTGGATCTATCCTCTATGAACTTACCTAAATCTTTTTTGAATTAAGTTATACTTTTGGCTTTCACAACATCCCCTGGCAATGTGTTCTCTCCGGCAGCCTGCAGCCCCAGAGTTCTCTGTCCCCAGCAGGAGCGGGGCCGCAGCTTCTCTCCCCTGCTGGGCACTAGGCGGACCCTGCACCTGCTGGGAACAGAGAACACCACGCCCGCGGCCTGAGTTCTCTGTCCCTGTCAGGCGCAGAGCTGCGGCTTCTCTCCCCAGCTGGGCACTAGGCGGGCGCACATAAATGCCCCGGTGGAGGCCATGGTGCCCGCGGGCACCGCATTGGGGACCACTGATCTATCTCCTTCCTAATGGTTCCTAAAATTCTAATAGCTTTTTTGACTGCTACTGCACACTGAGCAGATGTTTTCAGAGGACGATCCATGATAACTCCAAAATCTCTTTCTTGAGTGGTAACAGCTAATTTAGACTCCATCATTTTGTATGTATAATTAAGATTATATTTTCCAATGTTCAAATGTTTCGCATTTATCAACACCTAATTTCATCTGCCATTTTGTTGGTCAGTTACCCAGTTTTGTGAGATCCCTTTGTAACTCATCACATTCATTTTTGGATGTAGCTATCTTGAGTAATGTTGTATAATCTGCAAATTTCTTATCCCTTTTTCCAGATCATTTATGACTATATTGAAAAACACTGGTCCTAGTATTGATCCTTGGAAGAGCCTGCTATTTACCCCTCTACATTGTGCAAACTAGCCATTTATTCCCACCCTTTCCCCCCTGTCTTTAACCAGTTACTGATACATGAGAGGACCTTCCTTCTTGTCCCATGATTGCTTACTTTGCTTAAGAAGCTTTGCTGAGGGGCCATGTCAAAGGCTTTCTGAAAGTCCAAGTACACTGTATCCACTGGATCACCTTTGTTCACATGAGTCATCTAGTTTATCACATTGTCCACAATGTGATAAACAATCTATCTGTTCTGACATAACTGTAATGTTTCTGACTCTTTGACACTTTGTGGCAATTTAGAAATATAACCAACTTCTTATAGGCAGACCTGACCCCAAGCTTTTACACATTCAAACTTTGAATCACAGTCCATTCACTGGAAAGAAGAAACTAAAATGGCTAAAGCAGAAGAAACATGTGAAAAAAATCTGCTTGCCTGTTCTTTTGAAAACCCACACAAAATATGAATGTGATGTACATCTCTTATTTCTCTGGTTGAGCATATATCCTTTATTTTTTTAATCGGCACTTTGTACCTCGTATGCTAGGCCAAGCCTCTTAAAAACAGGTCCATTGGGTTTAATATAGCAGCAGTGGAACAGCAGGACATCCTCATAAAACCATGTGATTGCTCTTGTAAAAATGCGGCATACATTCTAAGGCAGTGAAGAAGCCCATTATTATTGTTACTAATGCTGAGAAAATGGTATTTCAAAGTAAAAAGAACGGAACTTTATTAATGCATAATGTCTGGTTTCCAAGTGACGGTTATTAGTGTTCTTTTCTTATTGCCTATAGTTTGTCTTTATTCATTTTCACCACTGAAATGTTATCACCCTTTCATCCTTCCCTAATTTTCCATCCTGCAAATGTTCTTAATGCTCAGCCTCAGAAGATAATAGGCAGCCTGCACTATGTTTTCAAACCAGTATGAGAAAAATTTAACCTAGAAGCAGAGAGAGGAAGAGTATTCTGAAAAGAAAGCTTTTTCGAAAATCAAAAGGAAATGTTTTGCCTTCATTTTCTTTTCAGTTAAAAAGTATGTGGTAATATCTCATTTTAGGGCTTGATTCTTTAAAGTGCTGAGCATTCCGCATCTGATCACACAAAACACTTAAGAACAGGCTTAATTTTAAGCAGGTGCATAATCCCATTGAAGTCAATGGGAGCACATACATGTTTAAAATGAAGCACATGCTTAAATGCTTTACTGGATTGGGCCACAGAGCTCAGGATCTTGCTGGCTCAAGCCTTTACTTCTGTTTTCTAATAGAGACAAGACAGAAGTACTTTCTGCATGCCATGGCATGCAGTTGCTCTTAGTGACATAGACTATCTTATTAACTTTGAGGCAACTTGGTACAAGCAGAAATTAATGGTATATAATCTAAACAGTTGTAAATCATTTTTTTTAATTCAGGTGAGAAGAGTCCTGAGAATTGTCATTATCCCTCTTTACAGTCTCTGTCATCAGTATCGGTCATTGGGTGTACTGTCACCTATCGCATTACCCATCTCATGGGGCAAGAAGTGGGTTTCTTTGAGTCTCTGGCCTAGTCTTCACTTACCGGCTGGTCCGGAGGCACGCCATCGATGTTCTGGGATCGATTTATCGCGTCTGGTTAAGACGCGATAAATCGATCCCGGATCGATCCCGGAAGTGCTCACAATCGACGCCGGTACTCCAGCTCGCCGAGAGGAGTACGCGGCGTCGACGGGGGGAGACTTCCGGCCGCGTCTGGACCGCGGTAAGTCCGGAGTAAGGTACTTCGAATTCAGCTACGTTATTAACGTAGCTGAATTTGCGTACCTTAGTCCGAAGTCCGGACTAAGTGTAGACCAGCCCTCTGTACTATGCTGATTTTGGCTGACTGATATTTAGAGCCTGGCACATAACTGTTTTCAGTGTATTCCTAAGGAATAATAGGGGAAACAGTGTCTGTGACATTTTACATTGTGCATAGCCCCAGATGTTTCTTTATTTTGGAAGACATATAAGAAGTTGATTAAGCTCATTATGTCAGGCTAGGTTTGCTTGGCAGTACACAGTAGAAGATGTTTGCAAAGGATTTACAGAAATAACTGCTAAAGTAAATGGCTCAAATTTGAATTTTAATAATGAAAAGGGAAATAAAATCATTGATTTTTTCCCCAGTGCTTACTCATTTACCCTTTTCCAGTGTATAACCTTCGATATTTTTTAAATATTCTGCGAGACACATTTTTATTCATCAAGCATCTAGACATTCATCTGCAAACCCCAACAAAAAACAGTGTGCTCGCCCTTGACATCCCTCATGTTTCTTTACTCTTACATTTTTTCTTCAAACAACTAGCTTTACACAAACACATTAATCAAAGATCATAACTCAAACAGCAGATAAGTAATTTTAACAACAGTTTTGTATTTATATCTATGTAACCCACCTGGGTCAAAGGGGCCGATTTCCATTTTGTTAACAAGCCTCTTGAAGAAAGCCACATTTGGATCTGCAGATATTTCACCACACAGTGACGCTGTTAGCAGAATCTCATCTATCCTTGCAGATTCTCAAAAGCAACCTGAGAGGTCATAGCCTTTTTCCTGGTAAGATATACACATAAAGGAAAGATTTTTCTAAAGCACACAGCACTGGCCCAACTCTGCTCCCACTGATGGGATCGATTTCAATGGGAGAAGGGCAAGGCTAATGCTGAGCGCTTTTGAAAATTCATTCCAAACTTTCCAGCCCCACAGGGCAGATATGTGGGCTAGCTAGCCAGGTCACTCAAATTTATAGAGTATGATGTCACTTACCTAAGGTCTGCTGACACTGTAGGTGGGACTATATTCTGTGTTCCACACCACAAGAACTATGCAACACAATGAAAACTGCACCCTTATTTACCAATCTATTAACCATTCATTCTAGGATCTGGCATGTTGTGAAGTTTACCAAATTTATATTTATAAAAAGCTCTTTGAGCTCCTGTGAAAGATGTGATAGAAGTATAAAATCTTTTTATTTTTATTCTACTTAATCTACCCCCTACCTTTTCTCTCAGAACCATTCAATCCGCATGGTACCTTTTTCTCAAAGACATAATAATACAAAAAATGGATAACTATTGATCCTTTTCCTCCGATTTTAACAAATGGATTACTGTCTCCTGGTCCTTCTGAAATCGTGTTGTGACACATGGCACTTTTTAATCACATGTATTAGACTCAGATTCAACAACTCATAATATTCCAAGCTGAATTTAAAAGTTGACCTTCATCTCTGACTGTGTGACAGAGGACATTTTTGGTACTTTTATTTTATTTTATTTTTTTAAAGCTCTTTTTTGTCAGGGATAAAAGATTTTAATACTGTGAAATTCACAAAGTAGCTTGGCAAAAGTGACACTTTCCCTTGTCTCGCCTCAAGTACGGAAACTTTCTTACAGTGCTAATCTTGCACATAGTCTCCTTAAACCATTTTTTGTTGTTATTAATGAGATACAAATCACATGTACTTCATCTAATTTATGCATGCACCATTTAAAAGATCTATAAGGCATTTTGTTCATGCTGTTGCCTATTAAGATAATAAAAGACAGAAAAAGTCCAAATAAATAGAAACTTTTTTCTTCTGACTTCACTCCAAGTCCATGAAGGCCATGTTTAAACCTGAAGAAAGTTGTCATTGCGTATAGTGATATTTCTAGAGGAGGTCTATTATCATTAAGTATGAATGCTATGCATTCAGATAAAAGCAGAGATGAGTCTGTTCAGTAAAGCAGACGTTTAGATTCAGTTATAAAGACTACTATCAGTCAAGTGTAATACATAGAAAAGGGTTTCAACCTAAAAAAAGCCTTAATTGCCTTTTTATATATTTTAGAATAAAAATCAGTGCCCTTTAAGAAATTAATGAACTTCAAACAGTACTGAAACTTTGCTGAGGAGGAGGTTAGTTAGCAGACCCCAATTGATTTACTCAGTAAAGTTCTTGGCTTACCATATCTGTTCATCTGGATAGTAATTCTAGCAAATTTAGCACTAGAATAGATAAGGATGTGAGGTATTGTGTTCAGACTGTTTTTTATGGTGGCATCCTTTGTTAAAGTATAAAACAAAGCTTCCACTGTGTTTGCTGTAACAATAAATATTTGGTGCCAAATGGTTCCTTCTGCATATGCAATTGAGAAGAGCATAAAGCAGCCAAAATGCCTGGAAAAAGGGGACATGAAGGTCATCGAAAGAGTTCTACTCCCATTACCCCTACCCCCCTGGAAGCAGTTCTGTGGGTGTTCCATGAGAATTGGGATCTGAATCCAGGAAAGAATGGGCAAGGGCTCAGGTTAGGTAATAGACATTCTCTGTTGCATCATTTCACCACCACCATGCACACAGCCCCTTAAATCCCCAGGACATTCTGATCCCTATTAATTATGACTCAAGCAACCAGTCCCCCCATCACACCACACACATTATTATTATTTCTTTATTATATGTATTACTGTGTCATGTAAGAGACCTAGTCATTGATCAGGACCCCACTTTGCTAGGCTAGATTTGGCAGATAAGGAAGGCAGGCTACATAACTCTTGCATGTGGTACCATGGGATCAACTAAGCACCAGGAAGTGAGTGGACCTGGCTTCTTACAGCTCTCTTTTAATCTGTGGGAAACACTTCTTCCCTGACAGTCTGATCAGATGGAAACTCCACAAGTGGGGAATACCAGATAGTGCCCTGGTGTCAGGGAGTTGGCTGTGTGCTCCAGGCTGGTACTACTGCCTACTTGTGGTACTCCGGGGCATGACACCTAATGGTGAGAGTCCAAGGGTTGATTTATCTGTCTGTTACAGCCCAAAGTAGTGTCACTCACTGCTGAGAGTCCAAAGGCCCCTCTACCTAGTGGCTACAGTTCTGGGGTAGTGTTGCCTACTGGCAAGAATTGGTGGGGTAGGGGAACCAGGGCCTACCCTACTCTACTGGGTTCCAACTCAGGGCCTTACGAAACAGGGTCATTTGCTACTGTTGCTCCAAACCCATTGTTGGTCAGACGTGGGATCCCTTCTATGCCCCTCCAACCCATCTCCACATTCTCTCCTGCGGGGCCCCTGTTAGTCGTCACTCTTGGCTCTTACGGTCAGCTGCTCGCAGCGGCTGCATTGTGAGGCTCGGTCCTAGCAGTGTGGAACTCTGGCAACTTCCCAGTAGGGTTGCCAACCCTCCTGGTTTTGCTAGGAATCTCCCGGAACCAGGCTCTATCTCCTGGAGGCTACTGAAGCCAAACTGGGAGATTTTAGGCTGCTAAAAGTCCGGCAGCTTAGTGGGGCTAAGGCAGGCTCCCTGTCTGCCCTGTCTCTGTGCCACTCCCGGAAGTGGATGGCATGTCCCTGCATCCGTGGGAATGTGCTGGCCATTTCTGGGAGCAGAATGGGGTCAGGGCAGGCAGGGAGCCTGCTTTAGCCCCACTGCACTGCTGCCCAGGAGCCGCCCAAGGTAAGTGCTGCCTGGCTGGAGCTCATACACCTTGTCCTGCACCCCTAGTCCCTGCCCCAGCCCTGAACCCTCTCCCACACCTAAACTCCTTCCCAGAGCCTGCACCTCCTCCCACCCCCAACCCCTGGCCCCAGCCCTAAGCCCTGAGCCCCTATCCGCACCCAAACTCCCTCCCAGAACCTGCACCCCGCACTCCCTTGTGCACCCCAACCCCCTTCTCCAGCCCTGAGCACCCTTCTCATCCAAACTCCCTCCCAGAGCTCGCACACCTCACCACCTCCTGCACCCCAATCCTCTGCCCCAGCCCTGAGCCCCATCCCGGAGCTCACACCCCTCCTCCCTTCCCCCAGGCCTGAGCCCTCTCCATTACCCCAAATCCCTCCCAGAGCTTGCACCCTGCACTCCTCCTGCACCCCCAACCCCCAGGCTCAGCCTGGAGCCCCCTCCTACACTCCAGACCCCTTGGCTCCAGCCCGGTGAAAGTTAGTGAGGGTGGGGAAGAGTCAGCAGTGGAGGGAGGGGGGGATGGAGTGAGTGGGGTGGGGTCTCAGAGAAGGGGTAGGGCCTTGGTGAAGGGGTGGAGTAGGGGGCTGGGCAAGGGTGTTTGGGTTTGTGTGATTAGACAGTTGGCAACCCTACTTCCCAGCAGGAGTCTGCTGTACCCGACTTCTCTCCTCCATGGTCCACCCAGACTGAGCCAAGTCATTCCTTTTAAATGCTCTTTCCACTGTAAGCATGCCCAGCAGAGGTGAGGGGGTGTGGCCTTTTGGCCTAGAGCAGCTCCTTAACCCTCATCTCACCAGTGCGGGTTTGGTACTCCCCATCACACCCGGGTTCTTAAAGTGAGATAATTGACCCAGTTCACAAAGCCAACAGCTGTGACTACTAAAAGCAGCAAAATACATTACAAGTCAACTACTATCATAACAAATACAACCTGCTTAGAGAAGTTAGCCAGAGAAGAGACATAAAGAAATGAAAGTAAAATTAATGTTAGATTTCCACATAGACAAATTTGTATTTCTCTTCCAGTATCATATGCTAGGCATTACTCACTCAAAAGTAGATGAAGCTACATGAAGTGAGGATGAATACTTTGCACCGACTTTTAGAGGCTTTGATAAGAGAAATAAGACATCTGAAAAAAAAATGATGCAAGGGATAATGCTGGCAAATAATGAAGGGCAGGGATCAGCAACCTTTGGCACACAGCCCATCAGGGAAAGCCGCTGGCGGACCAGGACGGTTTGTTTACCTGCAGTGTCCGCAGGTTCGGCCGATCGCAGCTCCCACTGGCCATGGTTCACTGTTCAGGCCAATGGGGGCTGCGGGAAATGGCAGCTAGCACATCCCTCAGTCCACGCCTGGTATTAAATGCGAATATTGATACAATGGGCATCACAGAACAATGATAACTAATGGGACATGGTAGTACCATTGTGCAAAATATATAGGGATGACAGAGTAGGTCACATTAATGGGGATGGTGTGGCACTATGTGTGGAAGAAAGCATAAAGTCAAATATAATAAAAATCTTAAATGAATCTAACAGTATCACAGAATCTCTATGGATAGAAATTTCTTGCTTGAATAATGAGTATAGCAGTAGGAATATACTAATGACCACCCAACCAGGCAGATTAGAGATTACAGAGACTACAAAAACAGAAAACCCAGAAATAATGGGAAATTTCAATTATCCCCATATTGACAGGGATCATGTCACCTCAGGATGGGATGCAGACTCCACTAATGACTGCTTCTTGGAGCATCTATTTGTGGAACTCCCAAGTGGAGAGGCAATTCTTGATTTAGTCCTAAGTGGTGCACACGATCTGGTCTAAGAGGGCAATATAGCTGAGCCACTCAAAGTTTAATTAAATTTTACATTATTGTAGGGGGGGAATACCAAAGAAACTCACCACAGTAGCATGCATTAACTTGAAAAAGGGTAACTACACAAAAATGAGGAGGTCAGTTAAGCAAAAATTAAAAGGAAAAGTCACAAGAGTGAAATGCCTGCAAACTGCATGGAAACTTAAAAAACCACCATAATAGAGGTTCAAATGATATGTATACCCCAAATAATAATAATAAACAAAACAGCAGGAGGATCAAAAATGACAGCATGGCTAAACAACAAAGAAAAATAGGTGGTTAGAGATAAAAAGACATCTTTTAAAAAAGGGAAGTCAAATCCTATTGAGGAAAAATAGAAAGGAACATAAACTCTGACATGTCAAGTGTAAAAGTATAATTAGGCAGGCCGCAAAAGAATTTGAAGAGCAA
Organism: Malaclemys terrapin pileata; assembly: GCF_027887155.1. Taxonomy (NCBI): domain Eukaryota; kingdom Metazoa; phylum Chordata; order Testudines; family Emydidae; genus Malaclemys; species Malaclemys terrapin. The sequence goes on from NC_071505.1 coordinate 33,794,735, forward strand.
CTAGCAAAAGACACAAAATTAACAGCAATTTTTTAAGTACACCAAAAACAGGACATCTGCCAAACAGTCAGTGAAGGGCCGGGATGAACGAGATGGTAACGGAGCACTCAAGGAAGAGAAGGCCATTGCGGAGAAACTAATTGAATTCTTTGTATTGGTCTTCACTGCAGAGGATGTGAGTGAGTATCCCTCATCTGAACCATTCTTTTTAGGTGACAAATCTGAGAAACGGCTCCGGTTTAAGTGTCAATAGAGGAGATTTTGGAACAAATTGATAAATTAAACTATAAGAAGTCACCAGAACCAGATGGTATTCACCCAAGAGTTCTGAAAGTGAATATGAAATTACAGAACTACTAATAATGGTGTGTTTCTTAAATCAGCCAGATGAATGGTGGATAGCTAATGTAATGTTGATTTTTAAAAAGAGCACCAGAGGCAATCCTGGCAATTACATGCCAGTAAGCCTAACTTCAGTACCAGACAAATCAGTTGAAACTGTAATAAAGAACAGAATTATCAGACACATAGATGAACACAATATGTTGGGGAAGAATCAAAAGACTTTTGTAAAGGGAAATCAAGCCTCATCAATCTGTGAGCATTCTTTGAGGGTATCAACAAATATGTGGACAAAAATGATCCAGTGGATATAGTGTACTTGGACATTCAGAAAGCCTTTGACAAGGTCCCTCACCAAAGGCTCTTATGCAAAATAAGAAGTCATGAGATAAGATGGAAGGTCATCTCATGGATCACTAACTGGTTAAAAGATAGGAAACAAAGAGTAGGAATAAATGGACAGCTTTCACAGTGGTGAGAGGTAAATAGCAGGGTCCCCCAAGAATCTGTACTGGGACCAGTCCTGTTCAACATACTCATAAATTATCTGAAAAAGGCTTCAACAGTGAGGTCGCAAAGTTTGCAGATGATACAAAATTACCCAAGGTACGTAAGTCCAAGGCAGACCATGAAGAGTTACACAGGGCTCTCACAAAACTGGGTGACTGACCAACAAAATGTCAGATGAAATTCAGTGTTGATAAATACAAAGTAATGCACATTGAAAAACATAATCCTAACTACACATAGAAAATGATGGAGTCTAAATTAGGTGTTATTACTCAAGAAAGAGTTCTTGGTGTCATCATAGTTCTCTGAAAACATCTGCTCAGTGTGCAGCTGCAGTCAAAAAAGCTATCAGAAGTTAGAAACCATAGGAAAGGATAGACAATAAGACAAAAAAATCATAATGCCACTATATAAAGCCATGGTACATGCACATTTTGAATAGCGTGTGCAGTTCTGGTCATCACATCTTAAAAAAGATATATTTGAATTGGGAAAAGTACAAAGAAGGGCAATGAAAATGATTTGTGGTATGGAACAGCTTCCAAATGAGGAGAGATTAAAAAGACTGGTACTGATCATCTTAGAAAAGAGACAACTAAGGGGGGATAGGACAGAGGTCTAAAAATCATGAATGGTGTAGAGAAAGTGAATAAGGAAGTGTTATTTACCTCTTCACATAATACAAGAACCAGGGGTCACCCAATGAAATTAATATACAGCAGGTTCAAAGCAAATATAAGGAAATATTTCTTCACACAACAGATAATCAATCTGTGGAACTCATTGCAAGGGGATCTTGTGAAGGCCAAAAGTATAACTGGATTCAAAAAAGAATTAGATAAGTTCATGGAAGATATGTCTGTTAATTCCCTTTGAAGCATCTGTCACTGGCCACTGTTGGAAGAGAGGATACTGGGCTGGAGAGACCATTGGTCTGACCCAGTATGACCAATCTTATATTTTTATGTGCTTATCTCACTTCAGCTGGATTGTATTTCTGGGGACAGCCATGCATCAGCAAAGATGCCATGGTCTTGTGCTTGAAACACAGATATAAAAATATCAAAGTTATTGGCTAACAAACTGAAGTATTGATGTGCAATGTCAGATTTTTAAAGAGAGCCCAGGTAGCTACTTAAATGCTTAGATACAAAAGGTCAGAGGATATGCCGCATCTTGAGAATTTTACAGATGTATCAACACAAATAGCTGTGGAGGCTTTACAGGTGCAGCAGTACCAATTTTCTACAGTTTCAATTACATCAGCAGAACCAACTCTCTGATGAGGTTCGGTACCTCAATATACCTCACCTTGGATGATACTAGCTACCTTGTGCAAGTTCCAAAACCCTGAGTATTAGATTGCTTTAGTCACTGAGTAAAAGTGAGTGAATAAGGATTCAAAATTTGGTATATGGTAATGAAATGATCATTGACTGCCTCATCTTTAATTTGGTGATTATTATGGTTTTTCATATAACTAACTAGCTGGAAGTGACATATCTGTATCTCAGTCTTCTGAAGTTGACTTGTTGACTTGGTGGACTCAGTCATTCTGAAATCCATTTGTGTATTCCACTTTTCTAATATCACTCTCATGATTATAGGAATAATGGGGTTTCTCTTAAATGCATTAGTGTGTCATTGATCATAGTCTGAGAGACTTATTCCTGTGCAGAAGTCCAGCTTAAGGCCTGTGTACCACCTAAGTCTCACTTAAGCCATCAAGGGGTTAAATGGGACAAAGTGGTACATAGCACTTCTACTAGCCTTCTGCATATGGGGTGAATTTCACCAGCAATGAATTATGAATACATTCCCATCACAGCACTGTGTTGATATAAGTGGACTCCAGGTTACTCCGTTCATGAATGTGAGGCTTTTTGGGCTAAAAGGACCTTGACCTCAAATGCTGAACACAATCGCCTCTGAGCCTAATACTAACTCTCTGTAGGAAGCAATAATCTCCCTGCTCTAGTGGAAAAGTTCCCAAGCATATCCCTGGCTTGCATCCCAAATGTCTTTTTAAGATTACATAGCCACCTAAAGAGTGCTCCTCAAAATAACGAGCGATATCAATAAATAAATAAATAAAATCACAAGACTGCAGAACTTCAGAAAATGCTAATGTGTTTACAGAGACTTTCTTTTCTGGCTATTGTTTCTGAACACTGTGACAGATATTTTGCTGATGCTTCCTATTCTCAGGAGTCTGTCAAACCCAATTAAAAATTGCATTTTGGTACTCCCTGTACATTGCAGTGGTAGATTGCTGTGGAGATAGTATGCTACCTTCTCTGTGCTATCAGTAATCCTGCTGTGTTTACCCTCTGCCTCCTCCACAAACAAACATACAAACAAAAAAGAAGGGAATAAAAATTCTTCCTGCTTGCATTCTGTATGTGCCAACATCTTGTTAAACAGCTTGGGTTTTGAAATGTAAAACACTTAGACTGACCTCACAAAATAGCCACTAAAATTTTCCCTGACTCTTCCTCTCTCCAAATATTAGACTTTTTTTACTGCTTTCTACATAGGTCAGTACTCTATAGATGTTTAGTGCCCCAGTCACTTTGAAATCAACAGGAGTTGGGATGCTCAGCACTAGAGCAGTGTGAATAATGGACACTGGTTTCTTGGCAATTCTGAAAAATTGGGGGAAAAAATCATTTCAGGTGAAATTGAAAACAATTTTTTTCAAAAATTTCAGCAATTCAAAGAGAAAATAAATAATTTTAGGTCAAATGAAATGTTTTAGTTGACCCAAAATTAAATGTTTCAGTTTGATTTTTATTTTTTTTATTCCTATTAAAACAAAATTTAAGGAATTTTGTATCAAAAATTTGAAACATTTCATTTAGAAAAAGTTGAAATGAAAGGATTTTCAAAATACGTTGGTGTTGCTGAATCTTCATTTCATGCTGGAAAAAAAAAAAGTTTTTCGTGATGTTTTGCCCTGCTCTACTCAGCGCTTCTCAGGAAGCGCTAGCTAATTCCTTGGCTACTGTTTCTGCTTGTGTTGCAGCTGTAATTATATTGCTGTGTTGAGCGCCATAACTTAGCTGTAAAAATTCTCTTTGTGTTGAAATAAAGCACATTCGGGGCCAGATCCACACCCTCCCCCCCCCCCATTAAAGTTAATGGAACGACTGGTCCATGAATTCCATGAATTCTCTTGGAGGATAATGGAAGTTTCATGCCACGAGAGGATGTGGAGTCTGGATAAAGGTCTCCAGTCCCAGTGCTGATCATTCTAACCAATTTTAGGTTAGTTCTCCATTTTATTTATCTCAATTCTTAAAACATAAAAAGTGCCTTTCAGGAAGGTCTTTCCATTTAACAGTCTTTAATGGTTCAAAACCTACAAGGGTGGGAGACTGAAAGTAGGGGATTTAGGAGCACAACCCCTACTCCCACTGACTTGTAATGGGAGTCGGGGACCCAACTCCTGTAAGCCCCTTTAAAAATCCCAACCCTAAACCACAAAAATATGTGCAGTAATTTTAAAAATCCCTCAATGTAACCACTAATCCCAGTCAAACAATACAAAGCTCTCCCTCCCTCCACAAAAGCCTGGAAAAAGGAATGGGCCTTGAAACATGGCTTGAAGAGCAACAGAATCAGACTATTTCAGACCAAGAAAGGGAGTGGCTTCCAAGTCCTGAGCCCTCAAAGAACATTATGGCACCATTCCATTCTTTCCCTATAAAACTGACACTGTTCTGGCTTGAGAGCGTCTGCTCTCTCTGACTGTAGGGCTTGGGGAGAGAGGCAGGACAAGACATTTATATTCTAAAACCAACATATAGTTAGCCATTTTAATAAATAAAACAAAACCCCAAAACCATGGGCCATATCCTCACGTGGTAAGTTAGCAAAGATCTGTGGACTTCAGTGCAGCTCTGCTGATTAACAAAAATGACTGGGTTTTTTTTTAAATTCATATTGGTAGCTGTAGCGGGGTGCTCACCCCCCTCCTGCCTGGAGGGGTTAAAACAGCCCTGAAGAGGGCTGCAGTTGGGAAAAGGAAAGGCTGATTGGGGAAGCAGCCACAGCTGAGGCCATGGCTGGCCCTATAAGAGGGCTGAGGGCCAGAGACAAGACACACTCTCTCTCTAGCTTATAAGAGAGAAGGACTTGGCTGCCTGGGAAGCTGAGGAGGGTACCTAGGGTGGACCAGTGCTAGGGAAGGGCAGAGGGAGCAGGGGAGCTCTAGCCTAGCAAAGCCAAGCCAAGCCCCAGGCTGCAGGCCAAGCTAAGGGCCCAAAAGAGGGTACTAGGGCTGTAGAGGGGCAGCCCAGATATAGGCAGAGGCAGCTGGTCTGACACCCTTTGCCGATGATAAGTGTCTGCCCCAGGAAGTGGGGGCTAGACGATGACTGGCAGTAGCCACTGAGGCAAGGTGGGGATGGGGGTTAGGGGTTCCACTGAATGGGGAGACCCACATTGTGGGTTACTGGGGGGGCAGAACCCTGACATAGAAGGGCACTGGGCTCTGGGAGGGACTTGGGGGGCCATCCTGCAGAGGATGCTCTGTGCTGAAAGTGCTAATTCCCGAGATGACCAGCAGGAGGCGCCGCACCACAGTGCTCCTAAAATTCCAAGTGGGATTTGTTGTAACATAAATGTTATTCACTCTATTACAGGATACTGGAGGCCATGCTCCATTGGAGCTTATGAAATGAAGTTTACAATGGCTGTGGATTTGGATATGTACCCAAGTAGAGTTATTACTGACCAATAATAATAAATAATAATGTGGAGGTATTTTCCTACCTTAATATTTAATTTGTTCACTGTGTTTATATTAGCACTTGGAGATTTTTTAAAACTGAAATTGTTCCCTTTCTTAATAGTCTTCTCCCCATTCTGTTACTGTAAAGTTGTTCCTGAGTGCTGAGGCCACTAGCACAGGAATATTTTTTTTATGGAAAAACAGCAGTGATACATACAAGAATATGCATAATGGGTCTGGCTGACCACTGTGTTACACTGCTCTTATGCCATTGAATTTCTGTGATTGATTCCAGTATAGACACAAAACTGGACAAATGTAATATTAGATTGGTGGAGCAAATTTGTGCCCTTAAGTACAACCATTCTAGAACCTCAAGTAGAACCACTCTAGAACCATTGTTTGGGTTAATATATAACAACCTCAATATTTCAGAATGCATCTCAAAGTCCAATATTACATTATGTTTCCATGGAGTGAGTGGTCACAGTATGTTTCTGAAATGGAATTTCATAAATCATTATTATTTATATAGTGCCTATAATGTGCTAGGCACTTTACAGACAAATTAAAAAAACAAGATCTCTACTCAAGAAAAAAAGTCAATGTACTTTAAAATGTTGTGCTTATATAATATCTCACTTGGGAATGTCTCAGCCAAGATATGCTTGATATATCCAAATTCTGTACCAGGAGAGAGAGCGAGAGAGAGAGACTGCAGAGGGTAACTTACAAACAATGAACCCCTTAATATGGTATTCCTCTAATTCTGCATGTATAATGAATAGTGCTGAATCAGGATTTCTAATGATTAGCGTTAACAGAGATCACTCAGTGATGTCTGTAGACCCCCACAGTCACTCTTTGATTGACACAAGATTTTAAAGTACTTTGTAGAATGTGCTCCTTAAAAATATTAGACAATGCAATGGCAGAATCCAAAGGCAAAGTACCTAAATGTAGTTGTGTCATAGCCTTAGTTTGTTTTCCATCTGGCATTATATGATGCTTGATTAATTCTTTACCCACCTGTTGAAATTAATCACTGAAGTAAAAAATCAATAGATCCAGATAAGAGAGAATGAGTCATTGTCCCCCCCCCCAAAACTTCAATTTCCTTTGTGCCCATAAAATTGGCAGCCACAATCTGGACTTTTTATTCCAAACAAACTTCCTGAACATTTGATTTTACTCTTTAATGACTAGCAGCTGGGACAGTACAGAAATTGTCTGGAAAAGATACAAAGCCTTTGGCAAGAATTTATCTTGAAAAGGGTATTCTGCCAGGTATAAGAAAACAAAAAGGAGAAACTGCTATTTAGTTGTGCCTGATTTAATACCACTAATTATTTTAGGAAAGTTAGGCCAGTACATGTCAGGAAAGTTTTGTGAAACATTAATTCCTAAATATCTCATTCTTAGAAAACCACAGAATCCATAATTCTGAAAAATCTTGGATCCAACCCTGTGATTAAAGTGTTTAATCTTGTCCATTTGAAGTGTGAAAGTCATACATGTCTTGTTTTCCAAAAGTAATCCTTTATTAGCCCAACATTTTCTCATGTTTCCACTCCGTCACTGGTTGGTGACAACTGAAAGAAGGAGAATATTGTTGACTAACTGAGAGAGATCTTCTATGTCCAGTCACCAGTCAAAATCCTATATACATGTTTTAAAATTGTTTGCTAATAGTTCTCTTTTTGCTGCAAAAAAGGTGAAAGACAGGAGATGTGTCTATTTCTACTGAATTTTTGGGAAAGCTAGCTCTTAATTCTAACTGAGGGTAAACATGGGACCTAATTATAGTGATCATCTCTGAAAATTTCTTGAGAAACCAAGTCTCAGGAAATTCCCACGAGACTTCTGGGTATCAAAAGCTACCACAGCTATTTGTGTATCTTAGCTCTGAGTTAAACAGGTCAAATTCAGAAGCCTCACTATCAGCTGAGTTTTATTCTGCAATAAAAGCTTGTTGCGTGCAGATTCAGATATACATGCAGAGTCACCTGAAAGTATCACTGCCAAGGTAGGGAACAATATTGTACCCAGCATATGCATTACCTTGAGTTTCTTCAAGTTATTGCATGTGCGGGCACTACATGTGTAGGTGACTTTTACTGCAAAGGCCCCGGGCAGACATCAATTACATTGGCTTAGAATGCTGATGTCAGACAACTTGGCCAATAGGATGAAGAAAACAGGTTACTATGTATTTTTAAAAGACTACCTTGTTTTCCAATATCTTTTTACTGCTAACATTAATTATAATGTTTATATAAAAGTATTTATAATTCTATTTATATAAAGGTAAGGCCACTAAAAATTGATATTCACCACACTATGGTATATACCTTTACTGTGGAATCTGCAGTATTACCCCTGTGAGTAGATTGGGAATTAGTGCAAATACCATGAAAAAATGTCTAATTTTTAGTAACGTCTATTGTAGTGTCAGAAACATATATGGTGCTTTATAAAACATAGAACTAGACACTCTACCTGTTTTGAAGATCATATTGTTTAAACAGCTACAAGCTTGGACAAGACAAACAAAGTTAAGACCTGGGAAAACATTGAAGGTAAGGGAGGATTCAGCAAAGATTACTGGTGCGGAGAACAAGATACAGTAGAAGCATATTTGAAATAAATGGGTTTTAACAAGCAATTTGAAGGCAAAGAGAGGGTACTTGACATAGGAAGTAGACTACTGCAAGCACTGAGGGGGGAACAGGAAACCCTTCAGCCAGAAGGTTAACACCAAAAAGGGCTGGGTTCAGTATATCTACAGTCCATTCTGAATAACTAAACCATTTATGCATCCACTCACAATCCTGGGAAAATTAAATGCACCCTCCCTAGGTGTCCTTAACAGGCAGAACTTCCCCACTTGCCTGCACTTGAGACTGTGCAAACAAGGGAATCTCTATTAGGGGAAAGGAAACACAGTCAGAAACTTGGGGAAATACAACAATAGAATATATATGCAAATAAGCATTAAATATCTCCCTATTTCCAGTACCTTTGGCAGTAGTCCATCTAACTCCTTCCACTAGTGAGACTGTCCTGTAGAATTGTCCCTTTACCTCACCATCTCACTCATCTACCAAACACTACTCACATTTGGCTCAGTGACTAGCGGTGGTCCTATGTGTCTCTTTGTGGGTCTGTCCCCAGCTTACCACCTCCTAGTGATTCAGCTTTATTAAGGTGCTGTGCAGGTAGGAACTATCTGGATTCCCCTTAGCTGTGCTGCTGTCTTCTGCACTGTCTCTTGCTATGAACTTGTTCGAGATGGGTCTCTCAGCAAAGCCCTCCGTTGGCATTGTCTCTGGCTGTGGCATTCTCTGGGCCATCTCTCACAGTGAATGCCTGCTTCTGCATCATCTCTCATTGTGGAGTCCTCAGTCTGCACTGTCAATTGCTGAGAAGTCCTTTGAGTTGACTCTTACAGCAAAATCATTGGTTTGCATTGTGTCTTGCATTGAAGTCCCCACAGGAGGGGATTCAAAAATACTTAGGACACATAAGCAGGGGCTTGCCTTCTTGGAAATGAACTCTTGCCACAAGATCAGAGTTCTTTCCCCTCACTGAGCCTCTTTGGGAACTCACTACCACCCAAAATCAAATTACATGTATAGTTATGGTGACTTCCTAAGGGTATGTCTACACTACAAAATTAGGTCGATTTTATAGAGGTCGATTTTACAAATTGATTTTATACAGTCGATTGCAAGCACATTAAGTCGGCGGAGTGCATCCTCACTATTGTGGCTATCATTGACTTACGGAGTGGTGCACTGTGAATAGCTATCCCACAGTTCCCGCAGTCTTCGCCGCCCACTGGAATTCTGGGTTAAGCTCCCAATGCCTGATGGGGGGGGACATTGTTGCAGGTTGTTTCATGCCTTTTTTCCGTGCAGATGCCGTACCATGGCAAGCATGAAGCCTGCTCAGCTCACCATCACCTCTGCTATTGTGTCCTGGGTGCTGCTGTCAGCAGACGGTACAGTAGGACTGCTAACTGTCGTCATCCACCGCTCTTCTGGTGCCATGAATCCATCTCACAGGTTCTCTCGTCGTTCTGTATAAATATCTCGTGGCATCCCTCGTCAGCCACCACTTCCGCTGCAACTCTGCTCTCCTACAGATGCCATACCACTGCAAGCATGGAGCCCACTCAGCTCACCGCTACTGCTGTGAGCATTGTAAACACCTTGTGCATTATCCTGCAGTATGTGCAGAACCTGCAAAAGCAGGCGAGGAGGCGATGACAGCATGATCATGATGGTGATGAGGACATGGACACAGACTTCTCTCAAAGCACGGGCCATGGAAATTTGGACATCATTGTGGTAATGGGGCAGGTTCCTGCCAAGGAATGCCAATTCTGAGCCCGGGAAACAAGCACAGACTGGTGGGACCACATAGTTGCATGTCTGGGATGATTCCCAGTGGCTGCGAAACTTTCGCATGTGTAAGGGCACTTTCATGGCACTTTGTTACTTGATTTCCCCTGCCCTGAAGCACATGAGAACCAAGATGAGAGCAGCCCTCACAGTTGAGAAGCGAGTGGCGATAGCCCTGTGGAAGCTTGCAATGCCAGACAGCTACTGGTCAGTCGGGAATCAATTTGGAGTGGGTAAATCTACTGTGGGGGTTGCTGTGATCCAAGTAGCCAATGCAATCACTGAGCTGCTGCTATCAAGGGTAGTGTCTCTGGGAAATGTGAAGGTCATAGTGGATGGCTTTGCTGCAATGGGGTTCCCTAACTGTGGTAAGGCAATAGACGGAATGCATATACCTATCTTGGGACTGGACCACCTTGGCAGCCAGTACGTAAACTACAAGGGGTACTTTTCAATGGTGCTGCAAGCACCGGTGGATCACAAGGAACATTTCACCAACATCAATGTGGGATGTCTGGGAAAGGTGCATGATGCTCACATTTTCAGGAACTCTGGTCTGTTTGAACAGCTGCAGGAAGGAACTTACTTCCCAGACCAGAAAATTACCATTGTGGATGTTGAAATACCTTTAGTTATCTTTGGGGACCCAGCCTACCCCTTAATGCCATGGCTCATGAAGCCATACACAGGCAGCCTGGACAGTATAGAATCATAAAATATCAGGGTTGGAAGGGACCTCGGGAGGTCATCTAGTCCAACCCCCTGCTCAAAGCAAGACCAATTCCCAACTAGTAGTAAGGAGCAGTTCAACTATAGGCTGAGTAAGTACAGAATGGTGGTAGAATGTACATTTGGAAGTTTAAAAGCTCGCTGGCACAGTTTACTGACTAGATTAGACCTCAGCAAAACCAATATTCCCATTGTTATTACTGCTTGCTGTGTGCTCCACAATATCTGTGAGAGTAAGGGGGAGACGTTTATGGCGGGGTGGGAGGTTGAGGCAAATCACCTGGCTGATGATTACATGCAGCTAGACACCAGGGCGATTAGAAGAGCACAGCTGCATGCCCTGCGCATTAGAAGCTTTGAAAACCAGTTTCATGACTGGCCAGTCTACGGTGTGACTGTTCTGTTTGTTTCTCCTTGATGAAAACCCGTCCCCTTGGTTGATTCTACTTCCCTGTAAGCCAACCGACCTCCCCTCTTCGATCACCGCTTTCAGAGGCAATAAAGTCTTTGTTGTTTCAAAATCATGCATTCTTTATTAATTCAACTCACAAGTAGGGGGAAAACTGACAAGGTAGCCCAGGAGGGGTGGCTGAGGAGGGAAGCACTGGGTGGGGTGGTGGATGATGGGAGGAGGGAAGGACAAGGCCACACTACAGTTCATTAGTGAATGCCAGCCTTCTGTTGCTTGGGCAATCCTCTGGGGTGGAGTGGCTGAGTGCTTGTAGCCTCCCCCCCCCCCGCATTTTTGGGCGTCTGGGTGAGGAGGGTATGTAACATGGGGAGGAGGGCAAGCAGTTATACAGGGGCTGCAGCGGCGGTCTGTGCTCCTGCTGCCTTTCTGCAGCTCCACCAGACACCTGAGCATGTCAGTTTGCTCCCGCATTAGCCTCAGCATTGCATCCTCTCTCCTCTCATCGTACTCCTCCCTCCTCTCAGCGCGTTCATTTAACACTTTCCTGGACTCTGCCATTGTTTGCCTCCATGCATTCTGCTGAGCTCTTTCAGTGCAGGAGGACTGCATGAGCTCTGAGAACGTCACCGCGAGTGCGTTTTTTCTGTGCTAGCCTCTGGGACTGAGATGATAGGGGGAGTGTAGAAACATTTGCAGCTGTGGGAGGAAAAAAAGGAAGAGTAGTATTTAAAAAGATACATTTTAGAGAACAAAGGGAAGACTATTTCACACTGAATCAAGAGATTCACATTACATAGCACATGTGCTTTTGGTATCAGGTTGCATTTTGCCTCTTCTATTGAGTGCCTGCTGGTTTGGTGGGAGACATCACACACACTTGGCTGGGTAACAGAATTCGGCTTGCAGGCAGCCATGGCAAGGCAAAGGGTTTCGGCTTCTTCAACCTTCATAACATGTGGGAATGATTTCAAACAGCAGCACCCTCCTTTCCCATACCAAGCAAAGCCCGTTGGGTTGGCCATTTAAAAGGAAGAGCTGCAATTTTAGGGTGAATGTGCAGTACAACCCACCCTCCATCCCCCCAATTCTCTGGGATGATTGGTTCACAACCCTTCCCCCCCAACCGCGTGGCTAGTATCCCTGTCAGCCAAACGTGAACAGCTCAGCATGAACAGGCCTCCAACCATCGCGTGGCTAACAATGGGGATGATTTCTTTTCAGCCAAAGGCAAACAGCCCAGCAGGAACAGGCACCTCTGAATGTCCCCTTAAACAAATTTCCCATATTTCAACCAGGTGACCATGAATGATATCACTCTCCTGAAGCTAACACAGAGAGACAAAGAACAGATGTTGCTTGAATGCCACCAAAGCCTAGGCCCATTCGCTGCAATGCTTTGTTCTGCAATGATTCCAGACTACTTGCTACTGGCTTGCCTCCTACCATGGAGGATGGAATAAGGCTGCCCTCCCCAGAAACCTTCTGTAAAGGCTTTTAGAATACCTCCAGGAGAGCTTCATGGAGATGTCCCTGGAGGATTTCTGCTCCATTCCCAGACACCTTAACAGACTTTTCCAGTAGCTATACTGGCCGTGAATGCATCCCAAGTCTTCAGGGCAAATTAATCATTAAACACGCTTGCTTTTAAACCCTGTATTATATTTACAAAGGTACAATCATCAGAGGTGTCTTCTCTGGCTTCATGGTCTGGGAGCCTGCCTTGGGAGGGTTGGGCGGGTATTGGCTCCAGGGTGATGAACAGTTCCTGGCTGCCAGGGAGAAGGGATTCTCCGCTTCCCTGCTGTGCACTATCCTCAACCTCCTCCTCCTCATCATCTTCCTCATCCACAAAATCCTCATCCCTGTTGCGTGAGACTCCCCCCTTGCAGGCGTCCACGGACAGTGGTAGGGTAGTGGTAGCCCCCCCCCCCCAGATTTGCATGCAGCTCATCATAGAAGCGGCATGTATGGGGCTCTGACCTGGAGCGACCATTTGCCTCCTTTGTTTTTTGATAGGCTTGCCTGAGCTCCTTAATTTTCACATGTCACTGCTGTGTGTCTCTGTGGTAGCCTCTGTCCATCATGCCCTTGGAGATTTTGGCATATATATTGGCATTTCATCATTTGGAACGAGTTCTGCCTGTATGGATTCTTCTCCCTGTACAGCAATCATTTCCAGTACCTCCCGTTCGGTCCATGCTGGAGCTCTTCTGCAATTCTGGGACTGCATGATCACCTGTGCTGATCAGCTTGCCACACTGGCCAAACAGGAAATGAAATTCAAAAGTTTCCGGGGCTTTTCCTATCTACCTGGCCAATTCATCTGAGTTGAGAGTGCTGTCCAGAGGGGTCACAATGGAGCACTCTGGGATAGCTCCCGGAGGCCAATACTGTCGAATTGCATCTGCACTCCCCCAAATTTGACCCAGCCAGGTCGACTTTAGCGCTAAATCCCTCACCGGGGAGGAGTACAGAAATCAATTTTAAGAGCCCTTTAAGTCGACAAAACAGGCTTAGTCGTGTGGACGGGTGCAAGATTAAATCGACCTAACGTTGCTAAATTCGACCTAAACTCATAGTGTAGACCAAGGGTAAGTGTCCTCAAGTTGTGGAGAGGTACTCTATGCAAATTGAGCTCTCTATTGCAGCACTTTTCCCTTTTCACCAATAGAGGGAGTAGAGATCTCTTTTCCTGAGCTTCTGGCTATCGGGCTAACAAACATGACAGAAAGTTTGAAGCAAGGAGTGGGAGCATATTAAGGGAGAAATAAAGAAAGAGGAAAGGGACAAAGGAGAATAGAACAAAATTAGAGCAAAGATGCAGGTTGTGCAGGTCCTTGAAAGTAAAAGTGAGAAGGGTCATTCAGAAACAGTAAGGCAAGAAGGCAATGAAATTTGCAGAACTCAAAGGCATGTCCTCCTACCACCATTACCCTCTGTCCTGCTCATGTTCTTTGCTGAATATATTGCCCATTATTCTGTTTTTCATCCTAAAGTCACTGAATCCTTTGAGTCCATTGTAAATAAGATTTAAGAATTACAGATGAAACCATTGAAAATCATTTCCTCTTTTACTTCCCTCTCAGAACATGATTTCTGAATTCCATGGTTGTTTTGCCAGAGCTAACTACATTACAGCACTCTCTGCCATGTGGTAGGTGCTTGGGGATTGTCATCAATTTTCACAGAGAAAATAGAAAACACTGAACTCGGGGCTTAGTAACTAAGTAAAATAAGCTTCATTGATACCATTTCCTCCTTTAAAATATTGTATTTTAATATTAAAATATTATTTTACACACACATTCAGTTAATTATTTTGAATATAAAACCATTTTAAATGATTTTCACTAACAATTTTCTATTCCTTAACTTCTTTTTAAGTAATTAATTTCTCAGTGTTTGTGGTTTCATAAAGGTAAACTGGGAGCAAGACATTTTGGAGAACAGGGTTAAAATGTTTTTTTCTTTTTTCCCTATTGATTTTTCTGCCCTGCAAGCCACAGATACTGCTATTTGGTTGCTTTTGACAGACAGATCATACAGATAGTATTCCCTCATAGGTCACAGAGTAAAAATAAATACCTGCCAGAGAAGACTAGTAATCTTTGTGTTCATATTGGTTGTTGTTCACTTTGTACTCATGAGCCTTTGATCCTTTGCACGTTGAGAGAGTGCTTGGGGCTGTTGCTTTTAGTTCAAGATTTTCAGCTAAACCTAATCAACACAGTTTACACCCAGCTGACTTCTACTGATTAAATCTGGATGGGAAGAAGTGTGCTAGCTACAACAATCCATAGCTAGAAAATAATTTGACTCCCATTCTTAACCAACATCTATTTCCCTAATCACACAATCATGCTTCTATTATTATTTATTTTTATTTCTCAGATTCTGCCATCTTGTGTAATGTATTTTACAGCTCTTTTGTTTGCTATCCTGTTGTTCAGACACTGTTTATCCTTTTCAATAATCCTTATGCTTCCCTGCTATATTTCTTTGTTATTCTTTATGTTATCAACCTCCAGTTCAGAGATTGTTATGTATTTTATTATAGCATAATATGATGCATAGTATAGAATGTTGGCCTGATTCTCCTTTCATTGTCACGTGAATAAAGCAAATAGGATTTGACCTTTAGATGGGATTGAGGTGAAGCACACAACAGCACTTGGAGCACGATACTACATTCCTTCCAAAACTTCTGTTGACTTCAGTGGGTGCATAAGAAATACAATTCAAGGTTCAACAGGAGTGCAAGTTAACTATTTAAATGAATTCAAGAGCAGGCATCCTACCAGCCTCACAGCACTAATGGTGATGGTTTTATGAAGTGGAAAGCAATGCTCTTGCTGGCAAGAACTTCCGAAAAGGGAATTATGAGGCTTACTAGAGAAAGTTTCGTTTTTTGCCTGTTTAAGATATTGACTAAACAGTACAGGGCTGATTTAGTCCTTATCCAGATAATGCTCCCATTGATTTAAGTGCAGGATCAAGCTCGTAATTTTGTTTTGGCTTAGCTTTTCTATGACTAGATGCTTTAGGACCCAGTGTAGAAGCTCTGTGTATGTGGAACTCCCAGTGAAGTCAATGGAAATTTTATACAAAGAGAACCCTTCATATGATTGATTGTGCCTGATTTGCAAGAGCCAACTCCCTTATTTGTTTTACACCTGAACATCGATTTACCCAGAATCTGACTTAGAAGTCTCTCCTCACTAATTCATTGCTGTCACTGTCCCTGTCCAGTAAAATTAGAGATCTTTTCTAAAAATATCAGCCTTTTCCTGAAGCTTTTCTAGCATCTTTGCTTGAGGTTAGCAGTCTGTTGACGGCCAATTTGCTTTTTTTCTTTAACAGAGAGCCTCCTTTAATCTCCCATTACTGAAGCTTGCAGCACATCCCATTACACTGAGGAAACCCAACCTCCTGACATCAAGAGGTTAAAGAGCTCTGTGGATAATTAACTTGAAAAGATAGAGTAGCTGTCAATTAGTCTCAGCAAACTATCACCCTGTAATGGTATCAGCTGATTCTTCAGTAGAGTCTGATAGCGATGGCCATGTTCCGTAGGGGGTAGTAATAATATTGTATATGGGGAAGGGAATGATTTTTATTCACATTTTTGAGTCTTATAGATGTACGTTTCAGAATGTCCTAAGTACCAATAGCAACTAGCTTCTGGTGCTTTTAAATCGTAGAGCTGCCTCATGGAATTAAGCGTTTTAGTGATCTTGGTTAAATAGATAGAAACCATGTAGGTTCCAAAATAGGTTCCAAGTAGGTTCTCTTGGTTGGTTTATATGCCTATGCTTGGAAAAACCCCAATTACTAGGCCATTTAAACTTGTAATATCCATGTGATATCACATACTGTAGCACTACCTCAGCCAAGCAAATCAGTCAATCTAGAACATCAGCCAATGAAAACTACTTTACATTTGTGTTCTAATGATTTTGTTTCACATTCATAACAAACTTGAATGAGTCATTTAAATCCATTCTTAATCCATTCTTTGTTATGAAATGTCTCACTTCCTTTCTGATTATCCCCGATTTTCATTTGATCTGCTTGAGCATTAGAAGATAAGAATCCATTTTCATAAAATAAAATCATATTTTAACATCATTACACCATGCTGCTTGCTGCTTTGAAATAATTTATCTAACATTAATGATATCTTTTCTTCCATGTATTATGCTTCCCTTGTGTACAACTCTGGATAATCTTGTTGTCTCAAGCATCCTAAAAATTTATTACAGAGAGGTTCTGTGTTGTTTCATATAAATGATGCATATAAACTTTGCACAATTGGTGTCATCTCAGTTTCGTTATGCAGGCAGAAGAAATAAGTAATCACACATATGAAGAAGGGATTTCATTTGTCCACATTGTTTTCCAGTTTAATTAAGTTTCTACCTCTTTAACACTAAATTATAAGCAAAACTGTGTATTACACTTTTAGAAAAAATGCATACAACTGCACTTATGCAAGACTTATTACTACAATAGGGAAACAGCTTACTATAGAGATGAAATGACATTGATAGGCAAATGTTAAGCACCTCTAAAGTCCAGGGTGTTGAGAAGTGGTGGAGGGGCAGTATACTTCATTATGCCCAGATTTTTCTAACTGACTTGGAGTCTGAGTTTTCCAAATGACTTCAGTGGAACTACTCATGCACCTAAAATTAAGCACATGCTCAAGTACTTTTCTGAACTGTGGCCATAATATATTAACATTTTAGAAGTACACTTCTTAGAAGCAGTACATGTCACAATGAAAGAAAAATAATTACTGTATCTTTACATAACTGCTCTGTGTTTCATATACTGTCCACTGTCTTGTAATTTTAATATTATGAAGAGTTTTGGGAAACCATCTGTGTGAAGGACAATATTTACAATTAAGTGGCATTGGGTTGACAGCACAAAGCAATAGAAACCACTAGTAGACTGCAATGCTACTTTTAGCAGAACACTGTAGAGTACCCACAACTGTAGAGTAAGTGCATTTTTGACTGATTACTTCCATCAGTGATTGCAATCACCCAAGTTTAGGCAAACAACCAATTTTTTATTTCTCTCCTGATGGTTCACTCCTCTCAGTTTGCCTTCTGTCTCTGATCTCTTCTTTTGCCTGGTCTGCTCCCAATTTCACACCTGAACTATTTTTCATTTGCCAAGTACCAAGTCTCCTCTTCACACGAGAATTTTAAACCCACTTCTAGAAGCCATCCCTCTTCTATTCAGCCTTAATTCCTACATTTTCTTTCCCCTGAAACATTGCCTTGTGCTTTGTCTCATATTTATATTTAGAGTTGAAGTGCTAGATTAGTGGTCCTCAAGGTGTTCCTTACTGGGAATGACTCCCATCTAGCTGCGATCCAGCTGAGACACTGCCCCTGTCACAGTTCTTGAAACAATTGCACCTCTTTGTGGATTCCTTCAGACACCCCACTCAGGACTCTGACCTCTAGCATCACTTTTTTTTCTTGGCAGGAGCATGCAATCCATCCCTTCAGAACAGGGGTTTTGGCTGCAGACTGCTGCAGATCACTGTGATGATGTCAGCAGGTATGACTTTAGTTAAGTACCTGCAGTGTTGTTCTTTAAGGGGCAATGACTAAGTCAACCAATGACAAGCCAATCTTCAGAAAGCAAAGTTCATTTGATTATAACAAAAGTTACAGAGAAAACATACAGCAAAAAGAACAGTAAACAGCATGCCTCGCTTACCAGTTGTCACCCATGTTCCACATGGAAACCCTGGTAGATTCCAAAGGACTCTGGTTCCTCTGCAGAATCCATCCCTTTTGGTCACAGTCTCATGTCTGTTCTTGGATCTATGGTGAATGACCTCTCTCAAATCTGGGCAGTTTCTTTATCTGATTTACAATTCTTTCTTTGCCTCTTGAACCAGGTCAAACCAGCATATGCTATTTTCTCCAGGGGGTGAAACTCCCCCAGACTTGTTACCTGCACTAGGGATTGCATTAGTATGCCTCCTCCCTGCAATGGTTTTAGTTCCTGCAGAAAATCTTTTATTTCCTTGTGGAGCCAAGAATTCAATCACTAACTAGCGTGTATAGATACATTTAACATTTATAAAATTGATACAAAGGTCTCTGTATATTCCGTGTGTCCAAAACATCTGTAACCTCTCAGTATAATAGTCTTTGAATATTCCATGCTTGAAAGCATTCCATCCCATCATAGGCCTAATACAGCAACGTGGGAATACAGTCATCACCCTCTGACACCTGTTTGAGACCCCCAACTAGTGAGTTTTTACCCTAGGTTGAGAATCCATGCTCTAGATGATTAAAACCAGGTTTTTCTAATGTATATAAAAACTGTAACTTTAAGCCATCACCTGTATTGAGAGGTGGTGTGTATGAAGAAAGGCTCTATACATACAGCAACTCCTAGAGGCATCAAGCCCGAGCCAAGCACAATGGGATAACTGGGATCACTGAAGTAGTGTGTGAGGTGCAAGGTATGCTCCCTGTGTCCTTGCCAAGCTCCACTTCACTACGTATGATTTCTAGTCCTGATGTCTGCTTTAGCCTGTCCTGGTCCTTCCACGGTGTGGAAATTTACTGCAGTGCAGAAGAATAGCACAAGGTTATTCACTTATCCTATTTTGGAGGCTTAAGTGATTCACAAGCTTTGTGCTGCTTGAGTAAATTTCACCCTGTTAGTGCAAGAAAATAGATTGTGAAGGAGATAAATTGGGAGAGAGGCAGAGGGAAGGCTTGTACCATACCACCCATGGGTACCTATTACACTGTAAGATCCTAAAAATCATGTGGTTAGAGTGCTAGTCTGGGATTTGGGTCACCTAGTCTCTTTGTGCCTCAGTGCCTCCTCTGTAAAATGGGTCTAATAACTTCCGTACCTCACAGCCTCACAGGAATGTAATGAGGATGAATAAAGATTGTGAGGTGATAAGATATGACAGTGATGTGGTTGTCTGGCTATGCCGAAAGAATGACAGGAGACATTAGATATGGGTTTAATTAGGCTGCAATTTTATTATTAGACAGATGTCTGGGACTAACTCAGCAGATAAAATGTGTGCAGTGCAGGTGCAAAA
Organism: Malaclemys terrapin pileata; assembly: GCF_027887155.1. Taxonomy (NCBI): domain Eukaryota; kingdom Metazoa; phylum Chordata; order Testudines; family Emydidae; genus Malaclemys; species Malaclemys terrapin. Next base: position 33,814,468 of record NC_071505.1, read on the forward strand.
TTTATGTCCCTCCAGCAGATTCCCTGCTGGGACCTTACCAATTCCAGCCATTTCTTTTCTTTTCTTTGTTTTTTTTTGGGGGGGAGGGGGGGGGGCTTCCACAGCTCCCCCCTATTTATCCAGGTCCCTCCAGCAATTCCCTTGCCAGGACCTTACCACTTCAAGCCAATACCGGGGGTGGGGGAGGGGGGGAAAAGAGGGCTTTCACCAGCTTCCCCTCCCCCACTCCCTTTCATCCAGGTCCCTCCAGCAATTCCCTTGCCGGGACCTTACCAACCATGCCCACTCGTAGGAAGGATTAAGGTGGACTATAATGGTGGGGGGGTTGGCTCCCTGCTGTACCAATCATAGGAGTCCCCAACTGCCCCCGGCTTGCTCAATTACCAAGCACCTCTCCTTAATTCCTTTTCCAAGCCATTTTTTCATTCTTTTGTGCCTTAATTTATGGAGGACCTGCACTGAACATCCGCCACAAGGAGATGCCAGCCATTAGCTTGGCTGCCTCCTCCCCACACCCAGCCGGGTTCCCAGACATCTCCAAATGACCTTTTGCCTAGAAGCCCTGCTGGGGATAAAGGACCCATTGTTCCATGTGTGATTGTTGAGGGGCACCAGCAGCTGCATTGTCCTTGACCCAATACTGCAACAATCGCCCTCCACGGAGGGCTGCATAGGCAACCCATTCTCTGGATCCTTGAATTGACAAGACTCCTTAAAAGAAAACAAAATAAACAACTTCTGCAGGTCACATCACATTCCGAAGTTCCAGAAAGCCCGTGGCATGTGCTGGGGTTCACCGCTAGCTCCTGTTGCAAGCTCAAGAAATCTGTGAAACTGGAAATGAGAAAAGGCGTCTGCTATGCCATTATCCATGCCCGGCACATGCTTGGAAGAAAAATAGATGCTGAAGGTTAAGCATTGTAGAACAAATGCCCTTCCCAACTTCATAACCCTGTGTGATCTGGAAGTTTGACTATTGATAACCTGTACCACTGCAATGTTGTCGTGCCAGAAGCGCACACTTATATTAGCCAGCTCTGAGCCCCAAATGAGCACTTGTCATAACTATAAAGGGAAGGGTAACAGCTGTCCTGTGTACAGTACTATAAAATCCCTCCTGGCCAGAGACTCCAAAATCCTTTTCCCTGTAAAGGGTTAAGAAGCTCAGGTAACGTGGCTGGCATCTGACCTAAAGGACCAATAAGGGGACAAGATACTTTCAAATCTTGGTGGGGGGAAGGCTTTGGTTTGTGCTCTTTGTTTGGGAGTTCGTTCACTCTTGGGATTGAGAGGGACCAGACATCAATCCAGGTTCTCCACATCTTTCTAAACAAGTCTCTCCTATTTCAAACTTGTAAGTAAATAGCCAGGCAAGGCGTGTTAGTTTTCCTTTGTTTTCTCAACTTGTAAATGTACCTTTTACTAGAGTGTTTATCTCTGTTTGCTGTACTTTGAACCTGAGACTGGGGGGGGGGGGGGGGGGGTCCTCTGAGCTCTTTAAGTTTGATTTCCCTGTAAAGTTATTTTCGATCCTGATTTTACAGAGATGATTTTTACCTTTTTCTTTAATTAAAAGCCTTCTTTTTAATAACCTGATTGATTGTTCCTTGTTTTTAGATCCCAGGGGGGTTGGAACTGTATTCACCAGGAGTTGGTGGGAGAAGGAGGGGGAATAGTTCATTTCTCCCTGCTTTAAGATCCAAGGGGTTTGGATCTGTATTCACCAGGGAATTGGTGAAGAGTTTCTCAAGGCTTCCCAGGGAAGGCAATCCATTTGGGAATGGTGGCAGCGGACCAGATCTAAGCTGGTAGTTAAGCTTAGAAGTCTTCATGCAGGCCCCCACATTTGTACCCTAAAGTTCAAAGTGGGGAAGCAGCCTTGACAGCACTGCAACTAAAATGGGGAAAAAATTCCAAGAAGGTCATGTCATGCAGAACCCCATTTTGCGTCCAGGTGGTGGGGCATTTTGTGGACACCATTTGCCTTGCCCAAAACCTGCACCCATGGCCACATCTGAGTGGGTTTTTAACCCCCTTTGTAATAACCATTGCTTCCTCCACAATGATACCCCATTAAGTTGACTCAGAAAATTTTTCCATACCCTCAAGTGTTCCTTCATATGACTAGTGACTGGTATGTAATGGTGTGGCCTGGCTATGCCAGCCATTGCCAGCCAGGCACAAAATGGGGCAACAACTCTGCAAGCAAAGTTCAGGTGCCCCAGAATAGATTGCAGGTCTTGTAGCTTGAGTGTTCTTATTTTAAGCCCCCAGTGCTTTCTGGAGCAACCCTGATAGCTCCTGCAGTTTATCCTGAGGGAGCCGAGATATGCCCTCCCTGGTGTTCAGCTGAATGCCCAGGTAGGTCAATGTAGTGGAAGGGCCTTGTTTTCTCCTTTGCTAGGGGGTCCCCCAACTATTTAGCCAGGGCCTGAAATGTGTCCATCTGCAACAAAAATTATGCAAATAATGAACTACTTGGTTTAGTCCCACTGACCGCACCACTGCCCAGTGCAACATTGTACTGAATTTCTGAAAAGCTGCACAGGATATTGAACAACCCATAGGCATAGCCTTGTCGAAATATAATTGCCAGAAGTAGTCATCTCGCAAATATGCCTGTATCTACAGGAGTTGCGAAGACAACTACCATCATTAAATGCTCAGCAAATACTATTACGTGCCTAGCACCCTTGATGTCATCCACTGCAACCATAGTGTGTGATGCCACGTTATCCCAGTTTGTGTTGCTGCCCTTAATTGAAACTGCTAATTATAATTAAACCAGGACATGCCCCCCAAACATATTGTGTGCCCGCCTAATTATATTCGTATACTTAACCAAGGCAGGGCTCCTGTGTGGGTAGGCCTGTACTATAACACCCGCATAGATGAGGAAGGCAGCCTCCCAATTTTCTTATGTTTTAGGGACCCTTGGCCTATTGGGCAGTTTGCTGTTTTGCTTGCCTTGCCCACGTTTACTGTCTGTCACGCCTCCCTGTGCACTAGGGATAATATATTTATGTATTTGCCTCTCAGGATTTTATATTTAGTTGTACTCAGTAGGTGAACTCCCATTGGGTCAGCCACGCCAGCATAACTGTACTCAGGACTGCATGAAGGATGTTCCACAGACTTCCCCCCGGGAGTCTCTACTCTGTCCCACGAGGTTACATGCCCTGATGGCCGATGAGTCCCCATGTGCCCAGGAGCTTTGTTTCCAACACGGACTTCGCTACCTTTGCCGACGGCCTGCCCCTGTTCTTCTGCCCAAACTTGACCCTGTGCAGACTCTGCACACCTAGCTGCCTGAAGCTGCTGTAGTAAATTCAAATTATCATGCAGCAGTTTTGTAATACCATCAGTGCCCACACTGAAGGTGCAGCTTCTGGACCTCCCACTCCTGTGCCCAGAGTACTTACTACCCCAATAGGCTGACTGCTGTCCCCCTCAGGTGAAGTCACTGAGTGACTGGTTGAGCATGGTCCCTGCACCTGGAAGTGACTCCTGCAACTGCCACCACTTGCCAGGATGGATATCGCCTCTGCCACCCATGCCCCCAACCTCTGTGTGGTTCAGATCACACTCACCCCTGGGATCAGTATTACCGCTATCCCTTATGTTCGGTGGAAAAGAACATCCTGGTTATAGGGGACCTTGTGCCCTTTGGAAGCTCTGTAATACTGTGGAGAAAACCTCAGAAACAACTTCACTGACCATTTGCTGCATAGCTCCGCTGACTACCCCATTAATGCACACAGCCTGCCCACCTGCATGCGTGGACGGTTCCTTTCGGTCATTTCCCTTCCTCAGTCCATGAGGCTGCCCTGGGTTATGCCTTGGGTTATTAAACACACCACCCTGGGCATTAACAGCCCCTGTACTTCTGAGCCCCCCTTGTCCCTGCTGCAATACTGTCTGCCTTGGGTCCCCTTCTAGCCCTTGATCTCCATTGGGACTGCCTTGCGCTGCCGCTGCAGCAACCTGAGCCTGAAAGAATTGCAGCCTGATACAGCCACTTGCAGCAGGGCTAGTACATGAAACAGTTAAATTCCCTTGCCTTCCCCTCCCCCCTCAACCAAAGCACCTTGATTGTTTCAGATGCTGAAACTAGCCTCCCTTGCATTGCAAATTCACCCTCCTAGCTTGCAGCTTCTAGGCTGCCTGGGGGTAGAAGTACCTGGGGCAGGGGGATGCTAGTTCCCCTTCTTTCCACTGTCCCTCTTCTGTGTAATTTGCCTCTGCCTGCCCTTCCCTGTCTCTGGGGCCAAAGAGGTAATAGCCCCCTGTTTTCCCAAGCTCACCCTTCTCTGTGCCACTGGATCCATGCTGCTTCCAATGCGGTTTGCTGCTTTTCTGGAGCCATGCTACTTCCTTCACATGCTGGCTTCCACCTGGTCAGGCAGCAAGCCATGCACAGGAGCCTCCGTGCCTGCTGCCCAGACTGTTCTGAGTGGAGAAGGGAGGGGCCAGCCCCAGCTGACCTTTTTAAACCCCTCATTCCTAGGTGGTGAGTCATCCACCACACTGACTGGTCTTTCAGCAGCTTTACATTTCCCCAATGGCGGCTCCAGGCACCAGCGCTCCAAGCACGTGCCTAGGGCAGCAAGCTGTGGGGGGGCGGCCTGCTGGTCCCTGCGAGGGCGGCAGTCAGGCAGCCTTTGGCGGCTTGCTTGCGGGAGGTCCGCCGGTCCCGTGGATTTGGTGGCAATTCAGCGGCGGGTACGCTGAAGCCATGGGACCTCCAGCAGGCATGCCGCCGAAGGCAGCCTGCCTGCTGTGCTTGGGGCGGCAAAAAAGCTAGAGCTACCCCTGCATCTCCCCTCCTTCCCCAAGCCAGAAAGCATTGCGTTCTTCTCCTGGACAGTCAGACACACTTCTCCCTGCTTAAGTGCAAGGTGGTGAGCCTTATAAATACCTTACATAGACATGTTTCTGAGGTGCCATTTAATCTTTGGCTAGAGCTGGTTGGAACATTTTTGACAAAGCACTTTTTCATCTAAATATGCTGTTTCCTAGAAGCTGAAATCTTTCACAGAAATGTGTCATTTTAAACAAAGTTTTCAACATGAATGTTTCTGAAGTCCAGAGTAGACTCTCTGGTCACTTCTGGGGGGAGTGGTGGAGGAGAGAGAGAGAGAGAGAGATGGGGGGTGGGGAGAGCGCGCGCGAGAGAGAGATGACGTGAAAACCTAACCTTTTCAGTCTGAAAATGGATGTTTCAACACAATTCCAATTTGTGAAAACAAAATTCCAGTCAAAAACTGTTGTTTTTTGTTTCTTGCTGGAATGAAAACAAATTTAAAATGGACACTTCAAAACTTGCCATGGAAGTGAATTGTCATTCCCTGGCCATCTCTATCTATGGTACTACTGTATATAAGGGCTGATTTTGTCATCTTTATGTTGAGCAGTACCTTCTTCCATGTGTAGTCCATTGAAATCAATGAGTCTACTTGCACAGTAAGGTGCTATTCAATCTGAGTAGGGGCAGCAGAACTACTATGTTGATGAAATGAACATAATAATTAGGCTAGCAGCTGTATCCTGTGATTGCTAAAGTTGATGTTCCTTTTGCCAGTGGCTATAGTTTCTAAAGATGGGAGACTGGAGGAAAGTGTACGTGTTTTCTTACGAGTGTTCTCTTTCTGTGGCATTGGTGACAATGATGGAAAGAGTAGAGTCTGGTTCCCAGCCTCATTATTTTCATCATCTCTCGGCTCACAGAGAAATTGCTGCTGTAACGGAACGTTCTCTTGCATCTCCTTTCGAAATGTCAGCTCACTGTTTTTCTTCTTTGCTTTTTGTTAAAACATATATGAAGATAATTTTTATTATAGTAAATTTTTAATGGCTTAAATCAAATGTTTGAGGGAAAAGTGTACATCATTATTAAATCCTCAAAGATTTGCCAGTCGCTTTTTCTGTTTGCATAATAGGATAAATCTTTGTTTTAAAAATTTCTCATGAACATTAAACAATTTAAGAGAATGCATTTTAATATGCATACATATTGTGTGATTTCCCTGAAGTGACTTCCATTTGGAATTTTCACAGTTTTAATTTTAATTTTACATTTGTGTCTGAACTATGCCAAAAAATGTTTTGTGCATATTAGATGCCATGCAAAAACACATGGCTGGGGATTGGGCAGCTATATTCAGATTAAACCATGCTCCTCTTACATTGCTTTAAATTGGGGTAACTCAACTGGAGTAAATTGACTTACATTGATGCAAAATGACTGTAAGTGAGAGGGGATATTTTAAGCATTGACCTTAATGGTGCCATACTGATTTACACCAGCTGAGATCTGTCCCTTAGCTTTGTCAATGTCAAAGTAATCTTAGGCAATATATTTTTTCTTTTTATTGTTCTCTAGTGGGGTGGTCACCCCGCTCCTGCCTGAAGGGGATAAAGCAGCCCTGGAGAGGGCTGTAGCAGGGAAAGCTAGGCTGATTGGGAAAGCAGGCACAGCTGTGGTCAGCTTAATCAGGGCCCAGCTGGCCCTTATAAGAGGGTTGTAGGCCAGAAGAAAGACACTCTCTCTCTCTCTAGCTTCCTGAGAGAGAAAGACCAGGCTGCCTGGGAACTAAGAAGGGTATCTGAGGTACAGCAGTGCTGGGGAAGGGCAGAGGGAGCTGGGGAGCTTCAGCCTAGTAAAACCCCAGGCTGCAGGCCTGAAAAGGGGCCTATGGAAAGGTATTGGGGCTGCAGAGGTGCAGCCCAGAGATAGGTAAAGGCAGCAGGTCCTAACTCCCATGGCTGATGATGAGTGGTACAGACTGCAGTCTGCCCCAGTGAGCAGGGGCTAAAAGGGGACTGGCAGTAGCCACTGAGGCAAGGTGGGGATAGAGGGTGGGGGGTTCTCCTGGATGGGGAGACCCAGATTGTGGGTTACTGCTGGAGGCAGAACTCTGCTTTAAAGGGCACCGGGGTCTGGGAGGGACACAGGGGCCAGTGGCAGGTGAGACACTGGCCTGCAGCGGGTGCTCTGGGCTGGAAAGAGCTAATTCCCAAGATGGCCAGCAGGAGGTGCTGTGCTGGTGAGTAGTTGCCTCACCACATATTCAAATGCCTGATTTCTTTCCCACTGAAACTGATGACAAAATGTTCATTGGCCTTCTTGGGAGCTGGACTGGGCCTCTGGGGCTATGCTGCAGCTTCAGTACCTGCCTGCCATTGGGACGGTGAATTGATTCCATTAGCCCACAACTCCATCAGTGAACCCTTGTTACAATGCCTGATTACTTGGGTTTTCTGAGGGGAGAGTAAATTTCACTTTTTAGAATTAACTGCACTGTCCTCACTCAGTCTCCCTACCATTATGACAAATTTATGGAGATAATGAACTACTAGGGCATGTGTGACTTCAGTTTTGGAAGAACTTCCACCAAAAGGTAACACTTTTAGGAATCCTTTAGCATCTGACAGTTTCTGATACTGCAATGCCATATCAACATGTTTATCCTCTGGAAGTGGTGTAAGTGTTGGCAGAGCTCATGTTACCCAAGAGAGCCACTGACTGACAAAATATTTCCCCTACCTAAGCACCTCCGATAACCCTCTTAGGAGAAAGTTAGTTTTTCCAAAACTGCTTGGCTGATTGTTAATAATTTCCACTTTAAATGACATGCAAGTCTCTTACATGGCCGTGAAATGAACAATCCTTCCATTCATCTGATTTCAGAGTACAATGGCTGTCAACTTCAGCTCCAACTTTATGCAAATAATTCTTTTTCTCCCTTTTGACTGATGAAGTCAAATTTGCTTTTCAGAAAGTGAGTGGAACCTGGGTAGCTACTAGATACGTGGAAAATATTTGTAACAAGATGCAGAATTATTGAGAAATGTTTGGATTTTTGTAATTTCTTACAAATATGAAACCCAGCCATTCATATGGAAAATCTAGCTAATGTATGGGGATATTACAAGTAAAAACAAGAGCATTATCTACTTTTGATATAAAAGAAAAAATGCCTTCCTTGAGCAAAAAAAGGGTTTTCAGATGGAAAAATGATGAACATTTTTTCAGTTATAATTGTGCTGATGGATGTGCCCCCAAATTACAAAAAAAACAAAAACAAAAAACAGATTTGTGAGATGAACAATTGTCAGAGTAAAGATGATCCAAAGTGTAACTGCCATCTTCAAGTTTCAGATATTGAATAAACAACTTAAAATGTTTTCTTTCTTTAAAAAGGAAAAAATGCTTATTTTAAAACAAATGCTGAAGCATATTGTTATTGGCCTTCAGTCTTTGTCAGGGATGAAATACTGATAAAGATTGTTAAACTGTTCCTGGGCACAACTAATAAATGAACTTTTTTGTGCACAATTCTTAACATTTTAAGAGGATGCATAATTGGCTTTAATTTGGTGATTTCATCAATGAAAAAAGAACCATTTAATCAACGTTGCAAATAAAGAGAAGTTTGTACAAAAACAAACCACATTTCTTTGTGTGCAGACATCACAGTCACCTACAGTCAATATACAAAAAATGACATATTTATGAAGAATTGTACACCCACACACTGGTCACACCTAAAATATTACCATTCATTTGTTAAATATACTCCCAACTCTACTGACATTCCCTATTTTAAGTATGTGGATTATTTCTCAATCTAGTACAGGACATCATTTTAAATTGGAAGAAACTTTAAGTGTCATCAGTGCATGTATTAGATAGATAAACACATGATTGTATCAGGTCAGTCACCAATTGACTTACATGCTTAGGCTCAGAGTTTTCAATCTGATCTATGCATATGGAGTCCTTGAAGTCTGGCTCTGCAAGGTACAGGGATTTTGTAGGTGTGAATTACATCACAGGATTGGAACATTAATGTCTACATTCTCTTTGAGCTAGATTCTTAAAATTGGATATACTCATTCCTTGTGAGTTGCTGAGTACAGAAAAAAAAAAACTTTCAAATTTGGGATATCAGGCATTTTAATCAGATTTCAAGCATCCAAGTGCCCTTATGTGCATATTAGGAAAAACAGTTTACAAAAATGATTGTATTTATTTCTTCAGTTAAAAGGTCCAGTTGGGTTGGGGGCTTTAAAATAAAGAAATGAAGGTCATGTAAGGGAATCTATTTTATTTATTAGTTTGTAGCCAAAACAATTTCTTTACATAGCCTTATTGGGTAGGTAACTACAATATTAATATTAATGTCAATTTTACATGTCACTTACTAGCAAGTGATATGTTTACACATGGAAAATTGTATCTATGATGAATTCCATCATATCCTGATCTGAGAGTCTAGTTAGAAAATATGGATATAATTAAAGAAACCTTACCTACATTACCAATATAGAACTCCTATAAATTCTACGGAAGTACATATTCTTGTGATATTGGTATAACTTCTCTAAGAACTCATGTTTTTTAGTTCCTTTTTACTATACATGGAATAATTGTAAGCTGAAAACTTGCATTTTAATGAATAAAAGTTCAATTATTAAAATGATCCCTTTATTCATCACAGGATGTTCTTTTAAATTGAAATAATAAAAGCAAATAATGTCACATTAAAATGTTTGATCTTGGCAAAGGTGAGAGAGTATGTTGATTTCAGAGTTGACGGATATATCTACTATATATATGGCCCTGATTCTGCAAAATGATTAACTGTAATATAATCCATCAGGATTTAAGAATATGTTTAAGTGCTTTGCTGAATCAAAGCCTAAGCAAGTACACAACACTAAATAGGTTTATTAAAGGATATGTTCCAATTGTACTGCTCTTTCATTTTTAAGCTCTCAGGGGCCTGCATTAGGGAAAAGTGCAGGATGCAGTGGGGCTGCTCCCATGTACAGGAGCTACCATATTACCAGTCTTCCTCATTGTTACATTTCTGGAACCAGTGGAGAAGAAGATAAACACGCAGATGCAGAGAGAGCTAATGGAAACACAGCTTGTCTGTTGTGGTGGCTTTATTGTTCTGACTGCAAGACTGAAACCAACATGAAAATGAGGCTTTGTACTGGGGACCAGGGAGAGTACAGAGCAGAGCCGTAACTAGCTATTTTTGCACCCGAGAATATAAAATTGCGCCCCCCCATCCCCAGCCAGCGCCACCCAGCTCCCCCCCCAAAACACACACACACACAGCGCCACCCGCCCCGCGGAAACAAACCCATCTTCCACTATCCTTGCCTTCCCAAACTGCTGACTAGATAAAGCCATCAGCTCACAAGGCTGCCTAGGCTCCAGGGCCGGCTCCAGGCACCAGCTTGGCAAGCAGATGCTTGGGGCAGCCACTCCAGAGAGGGGCGGCAGGTCCAGCTATTGGGCAGCAATTCGGCGAACGGTCCCTCACTCCCGCTTGGAGCGAAGGACCTTCCACTGAATTGCTGCTGCAGATCGCGATAGCGGCTTTTTTTTTTTTTTGGCTGCTTGGGGCGGCCAAAACCCTGGAGCCGGCCCTGCTAGGCTCATCCAGACTTTCCTTACCAGGCACATTGCCACTCCCAACAGATAAACTGCTGTTCTTCTCACTACACTGAGCTACTTCTAGCAAATTACAGTTACACTTTTCAGGTTCACTTTTACAAGCTGTACTAGCCAACAATCCATCACCCATCCAAAATCTATCCTTTCCTTCCTCAGTTAAAAAGAACAGACTAACATGGCTGTTCCTCAGTTAAGGCTTTCACCTGACCATCCACTTTAATATTCTGCTGAGAAACATTTTACTGAACAATGAGATTTTTATGCTCTTGATCTAACTCCAGATTTACTTCTGAGACATTAGACAGACATTCAGAAACTTCATTTACAGACAAACAGCTCTTCTCCTCAGACAAACCTCTGGAGAAACCCTCCCCAGGCAAATCATTGCCCACAATAGACACAGGTTTGAAATCATTACTGTCTTGTGACTAAAACAACAAAGAGTCTGGTGGCACCTTAAAGACTAACAAATTTATTTGGGCATAAGCTTTCGTGAGTAAAAACCTCACTTCTTCGGATGCTGGCTACCTGGACTGAACAAAACTTTAACATTTTCCCCAATCAAAAGATCCTTAGGCAATAACTTCCTTACACCAGCTATAACTTCATGCTGAGTACCATTCCATTCAAGGTGGATTCTGGCCAAAGGCACACTTACAATAAACTCATAGAGGACTACAACATTCACACTCTGATTTGGTAAGTAATCTTCCTTTTTGACAAGATCTGCTTTAACAAGAGTGATGTTAGAAGCCATAATTTGCCCTAAACAGCTTTTACCATTGACTTTTACACTCTCTATGAATTTTTCATTACCACTCCCATACATAGCATTGGCACAAGTTATGGAGCCACCCTGTACTGAACACACAGTAACAGCATTTACATAAAAGGTGGCAGTGTTGGGGTACATTTGGTTATACCCAGAAAACTGCTCAGAGTTATATAACATACCAACATTGTTATAAACTGGACTTTCAAGAGGATACAGTTTCTGCTGTTCTTCCCTTGCTTTTTTGACTTGGAGCTGAAGTCTTTCCACTTTTGCCTTAACTTGTAGTTCCTGTAATCGAATTTCTGCCAGTCTTTGTTCATGCTCAAGTTGCAGTTTACTTGCTGCCTTTTGCATTCCAATTGCTTCTGTAGCATGAGGTAAGGGCTGTGCTCCTGCCTTCTGATTACTGGCCATTAACACCTCTCTCAGTTCTTGATTTGTAGCTTTCTTTCTAAACCTTATCACCTTTTCTGAACACAAATCTTTCAGGGCTTTTTTGTCAAGGCCCTCATATGCTCTTTGTTCATCCATTGCAACTGCTCTTTAATCAACTAAACTCTCAATCCCAAAATTCAAATTTGGATTGCGTGGGGTTCTGACCCAAAGCTTAATTGACCCAGTTCTGTGGATCCTCGCATGACTATGCCACTGTAACGATGCTGGTTCTGGCGGGACCCAACTGAGAGTATCAATTCAGGACAAATTGCTTAAAACAGAGCAGTTACAGCCCAAGGCTGGGCTTTTTCCACCTCTAAGGCAAACCAAACCAGCCAGACAAAGAGGACTTTGGTCTCACCCTACTGGCTAACCACAAGTCATAGATTCATAGATTCTAGGACTGGAAGGGACCTCGAGAGGTCATCGAGTCCAGTCCCCTGCCCGCATGGCAGGACCAAATACCGTCACACAAGCAATTCCTTTAGACACTCCAGTTTCCCAGTATCACCACCAGTGCCACTCATTATGGGGACAAATGGTTATGAAAACCAATACCCCAGTAAAAGAAAAAGGGTTCTCCCAATCTGAAAGCACCAAGCCCCAGACCCAGGCCAATATACAAACCAGATCTTACCCACAAATCACGCTGTTGCCAATCCTTTAGAATCTAAAATCTAAATGTTTATTCATAAAAGGAAAAAAATATAGATGGGAGCTAGAATTGGTTAAATGGAATCAATTACATACAGTAATGGCAAAGTTCTTGGTTCAGGCTTGTAGCAGAATAAACTGAAGGTTTAAATCAAGTCTCTGGAGTACATCCACAGTTGGAATGGGTCATTCAGTCCTTTGTTCAGAGCTTCAGTTTGTAGCAAAGTCCCTCCAGAGGTAAGAAGCAGGATTGAAGACAAGATGGAGATGAGGCATCAGCCTTTTATAATCTTTTTCAGCTGTAAGAACACCTCTTTGTTCTCATTGTGGAATATTACAGCAAAATGGAGTCTGGAGTCACATGGGCAAGTCCCTGCAAACTTTGCTGAGTTACAAGGCATATCTGCCTTCTCTCAATGGGTCAATTGTATATCTGATGGTCCTTAATAGGTCATCAAGCAGGCTAGGCAGCGCTAACACCAACTTATTTGGGATGTCACCCAGAAGCATAGCATAAGTTTGAAATACAGACAGTATAAAGCCAACCTTCATAACTTCACCTACAAAAATGATACATAAAGAGAGCATAATCATAACCAGCAAACCATAACCTTGTCTTAGACACCTCATTTGACCCTCTTTATACAAGATTTGGTGCCACTACAGGACTTTGGTTGCACCCATGTTCTATACGGTCCCAGATTATGTCAATAACGTCACAGCCAAAAAGGAAGGTTTGAGGGGTGGGGGGAAGAAACAGCACGCATAGGGTGACCAGATCACAGCAGTAAAATAGGACCCACCCCCTCCCCGCTCGGCCCCACTATCACACCCCTCTTCACCCCCTAGTCCCCTGCTGGCTTGCTGCATCCCTCCTAGTCAGTCCCCCACCCACCACTCACCTCCTTTCACCTTCTCCCTCCCCTGCCAGAAACCCCTATGCCCGCCCCTAGAACTCCTGCTGGCTCACTGCTCACCTCTTTGCCCATCCACCCCTTGCCCACTTGCTCGCCCCCAACTTGCCGCTCGCCCCCCCCTCCCAGTATAAAGCCTCATTCAAAGACCCAGGGGGTCACTATATTAATGCACACACCAGTCAATCAATGCAGTACCAAAAATTAAAATACTGAAAATGGATACCCCCCTCCATCCACCGACTCACCTCCTCATCCCCCATCCCAGTATCAGGGGCGGCAGGTTTGTAGAAATGTTGGTGGTGCCCAAAACACTCAGAACCCGCCCCCCCAAAAAAACTCTGCCTCCCACCTGCCTAAGGCTCTGCGAGGGAGTTTGGGTGGGGGGAGGAGGTCTGGGGTGCAGGCCATGGGTTGGAGCAGGGGATTGGGGTGTAGGATGGTTGAGAGGTTGGGCTCTGGGATGGAGTCTGGGTTGCAGGCTCTGGGAGGGAGTGCGGAGGGCTGGGTGCAGGCTCCGGGCTGGGGCACGGGGTGGGGGTGCAGGATGGGTGGAGGGGTGCAGGCTCTCGGAAGGAGTGCAGAGGGCTGGGTGCAGGCTCTGGGACAGAGTTTGGGGGCCAGAGAGGGGGTGATGGGTGCTGGGGGGGAGGGGACTGCCATCACATGTGGTTTCCTTCCTCCTCTGCTGCCCCCCGCCATAGCCTCACGGGGGGTGGGGGATGGGGCTGCCCCTTGCCCAGTTTGCAGGAGTGGTGGCTTGGGGGGGGGTGGGAAAGGAGCACAGATCACAGTGTAAAACACTCACCAAAGCCCCAGCAGCTGCTCAGGTGAGTGAGTTCCACTGCCGATGATCCTGTCTCCCACCGGAAGCCCCCTCAGCGTCTCCTCCAGGTGAGTGCCGGGGGAGGGGAGGGCTGCGTCTGAGAAGCACCTGTGCCTCCGTCCTCTGTTCTCCCCCTCCTGACTTGCAGCAGCCAGCTGCTCGCCCTCAGCCATCAGAGGGCCAGCTTCTCTGGTTGCCATAGAGGCAGCAGCAGCCAGGAGAGCCGCAGCTTTTGGTCCGGCAGGGACACTTGCGCCCCTCGGCTCTGAGTGCCCGAGGCAAGTGCCTCACTCACCTCGCCCTCGTTACAGCGCTGGTACAGAGCCCCCACAACATTTAAAGGAATAGGACATCACTCTCATCAGCATCTGTTTCCCTTTCTCTCTTGTTGAACTAGCAAACTAGGGATATATCGTGCGCACACAGGGAATGTTTCTGTGATGCAGAAATAATGTTATGATGATGTACTCCACACTTACTCACCTAGAGTTTGACTTTTGTGCAACTCTTTGACCACATTATAGGTCAATGAAGGATCAGACCCTTTCATGGAATTTTCAACTTTTAGCAATGTATTGGTAATACACTGACTAAAAAGAAAATTTGAGTCAGCATCTGTCTTAACAGGAGATATAGCCTGTCAGAAAGATAAATATTAAATCAGATCATACTACACACATCAATTAAATATTGCCTCTTGCCATCCTCTTAGGGTATGTCTACACTATGAAATTAAGTCAATTTTATAGAAGTCGATTTTTAGAAATTGATTTTATACAGTCGATTGTGTATGCACCACTAAGTGCATTAAGTCGGTGGAGTGCGTCTTCACTAGCGTGGCTAGCATCGACCCACAGAGCAGTGCACTGTGGGAAGCAATCCCAGAGTTCCTGCAGTCTCCACTGCCCATTGGAATTCTGGGTTAATCTCCCAATGCCTGATGGGGCAAAAACATTGTCGTGGGTGGTTTTGGGTACATGTCGTCAGTCTCCCCTCCCTCCCTCCGTGTAAGCAACTGCAGACAATCATTTCGTGCCTTTTTTCCTGGGTTACCCATGCAGATGCCATAGCACGGCAAGCATGGAGCCCGCTCAGCTCACCGCTGCTGTTGTGAGCATTGTAAACACCTCGCGCATTATCCTGCAGTATGTGCAGAACCTGGCTAAGAGACGGCAGCACAAGGACGAGGAGGACATGGACACAGACGTTCCTGAAAGCACGGGATGTGGCAATTGGGACATCATGGCAGTAGTGAGGCTGGTTGATATGGTGGAACGCTGATTCTGGGCCCGGCAAACAAGCACAGACTGGTGGGATCGCATAGTGTTGCAGGTATGGGATGATTCCCAGTGGCTGCGAAACTTTTGCATGCATAAGGCCACTTTCCTGGAACTCTGTGAGTTGCTTTCCCCCACCCTGAAACACAGGAATACCAAGATGAGAGTTGTCCTGACAGTTGAGAAGCAAGTGGTGATAGCTCTGTGGAAGCTTGCAATGCCTGACTGCTACTGATCAGTCGGGAATCAATTTGGAGTGGGCAAATCTACTGTGGGGACTGCTGTGATCCAAGTAGCCAATGCAATCACTGATGTTCTGCTATCAAGGGTAGTGACTCTGGGAAATGTGCAGGTCATAGTGGATGGCTTTGCTGCAATGGGGTTCCCTAACTGTGGTGGGGCGATAGGCGGAACCCGTATCCCTATCTTGGCACCGGACCACCTTGCCAATCAGTACATAAGCCGCAGGGGTACTTCTCAATGGTGCTGCAAGCACCGGTGGATCACAAAGGACGTTTCACCAACATCAACGTGGGATGGCTGGGAAAGGTGCATGATGCTCGCATCTTTAGGAACTCTGGGCTGTTTGAGCAGCTGCAAGAAGGGACTTACTTCCCAGACCAGAAAATTACTATTGGGGATGTTGAAATGCCAATAGTTAGCCTTGGAGACCCAACCTACCTCTTAATGTCATGGCTTATGAAGTCATACACAGGCAGCCTGGACAGTAGTATGGAGCAGTTCAACTATAGGCTGAGCAAGTGTAGAATTGTGGTAGAATGTACCTTTGGATGTTTAAAAGCTCACTGGCACTGTTTGCTGTCTAGGTTAGACCTCAGCACAACCAATATTCCCATTGTTATTACTGTTTGCAGGGTGCTCCATAGTATCTGTGAGAGTAAGGGGGAGACATTTTAGGCTCTCTTAATGGCTCTCCATGCATCTCTGGACCCTCTCAGCTGTCGGGCTTGGACGGAAACATTGCCTGAGGGTAGTGAGAGAATGGGTTATCGGTGAGGTGGGGGTGGGCGTGAGCCTGGTTAATAGGGGCAACCCCTACCAAGATCTGAGCCTTTCCTCACACGCCCGTTAGAGCTCGACATTATGCTGTTTGGGACCCCTCTTTGAGGAAAGCCTCTGGATTGCAAGTCCAACCGCTACCTCCTCGTGGTGAGAGTCGGTAACTGGCTTGGATAGCCAGGCGGATTGCGGAGGACGAACCCACATTCAGTGGGGTGTGGGACGGGGTTGGGCAGCCCCATATGGTGCCACATGGATGCCCCCCTGGTAAGGGTAGCCTCCCCCAGGTACGGGTTGACTCCCCCTGGTAAGGGTTAGATTCCCCCTGGTAAGGGTAGTCTCCCCCAGGCACGGGTTAGTTTCCCCCTGGAAAGGGTAAGTTTCCCCCAGGTACGGGTTAGTTTCCCCCTGGAAAGGGTTAGTTTCCCCCTGAGAAGGGTAAATCTTTTAGCTATGGAAAAAAGTAATTTATATTTTTATACCGGATTGGCGCTGGACCGGGTTAATAACGCCCCCGCTGTTGGCTTTGATGCCCCGGCTGACAGTGTTAAATATATTAGGGGTGTGATCAGGGTTGCTGGACCAATGGATAAAATGGTGTGGACTATAATGAAGTCTCATGAGCATGAGAGTGAGAATCAAGTCCTCCCAGTGGAGCATGGAGAGGAGGTAGAGGAGAATGTTTGTGATGATCATGGTGAGGAGATTTTATCTATCTTACCGATGGTTTTTACAAGGGACACTTTTAATGATTTAACTATGGACAGTTTTAATCCAGATTTTAAGTATTTAAGTACATTTGATGATCCATATGTTAGGGAATCAGGATATCTTAATGCTCATTTAGTTAATGGGTCTAGTTTATTAAATAGTTTTAGACCAAGTACTGATTTTAATAGGGATCGTAATAAGGATCTTAACAGTACTGGTAGTAATATAAATATATTAGAAAGTAGTTCGTGGAAGGATGGTTTTTTTTATTTAGAGTATCCCGTTGATAGTTTTAATTGTCCAATATGTCCCCAGATATTACCAACATTTGGTAAATGGGCCAAACACATGAATGTAGTTCATAAAAGTAAAGCCATACGAGTTGTATGTAGTAAATGTGGAAAATCTTCTCAATATCATAATATAGCTTGCCACTACCCCAAGTGCATACCCAAGAAGGCGGATACCCCAATGAAGAGCCATACGTGCTCGGTCTGTGGGCTTGGTTTTCATACTAGATCTGGACTGAGCCAACACTGTAGACATAGACACCCTGCTGTAAGGAATGAGCAAAGAAAAAATATGGCTGCTAAAAGTAAGATCAAAGAGGGATCGATTAGATCTTGTATATGGACCAAAGATGAGGTTGCGCAGCTTATACAGTTGGAAAGGAAATATATTGGGAAAAGGAATATAAATAAATGTATTGAGAGCGAGATAAGGACCAAAACGAATTAACAAATATCAGATAAAAGACAAGAATTAGCAAAGAAGAAGTTAGTGGTAACAGGAGATAGGGAGGAAGTGACTGAAGTAGAGGACATTAGAGTAAATATATTAGAAATTCCGCCCCCAAGAGAGAGGATTTTCCCACTAAAAGGACATCCAGAAGTGGATTTAGTGGAGAAAATATGTAAACGGGGAAAACAAAGTAGGGAGGGAAGAGAAATAATAAATAGTTTAGGGGAAATTGAAGGATTATTAAAGGAGGATTTAACAAAAGCTCTCGGATGGGCAATGTTGGAATTCATTAGTAGAGGGAAAGGACCCTAGAAATGAAAGTCAAATAGAGTTGAGGAATAAAGGAAAAGGGAAGATGAGAAAGGAGGGGAGAAGGAAGCAATTTAATGCAATTAGGAGATATGCTACAAAGAAAGCTAAGTATAAATTCTATCAACAATTATTTGATAAGGATAGAAGAAGATTGACTCGCATTATAATGGGAGAGCCAGATAAGGCTAAGTGTGCTATCCCTATGAAAGAAATTGAGGAATACTATGTAAATATTTTGGGAATAATTGGACATGGTAATATGATAGGGTGGCCATCATCCACAGAGAATGCGGATAATGATATATTAATGAGTCCGATCTCTGTGGATGAGATTAGAATAGCTTTAAGAGAAATAAGAAAAGATAGTGCTCCTGGCCCAGATGAAGTAAAAGTGAGCAATTTGTGGGATATTTTTAATTTAGACTCCTTAATACTTACAAACATTTTTAATATATGGTTTCTAAATAGACAGGTACCAGATGAATTTAAGAGAAATAGAACGATTTTAATACCAAAGACACAAGATGAGGAGGAAATGAAGAAGTTAACATCTTGGAGACCATTGACAATTGGGTCAGTTTGGATTAGAATCTATACCAAAATATTAGCAAAAAGACTGGTGGAAACCGTTAAGATATGTAGTAGACAAAAAGGGTTTATATCCGCCCCTGGGTGTGAGGAAAATATTGCTATATTAGATAATTTGATTAAAGGGGCTAAACGAAATGGGAATGAAATTGCAATAGTGTTCGTAGATCTGGCTAAAGCATTTGATTCTGTGGGACACGGACATATAATAGCCGGGTTGAGAAGATTTGGTATAGATGAACATTTTATAGATATTATTAGGGACCTTTATGATAATTGCACAACTAGGGTATGGGTGGGTGATGAAGCTACTGAGTCTATTTTAATTAGGAGGGGGGTCAAGCAGGGTGACCCGTTGTCCCCAATTTTGTTTAATATTGCTATGGATCCCCCTTTAACTAGATTAGAAGTAGAAGGAAGTGGTTTTTATGTTAAGGGTAATAGTGTCACGTCATTGGCTTTTGCCGATGATGTGGCAATTTTAAGTAGCTCATATAAAGGAATGATCAAAAATTTGGGTATCTTAGAGGAGTTTTGTAAAAATACTAATCTCTCTGTTAATGTGAAGAAAACGAAAGGCTTTCATATTTTAACTAAACATAAAACCTATGTAGTTAATCCTAAGGATAATTGGCAGATAGGGTCAGAGGAGATTGAATATGTTCAACCAGGGGATTTTGAAAAATATTTAGGGGCTAGAATAGATCCCTGGATAGGTGTAGGGGGACCGGTACTTAAAGAAAAATTGAAAGATTGGAGTGAGAATTTAATTAAGGCCCCATTAAAACCGGCCCAAAAAATATTAATTTTACAGACATACATCTTACCGAAGCTATTTTATAATCTTCTTTTAATAGAACCCCCTTTTAATCTTTTAGACGATCTTGATGTGTTAGTTAGAAAAATAGTTAAAGAGATTTTACATTTACCTCAGTGTACCACAGATGGGATATTTTATTCTAGAGGTAGGGATGGTGGTTTAGCTCTCACTAAGTTTAGTGTGCAAATCCCAAATATGTTAATTCGTAAATGGAGGAGACATATTGTCTCGAGAGATGATTGGATGGACCTATCTTATCTATATGCAGGAGAAAATCTTGTGGATAAAATATTGTCATTTAGTGCAGTAACTAAGAAATGGAGGGAAGAGGGAAGAGGAATTTTTAAGATGGTCGGAACTGAGATGTCAGGGAATAGGGATAAAATATTTTAAAAATGATTTAATTAGTAATTCGATTTTTAGAAACTCTAGTAAAGTTAAATCGTCAGCGTATATCGCAGCATTGCAGCTTAGGGCAAATATTTATCCTACTAGGGAGACATTAGCAAGAGGAAGAGGAGGTGTGAATGCTCTTTGTAGATGGTGCGGTAAAGTGCGGGAGACTGTTCCCCATATCTCAGGACAATGTTATAAGACTAAGAATGCTAGGATAAAAAGGCATAATAGAGTAGTGTCTGCAGTTGTAGATAAGGTTGGTAAATTAGGGTGGAAGGCAATGATAGAGCCCCATTTGAGAAATAGTAAGGGTGAGTTAAGAAAGCCGGATATTATATTTATAAAAGGAGATACAGCAGTGGTGGTTGATGTTACAGTGCGATGGGAGGATAATGCCGGAAGTTTGGAACAAGCCCACAGTGAGAAGGTGGCTTATTATCTTGAGTTAGAGGAAGAAATTAAAAACTTAACGGGAGGTAAAAATATTCACTTCTTTGGTTTTGTGCTTGGGGCGCGTGGCAAGTGGAGTGAAGGTAATAATGATTTGTTACAATTATTGGGAATGGACAGAAGTAAAAATTTTAAGGAGAGTATATGTAGACTTGTTTTATATTCCACTATTGGTATGATGGCTATATTCAGTGACAGGTAAAAATCCCGGAGTTTCCATTCCGTGTATCTTGCCAAAACTAAATTTTAGCTATTTTGGTTTCCATGCTCTAAATTTTCAAATTTTCAATATTGTTTTGAACATTAACATATTTAGTGTTATTTAATATCTGTCCTTCAATAGAATGGTTTTAACTATATAATAAATACTTATTAATGGATGAAATTCCAATTTAAATTATTAGTTTATTTTTTTTTTTAACTACTGGGTGTGGATGCGGACTGGCCACGTATAATAACCAGGAAAGGGCAGGTAGTCACGCGTGTACATAAATTGGGGTGGAAGGTTGAGGCAAATCGCCTGACTGCCAATTTTGAACAGCCAGACACCAGGGCGATTAGAAGAGCACAGCTAGGCATGCTGCACATCAGAGAGGCTTTGAAAACCAGTTTCATGACTGGCCAGGCCATGGTGTGACAGTTGTGTGTGTTTCTCCTTGATGCAAACCCACCCCCTTTATTGATTTTAATTCCCTGTAAGCCAACCACCCTCCCCCCTTTGATCACAGCTGGCAAAGGAAATAAAGTCAGTATTGTTTTGAAACTATGCATTTTTTCTTTATTAATTAAAAAAAAGTGAGATAACTGATAAGGTAGCCCAGGTGGGGTGGGGTGGGGGAGGAGGGCAGGACAAGGCCACATTGCTTATTGTAGCCACACTACAAATCAAAACTGTTTGAATGACAGCCTTCTGTTGCTTGGGCCATTCTCTGGAGTGGAGTGGCTGGGTGCCCGGAGCCACCCTCCCCTCCCTTCCCCCCGCGTTCTTGGCCGTCAGGGTGAGGAGGATATGGAACTTGGGAAGGAGGGCAGGCTGTTATACAGTGGATGCAGTTGCAGTCTGTGCTCTTGTTGGCTTTCCTGCAGCTCCACCAGACACCTGAGCATGTCTGTTTGCTCCCTCATTAGCCTCAGCACTGAATCCTGCCTCTTCTCATCGTGCTCACTTAATGCTTTCCTAGACTCTGCCACTGAATGCCTCCATGCATTCAGCTGTGCCCTCTCAGTGCAGGAGGACTGCATGAGCTCGGAAAACATGTTATCTCGAGTGCATTTTTTTCGCCTTCTAATCTGCGATAACCTCAGGGACAGCGATGATAGGGGGAGCATAGAAACATTTGCACCTGTGGGGGGATAAAAAGGGAGAGTAAAATTTAAGATGATACATTTCTGAGAACAAAAGGGAGACTCTTTCACAATGAATCAAGCAATTCACAGCAGACAGCACATGTGCTTTAGGTACAAGGTCGCATTTTTCCTTTTATATTGAGCGCCTGCCAGTATGGTGACACATCACACATGGCTGGGCAACAGAATTCGGTTTCCAGGCAGCCATGGTAAGCCAAAGGGTACGCAGCATTGGGTTCTAATGACTTCATAACATGTGGGAAAGTTTTCAAACTGCAGCGCCTTTCCCATAGCAAGCAATGCCAGTTGGGTTTGTCATTTAAAAGGAGGGGCTGCAGCTTTTCGGTGGATGTGCAGCATCCCCCAACCCCTCTGCGTGGCTATTTGGGATGATCCCTTCACCCCTCCCCTCGCCATGTGGTTATTCTCACGGATGATTTCTTTTCAGCCAAAGGCAAACAGCCCAGCATGAACGGGGTCCTTTTACTGTTCCCTTACAAAAATTCCCCTATTTCAACCAGGTGACCATGAATGATATCACTCTCCTGAGGCTAACACAGAAAGATATAGACTGAATGTTGCTTGAATGCCACCAAAGCCTGGGCCCATTCTCTGCAATGCTTTGTTCTGCAATGATTCCAGACTACTTGCTACTGGCTTGGCGTGGTAAACTGTCCTACCATGGAGGACGGAATAAGGCTGCCCTCCCCAGAAACCTTCTGTAAAGGCTTTTAGAATACCTCCAGGAGAGCTTCATGGAGATGTCCCTGGAGGATTTCTGCTCCATCCCCAGACATCTTAACAGACTTTTCCAGTAGCTGTACTGGCCATGAATGCATCCCAAGTCTTCAGGGCAAATCAAACATTAAACACTATTGCTTTTAAACCCTGTACTGTAGTTACAAATGTGCACTCACCAGAGGTGCCTTCTCTGCCTTCAGGGTAGGGGATCCTGCCTTGGGAGGGTATTGGCTCCAGGGTGATGAAAAGGTCCTGACTGCTGGGAAGAATGGATTCACCGCTTGCCTGCTGCGCATTCTCCTTCTCCTCCTCCTCTTCATCCACAAAATCCTCCTCCCTGTTGCATAAGATTCCCCCCTTCCAGGTGTCCATGGACAGTGGTGGGGTAGTGGTAGGGTCCCCCCTAGAATGCCATGCAGCTGATCATAGAAGCGGCATGTATGCGGCTCTGATTCGGAGTGACCGTTTGCCTCCTTTGTCTTTTGGTAGGCTTGCCTGAGCTCCCTAACTTTCATGTGGCACTGCTGCATGTCCCTGTTGTAGCCTCTGTCCATCATGCCCTGTGCAATTTTGGCATATATATTAGCATTTCTTCTTTTTGACTGGAGTTCTGCCTACATGGATTCTTCTCCCCATACAGCAATCAGATCCAGTGTCTCCCGTTCACTCCATGCTGTAGCTCATTTGCGATTCTGGGGGGACTGCATGGTCACCTGTGCTGAGGAGCTCGCCACACTGACCAATCAGAAAATGAAATTCAAAATTTCCCAGGGCTTTTCCTGTGTACCTGGCTAGTGCATTGGAGTTGAAAGTGCTGTCCAGAGCGGTTACATTAAAGCACTCTGGGATAGCTCCCGGAGGCCAATAACGTCGAATTGTGTCTCCACTACCCCAAATTCGACCCAGCAAGGTCGATTTTAGCACTACTTCCCTCGCTGGGGAGGAGTACAGAACTTGATTTTAAGAGCCCTTTAGGTCGACGGAACAGGGTTGGTTGTGTATTCATTATAAAAACAACCTAAAGCGGCTAAATTCAACCTAACCCCATAGTGTAGACCTGGGCTTAGAAAAATTAATAATGGTGGGGGGAAAATGCTGCTAGCAAGCTAGGGTTACTGAAGAACATGTCAAAAGTTACAGCCATGCTGAACCTTCAATCCTTATATTTTACAAGATAAAGGTACAAAAACAGCAGCATTATTAGAATTCTCTTGTGGGTAGCACCATGTTCTGTTCATCAATCCGCTGTGCCCATTTTCTTAGCCCTCACTGGGAAATTAAATAATCTTGACTGACAAGTGACACATTAATTGCCTTTGAGGGAGCACACCTTTAAAAAGCAGTAATTTAAAGTCTTCTGCTTTGGTGGAAGAACCAATTTGCAGCATCATCAGTCAGGGTTTTGACATGTAACTTTGCACTTGCCATTTTGTTAATAAAGAATCACACTCAAATCCTGAGAGAGTGTTTCCCTAAAGAGAAACTTAG
Source organism: Malaclemys terrapin pileata (assembly GCF_027887155.1). Taxonomy (NCBI): domain Eukaryota; kingdom Metazoa; phylum Chordata; order Testudines; family Emydidae; genus Malaclemys; species Malaclemys terrapin. The sequence continues at coordinate 33,838,437 of NC_071505.1, forward strand.
ATGTCTTTGTGAAATTAAGATGACTTTGATAGGGACATGTAATGAATGTTTAAATGAGTTATTAACCTTTCATGACTTCAGTGAGTGTTACTGCAAGACAATTCATCATTATATTGTCATAAACTGCAAAAAGGTGAATATCACAGTAAGATTCATTTCTTTAAAAGTTTATTTCCTGCTAGTCTTCAACACATGACAAAAACACATTTTATTTACCTAATATTTAGTATATTGGATGAGTGAAGAATGGGTTATTATTTACCTTAAATATAGATAAGTAAAACAATGGAAAGTGGGGAGAAAACCCAATTAATTCAATTTTCACACCATCTGTATGAATTTAATTTTTGATAGTTATTATCAATTTTTCAAACAAATATTTCTCTATGGAATAGCATGTCCACTACTAAGTCAAAGTGAACAATTATCAGTAGGTTCCTCTTTTCTCCAAGGCAGCCTATACATATGTAGAAATTAGAGGTGATTGGAAAAGTAGTGGGTTATTTAATGGAAAATTTCAATGTAAATTGAAAGAAATCCGTATTTTCACTTTTCAGTACAAAAATGAAAAATGAACTATTTAGATTTTGATATGCCACTGTGGTGTGCCATAGCAATTGTAGTTTGGGGTACTTCATGTTCCCATTCTCTTCTATGGGCTGCGTTGCCTGGTTTAGACCACATTTCTTATATACACCCAATTCTCTTCACTTGGTGAGGGGAATTAGTGCATCAGAGTAGATGTAATTCTTCTGAGAGCCTGTAGAATCACTCTGGAGAGACAATGGAGACATAAGGTAATGGAACTACAACTCCCAGGAGGTACCATGGCAGCATATACAAATAAAAATATTTTGGGTTATTTGGCATTTATGTTTCTGATGAAAAATCAAAATTTTCCACAGAGCAGACACTTTTTAGTAACAATCTTGCTTTGTCAGAAACCCAATTTTCTGTCAAAAAATAGATTTTGGAAGAAATGTTTTGACCATTCCTAACAGAAATTACATGTACCTTAATGTAAACTAATAAATCATACTGTAAATGCTTCTGAAGTAACTCAGCAATCGTAATTAAAAAGTCAACATTTGCCAATGGATCAACCACAATGACATATGAGATCACTGCAAGTTTTCATTCTACATAGAACAGGGGGTATTTGAGGTAATATTAGGCAAATGACTGTTTAATGGCTTCTATTGTATTTCTTATCTAAATACTTTGATCATATACATGTGGTTCTAAAATGAATTAGGTTATGTGCAGTTAATCAGATGCATTCCCCTTTATTTATATAGGAAGGTTTATACCTTGCTATAGAAAGAATGATAGTTTCCAGGGCAATCTATATAGTTCCATAGTTCATGTGACCTACCAAGTTGATGCTCTGTGAGTCAATAAGATCTATATTTTAAAGGTCAGCTGATGGTCTCTTTCAGATGTTTTGTCTACCTGATCTTTGTTCTGTACCACAAATTAAATGACATGGGTCCTTCTATTTTGAGGCGGTTGCAATTGTATTGTAGTACAATCTGAAAATGTTAGCTTCCATAAAATGCCTTATTAACTCATTTTCAAAAGAACATTTTAATATGCAAAAGAAATTTGAAAGTGATTTGAGGTTAGCAGAGGTTGCATCATTTCTAGATATGCTGCAACTCTATAAGGGAGGGCATAATAGAAAAAGTAACTGATGTGAAAAAAACAAATCCTTGGGAATGAAACCTTTAAGCAATAACAGGAGGGAATAAATAGGATTGGAAATGCACCATTTTAAAGGGGTGAAACACATTTTCAAAGAGCTGTAAATTATTATACAGAGTGTGAAACAAGGATTGAACAAAGGTATAAGACAATTATCCACAACAGGAGCTATATGTCCATTTGACAAAATTCTGTGACAGTTACAAAAAAGAATGTTGCCCTTTGCTGAAATGTGCTTGCTCTTGTTATTTGTCATTTTTGCCATCATGTCAGCAATTTCAAATTTGAAAGTTAAATCATGGCAAATTGTCACAGTGGTAGTTCAGGCAGTGTTAGAACTACATTTATGTGATTGTTTTAGTAAATGGCTCATTGGAAAAATATTTTCTGCTCAGTTGAAAGTTTTGCTGCAGGGACTACAGCATATGAATCTAAAATACAAATTCAAGTTATTCATGTGTAAAGATTGACCTTTCCCTGATATATACTTAAAAATATTCTCTAAGTTGCTTCCACTAAGGAAGTTTTGAGTTTATTTTCTTTTTACCTTTATTGCTGACAATGAAATTAATGCAACTTTGTTCTTTTTAAGATTTTTAAATGTACATAAAATTGTAAACAACCATTTATATAACTTTAGCCAAAATGTCTAATTAACATAAGTAGAAAGTCTTCTTCCTTTGTTTTTATAGAAATTACTTGTTTAAAAACAGTTTGTTCAGACATTTCATTCTGACGTGCAATGGTCACATCTCACAGTTTAAATGTTTTTTCCTTGCTACAGAGCCCCTTTCTTTTAGCTAGGAAAATGCATGCTGAAATATTTCTGTGGCTTGCATTTGTGTTTTGTCCAGTTTATGCTATAACAACACACAATAATAATTAAAGCAATGACTGTATATGATTTTTTAAAACGTTTAGTTGCAATGTTACCACAAATAGTTAAAAAGTTGCCACAAAACAAGAAATATTGAGAGGGACCAGAAGTTGAGACTATATTAGTCCTGCGGCTGTTGTGGGTTGGAGAGTGGGTGGGGGCATTAAGAATGATAGTAAAACTCTGGGGAGACATGTCTTCCTTGCTCTTTCCACCTATGGCAGAAGGTAAGAAATAGCACATGACAAGGCATGCTCATGTGCATTAATTACAGACCTCTGATACTACATGAAGCTGAGTCTCTCCAGCACTCAAGTTGTGCCAGTATATCAGAACATCCACATAGCCGGCCTTATGCTATTCTAATTATAAAATGGAGATTTAAATTACTTTTTCTTAAAAAAAAATTGCTCCACATTTTAATTAAAAGATAATTGTGCATGACACAAACAAACAAAATAGCAAACAATTCAATCCATCAACATATTTTGTAACACACTCACACACACACAGTCTACTAGGGATCATTGCATCAGCCAGAGTGACCACAGGAGATGGCATTACTTCAGGCATTGCGTAGCAAAGTTCTCAGATCTGGCTCAGTGCTATGAATCCATGAATCTCTGGGGTGGTCCCACAGGTGGTGCCAGGTAGGGTCAGGGTGCCCTGCACATGTTGATGGAAAGGTTAGGAGCGTGGTGTGCTGGGATGTTTTTGTCCATCGTAGCAACACGGCCAAAAAGCAACACCATTTTGGATATGTTAAATGATTGAAAAGAGGCCAGATCTTTGCAAAATTGTGACTACACAGTAGACAAAGGTCCCTGAATTAGTCAAAAGATAAAAACAGAGAGAAAATATAGAATAAGGTAAAAACCAGTCAACCAAACACTTTACTCACTGAAGTCAAGTATTACAATGCACACCCAGTAATGTCCTGCTTACATTTCTATAATAAGCGAGACCAAGATTTTTGAAAAACATGGTGCTTAATGTGAGGTTTCTGAAATCCACACTTAGTCCCTTCAGTAACCTGATTTTTCCAAAGTGCTGAGCCTCCAGCATCTCCAGTTGATGTTATTCAGAGTTGTTGGATAATCAGAATGTTTGAAGATCAGGCCACTGGTTGTTTACGTTCCTAAATATGGATAGAATTCAGGAACATGTACGTGGCTTTGGTTTTCTGCATATGTGTCTATGATATGTAAAGCTGGTCCCAAAATGGAAAAGAGTTGGCCCTGAAAATATTAACCTTAACAGTAATTATAAAAAGAGATTAAAAAAACTTTATATTGTGACAAGTTACCAAGAAGTAAATCATGATGCTTTCTTACACAGTCATGCAGCAGGAAGTGAGATATTAGACCTGTCTGGATTGTGGCTCTAGGTGCAATGGGGAAAACAAAGCTGCGATTTTGTGCCTGATAATACTCACCCTGTGCAAGTGGGCGCAAAAGGCCGGGAGTGCTGGAGCCATAGTAATAGCCATAACTGTGTGTCCCAGAAGAGCTGGCTGGATGTGTATCTGTGTGTGTTTGGAGGCAGTAGAATGCATAAGCCTTTCAGCTCCAGAGCATATGGGGAGTCCTGAAATATGTGTCCCAAACGGGTGTCCCTGAGGCATAGTGTCACTTGCTAAGGGTTGTGTCTAGCCTAAGCAAATGGTCTCAGTAAAGGCAACTCAGAGACTCTTTAATTGAAGACTTAAGCACAAATGAATGCAAGACTCTTGCACCTTTAATAGGAATTGTATATTTCCTTAAGTATGTGATCATTATTGCTGCCATCATTCTCACTATCCAGAATAAGACTATATACTCTACCAGAAGAAGAAAGTTCCTTATATTATATAGAAACTCTAAGTCGCACAGCTGGTCAGTGCCATTCGAGTTTTGTTTCATTTTACAGTTGAATTTCTCAGTAGCAAGAATGCAGCAATTTAAAAAGCCACCTCAATGTTTTTAATTTAATTTAATTTTGAGAAGCCAGGAATCTTCTTTGCTGTGCTGTGTTAGTGACTGTTAAACCCAAGCAACCCTTTCTGACCTGAAACAATACTGTTCCTTGGATGAGCAAGTTGCAAAATCCAGGCTCTAGCTAAAAAAAAAAAAAAAAAAAAGGATGAAGTAGAATTTGGGAAATAACACATACAAAATTATATTACAGAAAAACTATTTAGGTTGCAAAGTCGAGCACACTAAAGTTAGAAAATGCCAGATGTACATTTGCCCATGCAATGTTAATTTTGCACCCTTGTGTGAATGAATTATGATCCAGTCTTTGATTACATCATGGCATACTGTTTTATTCCACAGGACCCCTGCCTCATTCAGTGCACACGATGGAAGCACAAAGGTTGATTTAAGGTTGAATGGGCAACCGTAAATTTGGCATTTCCTAACATTCAAGCGTTTGACTCTGGAACCTAAATTACATGCTTCTAACACAGTTATTTATAGTGCATATTTAAGTAGATTATTTAAGTAGCCCCCAATCCACATGTTAGCAGCCATGCTGTAAATGCCAGCTTTGCTCCTGAAGTCCTCGCTAGGTTTCAGAACCTGGGCTCAAGCATGAGTGGGAACATCTACACTGCTATTTTTAGTCCACAGTGTGAGCCTCGGGGTTCTACTGATCGCCATATTTGGGGTCGGGAAGGAATTTTCCTCCAGGGTAGATTGGCAGAGGCCCTGGAGATTTTTCGCCTTCCTCCGCAGCATGGGGCGGGGGTCGCTAGCTGGAGGATTCTCTGCGACTTGAAGTCTTTAAATCACAGGATTTGGGGACTTCAACAGCTGAGTTAAGGGAAAGGGGGTGGGTCAGCTTTTGTGGCCTGCATCATGCGGGAGGTCAGACTAGATGATCATAATGGTCCCTTCTGACCTTAAAGTCTATGAATCTATGAGCCTCACAAGCCTGAGTCAGTAGGGTCAGTTGAAACTCACTGTTGCGGGTGTTTTTTTTCGAGTAGAGATGTACCATTTGTCTCCCTCAAAGCCCTAACTGACTAGACAGATGTTAGGAAATCCAACCTCCAAACACCTGCTGCCCGTTCTCCTCCCACTGGAGTATGGGGAATGCACTGGAGAGGGGACTGCCAGGACTGCAGGAGAGGTCATATATGTCTGCAGGGAAAAGTCTGCCTTAAGTCTGACACAGGTGTATGAGGCAAGCTCAGGGCTCAGCCTGGGTTCATGGTGGCCACTACAAAACTGCAGGCAAGAAACATCCAGAGCCCAAGTTGAAGAAGGTGCCCCAATCTGTGACAAGGGAGGGATGTTGGAGGAGCATTTTGACTGTTTGTTTGTTTGTTGATAAAGATGTTTGAGTGATTGCCAAGACAAAGGCTGGGAGTTTGGAACAAGCTATCACTAAGAGGAGTGTGGCCACATAGGACAAATTCTTTTGTGGTGTCAATCTGAAGTATCTCCACCATGTAAATGACCACAGTAAAATTGACCTGACGAGAAGGCTGTTTGTTTCATTTGAAATAAAGCAGTAAAATAATGGGCAAAAATCTTCTCTCATTTACATTTATGCAACTTCAGTGGAATTGCTTGGGCAGAATTTGGTTCAAATATTGTGAGCAAATTTCACTAGATCAAGTTTATACTGAAGCACAATTGCCAGCTGTTCAGATAACCGCTGGATTAAGTTAATCAATTTTACAGTAAGAACCTAGTTTTGAAGGATACCTGTGATCCTATCTCCCCATGGGCTTCCATGAGGTATCTTTTGGTATCTCTCTGAGTGGAAATGTAGTTTGTTAAAAATTTATCAAGAAGACTTCCAGGAATCATAGAAATTCTGAGTGCACTAAGAAAAATGTTTCCATTTACACAGAAGGGTAGGCATATATTTCTACACAGGAACACAGGAAAATCGGACATAGGACTGGAAGGTACTTCCTGGGTCATCAATTCCCAATTTCCTCAGGTAACTCTGTCATATAATCCCTTTCATGAATGTATCAAGCTCCATCTTAATACCAGAGTCTGGTAGCCTGGGACGCTGCTCCAGAACCTCACTCCTCTCATGGTTAGAAACCTTCTTCTAATTTCCAGCCTAAATTTATTGATACCAGTTTATACCCATTTGTTCTTGTGTCAACATTGTCCTTTGGTTTAAATAGTTCTTACCCCTCTCTGGTGTTTATCCCCCTGATATATTTATAGAGAGCAATCATATCCCCTCTCAGCCTTCATTTTGCTAGGCTAAACAAGCCAGGCTCTTGTAATAAGCTAAGCTCTTCATTTCCCCTGACCATCCTAGTAGTCCTCCTCTGAACCTTCTCCTTCCTATCACTTTCTGTCTCCAAGGTCCCCCAAATAACTCTGCCCCATCTGAGGCTTTGATTTGGCCCTTAAGAACTCCAGGAGAGTCTAAGAAGCTGTACATGTCTTTGCTTTTTTGCATATGTGTCTCGAAATGAAAAAAATAAAATACACAAACCAAAAAAACCACACTAACCCAAATTACCATGTCCCTTTTAAAAGGAAATTACAGTCAGAGAAATTTTCCATCCAGCTCTGTCATTGGTTAGGAAAAGGAAAAATAAAGTTTTTCATCAGAATTTTCTGACAAGATTCCTGCCACTTTGTACCCTTGATGTGTAAGCTACCTGATTTCTGGTCCAGCACTTACGTGACTGTGAAGCAATAGCCATGTCACTATGCAAAATCCCATAATAAGAAAACACTGACTTATTAGAATTTCTATATTAGGAGTTAGGCATTGTCTTGAATGTGATGGCTTCAGGTAAAATGATACAGAAGTTTATCTTTCTCTGGTGAATATGTAAGCTGTTAAGGAAGGCAAGAGTAGTTTGTTTCAGAGTAATGTGCTCTGGCTTGTATACTACAGTTATTTGGCTATTGGGTGAGATAGTCCAAATTCTTTAGATCACGTCTCACTTTTTCAAATGATTGATGATCACATATGTTGTTTGAGTGAAAGGCTGTTCTAATTTTTATTTTTTTTCAGTGTTCTATGAATAGAAATATTAAGACATCATTAAGGTTATCTGGGTGACTTTAACAGCTGCTTTTTGGAAGTGCTATTGATCAGTAAGTTTTCTGGCCCCACTGGCTTCATGATTGTCTCTGTTGTTGATGCCTTTTTTACTACTGATTACTATTAAGACATAAATAAAGAATTCATCCATGGATTCAAAGATAGAAGCTTAGCTGGTAAATCATGAACTGGATTGTGTAGGGCCCAAAATGGAGTTTGATGAAGGAAGAGCATCAGCCAGGATGTGGGGAGTGGCAGGAAGCTATGGGTGGGGAAGAGGCCAGGAGGAAAGTTTATTGGGATAGAAGAAACATGCAATACAGCTTGAGTAGTTCCTGGGCTAAGCAGGAGATGGAGAGACTGATGGGAGGCTACAAAGCATTGCAACCCAAGCTAAAGAATGACAACCCTTTGATCAAAATGATGAGTTTGTAAAATCAGCTTGATTCTGATTCAGATAGCCATGGTGTACTGCAGGCAGGGAATCATGGTGAAAGCCATATAGTTTGGGGATAAAAAGGAGCAACTAAGAAACTATTCCTCCGTTAAATGCACTTCAGATAGTCCTCTTCATATATCTCTCTTTGAGAAGCCGGAGTGCAAAGCAGGAAACCACATGGGAGGAAATATGTTATGGCTATTTTGGCATTTGAGAGGGGAAAAGCCACTTGGTGAAGTTGGAGAAGAATCCATTCCAGTACAGGGCATGCATTCCTCCATGTCCCTGCAGAGCTCGAAATCTACAAATGAACTCACAGGCAAAAAAGCTGAAAATGGCTTTTACACAGATCTGGCATCTGTTATTTTGTCAACAGCAACAAGACTAAAGGATTATGTGAAGCCTAGAGACAGTGGACTGGATACTATTCTCAGTTACACTTGTGTCAATCCAGAGTAATTAGAGCGAAGGAGGAAGCTAGCCCTTTGTGTGGTGAGTGGGTTAATGATGGTTTTTCTGAGTCCTGAAATTTCTTCAATAAGAGTGCCATGGTCAGATATGATAGGTCTGCTTGGGGTCCTTGTTTGTGTATGTCTTGGGAAGTAAGTAGAAGATCCCCGGGGTGGCTTCATGGGGGATGAGGTCATAGTTTTTCTTGGAGTTGTTTGCGGAAGTATTTGATGGTATCTCTAAATTCCTGTGTGAATTGTGTTGTAGGGTCTTCTTTGAGTTCTTTATAGTAGGTGATGTCAGAGAGTTGTCTATTGGCCTCATTGGCGTAGTCATCACAATGAAGAGCTACAATAGTGCCCCCTTTGTCTGCAGGTTTGATCAATATTTGGTGGTTGGATTTATGGGATTACAGCTAACTAAAATATTTATAGGGACCGATATGTATAGCTTAACATACTAGTCCTTTTTAATCTCTGCATTTTAATAACTTGCAATCTTTTAAATAATTTAAATATTTTTATAGAAACAAAAAATCAACTTCAGGATCTTGGGCCCCAGGATACTAAACAACTCCAGTGAGAGCCTAAACTGGCATCATGGGCCACAATCATGTGAGCTGTTTGGCGTGAATAGACATCCTGTGCTGTCACGGAGCTCCATTTAAGGGTCTTGATCTATGTGCTGGTGTAGGAATCCTCCTTGTGAAACATCTTGAAGAATTGGGGCCTTCAGATTGAGTTGTGGGGTTTATAGTCTTTGTGGTATAGTCTGAAGCTGGAGCCACTTTCAGCAAAACAAACAGGGTATTTTAGAAAAATAAGCTTTTAAATCTACTTTCAGATAGGTGGCTATATTTAAAAAAGAAATTGCCAGTTTCTGTTTGCTGAAAGCATTTGCAGTGGACACTTCAAAGACTTGAAAGGCAGGAGAATGTTGCAGACTTTCTCTAATGATTCATCCTTCTGAACTGTCTGTGGGAGCTTTTTTTAACAATTTAACAACTATAAAGTACTTTATAAATGTACACACAGCCAGGCTTTTATAAAGGATGCATTTTGTCTAGGTTGAACATGACTCCAGGATTGTTTGTCAGTGCAAAAGATGCAGAGGTCTGAGACTGAGGCTGCAACTTATGGGGCAGTCAGCTTGCACTGTGAGTTTCAGGATTTTCAGGATCCCACAGCCTTTTAATGCTTTTTAAAATTAAGCTAATTAACAATAATCTACTGCGATTGCCAGTAAAAATCAGTATTTACCAAGAGCTCCCACAGTTACCTGAAATGGAATGTACAATGGAGGCTAATGCTCTTCCTTACTTTTCCTTTTATTGAATTAATTATTCCAATTTCTAAGGCAGAATGTTATTTAGAGAGGTTGCTCCCAGCTATCTCCCACCATGCCCAAACTGGACTTACATCTCCAAGGATTCAGAAATTACAAATGCATTTTTGCTGCAGTTAGGCTATCAACTTTCCTTATCTTTCCTCCCCATGTTAGTTGCTTTTTTGTTGCATCCTCTTCTGAAGTGCAAATTACACTCATTTTGTATGCCCACTTCTGGACCAGATTGTAGCTGTTCTCCACTGGCTGTGTAAGTCAGGGTGAATGCAAGGAGTGGGGATATGGGTCTTTTATCCTTCACATTGTCCAGCAGAGCTGCATGCCAGCTCCACACTTAACACAGTCTAGCAATTTCCTAATGAATTTAAATCTGGCATGTAACCTACACCATCATTTACATCGCTGCAGAATGTGGCTCAGAGATTTCCGTGGGAGTTGCATCTGTGTATAGGAGGTCTGTATTTGGCCAGCGTACTGCAAGAGCAGGAGGAGCTCTGAGATAAAAATTTCCACTGCCAATTTCAGCCCAGCCCAGCTCAGCAGTCAGTATTTCTTATTTTGAATAAACAGAAAAGAATCTGAACAATCTCTCTCCATTTCTAATGGACTCGTCATTCTAGCATCTATAATCCTGTAATTTCTAATGTAACTATAGCATCTACTTTTAGATAATAATGTTACCCATTTTGACCTGAGCAGGTAGCCAGAATTCAGGGTCCTGTGGTTTGTTTCCTTTAGGAGAAGAAATGAATAATAGCCCCTTGATTCCATCCTGATCATTTACAAAACATGTACAAAGTCCAGTTTCCTTGAATCAAACAACAGAAGATTGTTTCTTTGCTCATGGCCCAAAGCCTCTTTCAGCTAGCACTTAACTTGAAAGTGCTATCTCTTAGGCCAGGTCTACACTACCACTTACTTCGGTATAACTTAGTCACTGAATAAGCCACCCCCTTCAGCGACATAAGTTACATTGACCTAAGTGGTGGTGTGGACAGTGCTATGCTGGTGGGAAATGGATTTATTATGCCGATGGGAGAGTTTCAATGAGGTTTAACCCAACCCATAACAATATAATTCTCAGCTATTTCACAACAATGGCTAATGTATGATAGTGTCTAAATAAGGTTTAATGTTCAAGATACCAAAATATCACTTTGTAGCATATAAAGTCACTCTGTATTAAATCTGACCTTATCGGATTAGTGACATTAGATTGTCACTTAGCAATTTGCAAATATGACATGTTTTAAAAATGTCACTTTATTGTAGATGTTTGTTGATATCATCAAGATATTTTGTTCCTCAGATTATTCTATGTATTAAAAATATTGGTCCAAATTTTGCTCTGTTATACTCATGCAATGCTATTACAGTCATAAGGATGTAACAAGGCAGACGATGACCTACTGCAGTCTTACTGTGTTAAACTCACTGATTTTTTCAGGGTCTGTGGTTTCTATCTTGTGCTCTGGATTACACTGTCATCTTTGGGGTTGGGAAGGAACTTTCCCTCTTTGGAAGACTGGTTCCAGCTGGAGGATGTTTATGCTTTTACTGGTGCAACATCGTTAGCCCCTTTTTTGGAGGATATATTTTGGTTAGTTAGGAGTTGGGATCCACCAGTAAAGAACTGAGATGTTGTGTGAGATTACTTGCCACTGGGCTGGCAAAGTCATTGTAATGGCTGGAGTAGTGGGTGACCAATTATCCATGAACTCACAACTGGAAGTTATATCAGGCAACAGCTGGTGGCAGGAGAATGGTAGTGTTATATGTTTGATTTTATTAATATTATTATTATTAATGCAAGATTGTCAAAATAAAAGGCTCAAATGGAATTATGTAATCAAAGATTATCAATCAAACATTCATAAAGCACTATACAGAATACTTACTATATGACTCTTTGGGAATAGTGAAGAGGTGGCACCGTGGTTTCCTTTCTCTGTAAGTGGTGGAATGCTGGCAGTATTCAGTCCTAATTTAACTCCTTAAAACTCTTTCTTTTTATACAATGTGAAGCAAAGAAATTCCTTCTAGAGGGAAAACTTACTTTACCACAATTGATCCCACCATGTGTACTGTCTTCAATATCTTAATTTACTTTTATTATTCATAGAATTACTTTTATGATACCTTAGTTTACAAGACTGATAAGCTAAAGGGATTTCTAATTCATTTATTATTAAGAATATCTCTTGTAATAAGCACTTCCTAATGAGTTAAAAACATAATTCAATAGGCCATTATGTCATAATTTCATAAATCACAGAATACATGTGCAATAGCCAATATCTCTTTCCAATTACAGAACATATTTGAATTATAAGGACCCCCTTATCAATTACTGAGTCTTGTTTATTATACTATTCTTCTGTAAGGTCCCTTCTTTAATTATGAGGAGTCTCTTGGATATCTGGGCTATATTAGTGAGGTCAGGACAAAAAGCAGGGTAAAAGATTACACACATTCCATTATTGAGTTCATTTCCCCTTCACCCACTAGGTTCAACTGAAGGACAAAGTTTCAATAGGTATAGGACACTAAATATACACATACACAACTTAAAAAGGATATTGGTTAGCCTATAAAAGAATTATGAGTTTAACATATAAAATCACAAAGAGTTAATATTTATTAACGGTGGAGAGGGGGAAAAGCCTTAGTACACACTGTAGCGGGGTGATCACCCCGCTCCTGCCCTGGAAGGGTGAAAGAGAGGGCTACAGCAGGGTAAGAGGGATTAAGAATGGCTGGGGAAGCCGAGTGGCTAGCTGACCACAGCTGTGGCCAGCTTAATCAGGGCCCAGCTGGCCCTTATAAGAGGGCTGGGGCCAGAAGCCAAAAGATAGTCTCTCTCTAGCTGCTGAGCAGAGTACCTAAAGTGAAGCAGGGCTGGGGAAAGGCCAGAGAAGCTGGGGAGCTCTGGCCTGGAAACCCCCCCAGGCTGCAGGCCTTGTTAAAGGCCAAGAGGATACTGGGATTGCTGAGAGGCAGCCCAAGGGTGGGCAGAGGCAGCAGGTCCAAACCCTCCTTGCCAATGATCAATGGTTTACAGACTGCAGTCGCTCCCAGGGAGCAGGGGCTAGATGATGACTGGCAGTAGCCACTGAGCATGCCCCTCCTGCTTAGTAAGAACACATAGGTGAGTAATAGCCTTCAAAATTCATGATCAAGAAGAGTAGGCTGCAGGAATACCCTTTATTTTAGCTTACAGGTTGAACAGACAAGGAAAATTGTGAGGAGAGGCCATTAACCATATGCAATGCATCTGGAATTTTGTTTTGGGACCACAGAGCTGGGAGTGGGGCTACATCCACACTGGAACTACTACAGAGGTGATGTAGATGCTTATTACAGCGATGAAGGGGTTCTTAGATGACTGTAATAAATCTAAGTCTCTGAGAGTTGGTAGCTAGATTGACAGCTTAACTATGTCTCTCAGAAATGTGAATCATTACTACTCCTGAATGATGTAGTTAAGCCAACCTAATTTTTTAGTGTAGACCAGCCCTGGAATTCAGCAATAAACCTCTCTGGTCTCTGAAAGAGATCAGGTGATTGTGTTACCTGCATATTATGTAGGATCCATTGTATAGAGAGCTGTATGGACATTTCATTCTATGTTTATATTTATATGCATAGACTTAAATCTTAGATGCTGCAGAATATTTTCCATTGTGTGTGTTTTTTGTTTTGTTTTTTTTAGGGCAAGCCTCCCTGGTACACTGAATTCTTGAACTGAAGCACTGCTTTATATTCCAAAAAAAACCCCCTTGTCCCTTCAGGAGATTCCCCAGGCAGCGGGTGGATACTAAGGGACAAGTTCTGGCCTCCAAAACTGAGCAAGATGAATATTTTTTTAACTTAACCTTTCAAAATGTAGAATATATTGTTTGTTTTCTGTAGTCCAACAATATGTAAGAGACTGCATTTCATAAATGTATGCATATAGAGTAAAATTGTTTAAAATAGGTATAGTTTGGATATTAATATATCACACTATATGAAAGCCACTGCAGTTTACAGCCCAAATGTTTTTATAATCTGTTGATGTGAGAATATTTGTTACAATGCAAACACTGATATAGACCATTAAGCAGGATTTGACCTTTATGTTTGAAAACTGCTTAAAAAATTGTGAAATTCCCATCACATAATTCTACAATAGTTTTATTTCATTTAAAAAAAAATAGTTTCCTGCAGGAATTAAAGAATTTTAATTTTCCCTCCCTTTTGAATCTCAGGACTTCCCATTGAGTTTTATGAGGATGAGTTTTGATTTCTGAGTGAAATCCTGATGTTCTGTCATAGGTTCCATTAGCAGCATGAATATTTTGGTGGCATTTGGTTATCTAACAGAACTATGTTAAACTATCTAAAATATATAGTTTATATTTGTTTTAAGTAAAACATTAAAATCAGGTTCATGCTCCATTTCAACACAAAAGAACAAAAATGCCACATACATTGGGAGGGTGTGTGTGAAGGTAGGAAATCTGCTCTGCTGTCATTGCTTGAGGCGGCAGCGTAAGAACTTAAGGACAGCCATATTGGATCAGACCAAAGGTCCATCTAGCCACATATCCTGTCTTCTCACAGTGGCCAATGCCAGGTGCCCCAGAGGAAATGAACAGAACATGCAATCATCAAGTGATCCATCAGTCTCCATTGAGTGCCATCATTACATGGGTTGAGAGAACAACCCAATCCAAAATATACCAGTTGGTGATAATATCCTCTCCCAGATCTTCAATCAAAAGTGCCTTGATTCTCTGCCAAACCCTCTTCCACCACAGTGGGTTACTGAAATCTTCTTCGTGCCCTACCCATTTGGTTTCACATAGGACTTCATAAAGCTTGATGCTAGCTCTGTCTTCATGTATATTGGCTCACTTTACCAGGCACAACATTTCCTTGCTTCTCTCAGCAGGACATAGTCTGGGAAATAAATTTATTTTTCATTTATTTTTTAAAAACATCATGTTTTATTTAACAGCAAGAAGGATAACCGAGGACAAAGCCGCACATGCCTTAATTTTCTTAGCTGTTTATTACTGTTATTGTAACAGAGAAATATTGTTAGTTTATTCTGGATTGCTTTGCAACAAGACTACTATTTGAGCAAGTACAGGATTTGAAGGCAGCCAAAATAAGGATGTCACCAGAAGATGTAGCAGTAAAAAAAGGTGGAGGCAGTAGTTTTTAGTCTTATTTCCACAAAAGAAATAGGAGCTCAGATAGTCTCTCTTTATGGAGATGGTAGTGACCCAAAAGGACTGTACATAATTTCGCAAACGTATCAGCAGCAACAAGAACGTCTCGTGTATGTGACTACTGAAAACTCCTTTTATTTTTAGAATGAAAGGCTCTTCTTGTACATTTCTTCTTGCAGGGGACTGAACTAGATGACCTCTCAAGGTCCCCGCCAGTCCTGCGATTCTATGATTCGATGAATTCTCCCTGGAGAAACTTGAAAAGGAGAGGTTTTTTTTTTTCTCCCCTTCAAAAACCCTACATGAGTGACTCCCAGAATCCTACAAGTAGCAAAACCAGCCTCACAGCCAGCACTTAAGTCACCCAAGTTATCCATCATATGTTTGGCAAGGAACATATTTTAGAGGTAGGTATGTGAATTTTGGGTTTGCCAAGGATTCTCTGTGTATGGTAAAGCTGTTAATGCTATTGCTAGAGACTGAAGAGGTGAAAAAGATAAAGAACAATGCTGAAACTGGTATGACCCTGAACTTGTGAGCAAGGTCCTATCCTCTGAGTAACTTTTAGGAAACAGAAGCAAGCTCTGGTTATATAACCCAAGAGACTCCACAGAGCTTTTGTGAGCAATAAGTGCTGTTTGTCCACTGGCTAGAGACTGAACAAATGGAAAATTAGAACAAGATGTAAACAGAACAAGCTGTAAATGTTCCTCTCCCCCGCCCCCCTTGGTGATAACCTCTCTTGAAAGGAAGTGTCAATTTTAATTATGATTGGTTTTCAATCTCCATGATATAACATCAGGCATGATAGAATCCAAGGATCCATGTGTGGCTCTAGGGTATTGGATGAGGCAACTATCTTTTATTGTTCAATATTCTGTGGAAATGTTTAATAGATTATATACTCAACTTTATTTGAAGGGCCTTAAATCAGCCTCCAATGTTGTTGGCCAATTTGCACCCATAAATAACTGTATTCATTATTGCACCAACAAACAGTATGTGTAAAGAAAACATTGACACATCTAACTGCCTGATTGGACCTGCAGATCAGGTAAATAGGTCTGTCAATGTGCTATAATTTTTACCAGAAACTTGAGTTGAGCAGTTTGTGGCACAAAACTGTGCTCACTAAATTGAAGGTGAGTTCTGAAAATCAGGCTATAAGGAAGAATAATTAATTAAAAAGTTAATCAAAAACCTTAACCTCCAATTTTTTTTCTTTGCTTCCTTTTTTTAATCTGATCAAACTACTGACTAGGCTATAGATCACTTTTCTTTACGTATGTTACAACAAGACTAAAACAATGCCAGCCACAGGGCAAATCTATGTTCCTTATTGACTCACTGCAGCTACTCTGGGGCTTTTAAAAGTTCCAGGATTGTTCTACTTTGTGGGCCACATTCTGATGTCAACTGCAACAGACCCACTCTAGCTGATGGGGGGTGTGCTGGTGTATATGAAAGCTGAATGAAACCATAAGGGTCTGATCTTGAATTATAGCTGAAGAGTGCTCACAACAGTTCAGGCTAGGGATGAAAAGGTGGCCTTAAACCATATTTTGGCTCTCCCCAATACTGGGCTGACCTGTGTATGCTTATACTCCCTTCCTCCTACAGCTTAGGCATCCTGGAGGCGGCTGTAAGTTGCACTGGCTGTCTATGACTCCAAGAGGTTGTTCTGGCTTCCAGGGATCAAAAGGGGTCTAAGGGATGCCAGACATGTTCCCAGACATGTCCCCTGTCTCCTGACCACCCTTCCTTCCTTGGCTGAAAGGAAGACGATACAGGAGGAACTAAGTTGGCTCTACACTACTGAGAGATCTCTTTTTATTTGAGTAAGTAAGTCAAGTCAGCTGATGATCAGGCCCTACATGAGTATTTTTCTCCAGTCTTGATATGAATTATGTTTCTGTTGACAGTGCCTATTCATTCATGGCAGATTTTTGATTGTTTAGAACACTATATTCTATTACTGTTTACTACAGCTGGTCTAGACCAGCATCTTGTGCAAGTAACGGCTTTTTTCAGTTGGCCAAAGAAATATATTTTCTCCAGTTCCAGAGATCTTCTCTTGCTTCCTTCAAGACATGGGAATTTTGTCACAGAATTTAAGGGAGTGGGAACAAGTCCTTAATATTAAAAAAGGGAAGTTTATCTTCTTACAAGTGACAAATATTTTCTACTTGATAAACCTTACTATATCACAGTCTTATTTGTCACTTGACTGGACCAATTGCAAGGTTGAATTTGAATGACCATATGGCCAATCACAAAATTGAACGTGTGCAGGAGGTCCCCTGAATGGATTCAACATGGAGCCCTTAGGCACCACTTGGGCCACTTGGATTTGATTGCAGGATCAGGACCTGTATGGTGAGTCTGCTTATTTCCCTCCTTAAACATAGACCTACATTTTGAGACTGTCTTGATCAGACTGATCAACTACAGAAGACATAACAGTTAGTGAATTTCACACTTTAAATGTCTTTAGTTGTTCAGTTTGTTCTTGTTCTTTTGGGACATGAGAGAATTCTAAATGCTTGAGAAGGAGATTAAAAAACAACTTTGTTAGGTAAGTTGAATAGGCTGGTAAACAGAGAAACAAACATCCTAATGTCCCCATCCTCCTGGGCCTACAGAGAGAGCTAAAAGAGGTTATGGATTCTTCAACTATCCTCCAGAGTCTTAATGTTATGTTGAAAAACACCATTGGTTTTTTATATATATACTATTGCACTTAACTTGTTCTCAAATGTACTCACAGTACTTGATTTAACATTCTTGTTGAATGAAAAGGTTTGTGTCTATGCTCCTCATCCAGAATCCTACATTATTAATCATACTCAGAAATCAGATATTTTTCCTACAGAAGATGGGGAACCCTTCCTTTATTTTTTTTATCCTGTATCTCCTCCATATCAAAGTGTTACCCAGAGAGTTGGGTTCAAAGTTCCCATCTAAGAGAGAATGTATGTTTCACTAGGACAGAGGCAGAAAACAACAACAACAACAAAAAAACTCAGTGTTTTTGCTTCCTTCACCATTCACTTTCATATAATAGTCAAAGAAAAGGCCTTCTGTTTTTCAATACTTCATATCACAGTAAAAGAAAAGACTTGAGTCGTTTGGTTCCACATTCTCTTTGATGCAGGACATATTCGGCAAGGTACGTAAGCATAAGCCTAACTTTAAGCACACATAGTCCCAATGGTTATTCAATAAACTACTCAAATCATGGCCCAAATCATGAAGGCTTAAATATTTGTTAAAAATATATTATTTTAACCTTACTTTAAACCAAAAATTCTAGTACAGCAGAGACAATAGAAAAGGGAAATCCCTAGAGAGAGGGATTTGGGAGATTTTACCAGAAGTTGAGATGGTTCATAGTACAACAGACACTTTCAAAGGAGAGAGAATGAAAGGGGGACATCAGAGAGAAAACAAAAATTTCAGTAGACTTCATTTTATATGAAATCCTGGCCCCCTTAAAGTCAATGGCAAAACTCCTGTTGACTTCAATAGGGTCAGGATTTCATCCACTGAATTTATTTTTTTTAATATTGTTAATTAAAATAAACTAAAAATCCCGATGACCTTTATAAAGGGCCGGATCTAGCAGCATTCATTTCAACCGGTGTTTTGACTCAGTAAGATTTGCAGGTTTAAGCCCCAAAATCTTGAATTTACTGCAAGTTGAGCTTTTGAAAAAAGATCATAGTTAATATTTACTGTGGCTTCAGTTTATTTTTTGACAACATATTGTATGACCTTTTCAACCAGTTACAATGACATTTTACAGGCAATTTAGTACAAGCATTTTTATGCATCTTTGCAAAACCTAATAAAGACATGCACACACCCCACTTAAAGTAAACAAAATGGAAAATAGTATTTATGGTCAAAGTTAAGCCCCAAAGAGAAACACAATATAAAATTGCATATTTTAGCTAACAAGAATGGCTTTTCGTAATTCACTGTAGGTGTGAGGAAAAAATAATGAATTTTAATATATTCAACGAATGAATACACTGTAATTCATGAACAGCAGAGGTTGTTAATTTTCATCATCAATAGAAAGATCTCTTCCCACAAATAAGTGATATTTATTTTATTTCTAGAGTCTGATCTTCTTTTCTTATCTTTTGCATTTTAACCTTTACATTCTCCGTATGTGCTAAAAGGTCACATTTTGGCACCACAGATCTCATTATGGAGATAGAAAAGAGTCAGTGGCCCTTGTACCTGCCATTCCCATGATTTTAGCAGGTATCCCAAATACTCAAGGAAGCATTTGCTAGGACGTAGCTTTAGATCTACATTTATAACAGTACAGTTTGTTACAATAATTTGTTTAGAAAACTATTTAGAAAGAAGATTAAAGAACATCTCTTCCAATGGAGCAATTGACTTGACTGTAACAAGTAACACTTAGCAAGACAACACCACTCTTATTGTACACCAAATTCAATAGCTTCTTTGGAGGTTTTTCCTTGCCTATAGAAATTAAGCCTGCCATAACATCAAGCCAACATCTCATGTGATCAAACCATTTATGAGCCTCATGTCCAATCCTATTGACTTGACTGAAATGAAAGAAAGCTTAATCTATTGCAACATGGACCACTAAAAGTAGGTCGTTTCATCTAGCTGATAGACTCATAGACTTTAAGGTCAGAAGGGACTATTATGATGTTCTAGTCTGACCTCCTGCACAACACAGGCCACAGAATCTCACCCACCAACTCCTGTAACAAACCCCTGACCTATGTATGAGCTATTGAAGTTCTCACCTTGTAGTTTAAAGACTTCAAGGTGCAGAGAATCCTCCAGCAAGTAGCCCTTGCCCCATGTTGCAGAGGAAGGTGTAAAACCCCCAGGGCCTCTACCAATCTACCTTGGAAGAAAATTCCTTCCCGACCCCAAATATGGCGATCAGCTAAACCCTGAGCATGTGGGCAAGACTCACCAGCCAAACACCAAGGAAATTCTTTGTAGTAACTCGGATCCCACCCTATCTAGTATCCCATCACAGGCCATTAGGCATAATTACTGCTAATAGCCAAAGATCAATTAATTGCCAAAATTAGGCTATCCCATCATACCATCCCTTCCATAAACCTATCAAGCTTAATCTTGAGGCCAGTTATGTCTTTTGCCTCTACTGCTCCCCTTGGAACGCTATTCCAGAACTTCACTCCTCTGATGGGTAGAAACCTTCATCTAATTTCATGTCTAAACTTCCTGATGTCCAGTTTATAGCCATTTGTTCTTGTGGCCACATTGGTACTGAGCTTAAATAATTTCGCTCCCTCCCTGGTATTTATCCCTCTGATATAGCTATGTACTATGTGTAAGAGCCAGTGATACTGTATATTAATTTTATTGGTTCCCTTAGTTTTCTCTCTGACCACAGATCACTGAAAAATTTAGTCAAATCAGTTTTCAAGTTTGCCCAAATAAAAATCATGGGCCAAATTCTTAATACTGAGTAACTTGGGTACAAACTTATTGCATGTTACATCCTTTGTTAAAGTGCTTTGAGATATACAGATGAAAAGGGCCATGTAAGATCTAGATATTGATATTACGTGTGTGTGTGTATAAAAGGTTTCATTCTGCAGCTCTTAAGGGTAAGTCTACACTGCAATAAAAACCTGCAGCACTTAGTCTTAGATCCAGGGTCAGTTGACTCAGGCTCATGGAGTTCGGGTTGCGGGGCTAAAAATAGCCATTTGGGCTTGGGCTGGAGCCTAGGCTCTGAGGCCAACCTTGCCTATGTGGGGTCTCAGAGCTCAGGCTCCAAACCAAACTCAAACATCTACACTGCAATTTTATAGCCCAACAGGCCAGGCCAGCCATGGCCATGCCATGTGTCTTTTATTGCAGTGTGGGCATACCCTAAGTAAATAGTCTCATTGAAGCCACTTCCTGTGAGTAAGAGCTGGAGGCCAGACAATGAATGCAGAACTTGAACCCATGTTTTTATTAACCCCACCACAATGAATGTAGAATTTGATCCCATCATTTTTTATTATCCCACCACCCCCACAAACTTTTTCTATCTGAATTGTAATAGATGATTACATTAAAGATAAACACAAAACTTTCCACTATTTATCTGGAGTTTAAAAAAAGTCTTTTTCCATTTCATTCAGCTGGCACAGTGACTGCCTTTAGGTGCCCAATCCTGAGCCCATTGAACTCAAAGGAGTTTACCCATTGACCTCAGTGGGATGAGCTATCTTAAATGTCTTACCTTCCAGAGGTTCCCTCATCCCGTCCCCCAAATTCAGAATTTTCTCCAAGAATCTACAGCAGTCCGAGGTCCAGAATGAGCAATATTCCTTTCTGCAATAGTGACAGTTTTAAGGTTGCACCCATCCTTGCAATGGGATTGAGAACTTGCTTATTTCCCTGGGATGTCACAACATTATTTATATTACCATGTCTCTTCCTGACCTCTCTCCCTCATTCAACCGGCATGTTGGCCTCTCTTTGACATCATGTGTATGTCCTTTCATCAACTTAAAGTTAATTTTGCCAAAGTTGAGTTTCCTATCTCTGCCCAAACACTTTCTTTTCTCCTACTTCTGTCATTGTGGACAAGCCCACCATCCTCATAATCACTCAAACCTGTAATGTGGGAATTGTCTTTCAGCTCTTTCTCTAGAAGCACACATGGAGGCGGAGTCTACATCTTACTACCATTAATGTCAATCTTCACTGTCCATTTATCCCTTCTCTCATAGGTCTTTGTGTTTTCTCCTGTCTTGCCCTTATACATGGAACAACTCCACTGAACTCATCCACACAACCACTACCTGGGGAGGCTGTGTGTGGGCAGGGTCAGCTCTGGCTTTTTTGCCGCCCCCGGCGGGGAGCACGGCAGGGGAGGGCGGGGAGCCCGGCCGGGGCCCCACTCTCCCTGGCCGGCCGGAGCGCCGGGGGGAGGGTGGCGAGCCCAGCCAGAGCGCCGGGGGGAGGGCAGCCCCGCTCTCACTGGCCAGCCGGAGCGCTGGGGGGAGGACAGCGAGCCCGGCTGTGGCTCCGCTCTCCCCGGCTGGCTGGAGTGCTGGGGGAGGGCAGCGAGCCTGCCGCAGCTCCGCTCTCACCGGCGGCCGGAGCACTGGGGGGAGCGCAGCAAGTCCGGCCGGGGCCCCGCTCTCCCTGACCGGCCGGAGCGCCGGGAGGAAGGCGGAGAGCCTGGCTGCGGCCCTGCTTTCCCCGGCTGGCTGGAGCGCCACCCCGTTCCAGGTGCCGCCCCAAGCACCTGCTTGGTTGGCTGGTGCCTGGAGCCGGCCCTGTGTGTGGGGAAGATTTAGGTTGGATATTAGGAAAACCTTTTTTCACTAGGAGGATGGTGAAGCACTGGAATGGGTTACCTAGGGAAGTGGTGGAATCTCCTTCCTTAGAGGTTTTTAAGGTCAGGCTTGACAAAGCCCTGGCTGGGATGATTTAGTTGGGGATTGGGTCCTGCTTTGAGCAGAGGGTTGGACTAGATGACCTCCTGAGGTCCCTTCCAACCCTGATATTCTATGATTCTACCTGTTGTCCTTCAAATACCTACTCAAGACACATGTCCTCTATGGTCCCTGTGAGATGCTGCTGATAGTGATTGGGCAAGTAGTAAGTTGGAACTTATCCTGCTGATATGTTTATTTCAGAAGGCGAGAGTTTTGAAACACGTTCAAAAATACTTATTTTTGAGTTACTTTTGCTATGGAAATTGAGTCAGTTTATCTGTTCTGAAATGTCTCATCTCAGCAGACTGTAGGGAAATTACTGACCATCTACTTTCATTAAACTCAAGATTGTCTTTAAACTGAAGGTGGCCTGTAGATATAAATACTTTGGTGTGACCTGTTATGGCATCAAACATTCTGCAAACTGTATGATCATGCTGCATAACTACTACAATATATGCATTTCCTAACATGCTCTGGAGAGTAAGCCCCAAAATACACAGATATAAGCAGACTATATATCCATGTTGAATATTTAATATTTGTTGGAAATTTATGGTAGGCACAGAATCAAATGAGAGAAAAGATGGATAGAAGGAAACAAAAAACTGTCAGCCCCTCAAGTCAGATGAACAGAGGTATGGTCTGGTGGTTAGAGCAGGAGACTTGGAATATGCACTTCTATATTCTGGTCCTGGCTCTGCTCCTGATTCCCTCTGTAACCTACAAAAGTCTCTTGCCTTCCTTGTCAGTTTCCTCTCTACTATGTGGGATAATAATTATTTTCCTCCCTTGTGAGGACTGACTAGTTCATATTTGTAAAGCACACTGAAGATTAAAAGTACTATATAGTACAGTGGTAACATAGTAATGAGACTCAAAGAACAGGCTCCTGACACTGGCTAAGTCATTTCTATTCTAGTCTAGTGAAACACATACATTCTTTATGGGATATTATATTTGTAATAAGTATTGTAATGAAATGTTGAACAACTCAGTGGATAGCACCAAAATTTTAGCAGAGGAATCTCATTAGCAAAATTCATATTGGTGATACAATAATACATTTTAGTTAATATACTTAAATTTGGCTTGATTTGACATTAATCTGTATCCCTTTGAGCTGCTGTTGTATGTCATAAGTGTTTTTAATTAGGATGAATCATACCCTCATTCTTCCCTGCTGGACTACATCTACTGTGATACATCATGGTCATGTGACTTCCAGTTCATCTAAAGGAGAGACTATGGTGTCTCATGGTAGACATAATCTAGCCAGGAAGATTAGCCCATGAAGGAGAATGGGAGCAAGAGGCACCTGAAATACATCTCCTATAAGGCACCATGTCAGCTCAGGCAAACACAGATGTTTCAATTCAATAAAGGAAAATGTTTTATTTGGGTCAATTTTATCTGATTCCCAATGCAAAAGGGAAAAATGTGGTAAAAGTGAAATTTTCCTATAGAATTTCAATTTTGCAGATAGATGACTTATTATTACTTATGACTTATCCTTGTGTAACTTGAATTTTGCATAAGTTGGAAACGTATACCTGACCATTACATGCACCCCCCCCACGTCCCCCTCCTATTTCTAGCTTTCAGAACTTTTTCTGTAAGTGCGGATTTGCATAAGTTGGCTTTGCGTAACACGAGGGTATCTGTACAGCATTTTCCGTAAAAAATATTTTGATGGAAAATTCCCAATCAGTTCTATTCTATATACCATTCCTTAATTTATATACTTTTATTATGTCTTATTTTACTAATCTCATGTAAACAGTCCTAATCTTTTCAATGTCTCCTTATTCTGATTTGAGGAATGAGAACACTTCTTTCTTTTCACACAGCTCTGAACCCCCTACCTTCCTGCTAAATCATTTTTCAGATAGAACACAGACTTCCAGGTGAAGGTATACCTCTGATTTATGTAATGGCATGTTAATACAGTATTCTCCATCCCATTCTTCATTCATCCTAACATTTTATTTGCTGTTTTGACTGCTGCTGCACATTATCTGGAGATCTTCACTGAGCTGTCAACACTGGAAAAAAACCCGAGAATCAGTAATTATGGGATCCTTTTTAGGGTAGTCACTGTACGAGATCTGGCACGGAGATAAGCCAGGATGGTAAATTTTGTGTAGTAAAGGAGCTAGTTATGGAAGTGGCAGCTAAACAAAGCAATCTCTTGGAAATGTTCTGGAATAGGCCATATCTGAGGGATACGTGGATGTTCTAGTCTCAGGCCTCTAATCATAAAAAAAAAAAAAAAATGGTTTCTTTCCAAAAGTACTACAGCATCAGCAAGCAGCATGAAGTCTTTAGGGACAGGAGGGCATTGGAATGCTAATGCTCTCAAACATACCAAATAAAATAAATTCTGCCACTGCATAATCCCTAAATCATAAAGATTTATTCATATTTTGCACTGAGTGATCTCTAATTAGAATTATTTGTATGTTAATGATGCATAGAAGTAAGGCAAACAGCTTTCCCAAGACTCCATGATAATCTTGCACATCTCAAGCAAAGAAAAAGTCCCTAAAATTAAGGACTTAATGTTGCAATGAGTAAAGTACTTTAGTGTTCCACAAACTGAATGGAATAAACAAAGGACACCTGGTTAGTGTATAGAACATAAAACTATTTGTTTTGGATATTGGGATCATTCTGCTTTGTTGCTTTTAGGGCCAAGTCCTAGTCCCCCTGAAGTCAAGGGGAACTTTGTAAATATTTGTGGAAAAGTGAATGAGAGGGAACAAAGGTGGTTGGAACAACTCATAAATCAGATTTCACAAACATGTTTTTGCATAATTTTTCTGTCCATTGGCCTTGTTCAGTGGGCTGTTTGGTAGTTCTCAGAGGGCAGTTCTTACATTCCTAAGTACATTGAGAAAGCAGTTTTATGAGAGTGACATCCTAATGCAGGAAACTAAATTATATTGTATCCTTGCTTTACAGTGACATATGCTGATCATGAAGATTGCTACAGAATGTTATTTACTCCAGCACTGCTCTTTCCTGAGAATCTCACAAAATACATATTTTATAATAAATACTCTTTTTGGTATGGCAGATTGTGAATAGCAAATAATCCTGCAACCCACCAAACAGCAGGCAGCCATATTTTTTCTCCTGCTCAGAATAATATTGGTGAAATTTGCACATCTATGCATTTCAGGCCTGGTTCTACTTGGAGTGGCTTTACACCTATGAAAAATCCATAGACTTCAGTGAAATTACTCCTGTCAAAGACAATAGAATCAGGGACTTCACATAGTTGTTTACAGTTGTGACTTGGGTATATGGGGAACAAATATTTAATATTGGAGTCTTCAGTCTAGCACTTAATTTTTCTCTGTGTCTCAGATCCCCATCTGTACAATGAAGAAAATAGCAGTTCCCTACCTCACAGGTGTGTTGTGAGGATTAAAAAAAATAGCAGTTGGGAGATGCTCAGGTACTACAGTAAACCTAAGATTCACGGGGCTAGAGTGCCTTTAGGACCAGCCTTTGGAGGCATTGTACCAGGGGTACAGTTCCCTACCCACTTCCCTGTAATTCAAAGTAGTCTGGAAGTAATGTATAAAAGCAGCAAATTATGACACTCCCTGTGACTCAGTTGTGATGGCTGCATGGTGGGTGGGATGGAACCAGAGCTTTGTTCTGAGTGGAAAGAAGGTAATGAACTCAAAGTCTGGCTGGTTAACACAAAGGTATAAGGTGGTTCTTACTCCCTGTGTAGTTGCATAGTCAAAGTTACAGTCTAGCCCATAAGTATGACATAGCAGTGCAAATGTTTATGTCCCACTCAGTGACAAAATCCACCATGTTTTCAAACTGTGATTTCGTGAGATCATCAATAACAAGAAGGGATATAACAGGAATAAAATTTCTACTTCTTAATGAGAGGATGGAGACTTTTAACTCACCATAATTCTTCAGGTGTGGTCTGCTTTCTACAACAATAAATTAAAGTGTGCCTCTAAAGGCATCAAATTAAATAAGCATTACATGCATTAATTATTATCATTTGTACAGCACCATGCTGTAGGTATTCAGGATCTTTTACAGACACAAAAAGGACTTATCCCTGCTCCAATGTGCTTTTAATCCACACGATACTTTATTTTATATTTGTCTTATGTAGACTGCAAGGCTCTAATATGAATAAATTACTTCTGCATATTTAATAACCTTAGAAAAATAGGAGAATCCAACATACTGAAAATATATTTAGAATCCGTGGGAAGAGAAAATTGTTAGCTATGTGTTTTGCGTCAGGTGTGAATCCAATAAACACTTGGTACAAAGCATTGGCTCCCCATTCTGCTGCGTATAAAATTCAAAAGTCTTGTCCTAGTTTTCATGCCCCTCTATCCTATATTTATATCTCTGATTAGGCAAGTCCCCCACACCTCCCAATTCTTTCTTTGCAAATATGACAACAGCTTTAATATCCAGTTATAGTTCTTTCATAACCAAGTCTATGGCTTCTTTCACACTGACAAAGCCTCAGCTGGAGTATGATGTCCAGTTCTGGGTACCACATTGTAGGAAAGATGTGAACAAATTGGAGAAAGTCCAGAGAAACAAAAATGATTAAAGGTCTGGAAAACATGACCTATGAGGAAAGATTGAAAAAAATTGGGTTTGTTTAATCTGGAAAGGAGAAGACTGAGGGGGGACATGATAACAGTTTTCAAATACATAAAAATTTGTTACAAGGAGAAGAGTGAAAAATTGTTCTCCTTAACCTCTGAGGGTAGGACAAGAAACAATGGTCTTAAATTGCAGCAATGGGGGTTAAGGTTGGACATAAGGAAAAACTTCCTAACTGTCAGCATAGTTAAGCACTGGAACAAACTGCTGAGGAGGTTGTGAAACCTCTGTCATTGGAGGTTTTTAAGAACAGGTTAGACAAACACCTGTCAGGAATGGTCTAGTTATTATTTAGTCCTGCCTTGAGTGCAGGGGACTAGACTAGATGACTTATTAAAGTCCCTTCCAGTCCTACACTTCTATGATTCTATGATTCCCTGCTGCCATTTGTTCTTAGAACTAAGACTGGATGGGAAAAAGTGTTTTGTCCCAAAAGAACTTTTAAGATTTTTAATTTTTTTTCGAACCCAAATCGAGATGAAAAGTAAAATCTCAAACATTTTTGCAAACTGACAAAGTGAAACACATTTCAGTTCAGGTCAATCAAAATGTTTGATTTCAACCTCTCCTCTTTTTTTCAGTGTAAATTAAGTTACATTTTGAAACAAAAAACTTTTTGAAATGTAAAACTGAAACTTATTTAGAAAATGTCAAAATGGGATGTTTCAACAATTTCAAAATATTTTTTCAAGTTAGGAAATTCATCAAAACTGACCTCTTCCTAACACATGAACAATTTCAGTTTGATAAATCAGAATTTTTTGGTGAAATAATGTTTCATAAACAATTCCTGACTAGCTCTACTTTGAAAAGCCTTCCAGAATCCACCTGCCATGCCTCCACCTTCATATCTTTCTGATCACTCCTACAAGTTTACTTCTGCTGCACTGTCTACAAACAAGAACTATGTTAATACTTCCCAATTAACAACAAACAAAATTGGTGAACCACTTAGATGTTCATGTGCCTAAACTGTTAGACTGTGAGATCATATCTCCATGTCCCTCTGTGTCTTCTTTCCTCCCTCTATTTCCGTTCCTGGTTATATCATTTCTTCACTTGTCTGCCAAGTTCCTCAATTAGACTGTAAACTCTTTGGATTAGGGCAGGGGTAGGCAAACTATGGCCCGTGGGCCACATCCATCCTGCAGGCCGTCCTGCCTGGCCCCTGAGTTCCTGGCCTGGGAGGCTAGCCTCCGGCCCCTCCCCCGTTGTTCCCCCTCGCCTGCAGCCTCAGCTCACTCGATCTGCTGCGGCACAATGCTCTGAGCGGTGGGGCTGTGAGCTCCTGGGGCAGTGCAGCTGCAGATCTCAGTCTGACCCAGTGCTGTGTGGTGGTGGCGGCGGCAGCATGGCCCGGCTCCAGCTGGGTGGTGCGGCTGTAGTGCTGCCAGCCACCAGTGCTCCAGGCAGCATGGTAAGGGGGCAGGGAGCAGGGGGGGGTTGGATAGAGGGCAGGAAAGTTTGGGGTGGTGATCAGGGGGCAGGGGTGTGGATGGTGGTTGGGGGGGGAAACAAGGGGTTGAATGGGGGAAGGGGTCCCAGGAAGGGGGGGGTGTTGGATGGGGCAGCAAGGGGAAGTCAGGGGCAGGGGTTCCAGAGGCAGTCAGGGGACAGGAAGAAAGGGTGGTTGGATGGGACAGCAGGAGTCCGGGGGCAGTCAGGGGATAGGGAGCGGGGGGTGTGTGGATGGGGCAGGAGTCCTGGGGGGGGCAGGGCCAGCTCCAGGCACCAGGCACCCAAGCACATGCTTGGGGTGGCACCTGGTAAGGGGCGGCGGGGGGAGCGTGGCGCGGCATTCCGCGGGGGGGGGGGTGCTACGGCGGCGCGGCGCAGCGGGGGCGGGCTCCGGTTGCGCGGGGCTCGGCGCAGACGCGGCGCGGACGCAGCGCTGGAGGGGGGTTCCGGCGGCGCGGCGCTCGGGGGGGGCAGTGCGGGGCTTGGTGCTCGGGGGGTTCCGGCGCGTGGGGCTCAGTGGGGGTGCGGCACGGGCGCGGCGCTGGAGGGGGGTTCCGGCGGCGCTTGGCAGGGGGCGGGCTCCAGCGGTGTGGCGCGACGCTGGGGGGGGGGGCGGTGCGGGGCTCGGCGCTCGGGGGGGGTTCCGGCGGCGCTCGGTGCAGGGGCGGGGCGGACTCTGGCGCTCGGCGGGGGGGGCGGCGTGGCACTCGGCGGGGGGCTCGGGGGCAGTGCTTTTTTTTGCTGCTTGGGGCAGCAAAAAAGCTAGAGCCGGCCCTGGGGGGGGGGGCAGATAGGAGGTGGGGGCTGGGCCACGACCTTCTCCCCTAACCGGCCCTCCATACAATTTACGAAACCTGGATTAGGGGCCTGTCTTTGTGTGTAGTTCCCCTATCCACCCAGTTACGTATTTTAGCACCAATCTCCTTGCAGGTTTTGATGGACAGGCCTTGGTTCTTCTGAATCCTATTTCCAGCTCAGCAAGGCACAACTTCCTTATTTTCTTCCCATATGAATTTAGTTGGTGGTGCCTCTACCACCTCACTCCTTCCTGGCTGGGTAATAAGGGCAGCTTGGAAGGAAAATTCTAATCACAGGGCACCCCACAATTACTTGTCAGGTAGTTGGAGACGTCCAAGAAATAACATAAATACACACTATATATTCAACACAGTAATTATATTAAACAGAAGGTAAATATAACAGTGTAAAACACTACTTTCAGGGTCACTGGTGCCCACATTGATAATACCTGTGAATTTCCCCAGTCATGTGACCTGATAGAGCAAAAGTAAAATGCAGTGTTCCTTTCATACACATATCTCATAGGGGTCCTTGATGACCTGTGACAACAATGTTTTCTGCAGCAGCAAAACAACTTGGCTGATTGGGTTCAGTACAGCCCAACAGCCTCACATGTGGGATAAGATGGTAAATCCCTCCAAAGGTTTACCAGGCAGCAAGTATAAAATCCCCAAGACCTTACCCTCTGACATGAGGACACAGTATGGGGAATGGGAGGGAGGGGGTCTCCCAAACACTTTCCCTATTTAAGTAGAAGATGGTTGTGATGCTCTGTACCTCGGGGGAACATCCAGCACCCCCATGTTCATCCTTGTAAAATGATTGTGTGGTATCCAATGCGAAGTTTGTCATGTCGGGTGTCTTTGAAAGGCTCATGATGCACTGAGCATTGTTGTTATAGTGATGCTATAGTAATTGTTGTTACAGTAATGTCATAGTAGTGTTATAGGTTATACTTTCATGTATATTGCTATGAAGCTGAAAATGTGTCTTCATGGCTTAAAATAAGCCCAGGCAAAAACTCTGCAAGAGCAGAGAGGCAGTTCACACCTCATCAGGGCATGTATGGGACAATCATAGAATCATAGACTATCTGGGTTGGAAGGGACCTCAGGAGGTCATCTAGTCCAACCCCTGCTCAAAGCAGGACCAATTCTCAACTAAATAATCCCAGCCAGGCCTTTGTCAAGCCTGACCTTAAAAACCTCTAAGGAAGGAGATTCCACCACCTCCCTAAGTAACCCATTCCAGTGCTTCACCTCCTTCTTAATGAAAAAGTTTTTCCTAATATCCCACCTAAACCTCCCCCATGGCAACTTGAGACCATTACTCCTTGTTCTGGCATCTGCTACCACTGAGAAGAGTCTAGATCCATCCTCATGGAACCCCCTTTCAGGTAGTTGAAAGCAGCTATCAAATCCCCCCTCATTCTTCTCTTCTGCAAACTAAATAATCCCAGTTCCCTCAGCCTCTCCTCATAAGTCTGTGCTCCAGCCCCCTACTCATTTTTGTTGCCCTCCACTGGACTCTTTTCAATTTTCCCCATCCTTCTTGTAGTGTGGGGCCCAAAACTGGACACAGTACTCCAGATGAGGCCTCACCAATGCCGAACAGAGGGGAATGATCACATCCCTTGATCGGTTGTCAATGCTCCTACTTATACAGCCCAAAATGCCATTAGCCTTCTTGGCAACAAGGGCACACTGTTGATTCATATCCAGCTTCTTGTCCACTGTATCCCCTCGGTCTTTTTCTGCAGAACTGCTGCCTATCCGCTCGGTCCCTAGTCTGTAGCAGTGCGTGGGATTCTTCCATGCTAAGTGCAGGACTCTGCACTTGTCCTTGTTGAACCTCATCAGATTTCTTTTGGCCCAATCCTTTAATTTGTCTAGGTCCCTCTGTATCCTATCCCTACCTTCCAGCATATCTATCACTCTTCCCAGTTTAGTGTCATGTGCAAACTTGCTGAGGGTGCAGTCCACACCATCCTCTAGATCATTAATTAAGATATTGAACAAAACCAGCCCCAGCACCGACCCTTGGGCACTCCGCTTGATACTGGCTGCCAAGTAGACATGGAGCCATTGATCACTACCCGCTGCCCCCGATGATCTAACAAACCCAGCTCAGCCTCACAGGAACAAAGGACGGTGACCTAGGCAGCAACAAAAGGATCTGTTGGATTCTCGAGTGAGTCGCCCTGCTTCCTTTGGTCAGTTTGGGACTGCAATGAGGTAATGCTCACCTGACTCTGAAGCGAGGGGCAAAGCCAGGAGGGAAGAAGGAACATGATAAAAGGAAGAGACGTTTACTATGCTCATCCTCTGTCTTCCACCTCCATCTACAGACACCACCACCAAGCGACTGAAGCGCTGATCAAAGGGGAGAGCCTGGCTGAAGGGCAACCACCCAGCCTGTGGTGTTTGTAAGTTTGTAACGGCACTGAAAGTGATAAGATCAGCTTACAATGCATTTTGCTTTTATTTCATTTGACCAAATCCAACTTTTTGTGCTTTAACTTACCATCACTTAAAATCTATCTTTCATAGTTCAGAAATTTGTTTGTTTATTCTAACCGAAGCAGTGCGTTTGGTTTGAAGCATGTCAGAGTCTCCCCTTGGGATAACAAGCTTGGTACATATCAATTTCTTTGTTGAATTGATGAACTTATGTAAGACTGCAGTGTCCAGTGGGCATAACAGGACACTGCAAGATGGAGTTTCCTAGGGTTGTGTCTGGGACCAGAGATATTGGCTAGTTTCATTTGGTTGCACAATCCAAAGAGTAGCTTACATGCCAGAGGCTGTGCATGAACAGCCCAGGAGTGGCGGTTCTCACAGCAGAGCAGGGTAAGGCTGGCTTCGAGAGTCAGGGATTGGAGTGACCTAGCAGATAACTGGTCCAGATAACACCAGGGGAATGTCACAATGGTGTACTCACAACTCCATGAATGGACCTCAGGTTCAGAGATGGATGTGGACTCCTCAGTAGTGGCAGTTGGCAGGGATCCTTTTCATGCAGGAATCAGGCTGCTTCTGTTTCCCAGATTCCCCATCTCCACAAAGGGATGCAGGGATCCAGGTGCAAATTATAATTACTCTACTAAAATCCTAACTCTAATTTCCTACCCTCGTGCTCATGTACAGTCATAGCAGATGGGCAGGCAGCCCTGACCTAGCAGCAAGAGCAGTGCTTGCCACATGGTAACTTGTTTACCTAAGGAGCTGGAGGGCTAGCTCAGCCTGGTTGGGTGGGGAATTTTCACAACAAAAGTCCATACATTGGGGAGTCACCTTGAAGAAGGAAAGGACCAAGCTGGGGAGTCTTGCTCCCAGGTACCCAGAGGCCAATTCTCAGGGGGAACAGTGCATGTAGGCCTGGGAGTCACCAGCTCACCACACAGCCAGTCCTGCCCTTTTTGTGGCTGGCTCCAGACTACTCCAAAATGGCTTCTCTCCTCTCACAGTGCTCTTGGGGGTGGGCATCTCCTTCTTCTTGGTCAGCTAGCTCTCATTCCCTGGCTTTTACTTGTTAATCTTTTGAGTCTTCCTCACTCATTTCTCTCAGACACTGCTCCTCCCCCAAGCAGGTGTGCTAGTGGCCATCTAGGCCCATCTGCTATAATCTCCTGAGCCAACAGGGGTCCCTACTGCTCTCCTTCTTGGTTGCCTAGCAGGCTTTGAGTATGCACATGGCCTCCCGTCTTCCCAGGGACAGTGTGCTTCTCCCTAAATTATAAGCACAGAGTCCAAGGAACTAAAGTAAGCTCCTTGGAGTTTATATGTGTGTTTTCTACCAAGCACCCATACTTATGGGTGTAGTCAAATAATCAAAAATGATGAATTAATTATTTTGCATTGAATGCACATCTGCTCAATTGGATTCCATATGTGTTGTAATTCCTTTCCTAGAAGTGTTAATTCCTCCAATTTGGATACACTTTAAGGTCTGTAATTCAGATGAAAATATAGTTTTGCCAACCTTATATAATAAAAAGTAAAACAAGGCCAAATCTAAGTTGACAAGCACATTTTTACATTATTTGCCCATCTTTGCAAATTAAGGCCCTGGTAGAGGATGATGGAGTTGCAATTGAGGGCATAATTTGTCTGCAGAATCTTTATTACTCTTAATGATGCATGAGAAGGAAAGAACTCCACTTGACTCACAGGACATAGATGGAATTTGTGAGGCTGGTAGTTAGGAAATAAATCACATTTTATTTGTAAGTCAAGCAAATTTGTTATGGGATCAGCGAGACACTATAAACACAGAACCCTACAGTGCCATTTTGTAGTCACTTCTCTGCATAACCACATTTTAATTTCTCTCTCCCTCTGCTACTGTACCTCAATAAAGTGTTCTGAGATACAGTTTTGATGAAATGCACTACACAAAATTAAATTCTATTGTATTACAGCTGAGGGAGTTGAACATGTGTATCAAGGAGAGATTATGCCTCTTGCAGGCACACTTTTAATATTTGCTATGTAGTGAAGTGATAATCTCATAGTATTTAGCCTTACAGATATTTTTATATATTTCTTTGTAGTTCTTGGTTGCTATATGAACTCCTGAGATCTTAGTTTTATGGGCTGTACAGATTTTGAACTCATCAATCTACATCTAAAATTGTACATATGGCTAGAAATTAAATAAATTGCACAAGCACCCTGTAGACTTGTTTATCGTGAGAAGTTGTAGAAGTCAGATTAGATAAACTCAAGCAACAGGATATATAGAGATATAACATATAAGGTACTATGGAGGTCTCCACTAGTCATAGTTCTACAGTGCAATGATCCAATGTGACTGTTTGTGAAATTACATTAGCCACTGTATAGAGAAAAATACTGAATTCAGAGGACAGCTCTATATTTTAAACTTAGGGCTACCTTTCTCTTTCTTTTGGGGAAAAGCCCATGGGTGAGGAAATGAGCATCTGGAATATCAAGTGCATAGTTGCAGAGTTTCTGTTGAATTCTCCTCTCATATGGTAGCTTGGAAGAAAAGGTTTTTCCTGTCCCACAAAAAAATTTCCAGATTTCTTCCATTCTTCTTTAGGATGAAACTGAGACCTTTCTAGTTTTAGTGCAACATGAGAAAGACAGAGACCTCCCATCTGGGATGTGGGAGATTCATGTTCAAATCCATACTCTGACTACTTTGGAGCAGGAACTTGAACCTGAGTCTCTCACATCCCATGAGTGCCCTAACCACTGGCTGCCCAATCTCTCTGACCCATCAGTAATTATGCCTGGACTTGACAAATCTTCTTGACTAAAATTTTGTCTAAATAAATCCTTTCCAATAAAAAGTTTTGGTTTCTACAACTTGGCAAATTCTGACCAAAAAAAGTTTAAAAAAAAAAATCCTATCTCTAGTCTTACAGGTCCCATCTAGATTGAGAAACTAGGTCAACCATGACCAGATAGAATGTTGTAAAAGTCTTAAATCCTGTTTACACTAGTTCTTAAAAACATTTGCTAACTAGTTTTTAAACACCACCTATTTTCCAGGTTCAGACATGGCCTCAGATAAGGCAGAAGATGTAGCTATCATATGGAGATCAAGCATCCAGGGTGAAATTACATTCATCCCCACAGATCTCAGGACCCCTGAGTGGAAAGCTAACATTTCAGAGATGCTTCTTGTGATCTCAGAACCACTGAGTGGACAGCTAACATTTCAGTGATGTTTCTTGTGATCCCCGACCCTATTGTTATTAGCTTTCACTGCCATATCTCCTATGGCAAGAGGTGAAGATGTAGAATGGATGTTCAGGTGCAAGAAGTAGTTTAAATTCTCACCTGTCTACCAGACAGGTTGCTAAAGTAGCAGTGTTATTTGTTGATGGTAGAAGATAGATGCTTTCAAGATATTCAGAGAAGGATAGATTCACAGTGTAAAAACAGAGAGACAAGTGCATTGAGGAAGGGCAACAGCAAATAGAATTCTTTACATACACTATGTTTAGGGTATTCCATGACATTCCACAATGACAGATGACCCAAAACTTTATGAAGCTTCCAAAGGTTGCAGAGAGGTGGCAGCAGCATGCCACTAAACCTCTGTTCTAGCCCTCATCTCTACATGTTAGATCTGCTTTGCAGCTCTTAAGCAGTGTATGCACCATGAAGTAGAGAGACCATTAGGGCCCCTAATATTTGTTGGGAACAATCCTGAGAATGACCATGAGCTTGGATATAAAATGAACTAATTGTTTGCAATACATGCAGAACTACACTGTTATAAAAGATAGATGTTTGGAATTTCATCAGCACCTGAGAAATATCAAGGTTTAATTAACAAGTCATGCAATGGTGTGTAGAGCCTCTGAATATTTATGAAGATATTATAATTTTTGTAAGAGACCAAGACAAGCATGACAAGAACCTGGGAAATGTTTCAAAATATTTTCAAGATAGACAATTAATACTGAATGCAAAACAATAGGAGAGACATTGATTTTAAAATCTTAGGTGAATAAAATGGCCAAAGAATGTTTAAGAAATTGTATTGCATTCTGGTGGATTATTTTCTGGGATTTCTCTGGTGAAATATTCTGATACATAGATTATATATGAAAAAAACTATATTGTTAATACAACATAACATTATAGTTACAAACACCCAAAGGTCAATAAATGCCACCATTAAGACTGAAGGCGCATCCTTCAACTCTGCCCCATAGGATGTATTGTAAAGGGAGAGTGTCTCAAGAGAATCTGTGGCCCTCCCGAATGCTCTTTTCAGGATCAAACACAGCCCCTAACTAAAATTCTTTCCTTCTGGAGCACAAACTCAGTCCTACATAATCATGCACCGTTCTTGTTCTGAGCTTTTGGATCACCGTTCACTTTTCTTGTGATCAGAGCTCTGGCTCGCTTTCCTCTGGATCCTAGATTCCTCTTCCTGTCTCCTGCATGAAGCAGATAGGACTGGTTGTAAAATAATCTCCACCTGCCTTGACCTCACACTTTTAACCTTTTCCTGTCTGGGAAAGAAAGAAATAGCAGCTGTGGGGAAAGGCAGGAAGGGAGAGATGGATAAGAAGGGAAAAAGTTGGTTCCGGGTATTCTGCCTTTACAACTAAACCTTTATATTTGAATCATTTAAAAATCAAAGTCATTGGGAGATGTTTAAGTTTAAGAAAATATTTCCCCCATATTATTCTTTGCCCTCACCTACTAACCATAGTAAATACAGAGATCTATTTTATGGCTGAATGATGGGTTAGGTGCACCACTTTGAGTTGGAACCATCAAGGCACAGCTAGCCAACTGGAATGCAGCTTTGGAAGATCTATGTCCCAGTCATATTCTAAAATACATGTTTGTGTACTATTTCTCAACTTATAAAATACAATATTGTGACCCTGGGACCCGATGGTACCAACTGACAGAGGGCATGAGCGAGCATAGGGTTTAACAGGGATCTTTTGCATTGATATCTGCATAATTATTCAGTAATGGTGGCATGTGAGGTCTTTACTGAGAGGCAGTAGCCCACTGGTCATCATAGTCATTGGGAAATGTATGTAGGGATAATACTTAAGGAGTTATGGATCTACACTGAAAATTATGCTCTTACAGTCTTGGAGTTAAGGAAGGTCACCAGGAGCTGACATACCTCAGAGATCATCCTTTCAGGCTGGAGGTAACTGACACCACCTATCTTCCTGTCTGGCCATTTATGTGTTGCATACCTCATGCTGTATGCCTATTTGCATGCCGAGCAAGGTGCGAATTGAGAGATTGTGAAATCTACAAAAATCTACAGGTTGAAACAAACAGCAGGGGATGTTATGTTTTTGAATAAAGACAAAAGATTGGTCTGGAGTATTTTGGAGTGCAAAGAGCACACTGGATCCTTCACCTAGGACGTAAGTTGAAGCATCCATGTCTCATGAAAGAAGGGTCACAACTTGTCTGGCTCTAAAGTGCTGTAGGAAGTTTGGATAAGTAATAGTTGGTTAGACTAGTGGTATCGGGTTAAATTAAGTCTAGGCTCTAGAATGTATGTTATATTTTTATTTTAAATCTAACCATTTGTTTCCAATATTTCTATTTGCTGCTACTTGAATCTCTATGATTTGTTAAATAAACTTATATTTGATTTCACTAAAAAACAAATCTAACTGCTGTGTGTTAAACAGAGCAGAGATCTGAGGTGGAACTAATGAGCTGGGGTGTACTGCTTCTTTGGAAGCTGCAAATTGATGAATACTGTGAGTGTCCAATGGACTAGAGTTCGGCACTCCAAGGAGATACACAGAGGGTTTCAGGGATGGAGTGTGCTAATTACTAACCTGTAGAGTGACAATAGAGCATGTGAGTGCTAGAGGAGAGTACTTGTGTTGCCCATGGCCAGTGGAGTTGGGAAGCTGACCCCCCCCCCCCCCCGCGTCAAATACAGAGAAAATTTCCTTATGCTAAGAGTATGGTAGTGAGGTGCCTCATAACTCTGGGTACCCCTGGAAACATCACAAATATAATACAATTTCTTCAACAACCTTAGAATTATAAGTTGATTGCAGTGCTGCATGCTACTCTCTGTGTGGTAGACACATGGGGTTCACAGTATTGTGAGAAGTACAGAGCAAACCATAATTACACAGCATACTACGTATAGTATAGTACATGAAGTATAAAACAGACAGTGGAAATTTGATTGCTTTTGTAACCTATCTGCCAGGTGGAGTCGGTAGCAACAAGGGCCAGGTTCAATACCTAGGGGTTCCTCTTGACAATACAGAACAGAACTGGCTTGAGCCCCAACCCAATAATTTTGGGGAAAATTAAACACCACTCCTGGGCACCTCTAAGAGGAAATACTTCCCCTCTCACAAGTACTGAGTCTGTGTATAGCAAAGAAAACTTTTAATAAAAAGAGGAAAGGAAACTGGCTTTAATTTGGGAAAACACCACAACCATGATTTGAAAGCATATGACCAGGAGCAAAACACTCACTACAGAGTACATTGGCAGTGTTCTTTGCTTCAGTTTCTCACCTTGAGGTGTGAAAGTCCAACAACTAAATGTCCCTTTAACAAACCACTTCCATCTCCCTCCTCTGCACCCCACTCACAGTTACTGTACTTGGTCAGTGAAGACCCAGAATTCAGAGGTGCATTGATTCACATGAGTTTACCTCCTAGCCCACAGTGGAATGAGCATAGAACAATGCCTCAGCAGCTGCTGCTGCCACCACAACTGTCTCACAGTTACCGCTGCTCACTCTGCATTGCTGCCTACTGCGTCTTTCACTCCGCCAGCATTAGTTGCTGCACCATCACTTTCTCTGCTCCCACTTGCCTCTCTACTGTGATCTCTGCAATGCCATGTCTTGGGGCCCCACCACTTAACCCAGCTCTCAGAGTGATTTTATCAGTTAGCGGGGAAACTTCACTGCTGGTGTAGGCTGGGCAGTCTCTTTCACTGAAACATGCCCCACAACAGGTCTGCTTAGCACTTAGATGTGGTTATCAGTGATTTCAGCTCTAGTGATTGCTTAACACAGGGGCAGCCAACCTAAGCCTGAGAAGGAGCCAGCATTTACCAATGTATATTGCCAAAGAGCCATGCTAATATGTCAGCAGCCCCCCAACAGCTCCCCGCACTCCAATTTGCAGCGCCTCCTGCCTGCCAGCAGCCCCACCAATCAGTGCCTTCCACTCCCTCCCCACGCCTCCCACCCTCTGCGATCAGCTGTTACGCGGTGTGCAGGAGGCTCTGGTGGGGAGGGGGGAAAAGCGAGGGCATGGCAGACTCGGGGGAAGGGGTGGAGTGGGGGCAGGGCCTAGGGCAGAGTAGGGGGTTGAGCACTCCCCAGCACATTGGAAAGTTAGCATCTATAGCTCCAGCCCCAGAGTCAGTGCCTATGCAAGGAGCCACATATTAACCTATGAAGAGCCACATGAGCTCCGGAGCCACAGGTTGGCCACCTCGGCTTAACAAAACAAAAGAGTCTCAATTGAGTTTATTCAGCTCTGTTTGTAAACAGTGGAGAGGGCGAGAATCAAATGGTGTCTAGGACTCTTTAGGCAGAGCCCACACCCCCAGGTAAAAACCCCTTTCCTCTACCCCTCTCTTTTCACTGGGATTTTGCATCTCTACCCCCTGCTTAGTGAGTGCAGTTCACCTGAGGGCATGCTAAGCATAGTTCTGCTGCCCTTTACTCATACAATAAGGATAACAACATTTCATTACCTCCTCATTCAGTACTAAAGTGATTTGTAACCCAACACTAGCCAAAATTGATCACTTTGGCAAGGCAGCTCTGTCTGCTGAAACCTAGGCAGAGAAGGTATGTTCATGCAAATGTGGTCTGGTCTTGAAGTCTTTTCCCTCACAGCTCGTTGTCACTAGATGTCAGGGGAGAAGTCATTCAAACCCTCCTTACACTTTTATAGTTCATTAATGGCCCCAGCTCTTTCATTGTTCGTAATAAAGTCTGTGCTGTGCATACATGTGCAGTTAAATCAGCTTTGCAGGTAATTGCCTTTTCCCCCAAACTGCCCCAAAGGCTAGAAGTGCTATGTATGCACACATAGCTGTTAGCTTAGTAGTGAAGTAGCTTATCCCCTGACTAGGACTGAAGGAAGGCTCCACCAGATATGTAAGCAGAGGAAAATTAACTGGCTCATGACCTTTATTGCATGAAAGATAGACTGTGCTGCAGGTTGAAATGAATATATGGGTCCTGGAAAAATACCTTACAGAAGAGTCTTACATGAAAATCCTGTCACTAAAGGTTTACTTAACACTTATGCTAATCAAATTGGTGTAGATATAAAAGAATGGCAAATACAGTAAATGATGTTTAACTATGTAACCACAACTAAGGCTACGATTATATCACAGAGGTCATGGAAGTCACAGAATCCTTGACTTCCAGAAACCTCCATGACATTTTCTGCCCCAGGAACGGAGCTGTCAGCTGACAGATCATGCAGTTCTCAGTTGCTGCTGGTGGCGGGCCCCAGCAGCTCCTAGTCCAAGGACAGCAGGAGTCCAGGGAGCTCCCAGTTCCGTGGACAGTGGGGAGACCCCGCAGCTCCCAGTTGCTGAGGGTGGGGGGGGGACTACCCCACAGCTCCAGCCACTGCAGACGGTGAGGGTATCCTGGAGCTCCCACTCCCTGCGGGTAGCTCCAAGCCACTGGAGGGGGGTGAGGGGACCCCAGAGCCCCCAGTTGCTGTGGGTGCTGGACCTTCCTCCCTGCCCATTTTGTCAGGGATATTTTTAGTAAAAATTACAGACAGGTCACGGGTTTCCATGAATTTTTGTTTATTGCCCATGGCCTGTCAGTGATTTTTACTAAAAATATCCATAGCAAAATCTGAGCCTTAACCATAACGTTCTCTTAACACAGGCTTTTGTATGGAATAAGGAAGTATTCAGAGGAAGCAGTTTTCAACCATGTAAATGCATTTGCAATGTAAATCAACATGCTGTCATGACCAGGTTGTAGGCTGCCAGTGCCAAAGTTCATGGTCACGAAATGGGAGTTGCTAGGTCAGGATATTGGGAAGTCAGAGGAGAAGACAAATTGGAGATCAGAGCCATGAGTTGGAAACCACAGTCAGGCTGGGTCAAGATACCAGGGGGTGAGAGGCAGGAGACAAACTAGAGGGCAGGAACCACAAGTCAGGTGCCAGGAGTCACACTGGGTCAGAATGCCAGGAAATCAAGCTGAGGGAGCAGGTAGCGGGAGCAGGAGTGGGTTGCAGGGAAGACAAGACACTCAGTCTGGAGTGGGATGGAGCTCAGTTGTTCAGAAACCTTCCTCTTCCTGCTGCTGGCTTCAATAGGGACAGTAGGCCAGTCAGCCACTCTGGGACTCCACCAATTGAACCTCAGGAGTGGAGACTCATGATGGGGCTGGGCTTTATGGGTCTCCGGTAAGTTAGTGCCAGCAGGTTGCCAGATGGAGCATGGCTATGCCTATGAATGTGGTGGGCT
The DNA here is from genome assembly GCF_027887155.1 of Malaclemys terrapin pileata. Lineage (NCBI taxonomy): Eukaryota > Metazoa > Chordata > Testudines > Emydidae > Malaclemys > Malaclemys terrapin. The sequence continues at coordinate 33,879,842 of NC_071505.1, forward strand.
CAGGTTTGAGACTGGTAGATCATGAGATCACCTCCTCCTAGGCACACCCTCTGTGCACCATGGCTCTAGGTTTCTTGGGATGGCTCCCAAGCAAGGCCCAAACCAGAGTGGGAATGTGAACATTTTCAACTGGCTCCCAAGTGTGTGCCTCTGGGTTGTAACCTTCCCAGTCAATCAGGTGCCATGATTTGCTCTGCTTGATCTTAGAGTTGAGGACTTTGTCTACAATGTATTATGCATGATCCTGTGCTTGCACCGGTAGGGAGAGTGACTGGGGAAATGTGTTCTCAGTATGATTTTAGAAATGAGACATGGAATATGGTGTGGACTCTAAGGGACTGAGGGAGCTGGACCTCAAAAGTGATTGGGTTTATTTGTTGCTGAATCTGGTATGGGCCAAGAAAGAGAGGGTCTGTCTGTGTGGACATGTTCTGTTGAAAGCCAAACCTTTTTTCCTATGGAGTAAGAGGGGCCCTGTGTCTATGTTTGTCTACCTGCCTTTTGTAGTCTTCCTTTGCCTATTCAAGCTGTCTCTTCACCTCCTCTTGGGTGTGATGGATGTGTTGTTCTAAGTCTGAGGCAGTTGGGTTGGGGGAGGATGTGAATAGTTGGGGGACGGTGGATGATGATGGGCCTTTGGACTGTGGATGTGTGATACGCATTATTGTACAACAACTCTGCATAGGATAATAGTAATAAAACAAAAGCTAGGCATTCCGCAGAAAAATCATCCATAGGAGCAACATTTTCAATGTTCTCTCCTGACCACACAACATGCCCAGATATTGCTATCTTTCCTCCATTGTAGCAACCACAAGCAAAAACCTTTACAACCTTTTTTTAAACTCACAGGAGGAGAAGGAAACACAGAAAAAGCATTTTCAACCAAAAGAATTAAATAAGCATTTTATTTTAACAATTTCTCTTTTCTCTTTCACTTTAGATGACATAAAATGTCCCTAAGGGAAGGAGAAATTTGGTTTAGACGGCTGTTGAAGTCTGAGGGTGCTTCCTTTAAGAAAAGCCTCTGCAATCTCAGCTACTAATTTCTCAAATGTTTCCCCAACAGCTCCTGAAGTATAAGTTTGTATGCACAAAAAATCTGTTTAGGATGTGTGATGGCTATTTATGTGTGTAACATGATTTCCTTACAGCCAACAACTCAGACTCCATTGTTAGTCACAAATGACATCAAGGCTTTGACCAAAACCTAACAAGAGATGTTTTCCTATAAGCAAGGACGATGAGCCACTTATGTGCCAGGAACTAGGTTCTCTTCCTAACTATATGAAAAACCTTTGATCGGAATGTCTATATTATGAGACATAAGACAATGCTGTGCAATGTATCTCACTCTTATAATCTCTGGTGTCTTTTGGAAAAAAATCCCTGTCTGAAGGTGACCATATCTTTCACTGATAGAGCTACTGCTGCACCAACCTTAGGCTTCCAAAATTTTAAATATAAATATTTCATTTTAATATTTGATTTAATCAGATGTGCTCATTTGGATCTTACAATGTCCTCCAAGAAGGCATTATTGAGAAACCATGTATCTAATAATGCTTGAAAGGGAAGATATTGTATTAATGTTAATGAGTTCCTTGCAAAGCACTAACTGATATCCTTTCTTGGAAAAGTCTGCTAGGTATTTGGGTCCTTTTTTGCCTTTTTTGTTTTGTTTTTGGTGCATCTATGTTACAAACTGTTAATTTATGTCAGAAGGGTCCACATGCACACTCAGGCTAGTGCAGGATAGATTCACACCCCAGCTTGCCGTGAATTAAATGTCAGTGTAGACAAGCCCTAAGGCTTTAATGTGGCCTGTGAAGTGGGGGAGGGGTAGAGAGTGAGAGACACTTTCCTACATCTCAGTGTCTGAGGCACCTTTCTTTGGCAAAATAAGGGTTTATGGCTGATGATCAGAAGGTGCAATTCCCATTCAGTAGCTGCCTCAAATATGAGCCACTTTCTCTGGCAGATTGAGGGTCCTTGGGCTGAAAACCAGACTGGCACAATTTCCATTACACTGAAGCCTGAGGCAGGGCTCTACAGGGTAACAGGCTCCTCTGCAGGCCCAGACATGCTATGGCATGTGTGAGGGGGACAATGAGTACTGCACGAGCTTCTGTGTAGTAGAAAACCTCAGCAAATGCTTCCTCAGGAGGAGATGGCAAAGGAAAAGGGGTTTAATCCCCGATTCTCACCCTACTTGTTCATTAGCAATACTATTAACTGCCTTGTGAAGGACACACTTGCTTTTGTCTTTTCAAGTCCTGGAGTCTCTGGTTTACAGGACTTATCACTGTGTATTATGAGAATGCCCTAATGCACAGTGGGAGGAAGGGGAGCTATGTGGGGGCCTGCTTCTTTTCCCAGAGAGCAGAGGATCTGCTTCAGTATCAGGGAAGTATTCTGGATAATTTCAGGATTTTGTCTTCCTCCAGTCCATGTCTGTTGTGGGATTTACCCACTGAGCTGATGGATAGCTTCCGTAGACTCTCTCCCCAGAAGCTCAGAAGTTCTTGATCAGCCTTTTCTGCACTAGATTCATAGTTCCTCAGGGCAGGGTGGGCATTGAACATGCTAGTCCAATCTGAGCCCTATTCCCTGGCAGTGCGAAGGTCGGCTGTCTGGGAATAGGCAAGGGATACTTATCTCTCTGTAGAGTCTGTAAGTGTGGCATCACATAGGGATCATTCCTTTAGATTTAAATCAGGTGTTGGCAGGATAGCTCTGTCATGCCTGAGTGGGGGAGAGAAGTCCAGGAGGGAGGTGCTGGAGTAGCAGATCCATATGATGGAAACCACCATGCTGCAGTTTACTCAGTCTGGGGGTGGGGGCAGGAGGAAGAATATTATTAGTAATACCTGCATGAAAATGAATAAAAAATATAGGTTTTAAAACAAACTAGTTGGGAGAAACTGAACTGACAACTTATTCCATTGCTGAAGGCAGAAATTTGGTGGCCTGCAGTGAAAGGTGGAGCTTAGTCCTGGGATCTCCAGCAATATTGGATGACCTCCCAATTCTACAAGTGGGCATCATTAACCCATTAATAATGAATTTGGAGAGAAGCTGTGCAACACAGAAAAGATAGAGAATGCAATTTTGGTCTCAAATACTCACCCTCATGTGCAACCTTGCTGCTGGAAAAACCCAAGCACAGCACACAGTCTTATTTGCCACTCAAAGACCTGGAAACTATTACCTGCATTGGATTGTTTAAGACATTGCTTTTAGATAGCCCTTCGGATCACAGGCTCACAGCAATATTGCAAAAGGTGGAGTTGTCTAGGCTGGCTAAGTCAGATTCTTATTAGACAGAAGGTAAAAAGAAAAAGATAGGAAAGAGAAGAAATAAGGTGGGAAGGGAAATGATACCTTAGGGAGATATGATGATGGTGAAAACCTCAGATTCACAGCCCAGGTGCTGTTCAGGGTTTAGCCAAATTAAATGGCGATGGTGATATCATCTGATTCCCTCTCTTTGGCCCAGTCTGGTCTCAACTAGAGCTGGAAAAAACATGGGATTTCCAGATCTTAGGAAACATCATTTTTCAAAATTTGGGTTTGTTCTGAATCAGAATTAATCCATATTATTTTAAAATTTCCCAAAAACCAGAAATCCTGAAAATCTTTTTTTCAGGAAACACCCACATATGGTGTTTTCTAAACAAAATCTGCTCCCTGTGACTCTGATGGCTGCTGAATATAATTTCATTCAGTAGCTGACAGAACTCGCAGGGTCTGTGGATCTGGGGCAGTCCTGTCATGTGGGATTCAGGACTTCCAGTCCAGCTGGGGAAGCCCTAGGATCTCTAGCACAGTGCAGTTGCATGGCGGGGCTGCCTGGAGCTGCAGACCATGGGTGCCCATTCCAGGAATCATGGAATCACAGAATATCAGGGTTGGAAGGGACCTCAGGAGGTCATCTAGTCCAACCCCTGCTCAAAGCAGGACCAATCCCCAACTAAATCATCCCAGCCAGGGCTTTGCCAAGCCGGGCCTTAAAAACCTCCGAGGAAGGAGACTCCACCACCTCCCTAGGTGCTTTCCAGTGCTTCACCACCCTCCTAGTGAAAAATGTTTTCCTAATATCCAACCTAAACCTCCCCAACTCCAACTTGAGACCATTACTCCTTGTTCTGTCATCTGGTACCACTGAGAACAGTCTAGATCCATCCTCTTTGGAACCCCCTTTCAGGTAGTTGAAAGCAGCTATCAAATCCCCCCTCATTCTTTTCTTCTGCAGACTAAATAATCCCAGTTCCCTCAGCCTCTCCTCATAAGTCATGTGCTCCAGCCCCCTAATCATTTTTGTTGCCCTCCGCTGGACTGTTTCCAATTTTTCCACATCCTTCTTGTAGAGTGGGGCCCAAAACTGGACACATTATTCCAGATGAGGTCTCACCAATGCCGAATAGAGGGGAATGATCACATCCTTTGATCTGCTGACAATGCTCCTACTTATACAGCCCAAAATGCTGTTAGCCTTCTTGGCAACAAGGGAACACTGTCGACTCATATCTAGCTTCTTGTCCACTGTAACCTCTAGGTCCTTTTCTGCAGAACTGCTGCCTAGCCACTCGGTTCCTAGTCTGTAGCAGTGCATGGAATTCTTTCATCCTGAATGCAGGACTGTACACTTGTCCTTGTTGTACCTCATCAGATTTCTTTTGGCCCAGTCCTCTAATTTGTCTAGGTCCCTCTGTATCCTATCCCTACCATCCTGTGTATCTACCACTCTTCCCAGTTTAGTGTCATCTGCAAACTTGCTGAGGGTGCAATCCACGCCATCCTCCAGATCATTAATGAAGATATTGAACAAAACCGGCCCCAAGACCGACCCTTGGGGCATTCTGCTTGATACTGGCTGCCAACTAGACAGGGAGCCATTGATCACTACCCATTGAGCCCGAAGTTCTGGCCATCTTTCTATCCACCTTATAGTCCATTCATCCAGCCAATATTTTTGTAACTTGCTGGCAAGAATACTGTGGGAGACCATATCAAAAACTTTGCTAAAGTGAAGGAATAACATGTCCACTGCTTTCCCCTCATCCACAGAGACAGTTATCTCATCATAGAAGGCAATTAGGTTAGTCGGGCACGACTTGCCCTTGGTGAATCCATGCTTACTGTTCCTGATCACTTTCTTCTCCTCAACGTGCTTCCCAATTGATTCCTTGAGGACCTGCTCCGTGATTTTTCCAGGGACTGAGGTGAAGCTGACTGGCCTGTAGTTCCCCGGATCCTTCTTCTTTCCTTTTTTAAAGATGGGCACTACATTAGCCCCCAATTGCCATGAGTTTTCAAAGATAATGGCCAGTGGCTCTGCAATCACATCAGCCAACTCTTTTAGCACCCTCGGATACAGCGCATCCGGCCCCATGGACTTGTGCTCATCCAGCTTTTCTAAATAGTCCTGAACCACTTCTTTCTCCACAGAGGGCTGGTCACCTCCTCCCCATGCTGTACTCCCCAGTGCAGTAGTCTGGGAGCTGACCTTGTTTGTGAAGACAGAGGCAAAAAAAGCATTGAGTTCATTAGCTTTTTCCACATCTTCTATCTCTAGGTTGCCTCCCCCATTCAGTAAGGGGCCCACACTTTCCCTGACATTCTTCTTGTTGCTAACATACCTGTAAAAACCCTTCTTGTTACTCTTTTTATCCTTCTTGTTACATCCCTTGCTAGCTGCAACTACAATTGTGATTTGGCCTTCCTGATTTCACTCCTGCATACCTGCGCAATATTTTTATACTCCTCCCTGGTCATTTTTCCAAGCTTCTACTTCTTGTAAGATTCTTTTTTGTGTTTAAGATCAGCAAGGATTTCACTGTTACGCTATTCTTTCTACACATCGGGATGGTTTGTTTCTGCAACCTCAATAAAAATACAGCCAGCTCTCCAGGCTCCTGGCTCCAGAGCAGTGAGTTTACAAGCCCTAAGAACTGTGACACAAGCTGTGTTTCTCAGGTCTTCCAGGCTCCTGTTTATGGGGCCAAAGTTAGAGCTAGGGATCCCGTGGCTTTTAGTCTCCCAGCTCCACAGTTGGTAGGCAGGAAGCCTTGGCATGACTGCCTTCCCTGGAACCAGAGACCCTGGAAGACCAGGCTCCCTAGCAGTCCAGCAAGCTGGCAGGTTTCCCATGTAAACCTACCTTTGATTTGCCAAATACAAATATGAAAAATTTCAGGTTTGACAAAGTGGCATTTTCCAGTAAATGAGAGTTTTGTTGGAAAATTTTCAACAAGTGCTACTCAGGACATTTGTCAGGATCAAGACACTGGAAGGCCAATGGTCTGATGGTATCCCAATAGATGGTGGGAGCCATGATGGTAAAGTTCAGTCCTTCCACTCCCTCAACCTGCTGTCTGCTGAACTTCCCCAATTAAGGAATGTCTAGAAAAGGGTTGAAGCCTCATTCTATTGAAATTAACCAATCAAACCACATTTTTGGTGATTTGAAGTCTAAACACTTCCTCCCGTTTATAGAATTTTTTCACTTGTTGCTAAACTAACTTTTCTTATCAGGAGCCTTGAAAGAACCCTCATAATAGTTCAATTCAGTTATAAAAATTGATAGAATATGTAATTTTGCTTACTTTTTTGAACTATTTTATACAGTAGGATGAATTGGTCTTTTGCTCCTTTTACTCAATTTGGACAATTTAAGCTAGAGGACACTGGATAACATACCTTCAGTTCCTATTGCAGGCAGTGGGAACAGAGCTGTGTTGCTCTGCTCAGGACTGGTCAGCCTTTTGCAGGATTGAGTCTATCAGAAGATGTTTAAATAATCCTGTGAACTGTCAGGAAGTATCGTGCACCTTGCAAGAATGGGCCCATAGTCAATTTTAGTAATGAGAGTCTACATGCTCTAGACTACAAGCGTGTAATTATATTTGCATAAAATGCATTTCAAACTCATAAATACTAAAACATTTAAATAATCTAACTCATTGACCTAAATCATCAGATTCATAACCACCTCTTTACTGCTGCCTCGTGTGGAGAGTGAAGGAGAGTGTTTGCTGACGGTGGTTCAGAGGTGGAAGTGGATGCTTTTACTGTGGAGATCATAACCTCCTTTAAGCAGCAGTCTGATGGGCAGGGAAGTGTTTTGGGCAGGACTCGATCCTACAGACAAACTCTGAGCCTGCCTAGCAGCAGGCAAGATAGGTGGAGAAATGCCCAATTTGAGGTTCCTGCTGGGGCTTAGGTGTGAGTTAGGTACTGAGTGTCAGGACTGAGGCAGCTGTGCACATGCCCACCAGCTGAAATGGTGCTATTGTGGATGGCATTTAACTTTGCTGTTATGGGTTGGGCACAACTACCACCTTTCCTTCAGGACTGAAATGAAAGAGCCTCCAAACCCAAAACACAGGTACACATCTCCACTCAAAACAAAGACAAATACAAGGCTGCACAGAAATGTGAACAACTTGGGTGGATGGTTTTGCAGTTCATTGTCTAACTAGAGGGTGTGCATGTGTGTATGTGCATATGTGTGTGTGTGTGTGCACCATGCAGGAGACAGCACACAGAGGGAGACACAGCCTGGACAAGCATAGTGTGTAATCCCAAGAGAAGCCTAAAGAGGGGGCTAGGGCTGGTTAAAGAGTTTTGGGGCTGCAAGCAAAGACACTATTTTCTGTTTGGTTCCTCCTGTGTTCAGGAAAACAAGACTTTGTGTGTTCTCTATAAATAATAAATAAATAAACAGACTCCTAATTTCTCCTCCTAACTGAAACAACCCATCACACCCTGAATTTGGATAACTGTGCCTATCAAAAGGGGTAACAGGTGCCTAGGGGACTTTATCAGTGGAAACATAGGCACATGGAGACTTTAGGTGTTTATAGAGTTAGGCAGCAGTTGAGAAGGGGTTTTAAGGATCTAAATTTTGGATGTTGGTACCTTAATCCTGTTGTGTACTTAGCCACAATCCTCTTTCTGCATACATCTGTGATTACTGTTTTGTTGGTGCCTATGCAGTCAGTTTTGCATAATAACATGAGTGAGATGCATGGTGGGTTTGTAGGATGTTGGGATATCTCTTGAGGATGGAAATGATGTCCCTGTTGGGGAGCATAGCATGTGACTGACAGCATTCTGTGATTCTCAAGTGGCGTGGAATGTTGGATATTTGTGCTATGATTTTGACAAGTGTTTAACTTTAAATATTTGGGTGAGTGGTCTAGGCTATAAAGCAACCTTAGTTGTCTATAAATAGAGATTTTGTCTGCGGGAACATGTACACAGATGGAGTCACAAAGAGATAGATTTACTTTTTTGTATCTAGAAAGAAAGTGTTACTTTTCATTATTCAATCGAAAGCTTATTAAATTAAATTAATTGGCTAATTAACTGATTTAATTTCATGGAATGGACTTGCAGGGAGGATAATATGCAAAATGCCTTCCTTTTATACAACTTTACACATGAAAACTGTGATGAAGGTTTTGTTTTTAAAGATGAGGCAGACTAGGCTTATTTTTATGTAAGATAATTATCATCAGCACAACAAAAACAAGTTACAGTCAAAGGGGCATAACTCATCAACTTCCTCATGCTTTCCTATAAAAGCAATAGTCACCACTACCCAAATCTAATTCTCATTGCTCTCTGTACAATATATTGGATTTCCTAGGAGTTTCTTTTAGCCTTTAAGTAAAGATTTGCTACAAAGATTTGATGTGATTTGAAGTCAGAACTGTTGGCTTTATATTTTAGACATTACAATTCCTTACATGGAAAAGACAGGTGACTAGTGGAACATGTTTGCTGTCTTTGAAATACTGTAACTGACAGACAGTAATAATGTTTCAGTTCATTTCACCTTTTATTTGATTTTGATGATGGTGGTAGGAACAAAAGTAATCCAATATTCGATATCTCATAAGATTAGGAAAAACACATTCACTTCTGTTGGTATTTTTAGGTTACAGCTTAAGTACTAGTAGTACTAGGTACCGAGTAAAATATGTATAAGTCATCCTATATCAGATTGTTATGGAGCAAGTAGTCACTAAACAAAATTAGCCCTCTCAAATAACGAAGTTAGCTTTCCCCCGTCTTAGTCTGAAATCATTATCCTGGTTCCAAAGATTAGTAATGTTTTACAGAATCATTTTTAACAGCTAATTTCCCTTTACACTTATACTTAAAAATGCACAATAGGCTCATAAAAGACAATTCTCCTAGCTGTGGAGGTATCTAACTTAATGAGAAATTTATCAGTTGAAGAGTTTCAAGCAGCAGCATCGACTGACCTAGCTCAGGAAAGGAATTTTGACTTTCCTTTAATGTACGAACTTCAAGGTTCAGACCACCGACAGAACAAGGGCCTGCTTTACTTTTTAAATCCAGAGACACTGCTTATTCCCAAAGAATAATAAACTGGGATATGTGTCAAACACCAATTGGGACAGAGAAATGAAGGAGCTGGAGAGATTAAAAATATGGGCCAAACCCAATATAATAAGATGAGATTTTGGTAAGCTGCTGGCTAGCTGGCATTAGTGGAGTCAGGAACATTAGAGACACCCTCTGGGGATGGAGTTCAGGAGATCTCAGCTGGGAGTAGCTGGCACATGCCCCATTCACCTGGTGAATGGGGGCTGCTGCTCTCCTTCTAACTCCCCTTTCCTCTTCCACTCTCCCTCTTCATGCTGTGTGCTGTGGAGGGAAAGGTGGTCATACGCTGCATCTGGCCTATGCTCTCTCCCACCGACCACTGCTGCCATTGGGCAGGAGCGGTGGTGTTGGGTCCAATGGTGATGGTAAATGGCTGGGAGGTAATATAGTTTGCTGCTTAAGTGGGGCAGCCATTGTTGGGTCATGTTTCAGCCCCACCCCTTCCCCCTTTAACCTTGTTGCTGCATAACTGTGATGCTGAGATCTAGGTTGATTGCCAGTTTTGGGGTCTGGAAGGGATTTTCCTCACGTGACAAAACTGGCAAACAGCCATATGCTTTTTTGTTTTTATCCTCTACTCGGCATCCAGGTCTGATTTGGTGAGATTAAATTACAATGGTCACTTTGGCGGGCAGGCACCAGTGCAGATATTGGGACCAATAGATGGCTCTAAAACCTAGTGCACTGCTTAGGTATCAGTCCTGGCCCTCACATGGCATGGTGAGGAGATATGCCTCTGTGTCTGGAGCAACTTGTGGCTCCTGTCTGTGGTAGGAGGAGGGGAGCAGGTTGGGACTCTGGCTTCTCATCAAGTTTCCTTAGCAGGCTGGAGGATGTAAAAGAGATGTGCCTTTCATACTCACCCTCAGGTTTACAGTACGTCGGGGCCACTGGTACCAGTTGAGATCTGCATTAGAACAACCCCGCCAGATAGTTCTGGGTTCCCCTGGTTGACATCAGTTGTCAATAAAGTGTGATCTCCAGATTTAACCACATTGTGATATCTATGACTCATTCTTTCTGTGTCCACATCAATACAAACTATGCAGAGGGGGAAATAATCCAACACAAAGATATTTACTTGGAAACAATGGGTCAGATTCTCCACTCACGCTAGTGTAAATCCGGAGTAAGTCCAATGAAGTCAGCAGAATTGCACTGGTGTAAAACTGATACAAATGAGGGGAGGCTCAGGCCTAACACAGTTGAAAGATAGCTAGGGATGATAGTGAAAACCAAATGACATAGGAGTTTTGTAATGTGATACAGCAACAAGAAAAAGACAACATGATTAAATGTTAGTATACAGAAATAGATGGCTGTACATGGTGGGTAATTGTCACTCTTTATATGGTTCAGTTGCAACACAACTGATCTATTGCATTCATTTCTGGGCACCTCATTGTTAGAAAGATAAAGATTGGGGCCAATCTGGAAATGAGTTGTTTTCTTATGAAAAAAATCAGTGAAAACTTTTTGTTTTTGTCAAACTATTTTTATTTTAATGATTTTAATGATTAATAGGGATTTTAATGATTTTTTTTTTGTAAAAACCTGAAATTTTCCAATATTTTTTTCATAAAAAATTAAATTTAGTTGCAAAGCCATTTTTATCAAAAATGCAGATGAAAAAATTGTTGATTATTTCTACTACTGACAAATGGGAGGAAGTTCAGAAATCAGAAACAAGAAAATGATTACAAGGAGGGGGAATTTATTTCTGAGGAAAGATTAAAAGCCTAAACACTATGCCTTGGCTAAGCAATGACTAGAAAAGCAGAGTCTACAACTATTTGCATGGCGTGGTGTAAACACCAAGAAAGGAGAGAGTTATTTATTGTGGTTCAAGGGGTATAACCAACAGTAAAGGGATGAAATTAAGAAAATGAAAATGTAGCTTGAATACAGGGAGGAAAATCTTGACAATGTTCTAATAAGATTTGGACAAGTCTTCCAGTGGAATTGGTGAATACCCATTGCTTGGGTCACTTATAATTAGACTGGACAGTGCACTAGAAAATGTACCATAGGGGACAATTGTTCATTGACAGATATTGTTAGGCCTGGATAAAATCCAGGAGCCATGTGAAAAAGCATGCAGGTGCTTGTGTATTTAGTTTGACTCTGCATGTTCAGTTGACCAGCTCTACCTCAAAATGGCTATTGAACATCTCTATGCCTAATATGCCCATGTAGTTATGGTTGTGCATTTTTGCATGAGGGGCAGTGCTTCAGAAACTGTGAAACTGTGAAAATCAGACCCAATATTTTTTTTCCAATCTCTTATTTCTGATTCTATGATAACAGCGAAGAGTTTTAGCTCTATAAATTTCACTGCTTTTCTCTTTATAACATTGCTATAGTATCTGATTGCATTACCTAATGAGATGTCCAACATATAATTGACTGTTTTCTACATGTAAACACATTCCCCTAAATTATATAGTAATAATTTCTGACTGATGCAAACTTTTCCCCTGACAAAATAAAATTGTCGTCTTCCTACAATATGACTTCTGAAATAATTCACAAAGGGAGATAAAACTGTCAGTCTTATCTCCTTGGGGTATAAGAAACAATGTTGTATATTGGGATATGCCTGTTATCCCAAGATTTGCATTATACTTTATAAATTATAGTTGAACTAAATTGAATTTATTCTTTATCAAGTAGCCAACAGATGCTTTTAATACTCATCAACTTCACTATGTTCAGACTCATATTATTTTAATGCAAAAACTTATAAAATATTTATAAGGAGATGATGCAACAGTACTTTTAATTATGTTTATGTCTTTCTGCTCCATTTAAAAAATTTATTGCACCATGAGGAGATATGTAAATTTGGTGAGACTGAGGAAAAAATACGGAAACTTTGTATTGCTTGTGTATACTATGCCAGCATCAATATCTTACATTATTTTATCTAATTAAAGCATATTGTTGAGAGTTAATTGGAAAATTCTTATGTTTTTGTCTTATGAGTAGTAAATCCTTTACAAGATTGCACAAAGAAAGGGATTTGGCATTATTGGAACAGGAATCCAATTTTTTTTTTCTTGAAATGTCTGTTCTAGAAACCTTCTACAGAATGCAGTGTATTTAATCAATGATTTTTCTTATCTATTTTAAAGTAGAAAGCGAATCACATGCTCTTGAGTATGTATAGAAGCTCTCTGCCGTGCCCTCTAAATTCCAGCCGGGGGATCAGTTTAGCACCCACAGTATCCATGTATCTTGGTACAGTGCAGGATGACCTTGCTATTCCTCAGTAGCAAGAAGCAGCACAGCAGAGTTTAGCTCTCAGAGATGATGTATTATGCAGTGGTGCCAGTTAAATATCAGTCCATTGGTGTAAATTGACGTGAATATAAATTGGTGTGAGTTACAGACACAGGGGTGGAATTGTAGCAAGAAATACAGCCAACGGGAGGGTCTAAGATGCACATAGCCCCTCCTCCTCTAAATAGAGCAGGAGCAGGGCTAAACATTTCTGGGGGTTCTTTGCTCCCCGCTAGCTCTTAAACACCAATAGACAAGGTATAGCTTGTGTTTCCACTCTTTGCATTTGCCATTATCCAGGTCCCCTTCGTTCCCCTGCTCAGTTAACCCCCATTACGTGTCTTATGCTGCCTGTCATACCACTAGAAGCCTCCGCTGCACTCTCAGGGTGCAGTGGCTGAAATGTTTGGATTGATGCATGGAAGTAATTGGCAGGGGAAGGAGATTCGTTTGCTTCCTCCTTCCTATTCTGTGCTCCTAGCTTTAACAGACCTTCAGATACAATGCATTCAATGAGTTCTGAACAGTCAAGGTTGTTTGTGAGTGGATACAGACACAGGATTTTTATCCTAAACTCTGCTCATTCACCACATTTACCAATACTATTATTAGCATTTTTCTGTGTACAAAATGCACCTATTGCAGCCAGTGGCACTGATTGTGTAGATTCCACTTCCAGATCTGCCAGTGTTCCTCATCTGGGACAATCTTCTGTAAGGGTTTAAATCTACCTGTCCTGATAGCGGAATGCGTTCCATAGCTGATTATCTTTTCTTTCAAGACATTTTTTAGCTCAGATTTATACCACTTTCCCCACAATACTAGAGGGCAAACATGTTCTTCCTTAAAAATCATCACTCAAGTTACCATGCTTGGGAGCTTAATGAAGGCTGATTGAAAGAATGGAGATTTTTCTAATTAGGGAAATAATTAGGCCAACAGGAAAAAATAAATTAGTTATAGTCTGTCTAGAAGAAGCCAGAAGGGCTTGATGCTAGCCAACAATGATGTGAGAATAAGATATCACAGGGAGTGAGAATACATGTGGGAACTGTAGGAAAGATAAAGTACTATATCCTGCCCTCAGATCATTACTTGCATATTACTGACATTTTTAATAAGTTAAGTGTATGGGGGAGCTAACTGCAGTCTTTGAGTTAGAATCAGGAGTGGGGGTGACTCACATAAATATTTCCTTTGAATTCAGTGGGACTACTCATATGAGTTCACCAATGTGAGTATGGGCTGAACAATCTAGCCTGCTGAGTTTAAATGCCTTATACATCTTGGTGCTGTATTTCAAGTCTCACAGCAGGAAAGAATAGTTCCCAAGAAAATCCTTGAGGTTCACCTTACCTCACAAATGCTCCCTTAAAAAAAGAGGCTTGGAGAGCAGGAGAATGGAGGTAACAAGAAAAGAAGCCTCTAAACCTCATGGACCTACAGGAAAAGGAAGGGCCAATATGTGGCCTGCAAGCTGATCTGAGGCATATGCCAGCCTTCATCTGCTTTTTTGTAGTTTTGTTCCTTATGATAAGGAGTCATATTGGTACTGGTTACTTACCTAGTACCTGTGTTCTGCCATCTTTCTCAAGGAGTTATAGGCTCAGAGTGGTACAAAATGCACCAGTCCTCTACGAATGGTTAGTCAGATGGACATCAGCTTCTAAGAGCCCCACATTCTCATCCACTCTTCCTGCTCCGTCTTCACCATTTTTGTTCCTTTCCTCCAATGCAGGCAAAGGGGAGCTTTGGGACCATATCTCTCTCATTAATGTAGCATAAGACCACACATTTTGAGGCAGCAGAACTCTGCCTAAAAAGCACTGCTTTTCAGACTTGCTTATCCTTGCAGTTGTGATGGCTGATCGCAAAAGGGAGCAGGTTTTAAAGGAAAAAAAGCAGTGTTTTAGCAAAATGTTTAATTTAGTCATATGCCATCGTCTCATGCAGAGTGATCTTGAGCCAATTTAATGAGTGCAAGTTATATTCGACTTTGAAAGGATTAATTTATGCTCTTGAGCCTCCTCAAATGTATAGCTAATAGAAGCTGTCTGAGTACATGAGTTTTCACACATCTTTCAGCTAAATCAGAGACTCAAATGCTAAATCAAACACTCTGGGACATCATGTGAGAATCCCTGGAGGACTTGGGGTCCATAAGCCAGTGAATGGATTACTGTGATCTATATTTTTTTGTTCACTTCTGTACCAATATTGATAATACTCATTTTAATACGTGATAATATTCTTCTTTTAATAATTAATCCAAATATAATGTGAAAAGTTACCAAGACAGTTTAAAAGAAGTGAAAAAGACTACCATTCTGGGGTATATAACAGTAGTGTCATACGTAAGACACAGGATGTAGCTGTCTCGCTCCACCCAGCACTGGTGAAGCCTCAGCTGGAGTACTGTGTCCAGTTCTGGGTACCACACTTCAAGAAAGAAGTGGATACATTGGATAGAATCCAGAGGAGAGCAACAATAATGATAAACGGTTTAGAAAACCTGACCTATGAGGAAAGGTTAAAAAACTGGACATGTTTAGTCTCGAGAAAAGAAAACTGACGGGGGGACCTGATAGTCTTTAAATATATTAAAGGCTGGTGTAAATCGGACGGTGATCATTAGTCTCTCTGTCTGCTGAAGGCAGGAAAAAACAGGTGGGACTGCAAGGATTTAAAGAACTCAGTAAAGACAATAGTGCTGCTGCATATTGTAAATTGGAGATGTATTCCTGAGTCTAAAATTTTGGCTTTCTATTAGCTTTCAAACTTTGATAAAATGAGCATAGCTGAGATATAGACACAGCTACTCCTGTTGGCAATATACATCTGCATTCCCCGCTGGATGCCACTGTTTGATCAAATTTTTGACAACTGAAGACCTGTTAAGTTTTTGAAAATGTGTAGCTGAGAGGAGTTATTAACTTAAATTAAAACACAGCCCTTCTTAGGCAATGTATGAAGCATGTTTTATTAAAATACCTGAAGCAAAACTGCAATGGGTTCAATATGAGTTACATAATGTTATAGACTGTCAGGAAAGGTTCAAAAAACCTTAATTTTGATAGTGCCAGCTGAATCTAGGCAAATGGAGGGCAGTAAACAATAATGGTGGACATTCAATTATGCTGAATTCTAACAGAACAGGTTTGTTGAATTCCACAGAATATTGTACAAGAACTTGTAAGTACTGATCTTAGTTTCCAGTCTGAGACTGGCTAATTAAGAAATGTGCTATTTTTATTCATATTATTTAAATTAAAACATTTCATAGCTAGACTATCAAGACTTTTATGTTTTTTCCCTTAAATATAAAAGGTTTGGCATGGTCTGACATTGTGGATACAATATTGAAGAGAACAAGTGATATAAATAGAATGAATTTCCAAAAGTACTCAGCATTGGCCTAATTCTGCTCCCACCGAAGCCAACAGGAGTTTTACAATTGAGTTTGATGCAAGCAGCATTAGGCCAAGATGAGTACTTCTGAAAAATTAACTTGTCTGAATTGCATAATCCAAATGGCATCAGTTGCACCCTCAAACAATTACAGCAGTGTCAGGTGCGAAATGGGAACCCTAAAAACTAGGTTTGTGAGATGTAATATTATTACACAATAAGGCCCAGATTTTCAAATTCTAATTCCGATTGGAATCAATGAGAATTAGGCAGCTAAACTCCTTTAAAATCTGATTTTAAGATAGTAATATAATGACAATAAGAACTGGAAGTCTGAGTATGATATATAGAAGCAAAAAGTGCTCAGCTTGCTCAAGTAAAGGAACTGAATTTCAAGAGGTTGTGATATCTAAGAAGAACAGATGTTGTTGGAAAGAAAGGAAAGGAATAAGGAAGGGAAAGGTGAAGCTAGTATAATATACATGTTCTAGTCTAGTTAATCCATGTAGGTTTATGTACAGTGCCCATGACCCTACTACCCGAGCTTCCTTTTTGGTAAAATACTTTTTTTACATAGAAAGATTTATTTGATTTGGTGTAGGCATTGCACATTATGCATATCAGTTTCTAAATGTACAATTACTTGTTCTTAAGTGTGTTTCTAAAACTAATTTCACCCTAAAAAGAGCTTCCTTTGAGAATCTGAATTGCTCACTCTGTCAAATGGCCTGAAGGTGAAAATAACAAACCTCTAGCAATACCTAAAATGTATGAATAGAAAGGTTAGGTTTTTTTTAAGTACTGATATTCACTTGCCCAAGACGTGGCTTCCCAAGTCTCTTTTAAAACTCAGATTTCACAGTAAACCTTGCAACAGTGATCAAAGTATGGTGTAAAATGTCTTTCACAGAAACTTCCTGACACCATTTCTCAGCATCTGGAAGCAGAAAAGTTTCTGTGCCTTGCTCAGATGCAGGCAGAGTGCTCTGTCCTTTTACTTTCAAGCCTCTGCAGAGGCAGTCTTGTCACAGCACACTCAGGTATGCAGGAGGGAAAGTATGGGGAGGAAAGAAAGAAAATGACAGTAAAGAATAAGAGACACAGTAGACAGGCTGTCAAGGTTCCTTCCCCACTCTGAACTCTAGGGTACAGATGTGGGGACCTGCATGACAACCTCTAAGCTTAACTACCAGCTTAGATCTGGTTTTGCTGCCACTGCCCAAATTATTTATGAGTCATTTGGGAAACTCTGTCTACTTCCCCCCCAGAATATCTCCCTCCCAAGTACTATAACCCTTCCCTGGGTAGCCTTGAGAGACTTCTCCACCAATTTCCTGGTGAACACCGATCCAAACCCTTGGATCTTAAAACAATGAAAAATCAATCAGGTTCTTAAAAAGAAGGCTTTTAATTAAAGAAAGAAAGGTAAAAATCATCTCTGTAAAATCAGGATGGAAAATAACGTTACAGGGTAATCAGATTCAAAGAGCCCAGAGGAACCCCCTCTAGCCTTAGGTTCAAAGTTACAGCAAACAGAGGTAAACCCTCTAGCAAAAGGAACATTTACAAGTTGAGAAAGCAAAGATAAACCTAACACGCCTTGCCTGGCTGTTACTTACAAGTTTGAGATATAAGAGACTTGTTCAGAGAGATTTGGAGAGCATGGATTGATGTCCAGTCCCTCTTAGTCCTAAGAGCGAACAACCCCCAAAACAAAGAGCATAAACAAATGCCTTTCCCCCTCAAGATTTGAAAGTATCTTGTCCCCTTATTGGTCCTTTGGGTCAGGTGTCAGCCAGGTTACCTGAGCTTCTTAACCCTTTACAGATAAAAAGATTTTGGTGTCTCTGGCCAGGAGGGATTTTATAGTATTGTACACAGGAGGGTTGTTACCCTTCTCTTTATAGTTATGACACAGGCTCACAAAGGGATCAAGAGAAAGGAAAAGTTTGAAGTGGAGTGCACCATAACATAGAAAGGGAGAGACTAAGAACAAATGAGAAACAAAAATACAAGCTAACATCAATTCAAAGAGCAAGTGTTGACCTTTTTAAATGTGATTCCTATATCTATTTATCTCTTTCATTTTTTGAAGGTAAAGAGTTTTTTTTGTATTGTTTAATAAAAATAGAAACCAAGAAAGATTGATAAGAAAATATACAGATAAAAAATTTTTATTAGAGAATATTTAGAAAAAACAAATGATACAGAAAATTTGAAGCGTTAGTTATTGGTCATTGGGGGTAACATACAGAGTATAGGGGTATGTTGGTGTTTTGATCTCGCAAACCATACTGATGTGAGTTATCCTTATTCTTGAGGCTGAGAAGCAATCCTATAGGGCTAAATCTAAAGACAATTGAAGCCAATAGGTGTCTTTCCTTCCTTCTTCAAAGGGTTGTGGCATAAGTCCATAATGAAGAAGTAAGCATGAATTGGTGCATCCCTCTGTCACATAAACTTAGCTGAAGTTGTTAATAACTGTTGTGAACATCAGCTTTCCAATGAACTCTTATTCACTTTAATTAAAGTAATTATTCACTGGACTATAGACGCTAAGAAAAGATTTGATCCTATTATATATTTGGAAGCATAAATCCTCTCAAAATTGTACATCATAACAATGAAATGTATCCAACAAATCAGAAGAGAATTTCCAAGTCTAAAAGAATAATCATATCCACTGTTATCAATATTTCTGTAAACTTTCTGATAGTCTTATCAACTTGTTCCTGTTTGTTACTGATTTCAATAGTAATGAATACACATTCAATGTTAAGTTCCTCTCCGTGATTTGGGGGAAATGTTCTATAACATCTCCCTAGGTCACCTGTGTGAAGGGGCAGCATTATAGAGGATGAATGAATGTGCCTTGTGTTGTCTGAGACATCCCGCAACAGATCAGTTCTGAAAAACCTCCTTTAAAAAGATGAATTGATGCCCAAATAGCTTTGTAAAGTGAGAAAAAAGCAGGCTGAATAACAAATGTTGATCGAAACACTGAAAATTTTCTTTAAAACTTTCTCTCAGTCAGTGATGTCACAAGTCCTCCTCTACTTCCGTTTTGCTCAAGAGGACCAAGCAATGCAATAAAATGGGTCTTTGCATCCTTTTATTCTCATGTATTTCTTAGAAAGGACTGAAGCAATCTAGACCATATCTAGTATAGATTCCTGGAAAAAACCTGCACGGAACCTACATATTCTACTCTGGAAGTTGAGAACTCCGGAAGAGTGTAAATAGGAATGGATAATCTTTGTGTTCCATCTCATTTTGCACACAAAAAATGTAATGGAAATATATATCCTTTCCAAGCTTTCCTGGTGCTGTTCTTTAGCAGAGTCTTCACCCAACAATCTGAGTACATTGCAACTCAGAGCACACACTGCATCATTCAACACTTTTTGAGCCACACAACTCATTCAATCTGGCTACATTTCCAAATGATTTTTTTTTCAGTTTTGCCAACTTTGACTGCACATCTGTAGCTGGTATTGCTATTACACAGTAATTTTATTTACAACCACATTACCATTTTTTGCATTAGCATGTTATGGTCTTCAGATGTATAGTGACTTGGAAGAGCATGCGAGCAATAGCAATGGTGCTAGCTCCAAACAACTAAGACAGCATAACAATAGTGTGAGTTGTTACAAGGATACAGTTTTAACTCATTCAGGGCATTTCAAGCCCATACAGAAGCAGATCTTTATACTGAGCGTAATCAAAAACACTGTCACCAAAAACGTGTCAGATCCTATCTTAATACTGACTCCGCAGTTATGAACAAAGAAAGTATGCTATCTATATATCACTAATGTGCATTATTTCTGCTAAATTGTATGTTTTTAAGACTTTCTTCCATTTTTCTCAGTCAGCTACAGAATGTCTTCTTTAAATTCCATATGAAACAAGGTAAAATGATATGTAAAATTTTTGTATACTTCCTTCTCGTTTAGAGATTGTGTATTCACTTTTTATAGGAATCCTTTAAATTTCAAAAAAGCCTTCAGGGTTAAGTATCCCTTGTTATCTCAAAGTGGAAAATGGATTTTTCCCCCCAATATGAAAATCTATAACTCTCAGATATATGTGTGTTGTGTTGGTGTTTTGTGAGCCCAACAAGGGATAAGACCAAGATGTTAATAAAACTATTCACTATTACAATGTTAAAAAGTCAATTGTGGATCAGGGTTTCATATCAGGTTATTGCTGGCTTACTTTCATTTTAAATACACCTTTAGAAATCTTTTAAACTTTTTATGAAAAGCAGAAAAACAAGAAAAAAACAACAACAGCTGAAGCATTTGAAACCTAAAGATTTCAGTAAGATTTTAATTTTAACTATTTTCCTTACCCTTGTAACTGTTTAGAGCAGGGCCGCCCAGAGGATTCAGGGCGCCTGGGGCAAAGGAATTTCGGGGGCCCCTTCCATAAAAAAAAGTTGCAATATTATATAACATGTATTTGGAAATGTAAAAATAACCAGTGAAATACATTCAAAAATTAATTTTTAATAATTTGAAAATACACGAAATACATTATTTAAAAACATTAAATGCTTTAATGGTATGTATACATTTGCAATTACATAATGGGCTGTTGCTGGGTGGTGGTGATGGTTGGTGCCAATCGGCTGTTGCTGCCTGGGGGTGGCGCTACTGTTGCTCAGGGCTGGGTGGGGAGCTAGGCTCTAGGTCGGGGGGTGCCCAGCTCAGAGATGCTGGGCTCAGAGCTGGGGGTCAGGGCTGTGGGGGGGATGGGGTCAGGGGGTGTCTGGCTCAGAGGGGCTGGGCTCGGAGCTGGGGGTCAGGTCAAGGGGGGATGAGGTCAAGGGGGTGCCCAGCTCAGAGGGGCTGGGCTCGGAGCTGGGGGTCAGAGCTGGGGGTCGGGGGGTGCCCAGCTCAGAGGGGCTTACCATGCTGCTTACCCCTCTCCCAGAGCCTCAGCGAGCCATGTCCAGGAGCTTGTGCTGCTCGGCCCTTCGGAGCTCACAGCCCCGCCCCCTTACCACACGGCTCTGAGCGGGAGGACCTCAGGCCCTGCCCGAGCCACGGCGCTGCAATGCTGTCCAGGGCCGCTCCTAGACGTGGCGCGCTGAGGCGCCAGGGGATTGGGGAAGGCGAAGGCGGAGGCAGGGGGAGCCTCTGACATTCTCGTGGGGGCCCCTGCAGGGGCTGGAGAAAATTGCCCCACTTGTCCCCCCCTCTAGGCCACCCTGGTTTAGAGTTGCACTGGGTATGTCTATGCACCATTTTGGAGCAAGTGCTAGGCTTCAGAGCCCAAGCTCCAACCTGAGCTGCAACTTCAAAGCGCTACCTATACAGCTATATTTAAAGTGCTAGCATAGCTTCACTAGCCCTAGTCCAGTGGTTCCCAACTTTTCCAGACTACTGTGCCACTTTCAGGAGTCTCATTTGTCTTGCGTACCCCCAAATTGCAAATCACTTAAAAACTGCTTGCTTACAAAAACAGACATAAAAATACAAAAGTGCCACAGCACACTATTACTGAAAAATTGCTTACAATCTCATTTTTACCATCCAATTTCAAAATAAATCAATTGGCATATAAATATGGTACTTACAGTTCAATGTATAATATAAGAACATAAGAACATAAGAATGGCCGTACCGGGTCAGACCAAAGGTCCATCTAGCCCAGTATCCTGTCTACCGACAGTGGCCAATTCCAGGTGCCCCAGAGGGAGTGGACCAACAGGTAATGATCAAGTGATCTCTCTCCTGCCATCCATCTCCATCCTCTGACAAACAGAGGCTAGGGACACCATTCCTTACCCATCCTGGCTAATAGCCATTAATGGACTTAACCACCATGAATTTATCCAGTTCTCTTTTAAACGCTGTTATAGTCCTAGCCTTCACAACATCCTCAGGTAAGGAGTTCCACAAGTTGACTGTGCGCTGCGTGAAGAAGAACTTCCTTGTATTTGTTTTAATCCTGCTGCCTATTAATTTCATTTGGTGACCCCTAGTTCTTGTATTATGGGAATAAGTAAATAACTTTTCCTTATCCACTTTCTCCACATCACTCATGATTTTATATACCTCTATCATATCCCCGCTTAGTCTCCTCTTTTCCAAGCTGAAGAGTCCTAGCCTCTTTAATCTCTCCTCATATGGGACCCGTTCCAAACCCCTAATCATTTTAGTTGCCTTTTTCTGAACCTTTTCTAGTGCCAGTATATCTTTTTTTAGATGAGGAGACCACATTGGTATACAGTATTCGAGATGTCGGTGTACCATCAATTTCTATAAGGGCAATAATATATTCTCAGTCTGATTCTCTATCCCCTTTTTAATGATCCCTAACATCCTGTTTGCTTTTTTGACCACCTCTGCACACTGCGTGGACATCTTCAGAGAACTATCCATGATGACTCCAAGATCTTTTTCCTGACTTGTTGTAGCTAAATTAGCCCCCATCATATTGTAGGTATAGTGGAGTTATTTTTGCCAATGTGCATTACTTTACATTTATCCACATTAAATTTCATTTGCCATTTTGTTGCCCAATCACTTCGTTTTGTGAGATCTTTTTGAAGTTCATCACAGTCTGCTTTGGTCTTAACTATCTTGAGCAGTTTAGTATAATCTGCAAACTTTGCCACCTCACTGTTTACCCCTTTCTCCAGATCATTTATAAATAAGTTGAACAGGATTGGTACGAGGACTGACCCTTGGGAAACACCACTAGTTACCCCTCTCCATTCTGAGAATTTACCATTAATTCCTTCCCTTTGTTCCTGGTCTTTTAACCAGTTCTCAATCCATGAAAGGACCTTCCCTTTTATCCCATGACAACTTACTTTACTTAAGAGTCTTTGGTGAGGGACCTTATCAAAGGCTTTCTGGAAATCTAAGTACACTATGTCCACTGAATCCCCCTTGTCCACATGCTTGTTGACCCCTTCAAAGAACTCTAATAGATTAGTAAGACACAATTTCCCTTTACAGAAACCATGTTGACTATTGCTCAACAGTTTATGTTTTTCTATGTGTCTGACAATTTTATTCTCAACTATTGTTTCGATTAATTTGCCCAGTACCAACATTAGACTTACTGGTCTGTAATTGCCGGGATCACCTCTAGAGCCCTTTTTAAATATTGTTATTACATTAGCTAACTTCCAGTCATTGGGTACAGAAGCCAATTTAAAGGACAGGTTACAAACCTTAGTTAATAGTTCCGCAACTTCACATTTGAGTTCTTTCAGAACTCAACTTCACATTTGAGTTCTTTCAGAACTGGGTGAATGCCTTCTGGTCCCAGTGACTTGTTAATGTTAAGTTTATCAATTAATTCCAAAACCTCCTCTAGTGACACTTCAGTCTGTGACAGTTTCTCAGATTTGTCACCTACAAAAGCCAGCTCAGGTTTGGGAATCTCCCTAACATCCTCAGCCGTGAAGATTGAAGCAAAGAATCCATTTAATTTCTCCGCAATGAGTTTATCGTTTTTAAGCGCTGCTTTTGTATCTCGATCATCAAGGGGCACCACTGGTTGTTTAGCAGGCTTCCTGCTTCTGATATACTTAAAAAACATTTTGTTATTACCTTTGGAGTTTTTGGCTAGCCATTCTTCAAACTCCTCTTTGGCTTTTCTTATTACATTCTTGCACTTAATCTGGCAGTGTTTATGCTCCTTTCTATTTGCCTCACTAGGATTTGACTTCCACTTTTTAAAGGAAGTCTTTTTATCTCTCACTCTTCTTTTACATGGTTGTTAAGCCATGGCTCTTTTTTAGTTCTTTTACTCTGTATATAGAGCAGTATAAACAAGTCATTGTCCGTATGAAATTTTAGTTTGCACTGACTTGACTTTTTATATAGCCTGTTGTAAAACTAGGCAAATATCTAGACGATTTGATGTACCCTGTGGAAGACCTCTGAGTACACCTAGATGTACGTGTACCCCTGGTTAAGAACTGCTAGCCCTAGTCTATCAATCTGTGTTTGGAGGTTTGCTTCACTTGCTCAAAATGCTGTGAAGACATACACTTATAGGGAAAACCCATATTTGACAATCTTTTGTGATGGCATTAAAGTATTAACTGCCCTTTTTGGGAAAAAGAGAAGTTACGTGTGCTATTGGCCTTGAAATCTGATTCTGTTTCCATTAAGACAAAGGAGACAAATACATACAAAAGTGGAGAGAGAAGAGTAGCAAAGAAACAAAATGCAGCTTCTCTCTCTAGCGCTGACTTTTATTTGCCCCCTCACTGCTGGAGAAACAGATGCCCAGCACAGGAGCCTATTATCTAAATAATGTATATGACAAATATATTTTGCAGTATTCATTGAATAAGTAAGTCAGTGAATGATGGTTAAAATCACTGAATAAATTGGGTATTGAGCCAGCTCTGTTTGGACAATAATATGCAATATGTTTTGTATGCTTTTCTGTGTTTGTAAAATATGCACATCCGTGTCCTGGGATGTGCTCAGATGCTACTGTGATGGGGCCATATAAGTACCTTGATATAAATCTTGCTCTGGTTATGATAATCAAATTGTTTTATTTCTTTTCAGCTATCATGTATGCATAATAACTTCTGGTTTTGAACCCAAATTATAAAGAATAAAGTTGAAGTCAGCAAAGTTCCAATTGGAAATTTGGAAATAAGATGCAGTTTTGTCACAGACTGCGTTATTACCTACTGAAACAGATTACCAAGAGATGTCACAAATTCTCCATCAGTTGAAGTCTTTAAATCAAGAATGGTTATTGCTTTAAAATGTATGGTGAAATTCAACCACAAGTTGTTGGACTAGAAGTTGAAATCACTGGGTAGAATTCTATGGCCTATATCATAGAAAAGATCAGAGTACGTGACTATAATCGTCCCTTTTTGCCTTAAAATCTCAAAGATATATAAAAGACATAGGCCCTGAAAATAAGGATGCAAGTAAAGTTAATCACATGAATAAGTGTTTTACAAGACTGGGCCCAGGCATAAGCATTCTATCCCAGTACTGCAGCTGACCATATTTGGTGAGCTTATCATCCATGCAGTGTCTGAAAAATGTTTCTTTATATGTTTGAAATGTTTAAGAAAAGCCCTTTCATTTTACTCTATTTTAATTGTTCCTAAAATGACTGACCTAAAATCAAATCAGCCGTGAAATAGAGTGGTAGAATCTGGCTTTCTTCATTCTGTTTATGCATAGTATAATAATAACTTCTGTGCTGTTGATTATTTGATGTTAGAATTTTCTTCAAAATTTTTTGTACTAGAAGTACGTAAATCAAAGTCCTCAGTGACCCATCCTGTCAGCTGAAAATATTCCAGATTGGCAATTGCTCATCTTATCTTCACTTATGTGAAATCACTTTTTTTTTTTTTTTTCATTTTGTTATCTCTCACTTCAAAGATTCTGGAACAGCACCTATAAGTAAGGAAAATGCAAACAATGAGCTTTCTCCATATGATAAATGAAGTACCACCTCTCACATTTGTCTGTGCTTCAGTCTTTAAAAAAAATGTTATAGGAAGTTTGCTTAACATGCAATATAAAAGGAGAGAGCAAAACAAAAGTACAACCTTTCATCTGACAGAAAGAAAGCCTACTATGATTTTTTGGCACAATTAGAAAGAATACCTTCTGTGGTACTTCTGTGGGCATTTGTTGATAAATGTTGTATTTTAATTCCTGATAAAGCAGGACATAAGAATACATCATAACTTTCTTGTGAAAATACGTGGAAGTAACTCCTGCTGACTTAATAGTATTAAAATATGTTTATCATTAAAAATGGATGTTCTACTTTATTCCTATTAAACATTATAAAGTTGCTGACTGTGCATTCTATTTCAGCATAGTTCTGTGTCAGGATTCTCAGTTGGCATAAATTGCCATAGTTCTATAGACTTCAATGGAACTTGTCTGATTTATGCCAGAACTGGCCCTTATTATTTTTTACTTAAATTTCAGCGTTTTTATTGAAAAATTTTTGCTCTCTCTCTCTCTCTTTTTTTTTTTTTCATTTGCGGTGTGTTACAAATTATCACCATTTCTCCTGCTGTTTACTTAACATATGAAAAGATTGTAATGATGAACAAAGGTTTGATCACAATGAGGTTCAGTTAATTTTATATATATATATATAAAATCATGTCTCTGCAAATATTTCCCTTTAGATACCAATTTACTCCATGGTAAAAGTTAAAAATAAAATCATTTAGAAGTATTTAGTTCTGAGAAAGGTGTATATGTAAGCAATAGAGAGGACAAAGCTTTAGCAACAGTACTAGCTGAAAGCCCATTCTGTTGCACAGGTATAATTCATGAAGTCATTTGTGTAAAAAAGCCAAAAATGTCTGAGAACTTAAAAACTGTATTGTAACACGGTGAATCCTAATGATGATTGAACATGGTGATATTCCAAGAAAAAGAGCTCTCAGACATGCTTGTAGCTGTTTCCATTGCTTCACACTGAGTCAACAGACATTCTAGGCATTAGAGTGATGTTTGTGTGTGCTGATGTGTTTTTGGAGAGCTGTGTGGAGTTCTGTGTGGTGAATGAGGAAGGTGATTGTGTTGTATAGGTGTTTGCATTGATTTGTGTCTGGGGAAGTGGTATAAGGGAGCTTGATTTGTGCAGGCGGCAGTTGGGCCAAGTAATCCACCATCTCTGCAGTTTCCCTCAAAACAACCAATGAAATTGTTTCATGCAGATTAACTGTAGAGTAAAGGTGGTGTTTAGTTGAGTTACTTCTGAGATCAAAATGGTCTAAGACTCTTGGCATGGTGTATTATTATGAGATGCCTTATTGTGTCTGTACACTGCATATGTGTAATTTATAAGGTCAAAATGGCTAAGAATTTAAAAATTGAATGGTAACAGACCATGAATCCCAGTGATGATTCAACCTTCTTCCATAGCTTCACACTGACTCAACAGACATTATAAGATTCAGAGTGACACACAGAGCGACACTGCTGGAAACTTATTATATAGATATTTAAAAATAAAACCTCTGATGTGACTCCAAAATATTTGGCTTAATCCTACTCCTGATAAATTCAATAGGAATTCTGACATCAACTTCAATGGAAGCTAAAAATGACTCTATTTTTTCTAAGTAGAAGATCTACATGGACATCAAGATTTTTCAGGAATTTTGGTCCACTCTTATTATTAATCACGTGTATTACTGTAGTGCCTAAGGACCAACCAAGAATGAGGCCCTACTGTGAGGCACATTACACACGACAGAATAGCAGACAGACACTATCCTGAAGAGCTTACAGTATAGCTAGACAAGACAGAGAGTGAAGGAACAGAGTAGAAAACACAACCAGAGTGAAAAATGTCACAACAACAAATGTCATGTTAGTTCTGTTATCTTATTTTCAATGATGGGGGTGGATTATTTTGGAGGGAATCAGTTAAATTGAAACAAAAGTGAAGGGAGAGGGGACATTGAAGGAAATGGGAGTGAAAGGCACAGGGCAGGAAGAAGACAGTAAGAGGGACTCATGGAGTTAAGGTGAGATGAAAAGACTGTGAGGGAAGAGGAGGGTTGAAGCAAACTGCCAATCAGCACAAGGCAAAGAATATCCAGTCAGAACTACAGAAAGTTTTCTGAATGTCGGAATGTCCATGCTTTTGCTGCTTCTGCAGCTATTCCTACCAGCTAGAGTCTCTGATTGTTCCTATTTGCACTTTTTCCAAAATACAACATGGCTGGGGGAAGGAGGCACCACCTTGATCCAAGATCCCCAGAGAGTAAAGGTCTCCCATGCATAATTCTTGGTTTTGGGGGAGATGCTGGGGCAGAGTGGCTCCAGCTGGGCCTCATTTTATCCCCATCCCCTAGTACACCAAGTTTGAGCTGCTTGCCAGACAAAATAGACACATTCCTGTTCCAAGGAGCTTACAGTCTGAACAGACACATGGAAAGAGAAGGGAAAGCAGAAGGAAGAGATAACAGAAAGGGAGATCAGCTATGAAATCACGAATAAGGTTAGTAGTACTGAACAGGTCTTTTCTATTTAATTATTTTCTCTATCTTTTGTGGAGGAATAAGAGAATGAAAGGGAGGTGAGGAAAGTGACAGCAAGGGAGGATGGAGGGCAGAAGAGTCAAGCAGGTGTTCCTGAAATGTGGAATGACTTGTACAGAGAAGGGAAAAGAGTAGTGATGAGACTTAGGAGGATAATTTGATGGGGCAATGTAATGTGGAGGTAAATGTAGTCGGGGACTAGTAGAGACTGGCGTTATTAGACACTTTGGGGAGCCTGTTGGTGGAGAAAGGGTTGTTTTGTCAGAAGGTCTGAATGGTGTGACCTTGCTGAGGTTTGAAAGGAGGCGTTATTGAGTAGCCTCCAGGGGCTTCACCCTCCTTCTGCTGCTGCTTCTGCTTGCTTTACTCCTTCCAACTGTCTTGCCCAATAGCAATGCAGGTCCTGTGTCTAGAGGGGTGCTTCTCTGCAGATGAAGCCAATTGGAGCCAGTTTCTACATCTCATGGACTGCAGTAGCCTCTGCAGAAGCTTGGATTTAACCAGCACTGCTTCTGTATGCTAGCATGTCCACAGATCACAAACCTCCTCTGGACTGCCCTCGCCATCCCCAGAATCATCCCTCATTGCTGCTGACAATTGAGAACAGCTCCAGATCCTGCCACCTCACCATTCCTACAGCAAACATGCTGATTTCCTTTTCTTTTGTAGTGTATGCACACATGTTGTGTGTGTTGAGCCCTTCTAAAAATTCCAGCTACAGGGGGGAACTAGATATATCCACCCCAGTGGAACTGTGCATCATTCATCAGTTTCTCATCACAGGGATCCATGCAAATATTTTCTTCACTTCCAATCCTGAGTTTTGCTTTGATTTTCAGGTTTCAATTATGGCAATCGTGAAACTAACTCAAACCTATTTTTCATCAAACCCACAAATTTGCATGATGTCAAGTCTATACTGTAAAATAGCCCAGATTCTACCAAAACTGCATCCAAATTTGCTTTTGTAAG
This sequence comes from Malaclemys terrapin pileata, assembly GCF_027887155.1. Lineage (NCBI taxonomy): Eukaryota > Metazoa > Chordata > Testudines > Emydidae > Malaclemys > Malaclemys terrapin. Next base: position 33,908,958 of record NC_071505.1, read on the forward strand.
CTTTCACAGTTCTAAAAAAGTTGTTCTACCTTTTGAGACAATAGCAAAACAGGAAGCTACGAGAATTTCACATGGGTTCATTATTATTCATTGTTACTATTTATGCTGCAATAGCACATAGAGGGTCCCAAGTAATGCCTCATTGTGCATCCGAAGAAGTGAGGTTTTTACCCACAAAAGCTTATGCCCAAATAAATCTGTTAGTCTTTAAGGTGCCACCAGACTCCTTGTTGTTTTTGTAGATACAGACTAACACGGCTACCCCCTGATACTTGACATCACTGTGCTAGGTACTGTAAAAACTAGTACATCAACATATATGCCCAGCCCCAGTCAACTTATGATCTAGGATAATGACAAGACCCAAAAGGTGAATAAATAGAAAAATGGGGTAGGATGAGGACTAGGTAGCAGTACAGATGGAGTGCTGCATAATTCAATAAAAGTAGTAGTAGGTTTCTGAATTTATGATCATTTCAACCAGCTGTGCATAGCCCCATTGGTGAGGACTTAGATCAGGGAAGAAAACTTGCAATTATCTTTAATATTGAAGTGAGCTATTTCACTGACTTCCTCCTTACTCAGAATACCAGAATATAGCCTAGATAGAGCCCAATTAATTAGGTGAAGGAAGCTTGGCTGTTGTTCAACCATCCCTATAGTTAGCATCACACAGGGTCTATTTCTGAACTAAAACAATTAAGCCTATTTAGGAGCCCATCACATTTCATTGAGTTTATTTTACACAAACTATTTCATTAGCCCGTTCATCCTAGTTACTTGATGATGAAAGTGCACTTAATTTATTCTTTGCTTATTGTGGTGTTTATGACTAAAATTGGTTCCGTTTATTTTGCAATAAATTGTTGTAACTATATTTTCAGTACCATTTCGATTCTATTAATTGAAAGTATTTATAAGGAGATAGCAGGACCACTTCAAGCAAAGCTGGGCCCTTCTGTGAAGCCATTCAATTAAAATCCGCGGTGCAAGGCTCAAGAACCATTACGGAACCTCACCCAGCCACATCCTGCAACACACCTCTCACAAATGCCTATGGCATAGCAGGTGGAGGGGAGGGATTCAGACCCATGGGAAATGGGACAGAATAGGAAATGTATCCAGACGTGGATACTGTTTCTCTAACTAAAAAAATGAAGCAGTGGAAGGAGGATTTTTGTTAAACAGAATGGGGACCGAACCTTCAATAATCCCCATCTAGGACCATGATAAAGGAGGACACATCCTGATTCCTGTGAAGAGATCACTACTGATCTCACAGGCTGCAAGAACAGTAATATTCCATAATACACAGAATAGAAGATGAGCTGCAAACTGTCCCTGGTGGATTTGGCCTGCATGACCCTTGGGGATGCAGGCTTGGTAGGATTTTTTTTTCTTAACAAACCTTTTCTGAGAGTTGTTTAAACTTTAAAACTTGAATACACCTCTGCAATGATGGAACCAGCAGTAAAACCTCCATGTGGGAATAAACCTCTATTAGAACTTCTATTCAGTAAGCGCACTATTCCCAGTTCTCAAGAGGACTGTAAGCAACCCCCCTGTCAAACAATTATTTACAAGTACAGAACCATATATTTATAAAAAGCCCCAATATTTTTGTCTCTAAGGATTTCTTTATAGTATTTCCATGAACACTGGCATTTATAGATCCCTTTTCAGTAAAATTTATTGTATGCCAGGCCACGAGCTGTGATTTGAAAGCTGCTATTCCTATGCATTGGTTAGACTTGTGTCACTTCAGTCGTTTGGTTTGCTTTAAAAAAAACAGGTCCAATAAAGTTTAAGAAGATCTACATATATATCTCAAAATGGGACAGGATACATGAACCTCATGCTGTGGCAACCAGAGTTTACAACCCTCCCTGAGGCAGCCAGAAAACTGCAGCAGCTGCTGGTAGTATAGCTGGATGAATCACCTCAGGTTTGGGTGATTAGGTTTAAGGAGACAGCAGAAGTTCCATTGTGGAATATTAACAAGTCTAATTGGCAGCAAAAAACCTGATTCCCCAGAAGCTGGGAAATAAAACAGCAACAATAAGGCAGTAGCAAGGAAAGAAGCAAGGGACCTGCTTCTTGACCCTGATATGGTATGCTACTGATCTTAAGTCTCTGAGTGAAATGTGAGCTGCAATAAATTCCACCTTATTTGCTCTTTGGATTGTCAGCTGCAGGAAACTGGTTTTAAAATGGTTTATGCTTTATTTAAAAAAATAATTCTAAAATAGTTGAATATCCAACCAATCCATGGAAATACACACAAACAAAAAAATGATAAAATAAATGCTTCACTTATTTACTGTAGAAAGATTCTTCAGGCCATACACTATCCAATATTATTATATTCAATGCATATTTTTTTTTACTTTAGTTTATCTATATACAATGATATTATTTCTAGATAAAGGAGGAGGTTCTTAAAGCTATGATTACCACGAGCTGAGAAAAAAACAAAAATGCACTGACAACTGAGTTATAGATTTCATTATAAGTTTGAAACACAGGCCATGGTAACAGAAAAGGCTACTTTTGAGCAAATAAATTAATACATATACTATCTTTTATTCACCAGAATTAGCATATTATTGATCAAGAAAACAAAGTCTCTAATTTAGACATCTTAACACTGCGCATGTATACAGATTGATAAATACAGCACGAGAAAAACAAAACTGGAGGAAACCACACTTCTGCCCCCCCCTTCCCTTTCCTTTCCTAAACATCATTTTTTAAAAATAAAAACCTTGCCACACCAGTGAGTCATCATTTCTGGTGGTGGGGAAAAAAAACCTCCAGGGATAGCAGATCTGGTACTTTTTCTTATAGAAGCAACAAAATCATCAATATAGGGACAGCAATGATATCACTGCAGTGTAAATGAGTGGGTGCCCACAAGTTGCATTGAAGTTTGAGTATATTTAGAAACAACAAATCTTAACAAGCTGCCTGATCCTGTGAGAATTGGAGTACCTCTCCGTTTCCTAAAGGAAATGTTTATACAAAAATGTGCCTCTTGTCCTGCAGGTGATGAGATTCAAGCTGATACTAATCTGTGGTGGATGGTGGTTCTGTAGTTGTAAGCTTTCCCTGACCTTGCTTTCTGCAACATGTAGTATGTGCTTTGTCAGTTTATGTATCCTGGTTTAATACAAGGGTTGCGTTCAGGAATGGAGTGAAAGACACTCACTGAGATAGGTGAACCACAGCTCACTTAGGGCTTTGTGCATAGGACCAAGACTATGAGCTGGGCATGGAACTGGAGAGGCAACAGTGTAGAAGCACCTGAGTGATGAAGGGTCAGAATTCTTCCCTCAGATACATATGTGCATCTCCCACTGGAGTTAATGGGAGCCATATGAAACAATGTGAGGGAAGAATTTGGTCAGAGTACACTACGATGTCAATGTTCAACAAGTTTATCCTCTTTTTTCATTGATGAGGTTAACATTTTTTTCTTTAGAAATATTGATTGTCCTCTCAAGTGTGATGAAGCAACCCAAATTACAGGACTGCCTAGAAATATAAAAGTGTATTTTGACTGTCCCAAAATTTATTTTATAGTTTGAAAAATCTCAGATTGAACCATATTTTATTCTGTTTTAGGGTGAGGTTTGTTTGTCTCTAGTTTAATTATAAAAATTGTATATAATTTGTAATGAGTAGGCAGTTTATCATAAGCTTGGAAAACTGCAAACAGACAGAGAATGGTAAAGGGAAAAATATTAGTAAAGTGAATAATATATTGTCAACTAATCTCACTATATCTTTAATGGGTTTGAGCCATGAGAGCAGTAGTATACAGAAATGTGGAAGGGTTGATACTTGTAACAACTGCCCTTGAAGGCAAGTGTGATGGTTGCTCCAGACATCAGGTCACACCTAGGAAGTGTGACCCTCATATGCAGGGGTCACAAAAGAAACAAGGATCCCAGCCTTCCTGAGATAATATAGAAGATATTGGTGAGTGAGAATGTACAGTAATTCCAGTAAAGGAATCACAGTAAAAAGCAGTAAATAACATCAGGCTGTACTACAAATAGCAATTTTAATAACTGACTGACGACAGTTAATCAATTGTTATGAAGTCCTGAGGAACGAAGGGGAATGTGTGCTGGAGAGGGGGCTTGGAATCTGCCCAAAGGTGGCAACTGGAAGACAGAAAAGGAGGAGGCAAAAACAGATTGCAATGAAGTAAAAAGTGGATTAGCTGAGGAAGAGGAAGCTGGACCTTGAAGGGCAGTGTGCAAGGAGCCCTGCATTGATGGGAATAGAGGATATGACTAGAGAGGTTGATTTGGGACACTAACAGAGGGAATACAGTTTGGGAGACTGGGGAACAAGTGTGGCTCTCTGGGTGAGGAGCTGTCATTTGCGAGTGGACCTGCGGGAAAAAGGTGCCATTTTTGCAGCATCGAAGCAAAGGAGCATCACGAGCTGGAAAGAAGCGAAGGTGGGAAAACTGGGGTGAAGTGGACTTTGCATCCAGGGAGAGGATTAGCTAATTCCCTCATGGGATGACACAGCGTGCTGCTGAAAAACTACTTTCATTATGATAGTAATTTACAGTTTATTATTTTCCTAAACAAGTATTTGATGCTACTTGATATTATTTATATTATTATTATATTATTGCTTCTGCCAAATCTCTGGGATTTTCCCTTTTAAAGTTTAAAAAGTAAGATAATCTTAACTGTATTGGTTTGCCTCTGCCTCTCTTCACAGTAGGCACAGCCTAGTCAAAGCCTGGATGCTGGAATAGCCCCTGTCTTCCAGATGAAAGATTCCTTATTAGGAGTAATTTTAGGCCTTTCCTTCCCTTGTCAGAGTTGCTACAGGTGCCCCCTCTCCCTGCCTATCTGGAGAGCTGCATCTCCTCCTAACAAAAATGGCCCTCTCCCATTGCTCCACCTAAGAACAATCTAATTGGCTGATAAGAAGGGAGTCAGCTATCCACCAAAACATCCTCTGACCTGTCCCAAAGCTGCAGTAGCTCATCTCCCAGCTAGTTCCCAGTTACCTCATTTAATGCCAATGCCCTTAATGGTTAGTGTGGACAGGCCTGGGTTCATCTGGATCCTGCCTCCAATTCAGCAGGATGTAATTTCCTTATTCTGTTCCAAGGTAATTTACTTAGTGGTGCCTCCATGATCCCCTGACTCCTTCCGGGCAGGATCACCAGGGCAGCTTGGAAGGAAATTTCTAACCACAGGGTTACCCTGAGTTACTTGCCAGTTAGTTGGAGACTCCCAAGAAATAACACAAACACAAAAAATATTTTCAACAGAATAATTGTGTAAAAGAGGAAGTAAATATGACACAACAGGGTAAACCAATACTCTCAGGGTCACCAGTGCCTTCCCCACACTGATAATATCCATGAACTACACCAAAGTCCCAGTTACATGATCTGACATAACAAGAGTAAAATTTAGTGTCCATGCGTACACATACTTTGTAGTGTCCCTTGACAATATATCAATATCTTCTGTAGCAACAAAAGCAACCTGGCTGACTTGGTTCAGTACAGCCCACAAGACTTACACATGGGATCAGATGGTAAGTCCCTCCATAGGTTTAATAAACAGTAGGTAATGAAATATCCAAACCCTTATCCCACAGCATGTGGTCACGTTTCAGGGAAACAATTTCCCTGACTATCTAATTAAAACATAGTCACTCACAACTCTGTGAATCATAGGCGCCAACTTCTCCTGGAGCCAGTGGGTGCTCGACCCCTCTGGCCCCGCCCCAACTCCACCCCTGCCCCACCCCCATTCCAACCCCTTCCCCAAAGTACTAGCCCCAACTCCACCCCCTCCCTGCCTCTACTGGACTCCTTCCCCAAATCCCCACCCCAGCCCCACCTCTTCACTGCCTCCTCCCCTGAGCGTGCTGCATTCCCGCTCCTCCCCCTCCCTCCCACAGCTTGTTATGCTGCGAAACACCTGTTTTGTGGTGGCAAGCAGTGGGAGAAGCGGGGACGCGGCGTGCTCAGGGGATGAGGAGGAGGTGAGGTGTGGTGGGGCGGGGAGCTTGGCTGCCGGTGGGTGCAGAGTACCCACCAAATTTTCCCCGTGGGTGCTCCCGCCCCGGAGCACCCACAGAGTCGGCACCTATGCCATGAATGATCCTCAGGTTTAGAGCTGAATCCAGACTCCTCAGCAACTGCAGAGAGGCTGGCAATCGCAGCAGGCAGGCATTCTCTTTATGCAGGAATCAGGCTGCTGCTCTTCCCAAGATTTCCCTTCACCATAAAGGAATGCAGGGATCAAGGGCAGATTTCAATATACTAAAATTCTTAATTCTTATTCTCGTACCCCCACATACAGTCACAATAGGTAGGCAACGCTAACCTAGCAGCAAGAGCAATACTTGCCACATGGTAACTGATTTATCTAGGGAGCTGAAGGACTAACTTAGAATTCCCAACAAAATCCTAGAAACTGGGAGTCACCTTGAACAGGGAAAGGACCAGGCTTAGGGATCTTGCTTGCATGTAACCAGAAGCCAGTTCTCAGGTAGAACCCTGCATGCAGGCCTGGGACTCACAAGATCACCAAGAGCAAGTCCTACCTTTTCAGTGGCTGGCTTTGCTGTCTCCCAAAGTGGCTTCTCTCCTCTCACAGTGCTTCTGGGGTTGGCCCCTTTGAGTACCTCACCCATGCTGGACACCAGCCATACACTGCAGTAAAATTACAAACTCCACTTATTAATATACAACTTTTAATTTTCTTGGCTTACTCCATAGTAACCTAAAACTGGTATTCAAGGATGCTGTTAGGAAGGTGAAAAAAAACCATCAATCCCTAAGGTAAAAATGCCTTCCTCATCCTACAATCTGACAGTCAGTCAGACCCATATCACCACACAGACATTAAAAGGCAGGGCAGCAACCGTAGCAGAATGGCTTCACATAAATGGTTGTGAGGAAGGGATAGGATGACTGGGAGACAATGAATTCTCCCTTTCCCATTCCCCGTCACAGCCCCCGCAATTGCGCCGCATCCAAGCCCCAGTTCCTGTCCCGTCACAATCCCAATCTAAATTCTGGGTGGTGGAAAGGTCCAGAGCAACGAAGTTTTCTTCCCGATCATCTTTCTCTTGGGACCGCAGTAGCGGTTTTTCTCTTGAGGACAAAATATCCTCCCCTCCTCCCACAAGATGAGACAGGACAGCGGGTGGAGGTCCATTTGTCTTGGTTGCCATCACTGCCTCTGCAGCGGATATGCTTTTCTGGGTGGGCTGAAGTCCTAAATGTCTGATAGATCTCTTTTACAGTCTTGATTTCCGTAAACTTAGGGCTACAAGTGGGTTCAAACTGTTGTAATGAATAACAGGAATCAAATTAGTCAAAAACGCAGAGCAGCACAACAAGGGAAGAAAAATAATCCCTAAATATATATTATTAACATTTACAACATGGTCCCCTGGATAGTTTGAAATGAGAAGATTCTGCCTTTTTCAAGTGGGAAAAGAAACCTGAACTGATGAGACAAGACCTCTCTTGAAAAATGTTATTTTTAAAGATTAGCAAATCAATAAATACATCAATAACAGCTTAAACATGTAATATTACAGTTTTGCTATTTATTTTTAAAGTGACAAAGTTAAGCATGAAATAGCTTTGATTTTGATTCTGGTAAGAGGCGGATATACTGACACGGTTTATTTGTTGGTAACAGGTTTTTTAATGAAAATGTCAACATGTAATGTGAATGGGGGAATTCTAGGTATGTAGTGTCTTTGTAAAGAAGTCTGGACCTTTAATGTTGTATCTTTAATAGTATTCTTTATGCAATAGAAAAGTTGAGTAGCAAGAACTAAAGTGTATTAAATATTTCACAAGTGTCAGGAGACAATATTTGGAGACATAGAGACAGAGTTTGATTTCAGTTGCCCAGGTATTAATCTGGAATAACTCCATTGACATCAATAACTTTACTAGCTTCAATGGATTTATTATGGATTTTTACCTGTGTAACTGAGGTTACAGACATCTATCCCAATCCGGATCTGTACCACACAATCCATTTTACCTATGCAAATAGTTTTACTCAGCTCAGGGTAACTGTTAAATGGGTAAGGATCTAATAAGATTGAACCCCATAGCACTAGATTCTACCATTGCATGTGTATGGATATTAGTATCAATTTACTCTGGACCTGATCCTTCATTCCTCAGATATAACAAAATCCCAGAAATTTAATTCACATTTTGAGTGCATAAGGAGTAAAAGTGGCATTTTCAATTAGAGCCATGTACCCTAATTGTAAAGAGGTACTTGCCCATAGTAATTTGAACTCAGCATCAAGATAAACATTTTAGATATTTCAAAAAGAGTTAAGGATCAATATTTGTGAGAAATGTATCATAGAAGTTATAGACTATATACATATAGACTATAACAGGGTTCAAAAAAGAACTAGATAAATTCATGGAGGATAGGCTAATGGTTATTAGCCAGGATGGGCAGGAATGGTGTCCTTAGCCTTTGTTTGCCAGAAGCTGGGAATGAGTGACAGGAAATGGATCACTTGATGATTACCTATTCTGTTCATTCTCTCTGGGGCACCTGGCATTGGCCACTGTCAGAAGAGAGGATACTGGGCTAGATAGACCTTTGGTGTGACCATTCTTATGTTCTTAAATTCTTAAGTTATAGATGGAATACACCTATTATGTCATCTAAACTATCCTTTTTTGACAAAAGGATTGTTTCCAATGGTTCAATGAGGGCTTTGTAGTCTTGATTGTAGCCTACTGCAATGAACATTCCTTGGAATGTTCCTTACCACTTGGAATGTCTTTAGTATTTTGAGGGGTTCTAAATTAGTCATATTCAAAAATTATTTTAACAAGCATGTTATAGAGAACTGAAGCCAAAGACTAGTAAAGTTCTCCCTTCTTCTCTTTCCCTTTTAAAACTCATTTTGTCATAGAGAAAGCAGATCTACACTATGTTTTGTCTGAACTTTATTAGGTATGTGTGCACATAGACCTTGGTATGACCTAGGGGATGCACTTTGTCTACATTCCATAATCATGTATAATTTTAATTACTTTGGTTCATCTCAATATTTTTTTAATACATTCATGGGACTGCATCAGCATCCTCTGTTGACTAATATACCACCTCAGTCTGTTATACTAATGGTTCAGTGTAGCCTTGTGACTAGGGTAGTTGATTGTGTTATAAAAAAGGTGTGGGTTCAAATCCTGTGGAGGGTTTGCTTTCATTAAAAATTCTATTATTAATATCTATCTTCTTATTGGAATATGGATAAATGATTTCTTACTGCTTGAAGTTATTTTTCTCATTTTTCTAATTGGTATATCTAGACGCTTGGGAGCATGAAAACAACTGGGAGGGAATTAGAATAACAATGGAGACCTCTAGACTAACTTTTCCTTTCTTATATAGAACAGAGTTTTATTATTTTGAATAAGTTAGTTTAAATTATGACTGAATGATCCAAGAGGAGTTCCAAGAAACTGACATACATCACTGCTTTTTTCATTAGGAGTAACAATAACTTTAGCAACATGGGAACCAGTACCTTCCTTTCCTAGTAGATTTCAGCTTGCATTGTAGATCAGAGATTAAAAGGCGCCAGTGAGGGATTGTGAGAAAAGTTTACCAAATGAGTAAATATAAAGCAATTCTGGATGCTCAATGCTGGTCATTTATGGTGGATCCATAGGGAGAAGCAGACACATTAACCCATTAGATCCTACTGAAGTAGGTTCTGGATCCATTTTTTTAATGCGGCAAAGGATCAAGTACTACAACTTGAAAAAAAATGGTTTAAGATGTCCTTAGTGGGGGAGGGATAGCTCAGTGGTTTGAGCATTGGCCTGCTAAACCCAGGGTTGTGAGTTCAATCCTTGAGGGGGCCACCTAGGGATCTGGGGCAAAATCAGTACTTGGTCCTGCTAGTGAAGGCAGGGGGCTGGACTCGATGACCTTTCAAGGTCCCTTCCAGTTCTAGGAGATAGGATATCTCCATTAATTTTTATTTCAAATAGGTTTGGATTTATTTAAAAATTGTTCTTCCAGTTTAATTCAAAGTTAGTGCTTAACTTATATAAACCCTTCATTCTAAGGGAACAATTTTTATTCAAAAAGAGAGAATATGCTCTTTGTATCCCTCAGTCATGCTCCTGTCTCCATCCACATCATCTAACGAGTACTGATGAAAGAAAGCTTCTCATACTTTGTGGAGAAATGAAGCTACTAAGATACGCCTATCCTTGAGCTTGTCTGATTCTTCAGAAATGACCCCTATTCATGCACCCATTAATTCACAGTAACTGTGGTTTCTCAGTTTCAAACGCTTTATTTTGAAATTCTAAATGAAACTATACTGACCACTATCAACTGTCATTTTTTGGCCATTCTTAATTGTAACAGCAACCTTGCTCCATTTGTAACTCACATAATTAGTCTTCTTTCATTCCTGAAAAATGCAATCAAGTTGAAATCTGATGTGTACTAAAGAGTATAAACAGTAATCTTCATGCTATCTGCTACTATACATAAAATCATTTGAAAAAGCAATGACCATTCACCTTCACAACCACCTGAACCTTATCTCTAATGAATTCCACAAGCTCTCTTTCCCTTTATGACTCAGACTGCTCTTTCTTTAAAAAATAATAAAAATAATGATCTGCATGTGTTGCCTGACTCTCAGGGGACTCATCTTTCTTCTGGTTTTGGCTCTATTAGACGCTTTTGTACCTTTTGATTATCATACTGCAGTGTTACAATATCCTTCTGGAATTATTGTAGATGGTTTATTTCATATCAGAGTACTCATTTTTACCTTTAGATCAATATTAATCAAATGATGTTCTTCTTTTTTTTATTAAATGTAGACATTACCAGTGGGAGATGTCATAGGGAAAAAAATTATCTATCATATGTATCAGGTATATAACATAACATTAGAGAACCCTGCATGTTGATTGGTCAATAGCTAAGGCAGTATCTGAGCATGAGATACTGACCCACTTTATACAGTATCTATTTTTTGTATTACAAATTTACATCAGAAGTTATCAATGCACCATCACTAGCAACTACCAATTAGTTTTGATCAAAAATTATCTAATACCATCTCGTTTGAGAAAGAGAGAGAGTCAGATTATTATTGTTATTACTCCTATCACATTAACAACATACAAGTTGGATATATCCAAAATTTCTACTTCGCCTAGCAGGGCCCTGTTACCTCCTTTCTGGTTACAAATCTTTGCTACACTGGTGCAAAGGAACAATAAATCAGTCACATGAGTATTAACCTAATGCAAGGGATCCTCAGGTGGTGTAGAACCGTGGTTCTGATCACCTCCTCTTTCTGGCCAACATCACAAGAGGTGAAATTAAGGTGCCCCTGTGCCTAGCAATCCCCAGCTATCATATGAGCTCCTTGGGGCCACTGTTAACCAATTTAAGTTCGAGTCACTTGAAGACTAGCCCAGTGACTGGATGACCCAGCTTCACATGAGTGTTTGTCCAAAGGGCACTTCTGCTTTTCTGAGCCCCATGCCATGCCAAACACCCCTTGCCTGCGGTAAGTGATTGGGCCTCTGTACAATATACACAGCCTACAGAGATGTAATTGCATGCTTTTCTAGCTTTGTGCTCTCCAACTCTCTAAACTGTTAAAGATTTTAACTAATGAACAGCCCTGGAGAGCAAAAAAAAAAGAAAAGTTTTTTGATGCTTGACTATCTCCTGCAATCCATATCAATAACATTGTGAAACAGTCTTTGTTTTCTTCTTTATGCAAGGAATATATAGCAGTAGATTTGAAGTCAATAGTCTTCGTCCAAGATTTAGAACAGGGGTAGGCGACCTATGGCACGCGTGCCAAAGGCGGCACACAAGCTAATTTTCAGTGGCACTCACACTGCCTGGGTCCTGCCCACTGGTCCGGGGGGCTCTGCATTTTAATTTAATTTTAAATGAAGCTTCTTAAACATTTTAAAAACCTTATTTACTTTGCATACAATAATAGTTTAGTTATATATTATAGACTTAGAGAAAGAGACCTTCTAAAAACGTTAAAATGTATGACTGGCACACAAAACCTTAAATTAGAGTGAATAAATGAAGACTCGGCACACCACTTCTGAAAGGTTGCCGACCCCGATTTAGAAGCATGAATTTGTTAAAACGTACTCCTCCACCCTAACATATGCAAATATAAACTGTTATCTTTCTTTCTTCACTAGCCAACCCACTAAAGAAATGCACTGGTTATGTGGAACAAAATTCTGCCACTTGTCTTCGCCTGGGATCTAAACCAGATCACTGTGCAATATCTTCCCCTTGCTAGAGAGACGACGTTAGGTCCTGTAAAGTTCTATATCAATTATAAAATTTTATTTATCACATGTAAAACCCTCCAAATTGGGCTCCTGACAATGTGTGGATCTTTTGTTACCACTATTCCCTCAGTGACACTTTGTCCCTTCCTTTATTCTTTTAAAGCACCTCAAAACTTTGATGCCCAGGTCTCCTTGGATATGGCACTGGATATTTAAAACCCCAGAGCAGAAAATATTTAGCAGTCTGATGTTGTCTGAGGATGTTAAGTCTTGATTGAAGGAAGGTTTTTTTAAAGCTTTCTCTTTTTGGTTGTTTTATATTTTCTGCACAGCCCTCTGGGACCTTTTCTGAAGGGTTCTATATAAGTACATGAATTGGATTAGATTGGATTTTCAATCATTCATTTATTCATTCACTCACTCATAACTGGCTGCATCAGATTTTTTTAAGCCGATTTGTTTACAGTTAGCTTATGGGTAAGTAGCACTCCAGTAATCACTTTATTTGTGTATGTTGTGCTGTTGCAGTCCTGCCAGTATGGAATTTGAAGCTATAACTCATTTCTCATTATTATATTTATGGGCTTTCAGTCCTTCACCGTGTTTGTAAAAATATGAAAAAAACATGTTATCCAAGCTGATGAGCTATATTAGCAGCAGAATACATCCACTGGAGCTGTGAGTCATAGAAACTGTCAGGGCTGTAGATCCAGTGACTGGCTCTGCATAAAAGCAAAATCAACAACAACATAATGCTCCTTGGTGGAGAGCTGTAGAGAATGAATGAAAGAAACTCTTATGTAAAGAATGCCTACCTTCATACTCTCTTAGGCGTCTGAACCTGTTCTGTCCTGTGAAGTGAAGCTGACAGCCATGGAAAACCTAATATTTTGGAATTGCAGTCCCTTTAAAATTCCTCCTGGGCTGATTGGCACTGGAATATGATTACCTTTGTAATATATATTGCATATATTGCAACAGCATTGACTGTACACTTAGGGAGGAATGCCCAGTGCTGAGAATAGGAAATAGCTCCTGTAGCTGATGAGTCCAGGAAACCTGCAGAGTTTATATGGCCTGTACCGGGGTGGTCACCCGCTACGTCCCAGAAAGGGTTAAAGCCAGCCCTGGGAGAGGCTGAGGCTGGGAAGGAAAGCTTGGGCTGACTGGGGAAGGCAGTAACTGCTGGGACCATGCCCCAATCAGGCCCAGCTGGTCCCTATAAGAGGCTGAGAGCCAGAAGCCCAAGCAGTCTCTCTCTGCATTCAGAGAGAGAAGGGCCTGGCTGCAGGGAGGGTACCTGAGTGGAGCAGGGCTGGGGAAAGGCTGAGGATCTGGGGAGCTCCAGCCTGGAAAGCCCCAGGCTGCAGCTTAGCATTAGGCCAACAGGTACTGGGAGTTGCAGAGGGCAGCCCAGGGGTAGGCACAGGCAGCTGGTCCAAACCTAACCTTGCCTGTGATGAGTAGCATATACTGCAGTCTGCCCCAGGGAGTGGGGCTAGATGGTGACTGGCAGTAGACTTACACTGAGGCAAGGTGGGGTTAGTGGGTGGGGGTTCCCCTGGGTGTGGAGACCCAGAGTGTGGGGGTACTGCCAGGGGGGCAGCAACCCAGAGAAAGGGGCACCGGGGTCCTGGGAGAGACAAGAGGGGCCAGCGGTAAGGCAGATCACCAGCCTGCAGGGGTCGTTCCAGGATGCTGTAAGAGTTAATTCCCCTGGATGACCAGCAGGAGGCGCCGCAGGGGTGAGTCCACTCTCTTACATGGCCCAACAGCTATAATGGCAATTTTTGTTGTGTTCAGGCTTATATGCTTCCAAGAAGTGAATATGGTTTCTAGGTTTATACTATATGTTAATTTAAGATTCTTGAAATCTCAGCACTAACATAAAGAGACTCCATGTATTTTACAGCCCCATTGGATTCACTGGAGTAACATATGGGCATAAGGGTCTGTGCATAAGTATCTGAGTGCAGGAGCAAGCCAAACAGTTTTACCAGACATAGGAATACAGCATTTAGCTCAATTTTAGTTTTTGTAAAACAAAGTATTTTAAAATGTTCCACAACTCAATGTTATGAAATGTTTCATATTGATGATGTATAATAAATCATAGTGTATGCCACAATACAGGCACTGGTTTGTGAAGTGTTTAATTTAAAATTAAATATACCTCTCATAAGCCAACAATATTTTAAAATAAAATTGCTTGCTGGACATTTGCAGACCTTCATATGGTTTTTAGATATTTCATTTTCAAGCTTTAGTAATACTTTCTGCTGTCCTTCACAGCAAATAGTGAAATAATACACAGATACCCGTACAATTTTGGAATTCCTGGAGAATGTCAGAGCATTATTAACTCAGTGAAAGTATGGGAGGGGAATACTAAAAAAAAAGAGAGAGAGAGAGGGAGTGATAAGATTTAAATTAACTTTCAAAAATGTCATCCTGTTAATTAGCCAAAAAAAAACATTTTGTTGCAGCTAAAGAACCACAATTTGGATAGGGTCCACTCATCTCCCTTTGAAACTGACTGAGAGAATGCAGCTGCTGTCCAACATGTTTTCTAGTGGGACTATTTGTATGACAGGCCAGTCAGTAAAAATTTAAGCAAATTGCAGTTAAAGGCAGTGGGCTCTATGCGGCCGTGATGTAACATCAAGATTGAATTTGGTATTGTTGTCTCTATTGTTGGTCATTGATCACCCCGTAAAATAGGGCTACAAAATAATGTTAAGAAGACACATCATATTACGGTCTAACCCTTGTTAGGCCATGAATAATTTCTAGTGATTGCTGATAGTTTATTCACTTTGGGGGGGAGGTATAGCTCAGTGGTTTGAGCATTGGTCTGCTAAACCCAGGTTTGTGAGTTCAATCCTTGAGGGGGCCAATTAGGGATCTGGGGCAAAATCAGTACTTGGTCCTGCTAGTGAAAGCAGGGGGCTGGACTCAATGACCTTTCAAGGTCCCTTCCAGTTCTAGGAGATAGGATATCTCCATTAATTTAAACAAAGCCTTGTGTTTCTAACCTTTCAGCAACATTCACAACTCAAATAAAAGAAAATGAGGGAATGCAGCTGTCATTTTTTATTCTGAACTACCAGAATGCAAATAAATAAATAAATAAATAAATAAATACATAAAATAAAATAAAAAAGAAAGGGAGGAAACAGCTATAATTCAGAGTGGTGTCAAGCATTTTTTGGAGACACCATAGAATCCTTCCTCTTTAGAGTCTATAACTCAGCCTGCATAAGAGGACACACAATAAAGCAGAATTGAAATTTCAAAATATTTTAAATATTATAAAAAGGGCAACAGGTTCATCAATACTTTTCATGGCGCTTTATTTACTTCTCTCCCCCCCTCTACTCCACACCACACACATTTCCCCAACTCTAATGCACATCCTGGAAGGGAGTTTAGCAAAGGAGATGACTGGTGCCCACATACATCCTAACTTCTAAGACTGTACCTGCGTTAGCAGGATGATGGTCTTGATGGTCTTTTAGTTCTTCTCCATCATCTTTAATAATTTTTCTCCCATTTTTGAAAACTTGAAAATAGGGAAACTGCATTTAGTTAACAGGACCATCACTCCTTTATTATACTGGTTGCAGAGGACCAAACTCTTTTCTCAGTTACAATGGTGTAAATCCAGAATAGCTCAATTGACTTCATTGTAATCACTCCCAATTTACTCAGAAATGAAAGACAAATACCCAAATTGTAATGTGACTTGTCCACTCAATTACTGTGTAGCCATGGGCATGTCGGTTACATTAACATTTTCAAACGTGGACATCTAAAATCAGCTTTCTTTTTGCTCCTAAATAAAAAGCATTGCTTTATTTACTTAATAATCTGTCATGCTGCCAGATGCATGTGGAATTAGGGCTTTGTGAAAGTTACGTAGAGAACCGCCTACCAACTCCAACTCAGGGAGTGTTTG
Organism: Malaclemys terrapin pileata; assembly: GCF_027887155.1. Taxonomy (NCBI): domain Eukaryota; kingdom Metazoa; phylum Chordata; order Testudines; family Emydidae; genus Malaclemys; species Malaclemys terrapin. The sequence continues at coordinate 33,925,274 of NC_071505.1, forward strand.
GGGTTATATTGTGATTTTGATCATAAGCATAGGCACAGAAAAGCTTGGTTTACCTGGGCTGATGCAATTAGGCACTGTGCACTATCTCAGTGGTTCTCAACCAGGGGTGGTGTACCCCAGAGGGTACTTAGAGGTCTTCCAGGGGTGCCTCAACTCATCTAGACATTCGCTTAGTTTTACAATAGGCTACATAAAAAACTACGGGACCTGAGGATCATCAGTAATTGTCTTGTCTTTTGAAGGCATTAAGTGGAAGGTGAGAATTGATGTTTAATGGCCTTAACCATTCCTTTCCTCTCCTTCTTCAGAAGCATTTGCTCATCCTCTTGCAGTACAGCTTGCACTGAACTTCAGGGAATATACCTCTCCCCTAGTGATTCAGCAAAGCACCAAGCACATGCTGTAAAATGTGATTTCCATCCTGATGACACCAACCTGCATCTTAAAATTAAACACATGCTCAGTGCTCTGTTGTGAAGAGAGATGGGATTATTCATTAGTTTAGATGTAATTGATTTGTTGAATCAGGGAGTATATGAAGTTTCATGGGACAAGCCAGCTATTGGGCTGTGAACTTTGTTTCACAAAAAAGTATTGTCTAGTGTCAACTTCTGCTCAAAAAAATCCTGCAAACTTTGTTCTTCCTTCATGCTTATCTCTTTTTTCTCTAATTTTCATATGATTAAATCTCAAGCTGATTGTAACATTTTGTTATATTGACTGAAAGGAGCCATGATTGTGAATTGAAAATATGCAAGAAATATTTCTTTGGTGTAGGCAGCCCTTTTTCTGAAATAAATAGCTTAGATCATTATCTAGTTCATGCTCCTGATATAAATATTACCTCTTATAGCTTTAATGTAGAAAATATCATAGTACAACAAATACAATCCTATTTAGGTAGAAATACAATAAAATGATAGTATCTCGCACCACATTGCTGTAGTATGCTTTTAAAACCTCTTGATAGAATGTTGAGCAGTATCCTGCTTATTAAAGAAATAGTGTAGTGCAATCTTTTCAGTGATGGGTTTATTTATCTACAAACCCACTGGCCAAATTATCGCTATACCCATTGAAACTATCTGTAGTAAGTAATTTTCTTTGACAGTAGAGAGATACTACCTAGTGCTAAGTAGATTCAATCATCTGCTGACACACCTGATAATATCCCATTCATGAAACCAAGCAGAGGTTTCTGCTGTGTAATCCAAAGGAAACCTTATAAACCATTTTTTTTTCTCCTATCCGGGAGCAAATTCTAGTTCAGCTGAGATCCATATACTCGCTGCATGAGTCTGAGAACAAAGGGTGACCTTACCAGTGTGTATTTGAAATGGAATCCTCAGGGATAATAGGTCCAACAGAAATTTTCCCTGTTTCATAGCATTTTCTCCTTTTCAACCCTGTCTCTAGCTAGAGCCAATAAAGCAGGAGAGATACTGTGTTTATATGCCAACTCACTTCAGAGAGAGTGGCAAACCCTTATTTGAACAACCAAGTAAAATTTGAAACAGCACTTAGATGTAAAACCCTGGTTTCCATATTGTTAAATCATAAATATATATTTGAAGGGGAGAAAAAGTCATTGCTAATGCTACTAAAATAATATAATACAAATAGGAGAATAAACGGAGTATGAACTGAAGTAAATATATATAGAAATGTAAGTGAAGGCACTAGTCCCAGTTGCATTACATTCTGATGACACATTGACACAAGGAAAGAAATCTTTTCCCTCTCTTTATCAGCAAAGTGCCTAAAAAGATACACATTGGGAAATGACTAGACCCTGTAAGACAACCCATGAAAGTTTGTATGTTCCACAAGGACAGAGATATTTGATCAGATCTAATAAAAACCATAAACTCTTGTTTAATTAATAATGGAGTTTTCACATAATTAATGGTATTTTCCCCATAGCAGCCGCAATACTATATGCTACATATGCCAGTTACTTAATGTAAGGCAACCAAATTCCACAACTGGACACTCAAACTTTGTGATAAATGCTGATTTCAGCACCTAGATGAAGGTTATGGGACCTTAATTTAGGTGCCCAAGTCTGGAAATTGCATTTACTACAGTAAAGTAATCTGTAATAGATTGCAGGCAAGGCTTCCCAAGATAACAATGCCAGTTTCAGTTTACAATTTTTTTTAAAGTAAGAATAAACTAATTTTAGGCATACCATACAATCGGATGCTGTAAATCAGTTTGTGTTATGTAATCAGTATCAATTTTGAACAAGCTGAGGATCTTGCCCTTAAATGCTTCTTGCTGTAGATTCTATATCTGTTTCAGACCTACCTCTCTATTCATTCCAAATAGTAGGTCTGGTAAGGTTCAAATTAAACAAATCTATTTATAACTCCCTAGCCCTTTGTAAAAGTTTGTGAATTGTGGGGGAATGGTTGTACATTTTGTGTAACTTCCAAATGATAGTCACTCAGTTAAATTGTTGATACTTTCCAGCTCTGAGCCATCAGAAAAAGCTGTCCAAGGTAGAACTAGTCAAGGATTTTCTATTGAAATGTTTTCTCAATGTAAAATGTGCTTTTAGAATCAAATATTTCCTGAAATTTTTGTACCACAAAAATTGATATTTCAACTTTTTTGTTCTATTTGGGGTGAAAATTAATAAATATTGGAATATTAACAAATATTGGAATTTCCTGTGGGATGGAAATTCTGATTTTGGACTCTCTCTAATCAAATGTTTTCACTGGTATCTCCCCATGAAACATAAGATCGATAACATGGTGTTACAATATTGATCATGAACAAGAGGATGGATAATCTTGAATTTGAAGGCAATCAATTTTGAGCAAGCTGTTTAGGAACACTTGTGCTTTATCAGGAGAAAATTACATTACTTCACCCTGTTCATAATATACTGCAGCCTCATTAATGAATCATTAAGACTCAAGTATCTTGAGTTTTATGAATATATGATGTAATAAAGGTAAATATGAGAATGAATACAACATGGAGCTAAGGATGCATTTTACAAATAACCAGGTTTTATCAGAGAAGCATATAATGAGTAGAAATTATGCTGTATCAAAATCACATATTCAAATACCTACAAAATTTGGGGTGCTCAGGATCTGAACCAAAATCTGCATTTCACTGCTATCTTCTATTAGTACAATGGGCAAAACCCTGAGGGGAAAAAAAAAAACTCTTAAATCCTAGTATATCTGTAATCTGGAATCAGTTTTTTAGGCTCATTTTCATATGTAACAATGAGGTGGGAAATCTATAGCAATGTGATATTATAATAATCTTGGAAAAGAAAAAAGGCTCTGAAAAATATTCTGTACCAAAGTATTCAGAGAAGCAATCATCAGCAATGGCATCATAGGTAAATAAAAAGATGTGAACTAAAAAGAAGCTCCCTGACCTTCCCACACAAACCCATGCACAATGTACTGCAATAATGTGAGTAGCCCCATTGATTTTAGTGGGATAACTCAGGTAAGGACTTCTCATGTGAGTAAGTGTTTCAGGATTGAGCCAGTATATACATGTACATCTATTGTGCAATTTAAAACCATAGCTTTAGCATCTTGTTTCAGACTGAATCATACTACTTTTGTTATTTCTTTGCTCCTGAATAATGTTAATATAACATCAAAAAGTAGTAATTTCCTAAAGTGGCTACCTTTTTGCTTATTGTCTATTAAATTATTTGATTATGTTATGCCTCAAGGGCTAAAGGAAAAACTACAAGCAAAAGACATTAAAAGTCATTTGAGAATACTGTACTTTATCAAGTTAAATGCACATTTTTGACATTTTAAATGCTGTATATAAAATGAAAGCAATATATCTGTTGAACTGTATGGTGCTTTTATGCTACAGTAAGCAACACTCAAGAAGCTTGAGAAGCAAAGAGACAGATTTGCTAAAGTTGTAATGCCATTCAAAAACCTATACATACACTGATACTTTAGAAACATCTATAGCCCACAAAGGTGTTTCATTGAAAACTGTAAATTATACATATAAAAATATGTAACAGAATACATATATTTTTACAATAGGGTTATGACAGCAGTTCTATTATAAGCCCCCATTTTCAGGAGTTTGTAACTTAACCACAAAATATGTTACATGAAGGAATTTGCCATACACAAGAACAATGTTGTTTTCCCAATTTATTATTGTTAAAATTACATGAGTAATGTAATAAAAGCAAAGAAGTTTACAGGTTTTGTATTCTTTTTGCCTTTCCAGTATAACCCCAAAGGATTTTTGTTGCAGTATTATTTTTTTTTTCAATTGAGCAAGGAATTGAATTTTGCAACGTGCATCCCACACATCCACAATAGTGACTTTACAACCACATTTTAAAACAAACCCCATTTCCCCTTTCCACAAGAGTAATTTCACTGAAGTTAATGGGGACGTTCATGTGAGTAAGGTAAGTAGGACTGACCCATTCATGAAGATTACCATTGCTGAATTTACACTCGGAAAATCTGAAGGCAGATGGATTTTTCCACATTGGTTGCAGGGTACCATCTTCTTTAGTAGTCAGGCTGCCATTGGTTATCACTTCTGCCCCAGCGCCCCAACCCCACTTCTTCATGGGCTAGCATCAAGCAGGATTATCTTACGTATGAATACCCATTTGTATTTCCACCTAGTTACAAGAGGAATATAATAAAGAGTCAGGGGTGCTGGAACAATTTTTATAGTGGGGTTTTATAGCTGTTGATGGAAACCATCTATTTGGTGGTTGTTGTTACTCCTTCAAGTCAGGGGGTGCGGCAGCACCACCAGAACCCCCAGTTCCAGCACCACTGTAAAGAGTGCAGCTGCTCACTGTCTCAGTCCTCCTTCATTCAGTAATCTCAACCCTTTTGCAAAGGAGAATGTTAGCATTAGAAACAGAATATAATAAATTAACCAGATAGGACATGTCACACAAGGCAAAATGAGGCCAACATCTGGGACAAAAAGATCATGTCTAACTAAACTTCCTCAGCCAAAATATATTTTAAAATATTTTAAATTACCACCCTGAAGCCTTAAATTTTCACTTGCCCTGCCAGAAAGGGGTGTCTTTGTTTACTAGAACTCAGCGTAATTCACCCTCCATGATATTATTTATCATTATTGCCTGGCTATACGGAAAGAAGGACAGGAGATATCTGACATGGATTTAATCAGGCTGCACCTTTATTATTAGATGTTTGGCACTACCTGGAAGAAAAAAGTGTACAGTGCAGTAACCTCATGATTATTCCATAACTTTCTGCCCATCTGGTTCCCAAGGGATGAGTCAGTGTTGCCAGGCTAGCCCTTTGTTCCCTTTTGCAGCAGTTTTTTCCCCTTTCCCCTCCCCGCAGCAGCCATAAAGCACTATTTACTTCATTTGGCCAGCCAGACAAATTCCACCCCTCCCCACACTTGAAGGTGTGGTGCGGTCATTTATAGCAAATGAAGGCCTCAAATGAAATCAGGGCACTGCTGTGTTCAACTTTGTATAGACCTACTAAGAGACAGTGCCTGTCATGAACTCCTTACCTACTGAATAGACAAGACTGACAATGGATGGGAGAGAAAACAGTGAAGCAAAGAGACTTGCCCAGGAACAGACAGCAAATGAATTAGAGAGCTCTGAACAGAACCCAGGTCTCCTGCCTGATTCCTGGTTTAATGTCCTACCCTTTGGAGCTTGCTGACTGTCTGGAGAAGATATAATCAGCAGGACAGATGGAATTATAATGCACTAGGACCTTCCCAGTTTTTCACTCAGGCAATGAGATTTCAAAATACATCGGAGAAAATCCTGGCCCAATTGCCATTCAGTGCAGACTGGACTTCACCCACTGAACAAGATACTGCCCTGATTTACAACCCCGTTGAAATCAGTGGGTTAGGGTGAAAGTGGGTAGTGTAGTCAGCTGAAACCAAGGGGATGTGGGGTGTGACTCAGCACAGGAGCTGGCCTAGTATGATCAGTAGGAAAACTTTCAAGTGTATGCTTTAAGGTAAGAACAACTTTAGGCCTGACTGTGCACTCCTTAGCGCAGGTCTATAGTAGAAGTGCTACATCAGTGTTGCTGCACCGATGCAGCTGCACTGCTGTAGTGCGTCTGGTGAAGACGCTCTATGTCACATAATTACTCAGCCTCTGTGAGAGGTGAAAGCTGTGTTGTCAGGAGAGCGTCTCCCACTGACATAGCACCGGTGTGGACAGCACTTAGAATCATAGAATCATAGAATATCAGAGTTGGAAGGGACCTCAAGAGGTCATCTAGTCCAACCCCCTGCTCAAAGCAGGACCAATTCCCAGCTAAATCATCCCAGCCAGGGCTTTGTCAAGCCGGGCCTTAAAAACCTCCAAGGAAGGAGACTCCACCACCTCCCTAGGTAACGCATTCCAGTGTTTCACCACCCTCCTAGTGAAATAGTTTTTCCTGATATCCAACCTGGACCTCCCCCACTGCAACTTGAGACCATTGCTCCTTGTTCTGTCATCTGCCACCACTGAGAACAGCCGAGCTCCATCCTCTCTGGAACCCCCCTTCAGGTAGTTGAAGGCTGCTATCAAATCCCCCCTCATTCTTCTCTTCTGGAGACTAAACAATCCCAGTTCTCTCAGCCTCTCCTCATAAGTCATGTGCTCCAGACCCCTAATCATTTTTGTTGCCCTCCGCTGGACTCTTTCCAATTTTTCCACATCCTTCTTGTAGTGTGGGGACCAAAACTGGACACAGTATTCCAGATGAGGCCTCACCAATGTCGAATAAAGGGGAACGATCACGTTCCTCGATCTGCTGGCAATGCCCCTACTTATACAGCCCAAAATGCCGTTAGCCTTCTTGGCAACAAGAGCACACTGTTGACTCATATCCAGCTTCTCGTCCACTGTGACCCCTAGGTCCTTTTCAGCAGAACTGCTACCTAGCCATTCGGTCCCTAGTCTGTAGCAGTGCATGGGATTCTTCCGTCCTAAGTGCAGGACTCTGCACTTGTCCTTGTTGAACCTCATCAGGTTTTTTTCTGCCCAATCCTCTAATTTGTCTAGGTCCCTCTGTATCCGATCCCTACCCTCTAGTGTATCTACCACGCCTCCTAGTTTAGTGTCATCTGCAAACTTGCTGAGAGTGCAGTCCACACCATCCTCCAGATCATTAATAAAGATATTAAACAAAACCGGCCCCAGGACCGACCCTTGGGGCACTCCACTTGAAACCGGCTGCCAACTAGACATGGAGCCATTGATCACTACCCGTTGAACCCGACGATCTAGCCAGCTTTCTATCCACCTTACAGTCCATTCATCCAGCCCATACTTCTTTAACTTGGTGGCAAGAATACTGTGGGAGACAGTATCAAAAGCTTTGCTAAAGTCAAGAAATAACACATCCACTGCTTTCCCCTCATCCACAGAGCCAGTTATCTCATCATAGAAGGCAATTAGGTTAGTCAGGCACGACTTCCCCTTCGTGAATCCATGCTGACTGTTCCTGATCACTTTCCTCTCCTCTAAGTGTTTCATAATTGATTCCTTGAGGACCTGCTCCATGATTTTTCCAGGGACTGAGGTGAGGCTGACTGGCCTATAGTTCCCCGGATCCTCCTTCTTCCCTTTTTTAAAGATGGGCACTACATTAGCCTTTTTCCAGTCATCTGGGACCTCCCCCGATCGCCATGAGTTTTCAAAAATAATGGCTAATGGCTCTGCAATCTCACCCGCCAACTCCTTTAGCACCCTCGGATGCAGCGCATCCGGCCCCATGGACTTGTGCACGTCCAGTTTTTCTAAATAGTCCCGAACCACTTCTTTCTCCACAGAGGGTTGGCCACCTTCTCCCCATGCTGTACTGCCCAGTGCAGCAATCTGGGAGCTGACCTTGTGCGTGAAGACAGAGGCAAAAAAATCATTGAGTACATTAGCTTTTTCCACATCCTCGGTCACTAGGTTGCCTCCCTCATTCAGTAAGGGGCTCACACTTTCCTTGATTTTCTTCTTGTTGCTAACATACCTGAAGAAACCCTTCTTGTTACTCTTAACATCTCTTGCTAACTGCAACTCCAAGTGTGATTTGGCCTTCCTGATTTCACTCCTGCATGCCTGAGCAATATTTTTATACTCCTCCCTGGTCATTTGTCCAATCTTCCACTCCTTATAAGCCTCTTTTTTGCGTTTAAGATCAGCAAGGATTTCACTGTTTAGCCAAGCTGGTCGCCTGCCATATTTACTATTCTTTCTACACATCGGGATGGTTTGTTCCTGCAACCTCAATAAGGATTCTTTAAAATACAGCCAGCTCTCCTGGACCCCTTTGCCCTTCATGTTATTCTCCCAGGGGATCCTGCCCATCTGTTCCCTGAGGGAGTCAAAGTTTGCTTTTCTGAAGTCCAGGGTCCGTATTCTGCTGCTCTCCTTTCTTCCTTGTGTCAGGATCCTGAACTCGACCATCTCATGGTCACTGCCTCCCAGGTTCCCATCCACTTTTGCTTCCCCTACTAGTTCTTCCCTGTTTGTGAGCAGCAGGTCAAGAAAAGCTTTGCCCCTAGTTGGTTCCTCCAGCACTTGCACCAGGAAATTGTCCCCTACACTTTCCAAAAATTTCCTGGATTGCCTGTGCACCGCTGTATTGCTCTCCCAGCAGATATCAGGGTGATTAAAGTCTCCCATGAGAACCAGGGCCTGTGATCTAGCAACTTCTGCTAGTTGCCAGAAGAAAGCCTCATCCCCCTGGTCTGGTGGTCTATAGCAGACTCCAACCACGACATCACCCTTGTTGCTCACACTTCTCAACTTTATCCAGAGACTCTCAGGTTTTTCTGCAGTATCATACCGGAGCTCTGAGCAGTCATACTCCTCTCTTACATACAATGCAACTCCCCCACCTTTTCTGCCCTGCCTGTCCTTCCTGAACAGTTTATATCCATCCATGACAGTACTCCAGTCATGTGAGTTATCCCACCAAGTCTCTGTTATTCCAATCACATCATAGTTCCCTGACTGTGCCAGGACTTCCAGTTCTCCCTGCTTGTTTCCCAGGCTTCTTGCATTTGTGTATAGGCACTTAAGATAACTCAATGATCGTCCCTCTTTCTCAGCATGAGACAGGAGTCCTCCCCTGTTGCGCTCTCCTGCTTGTGCTTCCTCCCAGGATCCCATTTCCCCACTTACCTCAGGGCTTTGGTCTCCTTCCCCCGGTGAACCTAGTTTAAAGCCCTCCTCACTAGGTTAGCCAGCCTGCTGGCGAAGATGCTCTTCCCTCTCTTCGTTAGGTGGAGCCCGTCTCTGCCTAGCACTCCTTCTTCTTGGAACACCATCCCATGGTCGAAGAATCCAAAGCCTTCTCTCCGACACCACCTCCCAGGTCGCTGTAACTTGCGTCACTCAGGGAGGTGTCTTTTTCACACTCTTGAGTGATGCAAATTACATCGACTCAAGCAGTAGTGTAGACCTGCCCTAAGTTCAACAAAATTCCTGTTCAGCTTAAGGGGAGCTTTGCCTGACTGAGGCAAATGAGGACTGTGGAGTTTGGCCCTTTATTTTAAATGTGACTATTCTACCCACCTCCGTGCCCTGCAAAGAAGGTCAAGGTAAAGCAAAGAGCTGGAGAATGGCCATTCTGAGATCATCAGTATATTTTCCTAATAAACTATAATAATTAAATCTTCCCCAATTATAAACTATTTTAAAGTGAATTATTAAAGAGAGAACAAGGCAGCATCCTTCAAATCCACCATTCACAGTGAGGAAAATTTGTATTAGTGTTTACATACTTTAGTAGATTGAAGGATATATTAGCTGATTGTTGCTTACCCATGTTAATATTAATACGAGTGAAGGGCACGTATCATGGAGAGAATAGGTGTGTAATTATTTAAGTGGTATGATATTAGTTTTATAGCTCACTGTATAATGTGAACTTTCACTCTGGTAAAAAGCCAGTTGGGAGTACAATATAACCAGAGAGATGCAGCACATTACAGTGTATTTAATTTGACAGCAAGGTTAAAAAGCTTGATTCAACATGATATAAACTCAAATGGCACCTCAAGCATTGAGGACTTTTATAAGTTTCCTACTTAGTTTAAAGGCACAGATCCTAGTGAAATATTTTCATGATATTGATGAATTGTTTAAAAATTAGTTTCAGTGTACAAATAGCAGTAGCCTCCTCTATACTGCATCTGACCCCAAAGATTAAAACAGCAACAGTGTCATTGATCTAACAGTTAAGCATCCCTTCTCTGAAGATTCCCTAACTATATTGACTTCCACTGCACTTCCAGGAAAACATATTTCTGGCAGTAAAAGGAAACTAGCACCAACCTAATGTATAGGCTTTAATTATAATACTGTGAGCTCAGTTTTAATGCTAATTATATGCAATATCTCCCAGAAGCAATAGCAGGGAATATTTTTTTTTCTGGTGACTATTGAGTTTATCTATAATCACAAAACCCTAAGTCCCTAAAAGACAGTCAAGATAATTTTGAATAGAAACATTTTCTGTGTGTGCATTATTATCAGAGTAATTCATCTTTCTCATTCTAGAATCAAGTTAGTGTAACTAAAAATATAGTACCATTTACTATAAATAACAGTCTTAATACAAGCTCTTTGCTGAAAGAGGGAGCCCTTTATGGATCCGGGTGGGCCTAATATCCCGACACAGCTGGAGGGATAAAGGCTTTAATAAAGAAGGCTTGGAGTAAAAATATCAAACATTTTACAGCCCTAAGGTTGAATATTCATGCAGAGTTATCACAGATAGGAGAATGGAAGCTGTGGCATTCTATATCTTGGGGGAGCACTCTGTAACCCCCCATATTCCTCATTTTTGTATAATTGTGATCTTACATATAAGGCATGCCTTATATGTATCAGGGGAAAGGTCATAATCTGCTGAAAGTCATTTCTCTATCCATATATGTATATCATTAATGCATATGAAGTTATGAGACTTGCGTGGTATGGTTGTCACTAAAACATGCTATAAGTTGGGGAATCAGCCAGATATTACCTCCCCAGAGGCAAGAGCAAGGAAAGTAACCAACACCCAGGTAGGGTATGAATCAGCCCATCAACAACCATTGTTCAGCAAGGGAGCTACAATTCAATGACTCACCGGCATGAGACCACTCCTGCTCAACCTTACCTGGAGACTCAGCAATGCCCCAGACATGCCTGGAATTGTGTTTTCTAAGCACATGGACTGAGGGTATAAAACAGATAGAGTGGACACATACTGGGCCTTTTCTCCTGCCCCCACCTATGCTGCAAGCAACTAAGACACAGAGGAGCAAACAAGTCTCCAACAGAGGAGATTGGCCCCGGTTTAAAGCACAAACCTGTATATTAAGGACTGCAACATCAAGTGGGGTGAGAAACTGCTTAATCAAGATGTTGTCCAGTCTAATAAGGTTGAGAGTTTAGACTGCGTGCTTATATTTTATTTTATTTTGGTAACTAACTCTAACTTTTTGCCTATCACTTAAAATCTTTTGTAGTCAATAAATTTGTTTAATTGTTTATCTTTACCAGTGAATTTGTATGAAGTGTGTGTCAAATATCAGGTTTTGCAAAGGCTGGTGTATAACCACTTTCCATTGCTGAAGTGGTAAACCAATTAATAAATCTGCACTGGCCATCTTGAGCAGTGCAAGATGGTATATTCCTGAGGTACAGTGCTGGGAGCTGGGGGTATTTGGCTCTGGTGCCTTTCTCTGTGTGATTCATGAGTGGCTCTGGGAGCATTCATGCAATATAGCTGGGCTTGGGGCTCCACATGCTTTTACAATACTGAGTGATAACAGCCCCTGGAGGGGGTTGCTGCTGGTCACTAGCAAGACATTGTGAGAGACAACCCAGGCTGGAGAGAGTTAAGGGGGCACAACAGTCCCACAGTTCCAGGCTGCACTCTGGGGGAATCCCGTCACAGAAGCTACTAGGAGATAGGGAAGGAAAAGGTGAGTAAAATCTAGAGGCAGTTGCCAACAAAAGCAAGCAGGAAGACTTTTGGGAAGGATTTAATGAGGGTATGAATGCAGATGACAGGATTAGAGATAAAGTGAAGTAGAATTTGAGTTCATGAGAATTTGACTTTTGGAGTGGGTGGAAGACCATGCACTACGTTGTGTATGATCAACATTCTCCTGGGAGAAAGGAAGTTAGAGGTAATGTAATTGGAGGGGATCATCGACACAGAAACTGAAGTCTGCAATGATGAGACTAGAAGAGGAAAGATCAATAGTGAAGATGAAATCAGAGGTAGCCCAAAGGAAAAGTAATATACCAAGGTGGCCTGTAGATTAAAGAGGGTTAATGGGTTGAAACATAGAGAGTTTATGTTAAATATACTCATCAAATCCACAAACTTGAAACCATGCAGTGTTTTCAAGTAAAGAGCAAATCTGGAAATACTTACACAACTTTTAAGTGGGTTACTCTGGAGACCCAGTTTTCCTATTTGAGCTCTATAAAGTTTGTTCACCATGTTAGTAAAAAAACCCCACCACTTAGTTTCACCTGCATTTTGAAATTGATCATGGTGTTTTAGCTTTCTTCCACAGAGGAAAACAGGGGTCCAGCTTAAAATAATAAAAACATTTAGCCAGATCCTCAGCTAGGTGAGCGTAATTCCATTAACTTCTTGATATAATAGGGTTGGGATGCTGGCGGTGCATTCTCTGTAAAGTTCCTAGGACTCTGAATTTGCCCTCCTCCATGGTCCACAATCACCCAGATTTTTAAACTTTCAGGACCTGCTATAGGGCCTATTTGTTCCACTAGGCCTGTAAAGAGATTGAGGTATAGATCAATATGTTGATGCCAGTAACTGATTATGTGCTGCAAACTGAAACGGTGAGCTGACTCTACTGTGTTTTGGTTTTGAAATGATAAATTATTTTCAGGGCACTCAGAGCCTGTGTATGAGTGATTTCATTTATATATTTATTCTAAATCAAAATAAAATATATGAATAAATGGAGCTATGTCAATTTGCAGTACCTGGAGGTCGAGTCCATAGTAGTAGGTACCATTTCCAAAGGAAATCACTGGTGGTGCCATTGGAACCCTAAAATTTTAGACTCCAAAGGGACTAAATCCTGACCTCAGTGAAGTCAATGGCAAAACTCCTGTTGACTTCACAGGGGTCAGGACTTAATCCCTGGATATGTTCTGTTTCAGTGGGTAGTTGTTCCATTGTTTGCTACATTGTTTTTTAAATTATTCAAGCTAAGGAACCTAAACCATGCAATACAATATCCCAGTACATATACTAGATTGAAAATTAGCTACAATTTTTTAAAAGGTTAATGATAAACATATTAGAAACAAGAAAGTAAAGGGGGATATGATAGAGATCTATAAAATTATGAATGGAGTGGAAAAAGTGAATAGAGAAGTGTTGATTACCCTTTCCTACAATACAAAATTCAGGAATCACCCAATTAAATTAATGGACAGAAGATTTAATACAAACAAGAGGAGGTACTTTTTCACACAACGCACAATTGACTTGTGGAACTCATTTGGATGGGTTGTTGTGATGGACAAAAGTATAAATGGGTTCAGAAAAGAACAAAGGTAATGGAGGATAGATCCATCAATGGTTATTAGCCAAGATGATCAAGAATTCAATCCCATGCTCAGTGCAACTCTAAACTTCTCACTGCCAGAAGGCAGGAGGGGAAGGCGAGGTGGATCACTCCAGTTACCCTATTCTGTACTTTTCACCTGAAGCTCTGGCACTGGCCACTGTTGGAGGCAGGATATTGGACCATATGGACCATTGGTCTGATGTAGTGTGACAGTTCTCATGTTCTTAAAAATCTATAAAGTTCTGTGGTGGTTGGTGGAGTATAGTAGGGGTCTGGCAGAGTTGTTTGATCCAGTGTTCCTTAATGTACTCATTGACTATTTTAAAAATGTTGCCAACAGACTGAATGAAGTCTGAAAGTGAAATGGAGCAGTGTTCACAACTCCCATCAGGTTATATAAACAAGGGCAGAAGGACTGAAACTTACATGTCTCATTGTTTTTCAATACATACATCAAAGAGAAAAAAATCAATCACTGCTTTTGCATTCCATCACATTATTAAAAATCACTTATATCTAGACTATGCATGAACATTAATATTAGAAAGCCAGGAAATTAAAATTTTCAAAAGTATGAAAATATGGAAAAGCATACATAAGATCATCATACAACATTAAGTCTGTCCCCAGATCTGCACCCCATACACCAATACATTATTCCTGAACACGGAGCACACAGCAAGTCACTCTTCATTAAAAGAGTGGACGACAATAATCTGATATGCTATGAATATTATTATTCCTATTCTATGTTGTACTATTAATTTTTCATTGGGAATACATTTAATTTCCATTTCAAAATATGTTTATACAATATATAGTAATTCAGCCATTTGATCTTATTAATATTTCACTAATCATTTCTGCCATTAATAAATTAAAATTATTTTGTGGTCTTTTATTAGTTAAAAGCGGCTGGTCAAAGCAAAATGGCAAGGTTGAGGATGATCTCTTTCATAGGTTTTATTTTGTACGGGTCCTTTAGTGACTGAGTCGTCCAATCCTTAAGTCGCAGGCCCATTGGCAGACATTGCAGATGACGTTGGAAGTCAGGGTTGGGCCATGATTGCTGCGTGATAGTTCTGTCTTTTCTTTTCTGGCATTTTTGTGTGGCCAGGGCAAGGCAATTTTCCTCAAAAGTGGATGTTCCTTCTCTGACAACTGGTGGAGACTTGTCAGTACAACACTAATGTAATAGTCAATAGGAGCCAAACAAAAAAGTAACAAAATCCATTTTTGGAAGTATTGTATGAATACTGTGTGACCCATACTGAATGGGGGAGCAACATAGTGACAGATGATATGAAAAAAGCTGAAGTACTCAATGCTTTTTTTTGCCTCAGTCTTCACAGACAAGGTGAGCTCCCACACTGCTGCACTGGGCAGCACAGTATGGGGAGAAGGTGAGCAGCCCTCAGTGGTGAAAGAAAGAAAAGCTGGACATGAAAAAGTTCATGGGGCCGAATGCAATGCATCTGAGGGTGCTGAGGAAGTTGACTCATGCATAGGCGCCTACTTCCCCTCTTTCCCGTGTCCCCTCTGCCCCCAGCCCCGCCCCCACTCCACACCTTCCATGAGGCCCTGCTCCTGCCTTGCCTCTTCCCACCTCTGCCATGCCCCCCATTACAACCCCTTCCCCAAAGTCCCTGCCCCAACTCCGCCCCCTCCCTGCCGCTATTCCAACTCCTTCCCCAAATCCCCGCCCCGGCCCCACCTCTTCCTCGCCTCCTCCTCTGAGTGCACCATGTACCCGCTCCTATCCCTCCCTCCTGGAGCATGCTAACACTGCCAAACAGCTGTTTGGCAGCGGCCGGGCGGGAAGTACTGGGAGGTAGGTGCAGAAGCGGGGATGCAGCGCACTCAGGGGAGGAGGAGGTGGCATGGGGGGTGAGGAGAGCTTGGCTGCCGATGGGTGCAGAGCACCCACTAAGTTTTCCCCGTGGCTGCTCCAGCCCCGGAGCACCCACTTAGTCGGCGCCTATAGGCTGATGTGGTTGCAGAGCCATTGGTCATTTTCTTTGAAAACTCATGGTGAACAGGGGAGGTCCTGGATGCAGGGGCAGCTCCAGGCACCAGTGCACCAAGCGCATGCCTGGGGCGGCAAGCCACGGGGGGCGGTGTACCGGTCACCATGAGGGCAGCAATCAGGCTGCCTTCGGGAGGTCTGCCGGTCCCGCATTTTCAGCAGCAATTCGGCGGCGGGTACGCCGAAGGTGCGGGACCGGCGGACCTCCCACAGGCATGCCGCCGAAGGCTGCCTGACCACCGTACATGGGGCAGCAAAATACATAGAGCCGCCCCTGCCTGGATGACTGGAAAAAGGCCAATATAGTGCCCATTTTTTAAAAAGTGAAGGAGAATCCGGGGAACTACAGACCGGTCAGCCACACCTCAGTCCATATAGAAATCATGGAGCAGGTCTTCAAGGAATCCATTTTGAAGCACTTGGAAGAGAGGAAGGTGATCACAAACAGTCAACATGGATTCACCAAATGCAAGTGTGATAAATGAAGGGAGGGGGTAACTCCCTTTTATGGACACCCAGCCAGCCAGTTAGCTATAAAATCTCTCTGAGTAGCCGTTCTCTACTTGCTTTACCTGTAAAGGGTTAAAAAGTCCACAGGTAAAAGGAAAGGAGTGGGCACCTGACCAAAAGAGCCAATGGAAAAGCTAGAACTTTTGGGAAAAACCTTCCCATTGTGTGTTCTGTTGTTCTCTAGAGAGAGGGGACAGAGCAGAGACAGGGCTGGGACTATGCTGTAAAAAGCTTTTTGTCCGGTATGGAAATCATCAGGTCATACCTAAAACCTACTCATAAATCAGAAAATGTCTAAAAAGATGTGATTAGGTTTATTTCTGTTTATTTCTTATTGGCTTGTGGACTCCTCCATGGTAACCCCAAATGATTTTTGTTTTGCTTGTAACCTTTAAGCTGGACCTCAAGAAGGTTATTCTTGATGTTTAATTTTTGTAAATGGGTTCTTTAAATCTAGCAAAAGCCTAAGTTCCAGATGTATTTTCTTTCATTTTGTTTTTAATAACATTTACCTTTTTTTAAGAACATGATTGGATTTTTGGTGTCCTAAGAGGTTTGTGCATATGTTGTTTAATTAGCTGGGAGCAACAGCTAATTTCCTTTGTTTTCTTTCTCGGCTCTTCCCTGGAGGTGGGGTGAAAGGGTTTGAGGGTACCCCACAGGAAGGAATTCCCTAATGCACCTTCCTGGGTTCCAAGGGGTTTTGCATTTGGGTGGTGGCAGCTTCTACCCATCCAAGGTCAGAGAGAAGCTGTAACCTTAGGAGTTTAATACAAGCCTGGAGTGGCCGGTATTGATTTTTAGAATCCTTGTGGGCCCCCCACCTTCTGCACTCAAAGTGCCAGAGTGGGGAATCAGCCTTGACAGCAAGTCATGCCTGACCAACCTGATTGCCTTCTATGATGAGATAACTGGCTCTGTGGATATGGGGAAAGCAGTGAACATGATATACCTTGACTTCAGCAAAGCTTTTGATACAGTCTCCCACAGTATTCTTGCCAGCAAGTTAAAGTATAGATTGGATGAATGGACTATAAGGTGGATAGAAAGCTGGCTAGATCAATAGGTAATGATCAATGGCTCAACGTCTAGTTGGCAGACGATATCAAAGCGGAATGCCCCAGGGGTCTGTCCTGGGGCCGGTTTTGTCAACACCTTCATTAATGATCTGGATGATGGGATGGATTACACCCTCAGCAAGTTTGTGGATGACACTAAACTGGTGGGAGAGGTAGATACGATGGAGGGTAAGGATAGGGTCCAGATTGACTTAGACAAATTGGAGGATTGGGGGCTAAAAGAAATCTGATGAGGTTCAACAAGGAAAAGTGCAGAGTCCTGCACTTAGGATGGAAGAATCCCATGCACTGCTACAGGCTGGGAATCGACTAAAATGACCTGGGGCTTACAGTGGATGAGAAGCTGGATATAAGTCAACAAAGTGCCCTTGTTGCCAAGAAGGCTAATGGCATATTGGGTTGCATTAGTAGGAGCATTGAAGGCAGATCGAGGGAAGTGATTATTCCCCTTTATTCAGCATTGATGAGGCCACATCTGGAGTATTGTGTCCAGTTTTGGACCCCTTACTATGGAAAGGTTGTGGACAAATTGGAGAGAGTCCAACCGAGGGCAACAAAAATGATTAGGGGGTTGGGGCATGACTTATGAGGAGAGGCTGAGGGAACTGGTCTTATTTAGTCAGCAGAAGAGTAGAGTGAGGGGGGATTTGATGGCAGCCTTCATCTATCTGAAGGGGGGTTGCAAAGAGGATGGAGCTAGGTTGTTTTCAGTGGTGGCAGATGATAAAACAAGGAGCAAGGGTCTCAAGTTGCAGTGGGGAAGGTCTAGGTTGGATATTAGGAAACACTATTTCACTAGGAGGGTGGTGAAGCACTCACTGGAATGGTTTACCTAGAGAGATGATGGAATCTCCATCCTTAGAGGCTTTTAAGGCCTGGCTTGACAAAGCCCTGGCTGGGATGATTTAGTTGGGGTTGGTCCTGCTTTGAGGAGGGGGTTGGACTAGATGAGATCCTCAGGTTTCTTCCAACTCTAATCTTCTATGAAGATAAGTATTAAATAAATTTCACAGATTTAAAAATAAATATGAATTCTAAACTTTCTAATTCCATCGGTCTCATCATTTTATGAATCATTTTATGGATACTATTCATTTAAGGACAAAGATGACTGTGCATAACTTGTGTGATGAAAATAATGTGAAGAAATCATTAATATTGTCTCCTAAAAGCCTCCTCTTTTTGTATAGTAAGATGATTGATTTTTTCAGTTGCATTTATGTAGCTGAATTACATAAAATGACCATAGGTCCAATACCACCTCCCTTTGTCATGTTGTTGAGTATTGTCTTAGGGTAGCATAGCCTGCTTCCCCAACAGCCTTTGTTATCTATGACGTGTCCACTGACCAAAATGCTCACATCAGCCTACAGCATCTTCAGGGCTCAAGGGGCCAAACCATCTCAGCTCGGATCATTCTCGAGTATATCACCCAAGCTTCAGTACCTTTGTTTGCTCATTCAAAATATGGATACTTGGGGTGACATAAATAATGCATTTCCTCATTTGAAGCCCCCTTTCGGAGAAAAACATTGACTTAGCTATCCAGAAAGGCTCCTCTTCATTGCACATTGTGTATATAGGAAATATTGGATAATAAGCAAGTATTAATCTATGTCACAGTTTCAGGGTAACTGCACCGGTATTCCCCCCCCCCCCCAGCCCCATGATCTCTCAATGACACCTACTTAAAGGTTTCTGGCTCCTAGTCATCACCTCTCCTGGGAAGACACCCATATTTCAATCCCCATGACCAGGGTTCTTGAGGCTGCACAGCTCTCTGATTTACATTGTGATATCCCCAGCAAGCCAGACTGCCTAAACAGGACAGGGCACGCACTTTGCCTTCTTTCCAAGGGCTAGGACCAGTGTATTGCCCGCAGTTATGTTACCCCATAACTCCTTCTAAGCAAACACATTTATTCTTAAGGTAAAATCTTTACAGAAAAAAAACATTAAAACAATAAAATAACCTACACACATGTTAAAACGCTTACTATAGATCAACCCACCAACTCCAGCCAACAACTCTGCTAGGTTTCAGTCCCTCAAAGCCCACAGCAGAGTTTTCCCAATGGTTACAAGTTCATCTACCTTAGATTCAGAAGCAGATGGAAGGCTGGGCAGATCAGTCACGTCTTTACACAGTATGTGTCTTTGATCTTGGCCTTCTGTAACAGGTAGTCAGTGGATAATGGCCCTCTCCTCAGGACAGAGCTTCAAACAGCTGAGTTTTTGCATAACTGGAGTTAGGGAATTTGCATTAACTTCTCCCCATGGGTTCCCCAGGAAATCCACTTCACACTTTTTGTCCCAAAAGTTCATATTTTTCTGGCACATTGCCAATATAGTCTTTTGAATTCTCAGGTCTTAAAACTGTCACATCTCCACCCTAGAGATATTACATGCAATCCCAGCCCACAATAATATACAAAGTTAACACAATAAGATCTTTCAAAGATATTGCAGGAAATTTCCATACCTATCACAATAACATCCAAATAACTTGATTCAAAACTGTAATTAAATGTGAATTAAACTTAGGTGGGTAAATAGATTTCCACTAAATGATATAAGTATCTTTTTTGTCCATTAGATGCTATATTGCATGGTATATCCAGGATATTTTTCCCAAAATGGCAACTATAGTAATTTAATCCACCAATAGTGAGAGAGAGAGAGAGAGAGATTCTGTTCTATTCTAATGTTCTGATACCACCCTCATCACCATACTATCTGCACAACTTCTACTAAAGCATTAAGCAATGTGACTAATGTGTCATGTGAAATTTGTTCTTTCCTTTATCCTAGTTATAGACTAACATAGATATTACTAAATGTGCAGACCGTAGACACATCTGGGGTTACCAAACGTTCTGGATTTTATCCTGATCCCAAGTATCCCAAGCTTCTTGCTGAAAACAGAAGGGAGTGGCATTTGTTATTGTTGTTTTACTGCTGGACTCTCTGTTTCTTCATGAGGACTGCTAATAAAATACTGGACATAATCCAGGGGTTTAGGGATGAAAGCTACAGTAGCCCTGACTAAAGAGACTTAAAATCTGGCAAGAAAATAAATCACATAGGCACCATCTGCAAGCCTTTTGTAGCCATTCATGCAATAATTACTCCTTTTTTGCACTGCTTTCCCAATTCATATTCATGAAAAAGAGCAAGAAGTGGAAAACCTGCATTAGACTTTGAGGCAAACATGACTGTGTATTGTCAAAAAATGTGTGTCTGAAACAGAAAATGAACAGGAGATCTAATTCCTTAGTGCTGCATGCTTTCCTTCAAAACAGGATCATGATAGCATTTAAAATGCTGAGGGTATTACTGAGCACTGTAATAGGCAAATAAAGCCCTAAATAAGTTACTTTAATTTGCTGTTAAGTAGGATAAAACTACTAATATACAGGCTAACATTATCTACCACCTTTTCTTCTGTCTTGTATCCTCCAAAGGGACAGCTGAATAGGTTTCCACAGAGAATTGGGAAATCTAAAGAATTCTGATTCGCTTATCTGTTGTGATTAAGTGCCAAATCCCTCTCCTAGAAATTCAGCACTATATCCGTTGTATATATTAAATTGATAAGTTTAAATTGTGTGTTTAGGCATAACCCTGAGCAAGGGTGGGCATGTGTAAGCCAGAGCACCACACAAATAACTCTGCGACTCATGATGTCTCACTCCTCTGAGGTGTAATTCCCTTCCTGCTTCCCGCTGGCTCTTGGGTAGAGTGGTAATCTGCAATTGGTCCAGACTAGCAACATACAACAGTGACATACTGCCTGATGCTTTGGAGTGGCAGAGCCAAGGTACCATCTACTTCACTCTAGGGGTGGGATTAATAGCTCCTCAGTACTTACTTGTGTGTGCCCAGACCCCAAATCTGGGTAGCCTGTGCAGTTGTGGGAGGGATGGATTCTTATTTCCTTGTATAGAGCAGGTAATCCAAGCCACTAGCCCATATTTTCTAACATATTATTATAACTAATTTGCAGAATAAATCTAATGTTTGCATTGTGCAGGCATGTATGTGTTATGAAAACATTTGTCTTCCCATGCCTATAGTGATTGATTTTAATGTGCTGTCAGTGCAACTATGAGTATGTTGACACTGCAAATAAAAACCCATGGCTGGCCCTTCCAACTGAGTCAGTCTCATGGGGCTCAGGCTAAGGGGCTGTTTAATTGCTGTGTAGATGTTCAGGCTGGGGCTGGAGCCAAGAGTCTAGGACCCTGCAAGGTGGGAGGGTTCCAGAGCTTGGGCTTCAGTGTGAAACCGGGCTACACTGCAATTAAACAGCCCCACAGCCTGAGCTTTGTGAGTCTGAGTCAGCTGGAATGGGCCTGCTGCGGGTCTCTAATTGCAGTGTAGGCATACTGTATATGAACTTGGGCCTCCCTGAAATCAACCAATTACTCCACTTAGCAAACAGCATATAACGTAATCTAGAAGAACTCTCTTCCTTCTTCACAAAACTGGATTAGCACATGCAGAAACGCATAAAATGGCACCTTTTTGACAGGTTCTCAGTTTGATAAGAATATCATTTTGTAAGTACTTATATACAAATTCAATAAGTCTAAATACTAAGATGGGTGAACTTGAGTGCCTAGCATTAAATAAGGCTATTGATATGATAGACATCACAGAAACTTGGTGGAATGATGTTAATTCATTGGACATGGTAATACCATGGTACAAAATATATAGGAATGATTGAGGAGGTCGCAATGATGAGAGAGTGGCACTATATGTGAAAAGAAAGCATAGAGTCAAATATAGTAAAAATCTTAAATGAATCAAAATGACCCATGGAAACTCTATGGTTAGAAATCCCTTTCTTGAATGATAATACAGCAGTAGGAATATACTACTGACTCCCTGATCAGTGTAGTGATGGTGATCGTGAAATGGTCAGGGAGATTAGAGAGGGTACAAAAAGAGAAAACCCAACAATAATGGGAGATTTCAACAATCCCCATATTGACCGGGAACACGTCACCTCAGGATGGGATGCAGAGATAAAATTCTAGACACCATTAATGACTGCTTTTTGGAGCAGCTAGTCCTGAAACCCACAAGGGGAGCAGCATTTCTTGATTTACTCCTAAGTGGCACACGGGAGAATATAGCTGAACTGCTTGGTATCAGTAACCATAATGTAACTAAATTTAATGTAATTGTTGGAGGGGTGGGTGCGTGGGGGATATAAAAAGAAACCCACCACAGTAGCATTTCTTCAAAATGGGAAATTACGCAAAAATGAGGAGGCTAGTTAAGTGGAAATACAAGGAACAGTCACAAGAGTGAAATGCCTGCAAGCTGCATGGAAACTTTAAAAAAACCTCATAATAGAAGCTCAAACTATATGTATACCTCCAAATAAATACCCCCCTCCTAAAATAAAACACTAAGAGGACCAAAAATGCTACCATAGGTAAACAACAGAGTAAAAGAAGAGGTTAGAGACAAAAAGACATCCTTTAAAATTTTCAAGTCAAATCCTACTGAGGAAAATAGAGAATAGAAAACTCAGAAAAGTCAAGTGTAAAACTATAATTAGGCAGGCCAAGAAAATCTTTGAAGAGCAACTATCAAGACACAATAACTAACAGCAATTTTTTTAAGTACATCAGAAGCAGGAAACCTGCCAAACACTCAGCAGGACCAATGAATGACTGAAGTGCTGAAGACATTTCAGAGAAGCAAACTGAATTATTTACATTGGTCTTTACTTCAGAGGGTGTGAGGGAGATTCCCACACCTCAGCCTTTCTTTTTAGGTGGCAAACCTGAGAACTGTCCCAGATTGAGGTGTCAGTAGAGGTGGGTTTCGAACAAACTGATAAATTAAACTGTTATAAATCACCAGGACCAGATGGTAGGCCCCCAAGAGTTCTGAAGAAACTCAAATATGAAATTGCAGAACTGCTAACTGAGATATGTAACCTATCTGTACCAGATCATTGGTGGTAATGTGATCACAATTTTAAAAAAGGTTCCAGGGGTAATCCTGGCAATTACAGCTTCAGTACCAGGCAAATTGGTTGAAACTATAGTAAAAACAGAACTATCAGACATACATATGAATAAAACATGCTGAGGAAGACTCAAAATGTCTTTGGTGAGACATGATTTCCCTTTACAAATCTACTAGAATTCTTTGAGGGAGTCAACAAACACGTGGACAAGGCGGATCCAGTGGATATAGTGTACTTGGACTTTCAGAAAGCCTTTGACAAGATCCCTCATCAAAGGTTCTTAAGCAAAATAAGCAATCATGGGATAAGAGGGAAGGTCTTCTCATGGATCAGTAATTTGTTACAAGATAGAAAACAAAGGGTAGGAATAAACTATGCAGCAGCAATTAAAAAAGCTAACAGAATGTTAGGAACCATTAGGAAAGGGATAGATAATAGAGGAATTCACTATATGAATCCATAGTATTCTCAATCACAGACAGGAACAAATACCTGATACGTCTAATCTGTATCTAGCTGGATATTGGCATTTAAGGATATTTTGCACGGTATGGCGGAGAAGAGATTTATTCTGAAAATTCCTGTGCATTATTTAGTTTCATGGATTCCTTTTACAGGCTCGTAACAAGTACACTGAAATAGACTGACTAACTCGTTAGCATGGTTGTCACCTGCTCCACCATGGTTCTACAAAAATAGGTGATACCGGAATGATATTACCTGGGGTATTATATGTAGCTGTAAGAAACTCGTGGGAGGTATTGGTGGCATTATGAGGAATACAAAGATTTTTGTCCTGATTTTGACAAATGATTTTATAGGTACAATTTTGCACCTGCTGATAATTGTGCCTGCAGTTTAATTACTGGCTGAGATTTTCAAATGTGTTGAAAGGAGTTAGGCACCTAAATCCCATTGAATTTCAATTCAATTGGGGAAGAAATTAAATTTAATTAAATTTTCTTTGAAAATCCCACCCACAGACTTTGAATTACTTAATATGATTTATATTCATAATTAATTGTTGGCACAATTATTTGTAAGTGCAAAATTGCACTTCCAAAACAGGAGGCTAGAGTAAAGCATTAAAAAAAAAATATCAGGACCAAGGCATATCCCACGCAGAATGGGGAATAACTGGCTAGGTGGCAGTACAACTGAAAAGGATCTAGGGGTAATATAGTGGATCACAAATTGTAAATGAGTCAACAAAGTGATGCAGTTGAAAAAAGACTAATATCGTTCTGGGTTCTATTAAAGGTAGTATTGTATGTAAGACGCAGGAGGTAATTTTCCTGCTCTACTTTGTACTGGTGAGGCCTCAACTGGAGTACTGTATCCAATTCTGGGCACCACATTTTAGGAAATGATATGGACATATTGGAGAGAAACCAATGGAGAGCAACAAAAATGGTAAATTTTTTTGAAAACCTGACCTATGAGGAAAGGGTGAAAATAGTGGTCAAGTTTAGTCTTAAGAAAAGAAGACTGAGGGGGGTCTTGATACCAGGTTTCACACATGTTAAGGGCTGTTATAAATAAGATGGTGATCAATTGTTCTCCATGTCCACTGAAGGTAGAACAACAAATAATGTGCTTAATCTGCAGCAAAGGAGATTTAGGTTAGATATTAGGAAAAACTTTCTAACTATATGGGAAGTTAAGCTCAGGAATAGACTTTCAAGGGAGGTGTGGAATCCCCATCATTTGAGATTTTCAAGAACAGGTTGGACAAATACCTGTCAGAAATGATTTAGGTTTATTTGGTCCTGCCTCAGCTCAGGGGGGTGGACTTAATGACTTCTCAAGGTCCTTTCCAGACCTACATTTCTATGATTCTCTATATATAAACAATGGTCATTCCTGAGGAGGAGGAGAGGAAGCTCCTAATGCAGTATATTCCTATTTATCCAAAACTCTATTACCCAAACCTCTGCCTTATCCCTTATGTCACTCATAGTGGGGGACAAGGAAGGAATTGAGATAATGCAGAGGTGCAGATAATAGAGCTGAGACCCCCCCAATCATGACTGTGAGGAGAAGGACAAGCCCCCCTGCCACAGGGGACACCACCCTGCTGCTGAATTGCTCCTGCAGCAGTGCAGGGAGCCCTCTGCATCCCCACTGTCATAGGATTGAGTGATCAGGACCATGGCAGTAGAGCAGCAGAAGGCTTCCAGTGCTGCCACAGTGCTGGTGATACCCATCCCTGCAGGTGCAAGATGTGGAGGGCAGGTTGGGGGCCTGGCAGGGTAGAGCAGAGATCCCCACTAAGTACTGTGAGGAAAAGAAGGAACACTGCTGAATGGTTCCTGCCCTCTTGATTATCCAGACTCCTGATTATCCAAATAAAATCCATGTCCCCCATGCTATTTTGATAATTGGGAATATACTGCACATAAATAAATAAGTAAATAAATAGCTATAGTAATGCCTGGTGAGGTGAGTTATATCCATTGAAGAAACAAATATTGTTTTTCATTTTTATATAATTCAAGGTCTTCTTCCTTTCCTTTTTTATGATCACATTGCATTGTGTGTAATGTCTGCTAATGACAAAGTCCTATATTGAATATGTGTTGTTTTTAAAACTAATGGATCTGGATAGTTACATTGACTTGGTTTTAAATATGAAGAGGCAAATGTATGTAGATAAGTGTACATCAATGGACTGCTCATTTTCTTGTTCAATTACCAAGTAATTTAGTACTTTTCTTGGAGTGGTTAGTGATGAGGAAAAAGGTTTAAAATCAATAGTGTACTTCACTATTTAAATGTTTTCCTGTTGTGGGGTTGGCAAACACTGAAATGTGTAAAGAGCTTTTTGATGGCGTTAGAGACAGCCAACTATTTCTGAGTAATATTAGCTATCAAAAAAGCATAGGGGCTAAGAATAACTTTAAAAAAATACACCAAAATAGTTGCAAGTAAAATGGAACAAACTGAGGATTTTGTTTAATTTTTCCATGGGATAAGCTTCAAAAACTTTGGATGGTAGATGGGTATTATGGTTTCAAAAGTAGCAATGAGACAAAAGTAACATTTAATTACTTAGTACTGTAAGAGCCTCTATAGAGGACACAGGTACTGTCTGTGAGGGTGGTATGGAAACCAGTACAGCCAGTGCAGTAGAGCAGATAGTGAATATGTGTTTTGTTCAGAGCTAACATATCTGGGTAGTTAGGCCTGTTTGATTTAAATTAGAGGGAGGGAGGTGTTTATGGTGGGTTAAAGAACATTTTATTTATTTTGTCTTTTATGATACCCAGCTTATTTAATCATAGCTGGTGAAATTCTCTTCAGCCACCTATAATCAGAGTATCGTTTTATGCAGGTGATGAGGGCAGGGATTTGGAAGACAAATTTCACAATCTGTAACTGGGACTAGGTCTCAAGTCTGCACCTGCATGCTCTGTGGGTAACTATGGATTGGAACAGTACCAGCACAGACACTCTGTTTCAATGGCTTGACTTCCAGCATCCTTTACTGTACTGTCAAACAAGGAAAGAAAAACATTTTTGGTTCTATAACTGGAGGAAGCAGTGTGATCTGAGTCACACTTTTTATTAAACAAATCAAAGCTAATGGTTTGTAAATATAGGATAGACTAATAATACTTTTCATATGTATGCAAGATAGCCATGATAAATTCACAGAGTTTAAGGCCATAAAAATCTTCCAAGATCATCCAGTTTGAGTTCCTGCATAACAGACTCCATAGAATTTAAACTCGTAATTTCTGCAGTTGAACGAATTATTATTTCCAATTACATAGTTGAATGTGATCAGGTAAAAAAAATTGTGAGTTTAACTAACACATTTCTTTAGAAAGACACCATGGATTAAATTCACAAAGGAATTTAAATGTAATGATGCTGAGCATTGCCAGGCCTAATGTTTAGGTGCCTAGAAAATAACTGATATTCACGAAGCCTAGTTTGGTGCCTTGGTTCTCTATACAATGCCTGAGAAAAGATAGGTGCCTTAGAATGGGATTAATAGAAGCCAAGAACACTAGGCAGCTTCTCACCTAAATGAGCCAATGGAAGATGCCAAGAGGGGTGTGTGCTTGGCTCCTGAGACTCCTGCTTCAAGTTCCCACTGCATCTGAAGGGAAACAGCATTTTGAACTCGGGATTTGTCACATCTCAGGTTAATGCTCTACCCCCTAAGATATGGGATATTCTGGTATGGGAGCCCCTCAGTTTTTCCTGTTGACATTGTTTCACTGTGAATAACTAAGGGGAAAAGTCATTAGAGCAGGGGACGGGATTCTGGGTTTCCCATCTCCCAACTGAGTGTTCTAGCCACCAGGCTAGAGACATTCTCGGGCTGACTTTCTCTTTCTCTCAGGCCCATTGCTTCGTTCATTATTTATTCACAGTGGACCAACTTCAACAGAAGATAGTGAGGGATTCCCCACATCAGAATACCTCATGCTTAGTGGGTAGCTGAGAAGTATCAGACAAATGGGGGAGTTGAAGTAGGGGGTCTCCCACATCCCCGGTGAGTACCATTTTGGCACTTGTTAGTAAATTTAGTCCTCTTCTTTGAATATTAATTTAATATACATAGTAACTCTTCTCCCAAAATCTTTATGGTATTAGCAAAAAGCGTGTTTAAATAGTAAGGCCACAGTGTTGATCTATACCCTGTGAATGACATATATTCAAGAATTTCATATGATTGAGTGTTGGACCCTAATCCATCATAACATGAGCCTTTGAGTCTGAGGGAAAACAGGAAAGAAACTCCCTCAAACTAGCAAAATTGTCTACAGAGATATTAGTGAGACTGCTTGATTGATAGTTATTGCAGATGCTTTCTCCAATGATGAAATGAGGAGCCTGTGATGTTTCAGTCTATATGGTTTTATAAAAATATGCTAATGAGTGGATATAATGTAACTGGAATATGCTTCATGCAAAAGGTCTCTTGTAAGGTATCATTACAAAGCTTATACTCTACTGAGTGTGATCATCCTATTTGTATAAATATACTACTCTTGTATCTGAAACTAGAAATATGAAATATAACTCTGAGGGCCTATTGTAATTATGCAAAGTGTGGGCCATTAATGGTGGTTTGGAATCTTGATGACTCCCATTAACCAGGACAATTGACTGCAGATGGCTGTGTTTTACCTGTAAGTCTTCCTGTATACATGTGTGCTGGCAAGTGCGCAATGAAGTTTTGCAGTGACATGTGATCATGTCACCTGAATTGGAATCCATCTTTAACCTGGTGTCTTTCCATTGAGAAGCAGGGGGTGGGAACCCAGAGAGGGACAAAGGATTTTCCACCTTATGCAAGATATATAAATGGGTGGAACAGAACAAAGAGGAGAGGAGCCATCATGAAGAATCCCCTAGCTACCACGTGAGCTGGAACAAGAGCTGTACCGGGGAAAGAACTGTGCCCAGGCCTGGAAGGTATCCAGTCTGAGGAAAAAACTTATTGAAGCATCTCTGAGGGTGAAATTATCTGTATTCAGTTTGATTAGACATAGATTTGTGCGTTTTATTTTATTTTACTTGGTGACTTACTTTGTTCTGTCTGTTACTACTTGGAACCACTTAAATTCTACTTCCTATATTTATTACAATCACTTTTTACTTATTAATTAACTCAGAGTATGTATTAATACCTGGGGGAGCAAACAGCTGTGCATATCTCTCTATCAGTGTTATAGAGGGTGAACAATTTATGAGTTTACCCTGTGTAAGCTTTATACAGGGTAAAACGGATTTATTTGGGTTTAGACCCCATTGGGAGTTGGGCATTTGACTGTTAAAGACAGGAACACTTCTGTGAGCTGTTTTCAGTGAAGTCTGCAGCTTTGGGGCAAGTAATTCAGACCTTGGGTCTTTGTTGGAGCAGACTGGAGTGTCTGGCTCAGCAAGACAGGGTGCTGGGGCCCCAAACTGGCAGGGAAGGCAGGGGTAGAAGTAATCTTGGCACATCAGGTGGCAGCTCCGAAGAGGGTTTCTGTGATCTAACCCGTCACAGAGCCATTCTGCTGTTAGAAATAGTGACTAGAATTCCCTTTTTGTTTATTTGTTTAAAGATACCATAAAGAAAATTCCTTAATTAATGAGGTAAATGAAAAAGTTAAAACATAACATATGACAAAATCAATCATAGGAAAGTATTTTTCCATTTAAAAAAAAGGGGGGGTTTCTTTGTACCCAATGTACCTTTGTACCCAATAAAAAGACAGGGCTATTGGGAATTAGGTTGTAAAATGCAAAATTGCAGGCATCTTACCAGATACAGAGGAGGGACACATAGATGGGAGATCTTCACCTTACACCAGGGGTGGTTATGTATCTATTCTTTCTGTATTCTGTATGGTGTTGTACTAATATGTGATTATTAATTTTTGATTAAATAATTGCATTTGAGTCTTGCGTTATTTGAGAATCTCGAATCGTTATTAAATTCAGACACACAACAACCACAACCACTGGACTAAAAGTTATGAGGAAGGTGATAGCCCTCCTGCTGCTATTTTGTGTAAACTCACCTATAGGGGTCCAATCTGATAGGTGAGATTTGAGCATGCCTACCTGTTCAGGCCCCACAAGTGAGCTCGGTGGAAAAACGCTCAATTTTCCCCTGGTTTGCATATCGCTCTGGAGCTTAGGAATCCAGATGCCTAGAGGGATGCTGCAGTGTGCATGCTTGGAGGCAGAAACATAGGTGTCTAAGGAACTTTTACTAGTGAATTTAGATGCCTACGGTGTTCAGGGGCAACTGAATGGGGGTTTGTGAATCTCAGTGGGGCCTGATTCTGAGATTTAGTCACCTAAAATAGCAATTAGGTGTCCAAATCCTGCTAGGAATCTAGCCCCAAATCTCTTTTTTTTTTTTTTAGGACTCCAAGTGATGAAGAATTTACTATCTTCATTGAGATGTGTTTTCAATCTTTTATAACTCTACTGTTAAGAATTTGATTCTTTTTTCCAGTTTGAATTTCTCTAACTTCAATTTCCAGCCATTGGATCTTGTTATGGCTTTGTCTGCTAAATCACTAGATTAAAGGTCCTTTAATGTTCCTTCCTACGCTGCTGAAAAGTTTTCCATTTCTGATTTTATGTGTGGATTTTTAAAAATCCTATTAAGGAAACATCTCTGTATCTATCTCCTACATTTTGGGCTTACTGCATTTGAGCATGTAGTGAAGTGGTGTGGCCTCCCACGGACGCAGAGGGAGAGAAAACCCACACTGAACCCAGGTGGGTGGAGCCAGGCCATGCTCACCCCTCCCACCGGAAGTCAGTGGGCAGCACAGGAAGTACAAAAGGTGGGTCTGGTAGCTCATTTGGGCTGCAGCCACTGGAGGAGCCAGATGCCTCCTGCTTGCTCCCAAGCTGGGAAAGTGCCGCAGGCCCCTGTGGAACCGAGGACTGGCCAGAGCCACCTACTGACCCAACTGTGGAGAAGTGGCCAGGATTACCGCAGGCCTTCTACCTGGACAATCTGGAGGACCCCCTACCAATCCAGATACAGCACTTGGGGGAGTTAGAAAGTGGCCCAGGGGCAGCTGACCCTAGTCTGGCTGCAGCGCTGACAAAGATTAGGTCAGTGTGTTCAGGTTAGGATCCCTGCTGACCCAGTAGCAGATTGCTCCGCCACTGGTAGGGCCCTGGGCTGGGATGCGATGGAGCAGGTGGGCCTGCATCCCCCCTGCCGCTCCAGCCCTGGGGGTGGCAGTCTCCCCCTCTCTAGGCCATGGAGCCGCAGGAGATAGGCTACCCAGACCCCTTGCTGCTCAGCCCTGAATACACGCCAAGATAGGGACTCTTGTTGCCCCGCCCTGACTGAGGGCCTGGGCTATCTAACTGTGTCCACTGCTCAGCCCTGTCTACAGGCCAGAGATATTGACACTTGATATTGAGACAGATATTGAGCCCTGACTAAGGGCTCCCTGATTGTGTTTGCTGCTCGGCCTTGACCATAGGCCCGAGCCCTAGACTCCTATTGCCCCGCCCTGACTCAGGGCCTGGGCCATCTAATTGTGTTTCCTGCACAGTCCTGACCACAGGCCCAAGCCCTAGACTCTTATTGCCCTGCCCTGTCTGAGGTCTGGGGCTATTTAACTGTGTTTATTGCTAGCCCCTGAAAACAGGCCTGACCTACAGACTCTTGTCACCTTGCTGATTCCCCACGGTGGGTGACACACAGGTGTGTAGTGAGGTGGTATGGCCTCCCATGGACCCAGACAGAGAGGAACCCCACTGCTAGAACACTACAGAGCCCTTTTTATTCCGGGTCAGGACTGTGCTAGTCATCCGGCTGTTTGCAAGATTCTGGCATAGTTTCTCTGACCTGGGCTTTTTCTCTTCAATCTGTGCTAGCCAAACTATGCAGTATACTAGCCATTAGGTTGTTTACAGAAACATTTCATAAATCTCAAAGCATCCTCGCCTAAAATTTTAAGAAAACTGTGCTAGGAACCTGCTAGCAACTACTTCATTTAACTGTGTTTAAAGCTGTTTCACAGTGCTGATATCAGTGTTAACGGCTCTTAGAAAGAAAATTGACCACACCCTGCAAAATCACATTTTTATCACTTGCATGCCTGTGTTACACATTTGAAATACAGATGTTGCTTTAAGTTCTAGGGTGTAGGGTGGTCATTGAGGATGTGAAAGGCTAGCACCTATGTCAATGCATGGATTTTCTCTTTGGCACCTGGTAGAATCTATGGCAAGCATGGAGAAAAAAAAAACACCTTTGTCTGATTTTAATAAAAAGACAGTTGAGTTTCTCCAGATATGTTTTGTGCAACTGTAATTGGACAACAATCTATGTGTCAGCTGCCAGGGGATCTGTCTGAAAATATTCCACTTGCAAAGGTATGGAGGAAATGTATGGATAGGAGAGGTTTTGATTTTAAGAATGTCAAATTCCAGTAAGATTGGGGCTGCTAGTACAAAGGCACAATTAAGCTTGCTGGGAGGTATGATTAGGGAAATACGAAGTTGGCAGTTTTCATGGACCAGAATGTACCTAAAGCTACAGGAAAACTGTTTAATTCCTTAGAATTCCTTGGATTTCTTAGAAAAGTGTCCATATTTTGAGGATTGGTAAATAACAAGTACCCCAAATATATGCATACATATATTTTCTGTGTAAAAGAGCCACTTAGAGGACATCAGTCCAGTATTTATAAATTTATTCATATGGGTCAGATTCCTCCTCGGCTTTCTGTGTGTGCACAGTGTGTAGAGGGAGAAGGGCACAAAGAACCTTACCTATCCTTCTGAAGCTCATCTAACTGTCAGCCAGAATTGCACTCTGGGGAAAATAGGACAGTTCCCAACCTACTCCCATGGGGGTGCATGATGCCCCAAAGGGGACAGAGCGCAGGTGAAGCCTTCCCTACTATGCTTCACCCTGTGGAGTTGGAAAGCCAGATAGGGAGTAGTATGCTGCATCCTATAATGGAAGAAAACAATAGGTGCACAGCCTCAGAGAACTTGGGAGCAGGTTCCAGCAGGCAGAATGGCCCTGTGCTCCCTTTTGGGACAGTGTTGCTCTTTACTGCCCTTTACTTTGTATTCGTTTATTTATTTGTCTCTAGACAAATGCTAAAACAGGACACCTATCCAGATGTAACATGGGACGGGAGCAAATTCTTTACAACTACTCCCCCTACCCCAGTTTGACCAACTGTTAAAGCACAGGCTGAGTTCCATCTTTTGTAGGACTTCCAGGAAATATTACAGGATAAAACTCCAGTGCTATTGTTTTTCAACCCCCAAACATAGACATTTGGAACAGAGTGAGAGAGAAGGAGAGAAAGAAACCAACACGATTTGATTAGTAAGTAAAATGTATGATTAATACAAACAATATTATTTAAAGATTATTTAAAATACTATGAAATAACTTTTAAATAAAAGCTATTAGGTAATCAGTCTATCAGTATGTATTTAGGATACAGACTTTCACAAATTCTGCTGCTATTAAAAATGTGGGATTTTAGCATAATATCTCCACTCTACTTTAGCACACACCTAGAAGCATGCTGTCTTTTTTCCCCTGATCATTCTGTTCTCAGTGTGACCTGCAATGGTGCTTGTATTACCTGGATTCTTTGAAACTGGCATGAAACTTCAGAGTATCTCAGTTCAGAAAGAAATACTTCTGACTTGTCAGTAGAATAGAAATTTGGTCTGCAGCTCTCAATTTGTGATTAATATATAACTGGCTCTCCACAGCGTCTGTGTCAGAAAAGGTCTCCCCTGTAGCCACTATGTTTCAGTGCTTGATGACCCAGCCCTGACAGCCAACAAAACCTCCTGGCCTTGTGTCATCTTCTTCAGCCAAGCCTTCCCCAAGGGCTCTCAAACGTCCTATATTTATAGCATTCCACCCTTGCCCCCAAGCTTTGATAGACTCATCTCCCAGGCTGAGCTTATGTAAGACCTGCCTGCCCATAATGGTGGCTTTCCATAACGCTTCAAGAAAGGTGCTAACCCTCTTTTGGATATTTCTTAGCTCTTCTAACTGAGTTGCCCTACTCTGCTATCTGGTCACAACTTAAAAGTTTAAATCCCCTTCCTCTCTACTGTTTCCTCATGCCTACAATTTCTCTAATTTTCAGAATTCTGGGGGAAAGTGTGAACTTTTCAGCATACCCTGAAGGTAAGCATATTTGGGCTACTTCGAATCAATGTGGGAAGCAAATTCTGAAGCCAGAAAGTTCCAACAGAGTGTTATGCCAGCAGCCCCTTCTCAGTTAATTAGCTTTTGCGTGTCTGCAGTGAATAACAATTCAAGACTGTCAAATAACAGGCTCAGTTAGAATTATTTAATCAAAGATTATCAATCAGACTAGCACAGCATTATACAGAATACAGAAAGAATAGATATATTACCACCCTTGATGTAAGATAAAGAGCTGGCTCTGTGTTTCTTCTTCAATGTAACTGGTGGAATGCTGTTTCATTTCCCAACTAAGTTTCAAAAATTCTGTCATTACATAGGATTTTTAGACAAAGAGACCCCTGTTTGCCAAGCATACTCTCAGAAACATATGTTCTGATGTCATTTCTTTTAATATAGATATGTTCTCAGTTTACCTGATTAATGTGTGAAGGCATACTTGTTTACAGCTGAGAGGAACAATGTTCTTCAAGATAATATCTCTCAGTTGGTCCGCCTTCTCTGTGATGGGGTGCTTACCTCACAGTGTGCTCTAAGGGGTCAATAGAGCCTATGGAGGCTGCACAGGAGGCAGCCAATCAGAGAAGGGCTGAGGGAGCAGCCAATCAGGGCCCAGCAGGCACCTATAAGAAGAACTGCAGGGCAGAGCAGCTTCAGTAACTCCCTGGAGCTCGAGGAGGACTGGCTGCTTTGCAGGCTGAAGGCAGCTAGCACCCTGGACAGTGCAGTACTGCAGACAGAGACCTGGGGAGGTAAAGGCAGCTCCTGGCAGGCTTCACGGATCTGCAGGCTGAGACCCTGAGGCAAGGGCAAAGAGGGTGCTGGGGATGTGAGGTAGTGTACCAGGGAAATCTACGGAGGAGTTGGAGGGGGCGTAGCAAGCAGCAACCTTCTACGTGTTGTCCCCCCTGCCCACTTGCCACTGGAGAAATGGCTAGACAGTAGACTGAGAGAAGTAGCTGGACAGGGATTGCAGAGATGTCCCCCAGAAGCAGATGGCACAGAGTGTGGCACAGCCGGAGGGCTGTGTCACTGAAGAGGACACCACGGTCCTTGGAGGGACATGGGTTCTGGAGCAGAAGAGGTGACAGGCGGAGCACCACCAGAACAGGGTGCACTGGCTAACAGAGCTAATTCCTGTATTGGCCATGAGGTGGCACCAGAGTAGTGACTGAGCCCTGTTACACTCTTCCATTATCATTCTTCCCAATTGATTCCCCAATAGGAAACCTCTGTTGTAACAATCATCCCTCACCAATCTCCCAGGCCCATGTATGCTCATGTAAGATAGATAGATGGATATAAAGGGAATGGTTTCCAAGTTTATGTGGAGTTTTATAGCCAAGGATCATTAGATAAATGCATAAAATTCCTGAATAGGGCTACTTTAGGATAATGACCAATATTCTGGGCCCTAGAATTCAACATACTCTTTCTTAATATCATAAAGATTCTAAGGAATAATAAATATATAAATGAGTCAAACATACAAAAAGAAAAGGACTAAAAGGGTTAATATTTACTAACAGGTACGAACATAGCTTGAGGTTTAAGTGTCTTGGCTGATATCAGCTGTGGTGGTGCGCGATGGAGAGAGAGATGGTCTCTCAGGTGAATAGATCCTAAGCCTTTTATACCTCTGGACTGTGACTGTAGAGCACAAGTGAGATCAAAAGTTTTTAAGATGTATTTCTCTAACGGTATGTGTTCATGTGCAATAATGTAAATATACAGGCAATAGCGTGGAGTGTATAATATAATACTGGCATAATATCAAATGAAGTGACTCTTCATAGACCATTGACAATGGTCACCATTAAACAATAGATATTATAAAGACATCATCATTATATCCTAGAATCTGGGCATCCATTGACAATATAAAAAGTTGACTTTGATGTCAGTGCATGAGTATTCCCTTTGGAATCTATAGTGTATAGTCATTATGGACTGCAGGATTTGGCCCACTAAAACCAAAATATGTAAATTTAATGGAAGGTTTAAAAAAAACTGTCCATTTGACTAAGAGGCCAAAAAATTCTCCAAGAACATAGTCCTAGAAGAGAGGTGTTCTCAATGGCTCATACTGCAGAGACGAACAGTTGTGGTAAGCTCTTTACAGATTCATAAAAAGCCAGACAAGATGAAATGCCCTCACTACATCCTAAGTGCAGCAATGAAAAATGTTTTTGATATGTTCAGTGGGTTTGTACTGTCAAATGTATAGATCATTTCTGATTTCTACCCATTGCATCAAGTAAGATTTTCTGAAATGGACAGGACTTTTGCAAACATTTTCCTTTAGGAAGAAAGGGGAAAAATATTGAAGCTAAGCAATAGGAGAGTTGGGCAATTACTGTAACTACTGTAGCATGTTATCCTATTACCGCTAAGTACAAAAGTTTCTGAGCTTTTGCTTCCAAAATGTCATGTCAGACAAGACCTGGATTACTGCTGAAAATTTTTAATCTTCAGAGTAGAGAAGGCCAACATTTTTATAATAGGATATAAGCAGCGATACTCTATTGTCGATGACAATGCTACAGCTTTTCAGTTTCACTTTGACACAGACTGCATTTTGTATCTGACATTTGCTGGAGTGAGTCATTTAAACTTCATCTTCAGGAATTGATTATTACTATATGTTTCTAGGGTTTCATATTTTTAAAATAGTTCTTTTAGTGGACGTATACAATTTAAGATAGAGACTTAACAATGTAATTTACAACCTGCATTCATGGCACCTGAGGTATGCAACAGGCTCTACTAAGCTAAGCAGGTTTGTATCTGATCAGTAGATGGATATGAGACACCTCCAAAGACAGTACAGGTGCTGCAGGAGGTGTTGGTGCTTAAGTAGCACTTTCATCTCTGCGTCCATTCTGAATCAGTCACCCATTGTGGACCTATGAAGAGCTTCACTATCAGAAGAACTGCCATTTGAAGGCAACTTAAAACTCCGATTCTGATTATTCAGCACATTAGAGCACACAATTAGCCCTGATGTCCTGGCCAAATGCCAAATTAGGTAATTACATCCTCTTTACTTAAATTCTCCATTCATTATCAATTAGTGGGACAGTGGGACAAATTCTCCTCTCATCTATTGAGCCAAACAAGTATCCTTCTAAACGGATATACAGTCCCGACAAAGTCAATAGAAAAGAATGTACAATCTCTGGCAAGAAAATGTAAGCTGGAAATTAGGCGTTTCACAGTGGAATTTGAATAGCAAATAAACAAAGATCTAAAAATAAATAACAAGAAATTATTTAAATATATATCAGAGGCAAGACGTACAAGAGAACTGGTGGATCTGTTGAACTACTTCTTGATAAGGTAGCAATTAGGAAGGATAGGGACAGTGGCAACTAGCAGAAGTTGCTAGATCGCAGGCCCTGGTTCTCATGGGAGACGTTAATCACCCTGATGTCTGCTGGGAGAGCAATACAGCGGTGCACAGACAATCCAGGAAGTTCTTGGAAAGTGTAGGGGACAATTTCCTGGTGCAAGTGCTGGAGGAACCAACTAGAGCAGAGCTTTTCTTGACCTGCTGCTCACAAACAGGGAAGAATTAGTAGGGGAAGCAAAAGTGGACGGGAACCTGGAAGGCAGTGACCATAAGATGGTCGAGTTCAGGATCCTGACACAAGGAAGAAAGGAGAGCAGCAGAATGCGGACCCTGGACTTCAGAAAAGCAGACTTTGACTCCCTCAGGGAACAGATGGGCAGGATCCCCTGGGAGAATAACATGAAGGGCAAAGGGGTCCAGGAGAGCTGGCTGTATTTTCAAGAATCCTTATTGTGGTTGCAGGAACAAACCATCCCGATGTGTAGAAAGAATAGTAAATATGGCAGGCAACCAGCTTGGCTAAACAGTGAAATCCTTGCTGATCTTAAACGCAAAAAAGAAGTTTGGTCAAATGACCAGGGAGGAGTATAAAAATATTGCTCAGGCATGCAGGAGTGAAATCAGGAATGCCAAATCACACTTGGAGTTAAAGCTAGCAAGAGATGTTAAGAGTAACAAGAAGGGTTTCTTCAGGTATGTTAGCAACAAGAAGAAAGTCAAGGAAAGTGTGGGCCCCTTACTGAATGAGGGAGGAAACCTAGTGACTGAGGATGTGGAAAAAGCTAATGTACTCAATGTTTTTTTTTTTTGCCTCTGTCTGAACAAGGTCAGCTCCCAGACTGCTGCACTGGGCAGCACAATATGGGGAGAAGGTGACCAGCCCTCTGTGGAGAAAGAAGTGGTTCGGGACTATTTAGAAAAACTGGACGTGCACAAGTCCATAGGGCCGGATGCACTGCATCCGAGGGTGCTAAAGGAGTTGGTGGATGAGATTGCAGAGCCATTGGCCATTATTTTTGAAAACTCATGGCGATCGGGGGTGGTCCCAGATGACTGGAAAAAAGCTAATGTAGAGCCCATCTTTACAAAAGGGAAGAAGGAGGATCCGGGGAACTACAGGCCAGTCAGCCTCACCTCAGTCCCTGGAAAAATCATGGAGCAGGTCCTCAAGGAATCAATTATGAAACACTTAGAGGAGAGGAAAGTGATCAGGAACAGTCAGCATGGATTCATCAAGGGGAAGTCGTGCCTGACTAACCTAATTGCCTTCTATGATGAGATAACTGGCTCTGTGGATGAGGGGAAAGCAGTGGATGTGTTATTTCTTGATTTCAGCAAAGCTTTTGATACGGTCTCCCACAGTATTCTTGCCGCTAAGTTAAAGAAGTATGGGCTGGATGAATGGACTGTAAGGTGGATAGAAAGCTGGCTAGATCTTCGGGCTCAACGGGTAGTGATCAATGGCTCCATGTCTAGTTGGCAGCCGGTTTCAAGCGGAGTGCCCCAAGGGTCGGTCTTGGGGCCGGTTTTATTTAATATCTTTATTAATGATCTGGAAGATGGTGTGGACTGCACTCTCAGCAAGTTTGCAGATGACACTAAACTAGGAGGTGTGGTAGATACACTAGAGGGTAGGGATCGGATATAGAGGGACCTAGACAAATTAGAGGATTGGGCCAAAAAAAACCTGATGAGGTTCAACAAGGACAAGTGCAGAGTCCTGCACTTAGGACGGAAGAATCCCCTGCACTGCTACAGACTAGGGACCGAATGGCTAGGTAGCAGTTCTGCAGAAAAGGACCTAGGGGTCACAGTGGACGAGAAGCTGGATATGAGTCAACAGTGTGCTCTTGTTGCCAAGAAGGCTAATGGCATTTTGGGCTGTATAAGTAGGGGCATTGTCAGTAGATTGAGGAACATGATCGTTCCCCTTTATTCAACATTGGTGAGGCCTCATCTGGAATACTGTGTCCAGTTTTGGGCCCCACACTACAAGAAGGATGTGGAAAAATTGGAAAGAGTCCAGCGGAGGGCAACAAAAATTATTAGGGGGTCTGGAGCACATGACTTATGAGGAGAGGCTGAGGGAACTGGGATTGTTTAGTCTCCAGAAGAGAAGAATGAGGGGGGATTTGATAGCAGCCTTCAACTACCTGAAGGGGTGTTCCAAAGAGGATGGAGTTCGGCTGTTCTCAGTGGTGGCAGATGGCAGAACAAGGAGCAATGGTCTCAAGTTGCAGTGTGGGAGGTCTAGGTTGGATATTAGGAAACACTATTTCACTAGGAGCATGTTGAAGCACTGGAATGCATACCTAGGGAGGTGGTGGAGTCTCCTTCCTTGGAGGTTTTTAAGGCCCGGCTTGACAAAACCCTGGCTGGGATGATTTAGTTGGGAATTGGTCCTGCTTTTAGCAGGTGGTTGGACTAGATGACCTCCTGAGGTCCCTTCCAATCCTGATATTCTATGATTCTATGATTCTATGAATGCAGAGAAGACATATTATTTCTTTATGTTAGTCTTCAACACAGATGATATTTGGAAGATATCTACCCTGGACTTGCTCTTTTTGAGCAATAAATATGCAAGATTGAGGAGTCAAAAATAGAGATAGGACAGAGTGCTAAGTTAAACAACAACAATATCAGGATCAGTTGGTGTACATTTACGATTCTGAAAGAACTTTAGAATGATGTGGCTGATAATGAAAACATGCAACTATTAAAATCAGTTACCATCCTGAAGGACTAGAAGGTAGTAAAGGTTATACTTATCTCTAAGAAAGGTACTAGGAATAATCCTTGGAATTTCAGACCAGCGAGCCTCACTTTTAATAAACTGATTGAAACAATGATTAAATATACAATTATACTTATCTAGATGAACATGATATGACTGGGACAAACCAGCATAGCTTCAACAGCATTTTTTGAGCAAGCCAACAAAAAGCCTTTGACAAAGTCCTTAAGAAGAGGACTTTAAAGAAAACAAGTAGCCAAAAAATGAGAGTTAACGTACCCTCGTTGATACAAAACTGGATAGGAGACAGAAAACAAACTGGTCAGTGGAGTGCCTTAAAGCTCTGAATTAAGACTGGTGTTGGTTAATAGATATTATCAAAGATCTAAAAAAAATGGTGAAAAGTGGGGTGAAAAAATTAAAGATGTCACTAAATTATTTAGAAGACTGTGAAGAGCTTCAAAGTGATTTAACTAAGCTAAGTAAATGGTGGACAGTTGTGGCTGATGAATCAAGTTTGGCCAATGTGAGATAATGCAATTTGGAATGGATGATTTGAACTACACTTACACTAAGAGCTTAGTAAGATGTAGAAAAAGGATTAGACATTTACATGAATGAATCCCAATTGAATTAAACAGTTGTGGGGGTTTTGTTTGTTTATCAATTGATTGTCTGATTTATATTTAAGTCTAAAAGGAACTCCATGCCAAAGGGTGCCCATCCAAAGTGCTGGGTATTCTTGACATACATGTAAAACCACAAACACATAGAAGTTAAAAACTGAAGTGGTGCGTCTCTCTCTCTACCATATATAATTCCATCACCTGTCATGTTACCCATACATTTTAACAGTCCCACCTTCAGGAATCCCACCCAAACACTTCCTCAGCCTTCCCCCAATGCTTGTACAAACAGATTCTGCAGCATGCCCAGAAGATTGACCAAGTCTGGCTATCTCAGACCTTGTGGATGCTGTGGGGGTGGAGGAATGAGTACACTAAAGGAAAGGGGTCATTATGGAGGGATGTAATTGACACCTTAGCTTCAACTCAAAAGCCAAGAGGAAATTAGGGTAGATCACAGAGACAGGGTAACATATGCTGCCACCAAAAGGCAGACCTGAAAAAGTGGGCTGCCATACCCACACCATCTTAAATTTCCAGAGAGAGTTA
The DNA here is from genome assembly GCF_027887155.1 of Malaclemys terrapin pileata. Classification (NCBI taxonomy): domain Eukaryota; kingdom Metazoa; phylum Chordata; order Testudines; family Emydidae; genus Malaclemys; species Malaclemys terrapin. The sequence goes on from NC_071505.1 coordinate 33,966,416, forward strand.
AACTGCAGCTACTTATCCAGTGCATTCATAAATACATAGATTCAAAGGCCAGAAGGGACCACATATCTGACTTCCTGTCTAAAACAGACCATAGAACATCTCCAGAATGATTACTTTAGAACTAGATCATATCTCTAAAAAAATTGCAGTAGTGTAGTGTTGAAGTGTTTTGTAATATTTGCCTTGTTTTTTTATATTCATAATATGACATGACTCTTCTGAAATAAAAATGCTGTTACATTTTTGTTTTTGATTTTATGGCAGGTATAATTAATATGAAGTTAAGATATCCGTTTGAGATTTAATTATATGACATCCACATTGGACAACTTTCTTTTTTCCTTTGGCCAACAGTATAAATTGAAGCATTTTCAATTCAATTCAACATACCCTTGGAAGTAGTTGGGAGTGTATATACCTGTTATTTTCTCTTTTCAATATACTCGCTTTGTAGTACAGAATAATTTATCCGGACCAGTTGCTTGACTCACAGACAGTTAAACATCCTAATTCTTATGTGTGATTTGCTGTCCACAACATATGCACATCTAATTTCCCTAAGTGTGACATATGGTTTTCCAAAACACTCATTTTGTTTGGGAGCTTATGTGATGTGTGGACAGATTTGGAAGTGCATACTCCACTATTTGTTCCATTGTGTCATTGAGTGATTGTGTGCTGTATAATTTGACAACCTCTTCTATCAGCTCCTCAGCATAATCTGCAACATGCATAATAATTACAACTTCATTTCAAGAAAAACATGAAAAAGGGTCAGAAATGTGTCAGTCTGTCTAACTTCTCCTTCCATCGCATCTGTTTCTTTTAATAGTGGGACATACTGGGACTGTCTTAGAAACAATACTGCATTTTTAAAATGGGATAATGTTTTATACTGTCATGCCATTAATTAACTACTATAATCTGCACCTTTGAAGAAATTCCTTATTAACTGTGATATTTTAATAACATTTATATCAAAATCAATGGGAGTACTCTTGCACTTAAAGTTAGGCACTTGCTTAAGTACCTTGCTGAATCAGGACCTAAAGCATTTTGTAATTCTTTCATGGAAATATTAGTAAATATTTACAAGTAAGTATTAGTATTATTTAATGGGTCACACTTAATATTAATACTCCATTTATAAATAGTTTGTAATGGGCTAATACATTATTTGTAGAGGATTTAAACATGTTGCAAACATGAGTAACGTGTTTATAACCATATATATGTACTTATAACCATCAGTAGAAGGTGTTATGTGTATAGATGGTTATAAGCCACATTGTAAACAACTTTTTGGCCTGTTAGACCATATAGCAATCTGTAACAATTGATTTACTATTTATTAAAACATCTATTTATCATGTATTAACTTTTTATAAATTATTTATAAATGGAAAATATAAGGTATGCCCATTTAATGTTCATAATATAGTATTATTGCTATTTAATAATTGATTGTGCAATTGCACTTCAGGTAGTGTAACATTTTCCATATTATGCCATAAACATATAGAAGATCATAGAGACATTCATATGCAATTTGTGGAATGCTAATCTTATTAAGTATACAATGATTAGTTATATACACAATCATTTGCAGTGTGTAACATCAGCTAGTATGTTCCATGTTATCACTCAACACAATTTACCACTCACTTTTGACTGAGTCATCTGGGAACACATAGCAAATCTTGTATATATAAGCTATGTTTCCTTGTTCTGTTTACTTAATTATTTAAAATTCAATACTATTTTTATTTTAAAAACATATTAGCAAAAACTGGAGCTGCAGTGCTATATTTTACTGTCAATAAAAGACTGTAAAAGTAGTGTAAGCAAACAATTCTCAGCGAGTCAACATACCCCAACATAGCCTTCTATCTCACAGGGTCCTAGAGCTTGGGCTCCAGTCCAAGTATGGAAGTCTACACTGCTATTAAACAGCCCCAGAGCCCAAGCCCCTGGAGCCCAAGTCAGGTGGCATAGGTCACCCACGAGTGTTTAATTGCAGTGTAGACACTCCCTAAGAGTATCTAAAATTAGAGCTCCCAAAAACAAAGCTGCATTCAGCAGAAACCATCTTTCTCACAATACAGTTGCAGTAAGAATAGCTGACATTGCAATAGACTTAGAATTATTTTATTAGAAGTTGAAACATAGAAAGCCATCTCCCTTTCATCTGATGAGAGAGGACACTGTCCAACATGGCATTTTTGTCAGAGGTGCCTGAGGAAAAATCAGAGTTAAAATAAAGCCGGTTCCTTTTTTCACATTTTGATTTACAATGGGCAAGAAAAGTGTTAAATTAGACTGTAGAGAAGGTGATTAGAATCATGTCTCAAATGGGATCTTTTTTTGTTGTTTGAGGTGTGTGTGTGTGTGTGTGTGTGTGTGTGTGTGTGTTTAAAAATAACCACTGGTGGATTTTTATTTTTGAACACATTTTTTGAAAAGGTCAAAGGGATGAAACACAGTGTGCTAACACTGGCATACTTATGATCTTGATGATTATTGAACAATTAAAATATGTTAACACCCAAATGCACCCATCAGAATTAGGGCACTGTACATATACAGATAAAGAGACAGTTTCTATCACAATACCTGTAATTTAGCATGGGTCATATTCTGCTCCCTTACTCACGTTGAGTAGCACCTTAATCCATAGAGTGCCCCATTCACACTGATATGGAATACACTGAAAATCAGTTTGTGCAAATATGTAAGAATCTTCTCCTAGGTAATCATGCTGTGCTTCTTTCTTTCAGTATTGGGGACTCAACTACTGTGTTACCATTTTCAGTTTTCAAGGCATGATCTACAGACATGGAGTCACATTCTATTATTCAAAAGTCACTGAATTGGAGAACTGCAAACTGTCTCCTCTGAACTTTAACCTGGAAAACATGGCACCTTTGATGCAGATCATTTGCTATGGCTCAGAGCTAAAAAAACCCCCAAACAAACAAAAAAACCAAACCTCTACGAAAGTAACCATTGCTTGAGGACAAAATTCCATATCTTCTATCTATCCTAGCTAGTTGTGTGTCTCCCACTGCAGTAATATCTGAGAAGCTTGCAATCTTTTCATGTATTTGTCCTTAGACATATTGAGACAAAATTTTAACCCTGCATACAACTTTGCATTCATTTCCCTCTGTCCCCTCCTTGCTCTGGATTAGCCCAAATGTATGGCCTTTTAGATTTTGCTAAGGCTTTTGGTGTGGGGAAGGTTGATATTTTGTCATTATTGGCTGATTGATGTATGTTTTTGCCATTATTGAAGTTGAGACACTTGTTGGAGTTATGATTTTTTCTTTGATCTATTGATTGTGAAGGGATATAATTCACAGGTAAAATGCTGCTTACACCTCTGACCCTTTTCTGATCTGAGTAAACCAGTTCAGGTGTTGTCTCATGCCTTTACCTCCCTCAGGGTAGAATTTTGCAATCCTCCCACTCTTAGACTGTCATCTGGGTACAACATCCCATCTTATTACCATGCAGACAGCTACCTGATGCCTGTTGAGAGTCTTTGGGTTAAGTTTAGAGGTGAAAGCAACAAAGATGGTGTCATGTTGGGCATCTGCTATAGACCACCAGACCAGGAGGATGAGGTAGATGAGGCTTTCTTTGAACAACTAACAGAAGTTTCCCGATCACAGGCCCTGGTTCTCATGGGGGACTTCAATCACCCTGACATCTGCTGGGAGAGCAATACAGCAATGCACAGAGAATCCAGAACGTTTTTGGAGAGTGTTGAGAACAACTTCCTGGTGCAAGTGCTGGAGGAACCAATAGGGGCCATGCACCTCTTGACCTCCTGCTCACAAACAGGAAAGAATTGCTAGGGGAAGTAGAAATGGGGGCAACCTGGGCAGCAGTGACCATGAGATGGTCGAGTTCAGGATCCTGACAAAAGGAAGAAAGGAGAACAGCAGAATACGGACCCTGGATTTCAGAAAAGCAGATTTTGGCTTTCTTAGGGAACTGATGAGCAGGATTCCCTGGGAGGCTAATATGAGGAGGAAAGGAGTCCAGGAGAGCTGGGTGTATTTTAAAGAAGCCTTATTAAGGCGCAGTAACAAACCATACCGATGTGCAGAAAGAATAGCAAATATGGCAGGTGACCAGCTTGGCTTAACAGAGAAATCTTCAGTGAGCTTAAACACAAAAAGGAAGCTTACAAGAAGTGGAAACTTGGACAGATGACAAGGGAGAGTATAAAAATATTGCTCGGTCATGCAGGGATGTAATCAGGAAGGCCAAACCACAATTGGAGTGGTAGCTAGCAAGGGATGTGAAGGGTAACAAGAAGGGTTTCTACAGGTATGTTAGCAACAAGAAGCAGGTCAGGGAAAGTATGGTACCCTTACTGAATGGGGGAGGCAACCTAGTGACAAATAATGTGGAAAAAGCTGAAGTACTGAATGCTTTTTTTGCCTGGATCTTTACAGACAAGGTTAGCTCCCAGACTGTTGCACTGGGTAGCACAGCATGGGGAGGAGGTGAGCAGCCCTCAGTGGTGAAAGAACAGGCTACGGACATGCAAAAGTCCATGAGGCAAGCCACAAAGCATCTGAGGGGCTGAGGGAGTTGGCTGATGTGATTGCAGAGCCATTGGCCATTATCTTTGAAAACTCTGGCGACTGGGGGAGGTCCCGGATGATTGGAGAAAAGGCAAATATAGTGCCCATCTTTAAAAAAGGGGAAGAAGGAGAATCCGAGGAACTACAGACCAATCAGCCTCATCTCTGTCCCCAGAAAAATCCTGGAGCAGGTCCTCAAGGAATCCATTTTGAAGCACTTGGAGGAGAGGAAGGTGATCAGGAACAGTCAACATGGATTCACCAAGGGCAAGTCATGCCTGACCAACCTGATTGCCTTCTATGACAAGATAACTGGCTCTGTGGATATGGAGAAAGCGGTGGGTGTGATATAACTTGACTTTAGCAAAGCTTTTGATATGGTCTCCCACAGTATTCTTTCCAGCAAGTTAGAGAAGTATGGATTGGATTAATGGACTATAAGGTGGCTAGCTCATCAGGCTCAATGGGTAGTGATCAATGGCTCCATGTCTAGTTGGCAGCCAGTATCAAGCAGAGTGCCACAGGAGTCAGTCCTAGGGACGGTTTTGCTCAACATATTAATTAATTATCTGAATCTGGAATGGCAAACCATGGCCACTGGGAGCTGCATGGGGCCGTGCCTGGAGATGGTCAATATAAACAAAATGTCTTGCAGCCCACCAGCAGATTACCCTGACGGGACGCATGCCAAAGGTTGCCGACCCCTGATCTGGATGATGGGATGGATTGCACCCTCAGCAAGTTAATGGATGACACTAAGTTGGGGAGAGAGGTAGATATGCTGGAGGGTAGGGATAGGGTCCAGAGTGACCTAGACAAATTGGATGATTGGGCCAAAAGAAATCTGATGAGATTCAACAAGGACAAGTGCAGAGTTCTGCCCTTAGGACGGAAGAATCCCATGCACTGCTACAGGCTGGGGACCAACTGGCTAAGTGGCAGTTCTGCAGAAAAGGACCTGGGGATTACAGTGGACGACAAGCTGAATATGAGTCAACAGTGGGCTCTTGTTGCCAAGAAGGCTAACAGCATATTGGTCTGAATTAGTAGGAGCATTGCCAGCGGATTGAGGGAAGTGATTATTCCCCTCTATTCGGGGAGGCCACATCTGGAGTACTGCATCCAGTTTTGGGCCCCCCACTACAGAAAGGATGTGGACAAATTGGAGAGAGTCCAGTGGAGGGCAACGGAAATGATTAGGGGGCTGGGGCACATGACTTATGAGGAAAGGCTGAGGGAACTGGACTTATTTAGTCTGAAGAAAAGAAGAGTGAAGGGGGATTTGATAGCAGCCTTCAATCACCTGTCCCAAAGAGGATGGATCTAGGCTGTTCTCAGTGGTGGCAAATGACAGAACAAGGAGCAAAGGTCTCAAGTTGCAGTGGGGGAGGTCTAGGTTGGATATTAAGAAAAACTATTTCACTAGGAAGGTGGTGAAGCACTGGAATGGGTTGCCTAGGAAGGTGGTGGAATCTCCTTCCTTAGAGGTTTTTAAGGCCCGGCTTGACAAAGCCCTGGCTGGGATGATTTAGTTGGGGTTGGTCCTGCTTTGAGCAGGGGGTTGGACTAGATGACCTCCTGAGGTCCCTTCCAACTCTGATATTCTATGATTCTATGTTTCTCCCACTCCTCCCAGTTTAGTGTCATCTGCAGACTTGCTGAGAGTGCAGTCCACGCCATCCTCCAGATCATTAATGAAGATATTGAACAAAACCGGCCCCAGGACTGACCCTTGGGGCACTCCGCTTGAAACCGGCTGCCAACTAGACATGGAGCCATTGATCACTAGCTGTTGATCCTGACGATCTAGCCAGCTTTCTATCCACCTTATTGTCAGGGCCGGTGCAACCACTAGGCGAACTAGGCAGCCGCCTATGGCGCCTAGTGGTTGAGGGTGCCTAAAAGCCCGCTCAGGTGAGGAGGTGGAGTGGAGGTGAGCTGGGGCGGGGGGGCACAGGGAGGGCCACCCACAGTAACAAGAGGGGCGCACAGGGGAACCGCTCCCCGCCCCAGATCACCTCCACTCTGCCTCCTCTGCTGAGCACACAGCCCCCGCTCTAATTCTCCTCCAATCGGTGCTGCAAGCCTGGGAGGGGAGGAGAATTAGAGCGGCGCCGGCATGCTCAGCGGAGGAGGCAGAGCGGAGGTGAGCTGGGGCGGGCTCCCCGGGTGGGGTTGGCTGCTGCGGGGGGGAAAAAGGGGGCCTCTCCGAGCAGGGGGGTGGGGTAAGCAGCCACGGAGGGGGTAGTTAGCCTCCACAGGGGGGGCTCTCACTCCTATCTGGAGACGTTTGTCTCAAGACATTCTACCTTTGAGTAACCTTTTTCTCCGAGTGACCTTATGACTTTATGTTCTCTGAGTGACCTGAGAGAACATAAATTTCACCACATATACATAAGTCCTCATATATTTTCTGTACATACATCTCACAATGCTTATGATGACAATGTGACACAGGCTTTCATTAGAGACCTTATATGACATTCTTTTGGTGTGCCCACGGAGTCCCTATCTCCCTATATATCCCTGTGCTCTCTGACAGTTGGCATTGAAGTCTGGGTCAAAGTGGGTAACTGGTATCAGAGGGGTAGCAGTGTTATTCTGGATCTGTAAAAAGCGACAAAGAGTCCTGTGACACCTTATAGACCAACAGACATATTGGAGCATAAGCTTTCGTGGGTGAATACCCACTTCACCAGACGCACACTTACCTTTGCCTTTCATGTGCAAATATCCATGTTAAAGACGCAAATACAGGTTTTTACAAGTGCAGTGGCTCATGTGCATTTTTGTGGATGCAACTTTGTAGCTGCAACTGAAAATGTAGCTTGCTATGTCACTTTTTTATTCATTTGCAAGAAAATTAAATGCTTAATTTCAGAAGTAAGGATAAGATGTTTTTGTGAGTTAGTACACTAGCTTTTTCATCTCCATTCACATATTGGCTTAGGTCAGATTCTGAATTCATTGGTTTCATTCCATTCCCCATTTGGGCTTGTCATAAAATTGCCAACCAATTTTGTACTAAAGATTCAGAACAAGAATAGCAGAAGCATTTCTGGCCCAATCTAGGATGTACTGTGCTGTGTGAAGGATTTATACAGTGCCATCCTACTCTATTCCTTGTCGAGGTCAGTACTTTTAAAACTTCATTTTTTAAAGCCCTAAAATTCACTCCCAATTCTTTTAATGTTAAAACTTTAAAGAAATAAGGACATTTTGTCCCAAATTAAAATAAATGATTGAGACTAGAGTTCTGGATTGCAACAGATTTGTAGCTCTTTGCATATCCATTCAGAAGTGATATTGCCAAAGTCTCTCTGTGGATTTTCAGAGAGAACTCATTCAACTGGAGTCCAAATGAAACTTGAAGGGCACATTCATTCAATTTGGATTGACAGAACTTTATGGACTCTTTTATTGTTTGCACACAACTGCACTTATAGCACCTCGGTGAAAAAGCGTTTAGTGACAAAATTGAAGCAGAACGTCATTGATCCTCTAATTCAAAAAAGAAGTACAAATTATTTTTTTCTACACTACTATTCATGGTATGTCAAATGTGTAGCACTGCTGGTTTTTTCCGTATGATGTTATTAGAGTCTTTCAGATAATGTTCCTTTATATATATGAATGATTTATAACACATTTAGTTTGAGAAGACTGGCACAATTTGGTATTTCTCCCAATAAGGCCTAGGGCCTACTGTGCTAGGTGCTGTACATATAGACAATAAGAGATAGTCTCTGCACCAAAAAGCTTCTATTGCATTCAGTTTGATTTGATTCTATAGATGTTCTTATACTACGCTCATCACTGTAGTATCTGAGCACCTCTCAGGGTACATCTATGCTGCACCTGGGAGTGTTCTTCCAGCTTAAATAGATGGACCGGCACTTGGCCTACTCAAGCTAGCACACTAAAAATAGCAATGTAGCAAGGGGTATCATAGGTGGTGGCTCAGGTTAGTCATCAGATTACAAGCCCACCTGGACTCCCTGGGTACATACTTGTGAAGCTAGCTCAAGCCACCACCTGAGCTACCCCTGGCCACACTACTATTTTTACTATGCTAGCTAGAGCAGACCTAGTACCAGTTTGTCCTCTCGAGATGGGAAACACACCATGAGCTGCTTCCATGTAGATATACACTGAGACAGACAAAGGGTGGGGAAATAATATTATTGTCCCCATTTTACAAATAGCAGGCACAGAAGGATTAAGGGCCAAATGTGTGAAGGTATTTACATGCATAATTCAGCTAAGCACCTGTGGGTTTTACAACTGCACCTCAGCAAATTAGGCACCTAAGGGTACGTCTATACTTACCCGCTGGTTTGGCGGCAAGCAATCGATCTTCTGGGATCGATTTATCGCATCTTGTCTAGACGCGATAAATCGATCCCGGAAGTGCTCGCCGTCGATGCCGGTAATCCTGCTCCGCGAGAAGAGTAGGCGGAGTCGACAGGGGAGCCTGCCTGCGGCATGTGGACCCGTGGTAAGTACCTTTAAATTCGAACTAAGATACTTCGACTTCAGCTACGTTATTCACGTAGCTGAAGTTGCGTATCTTAGTTCGAACTAGGGGCTTAGTGTGGACCAGCCCTAAGTCTCATTGACTTAAGGGAGTCCCTGGCCAAGGTCACATGGGAAGACTGTGGAACTGAATTCATATCTCCCGAGTCTCAGTCCAGTGCCTTAGTCACAAGACCATCCCTCCTTTTTGGAGGGAACCTATCATCCTGTCCATAATACAGGGCAGTGATCTTGGAGTCAAAGTGTGCTTCTAGTTGTTTGAATGTAAGAACTCTTATTTAAAATAACTTTATTCCCAAATGAAATAAGGATGCAAAATGATATTTGATATGTCATGTCTTCAGTGTTAGCTATAAACTTGCAAATATGACTTGTCTGCTGATATTTGAATTATCAAAATCAAATGACATGTACCTACTATAAAATCATTTAAATGAATTACTTGCCCAGTAGGAAAGAAATGTGGTTGGGGTATGTGAAAGAGCTATGTGAGTGAGATATGGGGTTATTTGAAGGCTGGTTAATGGCAGCTATAGAGTATAAGGAAATAATGAATCTCTTTAACATCATTATTTGTACGTTTATGCTGAACAGGATTGCACCTAAATTAAGTAAGACTGCAGCTCTCGGTGATTTGTCTCTTCTACACTGTTATAGTTTTTCTCATTGAAAAATTATAAAAAATAATAACAGAGAAAATAAAAGCAATAGCTGAAGCAGAGACTTTAGGATCTGGTGCATGCAATACTCATAATCTGTAACAGCTGATTACTGGATTCTCAAATGGTATTGGTGGCAGCTCACATCCAGGGAAGTAATGGCTACATCAGAAAGCAGAGCTGGCCAACCACAGAATAGAGCTCATGCTGTTCTGCATGAAAGGGTGAAGCAGAGAATTTTCCCCCCATGTGCTTGGGAGCTCCATTATGAAGTTCCTTCTGGGGCTGGGAAGAACCACAGTTTTATGTCCTGATCCTGAAATTTGATCTGCTAGTATAGACCTGTGTGGATCTACTGACTTTAATGGAATGCCACACAGGCATAAGGAGTCACTCTAGCAGATTTAATTGCAGCATCAAGGCTTTAAGCTGTATGCATTACCAAATTAACCAGCAGACAGGAACAAAAAGCATATTTTTCTATCTTCCAAAAGAAAAATCATATTTGTATTTGTTAGTGGTGCCTCACTTTTTGTTTTGTTTTGCAAATCCTTAAGTGTGTTTATTACTTAGCAATCTACCATTTAAACATACTGTAGAAACTTCAAAGGAAATGTCTGATCATAATGTTTAGAGGGTCTCCTGAATATTTTGACAATGTAACACACAAAGATTTGCCCTCAACTCCCAACATAACTGAGAATGTTCAGATCAGATCACTTGATTGCTTGAAGAATACTACTTCTCATCTCTGCTTATGGCCAGATCCAATACCCATTGAAATCAATGGAAGGTTTTCCATCTATGAGATCAGACTTCCATTGATTTCTACAGGCTCATACCCTAAGTGAGATATGCCCACATAGCTGGAGCTTTCAATGAACCATGAGACTGTTCCATTGCATTTCATTTCACAGGTGTAGAACAGGGATTGGTAGTGGTGCTCTAAAATACTTTGATATCCCTAGCCGGTCCCTTTCACCCTTTCAGTGATTACAAAATGTCCTGGTTTGAGAATAACTTAGCTGTTGTTTGCAGTAATTATTGTTCCCAAACAGCTCGTGAAAGCTATTCATAATAGCAACAAAACAAAAACAAACAAACAAAAAACCTGGCAGGATGGGGAGCGCCTTTAAATGTGTCTTCACTAAAGCTGGGCTTAAATGGTAACCAGGAATCTGACCCTTTGTGAATTCTGGGGACTGGTTTGGATTAGAATCCAATGATCCAAACTTGCACATGCAGTCAGATCCAAACCAGAAAGGGCCTGTTTTCTGGTACTAGTTTGTATGCATCTGAAATGCCATCAGAACAATTGGCCTCACACTGTTATTATAATTGTAAGCAGGGTCTGAATGAACTCTCCCCTGACATCTGGTGATAAACTGGAGGAAAAGACTTCAGGAGCAGGCTGTATTTCCATAAACATGCCTACTCTGCCTAGGTGATTTGGGGTTACAAATCATTCTAGTATTTGAACACAGGGGTAATGAAATGTTGTTATCCTTATTGTACAAGTAAAGGACAGAAGAACTGTGCTTAGAATGCCCTGATTGAGGGGGTCACCCTAATCTGCACCTCAGTTGCTAAACTGAGGGAGGGATGCCAAAATGCAGTGAAGAGGAGAGCGGGTGGGTACAGACATTCATACCTGGTGCTCGTGACTCTGCTTATTTGACTTGCCCCCTCCAGCATTTAATGACAGAGCTAATTGTACTCAATTGGGAGTCCTCATTTCTGGTTAGTGATTCCTACAGCTGATGTCATGGGTGAGGTGGTCTAGGAGCTAAGTATTGTGTGGGGACAGTGAAAGATGACCTGAAACTGCATGGGCCAGGAGGTTCCCCACTACCTGTGGAAATCACTGAGAGCTGCATTAAGTGGTGGAACCTCAGAATGTGATGTCATGGGAGTAGCAAGCAGTGGTGGATAGTGCCAGCAGAGAGGCAGCAACAGTTTCAAGTTTGGGAGCTGATCCCTCCCACTTCTCTTCTAGCTAATTACATCTCTGGATGATCCATTTAGGTGACAAAAGAAACATGCTTTCATACTTAGTGGTGCCTAAAATAAGAGAAATACATGTAATAGCCACTTAACAATTTAGAGATCAGACACTTTTTTTCCATGTAGAGACTCTGCCATCTAATATGGAAGTGAGAAAAATCTATACGTTGTTCTTTACAGTTAATTAAGCATCTACAAGTTTTCTTTTTTCTCAAGGAAATCAATATTATTGCACTATAAAAAGCTGCTCAGTGGTGTAGGTTTATTTTTGAATCCCCAGGAACAAAATATAACTATGGTATTGTCTTTTTCACTGTTTTGTTTTTCATTGTGTGTTTTAAGTCCTCCAGGCTTCAGAATAGTTTTCTGAAGCAACAATTAACAGTCAATTTAAACATAAATATCAATTCTCTCTAGTCCCAGCTAGAATCATTGATTTAATTTCCTAATGACAGAAGAATTAAGTAATAGGCTCTGAGTAGGAATGCAGGCAACCATGTGAAGCCATGTGCCAAATTGATATTTCAGCAACTCTGATAACTTATTAGGGCAATGGCCATGGAACGTCATGGAGTCAAGTGATAAATCTCCAGTCAGCTGCCTTCATATTTCTTCTTTCAAATAATTTTTGTCTCATAAAATTAATTGCCATTTTTGTTGTCTCGTCATTGCTCTCTTTAAAATGACAGTTAATTAAAAGGATCACAATGAGATTAAATATGATGAAAAAGAAAAACAAATCTTTTTTTTTTTTAACAGCATGCAATAAATACAGGTAGATATTCAAAACAGTGAAATACATGGTTTCAGAGTAACAGCCGTGTTAGTCTGTATCCGCAAAAAGAACAGGAGTACTTGTGGCACCTTAGAGACTAACAAATTTATTAGAGCATAAGCTTTCATGGACTACAGCCCACTTCTTCGGATGCATATAGAGTGGAATAAATATTGAGGAGATATATATACACACATACAGAGAGCATAAACAAGTGGGAGTTGTCTTACCAACTCTGGGAGGCCAATTAAGTAAGAGAAAAAAAAACTTTTGAAGTGATAACAAAAGCTTTTTTTTTTTCCTCTAGGATTATATTTCTATTGCCAAATTGCATTTTTCACTGAAAAAAATTTAGTGTAAAAATGTCATCAATAATAAAATTTTGCTTCTTTCTGAGAAATTTCACTGGTTGCAGGCAGTTTGTCAGTCAATGTTAATGTATCTTACTTATCTCTATATAATTCATATATAGATTCCTAAAGGTCCCATCACCCCAGTATCTAGGTATAGATGGAGGTCTAAGGATTGCAGCAAGGATTATTCCAAGCCATAGATACTTGTCCGCCCTATCCTTGCTCTAGATCTAGAGTTTGATTTCAGTGTTCCAGAAAAATTCTGCTGTGATTTTTTTCCACTTTATTATGTGGGTCCTGCGTTTCTGAAGACATAAGTTTTGCAGAGTGCTCTGAATGTCACAAGACTTGGGCTTTTTTTTCTGGTCTTAGCTGGTGGGGCATTCCATAAATAGGGCCCTCAACTAATAAGGGTGTTCAATGAACTTCTAATTTTTTGGGCCTGGGCTCTAGCAGTAGTAGCTCACTAGTTGATCATAGCATCTAAAACAGAAGGAAAAACATTTCCTGAGATAGTGAAGGCTTAGCTCATTTAGGGCTTAAAGTCCAGGACCAGCACAATGAAATAGATTTATTAATGAATCAGGAAGCCCGTGCAGTTTGCATAGAATCACTGCTGTCCATATTATGTATTTATTTTATTTATTGAGAGTGGGATTTTCCAAGGAGTAAAATGTGTAATTCCCATTTAAAGCCAAAATGAATTGGGTGCCTAATTCCCTTAGATGGTTTGGAAAATCACACTCTGAGCTCTCCAGAATATGTTGGACACTGCATGAAAACATAAACAAGACACATCCCTGCCTTGAAGAGTTTAAAATGTAAGTGTTTAATTGTAGCTTTGCCACAAGCTCTGAGCAGTTCCTGTGTTGTTCCAGAAACAGACCAATGGCCAGGTGGTGACTCAGACAGTTTACATCTCACAAATGTATAAAAGACACAAATGTATGAACATAGCGCACACACACACACACACACAGAAAGAGCTAAAGACATAAGTCTTTCTTACATTATGATGAATCTGTATGAGATCAGGGTCCAATAAAAATCCATTTGCATAGTTAAGAAAAAATAACCCTGTAAAATAATTATAAGCTTCTATAATAACAAAAGAGAAGAAAGGGAAGGATAATATCTTACTGATTATGGCAAGCACATTTTATTGAACTTTCTTCAAAGAGAAAGGAATGCAATTAAAGCTGACGTTATCTGTATCAATTAAAATACAATTTCCCCAAGGTGCCTGTGGTTGAGACCCAGCTTGTCATTTCACCCAAAATAATTAAGGAAGTTTGTGACATTAATGACTTCCTCAAATATTAAAATTGCTAGGCCAGGATGGTTTCCCATCTGAATATTATGAAACTTTACAATTTACCAAAGAAAGACCTTGTACAAACTGATCATATATAGCTTAAGAGTGAGGTGATTCTAAATAAAAAAGAGAGAGATTAAAAATGATCTAAAGAACTGGAAACTTAACCTCACCAAAGGTCAAATTCTACCCTCACATATCTGCACTCTGCAAGTATATTTATGGAGAGATTTTAGGCCTTGATGTAGATTGTACAATTTTAGCAACAATATTATTAAAGCTGTGGCTGCTACAAAAACTCTGTTCAATGAGTTCAAGGTCATGTATAAGTTTTATTACATTGCATGGAGAATAGGTCTTTGTGAAAGTTCTCAGGAGAATTTAAAGTAATTCCCTTTAAGAGGAAATAATCTTCCTGCAGGAGAGTGGTAATTTAAGACTTCACTGAAGTAATATATTAACATATACAATCTTAGTTGCATTAATGAAGATAATTTAAGAGTGTGATATTATAGGGGGATCTGGTAAGGATCCAAGTTACCCAACACTTTTGCCATTACCACCCACCATTTCTTAGTTTTGCCAGATTTAACAATTTCTTTTTCTGACTTCTTCAGAAAAACTCTGCTGCAGGGACTTAAAATTAAGCAGGGAATAGTCAGAGGGGTGCCTTTCTGACAATCCCCAGGAAAATCCAGCCATATTTGGCCATGTTTGAGATACAGGGAATCACCATTTTCACATAAACAGTGAACATATTAGAGGCTTGATCCCCCAAATTCTGAACATTCCATCTGCCCTGCATATGATCCCCAGGCTCCCTGACCCTCCTTCTTTATTCTGAACAAGCCACACAGAACAGACTTTCCAGATGGGACACAGAAAAAAATGAATCCTAATTTCTTTCTTGCTTCCCCCCCCTAATAAAAATAGCTTATGGCCTAAGAAAAGGTGCACTTGGCTAGGAGCCAGAAAAGCATGAATTCAAGTTTCACCTCTTCTAGTGACTGGTGTTAATAATTCTAGGCACTTTGCAAAACTCATTCACCTACCTCAGGAAGTAGACAAATATAAACCCCTCTCTCTCTTTAACTGAAGAAATATATTACAGTTTGTCTACATTGCCATGTAAGCCTAGGGTCTGTGGGACTCCAGTCTACAGACCTGATGTTTCTAAGCCTGTGCTTTAGTATTCACACTGATTAGTGACCCTGTATTTACAGTTTATGGACCAGGGTCTCACATCCATGCTCAGCAGCATTTTCTGACCTACCAATGGAACCTCTCAGCGGAGGAAGAGAACAATACAGACATGGCAGACTCCAACTGGCTGATGCTGCTCTTAACTTAACTGTATAACTACTCATGGCCCGTATATGGGCCAGCTGGTCTGGAGCAGGGCCACAAGCACAGACTGGTGGGATCACATTTTCATATGGATCTGGGATGACCAGCTGTTTGCCCAGAACTTTGCCTGAAGAAAGCAATGTTCCTGGATCTTTGTGTGCAGTTTGCCCTCAACCTCCGGTGTCAGGATATGCATGAGGGAGGCCATGCCGCTCCAGAAGGAGGTTGCTATAACTATGTGGAAGCTGGCTTCTCCTGACTGCTATAGGTCTGTTGATAATCAGTTTGGTGTTGACAAGTCAACTGTGAGAGCAGATATTTCTGAGGCAATCATGAGTGTCATTTACCAAAAGATGATGGGTTTACACAATGTCTCTGAAATAACTGCCAGTTTTGAGAGAATGCACTGAGGCTATTGATGGGACTCATGCCCATAGTTTGCCCTCCTCAAGGAGCACCAGAATACATAAAACACAAAGGATACTACGCCTTGGTTATTCAGGCCATTCACAGAGGCTGATTCGTGGATGTCATTGTGGGCTGTATTGGAAAAAGTGCCTGATGCCAGTGTTTTCAGTTGATCAGGAGTTTACTGTCATGGATATGCTGGAACATTATTCCCACCAAATGGCATTGTCATAAATGTAGTAACTGTCCCCACTGTTGTTCTAGGGGACCCCACTTACCCCCTTTTGCCTTCAGTTATGAAGCCATACCCTGATCTCAGAGGTCTTGGAAAAAGAAGGTTTATTTATACTCTCAGTAGGGGTAGAATGGTGGCTGAGTGTGCATTTGCAGATTGAAATCTTGCTGGAGCTGTTTACAGAACCATTTGGATTGCAGTGTTATCTGCACTATTGTGACTTGTTGTGCTCTTCACAGTGTTTGTGAAGCACGAGCTGAGCCATTTTATCCAGAGTAGACTCAAGACAGTAATGGATTCCTGGAGCAATACAGACAGACAAAGTGTATCTGTCCCACTGGAGCAGCACACATGCAACAGAAATCAGGAATGATTTGCGCACTTACATTATGGGCTTGCATGGGCCAATAAATAAGGGTGAATAGTATAAGTACAAATGATCTGTAGAGTAATATGATGAGTGAAATATTATCACAGTGTACTATGAGTTGGAAAGAGAGTGGTTGTTATGAATTTTTAATTATGAATGAGATGTGTGCTTATACTATATTGGGGGGAATGGTGGTTCTTAAACATTTTTACTTCTGGATGAGATGAATGTATTATGAGTTGGGGTAGTAGAGGGTAGTTCTTACGAATTTTTACTTTGACTAGCACGAAATCTATTTTTTACTAATGGAGCTGAAAAGATATATTGAGACATTTTGCTGAATATGCCTTCCCCCTTATTCCCTCATCATGTTTTTTTATCTTTATTCTTTGAGATGTACAGTTCGTCTGTAATGATGACTATAAAGTTTAATGAATTCAAAGACTTTATTTGTTACCATGAATGTATTAGAAAATGAGGATATTAAAAACTGATGGGCAGGCCAAGCTGCCATGAAATTATCAAAACAGAAATAAAATAAAAGTGTATAACACAAACTGTGAACAGTGCAAGATAGTGAAACCTACACAAGACAAATAACAGTGCATTTGAAATGTTCCTGCTTCTAAGTGTTCCCTGCTTCCCTGTTATCCTTTGCCTTTTTAGTACATTTTGCATGTACTTGGTGCTGCTGCATGGGAGTGGAGGACTGCACAGGATACATTAGCATTCACTGCTTGTCTGGGCCACCCAAACATGCAATTGTCCAATGCATTCCTGGTCTGCAGGACATGGTAGCATGGAGATGATTCAGGACGTGATGCTGGTGCAGGAGGTTTGTATGGAGCTGGAACCTGCACTCTCGCGGCCATGAGCACAAGCAGCCTCTCAAACAAATCCTTCTGCTGCGCTTTATCTCCCCCCACCCCCTGGAATAACATTCCTGCTCCTGCAACCAGGGACGGCCCTAAATCAAATGGCACCCCAGGCGAAGATCATCTTTGGTGTCACCCTTCCATTTGTTAAACTTTTGAATACTTTATATTTTATTGCATTTGTAGCCCATTTCATGATTTTGATGCATGATTTGCATGCATGATTTATTCCAGTCATATAAGACAATACATTTGCACACTAGGATTGGTAAATCTGTATTTATTCATGCCATATATAAGCAAATAAAATAATTAGCTTCCCCTAAGCTTATAGAAACTTTTTAATTTTAAGCATAAATGAAATGTACTAACATCAAGAAATTGAACTGTGAACTAACATTGGGTGGACCATTATTAAATAGTATTTCAGTAGGTGACAACCTTAGAATGGTAACCCCAGTCTTTAGTTCAAAAGATCATTTTTCTTGCCTTTGCCCTCGCAAACTGAAGCACAGCGTTAGAGAAATCAAAAGACTCGCCAATGGCTATTTAAGTGGTAAAATTGCAAGTGATGTCAATCTCTTGTCAGCCATTGTCAATCCAAGTATGTTTTAATGAGTTTGAGTTTCGAAAAGCTGCACTCACCTTTCACAACTGTGACAGGCAGTGTGAGCAGAATCCTCAAAGCTCTCCACACATTAGTAAAAGTGTCCTTCAGGTCTGCATCATGAATGAATTGGAGAACTTGGAGTGGAGAGTGCTTCCTGTGTTGCAAAATGTGACAGATGATGTCCAGTTCGTCATAGACGGGGCCAGCTCCAGGCACCAGCATTCCAAGCAGGTGCTTGGGGCAGCAATCTGCAAGGGGCGGCAGTCCGTGTGTTTTTGCTGCTCCAAGAAGCGCGCCGAGTTGCCTCCATGTTCGTTTCGGCAATTCGGCAGCAGCTTCTGTGTTCAGCTGCCCGTGGCAGAAATTCGGCGGCTTCTGTCTTCCGGCTCAAGACAGAAGCTGCTGCCGAATTGCCGCTGCTGCAGAAACGCGCGTGCCGCCCTAACAGCACATGGACTGCCCCGCCATCCAGGGTGGCAATTCGGCACGCTGCTTGGGGCGGCAAAAACAGTAGAGCTGGCCCTGGTCATAGAGGTCTTTATCATTGACATCTGAACATTTCCCATGTGGCAGTGTCCAGTGAAGGTCCGTACAATTGTTCAAGAGTGTTTTCCTTTCTGCTGGCAGCTTTCTAATGTTATACAAAAAAACTGCAGGTGCTTCATTTGTCCAAACCTTTCATCGATGGACATTCAAGTGGTGTCAATGAGTAAGCAAAACTCCCTCTTGAATTTTTCTTCCGTGCTTCCCTTTGCCTCCTCCCTGCCCTCCTAACAAAACTCTCTTCTTCAGATGAATTTGGTTTTCTTGAAGACAGGCTCAACTCCTAAGATTTCCACCATTTCTTTGGCAGCAGTGATGGCATGTTCAAATCCATTATCTCTTTGGAGAAATCAGGTCAACTTGTCCTCAAAGTAATAGCAGTCGCAATGTTCATCGACTGAGTTTGTAATGCCTTGCTTACAGCATTTACATGGAAAAGAATATATCCTGCCAAACAACAACTGAGACCAGAATTTGAAGTTAGTGATCTTTGTTTGCTACGCTTTGTGCCTTGTACCAGATTCCAGACTAAGCTTTACTTGTTTGCGCTAGTTCCATCAAGATGCTGTAAACCTCAATCACTTGGTACCTCACTGGCTCTCCCAGTGAATGTCACTTAGCGGCTTCAGGGTCAGATTGCAACATTCTCTGTGAGGATATTCCACCTGATAGTTGATGCTGAAAACAGAATGTATATCCTTTTAGCGCTCCAAAGAGAGATACTGAATCTAAAGAAGATGACGCTGCATCTGATACAACTAGGGAATGGCAGCCACAAGACACAAAGAAAGCTCTTGGATTCAGCACAAGGATCCTTGCCTGGACACCACTATTTCTTCCCTTCATGTTCAAGCCATTTTCATAGCCTTGGCCTTGTCAGTCTTGTAGCTTTAGAACATAAAAATATAAGAATGCCCTTACTGGGTCAGACTAAAAGTCCATCTAGCCCAGTATCCTGTATTCTGACAGTGGCCAATGCCAGGTGCCCTAGAGGGAATGAACGGAACAGGTAATCATCAAGTGATCCATCCTGTGTCACCTATTCCCAGTTTCTGGCAAACAGAGGCTAGAGACACCATCCCTGTCCATCCTGGCTAATAGCCATTGATGGACCTATCCTCCATGAACATATCAAGGTTGTGGTGGTTTTTTTTTTTTAACTCTGTTGTAGAGTTGGCCTTCACAACATCCTCTGGCAAAGTGTTCCACAGGTTGATTGTGTTGTGTGAAGAAATACTTCCTTTTGTTTGTTTTAAACCTGCCACCTATTAATGCCATTTGGTAACCCCTAGTTCTTGTGTTATAAGAGAGAGTAAATAACACTTCCTTATTTACTTTCCCCACACCAATCATGATTTTATAGAGCTCTATCATATCCCCCCCCCAGTCATCTTTTTTCCAAACTGTAAATTCCCAATCTTATTAATCTCTCCTCATACGGAAGCCGTTCCATAGCCCTGATCATTTTTGTTGCCCTTATCTGAGCCTTTTCCAATTCCAAAGTATCTTTTTTGAGATGGGGTGACCACATCTACACACAGTATTCAAGATGTGGGTGTACCATAGATTTATATAGAGGCAATATGATATTTTCTCTCTTATTATCAATCCCTTTCTTAATTATTCCCAGCATTCTGTTTGCTTTTTTGACTACCACTGCACAGTGAGTGGATGTTTTCAGAGACTATCCACAATGATTCTAAGATCTTTCTTGAGTAGTAACAACTAATTTAGACCCCATCATTTTATATGTATAGTTAGGATTATGTTTTCCAATGTGCATTACTTTGCATTTATCAGCACTGAATTTCATCTGTCATTTTGTTGCCCAGTTACCCAGTTTTGAGTAATCCCTTTGGAATTCTTTGCAGTCCGGACTTAACTATCTTGAGTAGTTTAGTATCATCTGCAAATTTTGCCACCTCCTATTTACCCTTTTTTTCAGCTCATTTATGAATACGTTGAACAGTACTGATCCCAGTACAGACTCCTAGGGAACATCTCTATTTAACTCTCTCCATTCTGAAAACTGACCTTTTTTTTCTCATTCTTTATTTTATTCTCATTCAAAACGTTCATAACCAGTTCTGTTATGCCTTTTCCAGTAGTTGTCCATAGACTGGAAACAGATAAAGGGTTCCTTTTACTTGGATACAGCCATCCTTGTCATCAACAAAACTTACTGTAATCAACATCTTTTTACTGTGACTAATGTTGGGAGTGCGGTCCATTCTTATGGCGTAGTACTTTGCTTTGCTGAGCCGCATCAATATGTTATCAAGCACTTTTCTTGCCATAAGGTCAATCAATTTGTTTTGAGTTGTTTTGCTGCAGTAATGGTTCAAAGCTTCTTTACAAACTACTTGACATGGGTGCTCACGCATGACATCATCGTATTTCCCAAAAAGCTCTACCAAACCGAGGAAATTACCATTATGTTCAGTGAACAACTTATCCGAAGAACCCCAGAAAGTCAAATTATTCTTTGCAAGGAAGAGGGTATTGAGATCAGATGCTCAAGCACATTCCTTCAGTGCTGGATTTCTACATTAATAATTCACTGTTTTTCTGCGTCTGCAGTTATTCAGTTTGAGCCTGGACTCGACCTCCATTCATTTGGAGTAGGTTATAAAATGGCCAGGTGACTTTTCATGTCGGTTCATAGCATCAGTTAAGTTATGCCAGTAATTGTACACAAAAAGCACAAGCAATGATTTGGTATTCTTGTCAAATATTTTGCAACAACAATAGAGCACTTTGTTATCTTATTTTGAGTAAACTAGCCAACGCTGATTCAGTTTCTCACCATTTTTGAGCACTTTTTTGCTGTGTGATTTTTGAGATGTGTTGCTTCTGCTTATTTACTGGAAATATCATATTCTCAATTTTCCCTGGCCCGTTCAAAATTGTACAATAAATGTTGGCAGAGTTTAGGATCACCGGCCATAAAGCAGGATCTGATGTATCGATTTGTGGTCTGCAATTTTTCTCACTGCTGTTTCTGTCATTATGTGAGGTTTATTCTTTTTTATCATTTCTCTCCTTTTCATGTAAACCAGATTTTTCTTTATCATTACTCTCCTTTTCATGTAAACCAGATTTTTCTTTATCATTACTCTCCTTTTCATGTGAGCCACATTCTTCTTTATCATCATTCTCCTTTACGCCGCCAGGAACACTGGATGATTCTCCATTTTTTCTGCACTGGGACAATCGCTATTGTTCAAAGCCCAGTTTATGTTGTTCTGTTTCAGATATTTTCCCATCAAATTTGCCCCTTGATGCAAACTAGATTGCAATTGAGCTTTTCACTTCCTATACTGAGCTCCTGAGGTATTATTTGGGGGCATCTTTTATTTTCTATGAGGGAAAAGAGACAGTATTAGGGAGAGCAGAAGTCTATGTTCTGCAGTCTTAGAAAGTCCTCAAACATTATGTGTTAAGCATGGCAAAAGAAGTAACAGTATTTCTATTATATTGTTGCATAGATGGGATTTGATAGATATCTCTGGCATCTCATTAAATATGTCCTTTATTAGATGCTACTTACATTCTTCAAGTCTTAAAACAAGTACACTTTCACAATTACACAATAAAACCAAGTTTACAATATCACAGCTGGGCTCTCACTTGGTTCCCATATCTCACTGACAGACTGGTGACGCCAGCAGAAGTGTCTTTGGGATCTCGAGGGTAAAAAAAAGTGATACTTTGTGTAATCGTGATTCAATACATTCTGAGAATAAGAGTTTAGTTTTCAAATGCGGACACCACTGAGAGTTATGCACAGTGTAAAGCTTTAACACATAATGGTAAGGTGAAGTTTACAAAAATCATTTAATGATACATCTTTAAACATTGCAAGCTATTTTAGCCGTATGGCCATGGGGGGGAGAAGGGTAGAGCCACTTGCCATGGTTTACTACCCATGGCCCACAATCCTTTTGCAAGATACTGGGGACAAGGCAGCACCATCCTTTCCTTCTAAGGCATACTTCTGTAACACCATTAGTGAATACATGCTATTACCCTTGGCTTGTAATAATAATTGCATTGGGTCATAAAAAGGAATCCCTCCCATTCCTAATAACAAGAAACATGAAGGCAGAAAGTTAGGTTTCAGTGCTACTTCTTCCTCTATGGCTGGTTCCACTGTGGAGTGCTTTGCTGGGGTGGGTCATCAAATAGATCTTCTGAGTATGGACCCAGGATGTGCTGTAGCTGGTCCATGGGTTATGCCTCCTTGAAGACTGGTGTCAGCATCAGACTCATTTCACTAGCCTGATCCAGCAGCTGCTGGCTCCCCTCAAGGGTTATGAGGTCACTATCTTGGCTGATCGGACTATCATGAACCTCTGTGGGCTTAGTGCTCAGTACAGTTCCCAGCATCCAGTCAAATATCTCGTAAAAGAGGTAGGATAATGTGGAGTTCCCAGATGTGCGGTTCTTATTTGTGGCTTTCTGATAGTTAGTCTTGAACCCTTGATCCACCAGATTTACCAAAATCTGACTGTGGCCCTGTGCCCAGGTAGCAGCATGTTTGGCAAAAGACTACTTCTTCTCAATGACCATAGCTAATGCAGGACAAGGTTCACTCTATTTGCAGTACAGTGGTCAGAATAAAATGGAATGGTCAAATGCCAAGCAACTGTACTTGAACCAGGGGTGTTGCCTCCATTTACTGGGAGTCAGTGGCTAATCTTGGGATAGAAAGAAAAATAAACCCTGGCCCATGGGACTGTGGGTTATCATTGGCAAACTCAGTACACCAGTGTGGAGATGGGCCGAACTCCATCCACCCTGCCAAATGATACAGTTTGGACCTACGTCCCAATGGGACTCAGGCTCCGACCCATCCTCCAGAGGGCCCCAGGGCCCTAGAATCAAGGTCTTGAGGGCTTACTGACCCGAGTCAGACAGGTTTGTGTATGGTCAGAAGGAGGGACTGGACTCAAACCAGAGTCTGAGCCCAGGTTTACATTGCAGTGTGGACATACCCTTACAGATTTGCCCAAGGTTACTTGTGGCAGAATCTTGAATAGGGATACTCAAAGGCACTTAGGTGCTGCTCCATTCAGCATTACAATGCCAAACCCCTAGGGTCCTGCCATCTAATGCAATCCCTAAGCTAGGCATCCAGTCTCCCTAGGCTGTGGATGGGGAAAGTGAGGCACTTAAGAAAGGGATCTCCAGAAGCCATCAGTTGAGCAGAGAACTGCCCGAGCTAGCCAGGAGTGAAAGGCTGAGGAGAGGAATGGAGAGAGTATTGGGGCTTAAGCTCCTAAACAACTGATCTGGTACATATAGCTGATGGGCACCTCACCCTGCTCAAGAGCCTCTCCCGGAGTTAGACACCTAAGCTATATCACCTGTTCAGGTAGCCCATGCCCTATCAGGTGATCTCTTTCTTCTTCTCATGCTTGATACCTCTCTCACACTCGCCCTACTTTTCCCTGAGTCCCTAGCGTCCTGTTTTGTTGGTGCTGCGCTGATTTTCCAGCCCTCCTGCTGTAAACAGTCTGACAAGTATTGGGTCTTTAAGGTGCTCAGAGCACATCTACAGGGTCAGGCCTTAATGGCAACATAGGCATTCCCCTGCCTGGTTTAAAATTCCCACTTCAGAACCTCGGGGACATTTCCTTGAGCTAGAATTTTGGGCTACCAGTTAGCTGTGGGGTGGCATCAGGACTTAGGCAGCTTTGTGAATGTCAGATGGCAGAAACTTAGGTTCCCATAGGGTTAGGTGGCAGCTGAAATATTTTTGGTACCTAAATGGAGAACCTAGGTACCTAAAGAGGCAGCTAGACACCAAAATCCTTAGAGGATCTGGGCCTTAGTACTTTGTGCCTCCGAGAAGACACTACCAAATCTCTATGCTTGGACAAAATACTTTAAAATGGGGGTGTTTTTCATAAGTATATATGTGACTTATTAGTGAATAAACTTAGCATGGGATGGAAAAAATAGACAGAAAATCTTAGCAATTGGACTAGAATCACTTCTGTCCTTTGATCTGTGGAAATAGATTCACCAAACATTGATGGAATTGGAGTTTTCCTGACAATACTTTTTCACTTTGTGATGTCTATGTCCTTGCTGAATAAATAAATGACTAAATATTTGTAATAATTGTACCCATTGCTTCAGTTTTCCTTTGTTCACACATTGCAAATCTTAATGAAGCTGCTATTCCAAGACTTTTAGTCAGTCGTCTCCCACATAGGGAAATCCAGAAAGAAGCGGCAACTGTAATACTAGGGGATTCCTTTTCACACTGTTATCTTTCAGCTTCAGATGACATTATACCCTGTTTATTATGATCTATGTCAGATCTTTCAGCATCGGCAGGGCCAGTAGTCAAGGCAAGTCATACACTTCATTGCTGGACTCCTGTGTGCTAGATGTTATTTAATGTAATGGTGACACACACAGAGGAACTGTGCACACTGTAAGTTGCTTATTCTCTCTCAATGGTTAGCATTAACAGTGAATCATTGACTTGCAGTGCTGAAAACTCACTGATAGACATGATAATGATATTAGGCTCTCAATGCTGTCAATGTGTTTTAACAATATACTGTAATATTGTCAATCCATTAAAGTCATGCACACGTTTACGTTCAGCCAGTACACGTATGCTCAAATTGCACTATTCTTACAACACTAGCTCTGCTTTAAAGTTCTTGGGAATAGTCTATCCATTGATTCACCGGGAGCTTTTAAGTTGTAATGGTATTTTGCCTGCTGTGTATTCTCCTCTAGATGCAGGAATGCAAGAAGCTCATTTTTATTGTTTGTTTGCTTTTGTTTTTAATTCTCTGCCAGTGGCTAAAACAGATACTTTTTATTATGGCACATCTTGTGTGCTATGTATTGTGTCTGCTGCCTGTGAACAGGCACAAGAGTAGATTTTAACCGCTTAGTAGCATCCCTCATCTCATGGCTGGATTCCTTGTTTGGTGCAATTATCAGCTGGTTAGAAAAATTTGGAAGTTTCAAAATTACCAGTGACAGGTAACATTTATTGATTGACTAGCTGGTTTGAGTTTGTGAAAACTATAATCTGAGTGCTGTAATCAGGGGTATCAACCCCTCACTGAGCCTGAAAGGGTTTTGAAAGCCTGTGGGTGCAATCAGCCTCACTCCATTACACCTGTAATAAGTGCTAGACCTGAAGGGAGGAGTTAAAAGGGCTGAACCTGACTCAGCTACAGACTGAGAAGGAAGGAGAGTAGATCTCTGGCTCTCACCCATTGAGAGAGGCTTGGCTGTAGTTCAGGAACTGAGATGGACTTGTCTCCCTGAAGGAAGGTAGGACTACAACAAGGAGTCCAAGGCAGCTGGGAAGGAGAAGCAAGAAGTGATTCTGCCCAGAGCTCTGTGTGCTGGTGGCAGGGTCTGAAGAGAGCAGGAAGATTTTTGCTGTGCCAGAGACTGCTGCCATGGGGTGGCGGGGAGGAGTGGAAAAAACTTTCCTTCAGGCAAACCAGCTAGGTGGCAGAAGGTGCTCAGAAGCTCTCCAGTGAGATGTGGGAGATGCTTAGAGAGAGCAAAGCTGATATACTGGGAGCCTAGGAAGAAGCTGAGGCAAAGGCCCAAGATAGTACAAGATTGGAAATGCCACTGTCTGAAAGGAAACTGTATGAGACATGTCACCTCCTGGTTACCTGCCTTAAAAACATAATTTTCAGTGTAGACACTCCTTAAATATGGTCCATAGGTACATTTTGTAATATTTATGATGACCGGTGGGCTATTGATTCTCAGTAGAGATCTCACATGCCAGTGTTTGGTGAATTATTCTGCATATATATGACCCAGGGAATCCCTGTAAAACTCTACGTACCCCCTGTGCTCTCTGTCAGTTGGCACCAAGAGGTTCCTGGGTAACACAGGGGTGAAAACTAGTGACTTCAGTTTCAGACCTAGCTGAAGGACTGCTGGTTGTTGGACTACTGGTTTACCTCAGAAGGCATGGGATTATATATGGCCAAGTCTCAAGAAGAAGCAGACCACTGCGGCATTGGAATGGTTGTCAGTAGGAGGTGCCAATGGAGGAGACCATACTACACTTCACCAGCCACCTGGGGCCATTCCAACTGGTGAGTCACATGCTTACAAGTGTCTATCCAGTTCCCTGTGCACCCTTGAAAATCTTTTTTAAAAAACACACTAAAAATATAAACAGAACCATCAATTCAGCTACATGAAATCAAAGAAATTATGGACAACGTATAGTGATACACCATAATCTTAGGAACACCTCTGGCTTGCTGCTCTCTGCTCATAGGAAAATGTTCTGATAGCCTGATTCCTAATTCTGTGCTACTATCTGGATTTTATTCTTACTGTGTGATCTGGGGAAGTCACTTAAGTCTCTGACCTCAGTTCCCCATCTGTAAAATGGGAATAATAATGTTCTCTGTTTCACAAGTATGTGATAAAGCTTAATGTGTTAGATTATGTGAAGGACTTCAGGGGTTCCTAGACAAAAGGAGCTATATAACTGCAGGGTAGAATTATTCTTATGTAAGTGGTTTGTATAATTCTCTATTTCTTTTTGGTAATGCTAATAGCTAGACATCACAGTAATAAGCAATTAAAACCATAATAACAGATTGGTATAACTGCTTTTGTATATCTATCTGTGACCGAGAGTAATAGGGGTTGTTTCTAATGTGATAATGGTGTTATTGTCTGGGGTTTTGAATAAAAGAGAGAAATCTGCTGATTTCCTTTTCCTGGATGAAGTCCTGGCTTGGGATCCACCGGGTCCATGCAAGGGAATGGCTCCATAAAGATTGTCATCAAGTATCTCAGCAGCAAGTGAGACACAGTAAGTAGGAAAACGGAAGTGTCCAATGGTAAAGACTTTTGGAAAATTTCCACAGTATAAACTGCCTGGTTGCAAAGCGAAGGGTCACTCAGTGACTGTTCAGCAGATGGAGCAGATGTTGCTACTAAACAGATACATGTTGCTGTCAGTGAGTGCCTTGTGGGAAAACATCTAGATGGATATTGATGTATTATACTTTGCCTAAGTCATACATCTTTGGCTATTTTTATTTTATTACATATTTTGTTTGTTTCCTGTTATCAAATAAATTATCAGTTTGAAAAATACATTGTTCCCTTTTCTGGAAGAGACTGAGAAGTAACATGGGGTGTCATGAACATGCTGATAATACCACAGCCTGTGCCTTCTCCCTAATAGCCCCCAATGCTTGCTGAACAAGAAGGGGAAACAAGATGAAACTCTACCGAACTTCTAGGCTTTTAGACATAGGTTCAATTCCTCTAACCTGCTTTCTTGGAACTGTCCAACTTGTAAGAATTAACCCCCCCCCATGTTTTCCTCTATCTACTGACCTAGGATTCACAGGCAAAATAAATACCTCATGCTCAGCCCTCCTGAAGGCCTCTCAGAAGTCTGACATTATCATCCTGAACACCCCATCATGCTAGGAGGAGATCATCTTTCTACCAGGACTACCAGTGCAGTCTCTGCATCCCCAGAGTGATGAGTCAAGGAGCTCTAAGACAACCAGATATTCTGAGAGTTGTCTCACCACAAATGTCTGAATAATAACGAGGAATAGAATATTAGATAATAACTAGCCAGTTTGTCATGGGCGGGCAATGATATTTTGAAAGTCAATTATAACAGAAGCCTCAATGTGTTCTACTAAAGGAGATATTGACACTGGACTCCCTATTTCTTCACTGGCTTTCATCAGCCAAGATGGCGGGTTCAACTTGAGCAGAAAAAGCCTGCATCCACAAAAGAAGAGAGCTCAGTCCAGATTTGTTCAAATGTATCCCTTGCAATAGGAGGGACTTCCTCAGCCACTTCCAAGCTGTAGTGTTAGAATGTTCATGAAAATGAAACACAAAAAGGATGTGAATAAAGTGGAAGCAAATTCATTACAATATTTGAATGAATATTCATGAAAACTTTTAAGCTAGTATAAATGCATGAGTACTTGTTCTTTCTGCATTAACTAATGACAATAATTGCTTCTTGTTTTGTTTATAACATTCCTTTCGTATGTGCAGATTACTCTTGAGAATAGATCTACCAAGATAAATTATAGGGACAACATAATTACCTTTTTCCTTCTTTACCTACAGCCAAGAGGGTATAATTAAGGACACTTTTAACTATTTATTTTCCTCTTAGATAGTCTTTAACTGCATTGCAATAACTATTTAATTATATATAATTTGATTATTAGAAAAAACTGGACTACACGCAACCCAGTAATTCTGACAATATCTCTTGTGATATTTTTATAATGTTTGTAATATTTTGTGGCATATTGCATAAATGCTAAGTAATAGGCACGTATCACTGCTAAGATCCATATGCTACCTAGACTGAGAGAATGGGATTTGTAAGAAGTAGATGCCAGCCATGTCCATCATTTCACTGACATGAATTAAGTGTCACAATCCCCTTCCTTATTTTATATTAGAAATTTGCATTTTTTTGTTCTTTACACCTCTCTGTGAAATGAACTAGAAGAGAACCACATCCAATATGCTCAGCAGAAAGCCTGAAATTAAAAATAAATAATATATGTAAAAATATATTACTATATTATTTCTCCATGCCATAAAGTGTTTATTTTTTGGAAAATTCAGAATGTTATGACAGAAAAATGGTATAATTTCCTTTTGAATAGCTGAATCCTATAGCAGTAAGATAAAACATCAGCTGCTAGTTTCTCCTTTGTGTTGTCAGGTACTTTTCCAAATCCTAATAATAAAAATCATTTTATTTTATTGTCCTGTAGCACCTAGAGGCCCCACCAGTTTCCATTGTGCTAGGCAGGGTAGAGGCAGTTTAAAAGGAAAGTCTCAGCCTGGACTTACAGTTGAAGACCTTGATTCTGCAAACATTCTTATCTTTATTCATATCAGTAAAATTAAGCAAAAAGCTGGATTGAGGCCTCATTTAAAATAAGAGGAATTATAGATGGAGTAAACAGGAAGAAGCAGGAGGGAGGATAAGGTAAACAGCAATAAGAGCATGTGTTATCATAGGCCAATTATGTGCATAGCTAGAGGATTTCAAGGGATTTTTTGTTTGTTTGTATTTTCTTATAATTTATATATAACACGAACATGAGATGACTATGGAAAGTTATTGTCAGCCATTTACCTACCCTTTATAAGTTGTCAATGTACTGTGTTTTAGTGGATGAGTTTGTATTAGGACCTTTACATTAACAGATGTGTGTGTGAAAAACAAGCAAACCCACAGATCATTAGTTCCATATTGGCTACACATCTAAGAAGGCTTTAGAAAATAACTTATTGAACTGAAGATCAGGATTAATTTATGCTCCTGGGGACATACACTCCTCATGCTGCACATCAAAACTTCCAATAGATGTCAACATGAGGTGTACACATAGAGTGGGGAAAGAATAATGTTCTTGAAACAAAGAGTAAGACAGTTAAGGAATTTGCAGACAGCTGCATATAACTAAATTGAGCTATGTGGAGTAAAACTAGGTGTTTTAACAGGTTTACCACCCAAATTACTAAAAAAATAGTATAGTCTAGAGCAGTGGTGGGCAACCTGCATCCCACGGGCCGCACGCAGCCGAACAGAGTAATCTGCTGGCGGGCCGCCAGACGGTTTGTTTACATTTCCATGGCCGCCCGCAGCTCCCAGTGGCCACTGTTCACCATTCCCGGGCAATGGGAGTTGCGGGAAGCGGCAGCCAGCATGTCCCTGATGGGCTGCATGCATGGGCCGCAGGTTGCCCACCACAGGTCTAGAGACAAGAAATGATAGGCCCATATCTTAATTGTCTCTCAATGACAGTTCAGGGATGTGACTCCCACTACGTTAGTGTCGTAAGGTTCTTCCCATGCTTAGGGGATACCACAATTAAAAACAAACAAAATAATCACAATTATTAACGATGACTATTTTTTAAAAGGAAGGTTGGTTCAGTGTCTTCTGTATGTCTCTCTGTGGATACCTTTTAATGAGATTACACTTTAAGAATGGGTCCTTCTCTAAACACTCTTGTCTAAGTAAGTTTTCAGACAACAGTAAGTTCTGTCTAAGTGTATTGTAAATAGAAAAAAAAATGTATAGATGGGCAAAGGAATTTTTTAGTTAAAGGTTGGTAAATCCTGTTTAGTTTATCCATGGTGAACTAAACGGTTTATAATGAGCAGAAGTAAGTGATCTTAACTAAGTTTCATGAAACCAAAGGAAAATTTTAACCTAGTTACTTAAAATAAGCCATTCGAGCAGCGGTCTTGAGATAATGACTATTAAGAATTTTAAATCCAAATTACATCCCACTATTTCTCTCTGTTTACCAAGGTTATTTTGTCTCCTTTCCAGGACTATATTGTTTAAGCAATCTGGTGTTTAACAGGAGATGCTGTTAATACCTTAAATTAAAAGAGCATTTCAATAACCAATTAAAATAATTACAAGAAAAATGTAAATTTAATCCCTTGGCAATGCTTTTGAAAACTCCATCTCCCCAATGATTCTGAACTTTCTGATGTTGTAATATTGCATAAGCAGTGCTGGGCTAGAAGGTTGGTGCTTCTTGGTTCTGTATTTTGGTTTCTTTTTTCTTAGCTGTGTTGTTGCTGCTGTTTTCTTGTTAGTAAAGATGAGGTGAATGCTGAGATGAGTGTACAAGAGTGCATAAAGGTTTAGGGGTATAAATATAAGAGTGTAATAAGGATAAGTGTGAGAATATATAGAACTAGAGTACTAAAAGTGTGTTTCAGATCAGAGAAACATATATTCTTCTCTTTCCATAGTCTTACTGAAAATGGAAGACGAACCTCATTCAGGGGCATGGCTGGATTCAAATCCGAGCAACTGTCACCTTTCATTGGCTCATCACCTTTATGGGATGATCCTGGTAGCATCTTCATTTTAGGAATATGGAATGTGACTTTGTTTCATAAGCAAAAACCACCAATTTTAAGAAACTTTGGAACTATCTAGATGGCATAGCAATAAACACCACACGGGTATGATTTCTAATGCTTACTAATGTGTTATACATTAATTGGTCCATGCAGGTCCTGCTGGTGCATGCTAAAAGTTCCCTACTGAGCTATAACTTATGCTCTTTGCAACAGTGCTACATTAAAACACACTAGGGAACCTTTAGTGTGCATGGGTCAATTAACACATAACACGTTAGTGTGCTCTGGAAATCACACTCCTGAAGTGTGCATTACTCCACAGTGTAGACAAGCCCTTTGTCACCCACCACCAAAGTGAAAACACTAAGACTCAACCTTAATTCTGGTGATGCTACCACTCACTATAACAAGTGTCCAACAAAAATAGTGATTGATCCTTATTGATACTAAGGTCACTGTGCACTGATAGTGCAAATAGACTTTAAAGCGACTATAAATGTGATTTGTACAGCTAGAGTGGTACAAAGGGGCCTTAGTATAAATGAGAAGAATTCAGGGCCCATAATATTTAAAGCTCCCAAAAGTCTTTTGTCCTCCCTGCTTGACATTTGACACAGTACAAGAAAGTAACTCAACATGAAAAGTATGCTTGTTTCTACCCTATGTTAGCAAGCAGTTCCTATTGCTGATCATTCCAAATTGAAATTGAAGTGGCCAGATTCTACTCTCACATCACTGAAAATCTGGAGTAATTTGCATCACTGGATTTTCTCTGGTGTAAATAAGATCAGAAAGAAAACATTTATTATTTGTACTGTTGTGCTGCCTAGGGGCTCCTGTCATGGATCAGAACCATATTGTGCTAGGCACAGAACAGAGAGACAGACCTTGCCCTAAAGATCTGATGATTTAAGTAAATTCTGATGTAAGTGTAAATTCAGAGTAATCACACTGAAATCAATGAAATTGGAGTGGTGTATTACTGATGTGAGGGCAGAATCAAGCTAAATTACCCTCAGGTGTGTGTTCAGATTAGCTTACAATAGCATAGTAACCCTTGTCTTCCATCTGTCTCACTCAGTCCATCTGATGTTTGAGGTGGGGAGAAATACACCTCAATGTTGTGGCTAAATCTGTTTCACCTTTCTCTTTTCCTCACTGAGTCTCTCTAGTGTTCTGGCCTGGGTTTACACCCACACTCTCCCTCTTTGTCTCCAATTCAGAAAAAAAAAAATCATGACTATGATACAGTGATCTTCTTGTGAATGTCACAGTACTCTAGGATTTTAGCAGCTCTGCTGGCTCCCACATTTGGAACAGTTTGACATTTTTTGACAGCTTAGGAGCTCAGCAGCACGATTTCTGATTTGCATCTCATCACAACCCTAATGGACAAACAGCAGAGAGCTTGTGAATTAAACCTTGCAAGATTAGAGAGTTTGTGCACCAGATTTCAAATCTCTGGTGAACAGCTTGCTGCAGCTCTACAAATCATTCTGTCAAAACAAATTGTGCTGTTAAAATATACATTTAAAACAACGCTCCTAAATAGATAATACTGAGGTAATTGAAAAACCCAAAGTGCACTCAAATAATTGGACAAAGTGAGTAGTGAGGGAACAAGGGGCTAAATGAAAATATAAGAGGAAATGTAAGCAAATAGTACTGTAAAAATAAATGCCATTTGCTTTATCACAAGTGGTAAGCAAATCATATATTGGGTCTTAAGCTGTCCCACTACTCAGCAGCAAATCTGCAGTGTTATTCACTGCAAAGTGGTGGGAAACCATGGAAACTTTTAAAGGAGACTTGCATGCCTCACAGCTCACCCACTGAAAACTAATTTGCTGCAAATGCCCACAAAACATCCAGCCAGTATCTTTGCATTTTATTAAGTCGCATTGTTGATTTCCGTGGTAAGTTTATAATTAAAGGAGAAAACACAGGCCCATGACAAATGTTAATCTTATAACACAATTGTTAGAAAATCAAATATATTACTCAGGGAGACAGAGAATGCAATTTTGCTTCAAGTGGGTAAAGCCTCACACCATGTGAGCTAATAATAATAATTACAAACATCATTATGGGCCATATGTTCCCCTTTATAGTAACAGTGTGGATCCTCAAACACATCACAAAACTGATCTGCGTACATTAATACATATGCAAACCTATGACATTGGATACAAATATTGTATAATAAAAAAGAATTAATAAATCATCTTTCAAGGTGTAAATGTGTGTATTAACTAGCAATGGATGTTTCTAGAAAGCCCCATCTAAGAGATATATAGATTTATATTTTAAGGTCAGAATGGACTATAATGATCATCTAGAGCAGTGGTCTCCAACCTTTTTATGCCCAAGATCACTTTTTGAATCTAAGGGCAACCCAGGATCTACCCCACCCCTTCCCTGAGTCCCCACCCCTTCCACAAAGCCCTGCCCCACTCACTCCATCACCCCCTCACTTTCACCGGGCTGGGGCAGGAGGTTGGGGTTCGGGAGCGTGGGCGGGCTCTGGACTGGGACCAAGGGATTCACGGTGTGGGAGGGGGCTCTCGGCTGAGCCTAGGGCAGGGGGTTGGGGTACAGGAGGGGGTGAGGGGTGCAAGTTGTAGGAGGGAGTTTTGGTGCAGGAGGGGACTCCAGGCTGGGACAGAGTGTTGGGGTGCAGGAGAGGGTATGCTGTGCTGGCTCTGGGAGGGGGCTCAGGGATGGGGGTTGGGGTGTGGCCTCCCGCTGGGCAGCACTTACCTTCGGCAGCTCCAAGTTGTCAGCAGACACAGTGAGACTAAGGCAGGCTCCCTGCCTATCCCAGCCCCACACTGCTCCCAGAAGGGGCCAATGGACCCTGCAGTCCCTGAGGGAGGAATGGGGGCACGTGGCTCCATGTGCTGCCCCTCTCTGCAAACACCACCCTCACAGCTCTCATTAAATGACACAGATTATTTTATTTCTAGCTGTGATGGTCAGCTCTCATGGGGAGCATTTCCTAGTGGTCAAGGGGGTAGACCCTTCAACACACAGAGGGTGTTCTTTTGGTAGGGGAGCCTAGGCCCTCCCACTCCAACAGGATTCAGTCCAGGCCTCTGTGAGGGCAACCAAAAGATCTGACATCCAAGAGCACCTTAGGACTGCCCTCCTTGGACCACTTTCTACCACCCATCTATTGTCCACAATTCACAGTCTGAAACAGGAAGGTGTGAAGGGGATCAGCTCTCTGCTTGTCTGGGAGATTTTCCATTGACTTCAAATGACCACTAGATCATACCCAATAGCAGAAAAATGAATTTTAGTAGTTTCTTCCTTGGCATAAATATACAGATCATGATATAATGTGTTAGCTCTGTACTTTGTGTGCTTGTGTTACAATGTATAGTTTTAGAACGTATGGAAACAACTTTTTTTTCTCCAACCAGATATTTTACAAGCATTCCATAAGGGAAGAATCTAAATTCCCTACTGGTCCCACCTATATACTTCAGTCTTCACTTAAAATCAAATAAATAAATTAAATTACTTTAATCCTCTGCTGACCTTTTATCCCCAGGATTCTTAATCAACTGTCTCAACTGATTAATAGGACTCTATATTACCCTAAATTATACTGCTCGAACCTTCTCCTTTTTTCTCTTTTTAATTATCAATTAAACTCTGCAGCATAAGGGAGTATCACCAATTTTTAGTCCCCAACCTGGAAGACAGACTTAATAGAATGTAAACAACATGATTTCTCAAATTTCCGGGAGAATCGTTTCAGCAGTTTTGCAGGATGCTGTTTGCTAAAAATAAAGCAGCCAATCTGTGCACATTGTTCTGTCTGTGCTTTGGGATGCATGCATCACATCTCCTGCACCATCTGCAGCCTGCTCCCTGAAGGCCCGGTCCTGCAGTCTTCACTCAGGCAATACACTCATTTAAATCATAGGAAGATTTGCTGAGTAAAGACCACAGGATTGGGCCCTGAAATCCTCAGTCTGTATGAAAATTAAAGTTCATGTGGGGGAAGTGTATATGATTTAGTTGTTGTATATAAACATACTGGGTTAGATTAGTTCAAAGTCTCTACTGGCTTGTCCTATTACAGATTCTGGAAAAAGTTCCTAACCACAGAATGTCTTCAGGGGGTAGGAGAGTGGGCAGTGAAGGGGGTATCCAACTTCCCCTCCACTATGGGGCTGGCTGCCAAATGGTAGGAGGTGTTGATCAGGAAGGAGCATGGGCAGAGCACCTGAAGTAAATCACTACTTCAACACATCTCCCATGAAGCCTCCATCTCTCTGGTTGCTAGGGTGTTTCCTGCAGAGATTGATGCTATGACCCCATAGCCAAACCCCAGGGAGGGTGGCAGTGGAAACACTTACTCTTTTCCTGTGGTTTAATCCTTCCATGTCACAGTTTTCACCTCCCTCCACCAGGAAGGGTGCATCTAACCTTTAATCTAAGTAAGTCCCAAATTTAAGATATTAAGATTTAAGTAATATCTTAAGTAAGTCCCAAACAATTCATTTTCCACAGTAAAACTTTACCAGACTGATTCTCTGCTGCTTTGGACCTTGTACGATCATTTGCACTTGTGAAAAATGATATCCTTAATAACATTTTACACCCACTTTGCACAGGCATAAATGACTACACAAGGTGCAAGGCAGTAGAGAAACAGGCCATGAGTATTTAGCAATACAGAATGGCATTCCATTTTTGCTAACTTGACAGGGAGAAGATTACCATAAAATGATAACAAATATATAATTAATCTGCCTTAACTCCGTATTTTATCCACAGGTTAAATGATCCAAAAATATTACAGTATTAAACTGGTAATTACTAGGTAAAACAATGAACATATCACACATACGTCAATGTCTTTTTCATTAGACCAGTGACTCCATTCTTCTAGTTATTTCCTTGTGATGGGGCTTGGCTTACCAGTGATGCTGCCTAAGTAGTTAGGTCACTGGGTCCCACCTCCAGCATCCTTTGCCAGCAATCAACTTCAACCCATGTTGGTAGGTATAGACTCTTCCCTCTGGCCAGGTTACCTATTGAGTTTGCCCCTTACAGGGTAACAAAGTTCAACAAAATAGGGGATCCCAGGCCCTCCCTTTCCACCAGGCTCTGACCCAGGGCCCTACAAGACCCCTAGTCCTAGGGTGACCATTTGCTGGACTAGGTTCTGTTGTTTTTATTGCTGCTCAGCCACCATCTCCTCAGGGCCAGATTAACTTTTTGTGGGCCCAGCGACAAACATATTTGTGGGCCCCCCGGGGAATAATTGTAAAAGGGGCTGGGGGTAAAAGCACAGTGGGGCAGGAGCTAGGGTTGGTCTCTGGAGCAAGGGAGCGGTCAGGGGTAAACGGCAAGCACAGCAGGGCTAGGGAGGGGGTAAACAGGATCCCCCCCGCTTCTGCCCACATAGAGCGGGTACCTACCTGGTTCTAGACCATTCTCTTTGTCTCTTGCTGAACTGAGCTGCCCCTCCTCCCACAGCAGCAGGACAGGTTCTCTTCCAGCCCTCTGGTGTGGGTGTTGGGAGTGGGAGGAGCGGAGGCTAATGTGGTTACTCCTGTAACTGGACATTTAGTTTCCAGTCAGCAATGATAACCGGACGCTCAGGTCCCATTTTCTACTGGAGTTTCCAGTCTAAAATTAGATACCTGTCAACATGGTTGCCAGACAAGTCTGATGGGGGGGAGAGGGGCAAGCAATCATTTTTAAAAGTAAGAGGGCTAAGCCTTAAGTGGGGGGGGGCAAGTGGTGGGTGGGCTAGGGAGTGGAGAGAAGCTAGTGAGCAAAGCCATGTCTGCTGTACTTCCCAGGTAGGTTGGAGACTGTGGGGATCAGCTGACACAGTATCCAGAGCCGGTGCAAGGATATTTTGCACCCTAGAAGAAACTTCCTCCTTGCCCCCCGCGGAGCATCGCTTATTATAAATTTTCAAAAATGAATACAGTGGAGTCACATCTTATGCAGGGGTTAGGTTCTAATGTCAGCACGTAAGAGGAAAATCACGTATAGTGAATATTACCATACACTACAGTACACACAGTATACATAGTATACACTGTCTACACTAGAACAGGGGTCCTCAACCTACGGCATGCGTGCCAAAGGTGGCACGCAAGCTGATTTTTTTTTTTAATTGCAGGCTGTGAGTCCTGGCCACCACTGAGCCTGAGTCAGGGCACTGAGTCAGGGCAGGGGGCTGGGGAGGTGTGGGGGGTGCAGGGGTCAGGGAAGGGGGCTGGGTGTGTGTGAGGGGGTGCTGAGGAGGTGTGAGGGGAGTGCAGGGTCAGGGCAGGGGGCTCAGGGTGTGTGAGGAGGTGCAGGGGGCTGGAGGTGTGTAGGGGGTGCAGGAGTCAGGGCAGGGGGCTCAGGGTATGTGAGGGGGTGCAGGGGGCTGGAGGGGTGGGCCAGGGTGGTGGGGGGTACTCACGCAGGGGGCTGGAGGGGGTATGCCCCAATTCCAGCCCCTTCCCCAAGGCCTCACCCCCGCCTCTTCTCCTCTTCCTCCACGGAGCAGTGTGCTGTGGCTCCCTCCTCCACCCTCCTGCCAGCAAGGCTGATCCAGCTGATCGGCGGCAGTCAGGAAGGGGAGGGGAAGGGAACATAGCACGCTGGGAAAAGAGGCTGGGGAGAGGCCTCACTCCCACCTCTTCTCCTTCTCCTCCTCCTTCCCGGAGCGGCATGCTGCAGCTCCCTCCTCCCCCTCCTACTGGGAAGGCTGATCCAGCTGATCGGCAGCAGGGAGTGGGGAGGGAACATAGCACGCTGGGGAAAGTGGTGGGGCAGGAGCCAGGCTGCAGGCAGAGGCTGCCACAGTTCTCCAGCAGCAGCATCAACCTTCTTTGACCCCACAGGAGAAAGCGGGGGGGGGCAGAGAAGAGCACGCTGGGGCCCCTTTCAACCGTGGGCCCAGCACTGTGGCACCACTGTAAATCTGGTATTGCATCTCCTGAATGAGCCGCTGTTGTTGTTGCTGTGGTTGCAGTGCTTGCTGTTGCTGCTGCTCGACCATTTGTTGGAACAGCTGGTTGTGCTACTGCTTCTCTTGGGCTGCCTGTTGTTTTTGGCTGTCCATCAGTCACTTCAACAGCTTTTCCATATCCATCTCATTTTCTTTTTCTCTTCCATACTTGTTTTCTTCCCCTTCTTTTTTTCTCTCTAGATCTTACAGCAGGTATGGGATGCTGCACATATTGTCCACCAAATTATGACAGGATTGGGTTTACCAGTGATGCAGTCTATTGGTTAGTACACTGGGCCCCATCAGTCTCCCATCCCCAGGGTCCTTTGTCAGCATTCACTCCAATGCTGTGATGGTCCCTCTAGCAGGGTGACCACACACTCCTGCCCTGAGGGGTTGGAAAAGCCCTACAGAGGGCTGGGGCTGGGCAAGGTAAAACCCTGGCTGATTGGGGGAAATGGCTGCAGCTGGGCCACACCCTAATCAGAGCCCAGATGGCTGGTATAAAGAGGCTGGGAGCCAGGAGCCTAACAGTCTCTCTCTGTGTTCAGGAAGAGAAGGGTCTGGCTGCAGGGAGCTAGATTCAGGGCTCCTGTAGGGGAGCAGGGCTGGGGAAAGGCTGGGGAGCCCCAGCCTGGATAGCCCCAGGCTGTGGCCTGGTAATAAGCCAAGGGGTGCTGGGGGTTGCAGAGGGCAGCCCAGGACTAGGCCAAGGCAGCAGGTCCAAACCCAACCTTGCCGATGATGAGTGGCCTATACTGCAGTCTGCCCCAGAGAGTGGGGGGTAGATGGGGACTGGTAGTGGCCGTATCCTGAGGTGAGGTGGGGTTAGTGGGTGGGGATTCCCCTGGGAGGGGAGACTTAGTGTGTGTGGGTATTGCCAGGGGGCAGCACCCAGAGCAAGGGGCACCGGGGTTCTGGGAGGGACATGGGGGCCAGTGCAGAGGACAAGGTGAATCACTAGCCTGCAGAGGGCGCTCCAGAGGCTGATGAGCTAATTCCCTGGATGACCAGCAGGAGGTGCTGCAGGGGTGAATCCGGACCCTCTACAGTCCCCCTTCCAGTAGGTAGTGACATGGCCCTCTGGCCAGGTCACCAGTTGAGTTTGCCCCATTTTGGGATAACAGAGTCTAACTCCTATATATATTTCAATGTCCCTACAAAAGAAAGTGTCTTCAGACCACTTCTTCACACCTGTGGGCAGCACAACATTGATTCAGATTTACAATGTCACTTACCTCCAAGGGGGAGGGGAGAAGGTGTTTATGGCCCCTTCACAAAGGGTGGGTTGTAGAGGAGCCTAGGCCCTCCACTCCACCACATTCTGACCCAGGGCCCTACGAACAGCAGCCATAGCAAGCACCCCAGAATGTTTTGGGGCTTCCTCCCTAGACCACTTCCTACCACCTAAATTCTCAGTCCAAGGCATGGTCAAAAGCCTCACAAATGATCCACCAGAAGTTAGAGAAGTTTTCCCTAGTCCTAGGGAAAGGCTATCCCCTCCTCTAGAGTTTAGGGTAGCTGCTGCTTGCAGACCTCTCCCCTGAAGCCAGGACTCCTACTGTGCCCTTACTCAGGAGCTCCCAAGATAGGTCTGTCCTGTCTGCCCCTCTTCTGAGCTCTTTGGGTCTCTTTTAAGCTCCATCTTCACTTAGAGCAGCTTCTGCAGGTGAGGCAGGGTGGAGACCCATGGGCCCAGAACTGCTCCTTAACCCCTTCTGTCCCACGGTGGAGTTTGTACTCCCCATCACACTCCTGAATACTTCACAAGAAAGCAGGATATTTGTGGACTGCTTTCAGTACTGCAGAAAACTCAGTTATTATCGTTTTGCATACTTCTACTTACGACAATAGGATCTAATCTCACAGAGTGCTATTTCTCTTGTTGCTGAGCGCAGCAAACTGCTAGGTATCAAACCAGGTAAGATCTAGGTCCTACAATTAAAAAGTCTTACTATTGGATCTCAAAGTACATCTTTCTCTCTTATGCTGTTACTGTGCAGAGAACATTCAATAAAGCATTTTATCTGAGGTTAACCACATCTCTTTCAAACCACCTATGGGTTATTTGATTTTATTTAGTGCTGATGTTCAGGCTTCCAATGTGTAATCACACTGAGCTGAAAAACGGGGTGGTCTAGTACTATCTGCTATTGGAAAAATCCACAGAAGATGCAGAGGAAGAATAAAGAGTTTTTCTGGCAGTGCAAAAGTAAAAGAGCAGATAGCTCCATATACAGAAAGCACAAGAGTGAGAAAAATATTGAATGAGCAAAATGGAAATAGAGGGAAGCAATCAAGAAAGTAAATGAGAAAGTGATAGCAGCAACAAAAATAAATAAAGGAATTAAAAACCACTCCAAAGGAACATGAATGAACACAGAGATGCATACACATGCATACACAAAAACAAACACACACAAACACAGAAGCAAAAATAATTTCAAAAAGTAACAGGGAATAGTGTATCATGATCAGTGAAACTGGAGTCAAAAGACCCATGTTCCTTAGAGAGACTGTTATTGACAGGACACCAGTGGAAACAGGGAACACTGGGGAGTTAGCTCAGAAGCAACTCAGCCAATTGGGCAGAGCAGTGCACAAGGTTTAATAAAGTTCTGTTTATTCAGTTTAACCAGGATTCAGCGTCACTCTTTGTGAATGAAACAAAGTGGCAGCATCAGAGCTGTGAGTTCTCTGATGTATGGCAGCTGGTAGCATGAAGCCCCCTGGAGCCATGGATTTTGCAGACAGAAACCTAGCCCAGTGATGGAACTGCTGGAAGGAGGAGTTAGAGCTTTACATAGACCTGGCCATGCAGGAGGATGACAACAGGAAAGTAAAGCTGTTATTTGACTTCCTAGGGGAAAAAGGCAGAGAGATTGACAGCATTCTGAAACTCACCAGGGTGTTTAGCCTCCCTGTTATCCTAGAATTCCTGAGGACCTACCAAAACAAAACTGTAGAGCAACACAGTTTTTTGGCTAGACACCAGACCAAAGTGGAGGGGATAGTTACTGGCTTATGCACATTGGCTGATATATTCAATTCCGAGGATTTGACAGACTCCCTAATGTGGGACAGAATAGTCAGCATCACTTGGGATCACCAACTGCAGGAGCAGCTGCTCTGGGAAGGTGATCTCACATTAAACAGGCGATTAGACATGGGGAATGCAGTGAAAGCCATGAGCGAAAGGATGAAAGCCCTGGGAGGCACAACTGCACCATAAATATATGCGGTGAGACAACAGCAAAGGTGAACATGCATGCAACCTCCATGCATGCAATAGTGTTAATAGGGAAATGTCCCAGCATGATTTCAGCTGGACAGCAGGGCCTCCTGTAATGATTCCTTGGGGTCAATTGGACTTGAATACACCCATTATAGAGATCACGTGTAATCTAATAATGCACAATGAGAGCATAATGCAGCCTGTAGGAAAATGTGACCTCACAGTAACTAACCCTACAAATAACAGACAGTACCAATTGAAGTTTGTGGTGATGGATGGTAAGCACCACAGAAAACTTTTGGGGAATACAACCTACAAATCATGGATCTGATCAGGGTGCAGCAGCACCAGAATTGTATAGCTACAATGTAAGAAGCGAAACGGGGAGACCTGTGGACAATGGAGACATTTTTTTAAAAACATAAGGTTCTTTTCAAAGGTGTTGGGAAAGCAGATCCCAATGATATCAAGGCAGTCAGAGACATGCCAGCTTCATTGAGCATGAAAGGATTACAGTGCTTCATGGGAATGATAAATTCTCAGTCCAAGTCCACATCTGGCTGCAGTAGTCACTTATGCTAGCAGAGCCCTGTCAGAGGAACAGTGCAATCAGACCACAGGCTCCTAGAAACAGTCATGCCAAAGGCCCTTCTTAGTGCTCCAAAAAGATTGCTTGGCATGATGATGCACCTCCAGTGCTACCAGGTAGATATCAGATATTGTGCAGGATGATTATTGGTGTTAGCTGACACTATATCCATCAATAGTGTGTTAGGGAAAGAGGATCATGACACTGAATCCAGTGCAGCATGTTAATATATCTTTTTCAATAGCAAAGCTGAAGGAAATCAGAAAGTCTACCGAAAAGGACCATGCCCATCTGACCATGGGAAAAGGTGGGAGAAGAGTGCTTGATTACAGTGGATAACTATTCACAGTTCTGGGATGTACAAGAAGCAAGTCAGTGATTGGCAAATTGAAGGTCCTCATTGTGAGATATTGCATTCCTGACACTGTATTCATGGAAAATGGAAACCAGTTTACCTCAGAAGAATTCAAGGAATTTGCATGGAAATAGAAGTATGACCACCACACATCCTTCCCAGCAGACCCACAGATTAATGGTAAGTGAAATCAGCTGTGAAAGCAGCTAGGAGACTGTTACACAAGGCAGTTTCTTCTGCTTCAAACACCTTGTAAGCATTTTTGACACAAAGACATACCCCATCACAGAGGTGCCCAAACAGTCGAAAGCAGACACTGATGGGACAAAGGACCAAAACCCTGCTACCAATGAGGGGAGACCTTTTGCAGTCAAAAGGATGGAGATACCACTGAGCTCAGATGGCTAACAACCAGAGAAAGCAAACACTAGAGTCTGTTAAGTCAACTGGCCCTGGAGACAGGTACTTCTTCAGCCATTATAGAGACACCAGAAGGTGTGGCATAAAGGGGTGCGGTGTCACACAACAACATATGAGATGACTATACAAGAGGGACAAGCAATTCAAAGGAACCAGAGAAATGAGCCACCAGACACAACACCCAGAAATAGAGAGAATGTCACAGTATGGATAGAGAACCATATGGAGGCCAACTAAAAAGGAGTGAAGAGACACAACAGAGGGGTAGTTTACTAGACTTGGAGACAGGCAACAGGAAGACAGAGATAGATCACTCCTGCTGTGGTCTTCGGCTGAGGCGACAAAACTATCTCAAAGACTATGTAACCAGTGGTAAAGATAAGACTCCTACTCAGCTATGTGCTGGCAACCTCCAGAGAAAGGGGCACAGGATGGGGTCTTGGGTGTCAATTATTTGTTTTTAATGTTTATATTGAAATGTTTGTAAAACAGAGAAAATGTATCATGACAGTGGAAGTGAAGTCAGAAAGCCCATGTTCCTTGGACGGACTATTATCGATGGGACACTGGTGGAACAGAGAATGCCAGGGAGTTAGGCTGGAAGGAACTCAGCCATGGCCAGAGCATCTACAGGATTTAATAAAGTTCTGTTTGTTCAACTTTACCTGCATTTAGCATCACTCTTTGTGAATGAAACAGAAAGAAATCAGATACAGAAAGAAATTAAATGGAAATCTCAAGGACAATGAATAAATAAAAATAATAATGTATTCCCAATAAGGGACAAAAAAAGCATAATGAATGTTTATAATGTGACTTTAGACAGTGAAGGAAATACATTTTTCACTTTGCCTGTGGCAGCAAAAGTGTTTGAGCTGAGCCTGCTGACACTTCCCAAGGCATTCTTTTCATTTTGCCTTTCAGTGCATGTACACTTGGTGTATTCATTCAGATCAGTCTCACAATTTTGCTGACTCAGAAAAAAGCAACAGTGTGAGATGACAAATAGAAAGTTCCAACTCAGGAATCAAAGGAATTAAGACCTTTCTTTAGATACAATACCTCACATTGCTGCTTCTTGCACTCTTTCATTCTTTGGATAAATATTTAGTAGATAGCAGTGCTGAAGGTGATTCAGTAGGGCTAGGTAGTGTTTCAAGATGATTTGGGGTACCTAGTACACTACTGGAGTTCAGTGTAGCAATTGTGGCAAGTGGCAAAGATATCATATGAAACATATACCTCTACTTCGATATAACGCTGTCCTTGGGAGCCAAAAAATCTTACCGTGTTATAGGTGAAACCGCGTTATATTGAGCTTGCTTTGATCCACTGGAGTGCGCAGCCCCCGGAGCACTGCTTTACCGCATTATATCCAAATTAGTGTTATATCGGGTCGTGTTATATCGAGGTAGAGGTGTAGTGATAAATCTATATTGTATTGGAATTAGAAGCATGCCATTGTAAAGGGTTAGCAAACTCTTGGCTAGTAACCTTTGCCCAGTAACATTGTCAGGTAAAAAGATCCTGACCCTACTCCCCCCTTCCTTTGGTCAGTTTGGGACTGCGATGAAGTAATGCTCACCTGACTCGGGGGGGGGGGGGAGGTGGGCAAAGCCAGGAGGGAAGAAAGAACATGATAAAAGGGAG
Organism: Malaclemys terrapin pileata; assembly: GCF_027887155.1. Taxonomy (NCBI): domain Eukaryota; kingdom Metazoa; phylum Chordata; order Testudines; family Emydidae; genus Malaclemys; species Malaclemys terrapin. The sequence goes on from NC_071505.1 coordinate 34,011,184, forward strand.
AGACTTTACATGTTCTTCTTCTCTCTTCCACCTACATCTACAGACATCACACCAAGCGACTGAAGCGCTGATCATAGGGGAGAGCCTGGTTGAATAGCAACCAGCCAGCCTGTGGTGAGAAGCATCTAAGTTTGTAAGGGCATTAAAAGTGTTAAGATCAGCTTAGAATGCATTTTGCTTTTATTTCATTTGACCAAATCTAACTTCTTGTGCTTTGACTTATAATCACTTAAAATCTATCGTTTGTAGTTAATAAATTTGTTTGTTTAATCTACCTGAAGCATTGTGTTTGGTTTGAAGTGTGTCAGAGACTCCCCTTTGGATAACAAGCCTGGTACATATCAATTTAAAAACAGTATCAGTGCCTAACTCCAAGAGAGAGAATCCCAAGCAGAGGGAGGTATTCCCCCCCATCGAGCCTAGATTTAGGCTCCTATCTCTGAAAGAAATGTAGGATTTAGCACACACCCAACAGCTTGGCATCTCATATTATCTATCTTAGGTGAGGAGGCAGCAGGTTTAAAACAAACAAAAGGAAGTATTTCTTCACACAAAGCACAGTCAACCTGTGGAACTTTTTGCCAGAGGATGTTGTGAAGGCCAAAACTATAACAAGGTTCAGAAAAGAACTAGATAAGTTCATGGAGGATAGCTCCATCAATGCTTATTAGCATTTGTCCTAAACAGATAGTTAAGGGTTAATGACTTTTTTACCTGTAAAGGGTTAAGAAGTTCACCTAGCCTAGCTGACATGTGACCAGAGAAACCAATGGGGGGATAAGATGTTTCAAAAGGAAGGAGGGAAGTTTCCTTTGTTTAGAGTCAGTTTCAGTTTTGGCCGGAGTGGAAAAGATCAAGGAATCAGACTCTTATCAGAGTAGTGAGTATTAGAAAAGGAATAAATAGGTTTATGTTTATTTTCTTTTTGTAATTTGTCTTGAGCATTAGGGAATAATCAAATTGGGTATTTTTTGTGTAACTAAGTTTTGCCCATGGGAACATCCTCTGTGTTTTGAATCTGTTGTCTGTGAGATCAGCTTGTATGCTATCTCCTGGAGGGTTTTCTTTTACCTTTCTTTTCTTTAATTAAAAGCCTTTTTTTAAGAACCTGATTGATTTTTCCTTGTTTTTAGATCCAAGGGGATTGGATCTGGACTCATCAGGGAATTGGTGGAGAAGTCTCTCAAGGCTACCCAGGGAGGGAAAGGTTTTGGGGGGGAAGAAAGTTTCCCAAATGACTCAAACTATTTGGGTGGTGGCAGCCAGACCAGATCTAAGCTGGTAATTCGGTTTAGGGGTTCACATGCAGGTCCCCATATCTGTACTCTAAAGTCCAGAGTGGGGGTGAAACCTATGACAGCATTCGATGCCACCTCATGCTCTGAGTGTTCCGAGCCTCTGTTAGTCAGAAGCTGGGAATGTACAATAGGGGATGGATCACTTGATGATTGCCCTGTTCTGTTCATTCCCTTTGAAGCATCTGGCCTTGGCCATTGCTGGAAGACAGGATACTGGGCTAGATAGTCCATTGGTCTGAACCAGTATGGCCGTTCTTCTGTTCTTAGACTCCTACACTGTTGGCTTTCATGAATCCCTTTCTGAGGCATCTGTCTCTCTCCATTCATTGTTTAAGGAGCGTAGGCAATAAACTCAGGCTTTGTGAATATCAGTGATTTTCTAGGCCTCTAAAAGTTGTGTGGTAATGCTGAGCATCACCACACCTAAATTTCTTTGTGAATGTAGCCTAGAATGTCCTGGGCAGAGCCAGGCAAATACTGCAAAAAATATTTGTGACCATTTGTTTTAAGTTTCAACTAATTTCATTTTGACAGTGTTCACTCGCTATAAACAATCTAGTGAACAGTGTCACTGGCAGGAATGTTTGTTGAAATAGCAAATGGTTAGTGAGTATATCAGAATATTAACCAAAATTAAATTTTGAAATTGAAACAGACATCAGTATATCTGATGGTTAGTGAGTATATCAGAATATTAACCAAAATTAAATTTTGAAACTGAAACAGACATCAGGGTCTGTATTATAAAGCAAACATCCTGAAAATAACGGTTTGCATAACTGCTATTTTCAGTGCACTGTACATTTTGGGAAACATCCCACAGATGCTTTTGTATTAATAAACATTTCCCCAAGCTTAAAATTAAGTTGTGTTCACCATACTGTGTTCAACATTTTTGATTTCGCTATAAAAGGAAAGACACTGGAAATTTGCACTTTATACATTAATTTTCTTCTGCTAAGCGAAGTAACATTTCTCACCCTTCTTTGGGTGACAATGTAAAAGCAACAGATCCTTAGAAATATGTCAATGATTGGCATTAGCAAGGCTTTAGGATGTACTGCTAGTATTAAAAACTATTATGCTTCACTTGTTTCCTTTGATATTCTTGAAATAGATGACATATAATTTCCCCTGTAGAAAAATGTGCACAGTGCCTAATAATGAAAAGAAACATTTCCCTTTACACGCTGCACAGTGTTTCATTTGCACTCACTGAGATTTATGCCAGACCCTGACAGAACTCAATACTACAGTAACTGTGCAGTTAGGAAGGGGAGTTATTGAGTGGTTAGAACACAGCAATGGGAATCAGGAGTCCTGTTTCTACATACTCATCTGAATATCAGGTACAATAACACTCACTTAACTCAATATACAATTTTCAAAAGTGCCTAAGGCTGTTAGGCACCCACTGAAGATTTTCAAGGACACAAACACAGTTAGGCACCTAACTGGAAGTCAATGTGAGTTAGGTACCTAAGTGCTGCTTGTGCTTTTGTAAATCTTTCCCCAAACTTCCCAGTGGCAGTCAATGAGAGTTATGTGCTTAACTCACGCTTGTGTTTTTGAAAATCCCACCCATCATTTATGACCGGAGGAAACAAGATGTGTCACCTTCAAGGATCCAGTGGCCTGGAAAGCTTGTTCTCCAAGCTAAATACATTGTAAATGACCATTCATGGCAAAGCAATTGCTACTTAGTGGATACTTTTATTGTAATGTTTAGTTTTGTAAATATTTGCAAATGATTCATTGAATTGTGATCCACATAAAGAGGCAGAGGTGACACTTAAGACTCTAGATATTACATTACATCCTATTTTAAAAGCTAATTTCCAATTAGCTGTACAGAAAACAGCTGTCTTTGAAGGAGTAAAATGACTTATATTAATTCTAGCAAATTCCCAGTTGCATTTCCTCCCAAGGCTCCCGAGAGCAGAGGACAGCAATAGTTAAATAAAAGGACAATTGATGAGAGTGCGGTTTCCTCATGAAGCTGGTCCTCAGAGAAAACATTATGCTGCATGAATGTCTAATGGAAATATAGAGAAATGGTACATGAGAATTTTTAAAAGCTGCAAAATATGTAAACTGAAAAACATACTCACAAATCTAAAGTCTGTGTGCTTGAGGATCGCAGAGTAATTGAGATGAAAGCTTTGTTATCTTTCATTCTGATTGGGAAAAGCTGCACTAAATGACTGGCTTCTGCTATGTTTTGTTTTCACTTTTTTTAATCCAAATGGTGCTGACTTCACAGAAAGTTCCCTCAAGAGATTCCCCTGCTGTATATGTCTCAGATTACTATGATGGATTGTGATTTATTGTATACTAAACAGGCCTTCCCAAGTGCTGTTGTGTTCTCTCCGAGGTTAAATGGTATTCAGTATGGGTTTCTGTGGAAAACGTTTACTGTGGCAGCATAAGTAAATAAATAAATAATGCTGCTATCCATTTGCTGTCAAGCCTTAAAACATGGAGACAGCAGTTTGGGGAGCCAGTTCCCACATGTTGGATAACAAAGCACAGGTGTGACTTGATAGTCTGAACACGTTTCTTAATTCTACTGCACAAAAATTGCTGTTGGTGTAAACAAAAAAAGCATGAATGTATTAAATCCATCATTTCTTAATTTACTACAGTAGAACTCTTTGTGATTAACATTGCAGTGCTTGGCATTTGCATTTATGTATGTGATTTTCAACTTAATTTTAACAGAAAACTGCAATGAAAATTAAAAGTAGCAGTGCTCCAATATGTGTGTATAAGTGATTTTAAATTTAGCCTTTTTATTCTTTCAATAAACAGAATAAATTAATTAATTGATACAAAAGTACTGAGACAGATGGACTGAAAGATGACAGTGTCGCTCAAAAGATTTTACAAAATAAAACATTGACAGTACCTGGAGAAAAAAATGTTGCTAGCACAATTGTCATAACAATTTGAACCTGAATAGCTTTTGCTTGACTCATGTCATCCACTGAATCCCTTATGTTTTATTTAAAAAAATTCTTTCTGACACTGTTGACATATCATGTCCTCTGAGTTTTGCCCACATGTTCAAAAATCAAGACAAGAAGTTCCCTGCATGAAATTTTAATACATGTAAGTATTGTCTCTGACCTTAGTAGATCAAAGTGATTAGTCTCAAAGTTTTATTCCATTTTACATGTTTTTGGTGACATCTGTAAATTTTTCATGAACTCAGTACATTATCTGAATTCCAAGTAGATTATATACGGGACTGTGGTGCAATGTAGAAAAATTATTATTTCGGCACACTAATAATTTGCATTTAAATGAATGGTTTAAAATGATTGGTTTAGTCACAGTTTTTTGTCGGTATTTCTTAATAAAGACTGTCAGGTCCTAATGACCAATGTGGGATATGGAATACTGTGGATGGGTGGTACTAGTGGACTTAGAAGACCTAGCAATTACAGTTTAAGGCTGTACATTATGTGGGATCCTGGATGAGCATTCCTCCCTTTTGTTTTTCTGCAAAACCTCCAACCAGCTACATCCCAATATGTTAACCAGAGGGAATCAATTCCAGACCCATGCACTGAACAGGTCCTGAGCCAGTCAGCACCACCATACCTCTTCTCCTGAAGTGGAGTCTATACTTCTATTTTTTATTGCCATGTATGAGTCTCAGGGCATTTCCTGATCAGCACCTGAGGAGACGAGGATGGGTCCAATCCCCCTTGCCGACAAGAAACAGGCTATAATGGGAGTCCATCAGCCTGTAAACATCCCTTTCAAGAACAATTAAAGTGGAGGATGGGCAGAACATTATTTGCTCCAAAAGTTGACATTTTGGTATATTTAACTCGATTAAAAGCAATAATTTAAGGAAATATATACATAGAAACATGGAAAATTAGAATCTAATTGAACTAAAATCAACCCACAATTTGGAATATGGGACTTAATTTCATGTTGCAGGTGTTTTAGTATTTGCAGAATCATGCTAAGTGAATATCTATTTGTCCAATGATTCATTTGGTGTATAATTCAGGAATTCTAAAACATTCAGATTTGTCCTGTGAACAGCTGAAAATAGCACTTACGTTCGTGTACAGTAACTCCTCACTTAAAGTCATCCCAGTTAATGTTGTTTTGTTGTTACGTTGCTGATCAATTAGGGAACATGCTTGTTTAAAGTTGTGCAATGCTCCCTTATAATGTTGTTTGGCAGCCACCTGCTTTATCCACTGCTCGCAGGAAGAGCAGCCCATTGGAGCTAGCTGGTGGGGGCTTTGAACCAGGGTGGACTGGCAGCCCCCCTATCATCTTCCACTCCCCTAAGTTCCCTGTACGGCAGCTGCCCAGCAGGCTACCAATTGCTGGCAGTTCAGCTGTCCTTCTGCACACTGCCATGTGCTGCTCCTGCCCTCTGCCTTGGAGCTGCTCCCGGGAGCCTCCTGCTTGCTGTGTGAGATGGGGGGGAAAGGGCAGCTAATGTCAGGGTATCTACCTCCCCCTACTCATGCCCCCTGCTTACCCCTTCTCCATATAGAGCAGGGTGGGGACACGACAGGGTTCAGGATGGACAGAGCTTGCTGGCCACAGCAGCTGTCTCAACTTCCTGATCAACGTAAAAAGGCAATGTACTTAGAGTGGTATCAGTGTACCTAACGGAGCAACGTGCATCTTTCTCTCTCTCCCACACACTGGGTTTGTGTCTCTGTCTCTGTCTGCCATGCTGTCTCCCCTCCCTCCATTTGTGCTGCATTGTAGAGTGCGAGGCTACATTAACAACAATGTGTTAACGCTTGAGGGCTCAGCTGAGTGCTAGTTCATCATTTAGCAGTAAGGCATTCCCTGGGAAATATCCCACCCTCTGACTCCACCACCTCAACCAAGCTTCACAATCATCATTGCTATGTACAGTATTAAATTGTTTGTTTAAAACTTATACTCTCTGTGTATATATACATATATACATATATACTCTCTGTGTAGATATATAATAGTTTTTAGTCTGGTGAAAAAATTTCCCTGGAACCTAACCCCCCCCATTTACATTAATTCTTATGGGGAAATTGGATTCTCTTAACATCATTTAGTTTAAAGTCGCATTTTTCAGGAACATAACAACAAAGTTAAGCAAGGAGTTACTGTATCACCAGAAATTGTTAAAATGAGCAACCTGCATTTGCTTTTTTTTACTTGGGGGAGCAAAAGCAAATGGAAACAACTCAGTGACATAAGTTAAAATTGACCCTGGGAATCTTTAACTTTCAAGATTCTTATTTTGGCTGCACACTGATAAAGCAATGTCTAAATCTGCCTTCATTACTAATATTCAGCATACAGCATTTATTAATTAATATTTCAATTCACCAAAGGAAAAATATATAATACCATACAGTGAGAAACACCGCATATTTTCTCATAATTTTACATTTATCTCCAAATACTTAATCAGAGTATCAGAGGGATAGCCGTGTTAGTCTGGATCTGTAAAAAGCGACAAAGAGTCCTGTGGCACCTTATAGACTAACAGATGTATTGGAGCATAAGCTTTCGTGGGTGAATACCCACTTCGTCAGATGAATGTGACCCCACAATCGGTAAATTATTTACTACTTCATATAACACAAGAACCAGGGGTCACCCAATGAAATTAATAAGCAGCAGGTTTAAAACAATCAAAAGGAAGTACTTCTACACATAATGCACAGTTAATCTGTGGAACTCATTGCCAGGGGATGTTGTCAAGGCCAAAATTATAATGGATGCTGTCAAGGCTGGATCCCCACTTTGAACTTTAGGGTACAAATGTAGGGGCCTGCATGAAAACTTCTAAGCTTAACTACCAGCTTAGCTCTGGTTCGGCTGCCACCATTTCCATGGATTCCATTCCTGGGAAACCTTGAAAAAACCTTCACCAAATCCCTGGTGAAAACAAATCCAAACCCCTTGGATCTTAAAACAAGGAGAAATTAACCATTCCCCTCCTTCCTCCCACCAACTCCTGGTGAATCAAGATCCAAACCCCTTGGATCTTGAACAAGGAAAAATCAATCAGGTTCTTAAAAAGAAGGTTTTTAATTAAAGAAAAAGGTAAAAATCATCTCTGTAAAATCAGTATGGAAATTAACCGTACAGGGTAATCAAACTTAAAGAGCTCAGAGGACTCCCCTCTAGTCTCAGGTTCAAAGTACAGCAAACAAAGATAAACACTCTAGTAAAAGGTACATTTACAAGTTGAGAAAAACAAAGGAAAACTAACACGCCTTGCCTGGCTATTTACTTACAAGTTTGAAATAGGAGAGACTTGTTTAGAAAGATGTGGAGAACCTGGATTGATGTCTGGTCCCTCTCAGTCCCAAGAACGAACACCCTCCCAAACAAAGAACACAAACAACAGCCTTCCCCCCCCCAAGATTTGAAAGTATCTTGTCCCCTTATTGGTCCTTTAGGTCAGATGCCAGCCAGGTTACCTGAGCTTCTTAACCCTTTACAGGGAAAGGATTTTGGAGTCTCTGGCCAGGAGGGATTTATAGTACTGTACACAGGACAGGTATTACCCTTCCCTTTATAGTTATGACAGATGCAAAGAAGACCTAGATAAGTTCATGGAGGATAAGTCCATCAATGGCTATTGACCAAAATGGTGAGGGATGCAACCCCATGGTCTGGGAGTCTCTAGCCTCTGATTGCCAGAAGCTGGGATTGGACCACATGGGATGGATCACTCGATGATTGCCTATTCAGTTCATTCCTTCTGAAGCAGCTGACATTGGCCACTGTCAGAAGACAGGATACTGGTCTAGATGGACCATTGATCTGACCCAGTATGGCCATTCTTATGTTCTTATCCACTGGTAACCAGTGGATTCCAAAGAGTGATGTGCAAGAGAATTGCAGGAAGACCATCTACAACTGGCCTCCAACACTGGAAACAATTAAGAGTGAAAACCAACCCAGCAATCATTAAACACTAGCATGAAATCCTGGTTTCATATAAGGCAGTAGCAAAATTTACACTTGCTTCAATGGACACAGTATTTCACCTCCATACTTCAATTTATTAAACCAGGCTTGCTACTCATGGTACTTGTAATGTGTAATTAATAGCAGTAAGCCTTCAAACAACTGCTTTGCATTAGATAGCTTTTCAAAATGAACTGTGTCCACACACGAGAGCTAGCTTGTGCCAATCAGCCTCAGCAAAATTAGAGAACTTATATACATTTCGACAAATGCATCAACCCGTTTCCAAAATGTATTTTTGTAGCTCTCTCTAACTTTGTCCAAAATAGTCTAGAGTGGAGAATATTTAGACAGTGAATGCTGCAAAAGCTTTTTGACGCATTGTTGAGCTGCAAAAAAGAAAACACACCAAATATGCCATCACAGGAGAGGAAGAATGTATGTGCATCCAGTGATGCTGCAAAGAAGTGTGACAGGATTGAAAGCCAGTAGTAGTCAAAAGCTGGCAATGCATGTATGGAAGAGTGAGACGGGGCCCAGGATAGGAACATAGAGTAAAATGTTGTAAGAAATCTCTGTCTCTGAATACAGAATCTCTTTTGGTTGGATTCTACATCTCCTTTTTGGATCCTAAGATTGCCAGATAAAGATAAAGGCAATAAACAAACCAAGTTAATACTAGCCAAAGGGATTAGGGAAAACAAGCATGGATTTAAAAACTTGTCCCATTAATAAATGATGAAAGAGATGTATTCTGTGATGATTTTACTACAGTCGGGATCTCAAATTGCATTGCATTTTTAAATCAGTCCTTAAGAAGAAAAATAAAGGAAAGCAGTTTGGACAATTAGGAAGTAATGAAGAGCTTGTAAAAATAGCTATTGATAAAAAGCAGCTAAGAAGCTGAGAAACAGGAGGGAGTTCAGAGAAGAGCAATGGGAATGATTAAAGGGTTGGAGGGACTTACTTCTGAGAAAAGATTAAAAGAACTAAATGAAGCAATTAGGTTGGGGTGGAGGGGAGGACATAATAACTATCTACAAATATGTGAAGGCTGTAAACACCAAGCAGGAAGAGGAATAATTTAGCCTGGTACAGAAGTATATAATTAGGAGTGAAGGAATTAAAGTTAAGAAAAGGAACATATGGGTTGAATAGCAAAAAAAAACAACAACAACAACAACCTGCCTAAGAGTGAGATGATTAACAATGTAGAATAGTCTCTGAAGAGAAGTGGTGAAAGCCCATATTTAAAGTGGACTGGAAAAAGAACTGGAAAAATACACCGTAAGCATTATAAAATAACTAAGCTTGAGTTTCAGTGGAGTCCACAGAACAAGCCTTCCACCTTGAAAAATTACCCTTTCTTCACAAAAAAATATTGTATCCTCTAAAACCACCAAATATTGGAACATCTGGAAATTTTCCAGTTAAGGAATTCAGTTATTTTCTCCACTGCCAGATACTTCTTCAACATTCCTCATCATCTCACCTAGCTCACATTGCCGGGTTGATGTATAAGGACCACAGGAAGAGTGCCATAGTCTCGGAAAGCCTGTGAGGCCAGCGAAAGCAAGTGTCGCTTCCTTCAGAATTAAGAAATGCAAAGAAGGCATGTGTGATATGGAGGCTATCCCAGGGGGTCTATGGATATGGAGGTAGTGGATCTTGGTGGGGCAATGTAGGGAGGCCTTTATCCAAATGGAAAACTTTAAAAGCTTATGGTTTTATATATAGAAATATCATGCATTTAAATATTTTGGATACAGGACTCTCTCTGCCTTTCCCTGTCCAACTCTATTCTTGTCAATACACCTGCTCTCTCTTCCATATCTCTTCTGCTGCTTCCAAGAACATTTCTCCAGAGGTCTAGCCCATCCCCTGAATTGTCTTCACATGTGCAACACACTTACCTTTCCATTCCTCCCCCTGGATCCTACACACTTCCCAAGATTTTTTTTTCATTTCCTCCTGCTCCTTGTTCTTAATTCCACATTCCCTGCCCCTTACCCCTTCCCCATTCCATGCCCTGCTCTATGCTTTCAGTACCTTATGCTCTCCTCCATGACTTTCATCTCTGCCTCTATTCCATATTTCCCTCTATCCCTCCACTACTACTTCCTGGCACCATGAACTATACTGACTCCTGTACATCCCTCCATTGCCTCCCACTGTGCCTTGCACACACATACACTATATCTGAATTCTCCTATATCTCTCTTGCTTTCTATCCCTGCCTCTATACCTGCCTCCCTATTCAGTGAAAATACTCAGAGTATGTCAGGTCTCAGCAGGAGGGGCAGAATCTGTCCTGCAATGAGCTACATAATGTAAGGAAAATCTTCAAACGGTGAACAACAGGAACATTTTAAACAAAATAATTTTCAAACTCCTTGTCTGATTTTTACCAGGAAAAAAATGTTCCCAGGGATGGGCTGTGGCTTGTGCCACTTCATTTGGATTGAATTATTTTTGGGGAAGTTGGGAGATAGGGCAGAGCTAAAGTCAGGCTTATAATGGGAAGTTAACTTCAACTTTAACTACAGAGCAGCTAGGGCAGCCTTATTGTTAGAGAAGAGCCGTGGATTGGCATGAGGATGAGACCAACTAGATCTATTCATCCTTAACTTCTCTGATTCCAGGACACTTGATATAACAGTTAGGAGAGCCAGATATACGCCTTTTGTGTGGTCTGGTTCACCAATGATCCTTACAACTGTAGTGGTTTTATTATTAACTAATGGACCTTGATATACTAGGTACGCTAAGTGCTGCATTAGGGGGGCTGTGTTGGTGAGTATCTGAGTGTCTGCTGCTGGGACAGTTGGTCAGTTTGACCGTGGGCTTGATTGCTTGTTTGTTTGTTTGAAAAATGTGAATTGGGAGTGCTTTGTTCCAGGTGGGCCTGACTGTTATATAAGGGCAGTCAGCAGCGAACCAACTGAGCGGCGAACAGCAGAGGCTAACAGAGGGAGTTCGCCTGGGGAGAGCTCACTGAGGCTTTCATCTGCAGGTTTCTCTGAGTAGTTTCTGCAACAGTTGAGGAAGATCTTAAGAGGACGGTGATATGGAAAGTGAGCGTTCAGCTGTTGTAACCTACACAGGTTGTGCCATGTTTGTCTTTCTTCCACAGGACAGAAGTGACTTTGTCTGTACAAAGTGCAAGTTGGTCTCCATATTGGAAGAGAAGGTTTGAGGGCTGGAGAAACGAGTATCGACTCTGCGTTGCATAAGGGTAAATGAAGATTTCCTGGACAGACGTCAGGAGATGCTTCTACGGCCACAATGTTCTGAAGATTCAGAGCAGGCGCAGCAGGGACAGAAGGATTGTGAAGAGGTTTGGCAGCATGTGACCTCCAGAAGGAGAAAGAGGAGCGTCCATGCACCAGCAATGGAGATACAGGTGAGCAATCGTTTCCATGTTCTCTCTACAGGTACTAATGCGGAGAGTGGACTAGATGACCCATCTGAGAGAAGGGAGCAGAAGGAGACTCCACCGATTGGAAGGCAAAAGATGCACTGTCCTAGGGATGGGGGTTCCACGACCACCACTCCCAAGAGGAGGAGGAGGGTGGTGGTGGTCGGGGACTCCCTCCTCAGGGGGACTGAGTCATCTATCTGCTGCCCCGACTGGGAAAACCGAGAGGTCTGCCGCTTGCCAGGAGCTAGGATACACGATGTGACGGAGAGACTGCCGAGACTCATCAAGCCCTCGGATCGCTACCCCTTCCTGCTTCGCCATGTAGGCACCAATGATACTGCCAAGAATGACCTTGAGCAGATCACTGCAGACTACGTGGCTCTGGGAAGAAGGATAAAGGAGTTTGAGGTGCAAGTGGTGTTCTCGTCCATCCTCCCTGTGCAAGGAAAAGGCCTGGGTAGAGACCATCGAATTGAGGAAGTCAACAGATGGCTACGCAGGTGGTGTCGGAGAGAAGGCTTTGGATTCTTCGACCATGGGATGGTGTTCCAAGAAGGAGGAGTGCTAGGCAGAGATGGGCTCCACCTAACGAAGAGAAGGAACAGCATCTTCGCCAGCAGGCTGGCTAACCTAGTGAGGAGGGCTTTAAACTAGGTTCACCGGGGGAAGGAGACCAAAGCCCTGAGGTAAGTGGGGAAATGGGATCCTGGGAGGAAGCACAAGCAGGAGAGCGCAAGAGGGGAGGACTCCTGTCTCATGCTGAGAAAGAGGGACGATTGATCAGTTATCTTAAGTGCCTATACACAAATGCAAGAAGCCTGGGAAACAAGCAGGGAGAACTGGAAGTCCTGGCACAGTCAGGGAACTATGATGCGATTGGAATAACAGAGACTTGGTGGGATAACTCACATGACTGGAGTACTGTCATGGATGGATATAAACTGTTCAGGAAGCACAGGCAGGGCAGAAAAAGTCGGGGAGTTGTGTTGTATGTAAGAGAGGAGTATGACAGCTCAAAGCTCCAGTATGAAACTGTAGAAAAACCTGAGAGTTTCTGGATAAAGTTGAGAAGTGTGAGCAACAAGGGTGATGTCGTGGTTGGAGTCTGCTATAGACCACCAGACCAGGGGGATGAGGTGGACGAGGCTTTCTTCTGGCAACTAGCAGAAGTTGCTAGATCGCAGGCCCTGGATCTCATGGGAGACTTTAATCACCCTGATATCTGCTGGGAGAGCAATACAGCGGTGCACAGACAATCCAGGAAGTTTTTGTAAAGTGTAGGGGACAATTTCCTGCTGCAAGTGCTGGAGGAACCAACTAGGGGCAGAGCTTTTCTTGACCTGCTGCTCACAAACAGGGAAGAATTAGTAGGGGAAGCAAAAATGGATGGGAAACTGGGAGGCAGTGACCATGAGATGGTCGAGTTCAGGATCCTGACACAAGGAAGAAAGGAGAGCAGCAGAATGCGGACCCTGGACTTCAGAAAAGCAGACTTTGACTCCCTCAGGGAACAGATGGGCAGGATCCCCTGGGAGAATAACATGAAGGGCAAAGGGGTCCAGGAGAGCTGGCTGTATTTTAAAGAATCCTTATTGAGGTTGCAGGAACAAGCCATCCCGATGTGTAGAAAGAATAGTAAATATGGCAGGCGACCAGCTTGGCTAAACAGTGAAATCCTTGCTGATTTTAAATGCAAAAAAGAAGCTTACAAGAAGTGGAAGATTGGACAAATGACCAGGGAGGAGTATAAAAATATTGCTCAGGCATGCAGGAGTGAAATCAGGAAGGCCAAATCACACTTTGAGTTGCAGCTAGCAAGAGATGTTAAGAGTAACAAGAAGGGTTTCTTCAGGTATGTTAGCAACAAGAAGAAAGTCAAGGAAAGTGTGGGCCCCTTACTGAATGAGGGAGGCAACCTAGTAACAGAGGATGTGGAAAAAGCTAATGTACTCAATGCTTTTTTTTGCCTCTGTCTTCACGAACAAGGTCAGCTCCCAGACTGCTGCACTGGGCAGCACAATATGGGGAGAAGGTGACCAGCCCTCTGTGGAGAAAAAAGTGGTTCGGGACTATTTAGAAAAACTGGACGTGCACAAGTCCATGGGGCCGGATGCGCTGCATCCAAGGGTGCTAAAGGAGTTGGCAGATGAGATTGCAGAGCCATTAGCCATTATTTTTGAAAACTCATGGCGATCGGGGGAGATCCCAGATTACTGGAAAAAGGCTAATGAAGTACCCATCTTTAAAAAAGGGAAGAAGGAGGATCCGGGGAACTACAGGCCAGTCAGCCTCACCTCAGTCCCTGGAAAAATCATGGAGCAGGTCCTCAAGGAATCAATTATGAAACACTTAGAGGAGAGGAAAATGATCAGGAACAGTCAGCATGGATTCACCAAGGGGAAGTCGTGCCTGACTAACCTAATTGCCTTCTATGATGAGATAACTGGCTCTGTGGATGAGGGAAAAGCAGTGGATGTGTTATTCCTTGACTTTAGCAAAGCTTTTGATACGGTCTCCCACAGTATTCTTGCCGCCAAGTTAAAGAAGTATGGGCTGGATGAATGGACTGTAAGGTGGATAGAAAGCTGGCTAGATCGTCGGGCTCAACGGGTAGTGATCAATGGCTCCATGTCTAGTTGGCAGCCAGTTTCAAGCGGAGTGCCCCAAGGGTCGGTCCTGGGGCCGGTTTTGTTTAATATCTTTATTAATGATCTGGAGGATGGTGTGGACTGCACTCTCAGCAAGCTTGCAGATGACACTAAACTAGGAGGCATGGTAGATACACTAGAGGGTAGGGATCGGATACAGAGGGACCTAGACAAATTAGAGGATTGGGCCAAAAAAAACCTGATGAGGTTCAACAAGGACAAAACAGAGTCCTGCACTTAGGACGGAAGAATCCCATGCACTGCTACAGACTAGGGACTGAATGGCTAGGTAGCAGTTCTGCAGAAAAGGACCTAGGGGTCACAGTGGATGAGAAACTGGATATGAGTTAACAGTGTGCTCTTGTTGCCAAGAAGGCTAACTGCATTTTGGGCTGTATAAGTAGGGGCATTGCCAGCAGATCGAGGAATGTGATCGTTCCCCTTTATTCGACATTGGTGAGGCCTCATCTGGAGTACTGTGTCCAGTTTTGGGCCCCACACTACAAGAAGGATGTGGAAAAATTGGAAAGAGTCCAGCGGAGGACAACAAAAATGATTAGGGGGCTGGAGCACATGACTTATGAGGAGAGGCTGAGGTTGTTTAGTCTCCAGAAGAGAAGAATGAGGGGGGATTTGATAGCAGCCTTCAACTACCTGAAGGGGTGTTCCAAAGAGGATGGAGCTCAGCTGTTCTCAGTGGTGGCAGATGACAGAACAAGGAGCAATGGTCTCAAGTTGCAGTGGGTGAGGTCCAGGTTGGATATTAGGAAAAACTATTTCACTAGGAGGGTGGTGAAGCACTGGAATGCATTACCTAGGGAGGTGGTGGAGTCTCCTTCCTTGGAGGTTTTTAAGGCCCAGCTTGACAAAGCCCTGGCTGGGATGATTTAGTTGGGAATTGGTCCTGCTTTGAGCAGGGGGTTGGACTTAGATGACCTCTTGAGGTCCCTTCCAACCCTGATATTCTATGATTTTATACTGAGCAGAGTTGCATTTATATTTTAAAAGTATACTGGGCTGTAGTGCTTTTAAAATTTGAATGCACACACAAAATGTTTACTGCTTACTTTCGTACAGAGAGGTCTGAGATATAAAACAAAGACAAATTCCCCAAAAGAAAATTAAGCACCATAATAAACATGCTATTTTATTAATGTTTAGGTTCAGAAAGGTCTTTCTTTTTCTTTGCTTCAGGTTTGTGGTAGTAATCAACTCCTAACGATAGATTTCCAATTTATGTTTGATATCCAGTTAGCAGAATGTGTGCTCTATTTATCACCAGAGTACCCGAGCACTTCACAATCCTTTAATGCAGTGGCCAGCACCTCCCTCGGCCTGCGCCGCTTCAACAGCTCCCATTGGCCTGGAGCAGCGAACTGCGGCCAGTGGGAGCCCCAATCGGCCAAACCTGCGGACAGGGCAGGTAAACAAACCGGCCCGGCCCGCCAGAGGCTTTCCCTACACAAGCGGCATCCCAAGTTTGGCAAACACTACTTTAATGTATTTAACCTCACAATGCCCCTGAGGTAGGGAAGTTCTGTTATTCCCACTTTGCAGATGGGGAACTAAGGCACAGCAAAAGTAAGGTATTTAACCGGGGTCTCAGAGGAATTTCATGGCAGAGCATGGAATTGAACCCAAGTCTCTGGTCAGTCCCTCAACCATTAGAGAGCATCCTTCCTCTCATTAAGATCTTGTATAGTGTTCTAAAGACTATTTAAAATAAAGTGCAGCATTTTCAACAGTGCCCAAGTGACTTAGACACTTAGAAGCCTAAGACTGATATCCTCCACACTGCTCAGTCCCCATTACACTACATAAAAGGGCCCCAAAAGTCCTGATTTTGCTGAGGAAGGATTCTCTTGATGTGGGCACTCTGGAAAAATTTGTTCAGCAGAGTGATGTAAGCTTCGTTATGATTGCATCATCCGTGACTTCTAGGAATAACATGATGCAATTCATATCATGTATGATGCAATACTAGCTTCAGATTGCATCATTCATTGTTTTGCCTAAAAAGCAAGTACTGTCCAAACCCAGTCATAGATTTATTCATAGATCCAGTCAAAGATGTATTTTAGTCATTTCTGGTTTAATTTGAGATCCCTTCCCTTTATAACTCACTTATCCTCCGCCATTCCCAAGTCAAGGGTCGTATATACTGACCCAATAGCATATCTTGAAAACTAGAGCCAATCAACAATTTTAAGCATCATTTTTGTTCTCAGTGACCCAGAATTAGTAAAGTTTGACTACATTTATTTCAGAAGCATTTTGGCTGTACAGCAGTGTAATATCTCCAAAATGGCTTGGTCTACAAACTCCAAAATGTGTGTGTTCTGTTTTGAGTTGAAGTGCCCATTTTGTGGTGGAGGAAGCTTAGAGGGGAAATCACAACAATATGTAAGAACATTTTAAAAATTATTGTGATTGCCAACAATATAGAAGACAGGGAAGGGATTATTAAAATACTTGTTAAGGGCCTGATCTAGAGGTCATTGAAGTCAATGGAAGGACTTAATTTCAATTAACATTAGGGCCTGAGCCAAAGCAAGTCTATAAAAAGGAGCCAGTGAAATGCAGAAGGGGGAAATCTGAGAAGAAATGAAGAGGAAGTGTTTTTTCATCCTGTGACAGCGTCAGGAAACAGAGAAGAACTGGAATCTGAAGTCTATTAACTGCTTAAAGAGACTATAAGTAAAATACTATTAGGTTGGTTTTCTGCAACTGAAGCAAGCTAAAGCTCTACACAGAAATACGTCTGCCTTAAAGCATTAGAATGCAATACACTGTTTCATTTTTTCCTTGATTTATCCCCTTTTCTATTACCTGTGGCAACAGCCATGATCATGCATATACAGAAAAAAATTCCCATATATACTAGAGCTGGTCTGGAACTTTCCATCAAAATATTTTTGTTTGCTTTATGATGAACAATGCAGTCTCTTCAACACTGAAATTGTCTGCAGGAATGGTTTCACAGGCAACTTTAGTTTGGGCATCTCCTATTTTTTGAGTGCTTCACTTTTCAGCCTTAATATTCTGTTAATGTAGGTTTTGTGTGTCATAAATGTTTACAGTTATATAAATGGGGAATAATGCCACTGAAGAGTAAATCAGGCATAAGGGAAAGGCTAATTGGGCCAGTTTAGTGTGAGGTGGGAATAATGACAATGCAAGTACATTGATGAGGCAATTATTATTTTTGGAGGCTCCAAAAGGAAATTTAATTACACTTAACAGGACAAAGGCCCACTAGTAATTACACTGAAACACTAGAAACATAAGATTTCTCATAGCTGATCAGACAAATAACAAAGTATATTCTGTTGTGAAATGTAATTGTTTTGACTTTAAGTTTTATCAGAAAACTCCTGAAAATTGTTTGCAAAATTCTCTCAATAATATACAACACTGTGAATCACCAATAATCTCTTCGACTATATGGTGTCAAGTATCAGAGAGGTAGCCGTGTTAGTCTGGATCTGACATGCGTCTGATGAAGTGGGTATTCACCCACGAAAGCTTATGCTCCAATACGTCTGTTAGTCTATAAGGTGCCACAGGACTCTTTGTCGCTTATGACTACATGATAAAGGCCAGATCATCCCATATGAACAAAACGCTTTTCTTGGAGAATACCTCTGCTATCTCCTAAAACTGCTGATACTCTGAAGTGTACTGACACCAGAGGGTTAATGCTATTGAAAAACATATTTATTCTGACTTTCCACTGCTGTGTTAGTATTCCCTGTTGAAAAGATGCCAAGGGCAGAAACTCAGCAATTCTTCAATTTTTTAAAAATGCAATAGACTCCATACATTTCTTTATGGCTCTTAGCAACTTAATTGTTTTCCCCATTTTGATGATATTTTTTGATGGCTTAAGTAACCGGCTACTTCAACTTGTTCTTGGTTAGACAACTTATGGGTGAATCACGATATATGGGTGACTGGCAGCGATTTTGCCAGCTGTGGGCTTAGGAGTGGCTTTTCGGTTGCTCAATGCAGGTCCATTTGGGCATGTTATGTTGTCTTTAGTGGTAGTTTAACAATCAAAATGTAAGTCATGATGACAGTATCAAATGTATTAAAATTCTGTTTATTCACTAAAAGGCTCCCTTACACGCTCTTCTGAGCAGACATACAAGAGGAGTCTGAATATATGTCCCATGCTGAAGGACATATATTTTGAAGTGTTGGGCACCTGCTTGCTTTTATTTGACACTTTAAGCTTAGTGATCTGTTAACAGAGATACTAAAATTCAACAAAACCAACTGAGTTTTAGTAACACTTCTATTTATCTTTCAGGAATAAAATGAATGTAATGTTATAAGGAAACATGATGAATCTGCAAACCTAACTAGTAGAAATTTCTAGTATGAAATAAGTACAGAATTTATTTATTTATTTATGACTATCTAGAGCAGGTGCACTTGAAAAATGTTCATTTTCTGCATCTATTTCCCGCCATTAATGATGCAGTTATGTGTTTCTTGTATCATCAGTAATATAATCTAAACCCATGGAAGAAATGATCCTCACTCTCAGTTGATCCCCTGCTATTCCACTGATCTGAGCGAGGTCACAGCATTAGTGCCAATACATGCACTTTCTCCAATGAACCACAGAGTCACCTCTAGATTAGCGCATCCCAGACACTTACATTTACCCAACAGTATGGCTTAGATTTGGTCAGACACACACTTCCTTCCATCACAGTTATCAAAGCGCCACTCTGGAGGCACAAATTAGGCCCTCAACACCTCTTAAGAGTCTTGAAGATTCTTCCTGTGTGGGAGTCTCCTATCATTCCCCTGTAGTGACATGTTTGGGGAGAAATGGGATATCCCTATGCCCTTGCAGCCCTCAGATGCCATGGTGGCCCTTTGAGGGCTGTGGGCAGCCCACATAAATTAGGTCTGCTCTGACTTGTTCTGGGTGTTCATGATCCAGAAGCCACAGAGATAGCTTAAAGATCTTTTTTTGCCCTACTTCACCCTACCTCCTCTTGTGTCAAGCACAGTTGTGTTGGAGCAGCAAATCTGGTCCACTATGTATTTTTCAAGTTTAGTATTTTCCAGCTAACAGCATGAAGGCAAGAGCATATCAGAATTGGCACTAAGTGACCTTTTTAACTAGAATGTTTTCTGTAAATTAGTAAAGAATTAGTATCTAATGACTAGTGGTTTGTAATTTCCTGTTTTGACTGTGACTTTGTAAACTCTGTCATTAACCTTCTACTCCTGTGAAGATGGAATATAAAATTAAAATTTGAAATACAATCACTGAGAATATAGTTTTCTGCTTAAAAGCAGTACAGAGGAGGAAAAACAGTCTTGAGAAAGCCTTACACTGTTAGGCTGAGAGTTTCAAAACAACACAGCACTGGCCAAACGCTGCTCCCACTGAAGTCAGTGTTTTATGTATTTGAAGTCAATGGGTACAACATTAGGCTAATGATGTGCTCTTTTGAAAATCTCACTTTTTAATTTTGGTGAAAACTTGGCATATCCTTACAACATTACTTTGGCTGACATAATGGAAAAATAGACTTGGCTCTAGTTTTACATTTAAAAAAAATAATAATTATTTTTATATGGAGCAGGACCCATTCCAGCATTAGTATGGTGATGATTTACAAAAAAAATATCATGAACATACATGATTTTTCCACACAAATATTAGCATTCATAACCTGTATTTGTTCCTTTAAAAGACCCACTGTGTTTGGTCAACCTCTTCTCTGTGTATATTTATTTTGTTCAAATTCTAAAATGGTAACCATACATTAGAAAATCTACTTGTTCCTGATAGAAGGCTGTCTGTCATTTTTTTCTGTTGAAAGTATTTCCCATGTTTCTTTTCTCCACGCCACTAATATTGGGGGATCTCTCCTTTTCCAAAAACAAGCTGTCATAACATGTGGCTGCTAGTAGTAATTGTGTTATCAGTGGCCCTTCCCCAAGTCACTAACTTCCTTTGGACTGTAACTTCATAGAATCATTATAGGTTCCATGGGAACTCTAACATTAGTTATTCTGAAAATTCAGTTAGCTCAGGACATTCCCACGATACATGGAGAATAATTCCTCTTCTTCTACACCATCTCCAGAATTTATGATTACCTTGTTATATAGTCCCCTTAGCTAAATTGAGTGAGGTACCATTGATAAAGTATTTTGTAATAATTTTCTTTAAAGGTTACAGATAGATGAGATTTTTACATGCATCATCCACATGTGATATGTATAACAAAAAATAAGCAAAAGACTGAATGAACCCCCTTCCCCCAAAAAACAAACCCAACTGTAGCCTTTATTTAAATTGAATTGATATAGTAATCAATAGTTCTGTGTAAAACCACAGTGCCCCAGTGAGTGAATGTGTCTCCTATATTCTTACAGTTTTAAGATAAGCAGGGTGAGAGTCACCTGTGGGATTTTTTTAGGTCGGAAGATTCTAGGAGCACACAAAGAACAAATACAGTGACAATAAACACAGTTACAAACAAGGAATTTTGTCTATAAGTTTCACTAAGCAGATAATCAATGTTACAATCACAAACCAAACACATATACAAACCTGAGAGAACCCATGCAATAGCCAGCACTGTATTCATACTCAGATCCCCAAAGATTTCATAGAGTCAGGTGGATCTCTCAACAGGTTGTCGGCAGTGGAATGGTGGGGGTCTTCTGAGGTGATCTTCTCTCCCTATGTACCAGGGATTCCTTTTAATCCTGTGTTATGACCATGCCTACTACCTTATGCATATGCACGAGGGTTCCAAGCCCTTTTTCCTTATCTGCACTTCCACACCTCAAATACTTGAGGGTGCCCCACTTTTCATAGGTTATCCTCTTAATCTCCCGTATTCTATTAGCATCCCAATAGCATCTAGGTACACATGTCCTTATGGTAACCTGCAGTTACCATAATGTTACAATTGGGTGTCCAGTGGTCTAGATGGGTTCATTACCCATTGGAACATTCTTTACAGTAATCTTGTAACTTTACTGGCACAGAGTTATTCCGGCGTTATCTACTTAGGTCAACTCTCCTAGGCCTAAGGCCTAATACAGCAAGCTTGAAATCTTACAGGCCTCAGCCTGTAGGCCTTGCATTACAACCTTACTTTATTTTAGGGTTACCATACGTCCTCTTTTTCCCGGACATGTCCGGCTTTTCAGCAATCAAACCCCCGTCCGGGGGGAATTGCTGAAAAGCCACACATGTCCGGGAAAATGGCCGGCACTTCCTCTCCCCCTGTGGCTCTGCTCCACTCCTCCTCTCTCAGATTTACAGAGCCAAGCTGCCCGAGCAAGCGCTACTGGCTTCAGGCAGCCTCCGGACCCCGAGCCCCCAGCCAGGCACTTCTCCTACCCGGCTCCAGCTGAGCTGCTCCCACGGTGCAAGGTCCCGAGGCAGGGGGGGTGCTGCCTGAAGCCGGTAACGCTGGCTCCTGCAGCTCTGCTCTGTAAGTCTGAGGGGGCGGAGCCGAGCTCGGCTGGAGCTGGGGAAGGGACGTGTCCAGCCAGCTCTGGGTCCTGAGGTAGGGGAGGGCTGCCCGAAGCCAGCAGCTCGGCTCTTACAGTCTGAGCTGGGAGGAGCAGCTCAGCTGGAGCCCAGGTAGGAGAAGTGCCTGAAGCCGGTAGCACTAGGGCAGCTCGGCTCTTAAACAGAGCCGAAGAGTCAGGGAGCAGCAGCAGTCGCCAGAGCCTGCTCTAAGGTAAGCCAGGGATGCCAGCAAAGCTGGGAGTACCATGCGCCGCTGATTGCACAGGTGGGGGGCAGCGCTGGGGGAGCTGCTCCGGGGAGTCGCCAAAAAGCACTGACTGGTGGGGGAGGAAGGGAGGGCAGTGTGAAAAAGGCAGGAGTGTGCAGAGGGATCAGAGCTCTGGCTGCGATGGGCATCGGGCTGCCTTGCCTGCAAGTGGATCAGAGCTCCTGGGGCTGGGGTGTGCTGTATGGCACTCAGCTCCCCATTTGTGATGAGACACAGCAGTGTGGTGGATCACTGCGAATTGATGAAGAGTGTGACAAATTCTGTGCTGAAGTGAATAATATGTACAGCAGATGCTTAGAATATTTGGAGATGTGGCTTAGACCCCTTGAAGACTTCTCTTGTTACAGGTGGATTACCCTGAGTGAGACACCGAATTGGAGTGATGTGGAACCTTGTATCAAGTACCTGACCGATAAGGGGATGCAAATTGATGACGTGAAGTGTTTTGATCAGTTCAGCAACCTGAAGAAGTTTACAGAAAGTTGCAACAGTGATGAAGAGTTCAGTAATTTGCTAGCACACCAGAAGTGGACCAAATATTTTGAGAAATCCAAAAACATTGAGTGTCATTCAGAACTGTTAAAGATTGCACAGTTTTTCTTTGCTATTCCTTCTCACAATGCAAATGTAGAGCGAATTTTTTCACTGATGCAAAGCCAGTGGACAAAGGAAAGGACCAACTTGAATGTTGAGTTGTTGAAAGGAATTCTACTTGTACAGTACAACTTCAGACAAACTTCTTGTAAAGACTTTCATGCCTTCTTAAAGAGCAATCAACCACTGCTGAGAAAAATGCGATCTGCAGAGAAGTATGCGTGGGCACATGAGGAGAAAGAAAACTGAAGAACTGGTGAAAGGAAAGGACTCACTACATATAAAGAATTACGTTTTAGAATTAAAGAATTAAATAGCTCAAAATGTCCGGGATTTTACCCGGCAGGGAGGAGAACTGGGTGCTCCAAGGCATCTGGGGAGCTGGGAAACAGAACAGTGTGAGCTGCGTGTCCTGACCGCTCCCAAAAACGGAGCGCTGGGGCAGATCCTCCACTGAGCAGCTTCATTAAAGTCATGGGAGTCTATACTAGTGGAGTGCCTGACTTTAGAATTGGTGCAGTTGTTTCGTGTGGCTGGGAGGGAGGAGGGGGAATGTGGGGTGCTCAGGGGAAGGGGCGGAGACTTTGGGGAAGGGGTTGGAATGGGGGCAGGGAAGGGGCGGAGTTGAGCGGGGCCAGGGGCGGGGAAAGGGGTGGGGCGGGGGAGGGGAAGGGGCGGAGTTGGGGCGGGGCCGGGGCCCCGTGGAGTGTCCTCTTTTTTCAATGTTCAAATATGGTAACCCTACTTTATTTATCATACGCACTCATCACTCATAAATACTTGTTGACCTTATACTCCTATAATTCTATCTACCTAAACCTATTCATCACATATTAATTGATTATACTTAACCACAATAATAAATTCTCTATTAAGTGATTAAATGAAATAATTGGCTACATCAACATGTTATACTTTTCTTGTTATTAATTTTTCACAGATGTTTTATAGCTTTAAAATGCACACTGCACAGATTCACAAAGAGATTGATTACAAAGGGTTTTTGTCTTTATAGACAAATCCAGTACAAACTGCAGCAAAACAGTCTGATTGTTTTAAACAGTCAAGTACAATGGATACTATTTTATATCTATTGAATATCAGTGTAACAAGGAATCTGGACAAGAAAGGCAGGAGATGGGAGTAAGAGACGGTAAAGAAGGAAATAAATAGGTAAACCTCTTCCATTTTGTCCACTTTCATCCAAAATTCTCATTTTAGTAAACATTTAAATTTGCAGTGTTTTGATAAAGTAACTAGCAAACAAACACTGGGGTCCAGGTTCTGGTCCCCACTCCAGCCCCTATATACTGCTCTGGAAGATACAGAGCCCAGTAACAGGCCACAGTAGCTCCAGGGAGACTTGTTGTTATGTCATCCTCTGTTAGGGTTGCCAACTTTCTAGTTGCACAAAACTGAACACCCTAGCCCTGCCCCTACCCAAGGCCCCATCCCCCACTCACTACATTCCCGCTTCCTCGGTGGCTCACGCTCCCCCACCCTCACTCACTTTCACTGGGCTGGGGCAGGGGGTTGGTGTGTGGGAGGGGTGAGGGCTCTAACTAGGGGTGTGGGCTCTGGGGTAGGGCCATAAATGAGGGGCTCAGGATGCGGAATGGGGGCTCCGGGCTGGGGCAGGGAGTAGGGGTGTGGTAGGTGGTGACGGCTCTGAGGTAGGGCTGGGGATGAGGGGTTTGGGATGCAGGAGCGGGCTCCAGGCTGGGTCCGAGGGATTTGGAGTGTGGGAGCAGGCTGCGGGATGAGGCAAGGGGTTGGGATGCAGGAGGGGGTGAGGGCTCTGGGGTGGGGCCAGGGATGAGGGGTTCAGGGGGGTGAGGGCTCTGGCCTGGAGGTGCAAGCTCTGGGCTGGCATCAGGGATGAGGGGTTTGGGGTGGAGGAGGGTGCTCTGAGTTTGTGGGGGGACTCACGGCTGGGGCAGGGGCTTGGGGTTGGGGCATGGGCTTACCTTGGGCGGCTCCTGGTCAGCAGCGCAGTGGGGGGGCTAAGGCAGACTGCCCACCTGTCCTGGCACCAGTGTTGTACACACCGCAGAAGCAGCCAGCAGGTCTGGGCCCTAGACAGGGGGGTCAGGTGGCTCCACACGCTGCTCTCACCTGAAGGCACTGCCCCACCCCTCCCACCCCACTCCCATTGGCCAGTGCTCGGGGAGAGGGTAGCGCATGGAGCCCCTGCTGGCTGCTTCCGGGGCACAGCACAGTGCCAGATGGGAAAGGTAGGGACTAGCCTGCCTTACACCCGCAGCACTGCCGATTGGACTTTCAACAGCCCAGTCGAGGGTGCTGACCGGAGCCGCCAGGGTCCCTTTTTGACCGGGTGTTCTGGTCGAAAACCACCTGTGCAGTGCCTCCCAGACGCAGCAAAGAATCTAGTTCCATAGGTGTGTGACATTATTTGATTTATCAGAGTAATGCTGCAGTTTTTGTATGCAACTGCAGATTTTCAGGCCCATTATACCCACTCCTAAATGGAAGGAGTCTCAGGGTTTTTCTATCTCCTATGAAGAAATGGCTGAACAGCCAAAAGCAAAACTTGTAGCCAGCATTGCAAGGTATTTACATGCCAGATATGCTAAACATTCATATGCCCCTTCATGATTCAGCTGCCATTCCAAAGGACATGCTTCCATGCTGATGACACTCATTAAAAAAATAATGCCTTAATTAAATTTTGACTGAATTCCCAGGGGGAGAATAATATGTCTACTGCTCTGTTTTACCTGCATTCTTCTATGTATTTTATATTATAGCAGTCTCGGATGATGACCTAGCACATGTTCATTTTAAGGATATTTTCACTGCAGATTTGACAAAATGCAAAGGTACCAATGTGAGATTTCTAAAGATAGCTACTGCACTCAACCCAAGGTTTAAGAATCTGAAGTGCTTTCCAAAATCTGAGAGAGCCGAGGTGTGGAGCATACTTTCAGAAGTCTGAAAAAAGCAACACTCCGATGTGAAAACTACAGAACCTGAACCATCAAAAAAGAAAATCAACCTTCTGCTGGTGGCATCTGACTCTGATGATGAAAGTGAACATGTGTCAGTCTGCACTGCTTTGAATCGTTATCGAGCAGAACCCGGCATCAGCATGGACACACATCCTCTAGAATGGCGGTTGAAGATGAAGCAACATATGATTCTTTAGTACATTTGGCACGTAAATATCTTGCAACACCGGCTACAACAGTGCCATAGGAATGCCTGTTCTCACTTTCAGGTGACACTGTAAACAAGAAGCGTCAGCATTATGTCCTGCAAATGTAAACAAACTTGTTTGTCTGAGTGACTGCCTGAACAAGAAGTAGGACTGAGTGGACCTGTGGGCTCTAAAGTTTTACAATGTTTTATTTTTGAATGCACTTATTTTTTGTACATAATTCTACATTTGTAAGTTCAACTTTCATGATAAAGAGATTGCATTACAATACTTGTATGAGGTGAATTGAAAAATACTTTTTGTTTTGTTTTTTACAGCACAAATATTTTAACCAAAAAGAAATATAAAGTGAGCACTGTACACTTTGTATTGTGTGTTGTAATTGAAATCAATATATTTGAAAATGTAGAAACCATCTGAAAATATTTAAATAAATGGTATTCTATTATTGTTTACCAGTGTGATTAATCATGCGATTAATCATGATTATTTTTTTTAATCGCTTGACAGCCCTACTCTACCTCTACTAATGAGTCAAATAGTTATTTAGATATATATTTACATACATCCAAATACCTATTTGACTCATAAAATTCCTCCTAATTTTTTATTAATGGCAATATAGAATATTATTTTGCCTTCTCTCCTTCTGAATCAGGGATCGGCAACCTTTGGCATGCATCTCGCCAGGGTAAGCACCCAGGCAGGCCGGGCCAGTTTGTTTACCGGCCACGTCCGCAGGTTCGGCCAATCGCGGTTCCCACTGACCGCGGTTCACTATCCCAGGCCAATGGGAGTGGTGGGAAGTGGTGCGGGCTGAGGGATGTGCTGGCCGCTGCTTCCCACCGCCCCCATTGGCCTAGAACAGTGAACCACGGTCAGTGGGAGCCGTGATAGGCCAAACCTGCGGACGCGGCAGGTAAACAAACCGGCCCGGCCCGCCAGGGTAAGCACCCTGGCGAGCCACATGCCAAAGGTTGCCAATCCCTGTTCGGAATGAATGTACCCCATTTACATGCTCCTAGATTTTTCTTTGATTCATGAGGCCATTTATGCAACTCCCAATTACACAAATAGTACTGTGTCACATGGGAAATCCCACTGGTGGTTGAGGGCACTCAGAACCCCTCATGTGGTGCCCAGCAACTTGCAGAGTTCAGCCCTTGGTGATTGTAACAGGTATTCTCCCACTAGTTTAAGATTAGTTTTCTCTCTTCTGACCTATGACATTTATTCCTCCTCTGAGTCATTTAGTATATTAATTGAAGTAGTGTTAAAATCTGTTTGATATAATTCTGTGTCGGGCATATTGCACACTGTCACAGTTCACAGGGACTATCGTTTCTTTAGTGTCATTCTGGGATTTTAGTTTTGCCATAGATAGGCTGGGTTTTTTTCCATTGCAGATTTATTAAGTAATGAAATAGTCTCAGGGGATATTTATTAGAATTGTTCATGATAAGTAATTAAACTTCAGGGCAGAAATAATTTTAATTACATTTACCCTACCCCACAGGTGAGTGTATTCCCATCTCTGGAGGTCTTCTCTGATGTTTTGTATAACATCTCTTCAATTATCTTTAGCCATGTTCTCCAATCCTTTGTTAAGCTTTACTCCTAGAAAGAGTTTCAATTTTAAACAGTGCCCCTGTTAGATTTGATTGCAGTTGCACGAGGAAGAGGAGTAGAAAGGGTAAGTAAGTGATTGGAAAAACTAAAGGCAAAAACATAATTAAAAAGCCTCTGAAACTTTGAAAATACTGTCTTATCTTTGCCACTAGAGCTGGTTTATCTGTATATTAAAGAGAGGATGGAATTATAGATACAGTGGATGAAATGTATATTCATATAAATTGTTACCCAATAAATAAAATAAACAAGAAATTCACCATGGTGGATTTGATTTTCTCTTTACCTCTGTGAGAACAATTTCCACATCATAGTCCCTTTGCATCACTCACACAAAAGAATTGTAGTAATGGCTATTGTATGTGGTCCTATCCAAGAATTTATGGACCGATGCCAAATCTGGCAGATCACAGTGTAGTAGGTAGATAAGAGTTGATAATGTACCCTCAACTATGCAACAGAATGGCTTGAGTGAGATAGGATGTTTTTTCACTTCTTTCCACTAAGCTTCCTGGGCCAAATAAATCTTGCTGTATTCCATTAAAGACAATGAGATTACATCAGGGATAAATGTGGCCTATATATTGAACTATATATTGCATCATTTGCCCCCGCAAAATGCCATGTTAAATAAAGCTCAGCACATCTGTAGTCTTCAGGCACTTCAAATTAAAACTATCAACACAAAGGGCTGCAAACTTCAACAACCCTGAAATTATATCAAACCTATATAATGCAGTTTAAGTACTTATTTTCTTTATTATTGGAAAATTCAGTATTTTTTCATGAATGAGTAATAAGGAGAATAACAAGTTGAGCACTCACTAAGTGTTGTCCTCTGTTCACAAAGCATTCATTGCCAGACAGAACTTGGAGTTCATCTTCGAATGCTTGCACATGTCCATTCCATTGTAGGTGTGCATGTGCCACATGCACAGTTGTCAGACAACTTTTTCCCTCAAGCAATCTCTGTGCTGGTATAAGAGGGCAGAGCCATCCCAACCCCCCTCAATCCCTTCTTACTGCCAGTGACAGTTGTCAGAGCAATCTCAGACTTGTTGTCATACGTACTTCCCCTTACTCCTTTGTATATATATCCTGTTATTGTTAGGACTTAGT
This sequence comes from Malaclemys terrapin pileata, assembly GCF_027887155.1. NCBI lineage: Eukaryota > Metazoa > Chordata > Testudines > Emydidae > Malaclemys > Malaclemys terrapin. Next base: position 34,039,812 of record NC_071505.1, read on the forward strand.
TTGTTATGTTTAAGTTAGTTTTAGGGATAGATTTTAATATTAGGTCTTTTGGGGACCAGTTTTTCATCTTTCAGTGGGGTCGGTAACAGAGCAATGCCCCCACTCACCAGGTTTTAAATCCTGCTGGACTTGCACTAAACCAGTCCCGGTCAGTGACCAACACCTGGCCTACTTGAAACATTTGGGAGAATCCTGCATAAGTGACAAATGTCACATTTATAAGGAATTTAAGCCCTGCTCAAAGAAAGGTAGACTGGCGAGGCTGAAATGTTTACTCATGGGGGCAGCACTTCACCCTCCATCGTATAGTCTCACCTGGAGAGTGCCCAGAGTTCATCGTCTTCAGTATAGAGCACACTGAAGATGTCTGGAGCGCCTCAATTCCATTTGTTGGTACCAAAGAAAAGGCTTAGATCCTCCTCAGGCTTAGTACCTGTCTTTGGTGCATCAGTGCCGAAGCCATTTGAGGCAGAGACTCTACAAAGCATTGAGGGGAGAGTCTCTTGCTGGAGCACTCTTCATCTGAGAAGGATTGCCACCTCTGGGGCATGTGCCAGATCCATCAAGGGCATTCCCTGAAATTTCTCGGCTGCAGAGCCATCACTCTGCTACGGGGTCATCAATGCTGAGATCATCATTCTCTGTTACCGGGAGCCTAGATCGGTACCAAGCAGCCAGAAGTCACTCTGGCAGCTTCCTCACCGCAAGTCATGGAGCAGCCACCACCTCAGAATCCTGTTATGTCATCTTTCTCATTGCCAGTCTATCTTTCTTTGAGCAGGGCTTAAATCTCTTATAAATGTGATCCACCACCCAGAGTTAGTTCCACTCCACTGAGACTTTAAAGATACTGTGTTAAAGTTAAAGATACTGTGAGGGGTGGGTTTTTTACTTGTTATTTATGTTAACATATGTTTTTTTGCTGTTGTGGTTTCTGAAATTAGTGCTGTTTTCCTTTTCCCCCTTAAAGTTTTCCTGGTTTTATACAAAGACTCAGAGCTTGCATGATGGGAAGTATAACTTTTTAAGGGCACAGAGGGAAAGTACAGTTTTCCCCAGGTTTCTGCATGGGGGGAATCAAACTGGTGGTGTTTGGTAATTTTAAAATAAACTCCTAGATATGTAAAAAGCAACAGAGGGTCCTGTGGCACCTTTAAGACTAACAGAAATATTGGGAGCATAAGCTTTCGTGGGTAAGAACCTCACTTCTTCAGGTGCATCCTAGATATGTGAAACCAGCCCCTTTTACTGCCATCCACAGCTGGCAGAAGGTTTACTAACATAATTGTCATTTTGAAATCCAAATACCCCACCTCATTCTTTTTTAAACTATTACAGGTGAAATATATTAAAATAATTTCCTTTAATTAAAATGTTTCAAATATCCTTCTAATGGCTTGCCATCATGCTAACCGCCTTTATTTTATAAGCTAATAGTTGGATCATTTAGAGAAAAAAAATCTGTTATCCAGTAATTGCTAAATGGATGGGGAACAAACCACTCTGTTTACCGAATTCTTATGTTGTAGGCTTGTGGTCCAATTTCATCCATCATGAATAAACAATAAATGCACTACAGTGTTTTTTAACTCATAAACCCCTTGAAAAAAAGATGGGCAAGATCTGCTAAAGTGCTGGATGATGGATCTCCTATTTACTATTGATCTATGAATTCAGAACCAATTCATTCTCAACTAGCAAACATTTTTCATATATTTTTAGAAAATATTGAGTAGCCCTTAATCAGTGACAGGACTGTTTTGTCTATTACTTCTCAAAGTAGATTAACAATGACCTACTGCATTCACCAAAGAAATGTGCCTTGTAAAAGTTAAAACTTGTACAGTGTATCACAGATGGGCTAATTTAAGATTCAGGTAGCTCTAACTGTGAGGTATCCATACATTTGTTATCAACATTGCCTATCAAGAGCAATAAGGAAAGTGCTAAAAAGTTTAGTACTGCTGAAGACATATGAAAGCTTTCGGCTGAGTATGCATGTTATTTTATCTTGTCCGGATCACCATTCCCAGGGAAATTGAGGAAGGAAAACTTCATTAGAGTACTTTCCAAATCTCTCTCCAAACCATTCCAGATGGAGACAGAATTTGCCCCGTCCCCTGTCCCCTGGAGTAGGCAGTGGTCTTAACCAAATGCACAGATCTCAAGGATTTTGCAAGTGACTAGTGCCATCCATATGGAAATCATATGCCTCTGTCTGCCATGTGGACATTCCTCCTCCTTTCCATCTCCTTGATGGGGCATCTCTATTGGAGCTGTGCTTCCAGGGCTTCCCCCTAGGTGTGACTTATTCTGCCTTCTAGCCCTTAAAGGGGATTTCCCACCATAAAAGTGGACATGTCTGAGGATATGCCTATAGATTACTTCACTATGATGACTGACAGAGGTGAAAACAATTACTCAGGCACTACGCAGTCTATCAGCTGCATGAGACATGGTTAATCATGGGTACTGCTAACAACCCTATATGTTCCTGCAGGAATTGTACTAAGCTGATAATATTCATTCCTTTCCAACAGAGAGGCATGATTCCTCTTCTCCCTAAAAGCTCTGACATGTGTCATCCCACAGGGATCGATCCTGTCACCACTTTTATTTAACACTTTAAAGCAAATATATGGGGACATAATAAGATGCCACTGGTCACAATGCCAGCATTAAACTGATGACACATAGTTCTCTATGACGTTGTTATGTGGATGGCACTATCTAGGTGCATGAAATATTTAGTTCTGCCATGAGTGCAGGGGACTGAACTCTCAATGTCCCTTCCAGTCCTATGATTCTATGATGGAAATTGGAGCTTTGATAAAGAACAGTTAGCTGAAAACATGATGCTACTTGGAAAAGAGAAAAGTTTTTGAAAAGTTTGTAAACTAGATCTACCACCATATACCCTACCCTGATACACATCTCAGATGAAGGGAGATGTGTATCAGGGTAGGGTATTTTGTTTGTTTGTTTTTGTGGGGGAGGTTTTGAGGTAATTACTCACACCTGTCACTCAGTTACCAATATTCATCAGAAGTGTCTACCTGTATTTCCAGTCATCAGGAAGACTACTCCCCCCACCTCCAACCTGGATTATTGCAATTTATTCTAACTGGGTCCAGATAAGAAGATCCCAAAACAGCAACAGCCTGTTATATCAGGGGTCCACATTCTGCACTAGTTCCTTTTTACTTCCTGATCCACTTCAAGATTCTAGTATTGAGCTATAAAGCCCTAAATAAGATACGTCTGCACTATCTCAATGGTTGCCTCTCCTTCCAGGACTTCCCAAGGTAGCTAGCACATTACAATAAAAAGAGCACTGCTTTAACTCAAAGATGCAAAAAGTTAGAGACTACACAAAATAGGCCTAAGGCATAGAAATATCTTCCCAAATAAAATCAGGAAAAGCCTGTCCATTGCTGTCTTTAAGGCATGCAGGATAAATCTGCCAAAACATTCCCCAATGAACCAGAACAAAAAATAAGCCAGCAGCATTCACAAATTATTAATTGCATAGTTGACTTCACCTTCTGGACAGTTCAGAGTTTCCTATACTCAGTGCACAGTGCCTATACAGTTTAGAAACAGGGACTTTAGAAATAGAAATAATAGATAGATAGATATCACTATGCTGTTGAGATTTATGCATTGTAAAAATTCTGTAATTTATTTCTGATTCCTTTATTCAAATTCATGTCTAAGAAATGAAACTATAAAAAGTTAGAATATTTTTGAGAGTTCTCTGTCTGGCACATCAAAACATCTGAAATGCCAGCCATCAATGTTTGATTCTCTTTTTCAGTTTCCAATTACACAAAGTTGAGTTGAATGAGAACAATTTATTTTTCCTTTTAAAATGTCATGCTTGTGAGAAACACCACAATTCCAGCACTGGAGTTAAGCCATAGGAAAGGAACAACATTGGCTGCCACAATGCGTATTTCCCCATATCCATATGATGAGATACCATATGGTAGCTCATATATAAGGGTAAAGGGGAAAGAAACTTACTTTTAATCCCCTGCTGAGACTACTATACTAATGAGTATGCCATTGTCAGTTCTTTGTTAAACACTGAAAGAGTGCTTGCCACTATACAAAACACATGGGAAGACACAATCTCTGTTTCATGTCTGTTTAGTCCATCTAGACAGACAAATCAATTCAGATATAAATGAAAAGGATGATAGAGAACAGAAATCTATGCTGGTACTCCATGTCAGAAGCTTTCAGCTCAGTCGATCACTGAACTTTATGCAAGACATACCATGAGTGGACCAAGCTGCCTTTACTTGTTTTGATGAGACAGCTCTCAGAGGGTTAGCCTGGGCCATTGCTCATAGTTCAAAAGTTCCACAAGACTGGGTATGTCTACACTGAAGTAAAACATCCACAGCTGGCCCATGTCAGCTGACTTGGGCTCACAGGGCTTAGGCTGCAGGGCTACAAAATTACAATGTAAACATTCAGACTTGGGCTGGAGCTTAGGCTCTGGGACCCCATGAGAGGGAGGGTCCCAACACCCAGGCTCCAACCCAAGCCTGAATGTCTACATTGCAATTTTGTAGCCCCACAGTCCAAGCCCCATAAGCCCAAGTCAGCTGTCATAGGCCAGCTGCGGGTATTTATTAGCAGTGTAGACATATCCACAGTGCTATTTCTTTATTTTCAGTTTCTGGGAGACAGCTGAAGGAAGACTTGAAATGCCATACACTCAAGTGTGACCATTGTACACCAGTCATTCTCAACTGTATGTCTCTTTTTCAGCAAACACAGTTAATGCCATCACTCAGATGCTTCAGTGTCTGAAAAAATAAGTATATGGTTGAAGAGCACATGACCCAAGCAAAACAAAGATGATGCTGGTAGGAGGAAGGAATCATTTTGAGCCAGAATGTTGAACAAATATTTTATCTACCCTCCTCACCAAGTTAGTGGATGTCTTTGGGGTTACTGGACTCTTTGATGCACCAGAACAAACAAAAAGCATTTCTTACCAGTGTGATTTTCTGTCATCTTCTTTTGGATGAGGCATTTTAAAATTCAGGTTAGCTTATTGCAGTGCTCTTTGCTTGAATCTGCTTGTGAAGGTTAAGTGGTAAGCCCAGTTATATAATATTTAGCAGCCCATCTTCAAAATAAGACAAACAAGAGGCTGTTATACCAGAGCTGCACTTTTCTACTGGTTTTCAATTCAATTGCAGATCATACTCCTTATCTTTTTAGTTCTTAACTGACTAGGACCTTTTCTTCTTAAAGATCATATATGCTTCAGAGCCCCAAAAGACAGCTACTTTCTAAAGGCATGCTTTGGTGTTCTTGGGCAATTTTAGTAACTCGGATGTAGAGTTCTCCTTGAAGAGACTTTTCCTATGAAACTCATTCCTATCAGAGATTCAGATGAGCCCAAGCATTACTGTTCCTAGAACACATAGCAAGATCATTTTTTGTCAGAAGCCTTCCTTCTTCAACACTGATTGATGAACAATCCTGCACCATATATCAAAGTTTTGGGGTTTGTTTTCTAAATCTCTCCTTTACCATATCCACTTTCCAAAGAGCAGTAGTATAAAACTTAGAAGACCTTCAACAATTCTGTTGGACACTGCTGCCGATAAATTTAAGTATGGCATGTGCTGGGGTTAAATGTTTTGTGGTGAGTGGGATACCTATGTGTGCAACTTAATGGTTCTGTTAAGAGCTCATACAAATAACTACAAAAGATCAGTGCACAGCAGCAGGAAGTTTTCAGTTCTACAAAACCCATCAACTTATGCTGAGTATTCTTGGGCACCCTCTACTGGCATTTTAACTATTTACATATGTGCCGACATCTCTCAGAACATGTTCCAGATCATGTAAAACGCCTTTATTTGGCAGTTTGATTGTTATTTTAGTTTATTTTCCCCCCTTCTGCCCATCATTTGCTGAATGATTCTTTCTAGGCACCACAGCAGAAGTGGGTCCTGAGATGGAATGTGAAGGTGGAAAGGCAGTAACTGTATGGACTAATTCAGGGAGGACATTCTGTGTGGAAGGGGTGTCATGGAAGAAAGCACAGAGACAGCTATGGGTGATGTGAACAAATGTGGCAAATGCTGTGCTGACTGGTGGAACAGAAGGGGCAGAAGGAAGAGTGATGTAATAAGAGTTAAGAGCATATTAAGGGGCAAGAGACAGAGGTGTGAAGGTCCTTGAAGGTGAAGACAATATATAATTTAGCTTATTTGTTATAAAAAATTAGGTACATTTAGGCCAGATGTCTCATCATGATATTTCTTTTGTCAGTGTTTAAAGTGACCCAACTCCTATCATCAGAATGTTTTCCTCAGTAACATATATTGTGCATTTTTTTGCTATTTATGGAAAGAATTGTTCTTTATTGGGAAATGGCATCAGAAGCCAACCTCAATCAAGAAAAAAAATGCATAAAATACGTTGTTCTTAACTGCTGTTGGTTCTAAATTGTAAGTTGAAAGAGTGAAGCCTTTGGTAGGTCATATAAAGATTTTTTAAAGATCATTCTGTTGAGAACTAGCACAGTACCTGAACTTTACTCCTAAAGAGATGTGGTATGTTTTTTAACATCCACTGAATTCACAAGTGTCACAAAAAAGAAAAAGTAAATAAAAATTGCTTTTTGTGACTCTAAGAGCCCCTCACTGCTCCTCAAGTGGCAAAAAATGCACTGTAATCTTAATAAGAACTCCTATCAGGCCTGACACACCCACCATACAAACTCATTGCTGTCATAGTATTTGTGTGTAAAGAAGGTCATGTGAGGTTGCAAATGAAAGCTTATTTCATACTGGTCATCATAAGCGTTGCAAGAAGTATGTATGGGGATCATTCAAGAAATTGTATGTATGTACTAAAATTATGTTTAACCTATATAATCAGGCAGGGTTGATAAACAAGTTATTTCCCAAACAAAGGAATGTTGATTTAGCTGTCTACCTACATCTCTGATGTAAATTAAGACGTATAAGTCAAATACAATGGGAGTTCATTTGAATATGAGATAAACAAGAAGATCAAGTTAACAAGAGGATGGGAAAGCAGCATAGTGTCAGCGCACCAGAGCACAAAGCAGCGGGGAAGAAGGATATTAACTGAGGATATACTTCAAAAGGATATATATCAACGGTTTGCTCAACTATAAAAAGAAAAGAAGGTAACCACTTCAGGGCCGCCCGGGGGGGGCGGGGGAGGCAAGTGGGGCAATTTGCCCTGGGCCCCGCAGGGGCCCCCACGAGAGTTTTTTGGAGCCCCTAGAGCAGGGTCCTTCACTCGCTCCGGGGGCCCCGGAAAACTCTTGTGGTGCCCGGACCCCCAGAGCTTCTTCCGCTCCGGGTCTTCGGCGGCAATTCAGCAGCAGGGGGTCCTTCCACTCCGGGACCCTCTGCCGAAGTGCCCTGAAGACCCGCGGTGGGGGGTCCTTCCGCCCTGGGACCCACCGCCGAAGACCCCAGGTCCCCTGAATCCTCTGGGCAGCCCTGAACCACTTTGTTATCCATCACTGAGGAAGCAGTGTTTTTTGCATCCATGAATGTTGGATCCTGGCCCTGACAGTTGATAACACTGAGCAGTTGAAAACAAGCTGGTGTGTACACTCTCTCTTTGGAGACAGCTAGTATGTTGATATCTGTGAGTGTCCAGTGACAAGAGCTCTTCCAGGGGGCTCCGGAACAGAGGTGCATCAAGTATTACCTGCCAGGCAAAATAAAGGCTGGCAGAGCTTTGAAAGAGATTGTGTAGCATAGGGCTTGTCTACACTGTCACTTTACAGCGCTGAAACTTTCTCGCTCGGGGGCGTGAAAAAACACCCCCCTGAGCGCAGCAAGTTTCAGTGCTGTAAAGTGCCAATATAGAGAATGCACCACTACTGGTAGCTATGCCCCTCATGGAGGTGTTTTTTTTTTACAGCCTGGGAGAGCTCTCTCCCAGCGCTGCGCCGTGACCACACAAGGCACATTAAAGTGCTTCCACTGCAGTGCTTTAGCATTGCCAGGGTAGATTAGCCCTGACTGTGAGTGTCAGGGAACTTACACATAGTTTAAAATCAGCAAGTTTCTCTTTTGCTAAGGCAAAGGGGTAACAAGGTGACTCATACTTCTGGGTGCTCTGATAAAGCATCAAATTTATATAATCTCAAATGGAAATTGTGCCTTTTCTAGGCCCCAAACACAGACTTAGGAATTTCTGCAAGTTAAAATAAACATGCCTGTTTATAGAAATAAAAGTAATTCCCCATCCGACAGAAAGCTACAAAGAAATCCTGAAGTCTTTACTTCAGTTTCACCCAGTTTTTCCTCAGGAAAAGTCCCATTAACTTTGATGAAAATTTGACAAAGTAAAATATGTGTAAGGGTCCAACGCAATAAAGGCTGAAAAGGAAAGCCTGATTTATTTAGCTTGTGAAATGAGATGGTGAATTTATATTGTGGTCCCAGCTCCAATAAAGTTCAAAAGCTTGTCCCTTCCACTAACAGAAGTTGGTCCAATAAAAAAAAATATTGCCTCACCTGTCTTGTCTCTCTCATATCACGGGACCAACATGGCTATAGCTACATTGCAAACAGATACAGATTGGCAGGTGTTTACCTCACAAAACTCCCCCAGCTCCAGCCCCATCACAATTGACACCCTTTTTGGCACTCAAGAAAAGCAGTGAAAATGGTGTGCAGACAAATTGGTCATGGAGACTGATTATTTTCTCATTCTGTAGAGGTGATCCCTTCGGGCCAGGGTTGAGGTACATTGATTCCGGAAGCTTGCCTAGCTGAAGCCCACTTTAAAAGTAGTGTGGATAAACGGAGAGTTTGTTTGCCAGGCCTGTCAGTCAGGCCTCTTTCATGAGCACTAATTATATGCCAAAAATGGTGGGGGAGATTGCATTTCTTATAATGCTGCATGCAAGCTATTATTAACACTTACTGTATGACTGATTTCTCATGTTGCTGCTCTATAATAGTTTAGTAATCAACTAGCTAGGGATAATTCGTTAAATGACTAAGGGGTTTATTCTCCCAGTAAAATTTGCATGGGCAAATCCCATTAACTTTAATAGGTTCTATGCACACTCATAAGCTGGAGAATAGTCCCCTGAAACCTCATCAGAGGAAATATAACCCCTCAAATCATCATTTTTACAGTGATTATTCTATGAGTAACAAAGACTGTTACAAGGATAAATAATTGTAATGCATATGGACATACAATCAGATCTCACAATCATTTTTTTTATCATTGGCATTACCATCTCTGCTTTTTGTAATATAATTTAATTTGGATTAACAGAATTTCCTGAAGGGCATAAATGTATTTTACCTCTACAGAGTAGTAATTCAGTTTAAACCATGCATAAAGACTTCAATAAACAGCAAAGATGCTAACAAGGTATGCATGGGTTGTGACCTTTCATTGTTATTTTTGAATAATTTTAATGGTTAAAAAGTCCGCACTAAAATAGTCTGAGAAAGTCTTAGTCTACTATTTACTTTAAAAAATAAATGTTTAAAAAATGGACTTGAATTGACAATAATATGATAGTTCATGCTTGAGAAGCTTCACAATTGGGAATGTGAAGGACTGGATATTGTCTCACTGGTGTAATCATGTGGAGACTGGGTTGCATTTACACTTTGCATGACCTTCAAAGCAGTTTCCCAGACCAACAGCAGAAACATTTCTTTTCTCCAATGCTGCTCTTGCCAAGCATGTTGAATAAATGGATTTTAAAATCATTTTAAAAACCTTATGACCATATATAGCAGATGTAGTAATTGAACGCATTTTTCTTTCATTCTACATGTAAAAAAAATAATTATTATTATTAGGTTATATACACAAGATGAATTTTAAAATGCAGCTGTTACCTGGCATGTACAAAGAGGATGTTGCATAATATTGTATTTTTATGGCTACACTTATTAGCAAAATGAGCATTTATATATTGATTGTGATTCTAGATTCCTTGATTAAAAGCATCTTATTTGGTACTGATGCAAAGTTTGCTTCACAGCTCTAGGTTGGTTTTCATAGGTGGTGAGTGTTCTGGAAACAATATTTTTATTATTCTGAATTTTCTTTGTGTTAGAAGACTATTACTTTAGATCAGGGGTCGGCAACGTTTGGCATGCGGCTCGCCAGGGTAAGCACCCTAGCGGGCTGGGCCAGTTTATTTACCTGCTGACGCGGCAGATTCAGCTGATCGCAGCCCCCACTGGCCGCGGTTCGCCGTCCCAGGCCAATGAGGGCGGCGGCAAGCGGCTCGGGCCAAGGGATGAGCTGGCTGCGGCTTCCTGCCGCCCCCATTGGTCCGGGACGGTGAACCGTGGCCAGTGGGGGCCGCGATCGGCCGAACCTGCCGCGTCAGCAGGTAAATAAACTGGCCCTGCCCGCCAGGGTGCTTACCCTGGCGAGCCACGTGCCGAACGTTGCTGACCCCTGCTTTAGATTTTGTGTGTGTCATTTATTTCTTGCATTAGGCACCATATCTGCACATTTTATAATTTCAGTATCTACTTTCTGCCATTTGTGTGGATTCCAGGAGTTGTCAGACTCTTTTTGGTTTCCTGTTTAAACCCAGTTTGTTGCCCATGAAGCCTGCCATTTCCAATTGGTAGGATTGGTATAGCTATCAGTGGCTAACCTCTGCCTTGACATCAGCTGCAACCACTGCCTCAGTTTTCCTCTGGCTATCAGAAATCTCCCTGATATTAGTTGTTTCGTTTAGCCCTCTAACTAAACCAACATGTGTGGTGTTTATAATATGCTGGGGAAAGCTGTTCCTCCCCAAACAGCCCCACGTGGCCCCGCCCATGCTCAGTCCTGAGGCCCCCTCCTGCTGCAAGTTGGCACCAGGCCAGGCAGGCTGCTCCTCTTCTGGGAAGGGAAGTCTCCTGGGGCTGGGGCTAGACAGCTGGGACTTGGGTAGCTGGGCTCTCAAACCTGGGAGGGAGGGGGAGCAGCGGCACATGAATCAGCTGTTTTGCGCGCTGCGGCGGCTCGGGGTCTCCCCCTCCCTCCCAGGCTCTCAAACCTGGGAGGGGGGGGAGACTCCAAGTGGCTGCGGCGCGGGCGCCGCTTCTCCCCCTCCCTCCCTCCTAGACTTGAGAGCCTGGGGGGAGGAGGCAGGGCTGGGGATTTGGGGAAGGGGTGGAGTTGAGGTGGGGCCGGGGGTGGGGTAATTAAAGAACGGGGCGGGGGGGTGGCCAAAATTGTTTTTGCTTTTGCTTAGGCAAAAATCCTAGAGCCGGCCCTAATAGCCCAGTGCTCCAGGGCTGAGTGGGGGGGAAGGGGAGCAATGCGCTGCCTGCCAGGTGCTCTTGAGCTGTCGGGGGTGCACGCTGCCTGCCCAGCACTCCAGGGATGGGATGGGAGCCACGCACTGCCTACCCAGTTCTCTGGGTCTGGGGGAAACCGCGCACCACACATCGGGCGCTCTGGGACTGAAGGTGCTCTGGCAACCCGGGGTTGGGGGTGGTGGTGGCTGGCAGCTCTGGCAGAAGAGGGGTGGGAGCGACGGGGCCTCAGGAGGAAGGGGTGGGCTGGGATGGGATGGGGGCTAGCCTCCCCAAGCCCATGGTTCACCCACCACCCATACAAACCAAACTCCCATACAAACCTAACTCTTTTCCTTCCAAGGCAAACAAAAATATAGCAAAAGAAAGTCCAGGAAAAGGTCAGAACCTTCACAACTCTGTGCAGGGGTTCAACTCATTTACTTTGGTCCAGGGCTGACAAACAGTGCTTTACCACTTGGTTTCTTCCACACCCTTTGGTAGAGACACACAAACATTTCTTGCTCTCTTCAAGAACCTACTATTCTCTGGCTTTCTAGTCTGAAGAGAACCCCTACTACCAGGTACTTTCCCAAATGCTTTTTCTCTCCCTCAGAGTTTCTTTCCGGGTGTGACAGCCTGGCACCCCAATATTCACCACTGTCATGTAATTAGGATATGTTTTGTATGAAGTGTGCCTTATGAGGTATCATTCTAAATGTCTTGATCTGCTAGACATTAATGTCTCATTGGATTGTATGTGCTATCATTGTATGTGAAGTTATGAAGTTTGGCTATGTATGTGATATTGAAACATGTTGTGAGGTTGAAAAGCAGAAGCAAAACAGTAAAAAGGCCAAATAATGTTAAAGGTTTACTGAGGAAATACACACAAGTACAAGGATTACTCCAGGAACTGTGTACAATAGAAACCTCTCAGAGATAGCACTACACAATGGGAACAGTTTGACCCAGGTCACAGCAAATGAGCTTTCCAGCAAGTGGAAAGAAGATATAAAAGGGGGAAATGACATCATGATGGTACCTCACTCTCCCTACAAAAACATACCTAGGGTACCTGAGGGACAAGGACTGAACTGCGGGAAGTGATGGTCCCAGGCTAGAGGAAGTTTTAGCCTCTGTATGAAAACCCGGGAAAGCCAAGGCAACTTGTGCCTTAAGAATCTGCCAGCCTGTTTATCACTCAGGGTGAGAATTTGTTAATTCATATCCTACCTATCTAGTGTGTTAAGCTCAGTTTGCGGTTTTGTTTATTTACTAAGGTAATCTGCTTTGATCTGTTTGCTATCTCTTATAATCACTTAAAATCTATCTTTTGTAGTTAATAAACTTGTTTTTGTTTTGTCTAAAATCGGTGAGTAGAAATTATAACTTGGGGCAGAAAGCTGTTGCATATGCCTCTCCACATTGAGGACGGGGGTGAATTTTATGAGCTTATGCCATACAGTTCCCTGTGCAGCGCAAGACAGTATAATTTTGGGTTTAGACTCTGGAGGGGGGGGTGCGTGCCTTAGCAATTGGGAGGTGCATTACCTGAGCCTTCCCATGCAGAGCTGATCTCAGTATCTGTGTGAAGCTGTGGCAGGGTATGTCCCTATCTGTGTGTATGCTGGTGAAAGAGCAAGCTTGGAGAGCTTGGCAACTTATCACAGCACCACAGTGTATAAGGGAGCCCAGGCTGGTGGGTCAGACGGGCTCTATGGTACCCAAGTTCCAAGTGGCACCCCAGGGGGAACCCATCACACCAGGCTCTTCCGAAACCTCCTGTCAGGCCTTTTGCCTGGGGCAAAACAGCTGCTCTGTCCCCTTCATATCTCTAACTGTTCTGAGGGAAGATTGTTTCCTACACTCCCCTAGCAATCTTCCCAGCATGCTTTGCTGAGCCTACAGTTTCCAGTCCCTTCAAACTTCTATCCTAGAATCTATCTATTCTAGATGAAAATTAGTAACAGGAATGTGTTGGATTCTGGCCAGCCCATAAACAGCTAGCACAGCACATTATCATATAATTTCAAAGAAGTATATAAATCAGAGCTAGATCAGAAATGGTTTTCCCATCCTGTGAAAATTTTCAAGATTTCAAAAGTGTTCCCATTATTCATTGGGATGAAACCAAGGTATTTCCAATCCATTTGTGAAAAATGATAGAGAGTCACACACACCAGCTTAGAATAGTCAATAAATAAGGCACTCACCTGGGATATGAGAGAGCCAAGTTCAAGTCCCTCTGAATCAGGCAGATCAGAAATTTAAATCTGGGTCTCTGACATTCCAGATAAGTGTTCTAACCACCTGTTATTAGCTGTTTGTTGGGAGAGGACTCTTGCTTTGTAAATTGTCTCCTGGAACTGAGAAACTGTCCTGACAAAAGTTTCATTTGAAACTGATAAATTCCTGCAAAACATTTAAGTTTTAATGAATTGGTATTTCTAAAATTAAAAAACAAACAAACAAAAAACCCTCCACCCCATTTCACCAAAAAGTCTCAACCAGCTCTAGGATAAAGCATACTGTAATTGACATGGCAACATCAAACTATCACAGCACATCATCATGTATTGTGATGTGAACTTTCACACCATTTTTTATAGATGAAAATTCTAGGTTTGAAGGAGGAACTCTATCTAATGCAAAGAACTTCCTGCATCCCACAAACTGGTTTTCTTTAGGGTTGTCGGGAGACCAGGCTGGAGCAGGAGTCAGACGAAGTGGTCAGAGTCTGACTGCCAGAGCCGGGGTTGAGACAAGTTCAGAACTAGAAAGCAGGCCCGAAGGTCAGAACCGGAGTTAGGGTCCGAATGCCAGAACCAAGGGTTGAGACAAAAGCCGGAGTCAGAAATCAGAGTTGAGGGTCAGAAACAGGTTATCAGAAGTCAGGGAAGGCAAGAGCAGGGCTGGTTCTGAGACAGGAGTGAGGCTGGGACGGGATGGGAACAAGGCTAGGTACAGAGCAGGAACTGGGCCGGAGCTGTGGAGGACCAGCCGGAGCAGTGCTTGGCAAGAGACGAGCACAGAGCGGCAGAGAGTCCATGGGCGTGGGTGTTGAGCAGCCAGCAATTTACGGCTGCTGCTGGGCTAAGGACTGGCCTGCTAGCTTCCTCAGCTAATGAGTCAGGTGGTCCATCAGACAGCCCCGCTGGTTATTAGGGTGTCAGGAATACTGAGCAGGCACAGCTGCCCAAACATGTGGGGCAAATACAGGACTTTCTCAGTATTGCCAAAACCAACTGTTAAAACATCATGACTCAGACTCACCACCATCACCCAAAATCATGAAAATTCAAACAAACTTTTGATTTTTTTTATTTACCTTCTGGGTTCAGGGTTTTTTTTTTTTTTTTTTTTTTTTCTGCTGCATTATTCTGTAGCTGTAAGTACAGATATCTACTAAATAACTTCATCTATAAAGCATCCCAATCCCAGAAAAGGGCTCTAGACATTAATAGTCCATTTTTTCACTTGTGAAATTGTCTAATTTGGACAGGAATATTTTGGCCATTTTTTTTTATTGGCTGGATCCTGTCAGTAGACCATCTGTGATGCATGAGGGAAAGAAGATAAAGTAGAGTAGGTAATTTAAGTTGTCAGCGGCTATGCATTTGAGGTATGCAAAACTGTTGACACATTTTTTCCAGTTCATTTTATCTGACCTTGCACTATTGTCCAGCATTTGAAAATACACTTTGTAAGTATGGCTAACAAAAGGATACATAATTGCCACTAATGTAAGAGAACAGGAGTACTTGTGGCACCTTAGAGACTAACAAATTTATTAGAGCATAAGCTTTCGTGGGCTATAGCCCACTTCTTCGGATGCATATGAAGAAGTGGGCTGTAGCCCACGAAAGCTTATGGTCTAATAAATTTGTTAGTCTCTAAGGTGCCACAAGTACTCCTGTTCTTTTTGCGGATACAGACTAACATGGCTGCTACTCTGAAACCTGTCATAATCTAAGAGAGGCACTGTCCCCTGATAGAATGAATTGGAGGATCGCTACAAGAATCTGTTCTCCCCAGGTTTCCTCCACGGGATAAAATGATCCTGGTCTGTATGTGACCATGAATATCTTGAATTTTATATTGTTTTGGATTTCACCTATGGATTTTATCAGCAGTAATTGCCATTGCTTTCATTTAGCTGCCAGAAAAATGGAAACAAGGGGAATTTAAATGACTTAAATGGTGGATATGATGGTCCATGGCAGGAGATCTTTGTTGACTGATCCTTAGATGAGTAGTCCAAGTTCTAGAATGTCAACACCAGATCAGTAGTATTAACTATATCTAACTCTGGCTTCATCTTCCTATTTTTCTACATGTATCAACATGGCTATTATTACCAGAAAGCTCTGTATGTAGTTTTTAGGTCTTTGTAGATCTGCAGTTCTAGCCTTCTTAATATTAGACACAAATACATCACCTAATATGGTATACAATGGAAACAGTATATGAATGGAAGATGGATTAAGTATTACGATATCATGGCACACATTTTTGTCTTTTCCTTTTCCATCCCTAATTAAGGAATCCTGGACTCACCTGTGCCCCATTTAAATACTGTTTATTTGCTGATATATGATTTAATACAGTGAACAAATGGTGCTTACTATTGTGTACTGTTAGATTTTGACTATTTTATTGTAAATATTATTAAAAATATATTTTCTATATGTTCTGTTTACTGCATTCTTCTTATATAAGAAATATACAGTGTGGCATTTTGCACATGATAGGAAATCAGCCTTCTGAAGGTGAGGCTAACTGAGATCAAACAGTCACTCTTCTACTTTTGGAAAGCGTTGGTGCATGAAATTGATGTCATTTAACTGCACAGGTGACTGTACTTCAAGTATTGTTGGTTCCAGTTAAGTTACTATTCTGTTTCAGGATATTGCTGAAGCTTATATGTGGCAACTACAATAAGACACCTCAAAATATGTATGCATACAGTAAGTGTGTCACAGGACCTAAGCTATTGGTTGAATGCTGACCCAATGCAATGAAAGTATAAATTACCAAGGATTTCCCACATTCAGATCCAGAACCACATTCCAGGTGCAGAGAGAGCAGGCTTCTAGATTAAATCCACAGGACTGCCAGTGTGCCAAGTACCACATTAAACCTGAGGGATCTCCTGGAACATCTCCCAGATAGGAGAATCAGACATCATACTACTCTGGGAAACCAGACACCAAGGTCCCATGCCTCACTTGAATACTGACAAATACATAGCTGGAATCAGTCTGGTTCATCTCTGTGTTAGTATTGGTAAAGCAAGTGTTAGAGTTATAAAAATGTTTAGTATTTGGTTTTATTGAATGCTTGTAAGTTGCTGCAAGCATTAATGTCAGTTATAACATCTGTATCCCACACTGTAAGGTAATATTTGAACAATTGCATTGCAAACCTTTGTAACTGTGTAAATCACCAGGCGGAACAGAAGCATAAACTAGTGTGAAATACTAGCCTCCACAGAAAGTGTTATCTCCTGCCCAACAAAGAAGGCCCATCAATACTAGACGAACAATTTGGAACAGCAGGGTAGAAAAGATTGTTGATTGTTGCCCCCCACCCCACCCCTTTTTCACCATGAAGAAGAGATATGTAATTGGATTCCAACCATCAGCTAAGTTTGCAACTCGAAGCAGAGGCAGGGATGGGATAAAAACCCATCTTTATGGTGCTTGAGCTCAGAGGGGCAAGGGTGCTTACTCTACGTTACCTCTAAAGGATGTATAGAACTTCCTTATCATAGGAACTTCTATTTCTTTTTAAAAACTTAATATTGAAATTCATTTGGGCATATATATGTTTACCGGCTTTAACCTTTAACCTCTTGTTTCTTTTTCCTATACAGTAACTCCTCACTTAAAGTTGTCCTAGTTAACGTTGTTTTCTTGTTATGTTGCTGATTAGGGAACATGCTCATTTAAAGTTGTGTAATGCTCCCTTCTAACATCGTTTGGCAGCTGCCTGCTTTTTCCACTGCTTGCAGAAAGAGCAGCCCGTTGCAGCTAGCTGGTGGGCACTAGAAACCAGGGTGGAGCAGCAGCCCCCCACTCTCCTAAGTTCCCTGTGCAGCAGCTGCCCAGCAGGCTATCAGTTGCTGGCAGTTCAGCTGTCCCCAGGGCCGCCCAGAGGATTCAGGGGTCCCGGGGAGGAAGGACCCCCCGCCGCCAAATTGCCGCGAAAGACCCAGAGCGGAAGAAGCTCTGGAGCCCTCGGAACGAGTGAAGGACCCCGCTCCAGGGACCCCGAAAAACTCTCATGGGGGCCCCTACAGGGCCTGGGACCTGGGGCAAATTGTCCCACTTGCCCCTCCCCCGGGCGGCCCTGGCTGTCCCTCCCCACACTGCCATGTGCTGCTCCTGCCCTCTGCCTTGGAGCTGCTCCCCGAGACTCCTGCTTGATGTGCGGGGGGAGAGGTGGAAGAGGGGGCTGTCAGGGTGTCCCCCTCCCCCCTGCTCCTGCATCCCGCTTAGCCCATCTTCCATAAAGCAGGGGGGACACATGACAGGGCTCAGGATGGAGGGAGCTTGCTAGCAGCAGCTGCGGTCTCAGCAAGCTGATCTAATTAACAAGGCAGTGTACTTAAGAGTAGGGTCAGCATACTTAAAGGGGAAATACACATCTCTCTCTCACACACACGGTGTGTGTCTGTGTCTCGGTCTGCAATGCTGTCTCCCCTCCCTCCATTCCTGCTGCCTTGTAGAGTGTGAGAGTTAAACCTTGAGGGCTCAGCCAATTGCTAGTTCATCATTTAGCAGTAAGGCATTCCCTGGGAAATATCCCACCCTCTGACTATTCCACCTCAACCAACCTTCACAATCATCATCACTGTGTACCAATATTAAATTGTTTGTTTAAAATGTATACTGTGTGTGTGTATATAGTAATATAGTCTTTTGTCTAGTGAAAAACAAATCCCTGGAACCTAACCCCCTCATTTACATTAATTCTTATGGGGAAATTGGATTCGCTTAACATTTTTTCACTTAAAGTCGCATTTTTCAGGAACATAACTACAACATTAAGTGAGGAGTTACTGTATAATAAATCTTTAGATAGTTTGTTTTAGAGTTGGCTACAAACATTGTCTGGTGTGAGATATTAAGTGCAATTGCCTGGGGGGGTAAGTGACTGGTCCTTTGGGACTTGGAGTTACTGAATACTGCTATGCTCTTTGGTGCAAGGGACCATCTATCAAAAAGGCAAGGTTATCTGAGTGGTGGGACAGATCAGAGTACCCAAAGGGACTGGTTGTGACTCCATGTTAAGACTGTTATAAGGCATGAGGATTTTACACTTGATAATTGGTTGGTGAAATCTATGTATAGAACTCATAGCCAGTCTGGGGTTTGAGCCCTGGCTCTTAGCGATCTGCCTTTAGGTTGATACTCATGCTCTTGAATCACTACAGGACAGTTTGACACTATTAATTTTAAGCACAGAGATCTTTGGCATAAATACACTCCCAGGCATATAAAAGCTTTTCATAGAAGACTGGTAAATGGCAGGCTTTAAAATTACAGGTTCATTATCTGGGCTGGGATGAAATTTTGATACTCTGTTGAGAAATATAATGAATTCTTCAAATATTTCATAAATAGGTTAAGAGTATTAGGACTAGTTTATCAATGTCTTAAGTCTTTCTAGAAATGTTTCTCACTAACTGCCTGCAGTTATTGCTCAGGAGTGTTCTTCATTTTCATATTTACAAAGCTCCATCCATGAGACATAGCAGAGATGATTTCAACATCATCCATTTACCATCTGTGTTTTTTACACATCTATCTATATATCTTACAGAAGTTCCTTGAGATTACTTCTGTGTTCAGTCACATTCTTAACATTTCACACACTTCTAATGGTCATCCTCCTTTTAAAAAAAATGGCTAGACTAACTCCATTATTAAAAAAAACTACACTCTGGATTCAAGATGGTCTATGCAGTTATCGACCTTTTTCAAATTTGCCATTTTTTGGACAAGTCCCTGGAATGAGTCGATGCTTCTCAATTATATTACCATTTAGCAGGAAATAACCTTTTTGAGAAATAACAATCTGTTTTTCGATCATGTTATAGCACAGAACCTGGAATAGTTACAGTTCATGATTTATTAATGCAGCCTCACTTGGGTTGCTCAAGCATTTTAACTTTGCTTGATCTGCGTGCTGCTTTTGACACTGTTGATTATAACATTCTGCTTGATCGTTTATGAAATTATGTAGGCTGAGCTGGCAATGCTTTGAGTTGGTGTCAGACTTATTTGTCAAACATATGTCAATCTGTGTCATTAGGAATTTGCTTTTCTGCTCTACTGCAGGAGTTGTTTGTTGCTCAGGTTCTATATTGAACCCACTGTCACTTAGCACATAGATATAGTACTTTCAGTACTCAACTTTATTCATCAAGAAATGTACACCATTCTTTCTGTGCTAATGGTAATGAAGACTAATGTATCATTCTCGGTATTGCCATAAATAAAACAAACAGTAGAAAGATACTATTTATGCTTTGAACACATCATATTTTACACAAACTCTGGGATGTGACAAAAAGGGTATAAGTATCAGAGGGGAGCCTGGATCTGTAAAAAGCAACCAAGAGTCCTGTGGCACCTTATAGACTAACAGACATATTGGAGCATAAGCTTTTGTGGGTGAATACTCACTTCGTCAGACGCAAAAAGGGTATATTGTCTTCAGTTGAAAGTATTGAAGAAAATACTGTATATTTGGATTATGGTACTGTAGTGAGGTACAGTGACCTCCCACTGAGCGAGAGCGGGAGGAGCACTCTCTGATCCCTGGTGGCCGGAGCCAGGCTGGGCTCACCCCTCCCTCCAGAAGCTAAAAGGTGGAACAGAAAGTATAAAGGGTGGAGCTTCTAACCCAGTTGAGTCTGAGCCAAAAAAAGAAGCAGATGTCTCCAGGCCACTGCAGATCCCTTGAGCTGAACCTGCGCTGCACCACGCCCTGCCAGTGGAGAAGACTTGTCCAGGAGAAGTGATGTCAGGACTGATGCTCAGTGTATACCCTGAAGAGATGGATGATCCCGAGCTGCAGGTACATTATGGTGGAGGAGTAAGAAGTAGCCTAGGAAAACCAGACAGTAGTTTGCTTGTGGTGTTGCCTGACAGTCAGCATGTTTTGGGTGGATCCCTGCTGACACAGTGGTTGGAAACTCTGGCACTGTCAGGGCCCTGGGCTGGGATCGTTGGAGTAGGGTGGGCCCAGGTCCCCCTACCCCACCAATCCCACCCCCTAAGAGGCCTGCTTTGGTCTGCCAGATCCAGGACACCAGACTCTCTATTGTTTGCTCTGCTTGGCCTGAGGGCCAGAGACTTAAGACTGGATGTTTGCTCCACTCTGCCTGAAAGCCTGGCTCCTTAAAACTGTTAGATTGTGCCATTCTGTATTTGGGCGGGAGCTCTAATCCATGATAAGGGGCAGTGCCCCAGAGACGTAGTGATGCAGCATGGCCTCCCACTGAGCCGGAGTGGGAGGGACCACCACTAACCCACTACAGCTATATTTTAAAAAGTTGATCATAACAGAGAAAATTCAGACACAGGTCTATAAATAAATAAATAAATAAATAAATGTTACATTCAACTCATTTCAGGATATTTTAATGTTTAAAAAATTATCACTGCTAACTAAAATGAACTAAATTGCAATATCATGTGGAAATTACTCGAGATGCAGAAACCATTTGCATTCAGTTTTAGAAAGGAAGATCTGATTTTTCCCATCCCTTTCATCAGGTTACATCAAGTAACTTCATTGATTCTGTGGACTTCCTTCTACTTTACACCAGAATAAAGGGATAATTAGACCTAAACAGTGTGGTATTAGTATAATATATTTTTAAATATTCATAAAGTGCTTAATAGCAATAACTTTCTAATACATTTGATAAACTAACATTCACATATTGCGGTGCCACAATACATAACTTTCTAATGATGATATACACACTTACATATACACACTAGCTCAGCTACTCTATTTAAAAACTGAGGGCAAAAATCTAAATTATGCTTTCCTCTTTTGGGGAAGAACATAGATACTCTTCAACTTAGATGATATGACCATTCAATATTTTTTACTCTGTATATGTATCAGCTGTTACACTTGCATTCTGAAGTTAACATGACTACTGTGTTTTTTGTTCAGTTCAGCTTACTCAAATAATTTCAAAGGAAATCATTATTACAGATCTCAAGTCAAGGTTCAAATTGAGTTTACTGGTAAAAATAGTAGTGTTAAAGGCTTCTGATGTGCATATGTCCTGGAGGGCAGTGGTTCTCAAACTTTAGCAACACAAGGACCCCCATTTTGATTTTAAAATTTTCACTGACCCCCCAAGCCACTCCACTAAGCCCCAGGCCCTGCCCTCACTCCACCCCTTCCCCCAAGGCCCCACACCTTCCCCACCTCTTCCTGCCTCTGCTCCAACCCACCCCACTGTGACAGTGTACCCCATAAGGCTTTATGGGGAGGGGGTGCTTATAAATGTATGTATGACATAACTGGAATATGTTTTGTGCTGCCTGTGCCATTTAATATATCTCCGTAAAGGTTATGGTCTACTATATCTATTCATCCTATTTGTACATATATATCATTTTCTACTTGAGGTTAAGAATATGGGCTGTATGCTTGCTTGTTTTCTAAGTAAGCTTTGGGAGGCATTTGGTCAGCTTCTTTAGGAAGGAATTCGCCAGGTTAAGTACCTGATCAGGAAACATTGGAGAACAATGCATCTTGGAATGTTCCAATCCACATAAGAAGTCTTCCTGGAGACATGCAAGATACCATGTGGACAATGGCTTCGGCCTGTAAAGACTGAGTCATGCAGGGACATGTGACTTGCCCAGGTGACTCCAGAACTCCATCTTGGAGCTGGACTTTGCATAGGAGGGAGGAGGGGGGTCTCCACCCACAAGAGAGAGTCTATTTAAACCCCTGGGAGACCCCTCCATTTTGTCTTCAGCTGGCTAAAAAGGAGCCTCTCCACCCCCCAGGATACTTGAAGGAAACTGGAACAAAGGACAGTAACTACAGGGGTTGTGAGTGATTGCTGGACCCAGGCTAAAAGGAGATTAGCCTGTAAAAGGGAGCATTCTGGAACTGGTGAGATTATCTGTATTTAGTTTGATTAGACATAGATTTGTGCATTTTATTTTATTTTGCTTGGTGACTTACTTTGTTCTGTCTGTTACTACTTGGAACCACTTAAATCCTATTTTCTGTATTTAATAAAATCACTTTTTGTTTAGTAATTTACTCAGAGTATGTATTAATACCCGCGGGAGCAAACAACTGTGCAAATCTCTCTATCAGTGTTATAGAGGGCGAACAATTTATGAGTTTACTCTGCATAAGCTTTATGCAGGGAAAAACGGATTTATCAGGGTTTAGACCCCATTGGGAGTTGGGCATCTGAGTGATAAAGACAAGCACACTTCTGTGAGCTGTTTTCAGGTAAACTTGCAGCTTGGGGGCAAGTGATTCAGACCCTGAGTCTGTGTTGGAGCAGACGGGAGTGTCTGGCTCAGCAAGACAGGGTGCTGGAGTCCTGAGCTGGCAGGGAAAACAGGAGCAGAGGTAGTCTTTGCACATCAGGCGGCAGCTCCCAAGGGGGTTTCTGTGATCCAGCCTGTCACACCCTCCTCTTCCCCACCTCTTTCTGGCCCCTCCCCCTAGTGAACCCAGTCCCCACTCCTCCTCCTCCCTCACAGCGTCTCCTGCACGCCTGGGAACAGCAGTTCCATGGTGACCAGAGGTACGGCACCCCCTCTGGGAGGCCCAACTGGCGGCATGCAAGAGGCACTGGGGGAGAGGGGGAGGAGTTGAGGGAGAGAGGGAAAGGAGTTGATCAGCAGGGCCCATGGACCCCCTGGAGTACCCTGGACCCCAGTTTGAGAAACGCTACTGGAGTTATCTTGTGATCTTTCTGGCCTGTTTCTCTGTGTTGGAGTCTGAAGTGTTTAGGACACCACAGGCATTACTTTATTTTATAGGAGCTTTTTTTCCCCACTGAGAAACTGACTTACATTAATAGGGAAAGTTGGCTTTGCATTCAACACTTGAGCTCTCTTCTAAAACAATACTGTTTTGGGTGGTTACTGCTAGATCAACTTTAAAATAGAACATGATATGCTATACAAAAATCTATTTTTATAATACCTAATGTACCTATCACCATAGTATCTAAGACCAGATCTATAGTAGAAACTTGCTGGAATAATGATGTTGGTTAAAGATGTGGTTTTTTGTAATGACATTTTTATATTAGCAAAATCCTTAATGCACGCACAGTTATAATGACAAAAAAATGTTTTTGCCAGTACTGTTTATTTTGTTGGGTACTGGTATGGACTATATTAGCAAAAGCACATTTTTACAAGTAAAAATTAAATTTACATTAGAAAAATTTCCTAGCAGAGCTTAGAAATGAGTTTTGTAGGGCCCAGGCTCTGGCCCTATGTATTTAAAATGAGTTGCAGAATTCTCACAAAAAAGGCCTGTATTAATCTCTAAATCCAATTTGTAATCCATGAAGAAAGGGGCAAACAATAGCCATTGAATTTATCAATAATCATGCCATAAAAGTGTTGGCTGTTCAGAATTCTTTCCATGAGTTTCATTCTATGAAGACATGCATGCTAAATAAAGAAGGACGTAAGATCCTTTTTTGTAACAATCCTCCTTCCTGCCTGCCCAGGGAATTATTTCTGTACATCATCAGTCATAGTTGGAAATAATTTAAAGTTCTTCCTGGGTGATTTTAAGGGATTTCAGCATATTTAATTTATCAATCTTTTTCTCTGTTATTCTCAATTGACTTATTTAAAAACTCAAGAAAGCTTAATTCCCTCTTTTTGAAAGAAGTGTTGCAAATTAGTTTTTTCCCTAAGAAATTACTTTAACATGAGTTCGTCTGGATATGTTAGAGTATGTTAAAGCAACCATGATAGGAAACAGAAAGGAAAATATAAAAAGAAAGGCAGGAAAGTACTTCCAAGATCATAATGTAACAATAAGTAGAAAAACCAGAGAAAGAGAACATTTTCCTTGTACACCTGTACTTTTCGGGGTTTATAACTCTATGTTAAAAATTCTCTCTGGACTAAAACTTGGCATATGAAATATAAGGTCTCAGCCTAGGAAGGAATTTTCTTTATATATATATATATTTCAGAAAATTGAATTGGGTGTTAATTGTTAATATTATTTGTTTTAAGACCAGCAAAATGAAAAAAAAAGTTGGAATGATTTCAGACTTTCTTTTCAAGGGGAAGTTAGATCAACTCTTACAGAAAAAGTAATTCAACTGCCCTCTGCCCCAAAACCTTAGAACTCAGTCTCTGAATGGATTTATTTTTTAGTTTATATATGGCTGAAATTCTGCAACATTTCCTGAAATGGTTTTTTTTTTTTGTATTGCTGCTCCAACTGTTTGCTGTTCACAATTTGAATTCTCTTTAGAACTGTGAAAATTAAGGTGTAATATACAGTTTTATGATAATTGGCACAGTGGTCTTCTAGCTAAATTTAACGTTACTAATTATGTTGTATCAAGGGAAGAAGGTCTAGAATACCTAGGAATGTATCTGGCATGTTATGATGGATTATAATGGCAATGCATGTGTAGATTAGTGCATCTAGAACCTACTAGGCAAAGAAGTGGTCCTGATCCATTTATGAAGATCGAAATGGAGGTGAATCTGTTATTGTAGTGTTGCCACAGTGGATGCACCATGCCAATACACTGCATGGTGATGTTTCACCAGCACTCACTTCTATGCTCACTATATAAGAGAATACCAGTGCCGTCTCTTCTACTGGATGAGCAATGCCCCTGTGGTTCTAATGTTTTCATTTAGAAAGGCTTGACATGTTCTTATCCTATTTGCTGATTAAAATAATCTACATATTTTGTATATGAAACTGTCAATCATTTCATCTTTCTTCCTCCATTCCTCAGTCTGTACTTTAAATAACTGGTGTGTGTGTATTTGTATAGATATATTATAAGGGAATATTTTAAGGGATATTTTTAGTGGCCCCACACTATAAGAAGGATGTGGAAAAATTGGAAAGAGTCCAGCAGAGAGCAACAAAAAATGATTAGGGGGCTGGAGCACATGACTTATGAGGAGAGGCTGACGGAACTGGGATTGTTTAGTCTGCAGAAGAGAAGAATGAGGGGGGATTTGATAGCTGCTTTCAACTACCTGAAAGGGGGTTCCAAAGAGGATGGATCTAGACTGTTCTCAGTGGTAGCAGATGACAGAACAAGGAGTAATGGTCTCAAGTTGCAGTGGGGGCGGTTTTGGTTGGATATTAGGAAAAACGTTTGCACTAAGAGGGTGGTGGAATCTTCATCCTTAGAGGCTTTTAAGGTCAGGCTTGACAAAACTCTGGCTGGGATTATTTAGTTGGGGATTGGTTCTGCTTTGACCAGGGGGTTGGACTAGATGACCTCCTGAGGTCCCTTCCAACCCTGATATTTTATGGTTCTATGATTCTGTGATATCTAGAATATATTATTACTGTAGACATCTTAGTTTCTCAACACATGTCCTAATGGAAGTGGGATTCTACAACCCTGATTTTTCACTGAATCCTATATAGCTGGACTCCTGCTTTTTTTAAGTAGCTCTGTGCAGTTGTGAAATTGCCATAAAGGAAAATCCACCGTGATCCTTGGTAATTTTTCCCAATGGTTAATTAATCTCACTGTTAAAAATTTGTTCCTTATTTCCAGTCTGAACTTGTGTAGCTTCAGTTACCAGTCATTGGATCATGTAATATCTTTCATTGTGAGATTGAAGAACCCATTATAAATTTTTTGCTTCCTATGTGGGTACTTCTAATCTGTGATCAAGTCAGCCCCAAACCTTCTCTTTGTTAAATCAAATAGATTGAGCTCTTTGAGTCTCTTCCTATCAACATCTTTCTTGAATTCTGGGCACCAGAACTAGAGACAGTATTCTAACAGCAGTCGCACCAGTGCCAAATACAGAGGTAATCAGGACTTAAATGTCTGATTTTGGTAACTAGGGGTGGGATTTTCAAAAGTATCTAGGTGACTTCAGAGCACAAATTTTGACTTTTGAAAGTCAACAGAATTTGTGCTAAATTACATAGTCACCCTGGAAAATCCCACCCTCTGCATTTCTAATTATCCGATTGTGACTTGTGTATTGATATTCTTTGTTTTGAACTGTAATTATCACTGTTTAGTCTACCAAAAGGTGTCTATTTGGTAAGTAGGTTTTTTAAGGCAGGAATTGTCTTTTACTATGTGTTTGCACAGTGCCTACCATGATGAAGCCTTTATAGGGGTATCACTGTAATGCCAATAGTACATTAATAATAATTCCATAAACTTAATCTTCCTTTAAATGGAATTAAGGCTGGTGAAGTGTCATAGTCCCTCAAAGCAGTCGTTTAACAATAAGGAAATGCTAAGCTATAGTGACCCTCTTCACCATACCCTAAAGACAACACAGCACAATTCTAATGAGTGACTGATTCCACATATTCACAGAATTCCCTTCTGCCCTCAACAGCTAAAAATTATGCAACATATTAATCTCCCCAACAATATAACCCCCCTTTAGACAGCTCCTCCCACTCTCTTCCTTCCTGCTTGCCATTTATGTATGGGTAGGTGTGCGTCTACACCAGATTCTCTACTTGTAGATATTGG
Source organism: Malaclemys terrapin pileata (assembly GCF_027887155.1). NCBI lineage: Eukaryota > Metazoa > Chordata > Testudines > Emydidae > Malaclemys > Malaclemys terrapin. The sequence continues at coordinate 34,066,863 of NC_071505.1, forward strand.
TAGGGAATTTACTCTTTATTCATTTTTAATCCCCAGCTGCATCCTCACTATAGAAGGATTTATATCATTGCTTTTTCCAATTGTTCCTAGGTTAAGTACTTTTGAAAGTAAGACTTTACCTTAGAAGTTAATTTCTCCTTTTTTATTTTATTTTTTGGTCTGCAATTTATAGTTCTATAAATGTCCTTATACTTTATAGGCACTTCATGTTTCAAATCAGAAGGAGGGAAATGGCCCTCTGAGCTACCTGAGACCAGCACAGGGTGGAAATTTCCAGGAAGGTATAATTTCCCTGTGGAGGTGTTTAGAATTAATCCCTTTCACATTATAGCTGTGGATTTTAATTAAGCTAGCATTAACACTCATGTCAAGAGGGAAAAAAAAAACCACAGTAAAGCTCTCTCTCTTGACCTCTCAAATAACTGTTAACCCTCAGCTTAGGAGACACTTTTAAACAAGACTGAAATTAGTAGATACCAATTGTGTTGAAAACAAGGAGGAGATTGTTTCTGACTTAAACCTATTTGCTTTAAAATTCACTTTGTTGCTTGTCAAACAGTCTAAACGAAAATGTGTGACTGGGCTTAGTCTTTATTGGACTGTCTGTCTCTTCCAAGTTCCAACCCATTGAGTTTGTCAGCTAGTGATTTGCAGTGGGACTGGGAACAGCTATGGGGCCTGGAATGTCAATCTTCTTTATTCTCTTACATGTATAACAAGAAACTTTAAAAATGGCGGTATATGAATAGTTTTAGCCCATTAGTTTGCCTGTGCACACACAAAATCTTTTCCCCCCATGACATGAATTATTTTCCCTCTTTTTTCTACTACCACATCATGTTGGTGAAACATGCTAATTTAATTCCTATCATGAGATCTTGTGCATTAATATTGTTGTAAGCTATTGCTTCCAAAGGAGAGTAGGTTCTATGAATTATCATGCGATCTTGTGGTTGGTGAGAAATTAAACCACAAATTTGGGGAAAAGTTAATTTAATATTGGTATCTTGTAGCCAGTAATTTTCATCTTCAGAAATTACTGTATGTATTGATTTTCTTTAGTATTCAAGTATTATTTAATATTTGTATGACTGTAGCAAGAAGGGGCCCCAGAAAGGATCAGAGCCACATTCTGGAAGGCCTCATATGCAGACATGGTCCCAGCCCCATTTGTTATTACAAATGGAATTTTTCAGTTTTTGAAGTAAATATTGCATCATATGGAGTCTATTCCCCCCCCAAATATGCCATAAGGTTAATCTTTAGCTGGGTAGCTGCTTCTTTACTTCTATAACAAGACAATTTCTATGCTGTATAATTCATTTAATCAGATTGACAACAATCTTGATTGAGAAACACAAGAGGCAAGGACAGTGCTGCCAATAAATGTCATATCTAGAGATAATAAAGAAGCTGTCTTTCACAAGACTACCATATGTTTGGCTTGGTGAGAGCAAGCATATATATATTATTTTTCAAAGCTGAAGCAGTGGGCTAGTGGATTGAATGGTGGACTCGGGTTCTATTCCATGATGTGCCACTGACCTGCCACCTCTCTCTTCCCATCTTTTGTTTGTCTTGTCCATTTAGAAAATAAGTTCTTTGGAGCAAGTGCTGATACTTACTATAGCTTAGTTTTGACTAGGGATTTCAGGTCAGGTAATAGATAAAAACTTGATATATAAAGCCACAATTGTGCAAAGGGGAATGAGCTGGGAGCCAAGTTCTGGCCTGTAAACTTTAAAGGTACTATATCTACAAAGCAAAGATACTCATTTGCAAAATATTTCTCCATACTCTTAAACATTTGTGAAACTGAAATATCATATTGAAAAAATTGACTGAAGAAAAAAAGCTTAAAAGTAAATTTTCAAAGAGATTCTGAGAACGTTCCCCACCAGAACAGAGATATATAAATAACTTTGACAAGATTTACAACTCCTACTACATATCTACATATGAATCAATTGAATAAACAACTGAAACCAGCCCCTAAGGAGATAAGCCAATGGTGAAGAGACAAGCATTAGTAGCTGAATGTAACCAACCCTATAAAATGTGTTCTTCATGCTGAATGAACTCTGTGAACAAGAGAATAGTTAAAAAGCTCAGCTCCTTGAAGCTGATACAAGTTAAGAACAAAAGAAGAAAAAAAAATTCCAAATGAGACTCATTGCACAATGACTATAGAAACTCACAGCAACAGAAAAAACTTCAGTCCAAACCAAGAATTAGCAATGAGCCCTACAGCCAGAAAGAATCAATTAACTTCAGCACTATTCTGCAAGAAGATGCCGCCATCATTCCACAAGCTTTAGTTGCCCAAGGTTAGGTTTACTTTATTATTGAATCTGATTTTAAATGAATATTAAAATGTTAGTGAAGCTTTAAGTTGAACAACTTCTTGTGTTTGTGCACCAACTATGGTAAAACAGATTGAGATTGAAATTGAATTTAGCATTTTTAGTTTTCGTCAAAACCTACTATCTAAAACCACTGTTTAATCAATTTGATGAGTTAAAATGAGATTTTAAGAGAAAATTCTTTGTGTGGTTTCTTTATGTAACTTCATTCAAACTCTCCTTCAGTTATTGAATTTCATAGCAATGAGCACGATCTTTTCCCTTTGTCTGTTGATAAACTATTAAAGCAAACTCAATTTACCTTTTTTATGCACTACCCTTGATTATTTTGAAAGTACGCAGCTGTGATAAATCTTGAGTTTGGTGTTGGTGTTGTATTTTGATGATTTCCAGACTGTATTTAAGCTCTGGAAGGTGTTCCTGGCTTTATTGATTTTGTTCCGGATGTCCTGGCTTGTTCTACCATCCTGGCGGATGGTGCTGCCCAAGTTTGTCAATGTTTCTACATTTGTGAGAACATAATCCTCTATCCATACTGGTGATGGTGAAGCAATATTAAAGGTCATGATATCTGTCTTATTGTGATTGATTTTCAGTCAAATTTGCTGGCTGAATGCGTTGAGTCAAGTTGTTTTTTCTTGTATATGCTGTTGTGATCATATGCGAAGTCCAGGTCTTCAAGGGATGATAAGGGTGTCCATTTAATGTCTCTTGGCATGCCTTCTTTGTACGCTGCATTACCCAGTCGATGGCAATGTTGAAGAGGATTGCAGACATGACACACCCCTAACGTACTCCTGTTTTGACTTCAGACTGAGCTCACTGTGATCAAATCTGCATGTAAAGTTGAAAAAAAAGCTTTTGATGATGTTGATTATACAGATAGGGGTTCCATATGTTTGCAGAATGCACCATAGGCTGGTCCTGTGAATGCTATCAAAATCCTTCTCAAAGTCTATGAAGTTTATGTAGAGTTGCTATTGCCATTCTAAGCATTGTTCTATTATGTTTTGTAGAGTGAAGATCTGGTCTGTGCATCCGCGCCTTTTCCAAAAACTGGCTTGCTCTTTTCTCAGAATCCTATCAACTGATATATGCTGGACTATGATCTTACACAATACTTTGCTTGGCACAGATAAAAGTGTGATACCATGCCAGTTGTTACAATCACTGAGCGTTCCTTTCACTCTAAGACCATTGGTCCACTCATCTGGCACATTTTCCCTTTCCCCAACTGATGTAAATAGAGGAACCAGGATAGATGCTGCTAACTCAGGATTTACCTTGAACAATTCTGCATTCAAGTTATCCTTGTCGGGAGCTTTCCCATTTTTAAAGGATTTGATGTTTTAATGATCTCTTCCTTAGGTGGGGTGTCTGTGTTGACATCAAGATCTTCTTCTGCCTCCTGGATGTTTGCTTCCTTTTTAGGTGGCTCTCTGTTCAGCAATTCTTTGAAATGCTCTGTCCAGCGCATTTCTTGTTCTTTTTCTGTTGTTAGTAGGTGGCCTTGTTTGTCTCTGATGACAGTATTTGCTGGTGTCTGCCATTTACCACTGATAAGCTGCGTCATTTTGTAGATAGTTCCTTGTTCACCACAAGCAGCTGCATCCTCTGCCTGTTTTGCCAGATTATCAGTATAATTTCATTTGTTCTCTCTCACAAGGTCTTTGACCTCCCAGTGTGCCTTGCTATAGTGCTTGTGGTATTTGCCCTTTAGCGTCTGGGATTTTGTGTCTAAAACCTTTTTCTTCAGGGCCCGTCTGGTTTCTATAGTGTTCCATGTGCTGGGTGTAATCCACTCCTTCCTTCACTTATGCCTGTAGCCTAGACAGGCTTCACTGCTCTGTTTATAAATTGCTGTTAATTTGTCCCACTTCTTGTTGATCCCCTCATCTGCATTCCCCTTCTCTTTATCAAGGTCTGAAACCTGTTCTTTAACTGCTTAAAAAGGTTTCTGTATTTCAGGGGACTTTAGCTTGTCAATGTCATAATGTCTATGTCCCTTGTTTGGTGGACTCAGTTTTAGCTTGATGGAGGCTGTCACAATATGGTGGTTGCTGCCCACATTTGCACCCCTTCTCACTTTCACATCTGACAGTGAGCATCACCATTTGCCATTGATCATTGTATGATCAATCTGGTTCTTATGGCTGCCATTTGGAGAACACCATGTCAGCTTGTGGATTTCATGATGTTGAAATAGAGTTCCACCAATGACTAGGTCATTCATATTACTGAAATCAGCAAATCTCTCTCTGTTTTCATTCATGGTGCCATACCATGTTTTCCCATTGCTCTATCATTGTTTGTATTGTCCTTACAGACCTTGGCATTCAAGTCTCCCATTCGATAGTTAGGTCGTGGTATGGTATTCTCTAACTCCGCCTGTAATGTAAGGTAGAATTTGTCCTTTACTTCTTCATCACTGTCATTTGTCAGAGCATAGCACTGAATCGGGGTGATATTATTGTATTTCCCTTTCAGTCTGGCTCTCATAAGTCTGTTGCTGATGGACTTCCATTCAAGCAGGAAATGCTCCACTCTTCAAAAGGATGGCAACACCCTCATGGTGTTGTCCATCATCCTGTCCAGAATACAGCAAAGTTTTTCTCAAGGCTGTTGTTAACTTTCCTGATCCTGTCCATCTGCTCTGACACCCAGGATGTGTAAGCTGTAGCATCTCCTCTCTGCTGTGACCTGTTTCATACATTGTCTATACGTTCCAAAAACCAAGTTTGTTTTTTGTCTTGGTGTTGAGCACCTCAGTCTTCATGCCAGTGGCTTCCTTTTGGCTTTCACCATTGGCAGTCATATGGGTCATTGACTCCTGAAGGCCGTCACACACAGTAATGGTTGATTTCTCCGTCGCGGTTTCTGTAACATATTTTGTTTTTTACGGAACAGGGTTGTTAGCCCTGTGCCTAACCCCCAACCTGGAGGACCAGGGTGTCCATTTTGTCTGGATCCTCCCCCACAGACCAATCCAGCATGGTTGCCCCTACAAGGAGCTAAAAGCCCCTGCCGACAAGCCCCTGCCGACACAGACTCTGGGCATTACAGCATGCAAGCTGTCCCGCCAAGACAAGGCCCAGACACAAGAGGACAGAAGTTAAAAGTAGAGGAGGTAAAAATCCTTATAGGTGGTATGAAGCCCACTTAAAAAAAACCTCAGAAGATGTGTACTGTTGTACAAAAAGGGAACTGGGAAGATAAGGACTAAACCAATATGGCTAAAAGGCAGATTCAAGAAGCTATTTGAACTAAACAGAAATCCTTCAGAACTGGGAAACCTGATCTAAGTGAAGCAAATAAACTACAGCATAAGTTAAAATAGGCATTAAGTGAAAAGGAAATGGATTTCAATGAGCAAATAGCTAAAGGTGTGAAAACAAATGACAAGAGATTCTTTCAGTATATCAGAAGCTGGAAGCCTGTGAAAGAATTGGTGGGCCTGCTGGATCACACGGACTAAAAGGAACAACTCAGTCAATTTCTAAACAGTTTGGCAAAACTTTTCCTGGAGACCATCTCAAAATAGGCTAATCCTTTTTTTAGTGACCACTTTAATGTATCTCAGTGAGCTTACAGTAAAATGTTACTTGACCTTTAGTTAAAGACCACTTCTGTCTGGCAACCAGTTTTTCCTGATATTTTATCCAGAGTCAATAACTGAACATCAAAAGGGAAAAGCTGAAAGATGAGCAACGAGCACAGCTTGCTGATGAAACTGACTGAAGAGGTAGTAATGATATTGAAGACATTACTAATTACTTAGCAGACAGAATTCAAAATAAGGATTAATCTGTCATTGTGACATCATCAATCAGCTCTCTATCACCTTGAGCAATGGGGTTGTTCTTGTTCATTGTAGTGTAGTGTGGGTATTTCACTCAGATGCTTTGTGTGTTTCACTTAGCTGTGATTTTTAAGTTTTGCTCTTTGGTGGCATCATATTATGGTTGGGTCTCATTTCTATGCCAATCAAACTTTTTTTCGTTCTTTCTTTCTTTCTTATGCAATTTAAAGCCCCCACCTCCAAACCCTCAAGAAAGAGCATATCTAAAAAGCACATCTGACACAAGATTGATCAAATAAATTATTAGAAGGACTGAACGCTGAGGGCCAGATTCAACTCTGTGTACATGGTACAGCTCCCATTGACTGCAAAAGGAGCTGTACCCACTTGCACAACAGTTGGATTTGATGCTAAAACAGCTTTAGAGAGACCTTTAGAAGGAACCTTCTAAAATAATTTCCAATCAAGAGGTGAAAACCACTATACTAATGGATCACTGTATGCTCTGTGCAGTGAAGCTCCCTAGTCTATTGATAATACCACAATCTCTTTGGCCTTAACATACCTGAATCAGTCTCTGGACCAATGCAACAGTCCCTAATTCTTCAGCCTGTGAACCACTACCACAGACTCTTGAGGCTTGCCTATCTCTTCCAGGTGGCTAAGTTTGCTGGCAAGGCAAGACAGTTGGCATAGGAGCTGGCTAGACTTCCATGGCTTTGCTCTGAAATTTTTCCTCTTTCTTGTCCAATTTGGCTTCTACTTGTCTTTTTTCATCGTCTACCTGGGCTCTTGATTTCTAGTTCCCATTTTTGCTGGGCCTATCCCCAGACTCGTGGGCATACATAGTGATTATTAGTACTGTGCTCTGAAATGTGTATGAGGAACTGTACTCTAGCATGGATGGACTGCTGGTTCCCCCTGGTGGCCTCTAGACCTGTATGCTGGCTCTCATAGATTTACTGACCTTAATGATTGAGCTAAGAGAGCTGTCCAGGGTCCTGAAAGGGACCCTTGGTTGCTGGTGAGAGGTCAGCTAGATACATTACAAACAATGGCTCAAAGAACTATTGAGCTGAATCAGAAGATACACTATGTTTGAAGATACCAATATCTTTATAGACACTAGTGATACTAACAACCTGGAAGCACCTTAAATACAACTAAACAACCTAATGGATCATCTGACAGTAGGAAAACTTTTCTGTGTGAATGAATGTTATGGTAAATGTACTAATTTGGGGCTATATTGTAATGCCAGCTCATCTTCAATCCTGTTTGCTATCAGTGTGATTAATCTTCAGATTGTGACTTACTCCAAGATTTAGTGAGTGAAAACATACAAGCAACTACAACCTATGGATGTTTGCAAACCCATTTGCTTGACTGCATCATGAGAAAACTAAAAGAAGAAAGTAAAAGGAAGAGTAGCAATAACACTTGCTCAGGTTGACTCTAATACATTTTAATTAATTGCTTAGCTGTCCAGCTAAATGATCAATTTTACAAGCTGAGAGTTAAGTGAGTTAGTAATCATATTTAAATAACATTTTTTGCAGTCAACAAAATGCAACTAATATTCTTTTTTTTTAAAAAGTGCTGTCAGCATGTAAAAACAGTCTCTTCTAAATATCTTTAAAAGAATTCAGGTATTCCATAAGAGTGGGCTGATAATTGTACCTTGAATTGCATGAAGGTCATTAATTTCAACAGAGCCCTTTGAAGTATGTATGCAGCTTGTCAGAAGATCTCCATGGGACTGAATTTCATTTGCTTTGTCTGTGTTGCTTCATACTAAGTGACATTTGACAGAAGCTGGTGCCTTTTTGTTCTGTTTACAGATGCCAGGCAGATCAAAATAGTAAATTCTTAAATAAATAAATAACTAAAAATAAAACACAATTTCTAGAGGGGCCAGTCCCTGAATGATCATATTTGATGTAGGTTGCATTACAGGATAAAATCCTTAAAGCTCACCAGGCCTGCAAGGTCTGAAATGTTTGTCAAGACAGAAGGGACGACTTCTTCTTCTTCTTCTTCTTCTTCAATATTCTACATATTTAAAATAAATCTACTATCTAAAGCAGGTGGCAGCATGTATTAATGGACTGGTGGTTCACCTCTGAAAAGTTGTGTGATCTTACTGATATTGATAAGTGAAAAACAATTTGGTAGCCTAAGCTTTAAGGACATTCTTGTAGACATCTTTCATGTCACAAAACTATCACATAAATTCTCTTAATAGCGGAAGCCAAGTCTTGGAGTGACAGATACATAGCTATGGATTAGAACCTCAGCCCTGCTGAAAATTTACCAGGCCTGATCTTATAGCTTTTGATCTCCTCTTTTGAAATCTCGCATACTCCAGACATCATCATCGGTAATCCCTTGATTTCAAGGATGATCTCTATCATGGATTTACATATGGGTCCTGGGATAACTCAGGAGTCCGATCTTGGAACCACAGATCCACTCGCAGTAGGTACAGACATTTCCTGGCAGGCCAGCTGCCTGCTAGGAGAAAGTTCTTTCTTTTCCCTTCCGTCTCTCTTTTCTGCTTTGAGGGCCAGGCTCTTCTCCTTGAAGCGGGCCACTGCCTGATGGAAGATGTGGTGCCATTGGGGTTGGTTGGTGGCTTGCTCCTCCTAGCTTGTTATGTCCACATCCATTTTCTTGAGATACACTTTCAGTGGGTCTTTGTAGTGTTTCCTCTGATGACCATGATATCTCTGACCATGGGTGAGCTGAGAGAAGAGGACTTGTTTTGGGAGTGAGAGTCTGGCATCCACACACAATGTCCAGCCCACCAAAGTTGGTGCATGAGGATCCTTGGTTCAATGCTGGTGACATTGGCTTCAGCAAGGATGCTAACATTAGTGCAGTGATCTTTCCAATTGATGCTGTGGTTAGATATTGATAGATGTTTGGCTGCATGTGTCTTCTTTGTGTGCCACCCCAGTCCTGCATAGACAGCTGGCATAGCATACCTTGAGCAAACTGCCCAATGACCAAAAAATCCATTAAGGGACAAAGGCACCCGGCCAGGTTTATTGTCGATGAAGCATGGTACTAATATCCCGCAGACTCTACCGGACCATGAATACATGTATGCCCGTAACAATTGACCAGCTCAATGAAGGGCGGGACTTTCCATTCCTTCTTAGGCCAGACAAACATACTCCCTCTGAAATAAATTTTATACCCCGATACAAACAAGTTAGTACTGCCCCTCTGACATAGTTGCTGTAGTTACTGACCTCTGATGTGGCTTGTTATCACTCATTACCTTGTACATGTTGGTTTGATTAAAACACATTTATTATGTACTGTTATTCTGACCTTTTTTTTATGAGGGGTGAGTGTGTTCCTGTTATCCTTGGGGAATGTTTTTGTACCTCCTTGATACTGGGAGGTTTTGGTACCACTTGATATTGGGATATGTTTGTGTAAGTACTCTGTGACTAGCACTTTTTAGGAATGTGTATTTTTGCAATAGCAACCCTGTTCTTGTCAGATTCTGTAAGCAGGTCCTGCATCATGCCAGGCTTCTGATACAAGGGTTTATGTCTCAGGCTCTTTTCCTACTACAGATGTGAAGGATCTTCTGGATGCATCGTTGGTGGTACCTCTCCAGAGTCTTGAGGTGCTGTTGATAGGTCACCCAGATTTTGCATCCATAAAGGAATGTAGGAATAGCAATTGTCTTATAGACCTGGATCTTGGTGTTATGTGGTAGGTCATGGTCTATGAAAATGTATCAGAGCAATTTCCAAAAACAACCACTTATGCACTGAATCCTGTACTGGATCTCACTGTCAATATTTGCATTTTGAGAAAGTTAGCTACCAATGTAGCAAAAGTGCTCAACTGTCTCTAAAGTCTGTCCCTCGATGATTTGTGGTGGTTCATGTGCAAGGTATGAAGCAGGCTGATAAAACACTTTAGTCTCCTCAATATTAGCTGAGTGTCCTAGGCTTCAGTAAACTTGTGCAAAAAAATCCGATGTGGAGAAGGTCATTCTCAGTGTGTGTGAGAGTGGCACAGTCATCAGCATGATCAGTAACTGACACCCTGAAGACTTTAGACTTTGAGCGGAGACAAAGATTAAAAAGCCGCCCATCCATTCTGTATTGAATGTCAACTTCACTGGGGAGGCGACCTTTAACGAGGACCAAAATGACTGCTAAATATATGGGGAACAGATTTGGAGTAATAATGCATCCTGGCTTAACCCCAGTTTTGATGATGAAAAGGTCCGTCACAAGGCCATTACAGAGAACTGTGGCAGTCATCTGATCATGGAGAAGCCTTAGGACCTTAATACATTTTGGAAGGCAACCAAAACTGGTCAGCACCTTCCACAGGGTTTTGCTGTCCTTAAAATATGTTGACCCATCTTGGGCTTGGAGTGGTGTGGGACCATGGAAGTATGGACCATAAATGACCCTTATTGCCTGAAAAAAGCTCCTCATGTCATGTTGCATAGATTCATAGATTCTAGGGCTGGAAGGGACCTCGAGAGGTCATCGAGTCCAGTCCCCTGCCCTCATGGCAGGACCAAATACTGTCTAGACCATCCCTGATAGACATTTATCTAACCTACTCTTAAATATCTCCAGAGATGGAGATTCTACAACCTGCCTAGGCAGTTTATTCCAGTGTTTAACCACCCTGACAGTTAGGAACTTTTTCCTAATGTCCAACCTAAACCTCCCTTGCTGCAGTTTAAGCCCATTGCTTCTGGTTCTATCCTTAGAGGCTAAGGTGAACAAGTTTTCTCCCTCCTCCTTATGACACTCTTTTAGATACCTGAAAACTGCTATCATGTCCCCTCTCAGTCTTCTCTTTTCCAAACTAAACAAACCCAATTCTTTCAGCCTTCCTTCATAGGTCATGTTCTTAAGACCTTTAATCATTCTTGTTGCTCTTCTCTGGACCCTCTCCAATTTCTCCACATCTTTCTTGAAATGCGGTGCCCAGAACTGGACACAATACTCCAGTTGAGGCCTAACCAGCGCAGAGTAGAGCAGAAGAATGACTTCTCGTGTCTTGCTCACAACACATCTGTTACATCCCAGAATCATGTTTGCTTTTTTTGCAACAGCATCACACTGCTGACTCATATTTAGCTTGTGGTCCACTGTAACCCCTAGATCCCTTTCTGCCGTACTCCTTCCTAGACAGTCTCTTCCCATTCTGTATGTGTGAAACTGATTTTTCCTTCCTAAGTGGAGCACTTTGCATTTGTTTTGTTCAACTTCATCCTGTTTACCTCAGACCATTTCTCCAATTGGTCCAGATCATTTTGAATTATGACCCTGTCGTCCAAAGCAGTTGCAATCCCTCCCAGTTTGGTATCATCTGCAAACTTAATAATGTACTTTCTATGCCAATATCTAATTTGTTAATGAAGATATTGAACAGAGCTGGTCCCAAAACAGACCCCTGCGGAACCCCACTAGTTATGCCTTTCCAGCAGGATTGGGAACCATTAATAACAACTCTCTGAGTATGGTTATCAGAATAAAGCTCAATCTCCTTAGCCTTTTCTCGCCACCACTTATTTTTGATGTCACAGATTTTTCTTTGGGCTTCATCCTTGAGTTGCTTGTATGACTCTTTCTTCTGCTGGTGTAATGTGTCGTTTTGCAATATGTAATGAGCTTTTCTTTTCTGGTCAAGCCAGGCCTGAATCTCAGCATCGTTCTCATCAAACCAGTCTTTGTGATGGCGGGTGACATAGCCAATGGACTCAGCACATGCCAAGAGAATGGCAGTCTTTAATCCCTTCCAGAAATTTTCATTATCAGCTGGAGGCATAGTGGCATACTTCTCTTGGAGACACTGCTGAAGTTTCTCCTGAGTCACTATATCTTCAAGGGATTTGACATTTAATTACTTTTGTACTGATTTTGCCTGCTTGCAATGCCCAGAGGTGATCTGGAAATTCATGATAGGTCTAACAAGTAGATGGTCTGTCCAACAGTCATCAGTTCCATGCATGGCCCTCCTTGCATGGTGCATGGCGGACATCCTTCCGATCTGGAGCTCTAACAATAACATAGTCAAGAAGATGTCAATGCCTGGAGTGAAGGTGTCTCCAGGGGTTCTTATATTTTTCAATTTGTCTAAAGAGAGTGTTCATGATGATCAGACCATGTTCTACACATTTGCTTAGGAGGCGCATGCCATTGGAGTTGGCCTTACCTACTCCTTCTTTTTCGATAGTGCCATTCCAGAGATCTCACTCCTTGGGATTGTTCTCCTTGGGAATGTTGGTCAAGAGTCTTTCAAGATCTGTATAGAATTGTTCCTTGATATCTTCAACAGAATAAAGCATTGGGGCATATGCACTGATGACAGCAGCAGACTGGTTGTTGCTGAGCTTAAGACAAAGAGTCATAAGAGTCAAAGAGTCATAAGCCTACAGGAAATTCTGTAAGCTGACTGATAAACTTATTCCTAGTTTCAAACATGAATGCACCTGTGCTCTGCAGATTTTCCTTTACAGAAAAAGGTGTAGCCTCCATCGTCTTCTCTCAGTTGACCTTCATCTAGGCACCTTGTCTCACTCAGGGCAGCGATGTCGATGTTATATCTCGCAGATTCCCTGGCGATGATAGCAGTTTTTCTTTCTAGTCGTACATTATCTTTTTTGTCCATCAGGGTGAAAACATTCCATGTAGCCAAAAGTCACTGTCTTTTCATAGCTTCGACTGCAGGCAGAGTGATCCCTCTGGTTGCAGTAATCCAGCCAGGAGTGGGTGAGACAGCCTAGGTTTAGGGCATCTTTTCTAGCCCTCTCCCCATGTGGGATGAGCAGAGGGGATCCTAAAGAGGACTGCTCAGTTGTGATAGTAACTGCCGAATTGCACCCCTGTCTCAGTCCAGGTGCCAGACAACCATCTAACTACCACTGCCTATGTGCAGATTCATGGCTAGGGACTGTCAGATTCACTAATCCTGTCCCCATCACCATTAGTCCATCACCACAGGGCTTGGAAAGTTGGAAAGATTTTATTTCCCATGGTAGAAGGCTGAGTGTGATTTCTTTTAATGTGGGGAAGCTGGTGAGCCTACAGTGACCACACGATCATAACAAGCTGGAGGTCTAAGGCCCAGTGGTAGGGAAAGTCTGAGACAACTGGAGATCTCCAACTTGCTGCAGCCTTCATCCACTTTCACAGCCATTGAGATCCGAAGACCCTTTTCCACCTGATCCACCATTGAGGAATAATCCAAATACCCCACAATGTATTTCTCCCAGTTCAAAGTGCTGGAATTGAGAAGATTTGAAGCCTGCATCCAGGGCACCCACATGATGCAAGCCTGAGTGTGAGTCAAAATTATGTGATAATGTCCCTTGTGGACATTGTTACAGTGCACTAAAAGTTCCATCGTGTGCTTTAATGTACTGCTATTTCAAGTGTCAAAGTGCACAATGGATTGGTCCCCACAGGTTGTTACTGCACGGCAAGTTAGTATGATACAGTCAGGCCCTGGCTTGCCATGCAGTAACATCCCATACAGACAAGCCTTGTTGAGGCCCCCCAGATGAATGAAAGTCTGTAAGGAGTCATGAATAGGAAAAGGAGAATTATATTAACATTTTCTAATCCAATAAATGGTTCACACTTGTTTTCCTTAGCTTTGTGGTTAAGTTATTATTTATAAACTTTTTCCTAGTCTCTAATAAATTGTGACTGAGTTTTCTCTTTGAAGGCATTTGTTTTCTTGGTTTCTTGTGTTGCCAATTTACTATAGTGAATCATCACATTGTTTTTGCTGAATAAATAACGAATTAGTACTCCTAAATAATGGCTGATAACCTAATGGCATGTAATGGGATAAATAGAAGGCAGAATCGAAAGCAGAAAAAGGAAAGGCATTTGGCCTTATTAAGTTATTAGGCTCAATGATAGTGGAAATTTCAGCCTGAATATACGTAGGGAATTTGCTTTGGCCTCTCAGGTCTCTAATATTCTCAGTTGTTCAAAGACAGCTTTCAGAGCTTTTAACCTCGACTTAATTAAAATACAGTATGATGTCATTTAACTTCCATTATTTCAGCATCAGAGAGTCTTACCCTGCTGTCATTAATTTAGGTAATGGGTTTATTTTACACAATGTGCAGTAGTAATAGCAGTGTCCATTAAAATATATATCCCTTGGAATCATAGAATCATTTTAACCATATATACAATTGGTTTGAGGAATATAAATATATATTCCCTCAACCTTTGTAGAACTGAATATCAATTGGAAAACTTATTCACTTCATAAAAAAAAAGCACAAAAAAACAATCAAGCAAACAAACAAACAAAACCCTACATGGATATTCTATGGTACTTTGAGTTATAACATAACACTGACATTTGTTCCAATAGTATTCTTTTCTTGAAAGGTAGAGCATTTTAAACAAAAAGACAACACAAAGGGTAGCTAACAAAGGTCCCCCCAATCTACTGTCACTTAACTTCCTGAAAGATTTGTTAATTATCAAGGGTTTTCTAACAAACCTAAGGTGTGAGGTTTATTTCTTTTGCACATTACAAGTGTTTATTGAAGGGCTCCTTCCTTTTAATAAAGTGTCTATTTCATTTACCAACAATATTATTTAATCTTCCTACAGGTTAGAATTTAGCTTTTCATCCTATGAGTTATGGAAATGAGGCTTATATTTCATGATGCTTTAAAGATGGTTGTCATGGTAAATTAAATCAAAAGTCTTCTCTTTAAGTTACTGCATTGAATTTGCAGCAAAGAGTCCTGTGGCACCTTATAGACTAACAGACATATTGGAGCATGAGCTTTCGTGGGTGAATACTCACTTCGTCGGATGCATGTATGGAAATTTCCAGAGGAAAGTATAAACATGCAAGCAAGAGTGAGTCAGGCTAGAGATAACAAGGTTAGTTCAATCAGGGGGGATGAGGCCCTCTTCTAGCAGTTGAGGTGTGAACACCAAGGGAGGAGAAACTGCTTTTGTAGTTGGCTAGCCATTCACAGTCTTTGTTTAATCCTGAGCTGATGGTGTCAAATTTGCAGATGAACTGGAGCTCAGCAGTTTCTCTTTGCAGTCTGGTCCTGAAGTTTTTTTGCTGCAGGATGGCTACCTTTAAATCTGCTCTTGTGTGTCCAGGGAGATTGAAGTGTTCTCCTACAGGTTTTTGTATAATGCCATTCCTAATATCTGGTTTGTCCCCATTTATCCTTTTACGTAGGGACTGTCCAGTTTGGCCGAAGTACATAGCAGAGGGGCATTGTTGGTATATGATAGCATATATTACATTGGTGGACGTGCAGATGAATGAACCGGTGATTGTGTGGCTAATCTGGTTAGGTCCTTTGATGGTGTCGCTGGTGTAGCTATGTGGGCAGAGTTGGCATCGAGGTTTGTTGCATGGATTGATTCCTGAGTTAGAGTTACTATGGTGCGGTGTGTAGTTACTGGTGAGAATATGCTTCAGGTTGGTGGGTTGTCTGTGGGCGAGGACTGGCCTGCCACCCAAGGCCTGTGAAAGTGAGGGATTGTTGTCCAGGATGGGTTGTATATCACTGATGATGCGTTGGAGAGGTTTTAGCTGAGGACTGTATGTGATGGCCAGTGAGTTCTGTTGGTTTCTGTCTTGGGCTTGTCTTGCAGTAGGAGGCTTCTGGGTACACGTCTGGCTCTGTTGATCTGTTTCCTTATTTCCTCATGCGGGTATCATAGTTTTGTGAATGCTTGGTGAAGATTTTGTAGATGTTGGTCTCTGTCTGAGGGGTTGGAGCAGATGCGGTTGTACCTCAGTGCTTGGCTGCAGACGATGGATCGTCTAGTGTGTCCGCGATGGAAGCTGGAGGCATGAAGGTAGGAATAGCTGTCGGTGGGTTTTCAGTATAGGGTGGTGTTAATGTGACCCTTCTCTATACCTATGCAATTTGTATTATATCTTTTTTGAAATGGGGTGACCAGAAGTGCAAACAGTATTCAAGATGTAGGCATACCATGGATTTATATAGAAGCATTATGATAATTTCTCTCTTATTATCTATCCCTTTCCTAATGATTCCTAACACTCTTAGCCTTTTTGACTGCCACTGAACATTGAGCAAATGTTTTCATAGAACTATCCACAATGACTCCAAGATCTTTTTCTTGAGTGGTAACAACTAATTTAGACCACCCCCACCCCCCGCACCCCAGTTTGTATGTATAGTCGGGATTATGTTTTCCAATGTCCATTATTTTGCTTTTATCAACATTGAGTTTCATCTGCCATTTTATTACACAGTCACACATATTTTTGTGAGATCTCTCCATAACTCTCCACTATCTTGAGAAGTTTGGTATCATCTTCAAACTTTTCCATCTCACAGTTTACTCCTTTTTCCAGACCATTCATCAATTTGTTGAAAAGCACTGGTCCCAGTACAGATCCCTGTGGGACACTGCTATTTATGTCTCTCCATTCTGACAACTGATCATTTATTCCTGCCCTTTGTTTCCTGTCTTTTAACCAATTACTGATCCATGAGAGGACTTTTCCTCTTATCCCATGACAGCTTACTTTGCTTAAGAGCCTTTCTGGAGGAAAATTGTCAAAGGCTTTCTGAAAGTCCAGGTACACTATATCCACTGGATCATCCTTGTCTACATGTTTGTTGACCCCCTCAAAGAATTCTAATAGAATGCTGAGGCATGATTTCCCTTTGGAAAAGCCATGTTGACTCTTCCCTGATAAATTGTGTTCATCTATGTGTCTGATAATTCTATTCTTTACTATAGTTTCAACTAATTTGCCTGGTACTGAAGTTAGTCTTACTGGCCTGTAATTGTGAGGTTTACTTCTGGAGACTTTTTTTAAAAAATTGCATTACATTAGCTATCCTCCAGTCATCTGGTACAGAAGTTGATTTAAATGATAGGGTGCATACCACAGTTAGTAGCTCTTCAATTTTAGATTTGAGTTCCTTCAGAACTCTTGGGTAAATACCATCTGGTCCTGGTGACTATTACTGTTTAGTTTATCAATTTGTTCCAAAACCTCCTCTAATGACACCTCAATTTGGGACATTTCCTCAGATTTGTCACCTAAAAAGAAGGGCACAGGTGTGGGAATCTCCCTCACTTCTTCTGCAATGAAAACCAATACAAATAATTCATTTAGTTTCTCTGTAATGACCTTATCTTCCTCAGTGCTCCTTTTGCACTCGATCATCCAGTGGCTTCACTGATTGTTTAGCAGACTTCCCACTTCTGATGTACTTTTTTTTTTTTAGTGTTTGAGTCTTTTGCTAGTAGTTCTTCAAATTCTTTTTGGCCTCCCTAATTACACTTAACTTGGCTGAGTTTATGTTCCTTTCTACTTCCCTCAGTAGGATTTGACTTCCAGTTTTTAGAGGATGCCTTTTCTAGCTATCTACACAGCTAGAACTCTCATCCAGGCTCTTATCAGCTGGAATCTCAATTACTGCAACATCCTTTTCTCTGGCCTTGGCAAATGCAAACTTGCCCCTCTCCTATCCATTCAAAATGCTACTGAAAAAATTACTTTTCCACCCATCACTTTGACCGGGTCACTCCTTTCTTTGCATCCCTCCACTGGCTCCACCTTCCCTACTGCATCAAACATTAGCTACTTGTCTTCACTTTCAAGACTCTTCACAGTCTGTCCCCATCCTACCTATAATTTCTCAGTCACTATCAAGATATCAACTCCTATGAGGCCATTCTCCATCATCCAGTTGTTACATTTTCAAACAAAGGCCTTTGTGCTTCTTCCCACACTGTCTCTCACGCTTGGGCGGAGTTCCCCATAAACATCAGCAGAGCTACCTCATTATCTGCCTCTAAAACCCTCATTAAAACTCTCCTTTTCCATAATGACTAGAAAAACCTTGGCAACAGTTGAGCTGCTGGTGTGCCAAATCCTCTGCATATCATATTGCCCAGTATGGTATCATTGTTTCCTTGTACTCCCCTGTCAGTCTCTGTGTATCTCTGTGTTGTCTCTTTGTTTTATACTTATATTGTAAGCTCTTTGAGGAATGGAATGTGTTTTTATTTCATGATGGTACAGTCCCTAGCACACTGGGGTCCTGATCCATGATGAGGTCTCCTAGGAGCTACAATAATACAAATTACACTGGTCTACAATTTTTGAGAAGTCGTCTGTTTCAGAGATAAAATGTGCTATTTATTATGTATTTGATGTGCTGAATTCAAATATGACAATTAAAGCAACTGATTGGCTACTGTTTCTAAGATATTTAAGTTTTTACATTTTATGTCTATGTATATTGTGTAGATAGTAGAGTTTTAATCATAAATTGTAAACCTAGGTCTTTTCATGTGTTTATAGTTGCTTTACATGATAATATTTCACCTGTCCTGTTTATGTAACACTTTAAAAATCAGCAAAAGGGTTATATAAATAAAATTTATTATGAAACAAAAGGCAAAAAACTAGTATGTACATAGATTAGTCCTATTCAGTGTCTACTCGGCGCTTCTTGGCTTGTCTCTTGTATTCATTAAATGGAGCATCTCTTGTCACTGTCCAGCAATAGTCGGCAAGCATTGATGGGCTCCATTTACCCTGATAGCGTTTCTCCATTGTTGCAATGTCCTGGTAAAATCGCTCGCCGTGCTCGGTGGAAAAAAATCTAGATGAGAGTGCAAAAAATGTATCTTTAGTGACATGTTGCTTTTGTATGCCTTGAGGAGGTTTTCCACCAACAACCTGTAGTTGTCTGCCTTGTTGTTTCCGAGAAAATTTATTGCCACTAACTGGAAGGCTTTCCATGCTGTCTTTTCCTTGCCACGCAGTGCATGGTCAAATGCATCATCTCGAAGAAGTTCACGAATCTGAGGACCAACAAAGACACCTTCCTTTATTTTAGCTTCACTTAACCTTGGAAATTTTCCACGGAGGTACTTGAAAGCTGCTTGTGTTTTGTCAATGGCCTTGACAAAGTTCTTCATCAGACCCAGCTTGATGTGTAAGGGTGGTAACAAAATCTTCCTTGATTCAACAAGTGGTGGATGATGAACACTTTTCCTCCCAGGCTCCAATGACTGTTGGAGTGACCAATCTTTCTTGATGTAAAGGGAATCTCTTGCACAACTATCCCATTTGCAGAGAAAACAGCAGTACTTTGTATATCCTGTCTGCAGACCAAGCAAGAGAGCAACAATCTTCAAATCGCCACAAAGCTGCCACTGATGTTGGTCATAGTTTATACACCTCAAAAGTTGTTTCATGTTGTCATAGGTTTCCTTTATATGGACTGCAAGACCAACTGGAATTGATGGCAAAACATTGCCATTAGGCAGTAAAACAGCTTTAAGACTCGTCTTCGATGAATCAATGAACAGTCTCCACTCATCTGGATCGTGAACGATGTTGAGGGCTGCCATCACACCATGGATGTTGTTGCAGGCTACAAGATCACCTTCCATGAAGAAGAATGGGACAAGATCCTTTTGACGGTCACGGAACATGGAAACCCTAACATCACCTGCCAGGAGATTCCACTACTGTAGTCTGGAGCCCAACAGATCTGCCTTACTCTTGGGTAGTTCCAAATCCCTGACAAGGTCATTTAGTTCACCTTGTGTTATGAGGTGTGGTTCAGAGGAGGAGGATGGGAGAAAATGTGGGTCCTGTGACATTGATGGTTCAGGACCAGAAGTTTCATCCTCTTCCTCTTCCTTGTCTGACTCAAATGAGAATGATTCTGTTGCATCAGGAACCGGCAGTTCTTCTCCGTGGGGTACTGTGCGTATAGCTGATGGAATGTTTGGATAATGCACAGTCCACTTTTTCTTCTTTGACACACCTTTCCCAACTGGAGGCACCATGCAGAAGTAACAATTGCTGGTATGATCTGTTGGCTCTCTCCAAATCCAAATCATTGGCACTGCAAAAGGCATAGATTTCCTTTTCCTGTTCAACCACTGGCGAAGATTTGTTGCACAAGTGTTGCAGCATATGTGTGGGGCCCACCTCTTGTCCTGATCTCCAATTTTGCAGCCAAAATAAAGGTGATAGGCTTTCTTAACCATAGTGGTTATACTGTACTTTTGTGATGCAAAAGTCACTTCACCACAAACATAGCAGAAGTTATCTGCACTGTTCACACAAGTACGAGGCATCTCTGCTCACTTTGGCTAAACAGAAATGTGTCCCTTTGCAAAATCTAACACTGACAAATAAGAGAGCATGACACTGTATGATTTCTAGAGCTGATATAGGGCAATTTGTTCAGCAGAGTGATGTAAGCTTCGTTATGATTGCATCATCCGTGACTTCTAGGAATAACATGATGCAATTCATATCATGTATGACGCAATACCAGCTTCAGATTGCATCATTCATTGTTTTGCCTAAAAAGCAAGTACTGTCCAAACCCAGTCATAGATTTATTCATAGATCCAGTCAAAGATGTATTTTAGTCATTTCTGGTTTAAATTGAGATCCCTTCCCTTTATAACTCACTTATCCTCCGCCATTCCCAAGTCAAGGATCATATATACTGACCCAATAGCATATCTTGAAAACTAGAGCCAATCAACAATTTTAAGCATCATTTTCGTTCTCAGTGACCCAGAATTAGTAACGTTTGACTACATTTATTTCAGAAGCATTTTGGCTGTAGAGCAGTGTAATAAATAAGAATGAATAGGAATGGAAATATATCACTAAATTGAACAAATGTTCAGTTAGAGATTGGGAGGAATCACATTATTAGAAATAGAATGGAAGGAGGGGATTCTTTTTTTCCTCTGGAATTCACATTATTCATAATTCGCAAACATTTGGATAGTAAATTTTGAACCTAAATTATTTATGAAGGAGTGAAAACTAACATTGTAAAATGCATCTTGCATTTAAAAAACAAACAAAGTTGTGCCTGTTATTTCGTCTTCTTCTATATATAGAGTGGCTGTAAAATATGTCACATACCATACAGATGAGGGATTGATGGACCTTAAAATTAGATATGTATTCAGAAATATGAGTAATTATTTGAAGCTTTATTCAAATTATCCAAAACTTTGCCTAGTCATTATAGCCCTTGATATTTTCTCCATAGATATTCAGACCCGTGGCTGTACTGTCAACAACTGAGATGTGGAGGGTCTGGCCAAGTGGTTGGAGCAGTGACAGTTGTGCCTAGTGGTCAGCCAGGCCAAGAACTGGAAGCAGAGGTTGGAGCCAGAGTCAGGAGTCAAGAGTGAGTTTGGAACAAAGCAAGAGTAGGGCTGGGAGCTAGAATGGAGCAAGGGCACAGCTGGAGCAAAACTGGTAACAAGGCTGGAGTCAGAGAAGGGCTGGAGCAGGCTAAGGTCCTTACAGTCAGTCACCACTATCCAGAAGGGGAGAGTTCCAAGCTATGAAGTGACTTTGGACAGACTGAGCTGTTGTTTCTCCTGTGAGGCTTATATACCTGCTTTCAGAGTCACCAGATGAGTCCCTTACCTTGTAGATTGACTGGAGCCTAGCACAGGGATGATTCATCACCTCCAACCTATCTACATCTAGTTGCTGTGTTGTCCTCTTTGAAAGAGATCTAGTTGTCTGCTACTTCCTCTCATAACTTCAGAAGGTAGTTTTGGCTACGCTTCCACTTGCTCACCATTAGCATCTTAATTAGGCCATTTTAGAAAACTTCATCAAATTCTCCTTACAAAAACTCGGGTTATCAATTGTTAGTACACAGAGAGTAGGATCCAATAATCATCTCTATTTCCATATGCTTAAAATAAAAACAAATTGAGTATCTCATAGTATTTTGTTCTAAATATTGATTTTCTTATTTAATGTTAACTGTATGTTAGCAGGGATGCCAAATGTAACTGCATGTTTAATATGAACAGGACATTAATCTAGAGATGGGTTGAGATTTTTCAAAGCAATGCATGGTGTTTAGCCAAATGTTTTACATTAATTTTAGAGGAAAATATATGACTAAATCTCCTGCCCTGTTTTGGAAATCTTAATCAGTATGTTTTTAAAATCTGCCCTGATATACTGCACTGGCCCTTTGGCTGGAAGAGGATGTTCCTGTTGTGGTGGGAGTTTGAGTTTCGCCAAAAGTCCTTCTCCTCTAGAAGCAAGCCACTTCACACTGGTCCTCACTGTATATACTATATTTTATGCATAGGATTCCCACATTCTTTTCCCCTTTCATCTTTGCTCTTTCCCATCTCTCTCTCTAGGCATTAAAGTCCTTCCAGTCTGTAAAGATTCTTTGCAGAGCTCTTATGACTCTCTACTAGTTTCACCTCTGACAAGTCTGTGATCCTGTGGTGAAATATCTTTTTTGATATATGTATTGGGGCAGGGAGGGCAATAAAGAGCATGAAGTGGCAGCTTCGTCTGTCCTTTCTTTAGTTCTTATTTCACAAGGAATACAAATCACGCTTTCACACAGAGATCAGAAGAAACACTGATTATTTCAGTAGATTCAGTCTTTCATCAGTACAACACCTCTGGATTCCATAACATTATGTAAGAGTTTAGTCCATTCCCCAATTCTAATCTACACCAAGAAAATTAGAGATGATTCACGTAACAGTGGATTTTTGGACCATATTATGTTAAAATTACACTAAGTGACACAAGGTGGGAGCGGTAATAACATTATTGGACCAACTTCTATTGGTGAAAGGGACAAACTGTTGATCTACACAGAGTTCTTCTTCAGGTGTGGGAGAGGTATTCAGAGTATCACAGCTAAATACAATTTGGAACAGGTTGCTTAGCATAAATAGTTAACATATTGTAAGAGACCAATCAAGGTGAAGTGGCCAGTTAACACCTGTGCAGTGACAGGAGAAAAAAAGAGGGGGATGGGAAGTGGGCTGCAAATTGTTGTAATAAGCCATAAATCCAGTGTCTTTATTAAGACCATAGTTGTTAGCAAAGTTGGGAATTTAAGCTCCCAGGTTCATCTTTTGAAGGTGATGTGCAGGTTTCCTTTGGGAACAAGGACTGAGAAGTCAGATATTGAGTGATTATTTGTGAAAAGAGTTCACCCATGATGTTTTTGTCTTTTATCATTTTTCTAAGTGAGTTCATTTGAGAATGTAGTGATTGTTTGGTTTCCCCACATAATTGTTGGGGTATTTAAATGCACTGGATGAGGCATACCACAAATTTTAATAAGGATGTGTAGGGCCCATGAATCATAAAGAGTGTGTTGTGTGGGGCATAGATCATTGTAGCAGTGGAGATATGTCTGTAGGTTTTGGAGCTGTTGTTATGACAGGGTGCCATGTTGGTGTCTCCTGGTCGGTGAGGAGCTTGCTTCCAATGTTGAGCTTGGTGAAGTTGGGGGTTGGTTGAAGGCCAGAAAAGAGGGTTTGGGAAAGATTTCTGTCAGGATGTGGTCCCAACAAATAGAACCCAAGTATGAGTTCTAATTGTTTAATGATATCCCATATGGTTCCAATGTGGGTGGTAGGTGATAACTGAGGCTGTGCAGTCAGAGATGGTTTTTTTTCTGTATTGAAGCAGGTTCTTTCAGGGTATTTCGGTGGCCCATTCCATGATGATTAGTGGGCTGGAGCACATGACTTATGAGGAGAGGCTGAGGGAACTTTGTTTAGTCTGCAGAAGAGAAGAATGAGGGGGGATTTGATAGCTGCTTTCAGTTACCTGAAAGGGGGTTCCAAAGAGGATGGATCTAGACTGTTCTCAGTGGTACCAAATGACAGAACAAGGAGTAATGGTCTCAAGTTGCAGTTGGGTAGGTTTACGTTGGATATTAGGAAAAAACTTTTTCACTAGGAGGGTGGTGAAGCACTGGAATGGGTTACCTAAGGAGGTGGTGGAATCTCCTTCCTTAGAGGTTTTTAAGGTCAGGCTTGACAAAGCCCTGGCTGGGATGATTTAGTTGGGAATTAGTCCTGCTTTGAACAGGGGGTTGGACTAGATGACCTCCTGAGGTCCCTTCCAACCCTGATATTCTATGATTCTATGATGCAATCTACTTCTCTGGTGAATTGTTCTTGTTTGGTGAAGGTGGTTTTCAGTGTGAACCAAGCTTTTTTTTTGGAGCATATGCTCTGAGTGCCTGGCTGTAGATAACAGATTTCTTGATGTGTTTTGGGTGGTTACTGGATCTGTGAACGTAAATGTGGTGATCGGTGGGTTTCTTGTATATAGTTTTTCTGCAGGGTTCCATTGCTGAAGCTGATCATGGTTGATAGGAAGTTGATGTCAGTATGCGTGTGTTCTACAGAGAGTTTAATAGATGGGTGGTGGTTGTTGAAATTGTGGAAATCTATGAATTATCTGTATTCTGTAAGAGACTGAACTTCTGCCCCACCACAGAACCGGATGCCATATTAACATGTGAAGAACTAGAAGAATTCTTTCATTGACTGTGCCTCAAAAAATTATTTCACACTGATGACACCAGCCACAACTACCATAAAACCACTGACAATCTTCAGAAAAAAGAATCATATGACTGGACACTCCACAGTGGACGATACCACACTCTTGATCATTATATTGACTGCTTCAGAAAAAAAATAAACTACTATGAAATCCTTAACAAACATCATCTCCGCCACAATCTCTCCACTGCCAAGGTGACAGATATACAGTCCCTGAAATCCAACCACCAGACAGTTATCAAACCAGCAGACAAATGGGATGCCATAGTAGTTCTCAATCATGATGACTATGTTAACAAGGTCAACTGACAATTCTCTGACACCACCTACTATGAAGAACTCAACTACATCATGTAATAGCAGACAGCTAAAAAGTAACAAGTTTTTAAAGTGCTTATATACACCAGTGCTAAAAGTCTGAATAATAAGATGGGTGAACTAGAGTGCCTCGTTTTAAAGGAAGATATTGATATAATCAAAACAGCTCTGATTAGGGGTAGTCTTGATAAATTGATGATGTTATGGTATCATGTAGAGTCCAGTTTGGTGGACCTGGTGCCATAGATTCTTCCAGAGCCTGAGTTATAACAGTTAACTAAGTTGTCAAATAAAAAATCAGGATGCTAACAAAGTGTTTCTAATACACTTAATTTTATCCAGGAGTCATTTCTGCTAGAATTATTTATATTTCCAGATTAAGATAAATAATTCAAATATTTTGTAAACAAGACTCTCAGTTAAATTTCACAAAGCTTTCCCATTCCACACTTGAATAAATAGATTGTTGCAGTGTTGCCTACAATTTAAGAGGAACTTGCTGAAGTGCCTCATTACTAGCTATTGCTGAAACTGTCCAAGAACTCTCTGCCTTTTTTTCTGCATTTGTTTATACATGAGAATATTCTTAGCTGATTATCTGGAGGGGAGGCATTTCTTGTTTGTTTGTTGCTTTCAGGTGACTGAATTCAGACTTTAGAGCAGTGGTGGACAACCTGTGGCCCGTAGGTCACATGAGGCCCATCAGGGTAATCTTGCAGTGTTGCCTACAATTTAAGAGGAACTTGCTGAAGTGCCTCATTACTAGCTATTGCTGAAACTGTCCAAGAACTCTCTGCCTTTTTTTCTGCATTTGTTTATACATGAGAATATTCTTAGCTGATTATCTGGAGGGGAGGCATTTCTTGTTTGTTTGTTGCTTTCAGGTGACTGAATTCAGACTTTAGAGCAGTGGTGGACAACCTGTGGCCCGTAGGTCACATGAGGCCCATCAGGGTAATCTTGCAGTGTTGCCTACAATTTAAGAGGAACTTGCTGAAGTGCCTCATTACTAGCTATTGCTGAAACTGTCCAAGAACTCTCTGCCTTTTTTTCTGCATTTGTTTATACATGAGAATATTCTTAGCTGATTATCTGGAGGGGAGGCATTTCTTGTTTGTTTGTTGCTTTCAGGTGACTGAATTCAGACTTTAGAGCAGTGGTGGACAACCTGTGGCCCGTAGGTCACATGAGGCCCATCAGGGTAATCTGATTGTGGGCCGCGAGACATTTTGCTGATGTTGACCATCCACAGCCACTGCCCCTCCGCAGCTCCCAATGGCTGTGGTTCGCCGTTCCCGGCCAATGGGAGCTGTGGGAAGCGGCGGGCCACAGGGACATAAAGGCCACTGCTTCCCGCAATTCCCATTGACCAAGAACAGAAAACCGCCGCCACTGGGAGCTGTGGGGGGGGGCCGTGCCTGCGGACGGTCAACGTCAGCAAAATGTCTCGCGGCCGGCAATCAGATTACCCTGATGGGCTGCAGACTGCCCACCACTGCTTTAGAGATATGAGTCTGTTCAGATCAATAATTCCCAGAATCTTGTCTATGAGTATTACCTCAGTCTACAAGAACCCTCCAGGGTTTTAAATACAAGTAAGTTTATCTGGAGTATATGAATTGGTAACTTAAAGTAGTTAGCAGTGATTATGATTTAGAAGTAGGCATTGATTGTTACACATATCTATCTTCAGCTATTCTCTCAAAATTTCAAGAATACTTTGTAGGAAGCTACACACATTTTTCACATTATTGACAAGTATCTTTCTCTTGATATATATAGTAGAAACTATCCAGGTTGTTTTAAATTATATTGTTTTGATTAAAGTAGGCATTCCTGAGCTTTTACTGGGCATCAGCCATACTAGTGACAAGAGTAGTACAAATGCCCAGTGTCACACTGTAGAATGTAAACCAATTTCCAAATAAATAGTAGTTTAAGGATTTGAAAACAACTCTCTTGCTAAATACTTGTTACTGTAAAAATGTTTAAAAATAGCCCCTACTGTAACAATAATCATTATTTTTCTTGCTAAAACAGTATTAAAACAAAATGAAAATAGCCTATTATTTCTGAAGTAATGAAGAATCTAAGAACTCTCATTTTCTATTTCATATCACGATTCCTTCCGAAACTGTAAAAACCTTATGGATCAATTCCTGCCATGATTTATATCCTATGGCAAATCCCCTAGTCAGGCCACGTATTTGGGCCAGATTTATAGATGAATGTGGGAGTCTAAATTAGTATAACCTATATCATCTTCTTGCTCACTCACCATGTACAATTACCAACACCTTTTGAATCAAACCCATTTACCAAAAGATATCTTATACCTTTCCAAGAGTACTTCCAAATTTAGCATGCTAAATCTAACTGAGTCTAAGGGAATATAAAAGAACTTCAGCTGGTATGACTTGTTGGGCAAAAGAAAGGAGTGGAAAACAATTTAGAGGAAGGTGTAAAGAATGTTGAATATCCTATACTTTGACTGACACTTTCTATCCAGCTCTTTGGTGTATGAATGACACCAGTATTAAGTTAGATTCATCAGGCGTGATTTTACTCTTACTTCCACTTGTTTTACACCCACAATTTCTATGGAGTTACTGCTGATTTGCAGCAGTATGGAAGGAGAACTTGGTAAATTACATTCCTTACACCTATTATCATCCACTTATGGTTTAGTAACATATATTACTTCACATATCCTCTCTGAATCTGGCCCTATCAGCTTTAGCAATGATCAAAGCAAAGAAAGAGCAGAAAAAGAAAACCAAGTGGAAATGAGTAACATACTGTTTCATCATTAATCATTATGAAAAATAGGCATTTTACTTTTTCAAGATAAGGTTTTTATATTGGAACATGTTAACATAAAATTAAGAGAATGGATTATTGTTTAATTTCCAAGCAAACCATGCACAATGAGAGTTCAGCACATCAACAATTTCACTGCAGGCTACAAAAATAACACCAAACTTCTATTTGTTTAAGCACTTCCATGAGGGCAACAATAGACTCTCTGGCAGAGTAGGATATTTTCTGATTGATGATATCTGTAAAATAGCTGTTTGAGCCACTCTCCTTATATTTATGTCCCATTATCTGTGAGGTTTTTCTAGTCTATTCAGCAATTCTTTTCTAAAAACACCCTCTAAAAATAATTAAGCCACCCTGTCTCTGTGCTGCACTAGAATTTCTACCAAATGGCGAAATAAAAGACCCATCTGTATGTACATGAAAACCTTGAGTTAATCACTCTGGCCCAGATTCTACCTGGGCAGCTGCACATAGTGGGTGAGGAGAGAACCCTCAGTTTCTTTCACCCCTGTGGAAAGTGCAGCCAGAATATTATTGCTGAATGGAGTTGAGGGTTGCCAGTTTTGGTTGGACACATTCCTGGAGTTTTCATCACGACATAATCTTTAATTAAAGATTAATCTTTAATTCCTGGAGACTCCATTTACCAAAAGTGTCCTTTTTCCCGGTGAGCTCTGCGGTATATGATAGCTTTCTGAAATTGAGTTGGCGGGGAGAAGGGGGACAGGGATGAGGAAGAGCCATGAGGGATCCCTGTTTCTTTCCCAGCACTGAGCAGCAGAGCTGGCTAAGCATGGAGTAAAAGGTTTTCTGCATCCTGC
Organism: Malaclemys terrapin pileata; assembly: GCF_027887155.1. NCBI lineage: Eukaryota > Metazoa > Chordata > Testudines > Emydidae > Malaclemys > Malaclemys terrapin. The sequence continues at coordinate 34,095,385 of NC_071505.1, forward strand.
TCACTGCAGTAGAACTATCACTCTTCTGTGCATACTCTTCAGAGTTGTCTTTGGGGTAACAGCCACAAAATGGCCCCTCTTCACCCCTGGGCACCACATAGGACAGAATCTCACCCTGAGGCAGCAATTACATCTCCTTGTGTTGTTGCTTCTTCCTTTCTTTCCATTTCCTTTCTTCTTATCCATGCTTTTTAGTTAAACCACTAAACTAAACCTCCATCTATCAATGGCAATATCGATCTTCAGTATATATCAATAATATAGTGCTTGTCTACACAGTCAGGAAATGCACTCTATCGGAATATGATATCTAAAGCACATTAATGTGTTTCACATTAGTTAGTAGATGGAGACCCTTCTGGTGAGCACTAAAGGTTCCTTAGTGCATTTTAATGTAGTGCTGTTTCAAACAGTACACATTGTGTCTCTGTATAGACAAGCCCATAGATAGACATGCCCAGGATTTGATTATCCAGAGAATCCAAAGCTGAGGCAGTCTAGAGAAGGGTCACAAGGATTTGGGAGGACTGCTAGGTGAGGTAAAAGGGAATAAAAGTGTAAGGCCAACAGAAGAAGAAATGAATTCTGAGGACATCCCTAAAAGGCACCCACAAGCTTTAGGCCATGAGTCACCTCATAAACTGATTTATTTATTTATAGGAAAGGAAAAACTTCAGCATCCTTCTCTAGTCTTATGATAATCTGCTATGCTTACTCATGTAAGCAGCCCACATCTGCATATCAGTAGTGCCATTGACTTCAATATGGCTACATGCACAGTGAAAAATGTGAGTAAAAGTTGCTAAACCGAGGGTTGTGCTGCTAAACCCAGGGTTGTGAGTTCAATCCTTAAGGGGGCCATTTAGGGATCTGGGGCAAAAATCTGCCTGGGGATTGGTCCTGCTTTAAGCAGGGGTTGGACTAGATGACCTCCTGAAGTCCCTTCCAACCCTGATATTCTAAGATGCTCTGCCCAAACATTTTTGTAGTCTGAATTTACCCATCTAAATACTTCATGCCAGATCCATAGCAGGTGTAACTTGGTGTAGATCCACTGACGTCACTGGGGCTTCACACATGGCCAGGGGATAACTCACATGCATTACACTGCAGTATTGGATCATACTGGAGAATGTAGCAGATATACCAATTATTGCGCTAGATTGCAGATATACCAATTATTGCACTCCAGGAATTACTGCATTCAATTCCCAAACAGTCTGAGGCCTGTCTGAATAACAGGCATAATGAAAATTAGTACAAATTTTAAATGTATCTCTAGTTGGCTGGAATAAGTAACTATAAAGAATTACTACTGCTTTTAGGCCTGCCATCCTTACGCTGGAATCAATGGGCCAGATTCTGCCACCTGTCTCATGTGGATGTGCATAGTAGATTTATCAGGCCTGTCGGATGTTTTAGGATAATGGATGGAAACAAAGGGGCTTCTTTTTTTTATACAAAGGCATCTGCTGTTGTCAGTGCTGGGTCATCTACAAGCTGGCTGTTTCTCCGGCTGTTGCTGCTAAGTAACTGCAGGACCCTCTGGGAGGGAGGCTGACATTGCCGTTAGCAATTGCAGCCAAGCCCTCCAGGGTGCAAACTCATGGCAGTCTCCCCTGGCCTTCCCTGTTCAGATGAATTTGCAAATGTTTTCACCTTGACCAAACATGTCAAGCTCATAATTTCTGCATGTATATCATTGATTGTGTGCAGCATTTTGCAACCAATTGTGGGAGCTGTCTCCCTCTCAGGCCTTCTTGTTTTATCAGCATTCACATCTGCTGCTTTCACATCGCATGCACAATACGAAGCTGCAACAAGGAAGAGATTTATGTAAACATAGCATGAGGAAGTCTCTTACACTGCAGAAGTTCAATTATTAAATAGAAGGCAGGCAAAGACAAAAGTAATTTTGCCAGATGTGTATATTTCTGATTTAGAGGTTAAACAGAGCAAATGATGAACTCAAGCAAAATGTAGGCTGGGCAATGAGTGAATTGATATTATTATAATTAATTCACGTATTTGTTTGGCATTATTAATTACTTTATTAATATCTGCAATGTGCCAGTGTTTTACAGTACAAATAAAAAGATAAGGTCCCCACTTTGAAGAGCTTACATTCCAAAAACCCCACTTCTGCAAATGCTGCGAAGCAAAGAGCACAGTTCAGTCGATAGTCCCATAAGCATGAAATATGATGCCAAGTATTCACAGAATCAACTTAATGTTAGATGATATGTGAAAGGTGAGCATCAATAACATGTTTAAAGGACAAGTGTTTTAGCAATGAGATCATGCAATTGTTTGGCGGAGGCATGTACACATTTTGGTGATTCAAAGTCTGGGATATTTCCTTGTGTGTGTGCAAAAAATAAACAACCTGATTGTTTTTCCAATAATTTAATCTTGTGTTTTCTTCACAAACAAAAGGCCATTTTTCATTAATGCACCATGAAGAGACCCAAATGAAAAGGAAGGAGGGATTCTTCTATATCTTAAAATATTTTTACTGGAGGCAGATATCCATAATAGCCAGGTTACAGAGAAATACCCATTTCCACACATTCATGTAATAGTGCCATACATGACAGCGACAAAACCTAACATGCTTGGTAAATTGCCGTTTTTTTTCCAGGACTGATGGTCTCACAGACATCTACAGACACAAAGAATACACAATTTGGCCTTCATAGAGGTGAAATATAATAATACTGTTCCACATTCAGGGCCGGCTCTAGGCACCAGCAAAAGAAGCTGGTGCTTGGGGTGGCACATTTTTAGGGGCGGCATTCTGGCACGGGCCATGCCGCCCCTAAAAATGTTCCCCGGCCGCCCTAACTCACCGCCGCTGCTCGCCCTCCCTCCCAGGCTCTCAAGCCCGGGAGGGAAGGAGGGGGAGATCCCGAGCGGCCGCGGCGCGCGAAACAGCTGATTCGCGTGCCGCGGCTGCTCGATCTCCCCCTCCCTCCTGGGTTTGAGAGCCTGGGAGGGAGGGGGAGACCCCAAGTGGCTGCGGCACATGAAACAGCTGATTCGCGCGCCGCGGCCGCTCGGGATCTCCCCCTCCCTCCCGGGTTTGAGAGCCTGGGAGGGAGGGGGAGCAGCAGCGCGCGAATCAGCGCCGCGGCCGCTCGGGAAACCTGGGAGGGAGGGGGAGACCCTGAGTGGCCGCGGCGCACGCGCTGCTTCTCCCTCTCCCTCCCGCCCTCCCTCCTAGGCTTGAGAGCCTGGGGGGAGGAGGCAGGGCTGGGGATTTGGGGAAGGGGCGGAGTTGAGGCGGGGCCAGGGGTGGGGTAAGAAAAAAAGGGGGGGGGGCGGCCAAAATTGTTTTTGCTTGGGGCGGCAAAAATCCTAGAGCCGGTCCTGTCCACATTGCAGAACTCTGGCTAAGCTTGTGTGTATGATTGTCACCAACCTGTATGATTATGACATATGTGTTTTGGTGGATTGAGTGCTCAGCATCTTGCAGGATTGAGACCCCAATTCGCCCACATCCATTCAAATATGTAATACATGTAATTGGGAACTGAAGGAGGCAGGATTTCAGTGGGATTTGGATGTCTAATTCCGTTTGGTCCTTTGGAAAATCTCACCTTTAATTGCCACAGCAACAAGCCTACATCATTTTGCATTAATGTGAGTACATAAAAATGTCATAGAAAATGATAGGAATTACACAGTAAGTACATTACACAGTGTGTCAATTCTATCATATTATCAACTGCTAAATTCTGTAATTAACCCACATGATCACTCTAATATCATGCACTGTTGGGAGATATCTGCAATTATAAACACAACAGTATGACTAGAGAATAGAGTTTGGAGCCTTAAAATTCAATTTTCCTTGCTTTAGTCCCTTTTGGTTACAGATGACTTTGCATGATGATGATGATGATGATTTGATTTGATTTTTGTTAAGCTTCTTGGCTTAATTTTTTCTTGTAAACACAATTAATGAGTGATATCATAAAGATGTCAAAGCACAAGAAAAGAGAATCAAAGAGCATTTGTATATATTTTTAAAAGGAAACATTTAAAAATAGCTCCAGTTCATTTGCAAATTTGACACCATCAGATCAGGATTAAACAAAGACTGTGAATGGCTATCCAACTACAGAAGCAGTTTTTCCTCCCTTGGTGTTCACACCTCAACTGCTAGCAGAGCACCTCACCCTCCCTGATTGAACTAACCTAGTTATCTCCATACTGATTTATACCTGCCTCTGGAGATTTCCATTACTTGCATCTGAAGAAGTGAGGTTCTTACCCACAAAAGCTTATGCTCCCAATACATCTGTTAGTCTCAAAGTTAGTCTGTTAGTCTTCTGTTAGCCTTTCCTGCTGGAAAGGCATAACGAGTGGGGTACCGCAGGGGTCTGTTTTGGGACCGGTGCTGTTCAATATCTTCATCAACGACTTAGATATTGGCATAGAAAGTACGCTTATTAAGTTTGCGGATGATACCAAACTGGGAGGGATTGCAACTGCTTTGGAGGACAGGGTCATAATTCAAAATGATCTGGACAAATTGGAGAAATGGTCTGAGTTAAACAGGATGAAGTTGAACAAAACAAATGCAAAGTGCTCCACTTAGGAAGGAAAAATCAGTTTCACACATACAGAATGGGAAGAGACTGTCTAGGAAGGAGTACGGCAGAAAGGGATCTAGGGGTTATAGTGGACCACAAGCTAAATATGAGTCAACAGTGTGATGCTGTTGCAAAAAAAGCAAACATGATTCTGGGATGTATTAACAGGTGTGTTGTGAGCAAGACACGAGAAGTCATTCTTCCGCTCTACTCTGCTCTGGTTAGGCCTCAGCTGGAGTATTGTGTCCAGTTCTGGGCACCGCGTTTTAAAAAAGATGTGGAGAAATTGGAGAGGGTCCAGAGAAGAGCAACAAGAATGATTAAAGGTCTTGAGAACATGACCTATGAAGGAAGGCTGAAAGAATTGGGTTTGTTTAGTTTGGAAAAGAGAAGACTGAGAGGGGACATGATAGCAGTTTTCAGGTATTTAAAAGGGTGTCATAAGGAGGAGGGAGAAAACTTGTTCACCTTAGCCTCTAAGGATAGAACCAGAAGCAATGGGTTTAAACTGCAGCCAGGGAGGTCTAGGTTGGACATTAGGAAAAAGTTCCTAACTGTCAGGGTGGTTAAACACTGGAATAAATTGCCTAGGGAGGTTGTGGAATCTCCATCTCTGGAGATATTTAAGAGTAGGTTAGATAAATGTCTATCAGGGATGGTCTAGATTGTATTTGGTCCTGCCATGCGGGCAGGGGACTGGACTCGATGACCTCTCGAGATCCCTTCCAGTCCTAGAATCTATGAATCTATGAAAGGTGCCACAGGACCCTCTGTTGCTATTTAAAAATAGAAACTTTTAAGAATTGGATCCAGGAGTTTAAACATTTAAGTTAGAACCTAGGCAAAAATGTAAGTTGGAATCCCCATGCCCAGCTAAACAACTCTTGATTTCTCCTGATAATCACCAGCTCCTATCTAACCTAATTCCTACCTCAGTCATGAGTGCCCGGATGCAGACATACTCCCAGGCCCTAGCACCCACATATACAACTACACAGCACAAATATAAGTCATATTCAGAGAGTCATACAACTTTGTCAATATCCCAGGATTCAGAGTCAGATGGGAGTATTTTGGAGTTGCCATAGCCACTCATTATATCTGAAACGGAGTTTCTGTTATAAGTAAGGCTGTCAAGCGATTAACAAAATTAATCATGATTAATCACACTGTTTAACAATAATAGAATAACCATTTATTTAAATATTTTGGGAGGTTTTCTACATTTTCAAATATATTGATTTCAATTATAATACAGAATACAAAGTGTACAGTGCTCACTTTATATTTATTTCTGATTGCAAATATTTGTAAAAAACAAAAGAAATAGTATTTTTCAATTCACCTAATTCAAGTACTGTAGTATAATTATAACACCGACAAACCCCGATAGTCATTGTTCTGCTAACTAAGGTTGTAGAGGAAACTCATCTCTCTCTCTCTCTCTGTGCCACTATATGGGACAGAACACCACACCCAGGAGGTGTGTAGGTTACACAGTCTCTTTATCATGAAAGTTGAACTTACAATTGTAGACTTATGTACAAAAAAATAACTGCACTCAAAAAAATAAAACAAGGTGAAACTTTAGAGCCTACATGTTCACTCAGTCCTACTCCTTGTTCAGACAATTGCTCAGACAAACAAAGAAATGTTGCCTGCTTCTTGTTTACAATGTCACCTGAAAATGAGAACAGGAGTTCACACGGCCTTGTTATTGCTGGTGTCGCTAGATATTTACGTGCCAGATGCGCTGAAGATTCATATGTCCCTTCATGCTTCGCCCACCATTCCAGAGGACATGCTTCCATGCTGATGACGGGTTCTGCTCGGTAATGATCCAAAGCAGTGTGGACTGACGCACGTTCATTTTCATCATCTGAGTCAGATGTCACCAACAAAAGGTTGATTTTCTTTTTTGGTGGTTCTGTAGTTTCTGCATTGGACTGTTGCTCTTTAACACTTCTGAAAACATACTCCACACCTCATCCTTCACAGATTTTTGACGGCACTTCAGAGTCTTAAACCTTGGGTTGAGTGCTATGGCTACTTTTAGAAATCTCACATTGGTACCTTCTTTGCATTTTGTCAGATCTGCAGGGAAAGTGTTCTTAAAACCAACAACATCCAAGACTACTATAACATGAAATATATAGCAGAATGTGGGTAAAACAGAGCAGGAGACATACAATTTTCCCGCAAGGAGTTCAGTTACAAATGTAATTAATACATTCTTTTTAATGAGCATCATGAGACATGGAAGCATGTCCTTTGGAATGGTGGCCAAAGCATGAAGGGACATACGAATGTTTAGCATAGCTGGCACGTAAATACCTAGCAGTCCTGGCTAGAAAAGTGCAATGCGAAAACCTGTTCTCATTTTCAGGTGACATTGTAATAAGAAGCGGGCAGCATAATCTCCCATAAATATAAACAGACTTGTTTGTCTTAGTGATTGGCTGAACAAGAAGTAGGACTGAGTGGAGTTGTAGGCTCTAAAGTTTTACATTTTTTTGTTTTTGAGTGGAGTTATGTAACAAACAAAATCTACATTTGTATGTTGCGCTTTCACGGTAAAGAAATTACACTACAGTACTTATATGAGGTGAACTGAAAAATACTATTTCTCTGGTTTATCATGTTTACAGTGCAAATATTTGTAAGAAAAAAATATAAAGTGTATTCTGTGTTGTAAAATGAAATCAAATATTTGAAAATGTAGAAAAACATCCACAATATTTAATAAATGTCAATTGGCATTCTATTGTTTAACAGTGCAATTAAAACTGCATTTAATTGTGATTAATTTTTCAAATAGTGATTAATCTTTTTGCGTTAATCATGAGAGTTATCTGCGATTAATCTATAGCCCTAGTTAAAAACCAAATTCTGGCCTCCTTCAAAAATTCACAAAGCAAAACTGGCCTCAATTCAGTAGGGTTGGTCAGCAGCTGACGATGGGTTTGCCAACCCTCCAGGATTGTCCTGGAGTCTCCAGGAATCTTTAGTTAAAGATTAATCTTTTAATTAAAGATTATGTCATGTGATGAAGTCTCCAGGAATACATCCAACCAAAACTGGCAACTCTAGATGAAGATGAATTTATCTTCCTAACTTGAAGTGGAATGGACAAATGGCTTCTCAGTTATGGCACCCTAAAAATGGAGGTGTTCATCAGCATTCAAAAAGACTTTTACATTGCTTTTGTCATTGTGTGACAAAAATGGAAGATGATAACAGTTCAGTGGATTCACCTTGTCCAGATCTAGAGCACAGGCCCAGAGATTAGTTAACTGAAAAGCTATTATGATTTTAAATGGTAATGTCAGATGGGCATGTCAGCTCCAAGTGACTTAAATTAGAGTGCCAAATGGCTGTCAGAGACCTAAACATACATGTAAAACAAATAAGTCTCTTCTACTCCACTTTCTTCCTGATATGAATCTCAAAAGTTTACAGTGATCACTAGGGAGGCTTACTGATGGAAAAGAAGAATTTTCCCACCAAAATGTAAGTTAGACAAGGCATTTGTATACAACAACATATGAAATAAAATTGCTATATATCATAGCGAGATTATTCCTCTAAAGCATGTCTCTTTTGTGAGAGAGAAGCAGGGTTATTTCTCTCTTCCCCTGAAAAGGGCCAGGAAAAAAAAGGGGATGCCTCAAATGATTCTTCTTGTCATTTTTGAAATTTCCAACACTGGTTAGCTGGCAGAGTGAAATAAATCTGACTTCTGTTCTGATACTTTTACCATTCTACTTTGGAATTGATCAGAGCTGTGAAAGAGCCAGCAAACCACAGATCAAAGCTCACATTCTTTATATGCCCTATAACTGTGTTCCTTGAGCATGCCCAGGGACGGAGTTACACCAACTTGATATTGAGGTTCTCAACATTCTGTTATGGTCTCAGTACATTCTCTCCCATCTCAAAAACTGTCTTCTGGAATTTTCTCCCAATTTGGGATACAAGGAAATCTCATTGACTTCAGTAAGATGTATATGTGTACTACATTTGGAAAACAGGGCCCCTGGCATTTCATGAAAAAGTGTTAGCATGAATGTGAAAGCCAGATATAGCATTGAAACAAGAGTTGGTTTGTTTTATATTATAGACTATCACAGTGAGTATCATTAAGAACTTTACAGTGTTGTCTTTGCAAGCTGGTAACAGCCCAACAGTTGGGATGAGGAAGATTTCTCCTCCCAGGCTGCTACAGGCAATGTAACTATTCTATGGCGATTCTTCAGTCTCATGGCTGTAGCATTCCCATACCACCCATGGTAAAATATTTCTCAACGAGGCTCTCATTGATTGGTTATAGACATCAGCAGCACGTCAAGATGCTAACCCCCTGCCAATCAATCTTCCCTCATTTTACAGAGAGAGACTTAATTTTCATCTATGTTATAATCTCTGTCACAGACTGAGACCATGTAGATGGCATAAACTGAATGTGATTAAGAGGGAAAAGGATCATCCAGGGGCTACTTGTTGGTTTACTACATTTGGGAAATACTGATGATGGAAAAACTCATCTTAAACACCAACATTGGGGAAAGTATTATAAAACTGGATTATTTTCTTCTTATTATTCTACATTGCAAACAATATCTTTTCATCAATCAAGCCCATACAACAATGATATATTTTTGTTTACTAGTGAATGACAAATGGATATAGTCAATAGCTCTAGTTTAGTGCATATAATTTTAATTGTTATTTCCAGTTATTGCTTGTGTTGATATGAAAAAAACATTATATTACATACTGGAGAAATTAAGATATTCAGTTCTATCTTGAGATAAAAAAATATTATTTTCATATCCTGTGCTGCAATGGGGATTTAAATCCCACATATGCTTATTTTAAAACGTTAAATTATTTCTTCTTTTCTTGAGCAAGAAACTCAAACAAGTGCTAGATAATTTGGCATTCATCCTCATGCATAAAAAGATTCTTAGGTTGTCCAGTCCTCTTCCTTTGGAAAGCTTAGACAACCACAGGCTATTTCCCTTTATGGTACTTCATTAGGAACATATAAACATGTTGAAAGAATGGCCTTTAAATGTGTTATTGGATTTTCTTTTGGTTTTCTTATGAGTTTAAAATTCCCTAACAGGAGGGGGGGGTAAATTATTTTTATTCAGTCTTCCTTCGTGTGACATGTTAGAAGTAAGTCTTATTTGAGTGTTGAGAGCAATAATATAACATGTTACATGAGATAGCACATATGATCTCTGCAATCAGAAATCATTAATAGATTTGGTGCCATAATTAGATTGTGAAAAACTGAATTTTAGCTATTTAAAAAAGCCTTTTCTTCAAAATAATTGTCCTGATGTCAGCAAGTTTAGCTTACATTTCTCTTTTATCTGGCCTTGCCCAATGCACAATTAGATTCTCTGCTGCAGTATGTAGGAGGATATCTGAATTAATGCTTCTGCAGTTTACAAAACCTCTGGTGCTAGATGATTTTGCTGGAAGGAATTAGATCTATTTTGGCAGATTCAGCACAACCACTCACATGTGAGTCATCCTGCTGTTCCCTTTCTGAAAACCCATTGTCTCTCCATCATTCTGGAGTGCCATTTTGGCAATACTGCATTACCACAGTGTGATTTCCATGGGCTTTATTTTAAAAAGGAATTATTTATTCTTATGAAATCTAAATGATCGTGAGAGCCTCTAGGGCGAAGGCTAATTCTGCTGTCAGCAGCTGTAGCTTGGACCTCCAAAGCTGCAGCAGTGGTGGCAGCAATTATTGGCCATCTCTGTTTCAATAAATTTGCAAAATGTTTTCTCTTTGATCAAATATGTCAAGCTTTTAATTCTGCATAATCACTGATTGCATGAAGTGCCAGGTCATCTTGTTTTAGCATCATTCACATCTGTTGCTATTCTCATACCACCCAGGTAAAACATATTGACCTAGAACATGTTCCTTAAATCTCAATCCCTCCTAGGTGGAAAGGGGGTGTCAGCTGTCTCTCCAACAACATCTGCAATTTTTGGGACCCCATGGTGGGTATGCCAGCTTGGATTGGCAAGAGGCTGATTCCAGGCAGGTACCAGGCATGTCAAACCCCATAATCTCCATCTGTCTACTATCTACCACCCTGTGTACCTTGATGGGCATTACTTTCCCACCAGCAAACCTTGAGTCGAGAGGTTAAAATACAAGACATCTTTATTATGGGGAGAAAAAAAGGGGAAGAACAGAATGAATTTGGGAAAACCAGAAATTAGCACAACAACAAATTATATACAATTCTCCATCCCTCACCTGCAGGTGTTTTAACAGTAGTCCTAATCTCAGTCCTCCTTTAGCCCCTTCCTGCTTCCAACTCCCACTCACAGTTAGCTGTCCTAAACTGGAGAAGTCCAAGGATTCTTGCAGGTCAGCGCTCAACCCAGCTGGAGTGATTTCAATGTTAGTTGCTGGGTATGGATCCCTGCACCAGAGTCTCTTAGGGAGGCTTCAGCTCTCTCCATGATGTCAGCCCACGCTATCTAGCTCTGCTGCCTCTCTGCACTGTTCATTTCCTCAGAGGTGCCACAGCCACTCTGAGCCATCTGTTGCATCAGAGAAGCTGCTGTTTCTGCTGCTCTGCACTATCTGGCACATTGGAGCTGTTGCCACTGCTGGTCTGCATCCATTGCCACCAAGCTGCATCTAATGCCTTGAAGCTGCCATAGCTCTGCACTGTCTACTGTTCATCAGTCTCTTAGGGAGGCGGGAGTGAGAGCTAGGACCCTTGACAGAGTCCTCATTACCAGCAACAGGCTTTCCCCCTCGCTGTCTCCTTTAGATCTATCCCGTCTCCTTTCCCCAACTGAGCCTGACAGTAGGTTCAATCAGGGTGACCCCAGGCACCCCAGTTGTCTTGTCCTTGTGTTTCCTAGCAAGTTCAGTTGTATTTGATTGCACCCAAACACAAAACGTAAGTGAATTTTATCCAAAATACCCCAAACTGACACATCAAACAAATGAAAATGAGGTCTGACCCTTTTAGTCAACTCTCTTTACTCTCCAACAGATGCTGTCAGAGAGCTCCCTCCCCAGTGGAGCCCCTGCCCATTCACAATGCGTAGGCAGCTCTGGGCTGCATTTTTCACATTAACCACCAGGTACTAGTACTGACCCTACTTTTTAAGGCTTCAGGACTTACACTAAGGCTGCAATCCCATTCACCTAAAGACATATTGCCTTTCAGAGAACCCCTTCACTTTGAGGATCTCCCTTCTAACAGGAGTTCCAGGGATAGCCATGGCCAGGGAAAGCCTTGGTAGTGCAGCTTTAATAATAATAATACCTAACTCTTACGCAGCACTTTTCATCCATAGATCTTAAAATTCCTTATAAAAGAGAGGTCATTATCATTATCCCCATTTTATATATAAGGAAATTTGGGCACAGAGGGTAAGTGACAGCAAGCCATTGGTTACTACTCTTTGAGCATGGTCTTTCAATCAGTTGTATACTCATCTAATAGTAATTTCGTCTAGAATACATTCCCCTAGTGTGCTTATGAGAATGTCATGTGGGACTGTGTCAAAATCTTTACTAAAATCAAGATCTAACTCATCTACTGCTTCCCCCCATCCACTGGACTAGTAACCCTGTCAAAGAAGGAAGATAGATAAGATTTGTTCTTGACAAATCCATGTTGGCTATTACTTATAATCGTAATATCCTCTAGGTGCTTACAAACTGATTGTTTAGTAATTTGTTCCAGTATCTTTATAGGTATCAAAGCTAGGTTGGCTGTTCTTTAATTCCCCGTGTCCCTTTTGTTCCCCTTTTTAAAGATAAGTACTATGTTTGTCCTTCTCCAGTCCTATGGGATCTGACCTGTCCTCCATGAATTTTCTAAACTCTTTTCAAAATTTTAAAAATTCTTTTCAAAATTTTACAAATGGGAAATTTCATAGAAAGCAACACTTTTTCTGGGACACTGCATTTTCCAATGACAAACATTGTCAAAAAATTCCCAACCAGCTCTACTCTTCCAACTCCAAGGCCCCTTCCTGTTGGCATTTTCAAGAGAGGGAGCTCTTAGATAAGAAACAAAGAAAATCTTGTAACTTATAGGATGCATGTCACCAAATATCCATAAAGAAAAGGAGAAATAAATAAATCTTCATTTTTCACATAAATGGATTTGCGTCTTAATAAAATGTTTGGATCTTGGCAGAGTTGAATACACTTTTATAAAGAGTTTCCTGAGTTAAAAAACATAAAATTTGTGGGGAGGTACCTTTAGGGAAAGGACAATATATAGCAGCCATTCCAGGAAATTTTATATCCCAATAAATAAGATAGTCAGATTGTATAGTATAGTACCTCTAGTAAGCCCAGTGGAAGCATTTACCACCTCATTTTTTCACTATGTATGCTGGTTTTAAAAAAGTCCTTGTTCAGAAAGCAATGGTTTCTTTTAACACCTGAACAGCTTTCCACATTCTATCATTGACCTGTCTGATTCTCCATGCTTTGCACTTTGGGTATTCATTTATGTCTGTGCAAAGTGGGTGTAAAGTGCTACCAGATTGGAATCAGACTATATGAAGTACAAGTTAATAGAGAATCAACCCTTGTATCTTCAATTTTTCAGTGCAGGGTTGGTGAATAACCATAACTGTGTTTTCTACATGCAAACTCTCAGAACCTACCTGATATTCTTTCAAACTCTCCAAGACACAGTGCCTAGATTAACTGGCATCATGCAGATGGCAGTATCTATTTCTGCTGAGAATTATATCAATCCATCTTTATCATTGTCCATCTTTATATTTCAATGCCAGAACTAAGAAGTTTATTGCAGATATGTTTTTACATCCCACATTGTATATATAGATATAATTGTTTTATAATGGATGAGTTAGCCTTGTTTTAAGGCATTGTGATTTCTGGTGGATTTTTATTTGTATGTTTCAGGGAGACAATCCTCCATGTGCAAACTGTCCCAGCACCAACCTGAGAACATCAAGCTATGGTCAGGCCAGATAAGCGAAAATAAGTGATCCCTCTTGAAGTGATGTGAAGGAAGTCAAAAAAAGTGGAAGTCAAATCCTAGTGAGGCAAATAGAAAGGAGCATAAACGCTGCCAGATTAAGTGCAAGAATGTAATAAGAAAAGCCAAAGAGGAGTTTGAAGAACAGCTAGCCAAAAACTCCAAAGGTAATAACAAAATGTTTTTTAAGTACATCAGAAGCAGGAAGCCTGCTAAACAACCAGTGGGGCCCCTTGATGATCGAGATACAAAAGGAGCGCTTAAAGATGATAAAGTCATTGCGGAGAAACTAAATGGATTCTTTGCTTCAGTCTTCATGGCTGAGGATGTTAGGGAGATTCCCAAACCTGAGCTGGTTTTTGTAGGTGACAAATCTGAGGAACTGTCACGGATTGAAGTGTCATGAGAGGAGGTTTTGGAATTAATTGATAAACTTAACATTAACAAGTCACCGGGACCAGATGGCATTCACCCAAGAGTTCTGAAAGAACTCAAATGTGAAGTTGCGGAACTGTTAACTAAGGTTTGTAACCTGTCCTTTAAATTGGCTTCTGTACCCAATGATTGGAAGTTAGCTAATGTAACGCCAATATTTAAAAAGGGCTCTAGAGGTGATCCCGGCAATTACAGACCGGTAAGTCTAACGTCTGTACCGGGCAAATTAGTCGAAACAATAGTTAAGAATAAAATTGTCAGACACATAGAAAAACAAACTGTTGAGCAATAGTCAACATGGTTTCTGTAAAGGGAAATTGTGTCTTACTAATCTATTAGAATTCTTTGAAGGGGTCAACAAACATGTGAACAAGGGGGATCCAGTGGACATAGTGTACTTAGATTGACAAGGTCCCTCACCAAAGGCTCTTATGTAAATTAAGCTGCCATGGGATAAAAGGGAGGGTCCTTTCATGGATTGAGAACTTGTTAAAAGACAGGGAACAAAGGGTAGGAATAAATGGTAAATTCTCAGAATGGAGAGGGGTAACTAGTGGTGTTCCCCAAGGGTCAGTCCTCGGACCGATCCTATTCAACTTATTCATAAATGATCTGGAGAAAGGGATAAACAGTGAGGTGTCAAAGTTTGCAGATGATACTAAACTGCTAAAGATAGTCAAGTCCAAAGCAGACTGTGAAGAACTTCAAAAAGATCTCACAAAACTAAGTGATTGGGCAACAAAATGGCAAATGAAATTTAATGTGGATAAATGTAAAGTAATGCACATTGGAAAAAATAACCCCAACTATACATACAATATGATGGGGGCTAATTTAGCTACAACAAGTCAGGAAAAAGATCTTGGCGTCATCGTGGATAGTTCTCTGAAAACGTCCACGCAGTATGCAGAGGCAGTCAAAAAAGCAAACAGGATGTTAAGAATCATTAAAATGGGGATAGAGAATAAGATTGAGAATATATTATTGCCCTTATATAAATCAATGTTACGCCCTCATCTCGAATACTGTGTACAGATGTGGTCTCCTCATCTCAAAAAAGATACTGGCACTAGAAAAGGTTCAGAAAAGGGCAACTAAAATGATTAAGGGTTTGGAACGGGTCCCATATGAGGAGAGATTAAAGAGGCTAGGACTCTTCAGCTTGGAAAAGAGGAGACTAAGCGGGGATATGATAGAGGTATATAAAATCATGAGTGATGTGGAGAAAGTGGATAAGGAAAAGTTATTTACTTATTCCCATAATACAAGAACTAGGGGTCATCAAATGAAATTAATAGGCAGCAGGTTTAAAACAAATAAAAGGAAGTTCTTCTTCACACAGTGCACAGTCAACTTGTGGAACTCCTTACCTGAGAAGGTTGTGAAGGCTAGGACTATAACAGAGTTTAAAAGAGAACTGGATAAATTCATGGTGGTTAAGTCCATTAATGGCTATTAGCCAGGACAGATAAGGAATGGTGTCCCTAGCCTCTGTCTGTCAGAGAGAGATCACTTGATCATTGCCTGTTAGGTTCACTCCCTCTGGCATTGGCCACTGTCGGTAGGCAGGATACTGGGCTAGCTGGACCTTTGGTCTGACCCGGTACGGCCTTTCTTATGTTCTTATGAAATAGCTGAACTTCAAAAGTTAGTAAATACGCCACATCGAGAAGTATGTTCAGGCCTTACTAAACATATTAGTAGATGCTCTTGAGCACACTCAGAAGTAATTTTTCAGTAGCTTATAACTGTATTACACAATCTCATTGTTTCAAGTCTCTGTACACTTTCTCATACAAGCATGATACTTCAGTGGAACATACTTTCACCACATTATTCACTGGAATTCCTAGTTATTTGGAGAGTTTAAATTGCCAGTAAATTATAACTGACACAATTCACTCCATACACTAGCTACTGAACCACATGTAAAACTTTAATGTGCTTCATTAAGAAGATGCCTGCAGTGATTCATATAACCCTTCATTAGCTTTAACAGGACATGACAGTGCATGTATGTAAACATATTGTGTACTTACATATTTGGTAATATGTTAAAACAAGGAGGAAGCCTATGATTATAAAACATTTTCTGAACTCATAAGCTTAAAATATATAAGAGGTCAGACTTTTCATTTTGTTTTTATTTCTAAGGGCTCAATGGGATGAAACTTAAGTTTCAGAAAAGTAAGGGAGTTTAGGGAAAGCTGGAGCTATAGGAATGCACCATGCTAATATTCCCACCACAAGATAAGTAATCCCCATGCTATTCCATTAGTGATAGTCTCTTGAGGAGACGCCGCCAAACATATCAAATCTAAGTCCAAAATAAGGGTCCAGGCTCTTCCCAATAAACTCAGTGAGAGTTTTCCCATTAACTTCAGTGGGAGCAGGATGACACCCTCTATGGTGACTCAGATGAGCTCATCATATCCATGTTTATTTACAGCCTAAGGGCTCAATTGTGTCGTGGACTGCACAGGAGCAGAAGGGATAGTGCGAACTCTGGTAATGCCACTATGCTGGCTATCTAGAACTTGTGAGTGAATGAATTAAAACAGATGCTGCCTACTCCTTCCCTCCTGAGCAGTTGGGTGATAGCAAGCCCCAGAGCACCAGCTATCAGAGCTGACCTGCAGTGGGGAGTGTTGTAACTTATTGCTAGTACATGCCAGCAGCAAATTACTGCTGGCATGAGCAGGAAGGGACTTGTGGCTTCCAGAGGCTTTATGAGGGTTGGATCAGGGAATCTATGTAAAAGGGTGGATAATACAAGACCTGGAACAGATGAGGTAGATTCTTACAAGATATTGGATAGATTTCAATTTTAATGATATTTTCTTTTAAACTTTCTAATATTTTGTTAAGGTTTTTTTACTATATTTTGTTTTTTTATTATGTCATTATTGTTACTGTTTATTATTATTTTATTTTAACTGTGTATGCCCTGTGAGCTTCTTAGCAGAAGGTAAAGAATGGGCATACGTTTTAAATAGTGCTTATTTCTTATTAACGCATCATATGTTCTTGCGTGAGATTTCTGATATTGAATGGGTTGGAATTGCATTTCATGCAACAGATTCTGTTTCCACTTGTAAACCTGGCTAAAGCCAGGAGAGGAAAGCCCCAAAACATAACAAATCCACCAACAGGCAACTGAATTTTTTGTACCTCAAAAGTTCAGTTTATTTTTTAAATCCTTTTCATTTGGATTCTTTTTACAAGTAGCTTAAGCTTCACCTCAGTTTACAGCCAGAGGGCCAGTGTAAATCAGCTAGTGTAAATCAGAACAGCTCCACTGTAATCAAGGATTCTGACCAGCTGAAGATTTGTTCTATAGTTTCAGTTAAGCAAACCGTAAATGTTACTTCCCTTCTTTCCCCCAGTCATTTTGTTAACATCTCTTTTCTCACTCTCTTGCTTTTCAAATCACCGGACAGATCATCTTCCTTTGCAGGTATATTTATGAGCCTGATCTCATTTTGGGCTGGACTGAAATTTCAATAGGGTTACTTGTGAAATCAGGTATTACTCCAAGTGAGTAAGTTTGGCAGAGTCTAGATTTTTTGATTAGGAAACAATGTGTCAAAAATAATATGATTATCAAAAGAGTCAGTTTTCTGGTGGCTCTTATTTTCTTTAGTGTTTTTATTTACTAATGAATGTGTGGACAAATCCTGCACCACTATGCCCCTCTAAAGGGGCAGGGGTTCATGACAACAGCAAAATGAGGTGCACTTCCTGCTTGGTAAGCGTCTAAGATATTGGGACCTGGCATGGGGGAAAATCTACATTCTGATGTATTAGAATAGTGCCCAGCGGTCCCAAACAGGGAGCAGGGTCCTCTTGTGTTAGGTACTGGACAAACACTCCCTGTCCCAAAGAGCTTACAGTTTTAGTTAATTACAAGACACTATATGTGGAGTAGACAAATGTGTGAAGGAATGTGGATACAATAATATTAGCATGTATCTGTGTAGACTAGTTATGCATGCAATGTAACTCACCATTGAGCCCTTTTATGCCACAAATTCCCTAGGGGTTGTCTGTGTTCTAGTAGGTAGAGTGTGTTTGGGGCTGATTTGGCTGAAGAGGAGTGTTATAAGTTTGATGGATCTACCACTACACAGATACACCAGCCTTTCCACTAGGGGTTACAGGTACTCTGGACGTGACTGCAGCCTTGAATGTGCAGTAGGGTTTTTGGAACAGGAGCAGTGCAACTCCTGGAGGACAAAATTCCTTCATCCTGGCCTTGCAATGATCTCTGGTGTTCAGCCTGGTGATTCAGGATTCAGCTCACTCCCATTACATTTCAGTGACTCTGCTTTTGTTGCCTGGGTCATCCAGGATTGTCTGATATCCTGGGATCACTCCGAGCTGATGAGGGCATGTTCTTTTTATTGTTATTTACCTTTTCTGCAGCTATGTGGACTTGGCTCACCACTCCTCAGTTGTAAAGATGGACTATGGATGTAATGATAGTAGGAACCTTGGAGTAGGAACCAAAGATCACAATAGTGTTGTATGGGTGGAATCCTCCGCAGCATGGGGCAGGGATCACTAGCAGGAGGGTCTCAGCCGATTGAAGTCACTAAAACACAGGATTGGGGACTTC
Organism: Malaclemys terrapin pileata; assembly: GCF_027887155.1. Classification (NCBI taxonomy): domain Eukaryota; kingdom Metazoa; phylum Chordata; order Testudines; family Emydidae; genus Malaclemys; species Malaclemys terrapin. The sequence continues at coordinate 34,114,059 of NC_071505.1, forward strand.
AACGGTAGAGTCCAGGGAAGGGTCTTGCGGCCTGCAGCATGCAGGGGGTCAGACCAGATGATCATAATGGTCCCTTCTGACCTTAATGTCTACGAGTCTATGAATCATTATGCAGTGAGCCTTACCAGCAGAAGCAATTTGCTTTTACTTGGATTCAGCCAGTCACAGCTATCTGTACAGTTCTCAGAAACCAGTTAAGTAAAGTGCTTTTTTTGGTTGTTGTTTTTTTACTTAAAGAGTTTAGTATCTTTTGTTTGCAGTGTTGTTATAGCCGTGCTGGTCCCAGGATATCACCTGCCTTGTCTCTCCAGTATCTTTTCTACAATTATAATAGCAAGTTGGCAACAGCTTACATGGTGTCAGAACAAAAACGAAAAGTAAGAAAAGAGTACAACAGACCTGAAACACAAACAAATAAACAAACAAGCATGGATCAACTAAAGCCTCCAGGAAAGTGAGTGTTTGAAGGAAATTTAGTAGAAAACTGGAGATAGTAGAAGAAAGGATTTGAGCATTGCCAGTGGCTCAGACAAAAAAGATGAATAGCTACAAACAGCATTGTTTCTTTATGTGGCAGGTGAAGAGGCAAGAGAGGTATTTAATACTTTTCAATTTGATGATGCAGCAAAAAAGGAAAAAATGCAGGTCTTAAATAATAAGTTTGAGGGTTACTGTGCACCATGAAGAACTGTCACATATGAGAAGCACACATTCTTCATTAGAAGTCAGACAAATAAGGAAGTATAGATGAATACATGACTGATCTAAAACTGGCAGTACAATCTTGTGAATTTGGTGAGCGGTGTGAAACGCTCATTAAAGACTGCATTGTGTGTGATATTGTGTCAGACTCAGTGCGAGTTAGGTTGTTGAGGAAGACTAATTTAACCCTGTGGACATATGTCGTGCAGATGAAATGACTGCAAAAAAATTGAAAGGACTGAATGAACCAGAAAAACTTGCACACATTACAGCGTAAGTCTGCCTCAAGTAAGCACCCAGACATGTAGTCATGGACTAAGAGTGTCCTGCTGCTAATAAAAGCCTGTGATCAAGAGAAGTGCAAAAGAGCAGTCAGAGGCAATTAAGAATTGTTAAAAATGCAGCCACAGAAAGCCATGCTGGAATGAACTGTTCGGAAAGAATATCAAAGATGTGGCAAAGGCAATCTTTTTGCCAAAATGTGCAACTCTGGAAAGGAAAAGTCCCAGCACAAACAGATGTTTACCCTCACAAAAGAAGATGTGCAACTGCAAGATCTGTTCCTTGGTATGCTAAGCACTGAGCCTCCCAAGGACAAGTGGAATGTGGACTTGCTCATTAATGATCCCAAAACCATGACTTTTAAAATTGATACTGGTGCATAGGCAAATGTGATGTCTGTAAAGTTATATAACACTATAAAGGCCAAAGCATTTTGCAGATCAAGTATCTGGCTGATTCCCTTCTGAGTAGGTTAACTGCAAATATGTGGTAAATGCAATTCAAACTGTAAGTAATAAGATTAGAAAGCATTGTTGGAATATCAGGTGGTGGAATTTGACTCACAAAACTACTGGGTTTACAGTCTGTAACAAGTGCAAAGAGTCAATATGGTAAAAGAAGAACCAGCAGATAACTGGGACACATTTAAATAATACAAGGATGTATTTGAAGGTTTACAGTGCTTGCCCAGTAAGCACACGGTAAAGATGAACTCACAAGTATCACCTGTAATTCCTATGCTTCATAAAGTTCCAGTGGCATTAAGGGACAAAGTACAAAAAGAATCACATTGCATGGAACAGTTGCAAGTAATAACAAAAGTGGACAACCCTACAAAATGGATCAATTATGTAGTAATTTTAGACAAACCAGGTAGAGATGAAATAAAAATACTTTTGGATCCAAGAGATATGAATAAAGCAATACAAAGGGAATATTTTCAATTGCCTACAGTAGAAGAAATCAGAGGTGGGGAAAACACCACTGCAGCCCAACACTATAGTATTTAATTTCAGAAAGGGGGACTACACAAAAATGAGGAAGTTAGTTAAACAGAAATGAAAAAGGTACAGTGCCAAAGGTAAAATTCCTGCAAGCTGCAGGGAAACTTTTTAAAGACACCATAATAGAGGCTCAACTTAAATGTATACCCCAAATTAAAAAACCTGGTAATAGACCCAAAAAAGTGCCACTGGTGGCTAAACAACAAAGTAAAAGAAGCTGTGAGAGGCAAAAAGGCATCCTTTAAAAAGTGGAAAACATAATCCCAACTGTACATATGAAATGATGGGGTCTAAATTAGCTGTTACCACTCAAGAAAGAGATCTTGGAGTCGTTGCAGATAGTTTTCTGATAACGCAATGTGAAGTGGCAGTCAAAAAAGCAAACAGAATGGTAGGAATCATTAAGAAAGGGTTAGATAATAAGACATAAAATATCATATTGCCTCTATATAAATCCATGGTACTTCCACATCTTGAATACTGCATGCAGATGTGGTCACCCCATCTCAAAAATATATATACTAGAATTGGAAAGGTTCAGAAAAGGGCAACAAAAATTAGGGATATGGAATGGTTGCCATATGAGGAGAGATTAATGAGACTGGGACTTTTCATCTTGGAAAAGAGACAAAGGGGAGATATGGTAGTGGTCAGGAGGGAGGGATAGCTCAGTGGTTTGAGCAATGGCCTGCTTAAACCCAGGGTTGTGAGTTCACTCCTTGAGGGGGCCACTTAGGGATCTGAGTCAAAATCAGTACTGGGTCCTGCTAGTGAAGCCAGGGAGCTGGACTCCATGACCTTTTAGGTTCCCTTCCAGCTCTATGAGATAGGAATATCTCCGTATATTATATTTATATTATAAAATCATGACTGGTGTGGAGAAAGTAAATAAGGAAGTGTTATTTACTCAACACAAGAACTAAGGGTCACTAAATGAAATTAATAAGCAATAGGTTTAAGTCAAACAAAAGGAAGTATTTCTTCACACAACGCACAGTCAACTTGTGGAACTCTTTGCCAGAGGATGTTCTGAAGGCCAAGACTATAACACGTTTCAAAAAGGAACTAGATAAGTTCACAGAGCATAGGTCCATCAATGGCTATTAGCCAGGATGTGCAGGGATGGTGTCCCTAGCCTTTGTTTTCCAGAAGTTGAGAGTGGATGACAGGGAATGGATCACTTGAGGAATATCTGTTCTGTTCATTCCCTCTGGGGCACTTGGTATTGGCGACTGTTGGAAGACAGGATAAAGCACTAGATGAACCTTTGGTCTGACCCATTATGGCTGTTCTTATGTTCTTGAACAACTTAATAAAAGCTACAGTTTTCACTGTCTTAGATGCCAGTAGTAGATTTTGGAAGACACAGCTGGATGATAAAAGTTCTGGACTCTGTGCATTCAATATGCCATTTGGCAGGTACAGGTTTACCAGTCTCCTTTTTGCATCTGTTCTGCTCCTGAAGTGTACCGAAGAGTGATCCAAATGACATCTGTAGGTCTGAAAGGTGCTCAATGTTATTGGGATAAGGAAATACCAGGCAAGAATGTGATGAAAAGCTCCAGAGAGTTCTAGGAACTTGCAGCTGTTTTACCCAGGGTTCTCTCAACCCAAAGCTCGGGGTAACTACTTTTTGCAAGGCGGTGTCAGGAACAAATCAAAGGGAGACACAGCGTATTTGTCTGATTAAAGGCTGGCACAAACCCAAAGTGCTTTAATCCAAATTTACTATTTTATTAGATCACAAGCACACACAAATATGCAAATGAGCTAGAGCACCCCCAAACAATAGTTACCCATAGTCTGGAGGGGTCTCGAGTGATCAAACAACAATGTTCGAGTGGCCATCTATCTGCTTGCCACTGGGGATTCCAAGAGATATCCAGAAGGTCAAATCCAAATCACTCAGACCTCTTTCCCTTTTGCTCAAAATGTCACAGCTTGTCAATCACCAATAACCAGTGTGCATAAAAACCAATTTTTTTTATTTGAGTAGGATTTTTTTGATAAAATGCTTTGTGGAAAAAAAACACATCTAAAGATACTTTTAATTAAGATACATTATAGCTCAAAGATATCTTATCATGGAATGGGGATTATAAATTCTAATTCTATAGTATGAGACAATATAGTCATGTAATTTTTAAGAAAAGTTTTGTAAATGAGTTCCAATAGTTCATGCATTAGGGACCCAATCGTATGGGATTCCAGGGGCTTCTGTATAGATTATTTAGGTTAATCTTTCTATCTACCCATTGAGTATTAGTGCTTAGTCTAGAAGATACTATCAGAGATGCTTAGTTTTGCAGTTCTCAAACTGTAGATTTGTGTCTCCAGAGATAACATGCTTGTTAACAGCAAAAATGTTTTAAATAAATAAATAAATAAATAAATGAGAGGTGAGAAATAACAATCCTCAATCCTACTGTCCCTCTGCAAATTTGTGTACACAGAGTCAATCCCTTACCTCTCTCTAAAAGTACAAAGTTTCAAAAAGTTCAATGAATAGAAGATTGTTGGGGGCAGATCTTAACAAGGAGAAGAAGTCTGGAGATAAGTGTGAGAAGGGAGGGACAGGCAGTAGAAACAAAAGTTAAACTGTTTGAGCAGCATATTCCGGAAGTCTTGAGGTTTTTCTGAGTGTACCTATAACCTATAATGGCAGCAGTCCATAAACGAGACCCAGTTTGGGAATATTTTAACGAAGTTCCTCTACCTGTAGATAAGACAGGCATACGTGCAAAACACAAACAGTGCAACAAAGAAATGCAAGGCCTGGTTGCCCGAATGAAACAGCATGAGAAGTGTTCCTTCTTTTTTATTTCATACTTCTTTCTTAATGACTGCCTGTCTTCCTTCTGGACTATTCTTGAATTCTGATGTTTGAGCAAAAAATATATAGTCGTTACTCTATGGTACTATCATTTTAGATGCAGTTGTGATAAAATAAATAGCTGAAATAGGCAGATCTTCCTTTTACAATTTCACCTTTAAAGTAGTATTGAGTGTCAGTGAATGCAATGAGTAATACTAAATGAGCAGTATGGTAATAATTAAATAACGGAATTGATTATTTTGTTTAGAAGAATCCATCCTCAACATACAGGATTCTGAAGACTATCCACCTTCAAGATCAACATCATTTTCTATAGTTTCAGAGTTATCTGCCAATGATAGTGTTTCAGTCATATCATGTATGTCACATAGCCACAGTATATCACCTGTAGCAAAAAGAAAAAAAATCGCCATCATCCAGAAACAACCATAGATAAGTTTGCGATAAGAACCAGCAGATTACAAAAAGAGGTAATTGATGAAAACATTGCCCGGTTTATTTATGCAACAAACTCTTTTACGTATGATTGAGAACCCACATTTTATTAACATGGTTCAGTCATTAAGACCAGGATACACTCCACCCAACAGAGCAGATGTCGCGGGCAAATTGCTGGATAAAGTGTACGAAAGAGAAATTGAGCAGTGTGCAAAAGGTCTAGAGGGTAAAATTGTTAACCTGAACATTGATGGGTGGAACAATGTCCACAATGATCCTGTTGTATGTGCTTGTGACACAACAGAAGGGAATGTCTTCCTTACAGAAACAATTGCTACACCAGGAAATGTACTGCACAGAAGAATACTTACAAGAAGTAGCAGAAAAAGCTATAACAAACTGAAAAAAAAATTCAAATGTCTAGTACACAGCTTGGTCACAAACAATACTGCAAATGTATCCAAGATGAGAAGAAATTTAGAAGAGAATGAAGAGAGTCCCAAGCTAATAACATAAGGTTGCAGTGCTCATTTGATGCACCTCCTAGCCAAAGACTTCAGTTTTCAGAGTAGCAGCCATGTTAGTCTGTATCCGCAAAAAGAACAGGAGTACTTGTGGCACCTTAGAGACTAACAAATTTATTTGAGCATAAGCTTTTGTGGGCTACAGTCCACTTCTTTGGATGCATAGAATGGAACTTATATTGAAGAGATATATATACACATACAGAGAGCATGAAAAGGTGGAAGTAGAGGCAACTCTGAGAGGCCAATTAAGTAAGAGAAAACTAACTTTTGAAGTGATAATCAAGGTAGCCCAGTACAGACAGTTTGATAAGTGTGAGAATACTTACATGGGGAGATAGATACATGATGTTGATTTAGTTAAAATAAAAATTTAAATGTCTGTCTGGTGATGTTCTCCTCCTAATACAGCATGGCAAGAAAATCCTCCAAATATTAATGATTAACCTGTTGAATTGGAGATAGTTCACCTCCCAATGACTTCATAAATATCTGCTTTAGTTACCTTTGGTAAAAGAAATAACCAAACAATCATTCATTTTCTGATATAGCTGTAAAACTAATCTGAAAAGTTTTCAGAATAAATCACTTAAAAATGTATAGTATGTACCTTCTAAAAAGATGTATTAAGGTTATACCAACCAACAAGAATACACTTTTATGTAGAAATACATGGTTAAATCGAGTCTTCCTGACTAGTGATTTAAATCAAATCCACCCTGCCAATAATCACTGAGCAAGCAGTTTGTTAAGCAAGAAGATTCAAGCAGTTAGTTATACTGATGTGTTTTTGCAGAATATGCACTCTCATGGACCCTGACACACACACACACACACACACACACACACACCCCAGAAATCAAATATAGATAGATATGCTCTGCTTCCAAAACTGCATACTTTAGCAGTTTGAAAGAAGCAAGACAGGATGGATCAGGCTCAATTCCCATGGTCACATCCTCTCCTCTCCTCTCCTGGCCTTCCTAGTTATGCTAAGGCTGCTACAAAGGCCTTACAGGTGCTTTTTGGCACTAGGCATAATAATCAGTATTCCAGTACTGGCAGTAGCCTAGGCATTCTGCTGCGCTGCCAATGTCTCCCCTAACACTGAACAGCAAATGTGAATTGGCTCTGACAGAGATAAAATATTTGGGGCATCAATTGGCAAAAGAAAAATTCAATTTAAAAATTGTTCCAATAACTGAAATGACACCACCAACCTTCAAGGGCTGAATTGCAAAGATTTCTTGGAATGGTTATCTATCTTAAGAACTTAAAAATGACCATACTGGGTCAGACCAAAGGTCCATCTAGCCCAGTATCCTGTCCTCTGACAGTGGCCGATGACAGGTGCCCCAAAGGGAATGAACAGACAGGTTATCATCAAGTGATCCATGCCTTGTCACCCAATCCCAGATTCTCGCAAACAGAGGCTAGGGACACCATTCCTGCCCATCCCGACTAATAGCCATTGATGGACCTATCTTCCGTGAATCTACCTAGCTCCCTTTTCAATCCCGTTATAGTACTGGCCTTCACAACACTCTCTGGCAAGGAGTTCCAGAGGTTGACAGTGTGTTGCGTGAAAAAATACTTTCTTGTATTTGTTTTAAACCTGCTACCTATTAATTTCATTTGGTGGCCCCTTGTTCGTTATTTACTCCTTCTCATAATACAAGCTTCCTTATTTACTTTCTCTATACCACTCTATCATATCCCCCCTTAGTTACCTCTTTTCCAAGCTGAAAAGTCCAAGTCTTATTAATCTCTCCTTATACAAAAGCCGTTCTATACCCCTAATCATTTTTGTTGCCCTTTTCTGAACCTTTTCCAATTCTAATATATCTTTTTGAGATGGAGTGACCACATCTGTATGCAGTATTCAAGGTGTGGGCATACCATGGATTTATATAGAGGCAATGTGATATTTTCTGTTTTATTATCTATCCCTCTCTTGATGATTCCAACATTCTGTTCACTTTTTTGACTGCTGCTGCACATTGAGTGGATGATTTCAGGGAACTATCCACAATGACTCCAAAATCTCTTTCTTGAGCAGTAACAGCTAATTTAGACACCATCATTTTATATGTATAGTTAGGATTATGTTTTCCAATGTGCATTACTTTGAATTTATCAACATTAAATTTCATCTGCCATTTTGTTGCCCAGTCACCCAGTTTTGTAAGATCCTTTTGTAGCTCTTCGCAGTCTGCCTGGGACATAACTATCTTGAGTAGTTTTGTACCATCTGCAAGTTTTGCCTCCTCACTGTTTACCCTTTTCCCGAATCATTTATGACTATGTTAAATAGGACTGGGCCCAGTACAGATCCTTGGGGGACACCACTATTTACTTCTCTCCATTCTGAAAGCTGACCATTTATTCCTACCCTTTGTTTCCTATCTTTTAACCAGTTACCGATCCATGAGAGAACCTCCCTCTTATCCCATGACTGCTTATTTTGCTTAAGATCCTTTACAAAAACCATGTTGACTATTTCCCAATAAATTATGTTCATCTATGTGTCTGACAATTTTGTTCTTTATGGTGGTTTCAACCAATTTGCCCAGTACTGAAGTGAAGCTTACTGGCCTGTAGTTGCCTGGGTCACCTCTGGAGCCCTTTTAAAAATTGGTGTCACATTAGCTATCCTCCAATCTTTTGGTACAGAAGCTGATTTAAATGATAGGTTACAGATGTCAGTTAGTCTTCCTGCAATTTCACATTTCAGTTCCTTCAGAACTCTTGGTTGAAGACCATCAGGTCCTGGAGACTTATTACTGTTTAGTTTATCAATTTGTTCCAAAACCTCCTCTAATGACACCTCAATTTGGGACAGTGCCTCAGATCTGTCACCCAAAAAGATTGGCTCAGGTTTGGGAATCTCCCTCACATCCTCAACAGTGAAGACCGATGCAAAGAATTCATTTAATTTCTCTGCAATGGCCTTATCGTCTATGAGTGCTCCTTTAGCATCTCGATCGTCCAGTGGCCACACTGGTTGTTTAGCAGGCTTTCTGCATCCTATGTATTTAAAAAAAAATTGCTATTACTTTTGGAGTCTTTGGCTAGCTGTTCTTCAAATTCTTTTTTGGTTTTTCTAATGATCTTTTTACACTTCATTTGTCAGACTTTATGCTCTTTTCTATTTTCCTGATTAAGATTTAGCTTCCACTTTTTAAAGGATGCCTTTTTGCCTCTCAATTCTTCTCTTGCTTTGTTGTTTAACCACGGTGGCTCTTTTTTGGTTCTCTGTTTTTTTAAATTGGGGTATACATTTAAGTTGAGCCTCTATTATGGTGTCTTTAAAAAGTTGCCATGCAGCTTGCAGGGATTTTACTTTTGGTACTCTACATTTTAATTTCTGTTTCACTAACCTCCTCATTTTTGTGTCGTTCCCCTTTCTGAAATTAAATGCTACAGTGTTGGGCCTTGGGAAAATGTATCCTGAAAATGTCAATGGTAGCAGCTTCTTTAAGACAACTATTGGGAAAAGATGTCAAGTTGAACCGACAGTTCACGAGGTGGCATAGGAACCCTTGAAAGAATTGTTTACAAGGACACCTGTGCTTAAGTAGTTTAAATGTCAAGGAACCAGATACAATGCCAGAGTATGCAAGTTCTACTGGATTAAGGGCTGTAGTATTGCAAAACGGGGATCCTGTTGCTTATACTGCTGAAGCTCTGACAGCTACACAATAGAACTATGCCCAAGTAGAGAAAAAAATGCTGGCAATAGAATTTGGCTGTACTCAATTTCATCAGTTTATTTATGGAAAAAAGTAGCTGTGGAAACAGATCACAAGCCTCCTGAGGCCATTTGCAGAAAACCTATGCACTGTGCTCCATGAAGGTTTCAAAGATGGTTGCTAACGCTCCAGCAATATCAACTGGAAGTTGGATACATACCAGGGAAAGAGTTAGCAATTTCCAATGCTTTATCCAGAGCATACATGTTGCATGGTGAAGGAGTAGGTTCAGAGGAAGCTGATGTTACAATACACCTCGTGATTTCTTATTTGCCTATTTCAGAACAGAAACTGAAGGAATTTCAAGCAGCTACTGCAAATGATCTGCAAACCTTCAGGCAAACTATTTTGCAAGGATGACTAGAAAAAAGACTTGACATACCAAGTCTATATTTGCAAGGTATGACATACCTGAAGAACTCATTAGTGACAATGGACCACAGTTTTGCTCCAGAGACTTTAAAACTTTTGCAAAGTAATGGAACTTTATTCTCTAAACATCAGTCCATTGTTTCCATAATCAAATAGATGGCTGAAAGAGCAGTTGAAATTGTAAAAAGGAATAAAAAAATCTAGTTTGGATAACAGATCCCAATGGACTTTCTGGAATACACTTATGGGACATTTACGATAACCGCTCAACTCCTGAATGAAATTATGAAAGAAACAGAAACTGATTCAACATCCAAGTCAGAAATACTAGCAATACCAGACCAGTCTGATGAATCTACTGAGTCTCAAGTGGTCAGATAGAATACAGAAAAAAATGGTACACTGATACTCCTGTTACTACCTATAAGGGGAGAGTGATAAGAAAACCTGCTAGATAAGAAGACTAATTGTTCTAGACACTTTATGGATTGAGATTGGAATTGTGGGTACTAAATTAAGTTAATACAGTTAAGTGAAAAAGTTGAAATGTACTTAAATTGTATTTAGCAAATTAAAAACAAAGTGGGGGAGAATTCAATGATAGTGGGAACTTTGGTGTAGGAACAAAAGGAACCATGGTATGTATGGGGTGGAATTATTGAGTACAATGATGTGGAAAAAGGGGTAAACAGTGAAGTGGCAAAGTTTTTAGATGATATTCTTGTTCTATGCCTGGTATGATAAACGATTGACAAGTATTCTCTGAACCATTTTTGCACCCATTTTATGTGTCATTTAATCTAGACTACATTTCACTAGTTTGGTTATGAAAATGTCATTGGGACTGTCAGGTTTGGATTAATGCAGGGGCTTTAGGGGCTGCAGCCCACGACCCTGGGCTAAGCGGTGCCCGAAGGCCCACAGGCCGGACACCAGTCCCCAAACCTCGGTGGCCTGCCCCTCCCCTCGGGGCCAGATCGGCAAGTGCCAGCTTACCCATGTGTCCCTGCGGCCCCTAGGCGATGGATGTTCAGAGAATCTCTGTGCACCATCCCTGCCCCCAGTGCCAGCTCCACAGCTCCCACTGGCTGGGTACCTGGCCAATGGGCGCTAGAGGGGCAACGCCTGCATGCATGGGCAGCATGCACCGCACATAGTGGCCTGGCCCCTCTGCCTAGTGGCCGGATATACTGGCCACCTCGAGGAGCAGAGCAGCTTGGAGCCAGGACAGGCAGGGATCCTGCCTTAGCCCTGCTGCACCACTGACCAGGAACCGCCCAAGGTTCTCGGCCAGAGCCTGCACCCCACACCCTCTCCTGCACCCCAATCCCCTGTCTCATCCCAGTCCCCATCCCAGAGCCCACCCATGAAGCTGGAGCTGCACCCCTCCACACCCCAACCCTGCCCCAGCCCTGCACCCACTCCAAACCCCCAGGGGCCCCACAAAAATCTAATAGCCCCAGGCCCACAGGAGAGTTAATCTGCCCCTGGGGACATACTAAAAGCAAGATATATCACATCTATTATTTTCCTTCTATCCACTAGGGCAGTAACTCTGTCAAAGAAGTAATTTAGGTGGGGTTGGCATGACTAGTTCTTGACAAATCCATCTTGGCTATTACTTTTAACCTTATTAGCTTCTAGGTGATTACAAACTGTTTAATAATTTGTTCCAGAAATGTTCCAGATACTGAAGTTAGGCTGATTGGTCTATAAATCCCTGGGTCCTCTTCTTTCCCCTTTTTTTACCCTTCTCCAGTCCTCCTGGAGTTCACAAAGATGGTAGTTAATAGTTTCAAGATTGTTTCAGCTACCTGTGGTGCACATCATCAGTCTCTGCTGATGTGAATATATCACAATTACTCAATATTCTTTAACCTGTTCTTTCATTATTTTGGCTTGCATTCCTTCTCCTTTGTTATTAATATTAACTGTGTTACATATCTGTTCACAATTTACCTTTTTAGTGAAGACTAAAGCAAAATAGGCACTAAACACCTCAGCCTTCTTGAAGTCATCCATTGTTAGCTCCTTCCTTCATCATTCTCTTGCTTCTTATGTATTTACAGAACCTCATCTAATTGCCTTTTATGTCCCTTGCTAGGTATAACTTATTTTGTGCCTGAGCTTTCCAATTTGTCCCTACGTGCTTATATCATCTTTTTGTACTCATCCTTAGTAATTTGTCCATGTTTCCACTTTTTGTAGGCTTCCTTTATGATTTTCAGGTAATTAAAGAGCTCCTGATGGAGCCATATTGGCCTCTTACTATTTTCCCTATCTTTCCTTCACATCAGGACACTTTGCGATTATGCTTTTAATATTATCTCTGCAAAACTGCTCACTCTTCTAAACTCCTTTTTCCCTTATATTTTCTTCCCAGGGGACTTTACCTACCAGTTCTGAGTTTGTTAAAATTGGGGGGGGGGGTTGAAGTTCATTGTCCTCATTCTGCTGCTTTCACTCCTTCCTTTCCTTCAAATCAATAAATCTATCATTTTATGATCATTTTCTTCAAATGTCTTGAGCCTAAGCAGAAGTTTTCCTATCAGCTCCTTATCACCTTCTTCGGCCGCCTAAGTCATGTGTGGGGCTCGATCAAGTAGGCATGCTTGGAGGCCACCCACTGCACTGGGAACCTCAGGTGAGTTTATACAGAAAAGCTGGGGATGGGGCAAGAGGGGGAGGAGAAGCTCCCCCTTATAATTTTTTGCCCAGTTGTCCTGGTACTAACCCAGGATGTGGGAGACCCCCAATTCAAGTCCTCCCTCCTCCACTAGGGAAAAAGCAATTTGAACAGGTATTAGCCATCTCTCACTGTGCCGTGGGATATTCTGGTGTGGGTCTCCCTCAGTCTCTCCCGTTGAAGTCGTTCCACTTTAGTTAAATACATATTAGTTGGACCAGAGAAAGAGTTAGGCCTTGGCTACACTTGCGAGTTACAGTGCAATAAAGCAGCCCCGGGCGCCCTAGCTCTCCTCGTCCATACTAGCAAGGCACATAGAGCGCTGACTCCGCAGCTACAGTGCTGCTGGTACTCCACCTCGGCGAGTGGAATAACGTTTGCTGTGCCCCTGCTGGAGTGCCACGGCGCCAGTGTGAACGAAGTATTGCGTTACTGCACTGCAATCAGCCTCTGGAAACGTCCCATAATCCCCTTAAGTCAAGTGGTCACTCTTGTCATTGTTGTGAAATCGGCTGCAGGAATGCAGAAATGCCTTTTCAAAGCTCTGTTTTGGAGAAGTCTGCTGCTTATTAGCTCCAAGAAAAAGCAAACATTTACTGTTTGCTTGGAGTGAGTGAGAGAGAGGTGGGGAGGAGGAGGAAGGGGGGTCTGAACTTACAAGACAGCATGCTGACATGCTCTCAGCACCCCAAAAACCCACTCTCCCCCCCCCCACATACACTGTCACACTCCCCCATTTGAAAAGCACATTGCAGTCACTTGCATGGTGGGATAGCTACCCATAATGCACTACTCCCAATGCTGCTGCAAGTGCCGCCAATGTGGCCATGCCAGTGCGCTTGAAGCTGTCAGTGTGGACAGACTGCAGCGCTTTCCCTACTGCGCTCTACGAAGGCGGGTTTAACTCACAGCACTCTACATCTGCAAGTGTAGCCAGGCCCTTAGAATGACTTTATAGCCTTGTAATTAAAGGAATCACCTGAGAGATGTCTGATTCCTTTTCACATCTTTTCTACCCCTCAGGAAGTTGGGAGACTAGAACCAAGGGTCACCCACAGCCTGGGTGAGTAGCCTATCCACTAGGCTAAAGGTGTTGTGTGAATGCACCTCAGAGGCACAATCCTGTAGGCCTCTGAGCATACCTACCAGATTGAGCTCCTGCATCCAAGTGAGGCGGCCAAATACCTATCTTCCTCTGGTTCATGGATTTCTAGCAAAGACAGGCACTTTCCTGAAGCCCAGATTTAGGTGCCAAACTCTGTGAGGGAGTGGGGTTATGACACGCTTCTTGTCAGCATCTCCCATTGGTAGTTCAAGCAGCTCCCCGCCTAGCACTCTGCATTTCTGGATTGCAGTCTAAGGCACCTGACTCTTACCATTCATTGTACAGGGGCCTAGGCACCTAACTCAGGCTTTATGAATTGCATTATTGTTCTTGTGATTTTTCTAGGCACCTAAAAGTTAGGCACCACAACATTCAACATCACAAAATGTAAGTGAAGATTAATGGGAGAAAGCAACCAGAGGAGGAGGTTACCAGGAAATCATTTAAGAGCTATACTTCCTTAAAAATAAGGCAAGTAACAGCCTCTGCTTTTAACAGACACTCTGCTAAATGGTTTAAATCCCAGGAAAGGGCTTCTCCCCTTAACCTTCCTGCAAAACCTTAAGAGAACTGTTTTTCTTAATTTATTCATTATAATTTGATTTAATTACTAATTGCAGTAATTGGTGAGCCAGATAAATTGAACTATTGACTTATTGCTTATATTTCAATTATAACCTTAATTTGGCTTCTACATTCTACCATTGTAAATTAGGTTAGGAAAACTCTTGAGTTAAATTAGTTAGTGACATGTTCTGCTTAAACTCATATTTGTTCTAAAATGGCCTGCTTAATCTTTTGAAACATTTATAAAAGGTACACTGAACTGGTCTCTCTCATAATAATTCAGTTCAGATAAAGTAACCTAAATTAAAAATCACCTGAGTCCATCCAATATTTTAATTTCTTAAAGTCACACCATATTATCCCTACACAATTACATTAGATGGGGGAAAATAAACATTGGGTGGGATGGGGAAAGGGAATGTCTGAAGACTGACAACAGACTTGTTGCAGGGGGAAGAAAAAAAAAAGTCAGAGGAAAATTCTGGCACTCTTTATGCTTAGCTAGGAAGATTAACAAAGGCTCGGGTGCTGCAATTCTCCTGCAGAAGTGGCCTTTTCTCTTTCAGGAGGCAGGTAAGGTTCACTACAAATGAATGACAAAATTTACCATTAAAGGGCATCTATCTGGATTCCATGAAGAATGGAAAATGACTTTTGACACACACAAAGTGTGTTTCAACTAAAAAACAAATTTTGGTTTGTTCAGCCTTCAGCACAGATTGAAGTGTGGAAGGAAGAAGTCAAGAGCAGTTCTCCAGAGATAACAGGGTTGCCAGGTCTGCTCTGTACTTCAGTATAAAAAGAAGAAAATCTACTTTACACATTGGAATAGACTGTTCTGACCTTAGAGGATCCCTCTGTAAGTGCTTCCTTACAACAGAATCATATTTATGAAAAGTCTGTCCGTACTGAAAATACCCATTAGGGTCTCTCTATTCACTAATCAATGGAGAGAGAATTGGATTAACATATCTGTTGCATTAGTTATACAGATATCCAAAGTAATATATGTAAAATGAAACCCTATCTCTCAATATATAGAGAATTAGGGATAAGCAGTATCATGGGTGGAGAGAGCAGTAGAAACTGAAATGGTTAGAAAAACTCTCAATAGAAAAAATGAACATTTTCTCTTGTTCAACAGCCCATAATATTGAACCACCTCAGGATTCACATTAATGGATGACATTGCCATCTTTATTGCTGTATCCTGCATGAGATTTTACAGCACTCCACTGCCAAGTGATAAAAATCATAGCACTGGAGCACCAGCAGAGACATAGTGCCTGCTGTGAGAGAGACAGTGTCAAACAAGCAAAACCATTCAGCTTTCTTCATCTTGATCCTGCTAATTCCATTGTTGTGGGCCTAATCTGTGAGTCCTTTCAGTCTAAACTGGAAAATAGCTACACTAGTATTGAAGCATCCTGTAACATGAATGTGGGAAAGAAAAAATATTACAATTATATATATGTCACAGTAGCCCCTAGAGGCCTCAGATAGTTCACAGCTCCATCATGCTAAATTCTGTACAAACTTAGTAAATGACATGCCACCACTCAAAGAGCTTTTAGTATAAATACTTTTAAGGTTTTGCAGGCAGTTAGAGGTGGACACAAGCTAGGTTGATAAAAGGATTCAGAAAGCAGCTGGAGAAAAAAAGTTGATGTTGGAAGGTTATGACTGGGTTACCAAAGATGAGGTCATGAGTTAGCTCTGGAAAGCCAGCCTATGAAAAATTATCAGGAATACTTTGCGAACATGCTCAGTGGAGTCATGCTAACATCGTAATTGGCAGCTTCTCTACTTTAATATATAAATCCGTATCTGTCTTGTAATAGTCAGATTTTCCACATCACACCATTTCATGTGTCATGGTTATCTGATTAAAAGTTAAATGGATAATTCTCTTGTCTCAGTTTCTTATACCTTTTATATATATATATATAATCTGAAAGCCTTTGTTCTATGAAAAAAAGGTAAAGTGATAAGACTCACATCTCATTGCAAAAATGTATCATTAAAACTATTCAGGACTAATCAGACAAAAGAAAATTGCTCAGCTCAATTCAGCAATGAATTGTCTCTATGACTGATGGCCCACAAATTTCTTCAGGCTGCCTGCACTTCGAGCAACAGATGGCAATCCCCATTCCAGAGAAGTGAGAATTAAAATGCTGTCCTCTTCAGTCACCATGGAAAGCAATATTAGGCGTCAGCCCCTCTTCAGAGCAGTCAATGATTCCATCTCACTCAATTCATCCACTGCTAGAAAGAAGGATCAAGTATTTGATTTTTATTGCAGCTTGTTAGATGACTGCCATTTTACTCCACAGGCAGAAGTTGGGTTAAGAACTGACATCTAGGCACAGTCAATTTCCAAGTTTATGGACACAAAGCAAGAGAATAGTTTTCCCACAGTTGGAGAAAAATAATTCAAGGACTGGTTTCCATAATTACTGTGTGAAAAACTGTAAGTTACAAGAGAAGCCATGGGGAAGAGATGCATCTGTTTTGACCCCAAATCCTTTAATATACAGTCACAATGCTAATCCAGTCTCCTGCCTCTAGCTGTGGCCAAATGGTGGAAGGGGGTTGTATTGAGGAGAGTTGAAAATTTGGTGGAAGCAGAATAAATCACAGAAAATGCCCAAATATATATTCAGTAGAAAAGTAACAATAGCATTTTACATTGAAAGTACTACAAGACTGCAAGGGGCAGAGAAGTAATTTATTTTAGCAAAATTTAAATTATATACAATGCAATTACAACATTCTTTAAATATGGATATTACCCTTAATTGTGAGATATGTTCACTGGTATGTAATATATTATTCCAAATAATTAAAATTGCTTCATAAAATATTCTGTAACGAATAGTGACATACTAATGCTGCACAGTTAAAACGGATTATTTAAAAATTGAATCTAATTGTACTGTAATTCACATTCATTAAAAGTCTCGGCATTTTTCAAGTGAATGAAACTGTTCTCTAAAAATCAATTCACTGTAAAACACTAACATATTACAAACCTCCAGTTAAAATGCAATCATTTAAATGTGTGACATGCTAATCCAGTAATAATAATTCCATTAACCCAGACAACACTCAGTCACATTTACAAAACAAAACAACCCCCCTGCCACTGTGAGCCAATATAAAGCATGTTTCTATTCAATAATTGTGTGGCAATGCAAAGATGGGTGATTTAAAAATAATTTTATCTATTTGTTTAAAATGATCAAAGGGAAATTACAGAAACATTTATTTTGCAGCAATGGTTCTTGACCTCAGATGCTCATGTTTAGACCTAAAATTACAGGATTTGTATCAGTTTATTGACAGTATGCAAACCAGTCTATTTAGAAAATAGAGTATATAGATCTGATTCACATTTTCTCTATAATTAATATGATACTTTCTGCAAAAGAACAAGCAGTCATACTGTCATTATTGATTCATTTTTGTTAATTAAACATAGTACGTGGGGGAATGAAGGATTCAGAGGACTGGTAATAGGTTATTATAGGCGGGGCTGGAAGCATAACCTATTATTAAAGTTGCTCCACACTTCCCATTAAAAGACCCTGTTTTCAGTTGCTTATAACTTTGAAAAAAAAAAGTTTAACCATTCCCATTTTTCATAGCAGGTGTCTGCCTCAGGCTGATTTTCCCTGACCCCAGCCAAAATGGTTAAGCCATTTCCAAGAAGAAGGCTAAAAAATAATACATGGTTTTGCCCATGTTACAAATTTATAGCAATTTTCTTTTAAGAGCTTACTTCCCTCCCTCTCCCATGATTTGAAGCAGAGACTTGAAATTTGACAGAGGGATGATTTTGTGTCAAAGATGTGGCTTTTGCTGTCCTCATAAAAATCCCCCCCCCAAGTTGTATGTCTTTGAAAAATCATAGTTCATATCTTTGGTAGAGATGTCTTAGGGCAGGTCTACACTCCCACTTAAGTCGATCTAACTTACATCGCTCATTGGTGTGAAAAAGACAGCCCCGTGCTAGATTGACCTAAACACTGTCTACACTAGCACTCCCACCAACATAGCTTCCGCCTCTCACAGAGGTGGAGTAATTATGCCGACAGGAGCACTCTGTCTTCATCAGATGTATTACAGTGGCGCAGCTGCATTGGTGCAGCTCTACTGATGTAGTGCTTCTAGTGTAGACCTGCCGTTAGATTTTGAGAGCTAAATTCCGTGCAGATTCTGTCTGCACTGAGCATGCTTACAGAGTTGATTGATTTAAATGAAGACAATTTAAAATTTTATTTAAATCACCAAGTGGAAAGCCTTATTTAAAGCATTGATTTTCTAAATCAAACCATTAAAACATTTTGATTTACAACTAAATAGAGTCTTTACACTAGATTTTATACATCTGTTTGCTATCTAGGAGGGTACACTATAACTATATATATATATATATTTATTTAAGTAATTATATAGCTTAATATTTTCAGATCTTATTAATTGTACATTTTGACCAATGTATTCCTTATTTACTAGATACTTAACTTATTGCTCATGATTTCTGTCAAGCTGCATTAGGACGATAACTAGAATTTAATTAAACACACACAATAGCATATACAATTTATTTTTATTAAACAGAACGTCCTTAAATGTTTTGGATCCCTAAACCGCTCTTACCAAAACAAGTTTCACCTTTACAACTAAATTATAATAAGTTTAGGCCTTAACATATTTGGCATATAATTCAGAGTTAATTTTAAACAGGTTTATTTTTAAACCTTGCAAACTGCTTGACTTTGCAACCTTAATAATTGTCCTTTAACATAGCTCTAAATGGATGTGTAATTATATTAATATATTTATATAAAGCTAGATGTTAATTTACTATTCAGCCTTGAGTAAGAGACATTGCTCCCAGAGCACACTAGGGAACAAACTGACCAGGAATCACAATTCATTTCCTGGTTGCCCCCTGCTCCTGGTGGGAAGAAATCTGCTGCTGCCTATGCTAGTAGCAGATTGGTCCTCCATCCACCTCAGCTCATTTCCATTAGCTGGCTCTACGGAGGACAGACTTAAAATTCCACCTACACCTACAGCCTGTGCAGCTCCTTGGATCCTCTGTGTGGGCATGTATGACAAGTAACTATTTTGCCCATAGTATTTCATACTTTTAAAGCGCTTTACGAACATTAGCTAATTCATCCTCACAAGCCTTTTTATATTTTTTTTTATTTTGAAAGTATTTTTACTTTTATCACAGATGGGGGAAATTGAAGTTACAAATGCATACATAAAACCAGCTCCTATTTTCAATTTGCTCTGCTGACATTAGCAATAATTCCATTGACTTCAGAGGAGTTACTCCTGATTTTCAGTGATGTAACTGTGAACAGAATCTGGCCCTATTGTCAAGCCACCAATCTTGCCCTCAGAGCTTACCAAAGAATTATGCATTGCTCTTCTTTCTTCTTTCATTTTGAGATATATTGCTGGATTGAGCAGCATCCTCCACCTTAATCCAAGAAGTCTCTCAAACTTGAAAGATTCTACTGTATAGAATACTCTTTTCAGGTGCACAACTCTACATTAGATTTGACACATGGGAGAACAGCAAATGCCCTCACTCTGGAAGCCCCTACTTTCTACAAGGGCAGTATTTTGACTGGAATGTGGAAATGCCTGTAATGTACACCTGACATAAGTGTAGAGAAGGACTCTGTGTCAGAGCAGGGATTAGAACTCAGGAGTTCCAGGCTCAGTCCTGTGTTCAGTCTATCATACTACATTAAAGGAAGGATAGTGTTCTGAGAAGTCTTCTTTGTTGCAGGATTGGCAAGTTCAAGTATTCAAAAATCATGAGACAGGCTCCCCAAAACAATGAGATTTTTGTTAAAAATCTCATATTTTTAAGCCATTGCATTAGAAAGCTAAGACCACTGATATTAAAATGTCAGGGGTGAGGACCATAATGAATTAGAAACTCCTGTTGAGGCCACTAGGGAGGTTTCTGCATGGGGTGAACAAGCAGATTGCTGGGCCAATGATGAGCCTGGACTGCACAACCCGTCAGTGAGAGGGGACACCCTGACTGGTTTTAGTTGTGGTTTTGGGCATTGAGTTCTGAGAGAGAAGCAGAACAGCTCAGGAAGTCTCTGATTAATTCCCCCTCCTCACAAAGGGAGTCTTTGAATTGCTATGGGATCTAGTCCACGGGTCATGCAGTTCTAGCCTGCAGAGACCAGCATGCAGAGTGGAACTGATCCAACCCAGCACAAGATCCCCAAAGCCATCCCAGACCTGCACAGGATTCCAGACCAGGGAGCTTGGAGAGGACTCCCCCTTCCTTTTCTGTAGCCAGCTGACACGTTCAGTGCTGCTCCACTCATCTCTGGACTTATCCTTAGAGTGGGAGGGATAGCACTGAGGATTGGGAAGAGTTGAGAGTGTTAGTATCACAGAATATTAGGGTTGGAAGGGACCTCAGGAGGTCATCTAGTCTAACCCCCTGCTCAAAGGGGGAACCAATCCCCAGACAAATTTTTGACCCAGATCCCTAAATGGCTCCCTCAAGGATTGAACTCACAACCCTGAGTTTAGCAGGCCAATCCTCAAACCACTGAGCTATCCCTCCCTACTTCACCCTAGCCCTTTCCTTCCCTTGAAGCCAGGAGCGGCGGGGCCGCAGCCCCAGCACTAGGTGCAGAAACCTTGACCATTGGGCATAGTTGAGGGGGCAGAAGGATGTTGCCTCCCAAACTGCAACACCTTACCCAGAGTGGGGTTGTTCAGGGGGCAACTCCACCTCCTCCTTTCCCTTAGACCTCTGTTCCAGGCCAATGGGGATGGTGGGAAGTGGCGTGGGCTGAGGGATGTGCTGGCCACCGCTTCCCGCCACCCCCAATGGCCAGGAACGGCAAACTGCGGCCAGTGGGAGCTGCGATCAGCCGAACCTGCGAACACAGCAGGTAAACAAACTGGCCCGGCCTGCCAGGGTGCTTACCCTGGTGAGCCACGTGCCAAAGGTTGCCGATCCCTGTCCTACCCCACTGATGCTCATTATGTTAGTTATCCAATCAGCTAACTTTTTTGTTGAAAACTGAAACAAAAAAGGCATTTAAAACTTCATCCATTACTGTATTTTCTATAATGGTCTTTCTCTCCTCAATGAGTAATGTGCCTACGCTGTCCTGGTCTTCCTCTTGCTTCTCATGTATTTGTAAAATGTTTTCTTGTTGCTTTATATGTCCCTATCTAATTCAATCTTGTTTTTTTACTTTTGCCTTGTTAATTTTGTCCCTACATGCTTTTTTTTTTTTTCTTAATCCTTCACAAACACAGGATTGGGGACTTCAACAGCAGAGTCCAGGGAAGGGGTAGGGACGGTTTTGTGGCCTGCAGCATGCAGGGGGTCAGACCAGATGATCATAATGGTCCCTTCTGACCTTAAAGTCTATGAGTCTATGAGTCAATTTGGCCTAGTTTCCACTTTATGACTCTTGTTTTGAGTTTCAGGTAATTGAAGATCTCCTAGGTAAGCCAGGATGATTTCTTACCATACTATCAGTTTTTTTCCCCCCACACAATGCAACAATTTGTTCTTGTGTTATTAATGCTGCTTCCCACAGGATTTTACCTACCTATTCTTTGAGTTTGCTAAAGTCTGTCTTCTTGAAGTCCATTGTCTTTATTCTGCTGTTTTACCTCCTACCATTCTTTATAATCCTGAACTTTTATCATTTCATGATCACTTTCACCCAAGCTGCCTTCCACCTTCAAATTCTCAACTCGTTTCTCCCTGTTTGTCAGAATCTATTGTAGAATAGCCTCTTAGTTGCTTTCTCCAGCTTCAGTAATAAAAAGTTTTCTCCAATGCATTCCAAGAACTTGTAAGATAATCTGTGCCATGCTGTATTTTCCCAACAGATGTATGGGAATTTGAAGTCCCTCATCACTACCAAGTCCTGTGTTTTTGATGATTTTGTTAGATGCTTATAAAAAGCCTCATCCACCTCTTCCTCCTACTTATGTGGCCTATAGTAGACACCTACTATGACATCATCCTTATTTTATCCCCTTTTTTCTTTACCCAGAGGCTTTCAACAGGCCTGCCTCCCACTTCTTTCTCCACTTCAGTGCATGTATGTAAATCTTTGATATACAAGGAAACACCTCCTCTTTTTATTTGCCTGTCTGTCCTTTCTGAACAAACTGTTCCCTTCTATATCAATATTCCAGTCATGTGAATTATCTCACCAAATTTCTGTGATACCAATTATGTCGTAATTGTGATTATTCACTAGTATGCCTAGTTCTTCTTGTTTATTCCCCATTCTTATTGCATAAGTATACAAACATCTAAAATGTTCATTAGATTTCCCTTCTATGTTCCCTCTTGTCTCTCCTGTGAGTGACTGTGTTAACCCAAGATTCCAATCCTTCTCCTGGATCTTCACATGGCCTTTTGTCTCCTGTCCCATCAAGCCTAGTTGAAAGCCTGCCAGACAAGGATAACCAGTCTATATCCAAAGATTCTCTTCCCCTTTCGTGATAGGTGGACCTCACTCAGTCCTTCTCTGAACAGCATCCTATGGTTGAAGCCAATACCTTCCTGGCAACATCCATGCATTTACCTCCAGTATGTGTTTTTCGGCCTGGACCACTGCCCTTCACTGGAAGGTTCAATGAAAATACCAGCTGTGCCCCCAACTCCTTCACCCTCACTCCCGGAGTCCTGTAGTCACTTCTGTTCAGCTCAGGGTCATACCTCACAGTGTCACTAGCATCCACATAGGTGAACAGCATGAGTTAGTAGTCAGAGAGCCAGGTGATCCTTGGCAATCTTTCCATAATGTCTTGAATATGTGCCCCTGGCAGGTGATGCCAGGTCAAACTGGCAGATGGATGCCTCTGTCCCATTTGGAAGGGAGTCAACCACCACCACCATCACCCTTTCTTTCCTCTTAGGAGTAGTGGTTGCAATTCTCCCAGCATTGAGCATACATGGCTTCTCCTCCACCTTTTGGGGGAGCTTCCTCATCCCTCATTGCGAGTATACGTTTTTTTCCCCCCCTCTATGGATGGTAGGATGGGAAGAGGGCTTGGATCACTGCCGACAGTGATCCAGAAGTAACCAGCAGCCAGGTTCCTCCTTGTTAAGGAGTCATTTCCTCATCTCTTGGTGTTGCTACTGCAATTCTCTCCAGCTGGATTTCTTCCTCATCCTTGGAGGTTTTCAATGAATTCTTCAGATGCTCCTCAGCCTAGCCACCTCCTCCTGTAGCTCTCTAACCTACTTCCTGAGAGAGTCTACCAGTAGACACCTCTCATACTGGATGTTTTCCCCAGCCTGGTTCCTATGACACATAATCTGGGCACAGTCTTTGGAAATTTACACTGGGACTGGGATGGAGGCAACCAGGGTTGGACTCTGTCTGGACACAGGTGCAGGTGGTAGAGCTAGGAGCAATGTTGGCATTGGTAATGCAGCCTTTCCAAATCGTACTGATTTTTATCCTGTCTCTCTCCTACAAAGTCTCTCTCGCTCTCCTCTTCGCTGCTCTGTTTGCTAACTCCCCTTAGACACATAGGATATGTCTACACAGCAATTAAATGCCCGCAGCTGGCCTGGCTTTGGCATCCTTTTCCCTCACAAGGCCCCAGAGCCTGTGGTCTAGCCCAAGCCCAAATATCTTCACAGCAATCTTACAGCCCCACAGTCAGAGGCCCATGAGCCTAAGTCAGCTGATCCAGGCCAGCAATAGTTGTTTAATTTCTGTGTAGAAATACCCTCAGCCTCTGGCTTTTAAGCTCTTCTTTCCTATGTGAGCTCAACCCCTTCATTACCACAGAATGATCAAGTGTGATCAAGGAGCCAAGGACAAGAGGCTAGAGCCTTACTAGTGCCTACATAGCTAGCAGTTAGTAGACCTCTGGCCCCCACTCCCTCACTGTCCTCAAACACACATTCCCCAACAGACCACACTGTAAACTTCAAGAAACCTAAAAGACACTTAACCCTTAAAATGGGCACTTGTTTGTTTAAAATATAGATTTAAATTTAGATAACTGTTCAAAAAAATCTTTCCTCAAAAGAATACTGATTGCAACTGCACAAACAGCTTATTTTCAGTGTAGCATGGAAATGGATCCTGTCATGTTAAGACCTGAAGATCCATCTGCAAGTATAACCTAGGAAAGTTGTAGACCAGCAGTTCTCAAACTGTGGGTCGGGGCACCAAAGTGAGTCACGACCCCATTTTAATGCGGTCACCAGGGCTGACTTAGACTTGTTGGGGCCCAGCGTTGAAGCCTGAGCCCCACTGCCCGGGGCCGAAGTAGAAGCCCGAGGGCTTCAGCTCTGAGTGGCAGGGCTCGGGTTATAGGCCCCCTGCTTGGGGCTGAAGCCCTTGGGCTTTGGCCCCCCTGCCCTGGGTGGAGGAGCTCAGGCAGCCTCAGACTTTCGGACCCCTCCTGGGGTCACGTAGTAATTTTTGTTGTCAGAAGGGGGTCACAGTGCACTGAAGTTTGAGAACCCCTGTTGTAGACAGATTTTGCTCATGTCTGAATCTTTGCTAATTTGCCAGTGAACACCAAGTGTTAATCAAATTTGATCATAATGATCATTAAATTAGTTGAATTTATAGTAATATAAATGATATATTATGTAGGTTTTATTTTGAAAACTTGTTGCAAAAGGAAAAACAGCGAGGGCTAACAGAAATAATTAGAGATACAACAGGCATATGCTTGTAACTTTAAGAAGTTCCATTAACTTAAATTATTGCAGCTTTTGAGACTAACTGAAGAGTGAAATAGCCGAAGTAAATACGTGTGACTGAGGGTGAGAAAACATCATAGAAGCACTGTATCTAACTTCCCTTGTGATACACATTTATTTAAATGCATAGAATTATTATTATGGATGCTATATTTAATAATTATCATTTTTAAGAATTGAGCATGAAAAGCTGTGAACTGTTTGTAGTTCTGCAAATATTTAAAAGCTTATGCTCTAATAAATTTGTTAGTCTCTAAGGTGCCACAAGTACTCCTGTTCTTCTTTTTGCAAATATTTAAAGGGAATTTTGCAGCCAGTTTTTGCTCCTCTCTGAAATCTTACTGTGTTTCAGTTTGACACTTGATATCGCTGTGTATGCTAGATCACAGTTATATATATGGGACAAATAATTTTTTTGAAAACCCAACTAGCAAATCCAGAGTAGTAACATTAGCAGTTCTTTCTGTTATTTGAATGTTTGCAAGCCATAATGACTGCAGGATCTGCTATTGTTACCAGACTGGATTCCAAAGCTGGGTTTTCAACTTTTTGGTATGTTGCCTGCATATATGCATTATTTTTCTCCTTATAGAAATCTGTCATGAAAGCTCCATCACAGTGCAGATCTCTACAGCTCAGTTGTAAACCCACCAAAACAGTGCTACATTTCATGAAAATATAGATAAACCCTTAGCTATAAGGATGCAAGCAACAGCTAGTCTAATAATCTCTTTATTGCTGGTACATTTACAGAGCATTTGTATTGGCAAGACAAAGAATTTATGGTCCAGTCAAGCATATTCAATTATTTCTAGTGGCATTTCTTGTTTCTAGCTAGCATGTCCATGTGAGCCATTACTGGAACAAGTGACTACAAGTGTTGACACACATTCGTGGTATGATGATTGTTACCCGATAAAGCATGGCCATTACTGGAATCTCATTGTAAAGTCATTTGGCTCAATGGCTTGTGCTAATACGGTCCAATACAAAATATGGCAAGTTACCCAAGTCCAAACAAAAGCAGGCAGTTAACACAGTGATACAGCATTGAAATACTAAGACAGTAATTAAAAGCAAGGAATATCAAAAGGCTCATTTCTAACTTCAGGTGTCACAGCTTCCATTAATTTCAATCTGAGTTGCACAGATGTTCTGAAGATAATAACTGGTCCCAAAATTAGAATAATTTCCTAACTGTAAAGTGCCACAGTTAGATGTTTAAGATGCTACAATATATCCCCCTTATTTTAAATTGTCTTGCGTTTTGCATTGGGTTCACTTTGACATTAATAAATTTATACTTCAGGCAAGCTATTTTCTCATTATTGTGTATTAGGACTTTATTTAAGCTCTTAATAGTATAGATTTCCAAATAGCTTCTTCCTAACATAAACTTGATACTAACATGTGACATAATGTTTAAGATACCCAGTAACGAGAACTGAGACAACCAATTGCTAACAGTAACCTGCAAAATACCTATGGACAACTGTACCATGACAATTCCCAGAAATACTGCCTTGAAATATTTTTTTCTTTTTTTTTACAGGAATGCTACCAGTGAAAACCAATTAGCATTTCCCAGGCTGAACCATCATTCTGTATAATTCAGCTTCCAGGAATGGCACCAAAAACATGGCTGCTAAGTAGGAGAAAGACAGGAAAAAACCTCTAAACCCCGCTTCTCCCCCCCACCGTTCATCCTGTAAATTCTTACTACCTCAGTAATTTTTGCTATAGGTCCAGGTGTTTCATTCATTTCCGTAATATCTTTTTTTCATAGCTCCTCCTTATAATGGTATAAGAAGGTCTTATTTTTTGAGGATCATTTCGTAAACACTGGAAAACAAACCTTTCTACTGTATGGGTTTTCCCACCTCTCAAAAACAGTCCACTTCAAATGGATAAAGCCTTCAGTCATAACAGATTATTAACCCCAGAAAAATTTAATTTCACTTATTAGAAAAAACAGATTAGCTCTGGAAGCAATTATATTGTATTACCTTGGCAGAGATTAAAGCACTAAAGATTACATATTGTCTGCAACTCTATTTTCTATAAGCCAAGTGATACTCAAGAAACAGATAGCAAAGGCAGAATCAAAGAAGCAAACAGCACTGAGAATTTCAAACTCCAATGCCCATAAAACCTTGAGCTGCTTGATGAAAAAGGATTACCAGAGATAACCAATATTAGCTAGTTTAAGACAGAAGCAGAGAATAAAAGAGAACTAATAGGATGACCATTTGATGTGTATATTTCAGGAAATTCCTGACAGACTATTCATTATTATCACACCGATGGGGGAAGAGAGGGGAGGAATCTGTTCAACTTTAATACATTCCCTACTTTAGACATTGTGTTAATGTCTCAAAGATCTTTTGAAACCTTAAATAATCTTGTTAAACAATGTCCTTCTACTGTCATGAGCTAAAAATTTGACGTGTAACTTTCAGCTCATTTGTTCAAATAACAGTTCATCAACTTCAGTGCGTTCAGAAAATTGTACTGTGGGAAAGAAAACAAAAGGGCAATATTTATAGTATAAATTGTGATGAAGGTCATGTAAAACTGATCTAAACAAAACAAATGACAATAATGAAGTTGAGTATGTCACATAATGAATGTTTTTTTTATCAGTTGATGTACATAGTGGTCAGTTTTGGAAAGCTAGGGATGACCATTGGGAAGTTTGGTTTGTGCCTCTTTGTGGTTTTACAATTTAAAATAAATAAATTGTTTCCCTCTGATGTAACAAGGCCAGATACATAGTCAAATAGTGCCTTCTGAGATCAGCACTATACACTCATGATCCTTTCTGATCTTTAAATGAATAATCAACCCTTCAGTTTGACTTCCAGAACATGTATTCCTCAAAAATGCCATCTGCTTTAATTCTTCAAATTGCCAGAGAAAGATGCTGATCAAGTTTCATATTTTGATGATTTACAAACTATGGTTGACCTTCATTAGAAAACTGCCACCTAAATTCTGTCTTTCATGTTAAGTTCACTCTACCCCATTTCTCTCCTCTGTGTCTTCCTTTTCCCACCTCTATTCTATCATCTATCCAGCGTACTCCCCACTCTTATACCCCAATCTTTATATCCACTAGGATCTCCCTCACTTGTCTCCCTCTTCCTGTAAACAAGACCTTTTCTACCCTTTCTGATATTTACCATAATACTTCCTTTCTCCTATGCCTCAGTCCTGTATTTTCTTCTCTTCAAGAAATGATAAGTGAAGGTGGCCACAACAAAAGACATGACACCCTTCCACCAAATGAGTGACTGAAGTCTTACTACTACCTGGATATTCTTAGACTGGCTGTGGCGGAGTCTGTACCCCATCGATCCCCTGAGTCAGGGGGAAGGGTAGGAGGTACCCTGCCTATCTATGCCTCGGTCCATTTCCGACACCCCCTCCAGTAGACCACACCCCCTCCAGTAGACCCCCTCCAGTAGACGCACCCCCTCCAGTAGGCCCACTGACCAGGGCCTATCCACTGCCTCTCCCCACATAGGGTAGCACAGCCTAGCAGCCAGAGTCACTTCAGCATGCCCCTAGGGCAGTGTGGCCTAATGGCCAGAGTCCCCCTAAGTTTCTTCCCCTAGTGGGATAGCATGGCCTAGCAGCCAGAGTCACTTCAGGATCAGAGTCAATTCTTAGTAGGGTAGAGTGGTCTGGAGGTCTGAGCCTGGGGGGTCATCCCACAAGGGTGGTGGCCCCCAGTAGAGGGGCCCAGGACCACCCAGCTCCACCGGGCCCCAACCCAGGGGCCTAACAGCAGGTAGCATGGCCCACCCCAGTTCAGTGGGGAATCCCACCAAAACACACTGCCCTCATCAGGGTGGGAGGTACCACTTCCTCAGCCCCACTGGGTCACTTCCTACCAGCTCTCCTGCTGCAGCAGTCCATGTAATATCAGGGTCTCCAGGCTCCTCTGCACCATGCACTTCCTGGGGTTCCAACAGTGACTGGCCTCTGGTCCTGGTTTTGGGCTCTTCAGTTCTCGCAGGTAAAGGCTGCAACAGCTCCTGAGCTGGAGCCTCTGCCAGGTATCCTTCCTCCTCCACAGTCAGCCCTGACTGAACAGCTCTGCCAGCTTTTATACCTGAGCATGCCCAGCAGAGCCTCGGGGTGGGGCTTCCTCTGCTAAGAGTGTGGGGCTGGTCTGCCCCGTCACACTGGTCTATGTTCCTTTTTTAATATTTTGTTGTAGTGCTAATGCCATACTCTTCTTTTTGTCTTATGAATGCCAATATTCTTTGTTTTACAACATTTGTTCCTTTTCATAGGTTAGCCTTATGATGTAGGTCTCTTTCAAATGTGTTCCTTTGTTTAATCCCCAAAGTAAGAATTATTTTTTCACTGCCTAAAGCAAATTCTGTTGGCAAGGGCTAGTCAGGGATTTGCTATGTTCTCCGTCATAAAATTGATTGTTTATAACCTTGTCTAGATTTGCTGGGAGCATACATACCCATTTCCTTTATTCTTAGGATGGCAGAAGTGAATTGTATTTTTACAGTCAGAACAATACATTCTCCTATAGCACAACTGTCATTCCAGTATCTTCCTTACGATGCTCAAATCACACATGATACAATTATTTGGAATCTAAAATCTTCATATCCAGCTCCACCCCACTTTACCTGCACAGTCAGATAATCCTGTTAGATGCAAAATATTTCCAATCCTCAGTTTTCCATACATAAAACATACACAATGCCAATTTTCATACAAATCCCCCTGTCATTCTGCTTTGACAACTAAAAAAGTTTGCAGATTAAACCTTAATTTAGCTGTAAATCATTCATTTACATACAAGTATAAAAAATATTTGTGAAGCAGAACCTATAGACGTTTAACTAAATTCACAATCTGCTTTGGGAAGTAAGTAATTCTTGTCACACATTAGTTTTCAGACTTAATATATTGCTGTAAGCCATGAAGAAAACACCACTTTTTCATGCTTTTTCTTGGAGCTTGTAAGCTGTTCCTTTGTTGGTATTCAAGAAGTAACTAACATCTCACAAAGGAAAAAATGAATACTATTGAAGTCTTGGAAGGCTTAAAGAAAGGAAAATGGAGCAGTTATGGTATCTCCTTCTTCCATTGCATGCACCCATATTTCATACCTCCCCTTAATTGATAAACAATCTGAGTGACAGTAATGTCCCTGGTGAATTAAGCAGTATTTTTGGAAAAAGTGGCTAAAGAATTCTGAGGTAGTTTGTGAATATAAAATAGATCACATGTGTCATGAATATGTACATGTAGAAGTACTTTCATAAATATTCTCCTAAATCAGGATTTTCACTTACTTGTGGAGTGTAGTAATAACAGCTGTTTGTGCAAAAGAATCCCCCAGTACTGACTATGATGGCACATTATCACTAGAGGAGATAAAAGCAAAGACGCAAAGGAAATTAAAGTTTAAAATAACACAGGTAGAATAAGAGTCTCTGAACAAGGGCTGAAGAATTAAAAAGAGATGAACAATCTTTAAAAGACACAGAGGTTTGGACAAACACCGCAAAGTATAAATTTTCATTGACATGGAGGATGAAAGAGGTAGAGTAATGGAGAGACAGGGTAGATTCTTCTTCATAAAGAGGTTCCACTTTGCCCTGAGTGTGCCACAACATGTGCAAGATGTACCACACTTGTACCAAGGAGGTGAGCTGCAGGCTCACTTTATACTTAAAGATAACATGGAGACGTCATATGGAGACTTCTTGGTGCCCAACATTATGCACTAGGCAGAGAGACTTTAGCACTAGTGTTGGAAGTTATGTGTAGCTGTTGTATAGAGGCAACCACTGAGACATTTGAGAAAGTGGAATCACTCCTAGTATTTCTAGAGTGACCAGTACTGGGCCAGCTACTGTCCAATCTGAGGTCATAATCAGCAATAGTATTGTTGCAAGTAGGAGACACAGTGGATCTTGGAGAGGAATAGGAAGAGGGTGAAGGGTCAACATAGGTAAGTGAAGACTCAGCGTTGGGAGCTGTGCAAAAAAGGTTCATCTTTCACTTCAGGCCCTTAGAGAGGCAGCAACAAAGTCCAGTAAGACTTGAACTGTTAGGCCACTCTCTTCTTCTCCTTCAAATATGTTCTTAATACCTACTTCTTCTGTGAAGTCTACAAGAAATTGGCAAACTGATAATGGGTTGTTTCAGGGCCTGTCAGGTATAGTTTATTACTGGAGTGCTCTAGCTTTTTATATAGGTAAATAGTTGATAGATAAGATGTCAGAAAATGGTCCTCAAGAACATACAGTGTAGTTCCTGGATTTTGTAGGACCAAATACCACTCCTTGTTCTTGTGCACTGCATATTGCTTCCACTGTCTAACAACTTACCTCAGATCTTAATAGAGTGGACATTACTTTTCTAAACATTGTAGTATGCAGTGTTGTAGCCACATTGGTCCCAGGATATTAGAGATACAAGGCAAGTGAGGTAATATCTTTTACTGGACCAACTTCTTTTTGGTGAGGGAGGCAAGTTTTCGAGCTTACATGGAGCTCTTCTTCAGGTCTGGGAAACTGGAGTGTCACAGCTAAATATAAGATGAAACAGATAGTTTAGCATAAGTAGTTAACACATACTTCAAGGGATCATTCAAGGCCCATTAAGTAGATCACATCATGGAGTGGGCTACCCAAATGTCCTGAGAGAACCTGCTTCATTCAATACAGAAATAAAACCTCCTCCTACCGCACACTTCTAGCTGTTACCTACCACACCACACTAGAGCCCATACAGGATATCAAACAACTACAACTCTTACTCGATGGGGACTCCATTCTCAACATTTTTTCCTGAACCCCATCTTCTGGTCTTCAAACATCTCCAACCTCTCCAAGATCAGCATCAGAAGCAAGCTCCCCATAGACCAGGAGACACCAACTCAAAAGTGGCACCAGACCCTGCCAGAACAACAAATGCAAAACATATCTCTATTGGTACTACAATCAACAACCCCTACAACACACCTTTCAAGATCCATGGGCCCTACACATGCCTATCACAACATGCGGTATACTTCATCCAGTGCACTAAATGCCCCAATAGCAACTATGTGGGTGAAACCAGACAATCACTACATTCTCAGATGAACTCACAGTGGAAAATAATAAAAGACAACAATGCCACATCACCTGTGAACATTTTTCACAAAGCAATCATGCTATATCTGACCTATCAGTCCTCATCCTCAAAGAAACCTGCACAAGACTTTCTAAAGACAAGTCTGGGAGCTTAAATTTATAATTTTCCTAGATACTTATAATAATGAACTGAATAAAGGGCTAGTCTACACTGGGGGGGAGGGAGATCGATCTAAGATACGCAACTTCAGCTACGAGAATAGCGTAGCTGAAGTCGACGTATCTTAGATCGACTTACCTCCTGTCCTCACGGCATGGGATTGATGGCCGCGGCTCCCCCGTTGACTCCGCTTCCACCTCTCGCTCTGGTGGAGTTCCGGAGTCAACGGGGAGTGGGTTCAGGGATCGATTTATCGCGTCTAGACGAGACGCGATAAATTGATTCCCGAGAGTTCGATTGCTACCCGCCGATCCGGCGGGTAGTGAAGATGTACCCAAAGACAATAGATGTATGGCTTATTACAACAATCTAGTCCACGAATCACCCCTCCCCCCGAGCTGCTTCTCTCCCCCTTCCTTTCCTCCCTATGAATGGAGGGCTGTTAATGGGCCCCTTCCCCTTCAATGGTCCCTTGAAATATGTGTTAACTACTTATGCTAAACTATCGGTTTCATCTTCTATTTAGCTGTGACATTCTAAGTTTCCTAGAAAAAGCTCGTGTAAGCTTGAAAGCTTGTGTCTCTCACCAACAGAAGTTGGTCCAAAAACAGATATTACTTTACCCACCTTATTTCTCTATAAATATTGTACACGTTTCAATACTAATCCTCTTCCACAGCCTTGTTTGTAACTTGCTTGGAGGGAAAAAAATTGTGCCTACCATCATCCTGATCACTTTGCCTATATGTTTTATTCCTCCAAATATACGTTTTTTCAGCATCCTTATGTAATCTTAGCAGCAGCTGCAGCAAATTAGGTCCCTGGCTCCAAGTAGTATCTTATTCCAAAGCATTACTAAAACCTGGACTGCATACAGAAAGCTAGCTGCTGAGCTATACATATATTTTATACAGGAGGGTGGTGGGCAGCTTAGTTACCCAACGCCTGTTGGTGTTAGAGCTGGCTGCAATTTCCCTGCCCCAAGCTACTGCCCCTTTCCTGATTCATGCTAAGTTGGGACTGAGCCCACCATCTATGTTATCTTATCTTCTGTTTTCAAGTCACCATGCTGTTATTGTCTTGTTTTGGGTGACTTTGTTCTTCGCTTCATCGGGCAAAAAAACCCAGATTGATTGTTTAAAAGGGGCATCCAAGAATGGGGATTACTTCACAAACAACAAGTGTAGGCTGAAGTCCCTCTATTGTTTGCACTGTGCACCATGGGCTTTTCAAACCTGATGGTGGCTGCAGATATGTGATGGTTGTTGTCAAGCCATACTTCCTTTACCACAGACATAGCCCCAGAGCTATGGACACCAGTGCAGGCTGTGGTGGGGCATGCCTCAAATCGTATTTCTCTCACTGCGGGCTATCTTACTGCAGTGGGCCAGTGATGAGCTATTGATTATATGATTGTTGTCATGGTTCCTGTACAGGATATGGACTGGCTACAGAGCTTGCTTACACACACCAGATGTGTTCGTCATAAGATCCTTAAAGCTCTGCCAGGTAGGGCTCAGATTAGCTTAAATAAGGTATTCATACACAGTGCCGCTTAGTGGCTTATCTATATAATACAGTTTAACATTCTATTACAGTGGTTCTCAACCCGGGGTACATGTACCCCTGGGGGTATGCAGAGGTCTTCCAGGGGGTACATCAATTCATCTAGACATTTTCCTAGTTTTACAACAGGCTAGATAAAACGCACTAGCGAGTCAGTACAAATTCATAAAAACAATGACTTGTTCATACTCAATATGCTATACACCAGGGATCGGCAATCTTTGGCATGCGGCCCGCCAGGGTAAGCACCCCGGGGGGCCGGGCCAGTTGTTTACCTGACGCATCTGCAGGTTCAGCCGATCGCAGCTTCCACTGGCGCAGTTCACTGCTCCAGGCCAATGGGGGAGGCGGGAAGCAGCGGTCAGCACATCCCTCGGCCTGCACCACTTCCTGCAGCCCCCAATGGCCTGGGACAGTGAACCACGGCCAGTGGGAGTCGCGATTGGCTGAACCTGCAGACGCGGCAGGTAAACAAACCTGCCCGGCCCACTAGGGTGCTTATCCTGGTGAGTCGTGTGCCAAAGGTTGCTGATCCCTGCTATACACTAAAATGTAAGTACAATATTCATATTCCAGTTGAGTTATTTTATAATTATATGGTAAAATGAGAAAATAAGCAATTTTTCAGTATTAGTGTGCTGTGTCACTTTTGTATTTTATGTCTGATTATGTAAGCAAGTAATATTTAATTGAGATGAAACTTGGGGATATGCAAGACAAATCAGACTCCTGAAAGGGGTACAGTAGTCTGGAAAGTTTGAGAGCCACTGATCTTTTACAGTTGTTACCAACCCCTCCAGCAGGTTCATGGTGTCGGATTCAGTAGCCCCAGAGTGTCACGGACAGTGAGTTTCTCCATGTAACCTGCTTTATGCACTGCTTAATTGCTGCGGAGGGGTGGGAATAACAGCACAGCTTGCTTGTTGCCAAAAAAAATCCTTTTTATTTTTCAATTTAAAAAAAAAAATTTGGTCAGTTTTTGGACAAACTCTAGTCGTGAAGATCCTTTTCACTCTCTATCAAGATTTACAGTCACTTCAGGTCACCTTCCCCTGTGGAATGGAACCTCCTTTAGACAGCTGAACCTGTAGCATGGCCTCCTTCTTTCATCATTCTTTGCTCTGCCACATGGTTTATTCCTTTCATGGTGAATTGCAGGGGTTGGTTTGATTTTTTTCTGGTGCAGCTGACTAGCAGCACTCATAGGGGAAAGAGGAGAAGCTGGGCAGAGAATGAGGAAGATGAACGAGAAGAAGAAAATGAAACAGGAAAGGATAGAAAAAAGCAAAATACATTGCTAAAAAGACAATGTATTATACAGAGAGAATTTAAACCATGGACTGAAAAGCAGACAGATGTGGATTAAAATAGAGAAAATGAAGCAAAACTATACAGGTTCTCTGCAAGTTAAGAGACAATTTAAACACCCATGCACCCTGTTAAGGAACTGCACCTGTCTAATTCACCATCAGAGGAGGGGTAGTAACAGTACCAGGGAGTCTCTTCTGTGGGGATTCTACATATGAAGCAATTCAGGCTACATATGAAGGCTGCCCAGGATACATACTGAATAAGCAAGTTTTCTGTGTGCCCTGTCCTTGCCCACTTTCTGGGTTTTGAGCCTCTTCCCACTTCTGAGGCCTTAAAACCACCTAGCCCTACAGCCTGTGGGAAGCCCACAGTATATATCAGGAGAAGGAAGAAAATGG
Source organism: Malaclemys terrapin pileata (assembly GCF_027887155.1). Classification (NCBI taxonomy): domain Eukaryota; kingdom Metazoa; phylum Chordata; order Testudines; family Emydidae; genus Malaclemys; species Malaclemys terrapin. Next base: position 34,149,648 of record NC_071505.1, read on the forward strand.
GGGAAATGTTTCAGCTAAATAAAGTAGAACATTGTGATGGCAGCCAGAGTTAATAGAGGAGTGAAGCCCAGCTGGGGAAGAACTGGGACAGTACTATAAAGCCAGGAAGCTGCAGTCACTCCCTGGGATGAGGGAGGTTATATTTATATATAGAGAGAGAGAAAGAGAGAGAGAGAGAGAGAGAGAGAGATACACCTATCTCCTAGAACTGGAAGGGACCCTGAAAGGTCATCAAGTCCAGTCCCCTGCCTTCACTAGCAGGACCAAGTACTGATTTAGCAGGCCAATGGTCAAACCCCTGAGCTATCCCTCCCCCCTAGACCAGAGTAGGTGCGCTAGCAGGGAGTGGGAGCCCCATTACAAACATGAAACCCATCAATACATTGGATCATTCTGTAATATGTGAGGAAGCAAAAATCTAGGACACAGGAAAGGAACAGAAAAGTGGAAAGCTGGGAATAGAAACAAAAAAGTAGAGGATGAAATGAGAGCAAACTACACAACAAAAGTTACAGTCAAATTCATTACAGGTGTAATGGGATACAATTCCATTGACTCATTGAATTTCCACTTGCTTATATCAACTGTCCTGGCCCTTTATTTAACATTATTAACCATTAAAGTTTAGTTATTTCTTGGGACAGACAAGGTAAGTGAGGTAATAACTTTTATTGGACCAACTACTGTTGGTGGAAGGGGACACGTTTTTGAGCTTCACAGAACTCTTCCTCGGGTCATTTATTGTATATATTTATATATTGTACTTTTTGTGCTTTATTAATGACAGCTTTAATTTCTCCAGATCAGATCATCCATATTATAAACTTTAGTCTGGCTATCAGTCCTAGAAATAAAGTTCAGGTGTCTTTTAAAACTTCTTCCCTAGCTCTTCTTTTCTCTGACAGGAATATTCTGTAAAATAACGGATTCACTTGTGTTATTAGAAGAACTAATATCTGTTACTCTCAGGGGTTGAAATCATTTGGTTCTTTCTTATTTTGGGGCTGTGTGCTCTAAGAAGTCTCATAATAGTTGCCTAGAGAACTTGACCACAATGCTTTTTGGTGGTAATTTGTTGAACTATTCACTGGTCATTAGGGCCATTGCCAACACATCTCTATCTAAGGGACCTATATGGCTCCTGTAACCATAGTATCTCTGTGCCTCACAATTTTAAAGTATTTATTCTCACAACATATCTGTGAGGCAGGGAAATACTATTACCCCTATTTTACAAATGGGAAACTGAGGCACATAGGGACTAAGTTAGTTGCCCAAGAACACAAGGAAATCTGTGCAGAGCAGCCAACTGAACCTGGGTGCCCAAGTTCCAGGCCAGCACCCTAATATATAGATCGGGGTTGTGCATTTTGTTGCTTTTCTAGGCTGAGTTCACTGCACACACGTGGGGCTACTTGCATCCCTTTGTTTTCTCCCATGAGCTCCATGTGTGCCATGCTCCCGTCTCAAGGACTCACTGTAATCCCCCACCCCTTATGCCAGGGGCTCACCCTGTTTGATCTGTAGACAATTGCAGCGATGCTTGAATCCGTGGCTATGCTAAACAGATGGCAGGGGCTCCATATGTTCTTCATTTTCCCCTTCCTGGTTTTCTGGCTTTATCCCAAATTGATAAGATTCTTTCTACCAACGCCTAGAACATTCCCTGAAATTTTGTAATTGATCAAATGTGGCACTCAGAAGTTATCGCATTACATCCAAACAGAAAAATGCCATCAAGTTGAGTGTAGGGCCCCTATGGCTCAGCCAACAAAAGAAACACCATGAACTAATTTGCAAATGCATCAGATTTTAATTTAAGCATGATAATTCTGTCAATGAGAAATATGGGCCTGATCCAAAGCCTAGTGAACCCCAAACAATGCTTGTGGTCAATGCTAAAAACATTACCAGAAATTAGTCCATTGATTCTTCACTTCCTCAAGTAATATAAATTCTTTTTAATCTCAAAAACAGGCATATAGTTCTTTAGTGTGAAAGTTCTGTTCCTAAGCACCAATGAAATGTATAAGCAGGCAAAATAAATTGTAATAGTATAAAGGATAATATATAAGCAAATTATTAGCTGTCACTTTCCCACAGGAAATGATTGCTAATGATGAAAAAAAAAACCCAGACACCCTGTCATCAGAGGGATAATGGTAACCCCTGAAGCCATCCTAAAATGAACAGTTCTAACTGCAGTTTTCTCATTTTACAATTAATATTAAATTGCTCATTTAGCCCTAAAGTCTTCCTTGAATTTTTAAGCCTATAATCCACTTACTTGCCGTTCCTTCTCTCTAAAAAAAGGGGAAGAAAAGTAATTATTGTCAGAAATAGCAAACTCATATTAATCACAATTAGAAGCAGTAATTTGTGATTACAATTTTTAATCAATCATTCCATTCTATGTTAAATTCACTAATGTTGGGACCACTAGAGTGGACAGCCATCTGTGCCTCTGCAAAATTAGAAATATGATGGATTGTAGCCAGTGGTACTTTCAGATTGTACTGTGAATGCAAATTATTAAAAATATGTCAATGTTTTCTAACATATTGCATAAAAAGTTAACTCAGTTCACTTTACTGTTCTGCTCTTTCTCCTGTAAGAAAGTATCTTGAGAAAGATCTTGACCTTGGGGCTCAAACCTATATGATGATTTACAACTAATGGGAGGGCAAAGTTCTCCTGACATTTTATTTACTTACCACTTACTAACAAATCCATCCATGGAGAAACATACAGTCATACTATCTAGGGGCCAGATTCTACTCAGCTACAATACCTACTAATCTCATCAGCTTCCAAGTCCATCAAGCAATTTATCTGCCTTATTTCACACTGAATATTAAAGTCAATGAAGTTGCTCCAGATTCACATCAGTGCAACTGAAAGCAGAGTCTGACCCTATGGGACTAATGGGTTCAAAGTGATAAACTATGGTCAGCAAAAAAGGGAAAGTGACAACTAATTTTGAAGTTTCAGGTGAATCCCTATCATTCTATGGAAGTGTTGGTATAAAAACATGAACCTCTCTATATCAGACATTTCTAGGATTATGGGAGTTTTCTTTGTCTGGCAAACCAGTGATGCAAGGCACCCATTTCTATGATGGAAAATCCTCTATTACTAAACTAGTTTTTTTTTTTTTAATCTATTTAAAAACATTTGTAAGGGCTGTTCATCCTTATGGCTTGGGATGCTGGACCCAAAAGTAATGCCAGCATTACGAGAATCAAATCAGCTCTTGTAATGTATGCAAATATTTCAGTCCTGTGTTTACAATTTTCACACTGCTGCAAACATGCAGGACTAACTTGCGAAAACCTATGTTCACTCATTTCTCTCAGTTCTGATCCCAAAATAAAGCCGTCTGGTTGTTATTTATTAAAAACCATTTTTATCACATCTTTCTGTACAAAATACCTGTTGGGATTAACATTTTCATAGTCAAAGTGTACTGAACCTAAGATCAGACAGATTTTTTAAAAGGTCACTGGAGCTGCACATATAAAAATGAGAAAGGCAAAGATGCAGCAAAGATACTTTTTGTAAGTACATTGTTTTAATTCATTGCTTATATGTCAGCCACTTGAGAAGGATAGACAGTAATCTATAGATCAGTTTGAACAACTCAGGGCTTAACTTTCTCTCTCTCCTTGGTGTATATTGATCAGAATTCAGGGTGCTGTTTTATCTAAAATGCTAAGAGTTTCTGTTGTTGGAGAAGAATACAGCCAATATTGTTTAGTAGAGGACGATTGTGATGGGATGTTAACCCCACCCCAGGTCTGACTAAGTAAAAAGGACCAATTAACCCTGTGACAGGCTGCACCTGGAGGAGTCAGGGCTAATGATGCCTAATGGCTGATGAAGCCTATCCAGGGGAGGAGCTGGGATAGGTGTAAAGAGAGGAAGTTGGTGGTAAGAGTGGGGTGCAGGGAGGAGCTCTGCAACTACTCTGTAGAGAGCAGCGGAGGTGGCTAGGTACAAGGAAATGGAGAAGTAGCCAGAGGGAGCAGAGAAAACTCCAGTGGTAACCCAGAGGTGAGCCAGGAGATAGGGAAGAAAGGTAGGAAAGAGCCCCAGGAAAACAGCAACAGAGTCTGATATTGGGCAGACTTTGGTTGCTGGGCATAGAGTCCCTGGGCTGGAACCCAGAATAGTGTGTGGGCCTGGGTTTCCCTACAGCCCCTGGGAAAGTGGCACAGACTGGGCAGTGGATCAGAAGTTTGTCCAGTGGAACCTTGATATGCCAGAAAGGGAGAACTATAGTGACTTGTCTGGAGGGCTACACCATGAAGAGGGAGTAGCCGAGTCAGAAAGAGAGACCATTGGGTGAACACCCAAAGGAGGTAGCATCAGACTGGTCATGAGATAATCCCCAACTGAGCCACAAAGCGGCACCCCAGAAGTACATAGAACACCCTTTCACAAAGACCTCTGTGTATTTCAAGTGCTGTTAGAGCAACACTCTCTGTGGCTTTCCAGACTGTGGATTGGGAATTGTGAATGGTGGAAAATGTGGGGCTACATACACTATGAAAAAAAATAATAGTGATGGGTCTGTAGCACGAGTAGCATTCAGACTTGAACCTGGATCTGAATTATGTAAACAACTCATGTTAATAATGGGCACAACCAAGACTGAAGTTGAACATGCTTGAACTTTGGAGCATTTGAATCTTGATTTGGATCCAAATTTTGTGATTTGAGCCCAACTCTTAAATACAGAAAAGGACTCAAGAGTTAAGAATCTCAACTAGCCAGAGAACCAAAGCAAAAAAAGAGATAATGAGAGATTGTGAAATTTCTCTCTTATTTTAATTTAATTTTATTTTATTATTCAACATTTTAAATTAAGAAAACAATGAAGCAGTATCTTTGCACCATTGAGCTGGACTGGTAAGCTATTGGCTTAGCTTTCCCGGGGTAAATCTTATGGCAGCATCAAGGTAAGCGTAATCAATCACAATTTTTGTGAGATCATATGAATAGGATGATGGGACAATGAGAGAGAGTATCTAAACCGTTTTCATCACCGCTTTTTTTAAGTCCCTGCCCTGTCATTATAAAGAAAGACATGTTTTATTCCCAGACTGTGTCATCTTTCATTGTAATGAGCACCAAAAATGCAAATATGTATCGATTTTATACAGAGGTCAGTCGAAGTGACAAGCAATCTGTGGAAAAGTTAGTTGTCAGGCCTAAGTAAGAAAAGTAATTAGAAAGATGACTGTAACCTTTCTTTAATGAATAGCAATAATAAATGACTTCCTTGGTGTTTTTGTGACCCTGTCAAGTTGGCAAGGTGGTCTTTCCTCAGTCGATTCTGCATTTCGATCCTTTTTGTAATCACAGTCTCACAGCTGTGGAAAACAGAACCATTCATTAATTGATCAGTCACTATTTGCATATGTAGTTGGCAAGAAGCAGCCAGGTTCATCTGCCTCTGATCTAAAGGGTACTTGGGAACAAAAATGAGGGGCATTTATCATCCTTAGGACTTCAGTGTTCTTATATCTTCTTGCTATTGTTGTTAGAGTCATTCACTTGTCAGTGTCACAATAGGCTAGTGAGCAAGAAGAGGCATGGCTCACATGAAAAATGCCCTCACAAACCCAGCAGTAGTGCTCTGAGTTTCATTAAAGCTATTATATGATAAAACCAGGGCCGGCTCCTGGCTCCAGCCGACCAAGCAGGTGCTTGGGGCAGCACCTGGAGGGAGGCGCCGCTCCGGCCGACCTGGGAGAGCGGGGACACGGCCGGGCTCACTGCCCTCCCCCCAGCGCTCTGGCCGGTCGGGGAGAGCGGGGCCCTGGCCGGGCTCGCTGCCCTCCCCGCGGCGCTCCGGCCACTCGGGGAGAGCGGAGCCGCGGCGGGCTCACCGCCCTCCCACCGGCGCTCTGGCCGGTCGGGGAGAGCGGGGACACGGCCGGGCTCACCGCCCTCCCACCAGCGCTCTGGCCGGCCGGGGAGAGCGGGGCCGCGGCCGGGCTCAGCGCCCTCCCCTGCTGCGCTCCCCGCCAGGGGCAGCGGGAGGCTTTTTTGCCTGGGGCGGCAAAAAAGCCAGAGCTGGCCCTGGTTAAAACATATATGATATTACACCAACTTACATGAACATTTTCTGAGGTTTTACTACTCTAGTGAGCTTCTTCTGATGTAAGAAAAGCATTCATTTATTTAACAGAATAATAATAATATTAACATAATATCTTTTATACAACCTTTCATCCCTAAGGATCCGAAGCTATTTTAGAAATGGGAAACTCCTTTGTGTATTGTATGAGTATAATATTGCAGGCTCCTCTCGGATGAGATGCAACAACCGTTTTACATTTGGTTGTGAGGTGGAAAAGGGAACAAAATAGAGATGGTCATATTCTGGTCATTTTCATACAGCATCTCCACTGATGTGGTAAGTTTGCATGCATGTAAGTAAGAACAGCCTTTGCACTAATGTGTCTTCCTAATATCCAACAAATTCCTTGTTTATGAGTTAATATTTAGGGACTTTTCATAATTTGGAAATCACCTCAAAGGTTCTATTTAACCTCTCTTCCATGTTGATATTTGTCATGATACAATTTTAGGTTCAGACTTTCTCCTCCTACTGGCACCTGGGACTCTGTTCTCCTTCCCATACAACTATGTGGGCACCACTGGAGTTTGTGTTTGTATAGTCAAAAGAATACACCCAAGATAAATACCCCATTGTTCTTCAGAAGTAAGCCTCTGAGAATCCAGGGGTTGCCATTATCTGTCATATCTGTTACAGATGGTTGGGATTTTTCAAAAAAATGACATTTCAATGAAAATTTTCACAAATAAATCAAAATATCTTCACCAGTTTTCAACCAGCTCTAATACCTACTATAAGGGAGAGAGAGAGAGAGAGAGAGAGAGAGAGATGTGCACGTGCGCACACACAAACACACTGAGACATTTCTAAAACATCTTTTTTAGGAAGGGGAAATAGTCACTGCAGTTATTAAATCCTGCTTTTTACACTCAGACCTGTGATGCCTAAAATTCTTAATAGGCCACAGCTTGCAAGAATAGTGCTTATATTGTGTGTGTGAATACTGCAGAGAAAACTTTAAATCTTCCACTCAAACTACTATCTGCAACATATGGAGTCTCTAAGATCTCATTGACAGGAGAAACCTCAATTATTTTCAGTCAAACTTAATACTACAAATAAGCTAAAATCAGAGGGTCAAATCCACCCCATTTCTCTTGAGCTGTTCACATTCAAATCTCTGGATTCACTTCTGCCCCAGGATTTTGATTTGGAGTTCGATCCAAACCTGAAGGTACCTAAATTTACCTATTTTTCTGTTTCAGTTTAGCTATGCTAGGCTTTGTGAGATTTCTGCCATTTGGGACAAAAAAAAATTGACAACAATTTGTGAGATTTCAGTTCACTCAAATCTGAACCCAAAGTAGAATCTCATTCTCGGGTATTTCAGTTAATATGATGATTAGAAAAAAGTTGTCTAAGTAAGAAATTGGGTAGATTTTTAATGTAATAGAAGATAAATCTTATTAAAAATTATAGGACTAGGGAATTTATCTTCCCCAAGTCACATACTAGGTCACATGTCTGATTGTAAATGCAATCTAAAATGTTTATATACTTTATGGTAAACTGCAAAAATGACTTTCAAAAATAAAATGATTACATTCTGTAAACATCAAGGGAGTGTGGATCTTCTTAGGCTGCCACTTTTGTCATACGGGAAGCATTTAAAAGCCCATTGAGAATGTTCTGTTTATGTTTGATGGACTGCCAAAAGGTAATTAATTTTTTTTAATACTTGCATGTTAGGACATTTGAAAGAAAAGCATAGTGAAGGAAGACGGAATGTAATTTATCACAATAAAATAAGTATACAGTAGAAATGTGGGCTGCATTTTTAGAGACACTGCGAGCAAATATTCTTCTTCCTGTGTTAGTGTGTGTGTGTGTGTGTTTGTGTAGATATATAATTCTGTTCTGTTTGAAAAATACTAGAGAGGAGCCCAGGGGATGTGCAGGAAACAAGCAATGATAAAGTAGAGGAAATAGTTTAATATTGCCTCATTTTCTACCACTTATTCTGACACCAGGAATACCTCTGGTGATATTCCATGATCTGGCCCATTTTGAAAATGTTCTTCCATAACATCAAAATCATACAGCCTAGATTTTTACTCTTGCTTATCCACTTCAAAAGAATATCCCATCATGTGGATAGTAGTGCTGTCCATGCCCCTGCAGCATAGGCTCTTTCAAGTAAAGGCTGCCTTTAGAAAAGTTTTAATCTCTAACCTGACTATTTTATTCCCTGATCTGGTTCATCTTTGATTCTAGAAGAACTCAGTCAAGCCTTCAATCCTGTCACATTCCTCCCCAAAAGAAAGACAATGCTATTTTTGCTATAGGAGCCCTGATATGGATCATGGATTAGGAGCTATACAAACACAAAACAAAAAGATAGTCCCTACCCCCAAAGAATTTACAATCTAACTATAGAACAAAGAGATTAATGTGGACAGGGGGAGTGCAAGGAAACAATGACACAGTATTGGTCAGCTTGATAGTCAGTGATATCTGCACCCCGACAGCTAATGTTGTCAAGAGTTTTGTAGGCATTACGACAAAGGAGAGTTTTGAAGAGGTATTTGAGAGAGAATAAAGTGATGGCTTTGTGGATGTTTATGGGGAGCGCCTTTCAAGGGGTAGCATGGGAGAAAGCACAAAGTTTGAAAAATTAACCAGTGAGTGAGAGACAGGCACCAGGGGCTGATAGAATCATAGAATCATAGAATATCAGAATTGGAAGGGACCTCAAGAGGTCATCTAGTCCAACCCCCTGCTCAAAGCAGGACCAATTCCCAGCTAAATCATCCCAGCCAGGGCTTTGTCAAGCCGGGCCTTAAAAACCTCCAAGGAAGGAGACTCCACCACCTCCCTAGGTAACGCATTCCAGTGTTTCACCACCCTCCTAGTGAAATAGTTTTTCCTGATATCCAACCTGGACCTCCCCCACTGCAACTTGAGACCATTGCTCCTTGTTCTGTCATCTGCCACCACTGAGAACAGCCGAGCTCCATCCTCTTTGGAACCCCCCTTCAGGTAGTTGAAGGCTGCTATCAAATCCGCCCTCATTCTTCTCTTCTGGAGACTAAACAATCCCAGTTCTCTCAGCCTCTCCTCATAAATCATGTGTTCCAGACCCCTAATCATTTTTGTTGCCCTCCGCTGGACTCTTTCCAATTTTTCCACATCCTTCTTGTAGTGTGGGGCCCAAAACTGGACACAGTATTCCAGATGAGGCCTCACCAATGTCGAATAAAGGGGAACGATCACGTTCCTCGATCTGCTGGCAATGCCCCTACTTATACAGCCCAAAATGCCATTAGCCTTCTTGGCAACAAGAGCACACTGTTGACTCATATCCAGCTTCTCGTCCACTGTGACCCCTAGGTCCTTTTCAGCAGAACTGCTACCTAGCCATTTGGTCCCTAGTCTGTAGCAGTGCATGGGATTCTTCCGTCCTAAGTGCAGGACTCTGCACTTGTCCTTGTTGAACCTCATCAGGTTTTTTTCGGCCCAATCCTCTAATTTGTCTAGGTCCCTCTGTATCCGATCCCTACCCTCTAGTGTATCTACCACGCCTCCTAGTTTAGTGTCATCTGCAAACTTGCTGAGAGTGCAGTCCACACCATCCTCCAGATCATTAATAAAGATATTAAACAAAACCGGCCCCAGGACCGACCCTTGGGGCACTCCGCTTGAAACCGGCTGCCAACTAGACATGGAGCCATTGATCACTACCCGTTGAGCCCGACGATCTAGCCAGCTTTCTATCCACCTTACTGTCCATTCATCCAGCCCATACTTCTTTAACTTGGCGGCAAGAATACTGTGGGAGACCGTATCAAAAGCTTTGCTAAAGTCAAGAAATAACACATCCACTGCTTTCCCCTCATCCACAGAGCCAGTTATCTCATCATAGAAGGCAATTAGGTTAGTCAGGCACGACTTCCCCTTCGTGAATCCATGCTGCCTGTTCCTGATCACTTTCCTCTCCTCTAAATGTTTCATAATTGATTCCTTGAGGACCTGCTCCATGATTTTTCCAGGGACTGAAGTGAGGCTGACTGGCCTGTAGTTCCCCGGATCCTCCTTCTTCCCTTTTTTAAAGATGGGCACTACATTAGCCTTTTTCCAGTCATCTGGGACCTCCCCCGATCGCCATGAGTTTTCAAAAATAATGGCTAATGGCTCTGCAATCTCACCCGCCAACTCCTTTAGCACCCTCGGATGCAGCGCATCCGGCCCCATGGACTTGTGCACGTCCAGTTTTTCTAAATAGTCCCGAACCACTTCTTTCTCCACAGAGGGTTGGTCACCTTCTCCCCATGCTGTACTGCCCAGTGCAGCAATCTGGGAGCTGACCTTGTGCGTGAAGACAGAGGCAAAAAAATAATTGAGTACATTAGCTTTTTCCACATCCTCGGTCACTAGGTTGCCTCCCTCATTCAGTAAGGGGCCCACACTTTCCTTGATTTTCTTCTTGTTGCTAACATACCTGAAGAAACCCTTCTTGTTACTCTTAACATCTCTTGCTAACTGCAACTCCAAGTGTGATTTGGCCTTCCTGATTTCACTCCTGCACGCCTGAGCAATATTTTTATACTCCTCCCTGGTCATTTGTCCAATCTTCCACTTCTTGTAAGCTTCTTTTTTGCGTTTAAGATCAGCAAGGATTTCACTGTTTAGCCAAGCTGGTCGCCTGCCATATTTACTATTCTTTCTACACATCGGGATGGTTTGTTCCTGCAACCTCAATAAGGATTCTTTAAAATACAGCCAGCTCTCCTGGACCCCTTTGCCCTTCATGTTATTCTCCCAGGGGATCCTGCCCATCTGTTCCCTGAGGGAGTCAAAGTCTGCTTTTCTGAAGTCCAGGGTCCGTATTCTGCTGCTCTCCTTTCTTCCTTGTGTCAGGATCCTGAACTCGACCATCTCATGGTCACTGCCTCCCAGGTTCCCATCCACTTTTGCTTCCCCTACTAGTTCTTCCCTGTTTGTGAGCAGCAGGTCAAGAAAAGCTTTGCCCCTAGTTGGTTCCTCCAGCACTTGCACCAGGAAATTGTCCCCTACACTTTCCAAAAATTTCCTGGATTGCCTGTGCACCGCTGTATTGCTCTCCCAGCAGATATCAGGGTGATTAAAGTCTCCCATGAGAACCAGGGCCTGTGATCTAGCAACTTCTGCTAGTTGCCAGAAGAAAGCCTGATTCGAGGGAGGAGTTAATATCTTGATAGTGAATGAGAGATGATAGGTAGAGTGGTGATAGACCCTGAAGGGCCTTCAAAATTAATACAATCCGTTTATGTTTGATGTGACAGAGAAGGAGGAGCCAGTGGAGGGATGCAAAGAGAGGGATGACATGGTCAAAGCAATGCCTAGGAAAATGAACTTTACAGCAGCTTTGTGAATGGATATGAGCAGGACAAGATTGCATTTGTCAAGGCCAGAGAGAAGGTCATTGCAGTAATTGAGATGTGAGATAAAAGGAGCTTGGACCAGAGTTTTAGCTGTGTGGATGGATAGGAAAAGTTGTATCTTAGAGATGTTATACAAAAAGGATAAGCAGGATTTAGACATAGCCCGGATGTGAGGACCTAGAAAGTTCTGAGTCAGAGATGACACCTAGGTTATGGGCCTAAATGATGGCGGTATTGTGCTGTTGTCAACAGTGACTGAGAAAGGAGGCAATAGGAAGGCTTTGAGTAGAGTCTTTGTTTCATAGACTTTAGTAAAGAATAAAATAACTAGGATATACAGATTTTAATATAATAACATGTCACTGTTAAAAATTATACTATATCTATCCTACAACTACTATCTTGCAAATCATGGGTGTCCCTATGAGAGTTTTTCATTTCTCATTATGCATGTCCATAGCACTCATTAGATTATCAAAACAGTAGCATTAGAGACCCAAGCCCTGGTTAGACAGAGCAGAGTAAATGGCAATGGCTAGATGGTGAAAAGTTGGCTGAGTGATCACCAGGAGTTCAGTAGATGCAGAAGCATCAATCATACCTCCAATGTGGATACAGCAGAGAATAGAACTGATATTTTCCATTTCTAAAAATTGGGCATAGATATAAATTTCACAGGAGAATCCTAGGCATTCTCACATTCTGCATTAAATGGCTGTGTGATGCTATGCCTGTGTTACCATGTACTATCCATAGGCAGATTGTTTGCTTTGATAACGTAATAAAATGTCCACAGATGCTTATTGTAGTGTCAGTAGTATGTCTCTCAGCATCAGTCTCTCTCTGGATGGCACTGGTGGCTAAAGGATGGATGGTATGAGAGCAGCATTGGATGCTGCCATAGTGCCTATCGTTAATTACTTTGACAGTGTTAGTCCCATTGCCAGTGGCAAAGACGGCAAATTTAAGGTGACTGTTGTTAGCCAGCATACACTGAAGGCTGTCCAATATGTTTAGGGATGTGTTGTCTTTGTTGAGAAGGGACAGGTTAACAGGGCTGATACCTGGGTTTTCTTGGTAACACTGATTGGAGAACTGGCAGAGCTACATGAGGAGAGGGGAGGAAGGAAGCAGCCAGAAGCAGGTAGCATCAGTGATAGCACTGGCACTGTGAGGCAATTACTCCATCGAGCTGTCAAAAAACAGGGATGCATGACAAGGAATTTCTGCTACACATGATATTAGTGGTACGTTGAATGACAACTCCAACAGCCTCTTTCAGAAGCTTCGGAATTCATTTAGGGGCTGTCTAAAAAAAATCAGGTAGTGCTGTTCTAAGAAATATGGCTCTTCAGGATTGTTATATGATATTAAGCTAAAAACAAATCAGTTAGTTGCCTAAACCTGTTGTCCTCCACTATTGAAAAAGTTACCAGACCCATGGTCAGATTCCATGTTTGTGCCTATTAGTTGTGATCTGCTGTGCAGGTGCATGAGAACCTGTTCTTGCCCTTTTCATTAAAGAATTGGGATTAGTCAAAGTTGCTGCTGTTACAGGGGTGTTGGCTTTGCTTTTCTTTTTCTATCAGTGAAAATCTATACAGAAGGGATATGCACTACAAATACACACAGAACAGTTTTTAAAAAAAAACTTCTTTCCCACCCACCCCTCGCGAGAGTTAATCCAAGGAGCAATAATGTCAGCTTCAAACATGATCAATATAAACATGGCGTCTTCTACCATACTCATTAAGAACTGCATATTCTAAGTACTTGATTCTTTAACCTACTGTAGTTTTCTCCTATTATTTTATTACTCTTGCATTTCTTACTTACAGTACGGAGGAGCCAGTACTTAAGTATTTGTGAGAGAAAACTTTTGCTGTTGACAAATTCTGAAGGATCATTAAAATATCTTGCAACACATCAAGTCAGTAGTTAAAAAAAATCCAGTTGATCCAAAGCCTATTAAATCAGGAGTAATTCCACTAATGCAAGAGGAATAGCACCAATAGAAACTGGTGTAAACGAGAGCACCATCAGCCTCAAACCCTTGAGGGGCACAAGCAATTAATTTTATGTTCATGTTCTTCCTGTCCAATCTGAGCATGGATTTTCTCATTATCCACATCCATGTCTAAACTCTCTTTACTCCTACAAAAAGCTTATGCTCAGTGGTATCTTGTCAACAAGTCCCACAAGTAAATAAGGTCTCATGTGAAAAAAGTATTTCCTCCTAAATGTGTTGCCTTTATTTCCCAGAATATTCTTTTACTCTATCATGAGAAAGTTAAAAGAACCCAATTCAGCTGACGTATACAATTCATTATTTTTTATTCTTCTGCCATTCCCATTCTTATTCTGTCCAAACAAAATGGTTCCCACCTTTTCTCTCTTTGTTTATATGCAAATCTTTTCTGACCCATTTCTCATTTTCATTGCCCATCTCTGAACCCTCTCATTTTGCTATATTTTATATGTATGCAGTGACTAGATTATATAGGGTAACTAGAACTGAATTTAATATTGCAGTTAAGGGTGTACTATTGACTTATATAATTGCATTATAATATTTTCAATAATATTTTCTGTCTCATTCCTTACAGACTCTACCACCTTTCTTTATTTTTTTAATTTATTTTTACCACTTCTGTCCAATGAGCAGAGCAATGGAGCTGTCCAGAATGCACCCAACTGATTTTGAGCCCAGCAACATGTAAGAGTAATTCATATTATTCCTTCCAATATGCATTACCTTACATTTGTTGACATAGAACTGCATATGCAAATGCTACTCACATTGTTTTGTTAGGTCCCTCTGAAATTTCTGTCAGTCTTGACAAACTAAATAATGTTGTTGCCACTTCACTATGCACTCCCCTTTTTCCATGTGTAACTACACAGCTACCTCGATATAACGCGACCCGATATAACACAAATTCGGATATAACATGATAAAGCAGTGCTCCAGAGGGGCGGGGCGCCGCACTCCGGTGGATCAAAGCAAGTTCAATATAACGCGGTTTCACCTATAATGCGGTAAGATTTTTTGGCTCCCGAGGACAGCGTTATATTGAGGTAGAGGTGTATTAAACAACACTAGTTCTAGTACAGAACCCTGGAACGCCTCACTCTTAACACTTTTTCATGGTAAAATCTGACCATTTATTCCTATTTGTTCTCTGTTCCTTATCCAGTCTCTAGTCCATGACAGTATTTTACCTTGCATTGCTTGACTACTTAGTTTCCTTAATAACCTCTTGTGAGGAAGTCTGATATAATTTATTTGAACTTTCTAAAAGCCTTTGTAGCCAGCTCTCCTTTGTCCACTGTTGTTTTGACTTTCTCAGAAACTTCTGACTGTAAAGGAGCTATAGGAGGAGATCATGAGTGGCTTGAAACAGATCTTTACCACCTTCACAATTACCAATTTTGAAGAATGGGAGTTTAGACACTGGGATTAGCTGGTAGTTAAAAGAAACCAAGAACGTTGTTTGAATTATGAGTTTTCTTCAGACTATTGCATATTGTAGGGCAGACTGCCCTCATCAAAAGAAGCATTACCAATCTCTGATAACAAGGAGCCCAGGTTCTCTTGTTTTTTTACTACCTGCCAAGAAAGAAATGGGTTCATGGCACTTTTTGGTGGCTTGGATCACCTTTCATACATCAAGCACCTTTTGCTGTGAGAATAAGCTGAATTTGCTGAAGAAAGTTATTGTTTTAGTGGTCTGGTGGACAGTTTTTGATTTTTAAGATCAAGAGACTCTTCTGGATTTAAATGAGTTTTCTTCAGTCATGAAAGGGAGAAATAATGGGTTAGAAATTGAATGGAGGTAATTCTTGGTTGGTAAACCAGCTCACATTAAAAGAAAGTTCCACTGAGCATGATTTCAAGATTACTATGACAGATCAGAGAACCTCTTGTCCTCAGCCACACCGTCATGATTGTGCATGTAGGACTCCTTGTGCCATAGCTTATCAGAGTACTTTAGTGCCAAAATGCCATAGCCTATCTGATGTCTTCTGGGGTTTGCTGCATTTATGGGTTTATAACAGGTCACCCAAGAATCAGTGATCTTTGGAGAGATTGGTGAAGAAGGGTGGGGGTAGTGATTTGATCCCTGTACATGATACTTAATACACCACCAGCTTAATGAGCTAGCCTGCAGCAGCAGCAGCAGCAGCAGAGTTGGCCTCTATAACTAAGTGGTTGGTTGAACCAAAAGGAACTTCAAAAATTGTGAGTGTGAAGATCTGTAGCGGTGTGTGTGTGTGATAGTACTTTATTTCGTTTTGTTTGAGGTGGAGATGAAATTTTGCTCTATACAGTACCACTTGTCACCATGAACTGACAGGAAAAATGTGTCTCCACTGAGATAAAACACACAGAAAAATGTGTATTCAATTACTGGAGAAATAAATTCTCAATAGTGTGTGAGTTTCTGTCTCTTCCTCTGGTGAGGTTTTTCCAGAAAGGCTGCAACAATCCGATAGTGCTATTCTTCACCTACTAAAGCCAGAGGATTATACTAATTGAAAGATTTCAGTCCAAAGAAAATGTCAGAAGATCTGTTGTAATTCCTACAGTAGCCACATTTAAGCAGCTGAAGCTTTTTTTTTCAAGGATGCTTTTTGATTCTAATTTCTTACAAAGGGAAAATGAAAATACATACTGCTCTCACCTGAACACGTGGCTGAAAATATTTGACCAACTCCAATCCAGCGAGGAAAAAGGCCAAGTGTTTGGATACGGTATGTCCAGTAAGTATAGAAATCTCTCCTTCCCTACCGTCCCTTCACCCCCACCCCTCGCCCCCGCCATGTATAGCAGTAAGAAGTGAAACAAATCATACATCCATACCAATTTCAACCATAAATAGATCTATTAGTATTAAATACAACAGTATAAAACTTCACTACTGTGAAAAGCAACAGAGGGTCCTGTGGCACCTTTGAGACTAACAGAAGTATTGGAAGCATACGCTTTCATGGGTAAGAACCTCACTTCTTGCATCTGCATGCTCCCAATACTTCTGTTAGTCTCAAAGGTGCCACAGGACCCTCTGTTGCTTTTTACAGATTCAGACTAACATGGCTACCCCTCTGATACTTGACACTACTGTGAAGTTACTGAAAAAGGAAATAAGCCTTTAAAATATACATTAAGGATCAGACTGTGACTTTTAAGCAATGACCTGTACTAGAGAGTGGGTAGAGGGACTGCACTGTGGAAGACTTACAACTGATTTAGCCAGAATTCCTTTCAGAGACAGCCCCAGCCCCCTCTTTGTGGGTGCAGAATGCTTTTCCTTCCCCACTTAGCCAGCTTGGCTAGCAAGTGCTAAAGAAAACAGGACCATAACCCTGAATCTCTTCTTCCCTCCCTTTTCAAGGAGCTAGTGATTGCAGGGGAATTCCAGGGAGCAAGTGCTCCCAAATTGAATTGTGCCTGGCCCCTGTACTGTGACATTACATGGGAATGACTTTTTGTATGTTCTTCCCCACACTTGTGTACCTGTACAGATCTGGCCACATTCAAGCCCATACTGAGGATGAAATCAGACCAGGGGAGGTACAGGAAGTGGGTATAAAACAAGACAGAGGCCCCAAAGGATTAACACCTTGACAATCAATGAGCCAACTTTTTCACTGTCCAGCTATGGAGACAATTACAGTGTTTTGATTAGCACAAAGACTTCAAATATATTTTAACCATTTTGCAAAGTGTGAGGATGCTGGTAATTTCATAAAGCAGCAATAAAGTAGGCGGGTATAGCATTAGTGTGATATTATCAGAGGAGAATGGGAAATAAAGATAACCAGAATCAGAAATACAGGCCTTCTAGAGTAGTTTGTCTGCATAGCAAACCTGAAATCTCTGTGAGAGCAAATGAAGCCCTCTCACTGGGCACTGGCATGGACTTTTTTTTCATATCAATAAGACCTTAATTTCATTTGTACCTCAGAGAAAAAGCATAAGTCAACAAGAGAACCACCTTGAGTCTGACTCCTGAAGAATGCTGTGTGTATTAATGGGCCAAGTCCAGCAAAATGATGGCTGGAAATGCTGATAAATAGAAGATAGCTTGAATTATGCTGATGTGTCAGTTCCATTATCACAGCAGAATGCAAGCAGAATAATTAGATTATGTTCTGTTCTGCATCCAAAGGCCATTCCCTCTGCCCCTCTCTTTTGTACAGCAAGCGTCTGAGGAGAGACTCCACTTTCTCGAACACTAATAAGATCACAGAAAAATAAAACCTCAGCATGCACATGGCCTTAAGGCAACTTGTGTCACATAAGAATAGGAAAGGTATCTGAATTGTCACAATGATCTGAACTACGCAGTTTGCTAATTAAGGGAACCAGTGTTAATACTCCTACCACAGATGTTGTATCCTACAAATTCTCACTCTTCTGTCACTTGCATTACCAGACTGTGTCCATCATTCACAGACTTCAGAGTGATAATCTCTGCCAGCTGTGCACTGGTCAAGTACAAAAACCATTTGAAACTTAAAATAAATCTATATCAAGATTTTACACTGCAATGTATATAAATGCTTCTAAAAAAGAAGAAGGAAATTCCAGGCAAAACACAAAGGTTCTCTGTGGATCTGGTTCTGGGTAGGGAATAGCTACCCCATTTTCCTAATAGCAAAGGTGAGAATGATTCTAAGGGATCTCGCCAAAGAATATCTAGTGCAACAACTTTCTGCATTTCAGTGGTTGTGCCAAAGTGAATACAAAACAGGTGAAGCTGTTTCAAGTGTGAATATGCTTGAGCTATGCAGGCTGTTGGGGAACCCTGGAGTAAGTCCTGCAGACCTCAGGAAATCAGTGGGATGAAAGAGAATACCTGTATCTGTCCCTTTCCCTGAAGCTGCTTGCTGCCCATAGTCTCCTGGTCAGACTATTGAAAAATCAAAGGCATTCTCAGACAAAATCTTAATTAAGCTGCAACTGAAGTTACAAGTACATAAACTATTTGTGATTTAAATATATATTATCTTCCAAGAAGTGTTCAAGTTGCCCAAAAAAGAAAAAAAGAGAGAAAAAGATAGGAAATTTTATATAAGACTACCCTTTTTGGATTTACAGCAATATGATATCATATTGATGCAGAAATGCACAGGTGTTTGATCTTTGGGATGTGTGTTTTTAACATGCTTGTACCGAAGTTAAATTTTAAGAGAATTGGGACAATGACTGGTGAAATCTGCCATTAATCTTGTGAATTTATACAATAGTTGTAATGTTGAATTTTCTTTAATATATCTCTTTTTTAATGTTATATATTAACTTAGAGCTCAAAGGTATGCATGGCCTTGCAAATGTAATGTGAAGAGGCTTGATAGCAAATATGTAGTGAATGAAGCAGGGATTACAGAAAAGAAAAAATGATCTCATACAATAGCTGAATGTTGCTCTAGAGATTTGGATTCTATCCCTGCCTGGGTCTTATAGTTCTTATGTGATTTTGGGCAAGTTCTTTAAACCAAATCTTTAATAGGTGACTCTTAATTGTATGTTCCTCAATCAGCCTTACTCCCTGTTGGTACCCAGCCCAAGCTGGGGAAGCTAATGATCTAACCAGCAGACCAAATTTGGTGATGAATCCTGGCCATGTGCCACCAGAGGCACATTGCGCATATGCTAAGAACAGAGCCGGCTCTAGGCACCAGCAAAACAAGCTGGTGCTTGGGGCGGCACATTTTTAGGGGCGGCATTCTGACATGGGCCATGCCACCCCTAAAAATGTGCCCTGGTTCCCCTAACTCACCTCCGCTGCTGCCGCTCGCGCGCCGCTGCTCGCCCTCCCTCCCAGGCTCTCAAACCCGGGAGGCAGGGGGAGATCCCAAGCGGCCGTGGCGCGCGAAACAGCTTATTCGCGCACCGCTGCTCCCCCTCCTTCCCAGGTTTGAGAGCCTGGGAGGGAGGAGGAGACCCATAGTGGCCGCGGCGCACGCGCTGCTTCTCCCTCTCCCTCCGTCTCTCCTAGGCTTGAGAGCCTGGGGGGAGGAGGCAGGGCTGGGGATTTGGGGAAGGGGTGGAGTTGAGGTGGGGCCAGGGGTGGGGTAAGAAAAAAACGGGGGAGGGGGCGGCCAAAATTGTTTTTGCTTGGGGCGGCAAAAATTCTAGAGCCGGCCCTGGCTAAGAAGAATAATTTATGAGTGCCCAACTTGAGGCCCTGGGGCTGAACATTTACAGATACAACTGAAGTCAATAGGATCACTGCTTTGTATATATAAAATCCTATATAATACTAAAAACTCAGAATAGTCAGGTCCTAGGCACACTCAGATTGGGTAACCAAAATGAAGGATACTTTTAACTTGAATTTCTCTGTGCCTCAGTTCCTTATCTGTTAAATAAGGATTAATATCAACACCTCACTGCATAGAGATTTTGTGAAGATCGATTAATACGTGTGAAGTACTGAAATACTACAGTGATGAGCACCATACACAAGCCCATTAAGAAACTAATGTTTCTGTTTTCAGAGCGGGGTTTGAATAGTGTGAAGTAAATAAAGCCTACAGTCACACATTGAACAATGAATATAAAACAAAATGTTGTGTAGCATCTCATTCCCTGAGCACTATCCATTCTATGCACTGAATGAGGCATAGGTCCTTTGGGGGGGGGAGGGAAACAGTATATGATCACATAATTAAAGACTGTATCATAGTGCATAATACAACATAGAATGCATAATGTATGGGTACCAAATTGAGGTCACCTGGATGGCCTTAATTCTGGAGTTTCCTCACTTTTAAATGCTTAACTTAATGCAACTTCAATGTATATTTTCTGTGTGTATTTTTATACAAGTCAACTATATTAGTTACAGCTGCTCCGTGGCTCCATTTACATTTGACTGTTCCCCATACAGTGTCTCAAAGTACTGACAGAGTAAAGGTTCCTGTCTGATTCCATATAAGACTTTTATAATCCTCCAAAAATCCAGTGTCGTAAAACAACTGCTAGTGTTTAGTAACTTTCTGCACCAGTGGTTTTATCTTTTGGTAATTGAAATTGATTTCCCTCTTCTTGGCATGAGGACATCCTTGTTTCCATTTCTGGTTACATTTCCCAAGCATGTGCAGAGCCTCCAGCAGCAAAGGGTATGTGGGCAGCTGGTTATAGGGCATCAGAAGTGACAGCATCAAGAAAGTAAACATAAGGAAATAATACTGAAGAAGTCTTTCTGCATTATACTAAGAGACCAAACTGCTGCTATTTATATGCTGTGCTAAGAACTAAATATGTCACAGGATCCAGTATATAAGCTTTCTACAATGGAGGTGGCTGCCTGTCCAGAGATGCATACCTTTCTATCCAAATAATATCATAACTGGAGTTTTGTCCCACTGTTAGAATGGGTACATTGATGGGAGAAGGAGTTAAGCTATGCCAGCTTGTTGAGGGCTGATTTCTGAAGTGTTTACATCAGTTATGGTTAGTCTTACAGTCTATATTAGCTAAGAGGAAGATGGGGGCATAGTCTGCAAAGGCCTGCAAGGGAGTAAGGGAGCAGTATAAGGCACCTCTTCACTGCCTTGTGCTAGTTAACTGGGTTGTCGATAACAGTGCAGTGAAGAGAGCAGTCTGCAGGAGATCACTACTTCCCACCCTCCATCAAAGTGGGTCTTAGCACTGTCTAGCATAACTATATAACCTAGCAGAAGGCTGGCATGGAGATATAGCCTGTCACTGTGTACTCCCTTCCCCCCATAGACTAGGGTGGAGTAGGAGGTACATGGTGATAGTCTGCATCTCGGACTGCACAACAGTGCACTGTCCCTTGCTTGGGCCAACCCACCAGCGCACCCTATGCCACCAGCCATTCTAAATCAGGAATTTTCTTTAGAGTTAAGATGGGAGAATTAGACGACAGGAAGGCCAAGTTCAGTGACAAATAGACCAGTTGAGAGAAACAGGTGTGGTCATGTGATACACATGGTGAAATTGAAATACTATGTTAAGGTCAATTTGTAAGACCCTGCCAGGATTCTGGGTTTTTTGTTTTGTTATGTTTTTTACACAGAGATACTACAAGGTTCGCTTTGGGATCAGGTGCACTAGTTGTTATACCACTGGCATCTCTAATGCCAAATATGGATTGTTGTTGAGGAAAAATAGAATGTGATCTCCACCAAAATTCACATTGTCCCATTTATGTTCTAGAGGATTATCATTTGTGCCCACATTTGGAATCTTCATTTCAGTACTTATCTGTCTATCAAGGATTTTAGATAGCTCCCATCACCACAGCACCTAGGAACCTCAGAGATGAAAACCAAAACCCGCAGAAAACTAATTTTCCTCCCTAAATATTTTGAGAAAATTGGGATTATATTTTTCATTCCTTTTTCCTTCCCTCCCTGTCTGCTCCTTTTCTGCCTCAGTATTTGTGGGATTGCTTTTGGCCAATTTTGAGAAATATTAATTACTAATAGCCCCGTTGCATAGAAACATTGTGAAAAAGTGTCGTGTGCACTACAACATACACAATTTGGAGATGGGGCTGGTAGGGTCTGCTGTTGACCAAAACAATATGATACACAACAAAATAGGAAACTATCTCCATCCTTGCAAACTATTACAATATGGACTAAACATGGACTATGATGCAATGTTAATGGATCCCCGGTCTTGTTTGGCATCTTCAGAAAGTGAAAAAGAGTCATGAACCTATTTCATATGGATTTTTAATTAAAATGATATGGCCAAATTCTACCCTTGTATTACACCCGTGGAATGCCACTGAAGTCAGTTGGGTTGCACATGCATATCAGATGGCAGAATTTAGCCTGTCTGTCTATTTTCTCCTATATCTCTATGGATAGATTTTTATTCTTAGTTGTCTCTGCAGTCTATAGTATTGTTAAAGTGAGTTACACGTTTGTAAAAGGAATAGATTTTAAAATTTAATACAAGGATACCATATCATTTGCCATCAGACAAACACACTATGGTGACTATGGCAATAAACTGTTTTCTTCATCCACAATCCCCAAAGGTGAATTCAGTAACAAAACCCATTGATTATTGCTTTTACATGCTCTCTGTCCGGAGAGCTTCTGTTAGGAATCACATTCCCTTTGGCCTTCTTTTAAAGATGTATTCAAACAATTCTGTTTTTATATACTTTATGCTGGTATGCTACAGTAAAACAGGAAATCATGAACTAAAGTGAACAGCATTTAAAATAAAAAGGATCTGAAATTTCTTCTGATACCAATATGAAAGGTGGATAACATTGCTTCATACCTGCCTGATCAGTCTGGAATTTGAAAGAGTGTTGAATATAAGCTTAAAAAATAGCCTTTTAAACTAAAATTGTCACTCAAAATTTGTGGATATCAGATTGTTTATTCATCCCTGTGAAGCACTGGGTAGATCCCTGATGATACTTAATAAAAGCTGAATAAAACCTTTGTGAACTATAACAATTTTACTTTATGAATAAATTTAAGTGGGCTGGCCCATTGGCACCAGAATCAATGTGTGTTGTGAAATTATCATCTGAAAAAGAAATTGAAGTAGGACATGCCCAATTAGTCACTGATTCAGTGCAGGTGGCTACCTTTGCTGAGGTTAAGCAAACAGTCAGCAGATGTGATGACACTGCGTGAGCTATTCAAGAAACCTTACCAGATGGCTAAGGTTAGGTCTAAAGTCAGACAATCATTCCATTTCTTGGCTGGAAAGAAGATACAATGCAAGTTACCAGCTATCTAGAAAGGCAAAGCAGACTAGAGAGCCACAAAAGGAAGAATATTAAAACATTAAATGTAGTGAATTTACACACGTCCTCCAATTATTTGAAGTCACCAAGATGCATTATTTACACTTGCTGCAATGTTGTTTGCCTTGCCATTTCTTTTAGTATAAGAGGTAGAAGACAAGATGGTAGAAATCTAGGAAGATACATGGGGGGAAATATTTTCCCCCTCGTGCTTCTAATTAATTTACAAAATTATATTGTGTTTTGCTAGTCGGGCTTTGTAAAGCAGTAAGTAGAAAGTATCAGTACTTTGGAATTTCTGCTTTAAGTTCAAGCTGTTGAATAGTTCACTACAGCATGCTGACAATATTGAGTTTTCATTAGGTTTTACAGTAGACAACTCAGACAGAATTAAATCAAGTAAAGATAGACCAACCTCCTACTGTTCACGTTTGCCTCCAGTTTGTTCGGGAACAGTAGGAGAAAATCCATAGTCTCACATTCGGTTTTGTGATGGTTTGTTATATTATTTCAGCTGTGAAACTGCTATAAGAACAGAGAGGGACTTCGCTGACACAAACAGGATGATAGCACTTAACGCTGGCTGTGGGAAGCCAGAATCACATTTACAGCCAATGCAAGTTGGTCACATCACTTTGCATGTTTATACAACTCAAGAAGTGCTGAGCTCAAGCTTCTAAGCATGGTGCGCAGAATACATGCCCAGAAAAATATTTCTACCCTTATGTACAAAGTTAGGCAAACAGCAATTTGTGTGCACTGCATAAATAAAATAATAATCACCATCATATTGGTATTTTGCCCCTAAATACCTCCAAAGCTATGTAAGCGCTTAGCTCCTATTGATTTCAATGGGAGTTAGGTGCCTAAATACATTTAAGGATCTGGTCCTTTGTATTTTAAATAACGCTTTTCACTCAGATATTTCAATGGTCTTTACAGACATCTGTTAACCCCTATGGAGTATAATTACCCCCATTCTACAGATGAGTAAACCGAGACATGGAAAACCTATGTGATTCACTCAAGATTATGTTCTGAATCAGCATCAGAGATGAGAATAGAATTCAGGAGTCCAACTGTCTCCACAGATGCAAATGCAAATTTATATGTGCAAATGTTATGTTTTTGCAAAGAGTTGGCAGGAAGGAGACTGAATCCCTTTACTAAAGAAATGCAAATCTACTCTAGTTGTAATAGTTTTTAAATAAACAATATACTACAAGTTATATTATTCTGAACAGTCTCTGCTATACTTTTTTCTACTACTATAATATCCTCTTTATGTCAGATGACAGGAATTGTTGCACAGTTCTTCAAAATCCAGCTACTCCTGTGTTTTTTGTCTTTTACTGTACAATGCTAGAATATTTTTTTCTCTTTTCGTCAAGATCCCACTAACAATTTTGAAGAATGTGGGAGTTATCTGTATTAATTTTGTGAACGTTATATATAAAACCTGTGGGCTTGGTGCGTATTGTGTTGCTGTCTAACAGTAACTAAGGAGATAAATCAGTCTGACTTAGCTTGGGGGACTGAAGGAACCAGAAGCTACTGGCTGTAGACAGCCCCAATGGCCAATACTTAGACACACAGTGGAGGCAATAATTCTTTTGAAAGTTACCTCCATGAATGTGGAATCAGGGTGTGGCTAGTCCTATGAAGAGGCAGGGAGGAAAGCCTCTAACTTGAAACCTCAGGTGCTTTTAGGTGGGACCTCTCAAACAAGGAATTTCAAAGCAGTTGAGTCTCTGGTGAGTCAGGAGAGACAAAGGGTCCGAATAGACACAGGCTACACTTTGATCCCTTGGAGAACAAGGTTGGGGGACAGTTACCAAAATTAATTGGGACCAACTTAAACTGGCAAGGAAAAGCTAAGTCTATGCCTATGTTATGCATTTGATCAAACCAGGTGACCATAACCGTCTTCTCTGGCATTAAAATCTGTGTATCTATAAGAGAATATTGAAGCTGAGATCTGAAAGGAAAATCCACCATGTGGATCTGAAAGGAATATTTTATTGTATATCTTCATTTATTTTTTTTAAATGATCACTACTTTGAATATAATGTATAAAATGACACAAACTCCAGGGTCTACCTCTTCTCTCACTCCAGCTGGAGTGGAATTACTCTGATTTATGTTTGGTACAAAGGAAGAATCAGGCCTACCAAGTTCATATACAATTTAAAATATTCCTCTCTTTTTTTAAAACAGCGTAAAAGAAAGAACAACTTATGCACTTCACCAGTGAACCATCAGAAGCAGACAGAACTAAATTACTGTATTACAGAGATCCAGTGGATTAAATGTATTAAATTTCTTGTGATAGCCAATATAATTATATTCTTACTGATGGTATTAAGTTAAATATACAAGTTATTCACATAAAAGCACAGAGAGTTTGATTCTAATTGCTCAAACATTGATCCTAATTTGTTCCTGGAATGATAATGAAAGAAGCATGGTATGTTAAATATTTTGAGTGACATCTTTTTAGACATGATTGTATTGGAGGATTTACAAAAAAATAATCTCTTGCTTTAGTTATTTGTGAAAATTCACTAAAATCAACTGCTTATTTGGCCATATTACATAGTCAGTGGCTATAGCAACTGATGTAGCTGTAGTGTAGTTAGAGTTCACTATAGAATTTGATTCAGCACCTCGCAAAAACTTTAGTAATTTATTCAAATTTTCAGTCCAAGCCTTCAAACCCTTTATCACATAAATACCCCTTACTTGTGCAAATTGTCAAGGAGACTACTTCTGTGAGTAAGGGCTACTCATGTGAGTAAAGATGTGCAGAACTCTGCTTTCAGTTGGATATCACCACTTCCCCAGGGACTGAAATCTAGATTCCAAAGGGATTGTTGCTGTGCCTGCATTTACTAAATAGCTTCATTCATTATCTTGAAAATGAAGTAAACTACACCTTAGCAAATGAGCAGATGAAACACCACGGTGTGCAGATATATAATAAACAAAGGGATCTAGCGAGAAAAATTGCAGCAGATAAAATGAGATTCATCCTGGACAAATGCTGCAATCTAATATATCTGGGAGTAAAGTATTCATACCACATGTATTTTAAAGGAGATACTTGAAAAACAGCTAAAGAGATAGTGATACCCAACAGATTAGATATAAGCTTGAATGCAATATGGTACCACAACAGCTTTTGCCAAAGACTGCATAATAAGAGGTAAGTTTCAGAGTGGTAGCCGTGTTAGTCTGTATCAGCAAAAACAACGAGGAGTCCTTGTGGCACCTTGGAGACTAACAAATTTATTTAGGCATAAGCTTTCGTGGGCTAAAACCCACTTCATCAGATGCATGGAGTGGAAAATAATCAGAGGTAATACATTAAGGAGGCGTTTCTACTACGTTATGCAGCACAGGGGAGACTGCATCTATAATGCTGCATAGAATTCTGCACACTTACATACCATCAATGTTGAGAAAGTGGAGATCCCATAAAAAAACGGACATAAGAAAAGATCAAAAGGATTACCGTCAATATGTATATGTCTGATAACGTTCCAGCCAGTTCTGCCCAATTCTAAAGTTGATGAGAGAAGTTTTGCATATGACTTCATAGAATCATAGAAGATTACAGTTGGAAGAGACCTCAGGAGGTCATCTAGTCCTACCCCCTGTTCAAAGCAGGACCAATCCCAACAAAATCATCCCAGCCAGGGCTTTGTCAAGCCTGGCCTTAAAAACCTCTAAGGATGGAGATTCCACCACCCGCCTAGGTAACCCATTCCAGTGCTTCACCACCCTTGTAGTGAAATAGTTTTTCCTAATATCCAACCTGCACCTCCCCCACTGCAATTTGAGACCTTTGCTCCTTGTTCTGTCATCTGCCACCACTGAGAACAGCCGAGCTCCATCCTCTTTGGAACCCCCCTTCAGGTAGTTGAAGGCTGCTATCAAATCCCCCCACACTCTTCTTTTCTGCAGACTAAATAAGCCTTGGATCCATACGCCTCCTGGATAATAAAATCAAGTTGGAAAGTACTGGATCCACTGCTCATTGATATAGCTAATCCACAGATGGGCAAATTACCATCTTTCCACAATAAAGCAAAAGATGGGACAAAGCTTAGTTAGCTGTCTTTTGATGTTGACATTCTTTCCACTTCTTACCATGTTTCTGACTCTTTTCTTATTAGCTGTTATCTCTAACACACCATATATATATATATGCAAAGTGCCTTGAAGACACAATTTCTGCCCCCAAGGGCTAACAGTCTTTACCATTTGTCATTAGATTGACTAGGCTGTGGCAATAGTACAGTGGTGTCAGCTGGAAGCCTCAGATTCCTTTGTTCTCTCCTTAAGTACCAGTATAATATCGAGAGTGTATTCATTGCACTGCATGATGATCTCTAAGACAAAATTGTGAAGCCTTACTCCCACTGGTGAGAAGTTATTCACCTGCATAGTTCCACTGAAGTCAAGAATAAAAGGGGACACGATAAAGGTATACAATATAAAGAATGGTACAAAGAAGGTGAAGTGTGTGCCCCTATTGATCCTCTCATAGAGCAAGAACAAGGGGATATTCACTGAATTTCAAAGGCAACAAATTTGAAGGTGATAAAAATAATTTTTTTTATGCGGCATATAATTATCTTTTGAAACTCATTGTCACAAGATATCATTGAGGCCAAGAACTTCGCACCATATAATAATGGAGTAGACATCATTATGGATAATGAGAACATCCACAGATATATTTGATAGGGTAAAAAATGTTTCCCTCTGTATTAAGATTACATTTATAAATAATTTATAAAGGGCTAATAAATGATTAACAGATGTTTTAATAAATGGTTATAATCAATTGTTAAGAGTCCAATAGGTTTCTTATAACCGACTAGAACACCTTCTACTGATGAGTTTATGACAATCTGTGATACATGCTACTGAGTTCTATAGCATGCATATAACATCTATAAACTATCTATACATTCATCTTTAATAAAAGCATAACCAAAAACAAAAATAAGGGATGCTCCTGCTTTAACACATAAGGCAACCATTGACTGATGGGGGGTTATCAAGAAACTTGTCCAATTAGTAGGTCATTCCAAGGTTGCCCTTGGTGGGTTTTGACCTGGGCAACCCAGGAAAAAAGACACGATACAAAGGAACATAGTTAACAGAAGGATACACATTTTATTATTCATAACCTGGTTAGAACTGGGAGGCACTGCAAAGGAGCTCTTTCCACCTCCATCCTACTCCCCCACTCTTCACAATATCTATCAAGGCAAATCCAAGAAGCCTGCACCTAGCATCCTGTTGCTAAATCAACCTAGGATTGGGACAGGACAGCCCTTATTTTCCCCTTTATCTTTTCCTCATGCGAGAGCTGACAGCTGGGAGGAGTGTGTCCACTTTCTGCAACAGGCATTGAAGACTTCATCATCTTTCAGTGGATAGGCACTGACTTCCTCTCTACCCAGGAGGTGCTCGATTCCCTCTCCACCCCAGACTTGCCCTAACTCCACCCCTTCCTCCAAGCCCTCTCCCCTGCCCTGCTTCTTCCCACCCACCCCAGACCCCACCTATGCGCCACCCCTTCCCCACCCTGCCCACCTCTTTCCACCCCAACACCACTCCACCCCTTCCCCAAAGGGTCCACCCCCACCATGCCTTTTCCCACCCCCACTCTACCTCCACCCAGCCCCCTCCCCTTAGCGCACCTGTCAAGACTGATTCCCCACTCTGGCACTTCGAGTGCAGAAGGTGGGGGCCCGCAAAGAGTCTAAAAATTAATACTGGCCACTCCAGGCTTGTATTAAACTCCCGAGGTTATAACTTTTCTCTGACCTTGGATTGGTAGATGCTGCCACCACCCAAGTGCAAAAACCCCTTTGATAACCCAGGAAGGCGCACTCGGGAATTCCTTCCTGTGGGGTATCCTCAAGCCCTTTCACCATCCCCTCTGGAGAAGAGCTGAGAAAGAAAACAAGGAAATCTGCTGTTGCCATGATCTAATTAAACAACATGTGCACAAACCTCTTAAGACACAAAACTCTAACCCTGTTTTTAAGAAAGGTAAATTTTATTTAAAAAAAAGAAAAAAAAACATCTGAAAACTCAGGCTATTGCTAGATTTAAAAAGAGCAAATACAAAAATTAAGAATCAAGAATAGCTTTCTTGAGGTCCAGCTTAACGGTTACAAGCAAAACAAAACCACCTCGGGTTAGCACAGAGGAGGCCACAAGCCAAAAAGAAATAAAAGCAATAAACCTAATCGCATCTTGCTAGATAGTTCCCGATCTACTTACATATCCGGGGTTTCAAATGAGTAGTTTCTAGGTATGATCTGATGATTTTTATACCTGGCCAAACTCTTACAGCATAGTTCCAGCCCTGTCTCTGCTCTCCAGGAGAACAACACAGATAGACAAAGGGGAAGTTTTTTTCCCAATTTTAAAAAGTTCTAGCCTTCCCATTGGCTCTTTTGGTCAGGTGCCCACTCGCTTCCATTTACCTATGGTCTTTTTAACCCTTTACAGGTAAAGCAAGTAGAGAATGGCTACTAACAGGGATTTTATAGCTAACAGTCTGCCTGGGTGTACATAACAGGCAGCTAACCCCCTTTCATTTATCACAGTGCCCCATCCACGCACCTCCCCCTCCCTCCCAGTGCCTCCTGCATGCCACGGAACAATTGGTTGCGGGGGAGGGAGGTACTGGGAGGGAGGAGTTGATCAGCGGGGCTGCCGGCAGGCAGGAGGCATTGGGGACAGAGGGGGAGTTTGGCTGCCAGTGAGTGCTAAGCACCCACTAATTTTTTTCTGTGGATGCTTCAGGGATGGAGCACCTATGGAGTTGGCACCTATGCTTCAGTGCCAATCAACGCCCCCAACCAGCTGCTATCCAGCTAGTGCCTAGTACTGCGGTGCCACTCTGAACCTGCATCTCCCTCATGCAATTCACAATGGACATTCAAGACATTGAGACAATTAATAAACAACAAAGAATCTCCACTGTCCCCATGCCAGACTTCTTGTGTACTCCAAGGAAAGTGAACAGCCCACAATGCTCAGCATCAACTTTGTGTTGAGGGAAAAATCCTTGCTACCCATGGAAATGGGGGGCAGCAGACCACAGAGCAGGAAGCTCAAAAACAACAAATTGTAGACATTATCTAAGTCCCCTAAGGTGGTGGTGGTGACTCCAGCAGGTGTCAGGTGAGTATCCCATTCTCAGGAATAGCTTTTAAAGATAATCCCACCCCAAGCCCCTAGGACAGAAAGGGAGTTAGCTAATAGAAAACCCGTTGGCCTTCAGGGAGGTGGAGCCACAGCCAAGGGGCACTACTTCCTCTTAAGCATCTCATACTGACTGTTATCAGAGACAGGGTATGGGGCTAAATGAACTAGTATGGCGGTATGGCAATTACTATGTTCCAAAAGTTTTATGCCCCAGGGAATATAATAACTATCTTTAGGTATTTTAAAGGTAGACATACAGCAGGAAAGAATAAGGACTGTTCAGCGAGTTCAAAGTAGTTAGGATTAATGAGAAAATATAAGTAAATGAAAATTCAGGCTGAATACCAGGGGCGGGGAGTATGTCTTTACCATGAGGTTTATCAGACTGCAGAATAATCTCCCAGCAGAAGTGGTGAAGTTCCATAATTTGAGTCAATTAAAACTAGACTGGGCAAAATGCACAAGAATAGTCTGTAGGGAATGATCCTATATTGGCAGAAGGAAATAGACAAGACAACCAAATAGGTATTTTCATCTGTAATTTCTATGATTGTTTGTTTACAAATCTAGCAGAGCATGTGGCATATTTCTTTCTTTAAATTATGAATGCTGCATTTTGTCTTGGGATTCAGAATCAGAACATGGATTCTCCAGTGTAAACAATCGATACTCGGCTACATAATGTTGCCACACACAAAAAAACTAGGGATGGTTCTGAAAGCAATGAAAACTATTTGTGGTAAAGATCATTAGTTAAAGTTTCAGTCTTATGCCATAAATAGCTGTCTTTCAAAAAGAATACATGAACAGGCTAGTCACATACTGGTTGACTTACTAAAAGCTGTGCAAGTTATTTTATGTAACCTTCTTTAAAGTATTGTTGATTGAGTTAAAATTGGATTTCTGCTCAGATTGATTATCTAATGTGATAGAAAAATATACAGTCCAGGAACAATTTTACATTTCTGTGGAAAATTAAACTGTTATATGGAGCTACTCACTGAAGCATTAAATATATTCTATATATAATTGTATCTGTAGATGACAGCTGTGATATCACTGTCACTTCAACTGCTTTCCTGGGAGGACTTACAATAAACATGTACACAAATGACTGATATTTCCTTTGAAAGCATTCAAATAGATTTGGAGAGGCTAATTGATTTCCACAATGTCCTTTTCATTAAAAAATGTTTTACATAGGATTTCTGAACAAATATCTTCAATCTGAAATCCCATAGCACTGAGTCATAGAGACACAGAACCAAATTCATCCCTTGTATAACTGCATTTTTAGGAAAATGACTACACAGCACATTTAGCTGGGGGGGGGGGAAGAAGGGGGAGGCACTGAATGGCTTGTTGGAGAAAGGTGTGTACCCTTTTTAAGGGGTTAGAAAGGCATGGAACGACTTTTAGGGCAGCTGCAGCTCAGGTCAGTGTGGCGACGCTGACCCATCCCTCCCCCAAGAGAGGGAGTACTATACAGGTCTATGCCGTGCAGGAAAAGCCTTCTTTTATGTGGACCAGGCAGAGGAGCACCCACCCTCCCACTCATGAAAATGGTGAAATACCAGGTTGTCAGATCCACTGTGGGCATTGGATTAACCATTCCTTTCCTCAGGAGGCTGGAAAGGAATCTTTCTCTCAGTGCCAGATTGGCCAAGGAGACATGGGGGGCTTTTCATCTTCTGCACAGTGGGTTTGGGGGTGGAGGTGGGGGCTTAATCGGGGCAAACATAGAAAGGGAATTAAGCTATGATATCACAACTCATTATGTAACTGTGGGACGGATGTCCAGTGCAGGTACTCTGTAGGGAATGGGATACTGTGATGATGAGTGATCAGATAAGATGGATTGGTAAAGGATTTAAAGGAGGTATCCATTAAAGGAGTGGAAATGGAGAGTTCAGGGCTCCTATGACTGGCATGGCAGGGAGCCAACCCCCCCTCCCTTTATAGCCTCCCCAAAGTGGGTGCAGGGGGAAATGGTGAGCTCCCAGCAGCAGGTTGGCTGGGGTCCAGGATTGTTATAGGAGAGGGCTGACAGAGTCCACTCTGCACTTTCACCTGCCAGCCACTTAGTTAAGAATAAAGTTACAGCCTAATAAACCATATCCAGTGAATCCTGCCTTTCATCCGGCATAGTTGGTAGGAATTTGGGTACTTTAAACAGGTAGTAGAGAATAGAGCATTAAGGGATTTGTTGTTGTTTTAACATGCAAACCTCATAACATGCAAATGGTTTTAAAAGGCTGAATTAAACTCTAAGATTTGCGTTCAAGCCAGTACATGCTATTAACAACCAAATGTTTGTTACCATAACTATTACAAATTTGGTAATTATCAAATTCTCTTACTTATGAGAAACAGGTTTGTTTAAGCAGCATGAATTATGCAGCTTGGCAACTACTGGAACAATAATATGGGTTGTTCATTCAATGATTAAATGTGTTTTATTAGATAAAATAAGTGGTTGGAACATTTTCTGTGAAAATGTTGTCCTTTTTGGGTAAAAGAAAAGTACACGAAAAATTAGATTCCGTTTTTCATCTTTTTTTTTTTTTTAATACCAGCTCTACTCTGAATTTAAAAGGGCGGGGGGACTTAGTAGGTGTTGAGATTTATAAAAAAAATTAAAAATCAGTGTTCCATTTATAACTTCAATTGCACTTTCTAAAGAAAGGTTGTAGCCAATGATTACTTTAAACTGTAAATGTAAATAGCTAGTCAGTCAAAAATATGAGTGACATTTTGCTACTCATTATTCAGCATAGTTGACTATGACCTCAACTTTTGTTACCTAATAGGGATAAATAAAACATTGGAATCAGTGGGAGTTAGGCACCTAAGTACCTTTGAGGTTCTGGGCCTCAGATATTATGCTGAAGAGGATCATAAAAGTACTTAGACTTTCATTGAAGTGAAATGTTCTCTAATATTGGAGTCTAAAAGTAAGGTAAAAAAAAATCCCCAATGGAGACATCTGAACTGTTATTAAAAGTAAGAAGGATCATGATTTTACTGGCTGAATTTTCTGAGCTTGTATTCTTCCTGCTGGGGCAGTAAAGGAAAATGGAATTTATTATAATATATATATATGGAACACATCTTAACAGTGGCTAGAGACTTGGTGTGCTATGACTATCACACTGTCTGGAGTGGCTCACAACTGTGAGTGCCTGCCTTAGGGCAGACTGTCAGAAAAACAGGGCAGACACCCCTAACTAGTGGTGTGTTCTATAATTAGATTTCACCAAGCCAATGATAAATGTGAACTCCTGGATCACTGTACCAATCTTACCATGGAGTCACAGATAGTCCCTTCAGATTCTCGAGTCTATCTTGCCACCCATACAAAATGCACATTATGGTAAAAGGTCACTTAAACCACAGATCACACCACATCAGGTAGCTCCCAGTCCCAAGAGAGCAGCCACTTATCCCTGATCAGTTGGTGCTCTAGATCTTACACCAAAGACAATGCTAGTAGATAATTTTATAGTAAACTAACTAAAGTTTTATTAACTAGCAAAAGGTAAAGAGAGTTATTGAGAGGGTAAAGCAGGAAAAATAGATGCCCAGATGAGTCTCAGTTTGTAATTCTAAATGATGACAGTGATGTAATAAACTGCCAGTTTCCAAAAGTCTTTTCAGGGTACCCAGATTGTCTTTGAGGATCTCCACTTTACATTTGGTACACTTCCCTGTAAGAGTCCAAACAGTTCAGAATCTTTCCTTCAATCCATATTTATAGCTTCTTCTCACAGAAAACAAACTGGGATTTACCTTTGATGATGGCAAGTGAGGAATGCATTGTGAATCTCTGACCTCTGATCATCACACACAATGACCACTTGCTTTGAAATTAGCTCTTTTCTGTTATAGTTCTTCATTTGCATTCTACAAGTCTTCTTTATCATTTGATAGTTTATTTATTTTCAGGGGTATATACAATGTAAATGTTTGCTACTACATTATAATGGGATACAGAAAAGTAAAAACAATGCAAGTAACCTCCCATTAGTTTTCATGAAGTTTAAACACCAAATATACTCTCATACAAATATGAGGGTGTCAGGATTCTCTCCCCACTCTGAACTCTGGGGTACAGATGTGGGGACCCACTTGAAAGACCCCCTAAGCTTATTTCTACCAACTTGGATTAAAACTTCCCTAAGGCACAAATCCTTTCCTTGTCTTTGGACAGTATTGCTCTACCACCAAGTGATTTTGACAAAAATCCAGGAAAAAGGGCCACTTGGAGTTCCTGTTTCCCCCAAATTTTCCCCCAAGTCCCTTCACCCCCTTTCCTGGGAAGGTTTGAGAATAAAATACTAACCAATTGGTTACAAAGTGAACACAGACCAAATCCCTGGGGTTTTAGGACACTGATTTTTTTTTTTAAAAAAGTAAAAGAATCACCTCTGCAAAATCAGGATGGAAGGTAACTTTACAGGGTAAATAAAAAAGATTTTAAACACAGAGGATTCCCCTCTATGCTTAGCTTCAAAGTTACAAAAAAATAGGAATAAAACTCTCTCTTAGCATAGAGAAAATTCACAAGCTAAAACAAAAGATAATCTAACGCATTTTCTTGCCTTACTTACAATTTCTGTAATTTTAGATGCTCATTTCAGATATGTTTTTAGGAGATGTTTTTTCCTTCCTGATAATCCTGCTAACCAAACTCTCTTCTTCATCCCCAGATGAAGCATATATGCCTCCTCCACTGTCCCCAGCAGATGACTTCAAATAGTTCCAAGGCCTCATCAAAAGGATAAAGAATTCATTACCAATACCAATTGAGGAGGTCAAGCAGTCACAGTATAAACTGCTAGATATTCTGCATACAGCATCACCTGCCCCAATTGTGCTACCTGTTAATGAGGCTCTGCTGAATCCTGCAAAAGTAATCTGGCATACCCCATTGACAATACTGCCCACCTGTGTAAAAAGTCTTATAAGAAATACATTTCATCTAAAGATTCAGAGTTTCTCTTTTCTAATCCCTCTCCCATCTCCCTAGTTGTCAAGGCTGTAAATGAACATGGAAGGCAGCACCATGCTAAATCAACACCATACAAAAAGGATCAGAAGTGTATCAATTTATTTGGTCATAAATCATATTTGTCTGCAACTCTGCAGTTTAGGATTGCCAACTATCAGGTGTTGATGAGGCGAAATATAATCACACTGGCTACTCAACGTTCAATTTGAATATTGAGCATTTACCACCAGAACAGAGGGACCAATTTCGGGCAATCATTATAGAGGGTCAGCTCATCACCAGAACGTCTCTACAGGCCTCTCTGGATGGCACTGAAATGGTTGTTTGCTCTATTTCTATGGCTGTAGTCATGAGAATGGCCTCCTAGCTTCAGCTCTTAGGATTTCAAAGGGAGTTCCAGAATAAACCAAGGATCATCCCTTCAACAGCTTACAATTGTTTTCGAAGAATACTAATGAGTCTCTGCATACATTAAAAGATTCACATTCTGTGTTCACTGCACATAAAAGGAATATAGTAAGCCCCAGAAAGTGCAGAGATCTCATCCTGTTCAATTCTCTGGCTTCCAGAGATGTTATGAACCCCAATGAAAGAGTCAGAGATTCCAGAAAAAGAAACTATCTGCTGCACAGGCATCAACCATTCAAGCCTCATAATTGAAACACCCATTCCGATGGGTGATTGAGGCTCTGAGTTACCTCCCCCTTTCTCTTTCATATGGCTTCTTCCCTTTGGGAACCACCTTTGTCACTTCCAACAAGCTCAGGAGCATATGACTATGCACAAGTGGATTTTGGAGATCATATCAGCAGGATACTCCATCCACTTTACTTCCCTCCCTCTATCCCATTTCCCTTCCCTCTCCCTTTTCAGGGACCACTCTCTTGAGCATCTCCTAGAACAAAAAATAGATCCCCCCTTGAACGTAGGTGCTATAGACCTGTTCATGTACAACACAGAAGGAAGTGGTTTTATTCTAGGTACTTTCAGGTTCCAAAAATAATGACAGGTGGAGACCCATTCTAAATCTAAGGCTCCTCAACAGGTTTGTGAAGATACAAATTCAAAATGGTAACCCTTGCAACAATAACACCATCATTGGGCTGAGGCAACGGATTCTTAGCCCTTGATCTACGAGAGGCATATTTCCATATAGTGATTCACCCTTCCTACAGAAGGTTCCTTTGTTTCACTCTGGGACAATATCACTTTCAATACAGAGTGTTTCCATTCAGTCTCTCTTCTGCTGCCAGTGTGTTTACAAAGATTCTGTCAGTGATAGTGGCTTACCTTCACAGAAAAAGAATCCTAATTTCCCCATATTTTGATGATTAGCTGCTAAAAGGGCACTTCTACAGCAAGACCTCAGTGGCCACTCAGAAGACCATAGCACTATTTTTCAACCTGGGATTTCAGTTAAACATTCAGAAGTCCACCTTGACCCCAGTGCAAAGACTGGTACCTCAGTGTGGTAGCAGCAAAAGCCTACTTTCCAACACATGAGTTTACAATCCTATTAAATTTAGTCACTATAATCCAAGCCAGTCCCCAGACATCACTCCAAAAACAATCTCCATTTGTTGGGTCAGCTGGTATTAGTGTGATGAGTCACATGAGGTTGCACATGTGCTTCCTCCATGGGTGGTCACAACTGTTTATTCACCAAGCAAACACAGTTTGAATAAACTACTCTTATTCCTACTGTCATGAAGAAGTCCCTTGACTGGTGGAAAGACCCTAAAATGTTCATGCAGGAGTCCTCTTTGCTCAACCATTTCCAATGGTTGTAATAATGACAAATGTGTCCCTATTGGGATGTGGAGCACATCTTGACACTCACCCTGCTCAGGGCAGGGGGTCATCTCATGAGATCACTCTACACATCTTCTTGCTGGAACTCAGGGCAGTCAGGAATGCCTGTCTCTATTGTATGCCATTGATTGGGGCAAGTAAATGAAGATCATATCAGACAATATGTCATGCATGTTTTATATCAATCATCAAAAAAGGGGAGCAAGATTACCCTTCCTCTCTGCCAAAGTAGTGATTGGTTGACAAGCAGCCAACTGGATGAGGTAAGAAAAACATGTCTGTCTTGTCCATGTCAGAATCACCAGAATAACTCTGGCGTTGTCTTTCTTTGTCTTGATCAACACTTTGGATGTTCGAGGAGTTGGGGGAAAGGCATGAAACAGACCTGATGTCCAAAAAAGGAGAAAGGCATCTCCCAAGGAGTGATGTCCCAGTCCCCCCACCACAAGCAGAACTGGAAGTATTTCCTCATTCTGGCCATGGTGAACAGGTCTATCTGCAGGATACCCTAACGTTGAAATATACCTTTCTTCTTTGTTGGAGATCAGTTTCCAACCAAAGATTTTCTAGATGGAGATCGGGCTGCATTGCCTTTTGTTATCTGTCTAATAACATACAAACCTCTCCTAGAGTACTAACCTATTCTATGAGACTTCTTTTACTTCAGTAGCCTTTCTTAAGAATGTTCTCATTGCTGAGATATGTGGAGCCACAATTTGGACCTCCATACACACCTTTTGTGAACATTATGCAATCATTCATGATTCAGCTTCTGATACTATGTTTGGTTCTACTATACTGTCTTTGAACTTGGACCCAACTCCAAAGCTCCCCTCTCCTTAGAAAGTACTGTTCGGTAGTCACCAGAAGTGGAGCACCCATAGGAACTGTACTCAAAAAAGAAAGAGAGTTTGCCCTATGCCGTAACTGTAGTTCTTTGAGATGTGTGTCACAGTGGGTGCTCTGCTACCCACCCTTGTTCCCCTCTGCTTTGGAGTTACCTGTTTTGGAGCTTTGTGGTAGTTTGCCCACGCAGCTCTATATAGACACAGTAGTGAGCATTTAGCAGTATAGAGTGCATGCATGGGTCGAATGGGCACTGCTACTCAAAATCTGTGATTGAAGGTACATGAGATGAATGTGCACCTGAAATCTAACACCCCTAGGAGACATATTTCAAAGAACTGCAATTACTGTACAGAGTAAGTAACCTCTCCTTTAGGGACAATGTCTTTGTAGAAGTTTCAAGTCTTTTGTCTTTTCCCAGTGTTGCCCTGGATTTGAGGGTGTGTCTATCCCAGGATGTGATCAAGCCAATTGCAACCATATTATGTGCATTCAGCCACCATGAATTAATGAAATAGAACACCACATAGTTCAGGGTTAATTTGGAGACAGGCTTTCAGAAGCAAGGTCAAAACTAGCTGTAGTTTTTGCTAATCAGCATGGGAGAGGGGGACAAACAAGTAAACAATTGAGACTAAAAACCTTGGTGTTTGGAAAACCTTGAATCTAGACACCTCTAATATTCAAAGTTTATTGAAAGTTAGAAAAGTGATGATATGGTAGGGGTCATTATGACCTATATGTTTTGTACAAGTTTGTTATAAAAGATTAGCTAACATAGTGTACTTTGGAGCAGTCCTCTGAAGCAATCTTGAGAGATGTTGTCCTGACACCTTTTTCCCCCGGTGGGTGAGCAACTGGCCACTGCGAACCTGCTGTTAATTACTCAATACCGTTCCAGATGTTAGGTAAATATCTGGGATGTTATAAACCTATTGCTTATGTTTGTGTGTGCTTATATCTAATAAACTGCAGCTTTAGAAAAGAGCATGCTTACTTGCATGACTCCTTGATCAGACAGAATCGCTGAGTTCCTGTTTATTTATTCCTTACACTGCCTGGAGTGAAATAGTTAAGTTGCTCCTGTTGTGGGTTCTGAAAATCCAGGTAACACCAGCAGCTAAAGAGAGTCAACTTCTCACCTGGGAGTTTTTCGAGGATAATGCTCCCATATATTTGGAGAGGCTATGAGGCTTAGTCCTCAGATCCCAGTCATATGGGGCATGTTGGGGGCATGCCCACAGGGGAAATGGTGTAGCTCTTGCACTCTGATAATCCCTGGCTGCAGAAATGCCTCTTAGGGAGCATTGCAACTAGACATGATTAAGAGGATCTCTGTTGCTATTCTAATTTGTGCCAACAGCAAAAAAGGCCTGATGCAGAGCAGGACAGGGACCATGCAGAAATGTGATATGAAGTTAATTGTCCTCCTCTCCTCCCACCCCAAGCTGTGCAGAACACTGGAGATCAGCTGGCCCAAAGACCTCTACTTATGCCAGTGGCGGATTAATAATTTTGCCGCCCCTAGGCCTGGAAATAATTGCCACCTTGGCCCCTCCCTGACTCCACCCCTTTCCAGCCCCCATTCCAACCCCCTCCCCAAAGTCCCCGCCCCAACTCTGCCCCCTCCCTTCCCCTATTGGATCCCTTCCCCAAATCCCTGCCCCCGGCCCCGCCTTTTCCTCCAGAGCGCGGCGTTCCACCTCCTCCCCCCTCCCTCCGTGCCCCTCGAAACAGCTGTTTTGCGGCGCAAGTGCTGGGAGGGGAGAGAAACAGGATGCGGCGGCGCGCTTGCAGAGGAGGCAGCGGTGAGCTGGAGCAGGGGGGCAGGGCATGGAGGGGAGCTTCCGCCCCTGCAAATTTGCCGCCCTAGGCCTAGGCCTTGTCAGCCTAGGCAATAATACGTTGCTGACTTATGCCCTCTGGAGGATCAAATTGTGCAGTGGTAAGGAATGGGGAATATTATATATATATATATCTAATTAGAAAAGAAAAATGCCTTTTTGTCAGTGAAAAATTCTACACCTGCTGTACAGATAACAGTAACATTTTATAATCTATCAATGATAATATTAAGTCACAATATGTGAAGCAATATGAAGGAACTGCTTTAAGAGTTTTATGTAGAAAACAGGTTTCTTCAAAACAACCATGAATAAAACAATCGCATGAATTTGAAGCTCAGATGAAAGGGAGTAGCTTAAGCTAATATTGTATTGAGATATTAAGAGCATAAATAGGGAACAGAGAGCTTGTTAATATATTCACCATCCAGCCTGTCTCTTGTATGAGCCTGAAACAGCAGATGTGTAAATGTTCTAACTGTGGAAGTGACAAGGAGAATACACATTAAATCATCATCCCAAACCAAGATGTAAACTGGACTGTGAGAGCAGGGAGATCAGCAGGCCCACAGACCTGGTGGGACCACATTTGCAAATCAGACCTCTCCTGTAGAGGTTCTAACTAGCCAGTCACCATGGGGGAAGGTCACCTAGTAACACTGTTTGCTGAATATGTAAATAACTCTTTGGATAAATACAAACTCTACAAAGGTTTAATATATCTTCCTAGTTTGCTTCATATTGTACCAGATCAAAGAATGTAATAGGAAGCAATTTCTTTTAGACATTAATTTTAACCTTCTGATGGAAGAAGTCATAAATAAATCAGATATTACCAGCAAGCTAAGGGCCAACACTTCCTCTCTTTACAGATTTTCAAGGACACAATCTGTGCTTCACTGGCACAATGTCCCATTCAGCCAGTCTATAAAAGATTGTGGGTGAAATGCTGGCCCCAATTAAGTCAATGGGAGTTGGCAATAGAATTGCACCCTGTGAACTCTTAAGAGCGGGGACTATTTTCTGCACAGCCCCTAGCGCAGGGATTGGCAACCTTTGGCACGTAGCTCGTCAGGGAAATCCGCTGGCAGGCCGGGACAATTTGTTTACCTGCACCATCCGCAGGTTCAGCCAATTGCAGTTCCCACTGGTCGGGGTTGGCCATTCCAGGCCAATGGGAGCTGTAGGAAGTGGTGGCCAGCACATCCCTCAGCCCATGCTGCTTCCTGCAGCCCCCATTGGACTGGAACAGCAAACCACAGCCAGTGGGCACTGTGATTGGCCGAACCTGCTGATGCTGCAGGTAAACAAACCGTCCCGGCCCGCCAGCAGATTTCCCTGATGGGCTATGTGCCAAAGGTTGCTGATCCCTGCCCTAGCACATAGTTTGTGCTGTCATTATATAAATAATAGTTTTCCCTGTGTTACCAGCCTACCACTAATTTTTGCACAGTTGTCAATCAAAGGAGTATAATTTATTCTGCTTTCTTTAGAGGTCTGTACTATGAGAAGGCAAAGAAGCATGGCTGAATGAAGCTTAACTCTTTTGAAGCTTCTTGATATACCAGGTATTTTCCAGGACACATCCACTGTAGCTTGATGTACTTAGGGTATCATGACATTCCATTTAGAACAGCTACCAAGACCCTGGACAGCTTTGAATTGAATAAAAGCCAAAGGCTATAACAGCAAACACAAAAGTGGTCATTTCAGACTGAAATTTAACAGACAATGAAAATTGTAGCTTATTTTGCAGCAATAAATGAGATAAAGTTGATAGCTCATGAACTTTAATATAATGTCCCAGAATTTCAGCTGGTATAAATTGGCATAGCTTCATTGAAATCAAATGGAGCTAGGTCAGTTTATACCAGCTGAGGATGCCTTTCCATCAAATGCTTTACAGAGTTAAGTAACAGAATCCAGCAGAAAGAGCAAGTATATAACACCAAATGCAGGAAATGGTAGCATAAAGACATAGGATGATGAATGCACAGATGAGTTCAGTCATACAGACACAAATAAAGAGGCATAAACAAGTGAGGAGGGAATTATGTATTAAGATTTGAAAAGAGATGAAGAGTCAGGAAGGCTTCCCAAGTCACACCTAAGAGAGAAGAGTTGGGGAAAAAATTTGATGTAAGGAGATTTAGTTCAGAATTATCACTATATTAGATATGAATGAAATAAATGAATTTTTTTACGTTTGCCTTGGGAATAAAGCTAGGATGGGGGCGTGCAGTGAAGAGATTTAGGGATTGATTCTGCTCCCTCTTGAATCAACTAGAATTCTTCTTTTGATTTGAGCAGAATCAGGCACATGCCCTTTTGAAGAAACAGTAATAGTCTGTGCTTTTAAAAAACCTAGCAAAGTAGAATCAATTAGAATTTCACCTTGGAAAACATACTTGGTTATTTCAATAGAGGGTGAAATCCTGTCTCCATTGAAGTCAATAGAAGTTATGTTATTGACTTCAGTGGGTCTAGCATTTTAAAAAGAGACTATTACCACTCTTTATAAAGTTCTCCTGTTCTTTCTGGTCTGCAGTGTTGTTCCCAAACATCAGTGATGTCAATGAACCTTACCAGCCTTGCCATACTACTTTCCAGCTCCATGATCTTTTATTTACTTGACTTGATTACACCACTTATAGAAGAGTTTCTGGGCTGCTTTTAGGCATTATTAAATAATGGTCTAAATTCTTCCTCCAAGTAAGTACCCACAATCCCCTTTGTTTTAATTTGAGTTGCATGTGTATAATTTGAGAGGGGAAATTGACATTTTATTTGGAGAAGAGATGTGGAAAGAATAAATTATTCTATTGCTTTGTTTTTCGAGATGAATAGAAAATAGCTTCATGTCCTATACATATTCAAAAGATCCTTATTATAGGCATAAGAATGACCACAGGAATCACTTGGAATCATTTAACGTGATTATTTAGTTGCCCCATAGTATCTATTTTAGCACTATTAATTGGTATTAAAATCCAACAATTGAAAACACAATATGCTACATTTAACCAGAGCAGAATGGCTTGAAGAAGAAAAACTAGTGCTGTTCAGGGTTGCTCTGTGCCAATTTAGAAAACATGTCACTGGCAGTCAAGAATAACATTTCTGAATTGCATCCTGGTGGTTTGTCCACTTCCCATGAAAGAGAGGAGCACTTTAGGTAATCACACAGTATCAAACTGTTCTAACTATTCAATTCACCTTAAATGCCCATATTCTACCCTTATGAGAGTGATATGACTCAGCACTGATTGTAATTTTCTTTCATTATATTTTTAGCCAACTGTGTATGTCTGATATGTTGCTGCTGTCTTGTTTTTCACCCTTGGCCTTGAGTATGTGTCTTACACTAGTTTTAACCTATTATTTTATGCATCTGTTGAGTTTCTTAAGTACCCTGCAAAGTCCTGCAAAGTGTCCAGGTAATCAAATGCTGTACAAAGCCTTTGGAATTGATACACTTGTGTGTGGTGGCCTTTATCACTAAAGCAGGGGTACTACTGGAACAATTTGTATAGTGGGGATGCTGAGAGCCACTGAACCAAACTGTAAACCATGTATATGATGGAAACTGCTTCAAGCCAGGGGGTGCTTCTGCACACCCCTTCACACACACCCCTAGTTCCAGCACCTATGCCCTAAAGTCAATGAGAACTGTGCCACTGACTTCAATGAATGTTGGGCTGAGCCAATTTAAAGATGAGTTATGTATTGTCAGGGTTTAGAACAGGGTCAGGACAGTTTGAGGGGTTGTCAGGAAAGTGCTAAGGAAATAGTATGAAATTTTAAGAGCCTTGATCCTGTTCAGTCACACTAAAATGAAGGGTATAAGTCAGGACAGAATTTGACCCCAGGTTGTTATGGTGTACTGGCTATCTCAGTTGGCTAAATAAATCCAATGGCAGTGTGTGACACAGCATGAGTTCTCAACTGGCTGGGAAGGAGGGGGTCCTAGACAACTCTAAGGTGGATCATGTGCAGTATCCATAAATGAGGAGGGGAACATTGTATATTAGGATCATGTTATGGAAAAGGTGGTAGAGCAATGTGAGAATGACATTTGGTTTAGCTTATAAGCCAGAGTGATACAACATTGGTATTAGCCATGGTTAATTTACCAAGATTATTGTGTATTTCCATCGCTGGCAATTTTTATATTCAAGCTTGGATTTTTTTTAAAATTCAAAGTATGCTCTAGGAATTATTCTGGGGTAATTCTATAGGCAGTGTTATACAGGAGGTCAGACTAGATGATCACAGTGGTCCCTTATGGCCTTGACATTTATGAATCTAGGAAAAACAACCTGCATATCTTATTTTGCTCCTGCAGTAAGGATGTACTGAAATTTGGAAAGGAAATAACATGCTATAGAATGACATACACAATTAGGGAAACATTCTACTCTGAGCTACACTCCTGATTCAGCTAACTGATTTCAACAGTTAACTGAATTTCCATCAATGTACCTGAAAACAGCATCAGACCCATACGTACGAGCATTGGGAATAATAATAAATAATAATAATAATAATTAATTAATTGATCATATATTGCACTTCTATCCAAAGATCTTATTGCA
This sequence comes from Malaclemys terrapin pileata, assembly GCF_027887155.1. Lineage (NCBI taxonomy): Eukaryota > Metazoa > Chordata > Testudines > Emydidae > Malaclemys > Malaclemys terrapin. The sequence continues at coordinate 34,194,263 of NC_071505.1, forward strand.
CACTACAAAATTAAACATGACAACATTACTGTTAGATAGATATTATTATTCCCTGTTTTATAGAGGAAATCCACTGTAGAGCGAGAAACAAAACACTTGTTGCGTGACTGCCAATCCAGTGCTTTAGCCACAACATCATCCTTGCTCCTAAGAGCTGTGCTACATTTTTGTTAATATTGTAAATTCAAGTCTTTTTTAGCAGTTCTATATATTCTTCTCAGAGGTCTGTAATTCACAATTTTCCTTTTACTGAGAGCTCTGAAAGGTGGATCTAATATTGGGGAATGTTTATTCCTGTTAACTTGATATTTAGATGACATTAACTTATTCAGTATACTCATCTACTGTAAGATATTTTGAACACTTATCACTTTTTGTTAGCTGATTTACTAAATGCCTTCCAATAGAGCATCCCATTACTCCTAATTCAGCCCTTCAAACTTGACCTATATGAAATCAAACTTTCATTTTGTTACTTATGGATGCTTGACTGTAAGTGATCTGGTTAAATGTGAATCCAGTGACCACAATACAATTTAGTGATTCAGCTATTTTAAGTTTTTGTATTACATTCAGAGTCAGAAATACAACCTGTATCTCTCTTCTTTTCTGAGCTCCAGTGCAAATTGTCTCAAAATAAATAAATAAATAAAACCCTAGTGTTTACTATGTCTATCATTTTATTCCATGTCTAGCCCAATAAATGTTGAAGGTTCTAAAATCAGTCATAAGCAAAATTGTAATATCTCTATAAATCATCAGTTCTTATCTCATAGTCTCCTTATTTTATATCATCGTATTCAATATTCATCTCCATTTATCATTTTTAAATATCTCTCTTCTTCCTGTACCATCCTTAATATAATTTCCCCCATTTCTCTATACACTTATGGGTATTATTTCTCATTCTCTAACAAACTGGCATAGGAATTCTGCAATTTCTATTTCTACTCTTTAAGTATTATCAGATCCTTTTCTTTTTTATATTTCCATATTAAGAACTTATATTGAAACACCATAGGTGGTTATCATAGTAGCTCTTTCTGCAATCTGGGTGTACAAGATCAACAACATCGATGGTGTGATGGCAGCCCTCAATATCGTTCTTGTTCCAGATGAGCGGAGACTGTTCATTGATTCATCGAAGACGAGTCTTAAAGCTACTTTACTGAATAATGGCAATGTTTTGCCATCAATTCCAGTTGGTCATGCAGTCCATATGAAGGAAACTTATGACAACATGAAACAACTTTTGAGGTGCATAAACTATGACCAACATCAGTGGCAGCTCTGTGGCGATTTGAAAGTTGTTGCTCTCTTGCTTGGTCTGCAGACTGGATGGACAAAGTACTGCTGTTTTCTCTGCGGATGGGATAGTCGTGCAAGAGATTCCCACTAAATCAAGAAAAATTGGCCACTCCGACAGTCATTGGAGCCTGGGAGGAAAAGTGTTACTCTGAAACTTGGGAGGAAAAGTGTTCAGCATCTACCATTTGTTGAACCAAGGAAGATTTTGTTCCCACCCTTACATATCAAGCTGGGTCTGATGAAGAACTTTGTCAAGGCCATTGACAAAACACAAGCAGCTTTCAAGTACCTCCGTGGAAAATTTCCAAGGTTAAGTGAAGCTAAGATAAAGGAAGGTGTCTTTGTTGGTCCTCAGATTCATGAACTTCTTCGAGATGATGCATTTGACCATGCACTGCGTGGCAAGGAAAAGACGGCATGGAAAGCCTTCCAGTTAGTGGCAATAAATTTTCTCGGAAACAACAAGTCAGACAACTACAGGTTGTTGGTGGAAAACCTCCTCAAGGCATACAAAAGCCTTGGTTGCAACATGTTACTAAAGATACATTTTTTGCACTCTCATCTAGATTTTTTTCCACCGAACTGTAGAGCAGTGAGCGACAAACACGGCGAGCTATTTCACCAGGACATTGCAACAATGGAGAAACGCTATCAGGGCAAATGGAGCCCATCAATGCTTGCAGACTATTGCTGGACAGTGACAAGAGATGCTCCATTTAATGAATACAAGAGACAAGCCAAGAAGCGCCGAGTAGACACTGAATAGGACTAAACTATGTACATAAAGTTTTTTGCCTTTTGTTTCATAATAAATTTTATTTATATAACCCTTTTGCTGATTTTTAAAGTGTTACATAAACAGGACAAGTGAAATATTATCACGTAAAGCAATCATAAACACATGAAAAGACCTAGGTTTACAATTTATGATTAAAACTCTACTATCTACACAATATACATAGACATAAAATGTAAAAACTTAAATATCTTAGAAACAGTAGCCAATCAGTTGTTTTAATTGTCATATTTGAATTCAGCACATCAAAATACATAATAAATAGCACATTTTATCTCTGAAGCAGATGACTTCTCAAAAATTGTAGACCAGTGTAGTTAGCCAAATGGTACTGCTCTCAGTGTATAATAGAAACGGCAGTGAATTGGCAATGTGTTAAATTGTGTAGCCAAACCCCTTTACTACTATTCATAACCTGGGGTCAGTTATTCCTCAGCCTAATCAAGGTACATGTTATTTAAAACAATCTTGCTCTGTATCTGGTTCCATGTATATTTATTTTATGGTATCAATATCAATATTGGAGTCTAACACAGCAATATTTGATAAATTAGCTACTGTCCAGTCAATTGATTACCTGGAAGATGGCATCTACAAGGAACGATTGGATCTATCTCAAATGCTGGTGTACCACTCAGCAAAATAAACCCGAAGAAAATAAACAGCTTGTTGTTCCATTAAGGGTTATCAATGCATGTGTCAATGTGATGTTTTTGGCATTGTGACTCCAGTGCATGGCCACAATGCTTGGACCAGTATAGTGAGACAGAGAATCTAGCTACTCCTGGCCCCTGCCTAGTAAAGCTTGCCAAATGACAAGCCCCAGCAGTAAGGGTAAGAAAGCATGTGGATGGGCAGTACTGTGTAGTCATTAATTAATTACAACAAATATATGTATTAAGACCTCGTTTGTAAGATCACTATGCGAAATTTTTTGTTGTACTGCTCATGTATGTAGTGCTGTGGGACACACTATAATAATGCCAATCCCAGTTTTGCAAAATGTATCCATAATCCAAAGTGAGGCCCACTGTCAGGATGGAGTTGAAAAGAGATCTACCTGTTTTCCACATGCATACTAACCCACTTACCTTAAATTTTGTGCTGTGTATAAAATTTTAAATCCTGTCCTTGCTTTTAAGCCCCTCTATCATATATTTATATCTCTGATTAGGCAAGTCCCCCCACCACACCCTACTCTCTCCACTCTCTCTCTTTGATACCCATTCATAGTTCTCTCACAAATAAGTCTATGGCTTCTTCCATGCTGATAAGGCCTCAATGGAGTATTGTGTCGAGTTCTGGGCACCACATTTCAGGAAATATGTGGACAAATTGGAGAAAGTCCAGAGGAGAGCAACAAAAATGATTAAAGGTCTAGAAAACATGACCTATGAGGGAATATTGAAAAAAGTGGGTTTGTTAAGTCTGTAGAAGAGAAAACTGAGGGAGGACATGATAATAGTTTTCAAGTTCTTAAAATGTTGTGACAAGGAGGAGGGAGAAAAATTGTTCTTGTTAACCTAAGATAGGACAAAAAGCAATAGGCTTAAATTACAGCAAGATTTAGGTGAGACATTAGGAAAAAAATCCTAAATGTCAGGGTGGTTAAGTTACCTAGCGAAGTTGTCGAATCTCTGTCATTAGAGTTTTTTAAGCATAGGTTAGACAAATACTTGTCAGGAATATTCTAGTTGTTACTTAGTCCTGACTTGAGTGCAGGGGACTGAACTACATGACCTATTGAGGTCCCTTCCAGTCCTACACTTCTATGATTATGAAATTGAAAAGAGAAACACAATATTCAGGGTAGCTGTGACATGCACAAGGTAAAACAATACATGTATGCCCTTAGTTATGATGTGAATACTGAAATTCTGATTTCCCATGCTTAGATAGAAGTTTCATTTCAAGTTTTGCTTTTATTATAAGGTGTATTAGTTTTAGCTGCGTTGATTTGGAATTTGCACTTACAAAGATTGTTTAGACAGTATAAATCACATATAAATGCCCTCATCACTTCTTCATGTATTAATTTGGCCTTATAATAACAATCATCAAAATGACAAGCGGGGAACCTTTTGACCTATATATATGTATATGCTGAAGTCAGCTTTGGCATTAGAAAATAAGAATCTTGTCACAGGCAAAATACACTAATGTTCTGCCTTGGCACAAGGTGGGGAGGTACCTTCATGGACCATTACCTGGAATACTAGCATCCAAAACAAAGATAAGGAAAGTATAGAGCAACAAGTTAAGGAACTGTACAAACTGATAGGTTGGATATTAGTGATGTGTAAAAAGTTTTGTAACTTGTAAAATCATCTTATAAAAGCTCCTAGCTGAAATGTATAATTCTGGAAGCACACTTTCTGTATAAGTTGAATGCAGCAATGCTGCACAAGATGGCTTCCCAGAAATTGGTACTGTACTGAACATGTTTTCCTGTACTATGCTTTTACTGACTTTCGCAATAAACCTGGCTAATACTAGTTATTTAGTTTCTTGAGTATATTGATAACAAACCAATGTGTAATCAAGCAATTAACTATATAGTTGGACAACATTATTGACCAAACTCATAAAACACTGATTTTAGTTCCTCATGAACTTAAATATACATAAGATTTTCATGTTTTTGTTTGTTTTTTCTTCCTTTCCCCCAAATAAAAGGTGCTCATGCTTCCATATTCCCAAGGACTCCTGAATGTGGAAGAACGACCTGAAAGGTGACTAACGAGTAATATGTAATCCCCAGAGTCAGGAGTAATAGTACGGCTAAGGGTGGAACCCTGAGCCGCCATTTTATTTATTTTAGAATAAAGGGTCTCTAGGCAGATTGAACCTGACCCTTGTTCTTGCATTTGGTCCTTTGCAGAAGATTGTTACATGATACCTGAAAACCTTTTGTAATCCATCCTGACAACACTCCTGTGACATAGGTCAGTATTATCTTAGTTTTAGCTAGGGAAACTGAGACAGGGAAGTAAATGATTTGCCAAGACCGTAGAGGGAGTGTCTACCAGACCAAGGATATGGCCTTAGAGAGTTCTAAGGCACCCAACCACTTCTATTGTCGGTGAGAAAGTCAGAGTAGGTACTAGAAAATGGGAGGAGCACCTGGGCTCTCAATCATGTAAGGAAAACAAAGTTCTCCCTGCAGAATGCAAGGTTGGCCAAATCCTGCAGTGGTCTTTGTTCTACTGTTTTTTATATTTTATTTTTTTATAAAAACACCATAATGTTCTAGACTAGTAATCCCAAACACTATGGTATCTCATCTGGTTTGGGACATTATTATAGTACTTTTTACTTTTATGTTTTCATGGGTAATTCCTCAGCTAACACATCCTAGGATTCCTTTTAATTTATTCCCATTAATTACTCTAATGTGTTTCATTAAATGCTATCAATGGTCTTTGTAAAACTGCACCTACCCCATGTGCTGTCATGACAGCCGAGATCAAATGTGTTCATAAGGCTTGAATAATGGGACTACTTAGATGTATAAAGTTAAGCACTTTATGTGCCTCAGTGCTTTGCTGGATCAGGTCCAGAATGCCCAGCCCTCACATCAGAGGATCAAGCCACTACTCACAGTCTCTAGGTCTGAGAGCCTGGAAACTGGGCTGTGGCACTTTCTGTGGAGGGATCTGCATCTGGAGGCATATTCCATAGCACAATAATGGCTGAAGCAGTAATATTACAACTAAATACATGTGACCTGTCAAAACAAGCCCAGGGGAGGGATGACTGGTGCTGTTTGACTTGTGCCTGATGATGCAGGAAGGATGAGGATGATCTGGACTCTGGTATTTGCTTGCTCCCTTGTTCAGACAGAGCCAAGTCTGATCTTTGGGGAATGCTATAAAGGCCATTTGTTTCCTCAGGCTCTTGTGTGAGTGGGTGGTGATAGGGTAGATTTGTGCTTACAATTTGGGGGCTGAGACTATTTACACTGTAATTATTTGATAGTTGCAAACAAGAATTTGTGGTGGGCACTATTTAAAAAAAAAAATTAGTACCAGGATTAATTTTTATTCACCAAGCCATGCTTCTGCATCTTCCTGAGCTGGCTGGCAAAATCTCAGCGGCCTTTCCACTATAAATTCTATGTAAATAAATTTCCCAACGCAGTTACTAAAAAAGAGCCTCCATCTGCACACATCTTCCTCATGCCTGCACGAGGAAAATTAAACTCAGAACATTCAAGGAGGAAAGAATAATCACAGCTAAATGATGGGATCCATTAAAGAGCCAAAATGAAGTATTGTGTGTCAGAAAGTGTTCATGTCCTGGCTACAAAATAAACTGTTCATAGTGTAGGACATGTTGCAATTAATTTCCTCCCCATTAAAACAAAACAAAACAAAAATCCAAACCCAGAATGTAACTGAAGATTTACAATTAGATAAATTAATTGCGAGTGTCAAAGATTCCGTCTTAAAGATAAAATAGAATATTAATGGTATAATAAAATACTCATGTCTTCTCAGGATCTAGTTATTATTACAGCAGCAATGTTTGTGTCACTTTAGTGTATACTCATTCTAGCCCTGCAGAGCATGGCACATAGATAATAATGAACTGCTCCTGTGGAATAAAATGGGAGGTTTCCTGTGCACTTCAATAGGAGCAAGTCTGAACCCCTAGTCTTTTTAAAACTCTCCAAATATCTATTACAGTGAGACCTTCTGAAAAAAGAGAGAGGCTCTGATACAAGTGCAGGTTTCAGTGGCCATTTCAGTCTCCCGCTGAAAACAAATGGGGGATATGCGCCTCTGCAAAAACTATATTTTCTCTTGAGTTCTTTTCTGTTTCTCAGTGGGAACACAACTCATTAAACAGTCTTCTTTTTGTTGTCTTTTTCTTTTTCTTCTCTTTTCGCGGTAGTGGTTGTGTGTGTGTGTGTGTTTGCCTTTTTGTTTTTGCACTTATGGATAATGTAGCCATTACCACTTATAGAACAAATAATAATATGAGTGTGTGTATATATATATATATATATATATTAAGGCTTTTGTTCAGATGGGGACCCTACTGGGCTCAAGTGGGTCTATTTATTGGTAGTGCTTTTTATTTATGCTCATGGTATGGGATAGCACTGGACCAGCACTTATATTTTTAGTTTTAAAAAATGTAAATAAATAAATAAATAAATATTCAAAGGACCATAATTACATAATAGACCATGACAATTAATTTTTCCTGTTCATGTCCTGGTGAAACTGTTTTTCTGTTTTTTAATAATCCAAAAAGGGTTCTGCTGAAGCCACAAACAATATGAAATTGGGAGTTAAAGCTGAAATCAGGGAAGACACAGGAGGTCAAAATCTGTTCTCAGCCATGCTGGTTTAAACCTGTAGAACCTTTGTTGGGTTCAACAGAGTTATTTTGGATTTGCATCAATGTAACTGACAACAATATTTGGACATATATATTCATGCCAAGAGCATTAGTATCTGCATGTCTGAAAAGAGCCTTATTTCTGAATAGTATTCTCACCCTTACTCTAACTTTAAACAAGTAAGCAAACAAACGAAACTCCACACATTAATTCATTGAAAATCTTTAGTTTATCATAAATAACCAATTTTGAAAGTGGCTTCCCCAAATGCAAAGATCCCAAGGCAACAACAATGAATGACATATAGAGTAATTTCTAAGAGGAGATTCCCAGCTCAAATTTATCCAGTGCCTTAACTAATTAGCCTCATTAACTCCATCAAATGCCTTTGGCATCTGAAGACAGAATGCAAAATTTGTTCCTGGAATCAAATGGATTTTAATTATAAAGGACTCTGTACCAAGCACTTTCCAGAATGAAGACTGTTTGATCAGAGTGAGCGTGCCCAGGAGCAATTTATAAAGTTGGGTAGCAGATCTTAGCCCATTTTCCAAGTTAATAGTGCTTCAGAGATTCAGCACAGTCTAACATCCTGAGGGGCCTTGCTGTTGTTTTTTAGAAGTACTCTAAAAGTGACTGTATTTGATGACTCAGGGGTCAGTCTTTCCAAAATGAAGCATTAAGCATTTCAAGAAGACAGACTAATCAGGTGTTTATTAACCTCTGCTCTGAAACCATCACAGCCAAGTGCCTTCCCAGATTTAAGACTAAGACTAAGTGTATTAATCTGTTGCACAGACAATGATTAATTACACTTTTCTGCTGAATTTTCTTGGAAAGAAACAGAAATTGACTTTATCTATAAATGTATCTACATATTGTAAATGACATGTTCTACTTACAATAACCCTATGCCAGTAGGGGGAAAAATATTTTGTCAATGTCTGAAGTCACATATTTTTAATTAAGCTGTTTACATGTTGCTTTGATCAAAAGCTAATGCTGGATATTTGATCGAAATATAGACAAATAATACGCTGTTTTGAAATATTTAGCCTAATTTACCAAACTTGAAATGCTAATATTAACACAGTGTTCAATTTACAATGAAGACAGCATAATATTCACCCAATTACTCAGTTTTTCACCAACTGTGCTAATGGTGCCTGATCTGGTAAAGTGGGGTGAGCAATGAAGTAACAAAGATAACTGTTATTTAGGGTATGTCTATACTACGGGATTAATCCGAATTTATATAGTTCGAATTTTGGAAACAGATTGTATAAAGTTGAATGTATGCAGCCACACTAAGCACATTAATTCGGCGGTGTGCATCCAGGTACCGGAGCTAACATCGATTTCCGTAGCGTTGCACTGTGGGTAGCTATCCCATAGCTATCCCATAGTTCCTGCAGTCTCCCCCACCCATTGGAATTCTGGGTTGAGATCCCAGTGCCTGATGGGGCAAAAAACATTGTCGCAGGTAGTTCTGGGTACAGCCTCACCCCTCCCTCCATGAAAGCAATGGCAGACAACCATTTTGTGCCTTTTTTCCTGTGTGAACACTGCAGACTCCATACCACGGCAAGGATGGAGCCTGCTCAGCTCAAGACAGCAGTCATGAACATTGTAAATACCTCGCGCGTTCTCATGCAGTTTATGCTGAGCCAGGACCAGAAAAACGAGGCGAGGAGGCGGCGGCGATGGCAGTGCAGCGACAAGCGTGATGAGGACATGGACATGGACATGGACACAGAATTCTCTCAAACCGCGGGCCCCGGTGCTTTGGAGATCATGTTGTTAATGGGGCAGGTTCTATCCGTGGAATGCCAATTCTGGGCCTGGGAAACAAGCACAGACTGGTGGGACCGCATAGTGTTGCAGGTGTGGGACGATTCCCAGTGGCTGCGAAACTTTCGCATGCATAAGGGCACTTTCATGGAACTTTGTGACTTGCTGTCCCCTGCCCTGAAATGCCAGAATACCAAGATGAGAGCAGCCCTCACAGTTGAGAAGCGAGTGGCAATAGCCCTGTGGAAGCTTGCAATGCCAGACAGCTACCGGTCAGTCGGGAATCAATTTGGAGTGAGCAAATCTACTGTGGGGGCTGCTGTGATGCAATTATCCAAAGCAATCACTGAGGTACTGCTACGAAAGGTAGTGACTCTGGGAAATGTGCAGGTCATAGTGGATGGCTTTGCTGCAATGGGATTCCTGTGGTGGGGCGATAGGTGGAACCCATATCCCTATCTTGGCACCGGAGCACCAGGGTACCCAGTACATAAACTGCAAGGGGTACTTTTCAATGGTGCTGCATGCACTTGTGGATCACAAGGGACGTTTCACCAACATCAATGTGGGCTGGCCGGGAAGGGTTCATGATGCTCGCATCTTAAGGAACACTACTTTGTTTAAACAGCTGCAGCAAGGGACTTACTTCCCGGACCAGAAAATAACCGTTGGGGATGTTGAAATGCCAATAGTTATTCTTGGGAACCCAGCCTACCCCTTAATGCTATGGCTCATGAAGCCATACACAGGCAGCCTGGACAGGAGTCAGGAGCTGTTCAACTACAAGCTGAGCAAGTGCAGAATGGTGGTAGAATGTGCATTTGGCCGTTTAAAAGGTCGCTGGCGGTCGTTACTGACTCGCTCAGACCTCAGCCAAACCAATATCCCCATTGTTATTTCTGCTTCCTGTGTGCTCCACAATCTCTGTGAAAGTAAGGGGGAGACTTTTATGGCGGGGTGGGAGGCTGAGGCAAATCGCCTGGCTGCTGATTATGTGCAGCCAGATACCAGGGCGATTAGAAGAGCACACCAGGAAGTGCTGCGCATCAGAGAAGCTTTGAAAACCAGTTTCATGACTGGCCAGGCTACAGTGTGAAATTTCTGTTTGTTTCTCCTTCATGAAAACCTGCCCCTTTATTGACTCATTCTCTGTAAGGAACCCACCCTCCCCCTTCCCCCAGCTTGTTTTAAAAGGAAATAAAGTCACTATCATTTAAAAATCATGTATTCTTTATTAATTTATTATAAACATAGGGAGAGAACCGACAAGGTAATCTGGGTGAGGTTTGGGAGGAGGATAGGAGGGAAGTAAAAGGCCACTGAAAAAATTAAATATAATGACAGCCTTTTGGTTGGGCTGTCCACTGGGGTGAAGTGGGAGGGTGCACGGAGCCTCCCCCCCCCCCCCGTGTTCTTACACGTCTGGGTGAGGAGGATATGGAACATGGTGATGGGGGAGGGAGGTTATACAGCGGTTGCAGCGGCAGTCTGTTATCCTGCTGCCATTCCTGAAGCTCCACCAGACGCCGGAGCATGTCCATTTGATAACACAGCAGCCCCAGCGTTGCAGCCTGCCACCTTTCATCTCGAGCGTCCCTCATGACCTCACGTTCACTGGCATCTTTCCTAAATTTAGATACCGTGTCCTTCCACTCATTCAAATGAGCTCTTTCATTGCGGGTGCATTCCATTATTTCCGTGAACATCTCGTCTCGTGTCCTCTTTCTCCCCCGCCTTATCTGAGATAGCCTTCGGGACAGAGGAGGGAGGCTTGAAAAATTTGCAGCTGCTGGAGGGAGGGTTGAAAAAAAGAAGAGAAGTTTTTAAAATGATACATTTTACAGAACAATGCTTATACTCTTTCACGGTGAACAACACTATTCACATTACATAGCACATGTGATTTCAGTATAAGGTCGCATTTTCCATCTTAATATTGAGTGCCTGTGGCTTTGGTGTTAGAGATCACAGACGCAGGTCTGGGTAGCAGAATTCAGCTTGCATGCGGCCATGGTAAGCCATTGTCTTTCAGCTTCTGCGCCCTCCTTCCCCACATACCAAGCAAAGCCCATTGACTGCTGCGGTTTTCCTGTTAACCTTCAGCAAGAGAAAACAAACTAACCCCCCCCCATCCAATTCTCTGGGATTATCGCTTTATCCCTCCCCCCACCACGTGGCTGGTATCAGGGAAGATCCCTACAGGAACCAAACTAACCCCTCCGCCCCCGCACCTCCCGCCATGAATTATCTGGGATGATCACTGTACCCCTCCCCCCACCGCGTGGCTGGTAACAGGGAAGATCCCAGCTAGCCAAACGTGAAAAGCTCAGGGCCAATTCCCCACCCCCCTGCGCTTGGCTAACTGCAGGGAAGGATTTCTTTTCAGCCACAGGCAAACAGCCCAGTAGGAACAGCCACCTCTGTCCCCTTAATTAAATTCCTGTATTTCAACCAGGTTACCATGAGCGATATCACTCTCTTGAGGATTACACAGCGAGATAAAGAATGGATGTTGCTTGAATGCCAGCAAACACCGGGACCATACGCTGCCAGGCTTTGTCATGCAATGATACCAGATTACTTGCTGCAAGCATGGCGTGGTCAAGTGTCCTAATCATGGAGGACGGAATAAGGCTGCACTGCCCAGAAACCTTGTGGCAAGGCTTTTGGAGTACCTCCAGGAGAGCTTCATGGCGATGTCCCTGGAGGATTTCTGCTCCACCCCCAGACACGTTAACAGACTTTTCCAGTAGCTGTACTGGCCGCGAATGCATCCCAAGTCCTCAGGGCAAAGTAATCATTAAAAAACGCTTGCTTTTAAAACAAGTTTTATATTTTAAAAGGTAAACTCACCTGAGGTCCCTTCCATGGGTCTTGGATACTGGCTTGGGAGGGTTGGGAGGGTACTTCAGTCAGGCTGAGAAAAAGATCCTGGCTGTTGGGGAGAACGGAGTGCTGGGTGCTCTCTGCAAGCTCGTCCTCCTCCTCCTCTTCCCCGTCCGCAGAATCCTCAGGTGTAGCTGATGAGATTATCCCCACCTTGGAATCCACGGTCAGAGGTGGGGTAGTGGTGGCGCCCCCCCCCCCCCCCCGAACTGCATGTAGCTCAGCGTAGAAGTGGCATGTCTGCGGCTCTGACCCGGAGCGACCGTTTGCCTCCTTTGTTTTTTGATAGGCTTGTCTAAACTCCTTGACTTTCACGCGGCACTGATCTGAGTCCCTATTGTGGCCTCTCTCCATCATGCCCTTGGAGATTTTTTCAAAAGTTTTGGCATTTCGTCTTTTCAAACGAAGTTCTGCTAGCACTGAATCCTCTACCCATATAGCAATCAGATCCAGTACCTCTCGTACGGTCCATGCTGGTGCTCGTTTTCGATTATCGGCCTGCATGGTTACCTGTGCTGATGAGCTCTCTGTGGTCACCTGTGCTCTCCATGCTGGGCAAACAGGAAATAAAATTCAAATGTTCACAGAGCTTTTCCTGTCTACCTGGCCAGTGCATCCGAGTTCTGATTGCTGTCCAGAGCAGTCACAATGGTGCATTGTGGGATAGCTCCCGGAGGCCAATACCATCGAATTGCGGCCACACTAACCCTAATTCAAAATGACAATATCGATTTTGGTGCTACTCCGCTCATCAGGGTGGAGTACAGAAATCGATTTTAAGAGCCCTTTATTTCGAAATAAATGGCTTCGTTGTGTGGACGGGTGCAGGGTTAATTTGATTTAACGCTGCTAAATTCAAATTAAAGTCATAGTGTAGACCAGGCCTTAGATTAGTGAAAATCATGGAGTACTGTCAGCAGTTTTAGAGGGACCTAACAAAGCTATATGAATGGGCAGCATGCTGGCAGATGAAATTCAGTATTCACAAAATGTAAGGTAATGAATCGGAAGGAAAATTTGAATTACTCATATACATTACTGGGTTGTAACCACACAGGCAAATGTCATGGGCATCATTGTAGACAGCTCAATGAAAATGTCTCTTCATTGTGATATAGTGTTTAAAAAAAGCAAACTTAAAGATAGGGTGGATAAGGAATAGGCTAAGAAATAATGCTGAAAATATAATGCTATTACATAAATCAGTTGTACACTCAGAACTTGAATAATGTATTCATTTCTATTCACCCTATCTAAAAAAATAGCAGAGATAGGGGGTTAATACTGTAACAGTTTAATTTAGAGAGTTGGTGAATAAGAAGGGACAAGAAAAGATACACAGAGTAATGAATGCCATAGAGAAAGTAAATTAGGTATGTTCATCCTTTTTCTTAATAACAGCAAGGGGACATTCAATGAAAATGAAAGGCAATGAATTTTAAAATGACAAAAAGAAAATACTTCACACAATGCACAATTAGCCTGTGTCATTGTCACAGGTTATCACTGATGCCAATACTTCAGCAGGATTGAATATTATGGGTAAAATCCTGACCCCGGATGAAGTCAATGGCAAAACTCCTGTTGACGTCAATTTATGGACACAATTGTGATCACAATTTCACCCATAGTTACAGTAGGAAACCAAGGTTGTTTTGGTTTGAATTTTTTAAGGGGTTTAGATAGGGATATAATCCTAGGGCTGGTTAATAATTTTCCTCTGAAATATATATATATGAATGAAAATTGATTTTTTTCCCCACAAAAACTCCCATTTAGTTGAAAAGCCACCACTGAAAATAGTTTTTCCACTAAACAGGAGTTTTTGTGGAAAAAATTCCATTTTCATGGAGTTTTGGGGTCTTTTCATAAAACCTAAATAACCCCAAACTGAAAATGTCTTGTACAGAAAAAAAATAATTTCCTGAAGGTTCCAATAAACCTTCATGCTCCGGGGTACATGTCAACTTCTACACGATGTGAGGTAGGGAAAAAATTTCCCTGGGGCAGGGCAGGTATTTCCATCATAACTGTCCACTTCAAGGTTTCTTGCACTTACCTCTGAAGAATCTGGTAACAGCCATTGCCAAAGACAGATTTTTGATTTGCTGGGTCACTGGTGTGGTCTGGTCCAGTATGGTAGTTCTTAGGTTTAATGTATGGGACCACCAGTGACTTTCAGTGAAGATTCCATACACAAAGTGCTCGCAGGATCAGATATTCATTTTTCATCAAACATTAAAATGCATACTAAGTTTAATGCGGAGGACACACCTTGAGAGAAATATTTGACCAAGAAGAGGTGATCTCATCTGGATCAAAGTTTACTTTTGACTGAAGTATGAGGTTCAGCTTGAAGCTGAATCAGAGTTAGGATTCATGTTGAAGCATTTAGCATATTATAGGGTTGAGGTCATGAAGACTCAGAATCATATAAGCAATTAGAAAAAGATATCTGTCCTTATTAAAGTGGTGCGGTGGACAGAAGTTCCATTTCACAGAGGATTTTGAGGTTTTGTTCCAAATCAGAACAAAACCCAAAAATTTCAAAATTCTCCAAAGGAAAGTTAAATAAAAATCCATTTCAGGTCAATAGAAAAATTGGGGTCCACAAAATTGAAATGTTTCATTTCAATTTCAACTTCTATTTTGTAAAATACAAAATAAAATAAAATCAAAACAAAAGTCATTTCAAAATAAAAAATCAATATGTTTACTTCCAAAAGTGTCTAAATGGGATTTTTCAGTGCTGTCGGGAGGATTTTCCAGGGTTCTTTTGAAATGAAATTCCAGCAATATCAACCCAATTTTGTGGATTCACATATTCTGAAGGAATATGGTTCCATCAAAATTCCTCAGCTCTAGTCCCTATGACTTTGTAAATCGTTATAAAGTTGTAGTGTTGTAGCCTGCACAGAACACTGTAAAATATCTTTCGTTACTCTTTTCAATTAGTAAATTAACAGACTCTGTAATCACTACTCACCTGATGCTCTAATGGAATTCAATGGAATTACTGCATGTTTAACCATAATAGAAGAGAACGGTAGCTGACCTGAATGTAGTATTCTGAGCATCAGACTGTAGGACACAGAGAAAAATTTAAATTCCATTCCCAATAGAACTCTCCTAATTGGAAGAGAATGTTTCTTTCTTAGATAGTTGCTTAGTTTTTTTTTTCCCAATTGCTGATCTCTCCTACTTCTAGACTCTCTATAGCCACATGCCTTCTAAGCATTTTGTTCATGTTCCCAAAGTGCTTCCCCATCCTATTATAATATCCTAAAATATCTTTAAAATAATGCACAAAACAGTTTTCTATTGTTACCGTTCTAGGGTTTTAAAGTGGTACCTGTCATTGCTGTCACAGGAATATGAATAACAGCAGTGGTATCTTTATATTTAGGGCCCTACCAAATTCATGGTCCATTTTGGTTAATTTCATGGTCATACGTTTTAAAAATCGTAAATTTCATGATTTCAGATATTTAAATCTGAAATTTCATGGTGTTGTAACTGTATGGTTCCTGACCCAGAAGGGGGCAATGAGGGATCACAAAGGTTATTTTAGGGGATTGTGGTATTGCCACCACTAATTCTGTGCTGCCACCCAGGTCTGAATGCAGTGCAGAAGTAAGGATGGCAATACCGCAACCTCCCTACAATAACCTTGCCACCCCCACCAACTCCTGCGGCCGCCTTTTGGGTCAGGACCCTCAGTTTGAGAAACACTGGTCTACCCCGTGAAATCTGTATAGTATAAAAGTACACAAAAAATCATATTTCATGGGGGGAGACCAGATTTCACGGTCTGTGACACATTTTTCACGGCCATGAATTTGGAAGGACTTATTTATATTCCAAAAAAGAGGCAGGCTTTGAGTGGGTTTTTGTTTATATTAATAAATGTAAAAGTTTGAGAGTGCTGGTGTGTAGACAATTGCTGCTGAAAGGAAACTCGGCTGAAACAGTGAGGTTTGTCATTAGTGCTGAATGTGTTGAGGTTAATAATCTGACTTTCATTTTTTCTCAATGACTTTTCTCATTGTCGTCGCTTGTTCCATCACCAGCAACAGATGCAATGGTAGATTATTTTACAACATAAGGCACATCATCTGGTCAATCCAAGTTTTAAAAAGTTCAAGTCTATTTCAATGAGTATTTTGTTTGTGTAACGTACTGGAGCACCATCATTTCACTATAAACAAGAATAATTTACAATGGTATTATGCAAGGCTGGTTTAGGAATTGACTAATGATTATAGGATGACACCACTACTGTAAATATAATGAGAAGAGCATTATTTTTTTATTCCTTACTGTATATTTGTGAACCATCATTTTTTTAAATGTCAGTTTAAAAATCAAACTGCTGGCTAGACTCATCTTTCAATAGCTTCTCATGCTCAGTTGTGCCACCTTTTAACTTTTGCTTTATGATGTAGCTTGTTTAAATAGCTTTCTGAATAGAAAGTGACATTTAAAAGCCACATGTCAGCATTATTTGGAGATGCAGCTGAGTGGCTGTTTCATCTTTCAAACCAGTAGCTGGCGAGCAGAGGTGAGCACTGCAGAGCAGCTCCAGAAGAGGTCTTGGAAACCATTAAAAAGAATGAACTTCTCTCAATCCCTTGCAGAGAATTGAGTTACTACAATTTATTTAAAATAGGCTAGAAGCTGTGGTGTAGAATTTACCTGTGACTAGCAAAGGTGCAAAGCAATCGCTATGAAATTATTTTGAGAAAATGACCAAAATGAGGGAGACATCTGTGGACCAGATTCTCATCAGTAGTAAACTGATGTAACACCACAGAAAACAGTTATATTGATTTACTCCAACCAACATTTGGCCCCATGTGTCTAATACTAGCTCAGAATTTGTTGGTTAACTATATCCCACTTGTGACAGTCATATGAAGATTCTGGACTTAAAATTCTTAAGTATGCTAAATGGATTCTACTTTACTTCTTCTGGTGCTATGTACATTCCTTTGGATATAGAGGACAAGATCTTCTGCAAGTGTAAATCAGTGTAGCCCCACTGGAGTCAATGAATTAACACACTTTTGACACGATAGCAATAAACCTTAGCACAAGAAAAAATACAACACAATTCATGAAAGATACTATTTTCTAATCATTAAGATGATGTTTGGCTCAAAAGACTGCTTTCCTCCCGCTTTCCCCTCCCTCCCCCCACCTACACCTGATTCTGACTTCACTCTTACTGGTGTAAGTCAGCAATAACTCTGAGGAAATCAATGGTTTTCTTTGCCCCAGTTCTGCCCCAAAATAAAAAACAAAACAAAAAGTAAATGGAACTTTGATGAGATGTTATTAGCAGAACTATTTACCCTGGGTCACTCACAAAATGTACTGATTTCAAAGTTTATTGGATCATGGCCTTTGCTTGTATGTTGTCTCCCCTTCCTCTTCCTTTAATCATTTGTAAGCTCTCTGAGGAAGAGACTGTGTCTTCCTCTGTACTTAGAAAATCTCTAGTCCATTTTGGATGCAACCAAAAATAACTAATAATTAATGAATAATAAACCAGTGTAAATAAGTTCAGAATGCAGCCCTTCGGCAAAGGAAATGGTGGTAAATATTCTGAGAAGATAGCTTGCTTTCTCTGCACGGATCTGAAATAGTTTTCACCAAATTAAATGATGCAGCATTTCATTTTCAATTGAAATCAACTATACAGAGCATCATAATACAAATGTAAATACAATATCCCTGTTTACTACTTAAAACAAAGCGACTCAATCCTGCACCCAGAAAATCAGTGGGAGTGTTGCTATTGGTTTAAATGAAATCAATATCAAGCCTCAGTACCCTTCTGAAGAATTAATTTTTTTAAAATCAAACTGTTGCCTGGCCATATTCAACCTTGACTCATGGTCATTTAAAGTCTGTCATTTGATGATGGTTTGATAGCCTATGTAAAATAAGTCATTGGTCTCAGACTACAGTAGAAAGATGTCTACATGACAGAAACAACCACTACAATTGGCAGATGTCAGTTTCAGCAAGAAGCATCGAGTGTTAGATGGGCATCCAGACTGCACTTCCCTCTCCCACGAAGAGATGGTCTCCTGGGCAAGGTTGCAGTTCTTTGTCGGGGTTCATCAAGTAGGTCCAAATTTTACTCATATTCAAATATTACATGTCAAAAATAAAATAGCAACAATGGTAAGCACGGCATCATGAGGGAGAAATTGTAATGCAAATGTGACTTTTAGCACTGTCATAAAATATCTGCAGACGCTCATACAGAAATAAGCCTGACATTACTAATAGCAGGGAAATGTATTAACCAGCCATGGAACAGGTCACCCACTTTTGCTTGGGGAAAGTGGGGCTGGAAGATTACTTGCTCGAAGCACATCTTGTGGCACATTCCAAGCAAAAAATGCTTGGATGTACTATTGTATTTACATCTATTGAGTCTATTTACATCACCTTATTTCACTGAGGATTACCACATAAAATAATCTTTAAGCATGTGATCCTATTAAACTGAAAAAAGGCAACTTTGGTACCTTATATTACCATTCACTAGACAGAAGCTGAATATATAGAACAACATTTTTATTCTAGTATCTCCCTCATGTAAATGTGTCAACAGTATATATAAAAAAATCATTATAGGTCTCTGGCACAATGTTATTTAGCTACTCAGCAGGCTACCACAAAGTGTTCACAATCTACAATTGGTGCACAAATTTTAATCTGAATTCATATGTTGCATTCTCTGCCTTTTGGCAGAATCAGTCTTTCAAAATATACTGGCTGCCATTAAAAAAGTGTCAAGGTACTGCGTTATCAGGAGAAAAGCCATAATAAAAAAGTAGCTTTTCCCTCAGTCACCCAAAAATAAAATAAATCTCAAAAGTCAATGCACAGCATAAGCCTGACATTATTAATAATAGGGAAATAAATTAACTGGCCTTGTTACAAGATGTCCAGTTTAAGGTGGTGGAAGTGGGAAGCTTTACAACAGTCAAAATACAGTAGTAATTAGTTGAAACAGGAAGTATCTGTTATCAGCTGGCAAATTCTAGACCATTGCCCTGCACCTGTGTAGTCATTTATACCAGTGCCAAGTGGCTGTAAAGTTCAGCCATTCTGATCTGACAATGTCTTACAGGCACTTTCCATTCACTATCCTCTGGTGAAAATGTGTACAGACAGAGCACAGCAATGAAAACTCTGGTCCACTGACTTTTAATGGTAACCACTGTAGGTAGTTCTGTCTTTGGTTAGTCATCTTTAGCTTTGACAGCTTTAGACTGATGCTTCAGCTTGCTTCCCTATAAAAACCCAGTGGAGCTGAAAAAAGGACCATGACTAAGTCTGTGGGCTAAGAAAATAAAAAATGTCTGTTCATCAAAGATTTCTTCCCCTTCCTTACCCCTGGCTCTTACCAGCCCCCCGCTTTATCGTGCCAGCCCATGACATGTACAATCAATGTTGCATCCCTCTTTTTCAAAACATTGGATTGTATTTCCTAATGTTTCAAAAATATTCAATTAAAACAACCCTGCCAAATATGGATGCAACTATTCATTGACTCATAGCAAAAGTCAGTATAATCTATAAAACATCAATATAAACTTCCCTGACTAGTGAGGTACAGTCACTGACGAAGGATTTATAAGGTGAAACATCCTAAGTATGTTTAAAATACTGCTTTCCAAATTTCCTAAAACAAGCCTCTTGTTCAGAGCAGTGTTTGGTAACAATGAGCTTTGTCATATCAAACCATGATCCCATGACATATATCTGTGTTTAAAAGGACTCTTCCAGCATTTATTTAGCCTGATTATGTGCAGGTGTCTGTCAGGAGGAAGATTTATTGAATTTTTAACTGTCATGTAAAAAGATATATTGAACTTTCTATTTCTGTATCCTATTCTTCCAAGGTCAATCCTGTTTCATTTTAGTCAGTCAATGAAGGCTGGCAGTGTCTTTCACTTGTCAGCATCAGTTGATATTCATAATCCAAACAATTCTTGCCTGCCAAGAGAATAGAAGAAACAAGTCACCTCTGATTCCATGATAAAAAATGAGACTCTTCACTGGAAAAGAAATTACCCTGCAAAATGCAGAATCCACTAAGATTAAAAACAGTATAAAACTGTACTTACTCTGTAATGAAATAAGCAATGGCTTTGATGTAAGGTTATGTTAACATAATATTTAATATATGTTTTTCCTGGGAAAAGCCTCCATTTCATTTCAGTTAGATGTGGATTTATTAAAATGCTTTTTTTTATTTGCTTGAACTTTCAGAGAGAGCAGGTGATTGTTACATCATACTAAAATATAATACAGTTAGATGCATCCCCTGAACAATACCACAAGAGTTTTTAGAACAAGTGTAAATGATTACACAAAGTACAAGACAATGGAGAATCAAGCCCTCACATTATATAGAGTCATCAAATCCGAGAATCATAGGGTTAGAAGGGACTGCAAGGATTCTTTAGTCTGACCACCTGCCAAGATGCAGAATTTGTTGTGCCTGTATCCAAGACAGATGACTATCCAGCCTCTTTTTGAAAACCTCCAGTGAAGGAGCTTCCACAACTTCCCTAGGCAGTTTGTTCCATTGTCCTACTGTCCTCAGTTTTTCCTAAGATTTAATCTAAAGCTGCTATGCTGTAGTTTTAACCCATTGGCTCTTGTCCTGCCCTCTGTGGCAAGAGAGAACAACTTTTCTCTATCTTTTTTATGGAAGCCTTTGGGTTGAATCCCTTACCTGGCATTGCTTCAATTTGCGAATTACTTTATTACTTAATATGTATGTTTTATTTCTCTACATGTACACAGATATGTTTGATAAATGCATTTTATAAATCTAAATAAATAAAAATGAAGCTCAGTCGTACAATCTGTAAAGGAGGAAAAACACTAATATCAATATCAATAAATCTACAGTTTCATGTGCAGAAGAGCTAGGAATTGAGAGTTATATAACTGACTCTTATTCTATGTTCCATCTTCCTCTGTTGAATTACAAACCATTTACATACTTATATTAGTTTGATAATACAAGTAACTTTTTGCTAGATAGTGAATTTTGTGCAGATTCTTTTACATGTCAGCTTGCACCATATCATCTATAGGATGACTGGTACACAAATTGGCAGTGTGAAAATGGTTTTAAGTTGTTGCAGAACTGAATCACTTCACCAGTTGTATATAAAACAGGCTGCAAATGGAGCACTGGGTATTAGAACAGATTTGATTGAGAAAGGGAATGTGGTCAAGAGCATTGATGTTATTCTCTATGCACTGAAAAAATGTGATTTTTGACAGCCACATTTCCATTTAGCAAAGATGAGCAGTAACAACCTTTGTTTAGCATCTCACTTGGGAGATGACACCATTAACATCACAGCAGCCATACCTTTTTATTGCCCTGCAATGTCAGCACTAGACTTCAGAACAAGTCTTGGTTTGGAACAAGAAACTAATACTTTAGGACAAAAACGGGTGGGAGCCATCAGCCTCCATATATACTGTAAATGATTATATGAATCACAGTGCTTATCACTGGCACTAGTACCGATGGTAGAAGTAGTAGATTTAGTCATGAATTTTACATTTTTTTCTTAGATTCAGCAAAGAGTTTACATGAATGAGGTGAGAGAAGAATGAGCCCCTGTATTGCAGAATAACACTTGGCTTTGTCAGTACAATGATTCCTTTGCTAAATGCATTGTTGCAAGTACATTAGTGTTCAGACATTCTTACTCATGATAGTAAAATTCCAGCCCCTGGAAAGCAAGTTGAAATCATTCAGATTTGTATTGCGACCTGAAGTTCAACAAATTCTTGGACCAACACTCTCCATATTTCCATGCCACTTGCACTGTAGTCCACATGTGGTGTGGGGAGGAAAGTGGTAGCAAAGAAGTATTTGATTAACTTTGACCATGAGCATATGTAGCATTTACCACCAAGTAGAGTACATTGTAAACAATCACTTACACTGTTAACTCATGGGGGCAAGGACTGCCTCTTTATTATGTTTGTACAGTGTTGCCTAAAATGAGGCCTTAGCCTCTAGGTGCTACCACAATGCAAATAATGAGTAAGTGCTCTAAGTAAAAGCTATCCGTTCTCTATTTGTCTTGCTTTCTTCTCATGAAATGTGGCATTCAATCAGTGTGATAATGAACTGAGCAAAACAAGTTATATTGAAGCTGGAATACATCTCTGTAGGAAGGTGCATTTCCCAATGAACTCCACAAATACAGTGTCCAAGCTTCTTCCTATGGTTGGGCTTTATCAACAAGGAAACCAACAGATGGTATGAAGTCAAATCTTCCCCCCCTAGTTTGGCTGATCCTGGGATTCTTCTGCTAGTGTTGCTCAGTCTATAACCTAGATTTTCACTCCCTAGAGACCCACTCTCACCACCCTTATATAGAAGTGGGAGTGTCCTGCCTTAGATAGTCAGCTGAATCCAAATAGCTCTTTCTCAGCAAGCTCAATGACTGCCAACAAGCATGTCTGCCAGCATGGTCTAGTTTAATGTAATAGTGTATAAAATACTGAGATGCTTATCCTCCCATTGAACACGTGAAAGTGTACAGGCAAGGAAAAAAACAACTGAAAAACATGCATAATGGGAACGTTGTTTGCATGGGGGCAGAGATAGGGGCTATCTATTGGTTTCTATTTAGAGTTCATAGTGTTTGTATTAAGCTATAAAATAAAAAAGTGGTTTGGGACCTGAAAGAAACCACCTCTCTTAACTCAAGAAAAAAAAAAAACTTTGGGCTTTGTTAGGGGGTTGGTTTCAATTATTGATCAGTTTGATATCCAATAACTTAGCTCATCACTGTTTATTAGTCAATGACAGATCAGCAAAAGCAGAGAAATATATACCAGTCCCTGGCAAATGACCCTGCAGCTCAAATCTTTTCTGAGTTGATTACAATTCTGTGGGGTTTTATACCCTACTTGTTTACTTCTTTCTACATTTAATGGTTAGTTGTATAACATTTATTTTTCTCTGTCTGTTACAGCTGTCCCCCTGCTGCATTCCTTTTTTCCCCTCTCCTTTCTGTTTGTCCTGTGTGGCCGCCACTCCCGGCCATTGTGCTAACTAAAGTCACAGCCCTATTCATAGGAATGGCTTGTACAGACTAACTGGAGCCATTGCTCTGCCTAGGGAGGGGGCTTCTTGCTTCTTTGTTTGGTTCCTTTGTTCAGACCCAGGCTCAGTGTGGGGAGCGCTGCCCAGAAATGGAAGACCTGAAGTGGCCAACTAATTAAGCATCTTAAAGACTAACAGATTTATTTGGGCATAAGCTTTCGTGAGTAAAAACCTCAACTCACGAAAGCTTATGCCCAAATAAATCTGTTAGTCTTTAAGGTGCCACCAGACTCCTTGTTGTTTTTGTAGATACAGACTAACACGGCTACCCCCTGATAATTAAGCATATGAGTCATACCTGTGGCTCAGAACATGCCCAGGCATGCCTATGCTTACCTGCAGCCTTTCCCTGCCTTCTCTCCTCCCCTGTATCAAGAGGAGCCGATGAAAAGTACTTGTGGGAAACTGCCTGAGTTTGCCTTTAAAGCCAGACATTTTCTAATCGGACCTCGGAGAAGGTCCTTGCTTTGCCACCTGGTCTGATCAGCTAGGAGTCTTTGGGGGGCCCTCTCCCCACTCTCGTTTGTTTTTGAGCGTACCCCCCGTTTTGAACTCCCCTCCCACAAACAACAAAATTTGTGCCTGGAGATCTCCTGATTATTGTAAGCGAATTGAGTCCTCTCTCCATCCTCCGAAGCTACTGCCGTTCCTGTCTCTGTGCTTGCTGCTGTCCTGGGGATTGGTAAGAACTCCCTCTTGCAAACTCCCCCTGTCCTAGGTGCTGGCCTTGTTTCCCCAGCAGACAGACCCAAACTAACTCCTTTGTCTGTATCTGTAATATGTTTCTTGCCTTGCAGCGCCTTTGCTGCTGGAAATAAGCCTGTGCCGCTGCTAGGCTGTGCCTTCCTGGACTGTATCCTGAGCTGCCGGCTTGCAGCCACCCCACTGCTGCAGCCACCACTAGTTAACGCCCCCTCGCCCCCCGGGGCTGTACCCTGGGCACACACAACTCTGCCCTCCGGAACTGCTCCGGAACTGCTCCCCCTCCTGATCAAAGAAGCGGCATAGTGTAAGGTGCACCTATTAGAATCAGGTTCTTAGTCTAGATGAGTTGTAATTTCATTTTGCATAGCTGTGGTTAAGTTAGGTTTAAAGAATAGTTTGTATTGTGCTCTGTAAGTTAGGTTTAAAAAAATTGTTGCATTGTGTTCTGTTACTTGCTAATTTGTGTAGTCTTGGTTAAGTTAGATCATAGATAAGATTTTACTGTGTTCTGTATAATTGTGGTTAAGTCTGTCTTCCCGCTGCCCTAACCCCCCCACCCCCGAACTTGCCCGTGTCTCCCCCCGAGTTCCCCAGTCACTCGTTGCAGTCTCTCTGCTGTTTAAACTTGCAGCCTGTCTGTTCTCTGTGTCTCCCTGAGTTTAAATCTCCCTCCGCAGTGCCTCTGCCTTTGGTCTCTGCTCCACCACGTGCTTCTCTTACCCCATCCCCCAACCTCACTCCTCTACGACTGCCTTTCTTTCTCTCTCTCTCTCTCTCTTTTAATCCCTTCCCCCACGTGCTCACCCCTCTCCTGCTGCTGCCAAACCTCAATTGTATTACTGAAGTCTAGCATAAAACTCCATTGGGTTACCCTTTTTCTCTCTAACACACCTCACATTTTACATGTACACCACTGTGACATATTTTTACCTAGAGTTGTTGGTTATTTGACACATTTTACCCATAACTGTTAGTTGGTTATATGCTGCTGTGACACACCCTTTACATAGGAACTGTTAGCTACCTGTTACATTTATACTTCAGTGTTAATTGGTTACCAACTGTATTGGACCCCGTTGTATTGTACCCCACTATTGAACCCCCCTATCCTATTTACTAAAAGAAACCCCTCCCCAATTGTCTACCTTAACAAACCCCACACCTCTCACTATTGAATTTTCCCTGTTTTTGCATTTTCTTAATAAAGTTTATTTTGCACCCCACCAGTGCAGTAGTTGCTAGAGATAGAAACTAGGGTTGAGTGGATGACAGAGGGAAGGAGAGAGGAGGAAAACCTCAAAACTTGCAGATGCATTCTAGACCAGGAAACTGTGAGGGTAGACTGCTGGATGAAGAAAGTGGCCAGAGGAACAAGCCACTTGAGAACAAGGCAGAGGAAACGACCAGCTAGTGAAAGAGATATAGAGCTGACGAACAGGTTGCTGAGTTGGAAAATGAGGGGAAGATGCAGGCAGTAACAGATGGAAGAGCAAGGAAGAAGAGAAAAGCAGCTAGCCCTTCAAGAAGAGGGGAAGATACAATGGAGATAGCCAGAGTTTGCAGCCCAAAAAAGATAAAGGATGACTTGCAGAAGATTGCAAGTGAGAACAGAAGAGAGGAAGATTTGCAGATAGTAAAAACAAAAGAAGTAAGGCCAAATAATTGCACCAATACCAGGAAGAGACAGGTCTATGTGGCTGGGGACTCCCTATTAAGAAGAATAGACAGGCCTTTTCACCAGAGCTGATCCAGAGAACAAGGGCGTGCTGTCACTGGGAGCTAATATATAGAATGTAGACCTGGGGCTGAAGAGGATCCTAATAACAGTAGGAAACAATCCACTGATTGTCCTTCACGTGGGAACAAATGATAGTGCTAGACTCACTGGGTGCATCAAGGAAGATTATACCAGACAGGGGAAGATGCTTAAAGAAACAGAGGCTCAGGTGAGCTTCAGTGTATTCTACCTATCCCTAGAGAAGGAGAGTGAAAGCAAAACAAGATTATGATGATCAACAGATGGCTAAGGCAATGGTGCTATAAGAAGGGTTTGGGGAGCTTCAACCACTGAGATGCATTTACAGACAGTGGACTGTCTTCATGAATAGACTTCACCTGAATAAGGATGGAAATAGACTTCTGGGATAGAAGTTGGCACAACTGATTACAAAAGCTTTAAATTAGGAATTCAGGGAAGATGGTTGGGAGAGGGTCATGTAATCTCCTCACTTGGTTCTAATATTGAGTGGAAGGAAAATCAATTAGAAGAGAATATACCAATGGAGAAAGAAACCACAGATGGTAGGAGAATGGCCAATAAGAGAAAAGATAGTGCCAATACCAATGACAGTAACAGGCAGTAAAATAACTGAACCTAACCGGGTGAGGAATCTAGGTGAAGCCAAACAGAAACAGCTAAGCTGTTTGTACACCAATGCAAGGAGCTTCAGTAACAAAATGGAGGAACTAGAACTACTGGTGCAGAAAGTGAAACCAGATATTATAGAGATAACAGAAACATGGTGGATATTAGAGGGCTTTCCCTTCACCTTCTCCCCTGGTTCTTGTCACACAGGTAGAAAACAGAAGACCAGAAGTCTGAGGTGCAGGCAATGCGATGTTTATTAGGGTTAGTTTCCAGCAAGCATGTCCATAACTCTGATGCTGCAGAGCCTTGTTTCCCAGTGTTCCATTCTCCCCCCTCCTTATCAGGCATAATTATACCTGAAATGCATGCCCTCAGTCCCTTACCATTTGTGGTCATGTTCCATTTTTGGGGGATTGTGAGTCTGGGGTCTTTGTCCCACCTCTTTTGTACCCCATGGGCGGGTAATGAGTGAGGTTGTGCTATGGTCAGGGACAGGCATTTCTTTGGCCTTTTAGTGTTTTATACCTTCCCCCAATCCTCCCTTGCCCCTCCCGACTGGTTGATTGACCTTGCCTTGAGATAGGAGTTGAGGCAATCTTCAAGTGTGCGCTTGTATATTATATTTCCACCATGCCCAGTTACACTTTAACTGTTCTTATCTGTTCCCATTATACTAACAAACCCATCTGGCTAGGCAGAAGCTACATACACAGTGTCTTTGTCCTTTGTTCAGACATATTAGTAAGACTATAAGTATATCAAGAATCAAACAGGCAAACAAGACCCAAAATTCTACAGGCCTGAATCCTACATTATCACTAGCACTCCTAGCAGGAGAATAATACCTATGACTGGCATACTGGTATTGAAAAGTATGTGTTGTTCAGGAAAGACAGAATTAAAGGTATAGGTGGTGGAATAGCATTGTATATTAATGACAAGGTAGACTGTAAAGAAATTAGAAGCACTGGAATGGATAAACTGGAATCTTTGGAAGTGGAAGGTAACAGAGATTCCACTTGGGGTCTGCTACAGACTCCCCAGGATAGAAATCCCTTTAATATTTATAATTAAATAAGTACTACTGGGAACTGTGAGATTATGGGAGATTTTAATTTCCCAGCTATAGACTGGAGGACAAGTGCTACTAATAATGGTAGGGCCCATTTTTTCCTGAATGTGATAGGTGACAGATTTTTCACCAAATAGTCACTGAACCAACAAAAGGTGATACCAATTTAGATTTAGTATTGATTGATAAGTAGCGAGGACTTCATAGAAGAACTGTTTGTTGAGGACATCCTTGGTTTGAGTGATCATGAGTTAATTCGGTTTAAAATAAATGAAAGAACAAACAAAAATAGGTCTGAAAGTAGGGTCTTTGATTTCAAAAGAGCAAACTTAAAAAAATTAAGAGGATTAGTTAGGGAATTAGACTGTAGTGAAAAGCTCCAAGATCTGAATATGGAGACTTTGAGTTAGTTTCTGCAACTTTGACTAAAAATATCTGAAACCTACATCCTAAACAAGGAGAAAAAAAATGTAGGAAAGGGTTGTAGACCAAACTGGATGATGAAGCATCTCAAACTGCTTATTAAGAGAAAACTGAAAGCCTACCAGGAATGAAAGAGGGGCTGAATCAGAAAAGGAAAGCTACTTCTTGAAAGTCAGAAAGTGTACAGTAGACATGAGAACTGCCAAAACCCAAGCAGAATTGGACCTTGCAAAGGAAATTAAAACAAATAGTAAAAGGCTCTTTAACCATATACATAAAAAGAAAGCAAGGAAAAAAAGAAGTGGGACTGCTAAACACTGAGAATTGGGTAGAGATTAAAGATAATCTAGACAAACCTCAGTGAATGTTTTGCCTCAATTTTTAATATGAATATTGAGGAGCTTGGAGGCAGTAACAATGTGGCTAATGGAAACAAGAACATGGAAGTAGAAATTACCACATCCAAGGTAGAAGCCAAACTCAAACAGCTTAATGGGACCAAATCAGGAGGTCCAGATAATCTTCATCCAAGAATATTAAAGGAACTGGCACATGAAATTGAAAGCCCAATAGCGAGGATTTTTAATGAATCCATAAACTCAGGGTGTTGCAACCTATAGCTAGAGAACTGAAAATAGGGTATATATATTTAAGAAAGGAAAGAAAGTGATCCAGGAAACTATAAGTCTATTAGGTCAAATTTTGAAAGAGAGGGTAGTTAAAACATAGAGGTAAATGGTAATTAGAATAAAATACAACATGGTTTTACAAAAGATAGATTGTGCTAGACCAACGTGATTTCTTTCTGAGATAAGGATTAATACAAGAATTAAAATTTGGGTGAAAAAATGTTTAAAGGGGAGACTACAATGGGACTGGAACAGGTGCAGAGAAGGGCTACTAGGATGATCAGAGGAATGGAGAACCTACCTTATGGGAGGAGACTTAAGGAGCTTGGCTTGTTTAGCCTAACAAAAGAAAGGTTAAGGGGAGATATAATTGCTCTCTATAAATACATCAGAGGGATAAATACCAGGGAGGGAGAAGAGATATTTATGTTAAGGGCCAATGTTGGCACAAGAACTAATGTATATATACTGGCCATAAATAAGTTTAGGCTTGAAATAAGATAAAGATTTCTAACCATCATAGGACTGGAACAGCAATCCAAGGAGAGTAGTGTTTTAATAAAACTGAATTTGTTTTAAGACTGAGCTTGATGAATTAATGGGGGAGGGGGGGAGGGATGGTATGATGTGATTGCCTACTCTGGCTCATCTTCCATCCATGACTGCTATTAGCAAATATCTCCAGTGGCCAGATATGGGACACTAGAGGGGGAGGGCTCTGAGTTACTAAAGACAATTATTTCCCAGGTGTCTGGTGGGTCTCTCCCACATGCTAAGGGCCTAACTGATTGCCTTATTTATGGTAAGAAAGGAATTTCCCCCCAGGTCAGATTGGCAGAGATCCTTGTTAGTGGGGGTGGGAGATGTTAATCTTCCTCTGCTACATGGGGAACAGGTAACTTGCTAGTTTGAACTAGAGTAAATGGTGGATTCTCCATAACTTGAAATCTTTAAATTATGATTTGAGAACTTCAGTAACTCAGCCAGAGGTTATGGGCCTACTACAGGAGTAGGTGAGTGAGGTTCTGTTTTCTGCATTGTGCAGGAGGTCAGACTAGATATGGTCCCTCTGTGCTTAACGTCTGTGAGTTTTTGTAGAGAGCTCAGTGGAGATCTTTGTTCAATGGCACCTGCAGGAAAAAAAGCAAATGTGAGGATAGGTTGCATAAGGAATGGTTTGGAGAATAATACAGAGAGTATTATAATGCCTTTATAAATAAATATTGCTATCTCAGTTGGGATATTCTGTGCAGTACTCATCACACCATCTCATAAAGAATACTGCAGAACTTGAGAGAGCTCTGAGAAGCTCAAGAAGAATGACCAAGAGCTTGAAAACTCTGATGAGAAGAGAGATTGAACAGACTGGGATTGTTTACTTTTTAAAGGAAATGAACAAGAGAAGTCATGATAAAAATTTATAAAATAATGAAGGATTTAGAAATGGTAAATTGGGAACTTCTGTTCTCTCTGTCACATAACACAAGAACAAGAGGGCATTCGGTGAAATTACTATGGGGGAGATTCAAAACTGATAAACAGAAATACTTTTTCACAAAATGTGAATTAAAGTGTGGAACTCATTGCCACATTAGTTCTTGTGCTACCATTGGCCCTTAACATAAATATCTCTTCTCCCTCCCGGGTGTTTATCCCTCTGATGAATTTAGCAAGATTCAAAAAGGGATTACATATTTATATGGATATCAAATATCCAGAATGACCAGAATTAATGATAACAAAAATGTCTGCAAGGGATATTAAATATCATACTTCAGGGTTTAAGGCAATCTCTAACTACTAAACATCAGGATGAGGCTTAATGTGGATGACAGATTAACTCCACATCTGCCATACGTGGGGTTCTTACTCCTTCCTTTGTAGCATCTGGTCCTGACCACTATCAGAAACAGGATGCTGAACTACATAGACCATGGGACTGATCCAGTATGGTAATTCCTGTGCTCCTCTCCCCACGTGATACTGACTCCAGTTGCAATTAGCTGAGATACTTGAGATATGACTATTTGGTTTTAAATAAGAGGTCACCAATGGCAGGATATTTTTTCCTTGAAAGGTCTTTGACTTTTTCCTTTATTTCCCTGCTGCCTCTGCCAGAGCCCACATTTATTAACCTTCTGGACACACTGAAAAGCCAACCTTGTATCCTGAGCATCTGCCTAAGAAGAGGATGAAATGTCCTTTGTCTATATGATATTTTAAATGTTTACAATGTGTTACAGAGGTTCTGTCAAAAGGCCCAGTATAATGGATGAGAGTGAGAACTAAATCAAAAGAAATAATCATTATTAATCTGGTCAGTGCTTAACAGGCCTCAGAGGTCCTGACCCCCATATAAAAGCCAAGTGGAATGCAAGGATCATAGCCGCAATTCCCCATCACACTGACATACACACAGGCATTTGCACACACAAATGCACTCACTGGGCTGTAATGCAAGGACAACAGTGATGGATATAAGGCAATGTCAGAATATTGCTGTGATGCAGGATGATTATATCATCTTACATACAAGGACACAGTAAGACACAGATATCTGTCCCTTGAACTGATATATAGGCAAGAAAGTAGCTAGCAACCAGCTTTGCCTGTCACCTTTTTGGGTCGTCTCCTGGTCACACACTCTCTCCAATTAATGGTGAGTTGAGAAAACAACATAGATAGGAATGCAAGTTATAGTAAAGTCACAATGCCCATGCTCCCCTAGTACTCAATCAGCCATCTGAAATTGCTATGTGTCTGATTGCCCAGATCTGCTCCTATGCACCAGGCACCTTGAGCAGGGCTCCTTGTAGGCTTGTGCTTCAGTTCCCATCTAAACAACTCTGTGTCTAGGGTACTCCATTCCTCCTGAAAAGGGATTTAGCATCATTCTGCTGGTGGTACCGTTAATTCTGTACCAGCCTCTGTCTGCTTTAACATATGCTTCTCTTTCACACTTGCTCCACATATGTGCTTGAGGGAAATATATGGAGCAGTGCTGCTGTCTGAGGTAACACCCTCTTTCTCAGTGCCACTCGTGACTAAAGCTGTATAGACATTTCTGTGCTGAGGAGCAGTAAATCAGTCCTGTGGCTTTGGAGTAGACTGCTCCATTTTATCCGGAATTTAGCAACTTTCTGGTCCGGTGAATGACATGCACTAAATGAAAAGATAGAGTCCTTGATTAGTGGGGAAAAGTTTCCTTTCAATATATCCAATGCAATTATATCTTTTGTCCCTGTCTCAGTGTGGACATATACAGTACAGTTATAATAGGCTGTGCACCCCAATCATAATAAATAGAGTGTCTGTTACTGAGTAGTTAACATCTGTCACTGAATTCATGTATATGTTATGTAAAACAATACTGTTATCTTTATACATCATATCATGCCTAGGGCCTTATGTATCAAGACTTGTTCAAACATGATTTTCCAGTCATTTATTTATAAAAATTATGAAGAATGTCTCTTCCTTGCAAATAGCACACATATATTATTGAACTGCTGTGTTTCCTCTGCCAGTAATGGAAAACACTTCTAATATGTAATGTGGAGGGAATTAGTATATCTGGAAAGTAATAAGTATCAGGGGGTAGCCGTGTTAGTCTGTATCTACAAAAACAACAAGGAGTCTGGTGGCACCTTAAAGACTAACAGATTTATTTGGGCATAAGCTCAGTTGGTACCCTCAACTCATCTAACAACATTGTCAATCTTTCCAACCACACACTTAGCCCAGCAGAAGAGTCTGTCCTATCTCGGGGACTCTCTTTCTGTCCCACCATCCCCACGAATATGATACAGTTCTGCGGTGATCTGGAAGCCTACTTTCGTCGTCTCCGACTCAAGGAATATTTTCAACGCACCACTGAACAGTGCACTGACCCACAGGAACCCTCCTACCAACACTACAAGAAGAAGAACTCTGCGTGGACTCCTCCTGACGGTCGAAATGACAGACTGGGCCTCTACATAGAGTGTTTCCGCAGACGTGCACAGGCTGAAATTGTGGACAAACAACATCACTTGTCCCATAACCTCAGCCGTACAGAACGCAATGCCATCCACAGCCTCAGAAACAACTCTGACATTATCATCAAAGGGGCTGACAAAGGAGGTGCTGTAGTCATAATGAACAGGTCAGATTATGAACAGGAGGCTGCCAGGCAACTCTCCAAGACCACATTCTACAGGCCACTATCCTCTGATCCCACTGAGGAATACCAAAAGAAACTACACCATCTGCTCAAGAAACTCCCAGCTACAGTACGGGAACAAATCTACATGGACACACCCCCAGAACCCCGACCAGGGGTATTCTATCTGTTACCCAAGATCCATAAACCCGGAAACCCTGGACGCCCCATCATCTCAGGCATTGGCACTCTGACAGCAGGATTATCTGGCTATTTGGACTCTCTCCTCAGGCCCTATGCTACCAGCACTCCCAGCTATCTTTGAGACACCACCGACTTCCTGAGGAAACTACAGCGCATTGATGTTCTTCCTGAAAACACCATCCTGGCCACCATGGATGTAGAAGCACTTTATACCAATATTCCACATGAGGATGGACTACAAGCTGTCAGGAACAGTATCCCTGATGAGGCCACAGCAAGCCTGGTGGCTGAGCTTTGTGACTTTGTCCTCACCCACAACCACTTCAGATTTGGGGACAACTTATACCTTCAAGTCAGTGGCACTGCTATGGGTACCCGCATGGCCCCACAGTATGCCAACATTTTTATGGCTAACTTAGAACAACGCTTCCTCAGCTCTCGTCCCCTAGTGCCCCTCCTCTACTTGCGCTACATTGATGACATCTTCATCATATGGACCCACGGAAAGGAGGCCCTTGAAGAATTCCACCTGGACTTCAACAATTTCCACCCCACCATCAACCTCAGCCTGGACCAGTCCACACAAGAGATCCACTTCCTGGACACTACAGTACAAATAAGTGATGGTCACATAAACACCACCCTATACCGGAAACCTACTGACCGCTATACGTACCTACATGCCTCCAGCTTCCATCCAAGACACATCACACGATCCATTGTCTACAGCCAAGCCCTAAGATACAACCGAATTTGCTCCAACTCCTCAGACAGAGACAAACACCTACAAGATCTTTATCAAGCATTCGTAAAACTACAATACCCACCTGGGGAAGTGAGGAAACAGATTGACAGAGCAAGACGGGTACCCAGAAATCACCTACTACAGGACAGGCCCAACAAGGACAATAACAGAACACCACTGGCCATCACATACAGCCCCCAGCTAAAACCTCTCCAGCGCATTATCCACGATCTACAACCTATCCTGGAAAATGATCCCTCACTCTCACAGACCTTGGGAGGCAGGCCAGTCCTCGCTTACAGACAACCCCCAACCTGAAGCAAATACTCACCAGCAACTACACACCACACCACAGAAACACCAACCCAGGAACCTATCCCTGTAGCAAACCTCGTTGCCTACTCTGTCCCCATATCTACTCTGGCAACAGCATCAGAGGACCCAACCACATCAGCCACACCATCAGGGGCTCATTCACCTGCACATCCACTAATGTCATATATGCCATCATGTGCCAGCAATGCCCCTCTGCCATGTACATTGGCCAAACCGGACAGTCCCTCCGCAAAAGAATAAATGGACACAAATCAGACATCAGGAATGGTAACATACACAAGCCAGTAAGTGAACACTTCAATCTCCCTGGTCATTCTATTACAGATTTAAAAGTCACTATCATTGAACAAAAAAACTTCAGAAACAGACTTCAAAGAGAAACAGCAGAACTAAAATTCATTTGCAAATTCAACACCATTAATCTGGGCTTGAATAGGGACTGGGAGTGGCTGGCTCACTACAGAAGCAGCTTTTCCTCTCCTGGAATTGACACCTCCTCATCTATTATTGGGAGTGGACTACATCCACCCTGATTGAATTGGCCCTGTCAACACTGGTTCTCCACTTGTGAAGTAACTCCCTGCTCTCCATGTGTCAGTATATAATGCCTGCATCTGTAACTTTCACTCTATGCATCCGAAGAAGTGAGGTTTTAACTCACGAAAGCTTATGCCCAAATAAATCTGTTAGTCTTTAAGGTGCCACCAGACTCCTTGTTGTTTTTGGAAAGTAATAAGACAGTGGAGATTGGGTTGGAGTTGTGCCCATTAGATTCATACAGAGGGGATTCCACACCACATCTGAAGGGCAGACTCAGCTGCATACATGGCACTAAGCATTCATAGGCCCTTGCAGAGGCATCTCTGATGATTTAGATAGGGAGGGGAGGGCCAGGGGGATGAATAGTATTACTTACCTCTTTACCCAGTTCATTTAATTTACAAGGAAATGAACATACTTTCTAAGACTGTATCATATTTTCCACTTAACCTCCCATTTAAGGAGTCTCCAGGGCAGCCATGGCCAGTGGAATCCTTAGTGATAGCAAAGGTCCAATGGATTTGTATTGACAAGGAGAGGGGGGGCACTGGCCTTCCACTAATCCCTGGGGATTCATAGGATTTGTGGCGAGTCATGCCACCTATCCTATGAAGGAGTGAACGCCTCACTTCTAATGGAATGGTGTGGAGTGTTCCTCCCCTGAACCAATTCCTGCAGCTCCAGCTTGACCTAGATTGGCACAGTCCTTCTCTCAAATAGCTGATGGCGTCTATAACATATGCACCTCTTCCATCCTTGCTTCCACACTGGTGTTAACCCCTAGTAACTCAGTTGTCTGCAGTGGAGTCTCCCTTCATTTACATGAATGTAAATTAGAGCAGATTGGGTTTGTTGACTCTAGAACAGGCTATGTGGTGGGGAAATCACAGAAATGTAGGACTGGAAGGGGCCTTAGTAGGTCACCTAGTCCAGTCTCCAGCACTGAGTCAGGACTAAGTGCAGGGCCGGTGCAACCCATTAGGCCTAGGGCACTACAATTTGGGGGGCGGCGACCACGGCGGTATTTCGGTGGCAGGAACTTCTGCCACCTAGGGGAGCAGAAAAGCTGGCAGCGCTCCTGACTAAGTGTTATCTAGACCATCCCTGACAGGTGTTTGTCTAACCTGCTCTTAAAAACCTCCAGTGACAGAGATTCTACAGCCTCCCTAGATAATTTGTCCCAGTGCTTAACTACCCTGACAGTTAGAAAGTTTTTCTTAATGTCTAAGCTGAATCTTCCTTGCTGCAATTTAAGACCATGACTTCTTGTCCTGAACCTAACTGGTTAAGGAGAATAATTTATCACTCTCTCCTTTCTAACACCCTTTTGTGTACTTGAAGACTGTTATGATGTCCCCTCTCAGACTTCACTTCTCCAGACTAAACAAACGCAATTTTCCTCATAGATGATGTTTTCTAGACCTTTAATGATTTTGTTGCTTTCCTCTGGATTTTCTCCAATTTGTCTATATATATCCTGAAGAGTGGTTCCCAGAAAAGGACACAATACTTTAGTTGAGGACTTATCAGTACTGAGCAGAGTGAGAATTACATCTTGTGTCTGCTTACAACACTCTTGCTAATACATCCCAGAAAAATGGTTGCTTTTTTTGAAACAGTATTTCATTGTTGACTCATTCGGTTTGTGATCTGCTATAACCCCCAAATCCTTTTCATCAGTACTCCTTTGTAGGCAGTCATTTCCCATTTTGTATTTGTGCAGTTGATTATTCCTTCTGAAGTATAGTATTTTACATTTGTCCTTATTTAACTTCATCTGATTTATCTCAGCCAATTATCTACTTTGTCAAGATCATTTTGAATTTGATTCTGTCCTCCAAAGTGCTTACAACCCATCCCAGCTTGGTATCATCCAAAAAAAAATGTGTCTCTTATGCCATTATCCAAATAATTTATGAAGATATTGAATAGAACTGGACCTGGGACAGATCCCTGTGGAACCCCACTTGTTATGCCCTTCCAGCTTGATTGTGAACCATCTTAGTATGCTTTTCCAACCAGTTATGCACTCACCGTATAGTAGGTTTGTCTAGGCTATATTTCTCTAGTTTGTTTATGAGAAGGTCATATGAGACAGTATCAAAAGCCTTACTATAGTAGAGATATATCATATCTTACTGCTTCCTCCTATGCACAAGGCTTCTTACCCTGTCAAAGAAAGATATGAGTTTGGTTTGACGTGATTTCTTCTTGACAAATCCATGTTGAGTGTTACTTATCACCTTATTTTCTTTTAGGTGCTAACAAATTGATGGTTTCATTATTTCCTCTATCTTCTTTCCGGGTACCAAAATTAAGCTGTCTAGTCTATAATTACCTGGGTTGTCATTATTCCCTTTTTTATAGATAGGTACTAGATTTTCCCTTTTCCAGTGCTCAGGTACTTCTCCAGTCCTCCACAAGTTCTCAAAGTCAATCACTAATGACTCAGAGATCTCTTCAGCCAGTTCCTTAACTATGCTAATATGTATTTCTTCTATCCCTGCCAATTTGAGGACATCTAACTTGTCAAAGTAATTCTTAATTGATTCTTTTCCTATTTTAGCCTCAGATCCTACCCCATTTAAACTGATGTTCACTATGTTAGTTATTTCCCTGCTGCCTCTAAGTTTTTAGTTGAAAACTGAAACCAAAAAGGCATTTAACACTTCAGCCATTGCTGCGTTTTGTGTTATTGTCTTTCCTTCCTCATTTTCTTGTTACCCTTTATGTCCCTAGCTAGTAAAATCTAGGTTTTTTTGCTTTGGCCATTCTAATTTTGTACCTACATTCTTGTGTTGTTTTTTTATATTTATTCTTCATAATTTGACCTAGTTTTCACTTTTTGTATGAGTTTCTTTCTTGAGTTTCAGGTCACTGAAGATCTCCTGGTTAAGCCAGAGTGGTCTCTTACCATACCTCCTATCTTTCCTAAGCATTAGGATAGTTTGCGCCTGTGCCCTTAATAATGTTTCTAGAAAAAAATGCTAACTCTCCTTAATCCTTTTTTCCCTTAGACTTGCTTCTCAAGGGATCTTACCTAACAGTTCTCTGAGTTTGCTAAAGTCTGCCTTCTTGAAGTCCATTGTCTTTATTCTGCTGTTTCCCCTCCTACCATTCTTTAGAATGTCATGGTCACGTTCATCCAAGCTGCCTTCCAGCTTCAAGTTCTCAAATAGTTCCTCCCTGTTTGTCAGAATCAAATCTATAATAGCCTCTTCCTGGTCACTTTCTCCACTTTCTGTATTAAAAAGTTGTCTCCAATGCATTCCAAGAACTTGTTGGGTAATACGTGCCCTGCTGTATTATTTTCCCAACAGATGTATGAGTAGTTGAAGGCCCCCGTCACTACCATGTCCTGTGTTTTGGATCAGTGGTTCTCAACCAGGGGTACACATAGCACTGGGGGTACAAAGAAGTCTTCTAGGGGGTACATCAACTCATCTAGATATTTGCCTATTTTTACAACTGGGTACATAAAAAGCACTAGTGAAGTCAATACACACTAAAATTTCATACAATGACTTATTTATATTGCTCTATATACAGTATATACTGAAATGTAAGTACAATATTTATATTCCAATTGATTTATTTTATAATTATATTGTAAACATGAGAAAGTCAGCAATTTTTCAGTAACAGTGTGCTGTGACACTTTTGTATTTTTATGCTTGATTTTGTAAGCAAGTAGTTTTCAAGTAAGGTGTAACTTGTGGGTATGATATCAGACTCCTGAAAGGAGTATAGTAGTCTCGAAAGGTTGAGAGCCACTGTTTTGGATAATTTTGCAAGTTGTTTTAAAAAAGTCTCAGTTACCTTATCTTTCTGGTTAGGTCATCTATAATAGACATCTACCGTGACATCACTCTTTTTTTAACCCCTTTTTTCTTTACTCAGAGATTTTCAACAGGTCTGCCTCCCACTTCTATTTCAACCTAAGTGCATGTGTGTATCTCTTTGATATATAAGGCAACATTTCCTCCTTTTTTTCCCTGTCTGTTGTTCCTGAACAAACCGTTCCCTTTTATAGCAATGTTGCAGTCATGTGAATTATCCCACCAAGTTTCTGTGATCCCAATTAGGTTGTAATTATGATTATTCACTAATATGTCTAGTTCTTCCTGTTTATTCCCCATATTTCTTGCATAAGTATACATAACATAAGAACAGCCATACTGGGTCAGACCAAAGGTCCATCCAGCCCAGTATCCTGTCTACCGACATTGGCCAATACCAGGGGTCCCAGAGGGAGTGAACTTAACAGGTAATGATCAAGTGATCTCTCTCCTGCCATCCATCTCCACCCTCTGACAAACAGGAGCTAAGGACACCATTCCTTACCCATCCTGGCTAATAGCCATTAATGGACTTATCCTCCATGAATGTATCCAGTTCTCTTTTAAACCCTGTTATAGTCCTAGCCTTCACAACCTCCTCAGGCAAGGATTTCCACTGGTTGGCTCTGAGCTGTGTGAAGAAGAACTTCCTTTTATTTGTTTTAAACCTGTTGCCCATTAATTTCATTTGGTGGCCCCTAGTGCTTATATTATGGGAACAAGTAAATAACTTTTCCTTATTCACTTTCTCCACATCACTTATGATTTTATATATCTCTATCATATCCCCCCTTAGTCTCCTCTTTTCCAAGCTGAAAAGTCCTAGCCTCTTTAATCTCTCCTCATATGGTGACCTGTTCCAAACCCCTAATCATTTTAGTTGCCCAGACATCTAAAATGTTCATTAGATTTCCCCTCTATATTCCTTCTCATCTCTCTTTTGTCCCTGCTATGATTTCTCATGTCCCCACCAGATTCTGATCCTTCATCCAGGTCTCCATGGTTTGGAATTAACCTGTGGGCTTTTGTCTCCTGCTGCCATTGAATCTAGTTTAAAGACTGCCTCCCTAGGTTAGCCAGCCTCTATGTGAAGATACTCTTCCCCTTCCTTGCGAGGTGGACCCCATCTTTGAACAGCAGTCCTTCTTCTTGGAACAGGATCCCATGGTCAAAGAAGCTGAAGTCCTCCTGTTGACACCATTCAAAAATCCATGCATTTACCTCCAGCGTGTGTCTGTGCCTGGGCCCCTATGCTTGACTGGAAGGATCAGGGAGAATATCACCTGCACTCCCAACTTCTTCACCCTCACTCCCAGAGCTCTGTAGTCACTTCTAATCTGTTAAGGGTCATACTTTGCAATATCATTAGTGCCCACATGGATGAGCATCATGGGGTAGTAGTGAAGGGGCGGGATGATCCACAGCAATCCTTCCACAATCTCTTGGATAGGAACCCTTGGCAGGCAGCACACCTCCCAAAATGCCAGGTCAGGTCAGCAGATGGGTGCATCTGTCCCACTTGAAGTGTGTCAATGACCACCAGCATCCTTTGTTTCCTATTGGGAATGGTGGCCACGATGCTCCCAACCTTGAGAGTATACATGACTTCTCCTCCAGTTTTGGCAGAGATTCCTCATCCCTCATTGCCAGAGCAGCATACCATTTTGTTTTTATCTCTATGGATGATGAGTTGGGAGCAGGGGTGGAGCACTGCCTGCTGCCACAAGTAACCAGTAGCCAAGTTCCTCCCTGTGAAGGAGCCATTTCTTCCTCTCCTCATGGTGCTACTGCAGCTGGATTGCATCATCAACTTTAGAGGTCTTCATATGCATGTTTTCAATGAATTCCTCATGCACACGGATGTTCTTCAGCCTAGCCACCTCCTCCGATAACTCTCCCTCCTGCTTCCTGAGAGATTTTACCAGTTGACACCTCTCACACTGGATGGTCTCCTCAGCCTGATTTTCTATGACAGCAAATGCAGGCCACAGTCTCTGCAAATCCACACCAAGATGCGGGTAGAGGCATCCATGGTTGGGCTTTCTGTCTGGACATAGGAGCAGGTAGTGGAGCGAGAAGCAGTGTTGGCATTGGCAATGAAGCCTTTCCAACCCATACTGATTTTATTCTTTCTCCCTCCTACGAAGTCCCTCTCAAGCTCCCCTCCTTGAAGACAACTCTTCATTAAAAACATTTATATATGTTTTAATCCAGGTGCTCAGATTAGATGAGTTCCTTGGGCAGGTCTAATGTACGACACTGACACATTTACATTGTATCAGAAAGAATGGACAAGGGAAGAGAAATAAAATGAGAATTCAAATGTTCTTAAAATAAACCCACACATTCACATAATTCATGACCTCTTGTTATGATTTATCCATGTTGTTTGAGCTCAGAGAAAATAAGTTTAGAGAGATTCAATATTTTCTTTTTTCTTCAGCTTTAATTAAGCTCATCTGAAGCCTGGGAAACTAGTGCTTGTAGCAAACTGCTTGCTTTTTTTTTAATGAGCTTTCTGACACCCAGAGAGAATTTTCCAAGTTCTCTCAGCTATCTCTGTCACAGAATAATGTGCTACTCTCATTTGAATCAATGTTGTCAAGCTGTTTACACTAAGCTATCCTGAGCCACCCCTTAACAGAGAGAATAGGATAAATTCATCACTGATATAAATGGTGCAATTCTATTGATTTAACTTGAATTATTCCCTCTTATACCTGAAGTGAATTTGGTCTAGTCATTTATCTCTGGGCAGAATTAGTGACTTGGGAGGCAGACTGAGAAGTTGGAAATGAAAATATGCTTCTATATAACCATGGACCCAGTCCTACAAACTACTTACAGCTGGGCATATTGCTTACTCATATTGCTCTGAGTACCCTGTGCTGAGATGCTCTGTTCCAGGGGAGGTCAACATAAGGAGAGTTGTCTCAGTGAGGATTTCTCAAATCCTAGCTGTGCTGGATGATTGTTTGTATTACACCATCTACTGTACAAGCTGGTGCAAAATGGGGTGTGGGCTATGTCACTGTCTCTTTCCTGACCCTTTTAGAGCAGTGTACTCCCACAAGCCACATAAAAGAAAGAATTTAGGTATTATTCCAAGTTCCAAGGATAGCAAATGTCCATGATCCTTTCCAAGAGTGCACAAGGCTGGGGAAAGACTTCTTGCATCTTCCATGCTGTCTGTGCCTCAATGCAAGGTCCAGGAATAAGTTGGCCCACAATGGAAATGTACCAAAAATGCCCATTATGGACCATATGCCAATTGTTCTCACAGGATACACATATTAATATATTCTGGGTGAAAGCTTTGCTTGAAGTAGAAGCCAAGTACCATAGTGATTCATGAGTAAACTTCAGGGTGTAATTTTTAGGTCCTGGGGCTCATGCTGTAGTTTTGAGTGATAGGTTTTTGAAAAGAGAACATCTCCAATTTTCAAGACAGAGATTGTGGCAAGATAAATTTAATTAATATATTCTTCTTCTATATGATGTTTGAAAAGCAACAAGCTGGAATTATAATTGATTCTTGAGATTCAAAAACGATTCTTATGCTTCTGGGGTAGCTAGATGGACCTTCCTTGTGCCACCACTGTAAGCGTGATATGTTGCATGGTCTGTATCTAACCACACTAACAATTTGGTGAGTGGCAAAGAGTCCTGTGGCACCTTATAGACTAACAGATGTATAGGAGCATGAGCTTTTGTGGGTGAATACCCACTTCTTCGGATGCATGTCGAAGAAGTGGGTATTCACATGGATCCGAAGAAGTGGGTATTCACCCATGAAAGCTCATGCTCCTATACGTCTGTTAGTCTATAAGGTGCCACAGGACTCTTTGCTGCTTTTACACTTCTACCCCTTTGAAATTTGGTGAGTTTATATATTGAATACAGCACAACAGGGCCAAGTCATTCTCCCAGTAAAACAAATGGAAGCTTAGACTCCAGTGGCAGCAGGACTGAACAAATGGTTAATCAATTGAACATAATTGAACATAGTTTGGTTTGGTAGAGTAATTTCTGCTCTTAATCCTTCATGCCTGCTTCAGATTTTCTTCTGGACCATTAGGAGTGTTAGACTCTATAAACCAATTTGATCTTTTTATCTGTCTCCCCTTCTGCACCTCTTTGGAAATTGCTTTAAAGTACTTAAAGTGTTTAAAGTACAAGAAGTGGGGAATAGAATCTAACATGACAGGCCTGGTGATTTGGTGTAGCAAACTTTTTTTTTACCCTCTATTGAGAAGATCCACCAAACTGCACTATGAGTCCTGGTGATCAGTTAGGGTTTAGAGATTGTCATAGTCCTACCTTGCTCTCTTTTGATCAGAACAAGCCATAGAGTGATTGACAGACACATGGGATGGGTTTAAACGGCACACCGCAACTTTGTTAATTGGGGAGGGTACTGCATTGCCAGCCTTCAGCTCTCATGTACCTGGTTCTTAATTGGTTC
The DNA here is from genome assembly GCF_027887155.1 of Malaclemys terrapin pileata. NCBI lineage: Eukaryota > Metazoa > Chordata > Testudines > Emydidae > Malaclemys > Malaclemys terrapin. Next base: position 34,237,034 of record NC_071505.1, read on the forward strand.
CAGTATGAGATACAGGGCTTCAGCCATGAACCAAACAACAACTCAGGTAGACCCTCCCCAGATTCATTTCAGTTGTACAACCTTTCCTCCCCACCCCCCTGCATGGGAAGTGTGGTGTGATAGAGATCACAAGGCTGAGCTGAGGGACCCTCAGTCCATAAAGACTTAAAGCTCCCCACCCCATGAGTGCAATGTCCAACTGCACAAGCTGGCTCTCATTTACCTCTGAGAGCTGGCCCTTTTAGCCTTTACCTGCACTGGACACCAGCTGCAAGTTGTTAAAATTTCTGGCTTCCTCTTTTTAGTCAAAAATGATTAGCAAGACAATAGGGCTTTAAGGGAGGAAAAAGGGATGGCATTTGTTTTTAATTAACACTGGGTAGTCGCACTATAGTTGGATTCACTCTGAATGACGTCAGCCTGTCAGCAGAAGAATACTATTTTACTATAAGTGGACTGCAGTCTGACTCTCCATGAAATAAGCAATCTGCCCCCTGCAAGGCATCATGAATACACTTATTCCTGAAAGGCCATTGTGACAGTGTCAGACTGACATCAGCTAGAATGCTTACAATGGCTAATGCAGCAGCAGTAATGGACACTCCCTAATACTACATGAAATTTACAAAAGTAGGAGAAGTGAAAAGAAACCGTTCAGATAGGCAGCAAAAATGCCAAAATTTGGGTCTCTCCTTTCTTTCTTTCTTATCTCTCATTTGGAAAGTTTAATTGATGCTTGTGCGACCTCTGTGGACCAGCTGATCATGATTTTGACACAAAATAACTAATCGTGTAGTCCTTACGCAAGCCAAATTCCCAATGGAAAATGTAATATGGGTTGCTTAGCAAGATGAACCACCCTAGAAATATTCAGGTATAGACTCCAAATACTATAGAAATTCATATTTGAGCTACATTTTGGCTCTCCACCTGTGCTGAACACTGAGCTGGAACTGGCCAGAAAGTCCACTTCTTTGGCTTTCATATGCCAATTTTTGAAATTTCTAACCCTCAGTCAATTTAGATTAATGGAAAAACACAACTTGCTGTAAAATGGCAGAATCTGACCTGGTAGGCTGAGAACTTTACCTTTTATAAAACATAATATTTATGAGATAGCAGTTTTCCTGTTCAAAATATTGCACAGTCATTTCCCAATCTATCTTCACAACACTGCCTTGAAATAAGTGGACTATACAGATGGGATGATTGAGACAGTGACCCTGTCTATATTAGGAAATAAATGTTTAAAAGTTAGTGCTTTTTTAAATACTAGCATAGATAGATCTTAAAACCTTTAAAAATGTGTTTGCTGGTCCCGGTCAAGACTATGCTACCCATAATGGCAAACTATGATCAAATAACCTGTTCTAAAAAGTGCTAATCCTTCTCTACACTCATATTTTAAAACATGTTAGTTACAACTAGAGTTCTGTGAATAATGGATTTTTCTGTTCGCTGGCAGTTCTGAAAAATGTTTTGGCTCAAATCTTCATCTCATTTTTCTCAAAATGTTCATTGAAATGTTTCATTAAACAAAATATTTAGTTTGACCCAAAATGAAACATTTCATTCTGACTTATAAAAAAATAATTTTAATAAATGTGAAGGAAATATCTAGCCAAAAAGTGATTTAGAACCCAAAAAGAAAAGGGAGGGAAGGTTCATTTAGAAAATGTCAGAAAGACTAAACATTTCATTTTTTGGAATTTTTAGATGGGAAGGGGTTTTGACATGAACAATTTGGTAAAATTGAGATGAATTTGTAAAATGTTTTGGTGTTTTCACATCTGTATTTTTCTCTGAAAAAGTTTTGACTGAAAAATGTCACCCAGCTCTTGTTAAAATGTGTTAGCTAATGTTTTTTTTTTAAACCTGACCTATTTCTCTAACATAAACATGGCCAGAGAGATTAAGTTATTGGCCCAATACCACTAAGTGGGGCTGTGCTAAAGCCACAACTCAGGAATTCCTTACTATCACTTTTTTTTCTGCTCCTGCAGAAGATTACACCTCTTTCTGTTTAGCTGCTAATTTACATCTCTGAGGATAGGTCTACACTTACCACCGGGTCCGGTGGTAAGTAATTGATCTTCTGGGATCGATCCCAGAAGTGCTCACCGTCAACGTCAGTACTCCAGCTCGGCGAGAGGAGTACGCGGCATCGACGGGGGAGCCTGCCTGCCGCGTCTGGACCCGCGGTAAGTTCAAACTAAGGTACTTCGAATTCAGCTACGTTATTAACGTAGCTGAAATTGCGTACCTTAGTTCGAAATGGGGGGTTAGTGTGGACCAGGCCTTAGTAACTAACCTTGGTGTTCAGCAAAGGCCAGATGGTTCCATTAGGGCTCAGCCCCAATAGAACAATGTGCAAAGCCACACTGCCCTAAAACAAGCTGAGAGAGCTCCTAGGGAATGCAGCCACTGTGCCACCCCTTAGGGGTATGTCTGACCTGCACATTAACCCCAGACCTGTGGGACCCAGTTTATGGACTCAGTGGGTATGTCTACACTGCAATAAAAAAGCCATAGTACTGAGTCTCAGAGCCCAGGTCAGCTGACTTGGGATACGGGGCTCAGTCCATGGGGCTGTGAAATTGCAGTGTACACATTCTGCTTGGGCTGGAGCCAGGCTCTGAGTCCCTCCAACATCACAGGGTATCAGAGCCCAGGTTCCAGCCTGAGCCTGAACATCTACACTGCAATGTTATAGCCCCATGAGCCAGAGTCAGCCATGCTGCTGGTCTTTTACTGCAGCATACACATACCTGTGTTTCCAAGTCCGTGTCTGAGTGTCCACACTGCATTGTAAGCCTGGGCCCAGATCTCACAGCTGACCTTCTGACTTGGGTCTGCAGCTTGACCTGTACCCATCACAATGACAGAGCTTGGACTCAAGTCACAGTGGGATTTAGGCTCTGACCCACGTTCTGAGTGCTTGCTAACCCAAGTTAGACTGATTTGTGTGTAGATGGAAGGGGTGCTTTGTCTCAAACATGAGTTAGAGCCCAGGCTTACTGTGCACTGTAGACATATACAAACAAGGTGTAATATTCACTCCCTCCACAATCAGATCCACTGATGAGTGGAACTGAAGGCAGACACCTCTTTCCCACTCTTCCCTGCCCACTTGGAGAAACTAACATCCAGAAGAGTACTAGCCCTTATCGACTTTGAATTCAAGTGAGTAGTGGTTGCAGTTGTGGGTGGTCCCTGCCCAGGGCGTAAGGGTGGGAAAGTTTCTTATGACACACTTCCTCCCATTGCACAAACTCATGGATGCAGACCGCAGTCTAGTCCCAAGTAAGCAGTGCAACATCTCTCAGCTCAACATCATGGGCATTTTGTCTACCACTCTCTTATCTCTAGAGAATTCCCTGTCAGCTTCTTAGGAGCTAAGCTAATGTGGAATTATAGGGACTCTTTCATGTTAATTTGAATCAAAACTGAAAAACATCATCAATGAGAGTAAATTCAGAACCTCAACTTGGCCAACATACTGCTCTTTTTCTTTTCTTTGTTTTGGAATCACACTGTCATGAATTCTGAGCACTGCGTAGTTTAATGAAGTTTGTACCAGAGCTTAAAATAGGATAGCAAGAAGTGGAATGCTTTTCTGTTACTTTTTCTTTTTAATATTTCATGTTACTTGCTGAAGTAGAGTTCAAACAGAAAATTGAAGTGAATGAAAACAGATCTCTATTGCTGGTCTCACACAGATGCAGAGAGGCTGCAGGCTCTAATTGTGCCCATGTCATGGTGTGAGAGGGATATTAATATTAATGCAGAGACCAAAGTAGCTATTTTGTATGATCTGTGGAATAATCATTCTGGAATTGGTCAGATTCAGTATGAATTGGCGATCGTCACAAGCTACTTTGCTTTTCTTAGAGTCTGCTATACAGAGTGAGTGAGCAATTTCAGGCCCATAGTTCCCACTCTCTGAGACAGTGTCTTTACCTTGCTTTCTCCATTAATATTAATATTCATATTGGAACTTCATCTTTTCATGACTGGTTACATGAGTTCATTGTACAGTTGCCATGAAAAACTACACACATTTCTTGAACTAACAATGCACGAGTTACAATGTAATCCAGAAACAAAGGCTTCGCTCGCTATTGCATTGTCTCTTGATAACAGTCCAATTAACTAATGCCATTGCTGTAGAGTGTGTGTCTTCCCACCAGCCCTCCAGAGTCAAGACCGCAAGGACTCAGAGGTCAGACAGTTGAGATAAATAAAAGGAATTCATTGTCATTGAGATCTGACTGTCATTATACCATGGCAGAAAAGGAATATTAATTAGTGATGTGTCAAACCTGTTGGTATAGATTTGCACAAGCTTCCATGAATGACACCGCAGTTTGCATGGTTTCAGGATACTTGACTTTACGATGGAGATTAAGGTCAATTCAGACCTAAACTGTTAAACAGAAACTCAGGATGAAATCTGTTGAGTTTCATCAGAGTTATTATGAGACTAAGGGTATGTCTATACTACCCACCGGATCGGCGGGCAGCGATCCATCCAGCGGGGGTCGATTTATCGCGTCTAGTCTCCTGTACTCCACCACCATGAGAGGCGCAGGCAGAGTCGACGGGGGAGAGGCAGCAGTCAACTCATGGCAGTGAAGACACAGCTGTGATTAGATATAAGTATGTCAACTTCAGCTACGTTATTCACATAGCTGAAGTTGCATAACTAAAAACATTTCTCCCCCCCCCCAGTGTAGACCAGGCCCAATGGACTTTGTTTTAACTCCCCATTAGCCCCTGAGCCTTTCTTTTATCTGTGCCCATCTCCTGTAATGGGATCCCCTTTTATCACCCAAGTTTTCCAGGGTGTCTTCTTTCAGGGCAGCAGTCCTCTTTTCTTAGCTTTTCAGGTGGCAGCTGATTGACCCAATGATCCCCACCTCCCATGTTTGTTCTGTGGGCTGACCACTAGGCTCACTCATCACAAATCCATAGGTAACTTCTGTGGACAAGTGTCCTGCATTCTCTGCCATTCCACAGCAAAGTGTGACTACAACACTTTGTCCATGCTATTGCCCCTGTGCTCTGGCCTTTAAATCAGGAACTCTGAGGCTGAGAGAAGCCACATAGTGCAGTGAACTAGAGAGCCCCTCAGATCAATGGACAGTGGCTAGAGTGAGAGAAGAAGCTGCTGCTGCAGAAGGTGGGGGTTTGCAATTTCTCACACATCATAGATAGATGTTTAACCATCAAAGAAAATCAGCATTGGAAGGGACCTCAGGAGGTCATCTAGTCCAATGCCCTGCTCAAAGCAGGACTAATCCCCAGACAGATTTTTTCCAAGATCCTAAATAACCCCCCCAAGGATTGAACTCACAGCTCTAGGTTTAGCAAGGGAATACTCAAACCACTGAGCTATCTCTCTCCCTAACTGAAGTCAAGGAGAGTCCTCAAGAGATGTCATGGGGGTTTATAGGATATATGTGGAGTAAGGAAAGGGCATAGCAAATTAACATGAAACTCAAATGAAGCTGTGTGATCTAAACCCACCACTTACATTTATTGAAGATCTTGCAAAACTAAATCAGAGGGTACGATGTAGCACTGAGGAATATTCCTTGTGGGCCATTGTACAGTGACAATCAGGTCTTAATGTCAATGAATTCCTTTTTATTTGTCTCAGCTGTCTGAACTTTTAGCCTCTGGAGTCTTGTCTTTGGAGTGGTAGGAAAGGACACACTACAGTAGTAGCATGAGCTGATTTCACTATTTTATTCAAAGCTTTTCCACTGAGATTCTTTACCACCCTCATCACCATACTATCTGAGCACCTTCTAGTAGTCATGTAAGGTTCATTTTCACTCTCATCCTCTCTCCCTGGAGAAATTATATGTGCAATGTAGTGTTCTGGTAGTTTTTTGTTTGTTTGATTATTTGACATAAATATATATATGCCACTATGTGTTTGTTTTAGAGAAGGCACAGTTGAAGTGTGCCTTGTACTTGGAGTTGAGGGTGGGGAGGTTTATGATGATCCCAGTTTGTGGAATGAACTCCCTCCAGAATTAAGGACTGCACAGACAAGCTTTATCCTTGTGGTAGAAGTAGAGAAGTGGAGTTGTCAACCAGGGTCTTCTACTCAGTTGACTAAGTGATAATTGATATATCTTGGGCTGAGGCCTTTGAGCATCTTGAAGATGAAAAGTAAAAATTCAACTTGACTCAATATTGTATGGGAAACCAAAGTACAGAACAGAGGATGGATTGGATGACCTCATGGTAGTTCAATTTGCTGATAAGATGCACTACTGCATTTTGAATCTTATCATTGAGAGACAGTGTGGTAGTTTTACAGATGTCACTGTATCAAATTATTAATGTGATGAATACTGCATTGTTGATATAAGAAATGTCTGATATTTTCCATTAAACTGATATTGTCAGGAAAGGAAAGATGAAGTAACCAGTAACTAATATTTAATATTCTGAGTTCCTCAGTTTCAAACACTATTTGGCCTCAATTTGTGTCAAAACCTTATTTTATATCAAATATTAATTGTCAAACTTCAAGGGCCAAATTCAGACTTGGTGTAAATGGGTGCAACTGCATTGAAGTAAATAGAGGTGCCCACTCTAGGTCTCAATTTAGGCCCAAATAATTATCTTGGGCCCAAATCACTCTAACATCATTGCCAAGAGACATGTATCTGTTAGGAAATATTAGCCCTTTTAGTCCTTTACTTTCTGTATATTTGATTATATTATTATAAAATTATTCTTTAGAGTCTTTAGGATATTAACAAAGAGTATACTGAAAACTAGGTTCGACAGGTGAGCAAAGCCCACAGGTAAGTGAGGAACATGGAGACCTGGGAGATGGGTCGGAAACGAGAGGGAGTGTGGGCTATATTGACAGAGAGAAAGGAGGGTCAGGACAAAACTGGGAGGAAAGATCAAACCAGTATCTTAGATGCCTATATACAAATGCAAGAAGTATGGGGAATAAGCAGGAAGAACTGGAAGTGCTAATAAATAAATACAACTATGACATAGTTGGCACCACTGAAACTTGGTGGGATAATACACATGATTGGAATGTTGTTGTGGATGGGTTCAGCTTGCTCAGGAAGGATAGACTGGGGAAAAAGGGAGGAGGTGTTGCCTTATATATTAAAAATGTACACACTTGGACTGAGGTAGAGATGGACATAGGAGACGGAAGTGTTGAGAGTCTCTGGGTTAGGCTAAAAGGGATAAAAAACAAGGGAGATGTCATGCTAGGAGTCTACTACAGGCCACCTAACCAGGTGGAAGAGGTGGATGAGGTTTTTTTTAAGCAACTAATAAAATCATCCAAAGCCCAAGATTTGGTGGTGATGGGGGACTTCAACTATCTGGATATATGTTGGGAAAATAACACAGCGGGGCACAGACTATCCAACAAATTCTTGGACTGCATTGCAGACATCTTTTTATTTCAGAAAGTTGAAAAAGCTACTAGGGGGGAAGCTGTTCTAGACTTGATTTTAACAAATAGGGAGGAACTCGTTGTGAATGTGAAAGTAGAAGGCAGCCTGGGTGAAAGTGATCATGAAATCACAGAGTTTGCAATTCTAAGGAAGGATAGAAGGGAGAACAGCAAAATAGAGACAATGGATTTCAGGAAGGCAGATTTTGGTAAGCTCAGAGAGCTGATAGGTAAGGTCCCATGGGAATCAAGACTGAGGGGAAAAACAACTGAGGAGAGTTGGCAGTTTTTCAAAGGGACACTATTAAGGGCCCAAAAGCAAGCTATTCCACTGGTTAGGAAAGATAGAAAATTTGGCAAAAGACCACCTCGGCTTAACCACGAGATCTTGCATGATCTAAAAAATAAAAATGAGTCATATAAAAAATGGAAACTAGGACAGATTACAAAGGATGAATATAGGCAAACAACACAGGAATGCAGGGGCAAGATTAGAAAGGCAAAGGCACAAAATGAGCTCAAACTAGCAAAAGGAATAAAGGGAAACGAGAAGACTTTTTATCAATACATTAGAAGCAAGAGGAAGACCAAAGACAGGGTAGGCCCACTGCTTAGTGAAGAGGGAGAAACAGTATCAGGAAACTTGGAAATGGCAGAGATGCTTAATGACTTCTTTGTTTCGGTCTTCACCGAGAAGTCTGAAGGAATGCCTAACATAGTGAATGCTAATGGGAAGGGGGTAGGTTTAGCAGATAAAATAAAAGAAGAAGTTAAAAATCACTTAGAAAAGTTAGATGCCTGCAAGTCACCAGGGTCTGATGAAATGCATCCTAGAATACTCAAGGAGCTAATAGAGGAGGTATCTGAGACTCTAGCTATTATCTTTGGAAAATCATGGGAGACGGGAGAGATTCCAGAACACTGGAAGAGGGCAAATATAGTGCCCATCTATAAAAAGGGAAATAAAAAGAACCCAGGAAACTACAGACCAGTTAGTTTAACTTCTGTGCCAGGGAAGATAATGTAGCAAGTAATTAAGGAAATCATCTGCAAACACTTGGAAGGTGGTAAGGTGATAGGGAACAGCCAGCATGGATTTGTGAAGAACAAATCATGTCAAACCAATCTGATAGCTTTCTTTGATAGGATAACGAGCCTTGTGGATAAGGGTGAAGCTGTGGATGTGGTATACCTAGACTTTAGTAAGGCATTTGATACGGTCTTGCATGATATTCTTATCGATAAACTAGGCAAATACCATTTAGATGGGGCTACTATAAGGTGGGTGCATAACTGGCTGGATAACCCTACTCCAGAGAGTTGTTATTAATGGTTCCCAATCCTGTTGGAAAGGCATAACGAGTGGGGTACCGCAGGGGTCTGTTTTGGGACCGGCTCTGTTCAATATCTTCATCAACGACTTAGATATTGGCATAGAAAGTACGCTTATTAAGTTTGCGGATTATACCAAACTGGAAGGGATTGCAACTGCTTTAGAGGACAGGGTCATAATTCAAAATGATCTGGACAAATTGGAGAAATGGTCTGAGTTAAACAGGAGGAAGTTTAACAAAGACAAATGCAAAGTGCTCCACTTAGGAAGAAAAAATCAGTTTCACACATACAGAATGAGAAGAGACTGTCTAGGAAGGAGTACAGCAGAAAGGGATCTAGGGGTTACAGTGGACCACAAGCTAAATATGACTCAACAGTGTGATGCTGTTGTAAAAAAAGTAAACATGATTCTGGGATGTATTAACAGGTGTGTTGTGAGCAAGACACGAGAAGTCATTCTTCCACTCTACTCTGCTCTGGTTAGGCCTCAGCTGGAGTATTGTGTCCAGTTCTGGGCACCGCATTTTAAAAAAGATGTGGAGAAATTGGAAAGGGTCCAGAGAAGAGCAACAAGAATGATTAAAGGTCTTGAGAACATGACCTATGAAGGAAGGCTGAAAGAATTGGGTTTGTTTAGTTTGGAAAAGAGACTGAGAGGGGACATGATAGCAGTTTTCAGGTATTTAAAAGGGTGTCATAAGGAGGAGGGAGAAAACTTGTTCATCTTAGCCTCTAAGGATAGAACAAGAAGCAATGGGTTTAAACTGCAGCAAGGGAGGTCTAGGTTGGATATTAGGAAAAAGTTCCTAACTGTCAGAGTGGTTAAACACTGAAATAAATTGCCTAGGGAGGTTGTGGAATCTCCATCTCTGGAGATATTTAAGAGTAGGTTAGATAAATGTCTATCAGTGATGGTCTAGACAGTATTTGGTCCTGCCATGTGGGCAGGGGACTGGACTCGATGACCTCTTGAGGTCCCTTCCAGTCCTAGAATCTATGAATCTATGAATAAACACTGAATAGTAACCCTATTCAGGAATTCTATGTATGAGATTGTATTTAACAATCTTAGGTGCCTCTATAACCATAGAACTCCAGATAGTCTGGGAAACCATTTCCTTAATATATATATTGCTTCCATAAGCATTTGTAAACCTGGGGAACTGATAAGTGATAATCATTACAATAGGTAGGAAAGAATAATTATGGGGGAAGAAAGACCCACTAAAATATATTAGCTTGCTAGTCCTCAGCTGCAAATAACTGTGCCTTCACACATAAAGTAGGTAAACTGCCAATGTATAGAAATAACAACAGAGTACATTTCTCTTGGCAACAGAGGTTTTCTTTGTTTGAAAACCCTATATAATGACACTAGTATGGGAATTTAATTGGGGAATTAAATCTGCCATGTCCTTCCAGATAAAGTGGAGGAGAAGCCAGAGCCAGCTCTTGTTCTGACAACAAAGGGTGGCAATGTATCTGTTCTTTCTGTGTTCTGTGTCATGCTATACTAATCTCTGATTGATAAGCTATGATTAAATCATTCCAGTTGAGCCTGTTATTTGACAATCTTGAGTCATAATTAACCCAGACACACAACAGATCTAAGTCTGTATTACCTTTGGTAATTCCAATGGACACATTGACTAGCCTGTCTAATTGCTAGAAGCTGGTAGTGAGAATTATTTCATCTCTTAAGTGACAGCCCTCTTTAGTTCATCTCTAGAAAAAGGAAATATGTTTCTAAAAATTAACGTGAGGATGTTAATTTGATTATAATCAGTGATTGCTGTATAGGGACAAACACATTGTGATTCACTTTTATTTTGAGCTTCTAAATACAAGAGAAACAATAAGAAAATTTAAATTTCCTTTAGACGTTCTGCTTGTGTTTATCTAGGCACACCAGCTGAGCTTTCAGTAAAAATGGCACATATGCCACTTATTCCTTTTATGCTAATAGCTTGCCTGAAAACTGGAAATGATGTTTGCAAACTAAATAAACATTGAGTTCTTAAAATTTCAATGCAAAAACAAAGTTTGCTTTTGTGTTTTCAAAAGGACATCTATGCACAATTGACAAAGAAAGAAACTAAACTTTGAAATTTAAAGAATGTTTAGGAAGGAAAAAATACTGCTGCTGCTTTACTTTGGTAGCATACCTTTGGGGGAACTATTACCCATATGAGAAGCTAAAATAAAGATACAGCACTTATAACTTCTTAACAAGGAGGGAGTGGTACACTGTAGCTGTAGCACTGCACTAGAACTCAGGAGAATTGGGTTCTATTTCTACTCTGCTACTAATCTTCTGGGTGACCTTGGGCAAGGTGTTTCCCCCTCTGTAAAATGACCCAAGTGGTTAGCCAGTTTGTGGTGTCATTAGGGTTGTTTTAGTTTGGGGGAGAAATCGATGATGAAGTCAGATATTTCTTTGATGCAATTTTGTTTATTTACAAAGAATGTACTATTTCCCTGAACACAGTAGGAATCAAACAACAGGAGACAGTTTCTTTGCTCAGAGTTCCAAGCCTCTTTCAGCCAGCTCTCTGCCCAAAAATATCTCTCTGGGCATTTTCTCAGGGCCACGCTCCCAACGCTTGTTCTGGCTGTCTCCTTGGCTTCTTGATGCTTCTGTCTGCCTGGTCTCTGGCTGCTTCTGCCCACAGACATACACAAACCAAACAATACCCTGCAAAAACCCTTCACCCAAATATCTCACTTTCTGACCCATGTTGCATGTAACTGTATTTGGGAACCTAGTGTTAAGCTTCTTTCTGGAACCAGACAGCTGAAGTGTTTCTTACATTTATCATGAATGAAGACAACTGTTATGCCTTCCAGCTTTTATGAGATTTCACCCAATGCCACATGATAAAAATGCTGATCTACTTTGTCAAGCATTTTGAGATCTACATTAAATAAGAACTAAGTATTGTTAGCAGTATCTTTGCCTTTGTAAATCAGAAGCCAAATCTTGCAATCCTTACTCAAGTAGTGTCACTGAAGTGTCTGGAACTATTTGCATGAGAAGAGCAATCAGGATTTCACCTTGCAAAAAACAATAGTCTGCTTTTGTATCTACAGTACTATCATTCTCTAATGTCTGGTCTTAGCTGATTTCAGCCCAGCACTAATCCCATGAGTAGTACTATTCACCAACATTTTCAACTTGGGAGTCTATCATTATATACTTACTTAGGCTCCTAAATAAAAAAAGCAGGTTTTGTTACAGTGTAGTGGGATCAAACAAGGGCAGATTAGTTCCTCACCCTCTTATTTAGAGAAGCCTCTTATGTGTGACATCTGTACAGATCATGATTTGGGTGGGGAAGGGAGGGGAGGAAGAAGGAAGAATGACAGGGTCAATTGACAGCAGCTGTCAGCAACATCATCCCTCTCCAAGCCTGACAGCATTATCTCATATAGACTCTAAATCTCCCTCGAGGAAAGGTTTTGACCCAGATGTGGGTGTTCAACCATGGATTCACAGCTCATTAAGGAGTTATGATGCCATAGGTGTTGAGAAGCCTGATCCGTATCATGGCTGCACTGGTCTCCATGTTAATATATCATCCATTTGCAGCTCCCCCAAAATCTGTGAAAGTTCCTTGAGTATCCTGGAGCATCCAGAGGATAAGAGAGCTATGTACCATGTAGCCCATAGGATTATTTTGCTAGCTAATCCAACCAGTAGTATTAATTAATATGTTTCTTTGTCTGAAATTAATCCATTTTATTCTTATATTTTATCAGTATTAATTCCATGGAATGTAGGATATGTTGAGGCATGTGTTTCTTAATAATAAGTTTTGCTGAAATGCTAGAAGCCTACCAGCCTGTAAGATCCGGTAAGATCTGCTATATAGCAAAAAGTAGAATTAGTTATAAATATGTCAGCATAAAAGCTGGCAAACTTTGGCACAGATAAGAATGATCCCTGAACTTTGGGGAACCAAAGGGAGGAACTATCCACATCACATCACAGGTTTATCTGGCATCTACAACTGGTTGGTAACCGCAGGGTACACCACAACTCGAGGTCATTAAGAGAGCCTAGGTTGGCAGTTTTGGAGTGAGATAATCCTTGTTAATGTATTTAGAAAGTAAGTGTCATAATCCATTAACCTATAGGAGAAGGGGACCCATAAATTTCTTAGGGTACAGAAACAAGATTTGGGTATAGGAGGTTGGGCCTGAATTATATAGATCAGGATGCTATAAAATGCCTTGTAGGAGAGTTAAGTTAGGTTAGTTCTTTTCTTAAACCTTCTTCTTGTAGCTGCTTTGGAGTTAGTTCTTTTCTTCTTCTATCTATCTATGCTATCTTCTATCACGCTATCAGTTCAGCTTGTGCGGTATAGTATAACTACTCAACATTTCTAACCATTGCGGAAAGCCAGCACCATCGCGTAATTGGGCATGCCAGTAGTGAGGCTGGTCCTTCACCTCCTATTAGAGGGCTCTCAAGGAAGGGTGTGAGTATGTTAGGTTAAGGTACTTAAAATAGAAATGTTACCACCAGGAGGTTTGGAATTCTTTTACTGTTTTGCAGTTACAAGTTTCATTGCATTTCTTATTTTTATGTTAATTTCAATAAAGGTTTTATCAATTTGGTATTGTCCTCAGTTTACGTGTTTTTGCCAAGCACCCCGAGAGTCTTCTCCCAATATAGAACTCTCTGAGTTTTTGAACTCTGTAGTCTGAATTGGACAAGAACCTGTAAATCTTCTGGTCGGATGTGATCAGTGGCGAGCCATAAAAACTAACTCATCAAATTCAGGTCAACAACCACATGTTTCATATGAGAAGGAGTGAATCCCACCCGAAAATGGGATGAATCTATTTAAACTCCATGAGTTGACACTCACAGAGTGGTATGAATAATTAAATACAATATAATTTTCTTAATCTGTTCTCTTTCTTATTCTCCCCTTATTACTTTGACTGCAATGTCAGTGTCACAAATGGGCTCTGTGAAGTAAGTTTATAGGGCTTTTTATTTTTTTTGTGCAAGATATGGTTCCTTGTGGTAGATATGATCATCATGCATTGCTACTTACTGAAACATTTTAAATAAGACTTTTCCCCATAATTTGATGAAGCAAATCTACCTTCAGGTGGCTGGAAAATACTATTTGCAAGTGGGTGGGCAGTTTATCTGCTTTCCCACTATTCCTTTAATAAGGTATTTGCATTGGAGATGAAGTGAGGGCCATACAATACATTGCATGCACTTATTTAGCCTATGTGAGGTCCTCCTCCTTCAGAGAGCAGCACTTAGTGTGCAGAAGGAAGTGCAGTGGATTGCTACTTTGGGAAAATATTCCATTTTAATGGGCATTTATATTCTGACACAAGTACTGAAGCAAACAAATATCCACTATTTCTGCAGGTCAGGGATAGTCCAGTTTATTCATTCTTCAACTTTAATAGCATTTTTCTAGTTTAAAATAATAATTTCACTTTTCATCAAAGACTTAATTGTGCCACATTGAGTATGGCAGTATTTTACTCTGGGCCAGATTCTGCCAGTTGTGCTCATGTTGAGTTCACCGTTTCTGCCTGTGGAGTTTACCCAGCAAAATCTTGCTGTGAGTACTCCCTTTGGAGTCAATAGGACTACTCAGGTAGTAGGCTACTACATGGCATAATGGTAGCCAAATCGAGCACCAAATGTCACTCATACTCCTTCTGAGCCAGATTCTGCCACTATTACTCAAGCTGATTTCTGAGAGACTACTCAGAGTAATGTAAAGAAGGAAGGCAGAATCTGGCTGTTAGGATCTATACTAAATTCTACTGTCCATTACCTGTATGTAAACCCAAAATATTTGCACTGAAGTCAATAAAGCTATGATGGATTTATATACAGGATTACTAAGGAGAGAATTGAGGCATATAAATGAAGAGAAGACTTCTGTGACCTTGACTGTCTCTTTTATAATAATTACTCTTCCAAACACAGTGAATATAAAGAAATATTTTGCTAACATGATATATATTTTAATACTTAAATGACTGACTGTTTTAAAATATCTTAGCAGGCAAATACTGTTGTAAGGGAAAGATCTATGGACATCTGTAGTAAGTTAAATAAAATGTATGTTTCTTAGATTCAGATCTCAAAATCATGCATATATTAGTATCAAATACATGATAAAAATAATAGCTGTACACGTTTGCACTTCTGATCACTGAAGCCAAAATAAGTTAGAAAGAATGATTCTGAAATTAAACCTTACCATAAAAACACATAAAAATTAAATTCTTGCTGCTTTTAGTGTATTTTTACACCAACAAAAGATCGGGTCTTCTTTCCCTTACAAAAACCAAAAATCTTGATTGAATACAACCAGTTCAAATAACTATTTTTATTAAGGTCAGGTTTAAGTATGTTTCAATTTTTTTTATATACATTGCATCAAAATGCGTATTAACGTTGGTTGGCAGAATTTGTCTCCGTAATTTAAAATAGTGAATTTGCAACAATCTACTGTTGGGGCATAACTTTAGCATCAGAAAGTCTTAACTGAATAGTTAAAAAAAAAAGTACACTCATGTAGACATGACAGTTATTTCAGATTGTTAAAAGAGAGAGAGAGGTTTTGTTATATCACATGTTGCTATAGCTGAATTACAATCTTTAAGAACTTTGGGTCAAACCTGAAGACGAAGCACTAAACCCCCAAGAGGACTATGCAGTACTAAAATGTCCACCCAATTCTTCCCCATGACTCTGCTAATCCAAACTGTCTGATGTAAATTAGGTGCTGTGTAATAAAATACGAGGAGGTAATAATTATGCATAGCACCTTCCTGATGTTCTAGTGGTGTGCAAGTTCCTTCCAAATGACAGAAAGATAGCCAGCCATATGTCCTGAACAGGAAATTATTACTATTTATTATTTGTATTACAGCAGCACCTAAAGGTCCCAATCCACTTTAGGGTCTCATTGTACCAGGCATTGTATAATCACAGACCCTGGCAAACCCTATCCCTACATATACTTCCTCTTAGTTCTCCCCGGTCAGAGCCATACAAGAATGCAGTAACTCCCACATCCTCTGTGTCCCAACCAGGGAAGATATACTCTTGGCGATCCACACAGGAATGCTTGTTGTGAGCATGTAAGGTGTCCATTTCAATATGGCATGAAGCTCTGTGGCTTACACCTACTGTAGATCATCTCTATGCCTTCCATATAAGATTCAACCATCGTCATGCTCTGTTGGCCCTTGACACAGCTGGTTTATATAACCATATGGGCTTATGGCCCATCTTACTGCATATGTTAGTTGGAGGATTTGGCTAATGGAGAATAGCACACCTCTGAGTGTAGTACAAATGATTAATGATAATGATAATGGAAGGTGACTTTCTTTATCCTGTGCCAAACTGGATACAAATTGAGGCTCTGGAAACACTTACCAACACACTTAACTTTACACACGAGTACTCCCACTGAAGTCAAGTCATTTGAATAGAGTTAAGCATGTGGGTGTCTGTCTGTGGTATCAGGGCACTATCCAATGTAATTTGCTACTGTGGTACCTTTATTTGTTCTGTCTGTCTATCTAAGCATTTATAATGCACTAATCCATGTTGTATCCGAATATTTCTGTTCCCCTGGCATATGCAACCATTGTGGGGATGACTCCTAGTATATCCATGTTATGCCAAAAATTTCTAACTTGGATGCCTAAATCTCAGTCAAACTCCAGTTTTTCAACATACAGATACAGGTGGCCTGATTATCCTGAGTTTTAAACACACCCAGCTTCTATTAAAATTGATGCAACCTGGGAGATTGAAAGCAGGACCACTGAAAGTCATCCCATTTGTAATTAAGTGCCTAAATATGGGTTTACATGTCTAACTTTAGGAACCCAAGTTTGAAAACCTTGGCTGTAGGCTTTAGTCTCAAAAGTGTTCATTTTTTCTAGAGCTATTTTATTCAGTGGAACTATTATTTTGTGCTGAATGTGCATTCATTTCCGTAAAAATGTATTGATTAGGGAAATTAAGCAGGAATTAGATAGGCAGTTTGGATGTCCCTGATTTATGACATAAATCCTATTTAGAACTAATTCAGCCAGACATACCACTTACATTCCCTCAAAAATGTAAATTATTTTAAAAGTTAAATACAATCTCACTGTAAGTGGAAGAAATATAACCTGAAGATTCTTTTAACCTTCATAGAATTTTTATTATTAGTATTAGTATTAATATTAGTATTCTATTTTAGCTAGTACCATTGTCAGCTATATCTGTGGCAAGTATCTCATACAATTGAGTTCTTTGGTAGTCCTGGTTAAAAAAAAAGCATACATATTTTAAATAACTACAACTTTTCTAAAATAAGACTGAAGTTATTACTTCTGGTACTATAATCTGTAATGTCAGTTTTGTTCTATAAAAGTAAGATAGTGTCTCATATCAAAGATTTAAGTCACTCTTTCTTTTTTCTTTTGAGTAGATCCCTCTTGAGATATATAGTTCTGAGCAGTACAATTCCATCATTAAAAGGATATGAGAAAGGTGTTAATAAATAAATTAGTATGTTAAATATCTTTGTCTGTATTTCTTTCTCTCTTTCACAGCATGAGAGTGAAAAAGAGAATGAATTCCCCAAGCACATTACTTGGCAAGCACAAGTTCAAGTGAAACAAGAAAAGGCTTCATTTGTTTTTCATTTCTTCATTTTAGTTTTAACTACTCCAGGGGCTCTACTCTCCCACTGCAGGCCAGGAGTAACTCCATTTGACTTCAATAGAAGATCCACCTGTCAACTGGTAGGATAAGAATACAGCCCCAGGAAGTCAGAGGCAAGAGAAGAAAAAAATGAGGGTGATGGTATTTGATTAATTGCTAATAATTTTATTTGACCTTCACTTCCTAAACAATAGTGGAAGGGGCTTATATTTTTTTCCCCATGAAAAAGTGTGTAGTGTGTTACAACAGACAAGAAACACAGACAGCTCAGCTGAGTACTCCCAGGCAAACCATGGCCACAGGGAGCTGCGAGCAGCCATACCTGCGGACCCTCAATAAACAAAGCATCTCGCGGCCTGTGAGGGGCTTACCCTGAACAAGCCGCGAACCAAGTTTGGGAACCCCTGACCTAGAGTTCAAAGGTACATCTGCATGAGTTCCCTTGTGGAGGGAAAAGGCACCTAGCATACTCAGCTGTCCTGGCTCTTGCTCTAGCATCAGCCACTCACCAGTCACTCCCCACACCACCCTGCCGGCCGCTGCCCTCCCCACCATCACTAATGTGCACTATCATCTTCTGCTTCTCCACTGTGCCTTCTGTGAGGTGGTCTCTTGAGGTTCCACCCCAGCTCTCAGTGATTTTTCAGCTTTTAGTGGGAGAACCTCGCTGGTGAAGCAGGTTGGGCAGAAACACTGTCCCACAACAAATGATTTCAGCTGTAGTGATCACTTAACAAAACAAAAAGACTCCTAATGGATCCTTAATTAGCTCTATCTTTAAACAGTGGGAGGGGCACGTTAAAAGATGCCTAGGACTCTTAGGTGGAGCCCACACTTACAGGAAAGAACACTAGTTCCCACCCCCTCTTACACTTCATAGGGGTCTGGAATTTGAGCCCCCTGCTTAGCAACTTCAGTTGAGGGTGACCCCCTCAGTCAGGACAATCTAAGTACAGTTCTGCTGCTCTTTACTCATAAAAGAAGGATAACAACATTCCCCTGCATTCAGTACTAAGGTGAGTGATTTGTAACCCAACACCAGCCAAAGTTGATCACTTTGGCAACACAGTTCTGTCTGCTGGATATGTAGGCAAAGTGGGTGTGTTCATGTAAATACAGTCTGGTTCCGAAGCCTTTTCCCCTCCCCAGATAACTGTAAGGCAGGGGTCTCAAACTCAATTTACCGTAGGGCCAGTGCCAGTCCTCAAATCCTCCCAGTGGGCCAATAATGTTGCTGAAGATGGTGTTCAGAAAATAAAATGTTTATATTGTATTTTTTATTTTGAATTTCTTAGAAATAATAAAACGGTCATATAACTTTATACAATTCTTCGCCTATCAGAGAGTTTTTAGTGTTTGCCAGACACCTGGCAATGCTTCAGTTCTGTCAGTTTGTTGATCTTTGACCTCAGTGACTGAGCAGTTGAAACCTTCAGGATTGCAGCAAGGTGTGCATCAGATAGTTGTGTTTGGTATTTTGACTTGTTATATTCATTGTGGAAAAAAGTGACACTGTTTCCATGGCTGACTCTGCCCGGCAACTAGTGATGGTATCCATGTCCCTTTCCCCCAGCCAATGGGAGCTGCAGGGGGTGGTGCCTGCAGCAGCCATTGTCAGCAGCGTGTCTGCATGCATCTCTCCTCTGCAGGATACAGTGGGGAGGTTCTCAGGCCGCAGATAGCCTGCTGGCTGGGACTTTGAGACCCCTGTTGTAAGGGGAGTGCTTATAAGTTTATAATGACGGAAATTATTGTGTCTCTTGCTGTATAAGAACAGATTCTAGCATGTGCTTAAGTGCTTTCCTGAATTGGGGCCTCTGCATTATGTTTATCCAAGGAGCCCAAATGCACCATGTCATTTACTGTATCTGCCACATCAAAACACTGACATTTTGAATATCAAACACTGAATGAATTGCTTGAGAATAAAGTACAGATCAAGATTATTCACAGGTTTTCAGTGAATAATTCCAAATAATTAATTCCTTCAAGAATATTGTGATTTAAAACAATTGGCCAATAGAGAGAGACCACATATATTGCTTAGAATTATTCATTCTGCTCTAGTGAAAAACTTTTGACACTAATAGTTCAGTAGATCTCAATCATTTAATGAATCCCATATTACTCATGACCCACGCTTCGTTTGTTTTTTGATGTAATGCTACCAAAGGTCAACCTGTTTTATTAAGTCACTGTGTTTTGCAGTCCCTTTGTTTAATATTATTCCTCACAGTAGGTGCTATGTTTAATGGATAGCAGGTAACTCCTGGAGGGCTCATCTCTATGGAAGTTTTGACATGGAACATCTTTCCTTTGCATCATATCTTCCACTGGCATGACGTTTGTGAAAACTATGAAGGTAGATTGCCAAACACTGTTGTTTGATATGTCTATATTTTCCCTTCTTCAGTGGGAGCTACAGGTATGCAGCACCTCTGAAAATCAGGCCACTTTTATTTAGATGCTTAAATATACCTGACTTTGGGGATTCTGTTTCCAAAGTAGTTGGAAAGAGGGTACTTTTGAAAGTGACATTCGCTGACTTGCGAATTGTTGAGGGGAGAGGAGGATATGGCTTTTATTGCTGGTTTTCATGGAAGTGTTGATGTTTAGAGTATCATTGATATCAGCTTGCATTAGGGTAAGTGCTACAGACAAGGTAACTAAAACGGAAACAAAGATAAAGTGACAAAGAGTTCCAGAATGAAACCAGAGATGAAATTAGAAAAAAATAGAGAAGTTAAAGAAGATAAACTGGATATTTCTAAAACAACTGCATTGAGAATGATTGGATCCTCACTGTGCCCCAAGACTTCCATAACTACAAGAGTCTTGTGTTTTTACCTTTTAAAATATATAGACAATTTGCAACCACATAAGGTCCAGTGTCTCGGTTCCAAGGGTTCCACCGTGTCCTCCCTGCCTCCCAAAAGTCACAGAAATCTCAGATGGTCTCTTGGAGGCCAAGGGATTCTACGTGGAATCCACTTCCTTTTTTCTCTGCCCAAGCAGCATCTGAACAGCATCTCTCCTGTAGAAGCCCAGCTGTTGTCAGCTCTCCCAACCACCAGCTGTCCCCAAACCCCGTCAAAGGGGGGCAAGGATTCCATATTGCAGAGGGGACAGCAATGTGAGTTACTGCTGATTCTGCACCCACTTGTAGTGGTTTGGTTTACAGATTGGGCAGGGTGGCAAGAGAAACCAGCCGACCCATATCCAGCCTGCATCTTTTCAACCCTCTCCAAATCCACAGAGCTGGAACTTTGCCTAATCTCCATGAAGGATCTGCAGCGGAAAGCAGTATTCCCACCTTCCACACAACCCCAGACAAGATCAGAAAGCTTGGGCTCCACGCCCTGTATAGATCCAGAGAAGCCTGTTTATCCCTGAGATGCAATCAGTGAGAGTGAAATATTAAGTAACTTCTCTGTTGCTCTCATTAAGACATTGATTAATGACCTTGAACATCAGTGCAGCTGAATGGTCATTCAGAGGTAATGAAGTAACCACTCATGAATTCTTGTGGCAAGCAACATAAAGCTAGGTATTCTCTTTCAGAACCTATTAGTCTGCTTTACCAAAGACACCTCTAAAGGTAGAAAATGAAAAAAGAGAGTGTAATTACACTGATGAAAGAAGAAATTAGAAAGTCTGATTATGGTTACAACATTTAAGTATAAAGTATGTGACCAACCTTTTAGCATCTAAAAATATGTGCTATTGGAGTGAAAACGAAGAGCACTACCACATTTACAGTAGAACAGTCAGTATTAAGTCAGTGCTAAATGCAAGAATCTATACCTTTATTTTCTTTTAACTATAAGGCCAGACATTTTTTTGTTTTCTTTTTTTGGAAGGTGATCAGATACGAATGGGATGGGCAGTGTCCCAACTTTTTCTTAAAAATGGGCAAATTGTCCCGTTTTTTCTGTCTCCCCCCCCATCAGTACTGGTGGATCCTGCTGCTGGCCGGATCCCTGCTCGCCACCTACTTGCCCACCAGCGGTGGCGGGGTGAAGATGCAGCACACTGGGCCGGCCGCTCCCCATGCTGGTCCTTCAGTGCAGTCCCGGCTGCCTGCTGGCTCTTGGCCAGCAGGACCCCACCCCCGTCCCATTTCCGTCTGGCACTGGCTGCGCACTGTGAGTTGCAGTGGTTGGTAAGTGTTGGCAGGTGCCAGGCAGCGTCCGGTTACGTGTCACCTCTGCTGCCCACTCATCGCCCTTTATGTGCATCCCCTCTCACTGTCCTCTCCCCGCTTTGCCCCTTCACCCCCCTCCCCAACCCCGCTGCTCCTCCATATCCCCCCTTAGTGGGGCACGTCACGCTCCCACCAGTGCTGTGCCAAGAACCAGCCCCCGGTCAGAGTGCTCAGCTCATCAACAGCCTGGCCGGCAGGCTCCTTCCTTCCTTCCTCCATTGCCCCTGAGGATGGAAGCAGCTCCTGTCCCTTCCTTCCCGCAGTGCTGAAAGGCTGCTGCTGGCCACATTCTGGTGTGAACCCTTGCAGAAATCTGGGGGTGGGGGCATAGGGAAATATGGTTACCCTAATTGTACTTCCTTGCACAGCCAATCTGTGATGATTCCCTCTGCCCACAACTGCGTTCATCACTATGATATCACCCTCTCAGCAGAACTAACATCCACATTTGCCTGAAACAAAACTGACTATCCCCTGGCTGAGTTCACCAGTTGTGGGTGGGAAGAAAAGCTCTCTCCCCCATCTGGCTCTGTGTTCATGAGCAGACATAATTTGACATGTTGAAATAATCTTTCACAACATTTATGGCCCAATCCTGCTCCCTTTGAACACCCAAAAATCCTAAAACTGCATTGGCTGCACTAAGAATAGTTCATCAGGCCCCTCAACGATTGACGCCAGTTCCATTTCAGAGCAGTTAATATGCAGTGGCTTTCTATAAATACCCATTTTACGCTTTCTATTGATGTGCTTTTGTATGCAAATCTAACATCATGTCATTTAATTATATGAAGCAGAGTAATAAGAGTGAAGATAAATATTTCACAGACCTAATCAGGAATTATCCTGTTAAATCACTATTATGTGTGTGAACTATGCTCAGCAATCAATATCTGGCAAAGCTATCTAAAAGATAATTAAAATTCCGCAATCTATAGCATGCCCATTTTGGATGCGACTTTATGGCACAGATGTCCAAAAGCAGAAGCAAATATTATTATTCTCTACATTACTAAATCTCATTTTAACCTGAATAAGAAAATCCTCTTATTTTAAAACTTTATTATTTTATAAGGACTTTTAAATGTTTCTACTCTTACATAGATCTAGGCTATTGATCTTTTTTAATAGGAATACTGTTCAACATAAAGTAAAATGTGTCTCATGCCACTGACAGATTACAGTAATGGACACACAAAACAAACTCGGTCTTCCACTAAACAATCATGCTGCACTTTCTTATTTAGTGCAATAGAGTGATCATAAACATATCTGAATCAGATTTTTGCCAAATACTGCATGCATTCTCTTCTGAATAAATCAGAATTGAAGTTCAATATTAACTGGTTATGGTGTGACTTTTCCATTCTGAGAAAAGGAGCAAGAGGGAAGAATCCAGTGGTGATTTAACAGTATGCACCTATAGCATACTTGCCTATATAAGGTTTCTTATATGTGGAATTTTAACTTTATTGCTTATTTTTACCTCTGAGGAGTTTGTCTCTTTCTTGCTCTGTCACACACACACACACACACACACACATTTCCCTGATCACATGTCAACTGTCATCATCACCATCCTTCCAGCTAAGAAGGAATGGATGGGGCTCCCTTTGGAGTCTAACAATGCCTCACTTTCATCTGCCAAAGGGGTCACTGTTGAGTGATAGAAGGTACATCTTCCCTGTGGAACTGAGCATTCTTTCCTTTCTGAAGCAATTCCTGTTCAAGTTGGCCTAGAGAGTGGATTGAACATTGATTTATATTTTTACATCTGGGGATTTTTATCAGGGAATAACGGTCAAGGATCCAGCAAGCTGATTTGCTGACAGGAATTCCATTTGGTACAATTTATAATATGATACATTTTCTCAGCAGTCCCTAAATGGAGTCTCTGCAGCATTTTTCTATCTATCCTAGATTTTGCAAAACATATATGAGGATGTGTAGTGTTCAGAAATGAATAAGATAAGAAAATGTCTTTGTATATGAGTGGATTTATGATCTTATGAAATGAGAAGACAGATAAACAATAGACTAATACCAGATAATCCAACTTCTATATGATAATTGTAAAGAGAAACAATTTTAGCAAGGAAACAATACTTAAATGAGTATAAAACTGCTACTTTGACTTGATAA
Organism: Malaclemys terrapin pileata; assembly: GCF_027887155.1. Classification (NCBI taxonomy): domain Eukaryota; kingdom Metazoa; phylum Chordata; order Testudines; family Emydidae; genus Malaclemys; species Malaclemys terrapin. Next base: position 34,260,884 of record NC_071505.1, read on the forward strand.
ATAAATGAGCCTTAGAACCAATAAATTAATTACTACTCTTACTAATATACTCCATTATGTGACGCTGTGTCTTTTTTATACGGTACTAATTTCCAGGAACTTTAGGAAAAATGTATTGATTTAAATCTCTGGGGAAAATGGGTTAACTGTTGGTCATATTTATTTGGAGTTAAAAGGTAGCTTCAATTGCGGGCCTTCAAAGATTATCCGGAAGTTCAACTTTTACATCCATCTTTCAATTTGGAGGTCTTTCAATGAGAATTATAGGCCAGTCAAAATAATGTGAAAATATTATGGATCAAGGCAAATTAAACATGTAATTATTGAAAAGGAATGACTAACCTCCAGAATATATTACATTTAATAGCTTGGCTCTGAACATTTCTAATGCTACAATGTTCACTAATATAATGTTTACATAATGGGGATGATCTGTATAATGCATGCCTTAGCAATAATTAGATGCTTAGCAGGCTAATTATTTGGTGAATAAAATCAAACAAAATCAAGTAATGAAACAACAGACAGAGAATATCTTAAGACTTGCAATAATAGTTGTTGAAATTCTGATTTAACAGTGGAGTCTATGAATATATAACATAATATTGAATGTCAGTAAACAAGATCATTTAATACTATATAAATGTATCTAATGCCTTATGCCCCAAACAGGTCACATTCTAGTCAGCATAGGTTGGAGGGATAGTTCAGTGGTTTGAGCATTGGCTTGCTAAACCCAGGCTTGTGAGTTCAATTCTTGAGGGGGCCACTTAGGGATCTGGGGCAAAATCAGTACTTTGTCCTGCTAGTGAAGGCAGGGGGCTAGACTCAATGACCTTTTGGGATCCCTTCCATTTCTATGAGCTAGGTATATCTCCATTTATTTATTATTATAGAATGATCTTGCTTTGCAATACATCATAATTTGAAATTAATGCAAAACAAAAAAGGTTACATATTTTTTTCTTGTAAAGCAAGATGAGTTTTAAAAAATCTGCTTCCCAAACAATTAGCAAAACTCATTGTGTATGATTACAGCTATCTATAACTTTTTTTTTTTTCACTTACAGACTGACGTGGACCAAAGCTTCCAGGTTATATCTATTATTTAGACGAATTGTGCAATCTTGTGTACTGACAGTATGGATTCTATTTGTGAATCTGACTCTTTCTGTCATTTGTATGGCATACATATCCTGTAGGCCAATATATTGACATAAAGATAAACCTTATCCAGAGTCAAGCAACATATTGGGAGGGGAAAAGAGCTAGGTGAGAGAAAGAAGGAAAGTAAAAGCAAAAGGAATTAGAGAAGGTAGTATAGAGATTCACCTAAGGCCACTGAGGATAAGGAAGAGGTACATAGAGAAGATCCACCAATCTAACTATTCACATTCTTAACGTTAGGCACATGCTTAAGAGTTTTGCTGGATCAGGGCCAAAGTGCTCAGCACTTTGCAGGATTGAACCCACAATGAGGGAGATAGGGCTGAAGTACTAGCCTGATAGACTACTATTGCTTCTCTTGGGATTTAAAAGTTTATTAGATAATATTTGAAAAATAAACAATACAGAAAATTTGAAGCGTCAGTTATTGGTCATTGGGGGTAACATACAGCGTATAGTGGGATGTTAGTATTTTGGTGTTGGCCAGCACACATAATATATACAGACTGCAATGTCCCCAATGGGGGGGGGTAAACGGTGGGCGGAATCAAGATACAGCCGACAAGTGGTGAGGGTCCATCACTCATACAGAAAGCAGAGACAGTCATGGGTATAAGTAAGTGGGCTGGGTAATGGGGATGGGGTGCCCCTCACGTGGTGGGATTCAGTTAGGTTCGGTGGATTCAGGGCTCAGGGGATAAAGTCCAGCGGGGGGGGTTATAGGTCTCTTCCCCCTTGTGGGTGCACGAGGTCGCCCCGGCTCACTTCCAGTATTGGCGGTGGCCGGCGATGTGCTCTGTGTAGATGTCCCGAGACCAATGAATAGTGTCCGAGACCATTAGTCGTCTCATGAGCCACACGTAATGATGGCCTACCCCACAGGTCCTCAGCACGCATTAGTTACATGGGTCCCAGGCACCTAGGGCCCCAACGAACAGAGCGTCAGTGTGTACCTCGTAGCCCTTTGTCCGCAGGGTGTCAGCCAGGGGGAAAGTCATATGATGCATTGTTGATCCTATAAAAAAATACAGTCATCTCAAACCACTGTTTCTGAAATTCTTTATTATATATATGAATGTAATGCTTTCTAAGTTGCATTGGTGTGTGCATAATGTGCTTCCTGTCGCAATTTTAATTTTTGCAAAAATTCATGCTGCTATTATTTTTGAAGTTGATGATGGCTGTGATTTGATACTTTTGTTTCCAAAAGGAGAGAATATATGTTATCAAGAGGAATTATAGTTGTTTACAGTATTGTTGTTATTCCTTCCCAGAAACCACTTTAACAGGTTTTGCCGAACTGCAAGAAAACTGCAGTGTTTGAACTCTGCCCATTTGTGTATTATTCCTCTGCAACATTCATTGTAAGGAAACCAGGAGGATGAAGCTATGGACAACCCCTGTATAAGTTAAAACAGCCCTATGATGTTACTGGATTTTTTGCTGCAGCTGCATCCTCTCCACTGAAGGGCAGAATAAAAAGGAAACTATTTGTATTGAATCTGGAACAAATGTAGAGACTCAAGACTCAAAAATAAAGAAAAGAAAATACGGAAAAGAAATTTTGTTCTAATGATCTACTCTTAAAATCTAATGTTCCACTCTATTCCTATGGGATCCACTCTTGTAGAATCCGCAGCTTTTTTAACAGTAACAGATTTGAGAATAAGTCTAGAAGCAGTCTACTCTCATCAAGGGCCAAATTCTGCTATCAGTTACATAGGTTTATATTTGGAATAACTGCATTTCATTTCAATGGAATATTACAGATCTACACCAGAGCAGATTTGTACCTTTGTGTATGGAACTGTTTGAAAACAACTGTATTCTATATGAGTTATATCCTATAGGTAAATTGGAGAATATTTGGCATATGGCAGAAAAGATCATAAATGGAAAGAAAAAGCTATTGGCAGAGACAGACAAAGTTGGAATTATTTTGTTTAGGAAGAAGGTGACTGAGAGATTATAAAAATTAATTATGTTAACTAGATAAGGTATATTAAGGTACAACGAGGTATGTGTTGTAGAATCATAGAACCATAAGGTTAAAAGGGATGTCAAGGGTCATCTGAGATTTAATGTAAATCTGCAATGCTGTGGTTTGAAACCATTGCCTCTTGTCCTGCCCTATGTGTCAACAAGAAAACAAATTTTCTCTGTCTTCTTTTTGGCAGCATTTCAAAAATTTGAAAATCATGTTCCCCCTTAATCTCCTCTTTTCCAAACTGAACATACCCAGTTTCATCAACCTTTGCTCATATGGCTTCCATTTCATCCCTTTGATCATCTTTGTCACTTGCCTCTGCATACTTTCCAGTTTCTCTACATTCTTTCTATACAGCGGTGACCAAAATTGGACACAGTACTCTAGCTGAGGTCTAACCAGCACGTCTTAGCCAAATAGCACCTCCCTTGACTTGCATGTTATGCCTCTATTAATGCAACCCAAGACTGCATTTGCTCTTTTTGCAACAGCATTGCATTGTTGTCTCATGTTGAGATTGTAATCCAGCACAACACCCAGATTCTTCTCAGCAATGCTGTTGCCAAGCCAATTATCCCCCATTCTGTATTTGTGCATTTGGTTTTTCATCCCTAAGTGTAGCACCTTACATTTGTCTTTGTTGAATTTCATTTTGTTGACTATCGCCCAATTCTCCAATTTATCAAGATCCCTTTGAATTTTAGTTCTATCTTGCAAAGTGTTTGCAATACCCTTCCCCCACCCTCACAATTTTGTGTCATCTGCAAATTTGTCCTCTGTTTCTACATCCAGGTCAAATAACACCAGACCAAGGACAGAGCCCTGTGGAATACAACTTGAGACCTCCCTCCAAACTGAAACTATTCCATTAATTGTTTGTGGTTGTTTGTGGTTGTGTAACTAGTATTGTATCCACTTAATTGTAGTTCTACCAAGCCCACATTTTTCCAACTTATTAATGAGACTGTTTTGTGGAATTGTGACAAAAGCTTTGCCTAAGTCCAGGTATATTATGTCCACTGCAGTCCCCTATCAACCAAGCCAGTTAACTTGTCAAAGAAGGAAATCAAGCTGTTTTGGCATGTTCTTAGTAAATCCATGCTGGCTGCTAATGATCACCCCTATATCCTCCAGCTACTTGCAAATTGAATGTATTATACATTGTTCTAGTAGCTTTCCAGGTATCAAGGTCAGGCTGGCTGGTCTCTAGTTCCCTTGCTCCTCCTTTTTCCCCTTTCTAAAGATGGGCACCACATTAGCCCTTATCCTGTCTTCAGGGACTTCTCCTATCCATGAGTTAGCAATTATTATTGCCACCAGTGGTGGCCTTCTATATGAAGATGATATCTGCCAGGGGAAAAAGTCATTGATGAGAGTTAAGATGACTGAGGAGTCCAATTTGTGCTTTACAGGTTTCTCAACATATGTGACAGGTGGTTGCTTGGAAAGAGCACAACTGCTGGCCAGGATACTGTACCCTTTCCTTCTTCCTCTGTCATTTATCAGCCTCATGAGCAAGGCAATTCTCTTCAAAATGGGCTGAGGCTTGATGTATGATGTGATGCCACTGTAGTCTATTACCAGCCAGCTCTTCCCAATTCATGGGGTCAATGCCTCCCTTCTTAAGATATAATTTCAGGATGTCCTTGTAGTATTTCTTCTGTCCCCCAGGAGACCTCTTACCATGACTAAGTTGAGAAAAGAGGACTTGCTTCAGAAGATGAGCATCAGCCATCTGCACACAATGACCAGCCCAGGGAAGTTGATGTTTCATAATCTTCGCCTCAGAGAATGCTGGCATTGGTGTGATGGTCTTCCCATCTGATACAGAGAATCTTCCTTAGGCAGCTCTGTTGGTACCATTCTAGATGCTTAAGAAGCCTTCGGTATGTCACCCATGTCTCGCACCCATAAAGAAGAATGGAAATGACTACTGTATTGTAGACGATCTCTGTGAATAAACACACAATGGAGCAACTTTCCAGAGGATGCTCTGGCACAACAGATCCTCTGTTCAATATCCACATCAAGATTGGCTGTGTGGGAGAGGTGACTACCAAGGTAAGGGAAATGCTCAGCGTTTTCCAGGGGTTCACCACCAATGACAACTTGTGGGAGAATGGGGGCAAGTTATGCTGGGGCAGGCTGGTGGAGGACCTTGGTCTTCCCGATGTTGAGGAAAAGTCCCAGGCTATGATAGGCACCTGTGATGAGATCTAGAGTGGATTGCAAGGATAGCACAGTCATCAGCATACTCTAGGTCATTAATAACAGTCCTGGTGGCTTTAGTTTTAGAATAAAGACATTGCAGATTGAAGAGCTGGCCGTCAATGCAATACTCAATCCCAATTCCAGAAGAATGGTGGCCCCAAGTAAGAATCAAGATTACAGCAAAATAGATTGAAAAAAAAAGGGCTGGGGCAATAACACAGTCTTGCTTAACATTGGTACGGATGGTGAACGGTCTGCAACCCCATTACACAGGATGATGGTGGTCATCCAATCATGAAGTAGCCTGAGAACACAAATGAACTTCAATGGACAACCAAACCTAGGCAGCACCTTCCATAATGATACACAGTCAATGGAATCAAAGGCCTGAGGTCAATAAATGCCATAAACAATGGCTGGTGCTGTTCTCTACACTTCTCTTGGATCTGCCATGCAACAAAAATCATGTCAGTGGTTCCCTGAGATGGTCTGAAACCACATTGGGATTCCGAAAGGATGTCTTCAACAAGAGGGAGGAGACAGTTCAAAAGGATGCAAGCCAGGCTCCTCCCATCAATGGAGAGAAGAGCAAAACCTCAGTATTTCCCACATATTGATTTGCCTCTTAAAAATGGACACAATATTGACATTCTTTAGGTTGGGTGGAATTTCCTCATTGACACAAATTCTAACAAGAAGTTGATGAAGTTTTTGCATGAGTGCTATTCCACCATCTTTGAAGATCTCCATACGGATGTCATCTGTGCCTGGCACTTTATTGTTTTTAGTCTGAGTGATGGCTCACCAAACTTCTTCAGAAGATGGGGTGTCAGCAAGAGGTTCTATTACTGGATGCTGAGGAATGGACTCAATGATGGCAGCTGAGACATCAAATTTGTGGTTCAATAGAATCTTGAAATGCTCCTTCTAACGTTGCTTGAGGGCCACATTGTCCTTGAGAAGGATGGAGTTGTTCTGAGATTGCAGAGGGATTATGCCATTTGAACTTGGTCTGTAGATGATTTTTGTTTCTTGATAAAAGCTTCTCATATCATGTTCAATCAGCAAAACTCTGGATCTCTATGGCCTTTGCTTGCCACCACCGATTCTTGATGTTATGCAGCCTTTTTTGAACTACAGCTTTAAGTCAATGATAAGTCTTTCATTTTTGCTGATTAGAGGGTCCATTTTGCCAAGTGCAAAATATGCTTCTCTTCTGATGAATAAGTGCTAGGATTTCCTTGTTGTTCTCATGAAACCAATTCTGAAGGCAAATTGATTCAGCACAAGCCTTGTGAATAATGTTTTCAACCTCCAATGTGTTTGGATGTCATTGATGTTGTCAGGAAGATCGGAGAGCCTTTCAATGAGGCGGTGCTGAAGAGTATTGCAACTAGCATGTTTCTGAAGTGCCTTGATGTTAAATCTCTTCCACTTTCCTTTTGGTTCTTTACAATGTTGTGGTGCAAGCTAAATGTTCATGATTGATCTGACTAAATGATAGTCTGTCCATCAGTCATCCGTACCTCTCATGGTTCGTGTATTATGGACATCAGTATGATCCCGGGCTCTGACAATGACATAGTCAAGAAGATACCAGTGTTCGGAATGTGGGTGTTTCCAAGTGGTCTTATATTTGTCCCTCTGTCTAAAGATGGTATTTGTGATAAGCAAATCGTGCTCCACACATTTGCTGAGGAGAAGAATGCTGTTAGAGTTAACTTTCTTCACCCCTTCTTTCCCATTGTTGCCACTCCAGCGTTCGGTATGTCACCAAACTCTTGCACTGAAATCACACATGAAGATAAACTTATCTACCTTGACTGTGGGAGCGAGAACTACACAAGAGTAGAAATGCTCCTTGTTGCCTTCATCATCGTCAAGTGTGGGAACAGACACATAATGACTGTGGCATACTGGTTATTACTAAGCTTAAGATGAAGATTCATGAGATATTTGTTAATACCCATAGGGAGTTCTAAAAGCTGGTTAACAATCTTGTTCTTTATGGAAAAAGCAACCCCATGTGCACACCTATCTTCAGATGGCTTTCCTTTCCAAAAGAAGGTATAGCCACCTCCCATTTTCTTTCCATTTCAAATATTATTACCAGTGCCTCCAATATTGCATCAGCTAATTCCTTTAGCACCCTGGGGTGCATAGCATCAGGTCCCGCTGACTTGAATTCATGCTGGGCTATTGACAATTATACTGAGGTATTGACACTTCTCAATGGTGATTAGTGGTATTAGACTTCAGCCCACTGGAGATTATCTCAGCATAATTCACACCCTGTGGCCTGACTGAGGAGTGGCAGTAGGCAATGCTGAACTGGGGATTAGTTCCTGAAAAATTAGGCAGAGAGTGAGGCTGACAGATGTTCAGGAACATAGTGACCAATCCCAGTCTAAGGGTCAGCCTGAAAAATGGCATGGGGTTGTGAGTGGGAGAAGAAGAAAAAGGGCACAGGAAAACAAACACCTGGCAAAGGGCATGATGGTAGGAAACATGAATTGGAGGCACAGGAAGGAGCACGGAGAGCATGATAGGTGAGGGATAGGTATGACTGTGATGTAGGAGGGGAGTGGCATACTCCTAGTAGCCTAAGTAGCTCAGTGAGTGAGCTAGAGAGAGGCGATTTGCAACAGCCAAAATGTGGAATAGTACTGTGTAGATATATCACAGGGGATGAGAAGGAAGGGACTGATTCTCTTTTTTAAGGAATTGAAAAAGGAGAAATTGTCACTGTTATAGTCCCTGGGCAGGCTGCCCCTTCTGAGACCCAGTCCCCAGAGCACATCCCTTTCAAGTTGCAGGCCCATGCCTCTACTTCTCTTTAAGGTGGGATTCTATAATCCAACCACATTCTGATTGTGTTTCTTGGTTATCTAACAGGTCCAATTGGGCTTGGACCCTGCCAAAATTTTCCTTTGGGAGCCTGTGGCCAGTAATAATGCACAGTGACATATAAGCAATTTCTCCAGAACATTGTATTATTCATTTTGCCAAAACGGTAGACAGAACTTAGAGAAGTAGTCTTTAAAATAAGAAAGAGACCTCTACATGTTGTCTTACCTATGCTTGTCATTCCCCTCAAGCTCCTAGATAGACATGACTTGTCCTTGGACTCTCAGATTACATCTACATGTTGAGCTGGAGATGTAACTACCAGCTTGGATGGACATATGCATGTCTTGCTAGCTTACATGCAGTGTAGCCATAGTGGCACGGACAGCAGTAGAGGCTAGCTGTTCTGAGTATGTGGCAGTGGTCCCAGTTGAGATTGTACTTGGGTGGCTAGTCTGACTCATCACCTGTCCACTCATGGCTACACATCTATTTTTAGTTTGCTAGCTCGGTCAGAGCTCATGCAAGTACATCTACCCAAGTTGTAAATTACACCTTCAGCTCAAAGTGTAAGTAGATTGTCTCTGTGGCAGCCTCCAGCATGTTGGATCTGTGTCTCTCTGTGAGCTTCCATCTCAGCTGACCACTCCCCTCCCTATCTTCCAGGGTCACATTTTAACCCCTCAAGGTCTTTTGATCTCAGCCATAGCCTTGGGAAAAGATAAAACATCTTAATCTGGATGGCGCCAAGGAGGAAGTTGTCTGAACTCCCTTGATCCTATTTTATAGTGTCAGTTTTACCTTTCTTGGATCCCTTAACAACCCCCCTTTTTACGGCATCCTTTGATTTGACTGTATGCATTCAGATAGGTAACAATACCAAACTGAACAGGTAACAGAGTCATACATAATAAGAAATAACAGACATTTTCCTGATTTGTCAGACAGTATTTGCTGACACCCTGAATGTATAAGATAAAGAGAGGAGTCAAACAGGACCAAGGTAAGAGCCTTGGGGATGGAGAGAGTAGAGGAGTTAAAACTGTAGGGCAGGGGTTAGTTTAAGGGGAAAATAAGGAATTCAGTCTTGGCCCTATTGAGTTTGGGTTGCTTTTAAGATATTCAAGAAGAGATATCAGAAAGAATGTCACAGATATAAGACTGAACATGAGTAGAGAGGTAGTTTTGGGTTCTGTCATCATGGAGAGGGTAACCATAGCCATGGGAAGAGGTAGTATAATGTAGAGTGAGAAGTAGAGAGGATGGAGAGTCGGAGAAAGGAAGAGAAGGAGATACCCGTGGAGTGATTGGTAAGAAGTACCAAAAGCCTAGAGAGGAGAGGAATTATTGACTGTGTCAAAGGCAGAGGCCGAGGAAGGCGACAAGGCCAGAAAGTTTTCATTAGTAACCTTGTTAAGAGCAGTTCCAGTGGAAAGTAGGGTGTGGGGGCAGGCTGCAGAAGATCTGTGACAAAGTTTGAAGCAAGGAGGCTGTGGTAATAAGAACAGACTGCTGTGCCAAGGGTTTTGTAGGCAGAGGACAGAAGGGAGACAGCAGTTAGAGAGGCAAGAGACAGTCAAAGTTGACTGAGGAATTTTACACAGAGAACAAAATAGATCCCAAGACAGAAACAAGTGAACAAATGTGACTACATGCCAGTCAGCAACCAGAGCAGAAAATCTAGGGTATGTGTAAGCAGAGCTCTATTTAAAACATCATATGACAATCAATATTTACTGTGCCAGTGGAAAATGACAATTGGGGGCTATTGACCCAATTGCTGAAATAGCCAGGAACCCAATGGAAGAATCAAAACCAAATCTAGCATAGCTCTCATTAAATAAAAACACTGCAAGCACATCTAATACCCAGCAACACAGACTGATGAGGGTGACATTGCAACAGTCCAGTTTAACAAATTAGCAAAGCAAAGTCACATTAAGTAAGTGTTGAATAATACACAAAGGTTTAGAAGAACTAGTAACAAAAAGTCAGATGGGTTACGTAGTATTCTAAAAGTTCAGGTTTGAAGCTGAATTTACATATCAATAAATCAGAATTCTAATTGCTCCTGTGGGCAGAGCAGCCTGAAGGTGGCCTGACCTATATCTCATTCATCCACAGAAAAGTTCTAAGGGCAGTAGAAACATCAACTGTTAAAGGAAATAGGAGTACACGGCACTAGCAGCCATCCCCTGCTCATAGGTCATGTGCCCCCTGCCCCAGATTTCTGCCAGGTTTTATTTGCTCTGCCCTGAACCCCGCTGCATGGCGCCAGAACCTTTAAATTGTGCTCCCCCACTATCAAGTTATGTGTCGTCTTTGCTCCCGCTTCAGTTATAGAACTAACTCAGATGATGATGATGATGATAGAAAAGTCCAATAAAGAATTCCAAATAATTTGGCTCTTACTAAAGCCAGCACTATCAATCAACATGTCTCTTCTCAGCAAGACACATTCCTTGTGTCACCTCCTTTCTGTATCTGAACTTCATTCTCAGAATCCCAGATTCTAATACTACATAGACTCTCTTGCTAACAATTAGATTCATCACAGAAAGTAGTGGGAACAATGAAAAAGAATACAGTGGATTGAAATAGGTTGGCATATGACATGGTAATAACTTGTGTTATTTTCCCTTAGGTAGCCCTTTGAAATGTGAATTAAATTATTAACTGTGAGAGACAGACAGAAGAAGATCCTGTCATTTTTAAAAATTATGTTGTCATGTTTTGCCAATGAGTGACATGATTCTTTAGTAGCTATCTCTGTTTCTCTATTATACCTTAGAAGTTTTCCTTTTTTTATTATAGCAAATGCTTGTCTTTACATTATATAACTTTTTAGTTCTTGTCCATGAGATGCACAGAAAATAGAGCAAAGTATGAAAAAGATCTTATACTACATCAGTATATATGTTAAGTTTGGTAGCTCCTTTATTTTTTATTCAGTTTAGTCAATTGTGGTGGCCACGGTTTAATTAAATCACAGTGCCACAAAGGGGGCTTCCTTTTCATCCAGTGACCTTCCTGTTTGTGTCCAAACTCTCTTCTTCTTTTGGCAGCAACACTACTTTAATTGCACTTCTAACAACCTCTGTGTGCGGTGAGGTTGTTATATTACTCCTATTGATTTTGAAACTGAACCCACAAGAGAAGTAGCGGTGTTTCTGGTGGGGGGGGGGGGAAGAAGCTTGTTTTTGTGTGTTTGAAGTAAGAAGAACTTTCAGATCCTTTGTTCCCTCTGTTGTGGAGTTGAATACAAAATTGAATTGCTAATCTGCACCATTGCAAAATTGTCCTTCTGCGAGAGAGAAAAATTGCTACAGTAGCTCATTCCATTTGGGTATATCTGAAAAGGAGGAATATGTCTAGAGGAAAATCTTGGGCAATCCAGACAGCCAACTAATTTAATCCAAACTAATATGTAATATTCTTTGAACCTTATCCACAGAGGGTGAAGCTCACCTATTGGTGTCTGCCTTGGGAGATCTGCCTTGCATAGGATATGCATAGGTTGGCCTTACCTCTGCCTGTACACCCAGCAGATAGGCTCTGTGATACCAGTCAGCTCTGTGTTCTTGGGGAACCAGGGTGCAGTATACAGCCTGTCTGACTCATGAAGGACACCCCTTCCCCAGCCTCTTCTTGAACCAAAACCGATCAGAGAAAAGACTTGCAGAGAGCAGTGAAAGGTGGTGGGAGACACACCTAAACCCCTCTGGACAAGGGTGACAGGATTAAGGAAACTCCCCTAGCCTCATCTGCATCGAAGATGGGACAGAGAGGCATCTCCATTAGCATACAGAATGGAGAACAGAGATTCCAAGGCAAGAACCGCACTGAACTCTGGGACCAGAAAAGCAGGGAAACACTGCATCCTGGGGGATCTCTGACCCAGATGTTAATGAACCTATGCTTGCACACACCCAGCTCAGCAGTTATCAGACCAATTCTAGTAATGAAATCCTTGATTGATATGCAAAATACTGAAGCTGCCTAATTGCATTGTGAGCTCCACGGAAGGAACACCACCCATAGCCAAGAGTGATCAGCTCCTATCATCTAGTCTAAAGAAAACCCTTGAGTCATCAGTTTAGCCATAAACAAGTCTAGTGTTCTCCCTTGAGCCATTGTTGTTTCTCTACAAAAACCCCTACCTATGTTCAAGTAAGTGATCTGATGCATGGATCCAACTCTGCATCAGTTCCACTGGGATTTCATCTTCTCCTGATTGATCGTGCTGGGGGCTCCGCCTGTCTCCAGTTCTCAGGACCCTGAGCTACCATCATCATCTGGGAACCCCGACCAGTTCAATCTTCATGGATTGGTGAGATCCCAGCTCTAGCTCGCTCTTTCTCTTTCTCTCTGTTTTCTTTTCTACCTCAAGCAGGTATAGTTTTCTTTATATGACTTTTGTAACCTTTAATAATGTAACTGTTATGTTGGTTTAGGCTTTCCTTGTGTGGTTATCACTATTATTCAATAAATAACTTTTATGGTTAAACTGGTTGTTTCCCTCTCTCTCTCTCTGAACTTTATTCTTTTGTGGTTTTAGCTTCCCCATTTACTCTGCAGCAATGCTCCTCTTACCTAAGCTAAAGATCCCTGTTGCGCCCAAAAATACTGTGGGGTTTGCTCATCAAATGGGTTACTACCAGAACAATTGTAACATGGAAGTGGGGATAGGGACGTGCTGAACCTGTGACATACGAGGGTGGCAGCTTGGAAGTGCTGCTCGACCCATACTATTGAGTCCAGGGGCATATAGGGGTGGCAGCCTGGAAGTGCTGCTCGACCCAGCCTGCTCAGGTGCACTCTATTCCGATGTGGTGCCCATGGCATAAAAGGGTGGCAGCTTGGCCTAGCCTATTGAGCCCAAGGGCATATAAAGGTGGCAGCTTGAGAATGCTGATTGACCCAGCCCACTGAGTCCAGGGACATATAAGGGGTCAGCTTGAAAGTGCCGATTGACCCAGTCCACTCAGACTTGCTCTGTTAATGTGTGTGTGTGTGTGCGCGCGCGCGCTCATCTGATTCTGGGGCTGGAGGAACCCAGCCCTGGGGAACCTAGGTCCTGCAGGATAGCTCCATTGGGAGGGGACTTGCAGAAGGGAGGAGTAGAGCTCCATATGAAAACACAAGTGACACAAGCAGACCCCCCAGAAGAGTAACCCTAATAAATGAGAGTACCCCAAAGTAATTGGCAAATATGGTAACATCTCTGCTGGCTTTGAATACGTTGGGGAAGACTGGAAGGTCACTGGATGAAAAGGAACAGTCAGAAGGGTGTAGCCTCTGTATCTGATTTTACAAAGGGCCTGTGAATTATCACCACACTTGCAATACTTTCTGTTAGCTATGAGGATTTCAAGCTACAAGTAAATGCTAAAGTGTTTTGGAGACGCAGAGAGTTAAAAATGGCTCCTTTTTTAAACAAATAGTTGCCAACATATAATAAATCCTTCAGATGGCAAGCCCAAATCAGATGGCATGGGACACCCACTGGTGCTATTTGCAGTGTAAACGCACTGTAAGAGGTTTCTGAATAGCCCAGGTTTAACTTAGATAGGTGGCAGAGGGGCACCAGTCAATCAGTTGGGCCCATCCCCCTTTGCCCAGTCAATGGCTAAGCAGAGAACCGAAGTAGGGAGGTCATTCTGTACTTCTCTCATCCCCTGATGTCAAGCCAAAGTACCTCCCCAGTGAAGGCGGGAAGAGGTTAGTGGCTGTGTTGTCTAGTTATATTGTATGCTCTTCAGGGCAGGGTTTGTCTGTTAGTAGTACAATGGGGGGCCTAGTCCGCTGGGACTTCTATGTGTTCCTGTAATTTAATAATGTTAAATAAATAATCGCCACAGTACTGTCATTATAAATAACATTTAAGAGTATTATCCATTAAAAAGATTAGATAATTCTCCATTTTTTTTTTCATTTTATTTATCTTGTACATTTGACAGCAGTTTGTGCATGAGCCATTTCAAACAAATTGACATGTTCTTAAATTCCCTATATAGTCAGTCAGTTAGGCCGTGGTTCTGCAATCTGATCTTCTAGTGTAGATTGCTGCAGATGACCTATCACTTCAATGGGGCTTTGCACATGTATGGCTCCCTGCTATTGGAGAGGATTGCAGGACTGAATCCTTAGACATTTTCCCTTGTGCCTTTTACACTGTAGCAGGGGAAAGAAAAATGTTTGTTTTAAATGGGAAAGTGTGACGGAAAAATTACAATAATAATAATCACAATAATAGGAGGAGCAGGAGCAGGTGTTATATGTGAAACCATCTTTTAACTCATTTTTGAAAAATAATTAGATTTCAAGCTGAAATTCTCCCTTTAAATGCTTATTCCCAAATTTTAATATAATAAATATACATACAAAAATATGCATATATTTGTGAGACAGAAAGAATTCAATTCCACTTCATGGTGCCTAATTGACCATTCAAAATTTCTGAGTAGTTTTAAAACCTTTACCTCTTAGGACCTACAAAAAATGTTTAATTATTTCCTCCTAAATATAGATTAGGTAAAAACAGGGATTTAAAAATCACACTACTCTTAGGTTTGGGTTAGCAATGTTGAGATCTGGAGTAAAAACATTTTTTTAAATAATACTACTTTGCCCTTATATAGTGCCCCCATCTAAAGATCTTAAGGCACTTTATTGAATTAAAACTCCCAATGTCTTATAAAATAGGTAAGTACTCTCATCCCCACCTTTAGCATAAGGAAACTAATGCATAGAGAAATGAAATGAGTTGCCCTGGGTCATATAGGAAGTCTGTGGCAGGAATTGCCACATAATGCCAATAATTGCCAGGAGCCAGGTACTGCATATATCCTCTTCTGTCTCCCTGTTTTATTACCTACAGATTATTGGGCTGGTGAAATTTGATGCAGATCCATTGATTTCCAAATTGATTTTCAGCAGAAATTTTAGGCAAAGTACCTCATGAGCTCCCTTTTATATCTTGCTGTGAGTTTGGATTGCTCATTAGTAGAAAAGAGCAAAGGTACAGAGTATAAACAAAGGAGTTTCAGGTAATGCCAGAGTTCATTTTAAAGAAATAATAAAAACATGTATTGAAAAGCCAGCCAGCTCAGAGCCCAAAAACTGACAATTTGAAGATGAACTGGGATTGTTATTTTTAGGCTGACTATAAACAAAAGGAGTCACTGTCTACATGTTTCAAATCTGTGGAAGCATATACATCTATTGTTTAATTTAACTAGTAAAATAATTCCTTGGCTTGATAACATTTGTCCACCTCCTCCTAAAAGAAAGGTTTAATTATAATTGTCCACAGAGTCATCCTCCTGATGATTAATTCCAAAAGGTTAAAGTATGATAGTAATTGCAATAAACAGCTATTGAAAGACAGAAAGAAAGAAACTAGGTGATGGCTTAAAGTGCTGAGTGTGTCAAAAGCCATTAATCAAAGATAAAGTGCTTTTACAGTTTCAATAATTACAATCAATCACTGGATCTGCAGGCCTCCAAATTTATCATCAGCAAAATATGTTCACAACAAAATTAAAAAAAAATTATGTCATACAATTTGCAGCTGGGTCAAAACTCCATAAAACAAGGGCACAAAATCAAATTAATTCAGTTACAGGCTCTACTCTTAATGGGGAGGAAGGGGAGAGATAGGTGAAAAAACACCACTATTCACATAAAAATCACATTAAAAACAAGTAATACAATTACAATATATACGCAAAAAGATATGAATGAAATAAAGCAACATACATCTTAAGTGAACATAAAACATGGATCACTAAGCCATCATCATCACCAGTTCACTCAAAATATTGTTAACACATCAAGTCAACCGAAAAGTGTCCAGGTTACAAGTCAATTTATAAAAGGTCTAATCAATCTGCAGCCAGGTCACAATCAGTGGATGGAACAACAGTAGAAGGTCATGCCACACTGCCCCAGCCATTCTGTTCTGGTGAGATTTCAAAGCATGTAGTTTTGCCTGACCTAGCAGCAAAAAGTTAGCCAGACAGGATACCAGCCAAATGTGAATACTGTATCTCACTCCAAGAACAAAGAAAGGCTTGGAAAAAACCAGTCCCAAATTCCTGAAACAATTGGTTGCTACGACGCTCTGCAGGACCCTCCATTGCAAGTCACTGGAGTGCTTAGGAAGAGGAGGTTTGTAGAACTTCCTCCAAGACAGGGACATAGAGCCATCCAGGGACAGGGGCATCCTCTAGGCTGTATCAGGGAGATCACAGTGGGTAACATAATGCTGTACCTTGACACATGCCATGCCTTGACACATGCTTCTTGTTCAAGTTTGCAAAAGGAACATTTACCAAACCCTTCCAGGGCAACAATTTCCCTCATCGCACAAGGATCTCATCTACAGAAAGGAGGCAACTAATGAGGGGAACACAGGCAGGGGCGGCTCTAGGCACCAGCAAAGCAAGCACGTGCTTGGGGCAGCCCATTTGCAGGGGCGGCAGGGATCCAGCATGGGAGCTGAGAACCAACAGGGGGCCCTCGGAGTTGTAGTTCCTTGGTTAGCTCCCTGCCTATAGAGCCAGCCCTGGAGCAGGGAAAGAACTACATTTCCCAGCATTCCCTTGGCCACTACCAACAGAAAAGAGGGGGAGGAAGTGAGGTAGCTGAGACCTCATGCTGCAGTGAATGGAGAGCTGCACTGTGAGTAGGGATACCATATTTTAACATTCAAAAAATAGGACACTCCACGGGGAGGGAGGGTAGCCCCACCCTACCCCCATTCACTCCCTCCGACTGCCCCCCACAGAAACCCCAACCCCTCCTGCTCCCTGTCCCCTGATCATCCCCTCCCGGGACCCCTGCCCCAACTGTCCCCCAGGACCCCACCCCCTATCTAAGCCCCACTGATCCTTGTCCCCAACTGCCCCCTCCTGAACCCCCCCCCAACTTCCCCCCCAAGACTCCACCCCCTACCTGTCCCCTGACAAACCCCCGGGACTCCCATGCCTATCCAACCGCTGCCTGTCCCCTGACTGTCCCCCCGAAACCCCTTACCCATCTAACCTCCCCTTCTCCCTGCCCCTGACTGCCCCCCCCGAACCTCTGCCCCATCCAACCCCCCAGCCTCCTTACCGTGCCACTCAGACCAGCGTGTCTGGCTCCGCGCAGCGCCAGACACACTGCTGCATACATGCTGCCGTGCTCCCCTGCAGAACCACAGCTCCCCGCCCCCAGCACCTGCCTTCCAGATTTGAACACCTCAAAATTCAGGAGTGCTCAAGCTCAGTTTGGGCAGCTGTTACTTCATTTCTCCCAAATCAAATATACTGATCCACTGTAACTTGCTGTAGAAAAAGTAGGATAAAATTGAGCAAGAAATGCTTCCCAGTGGTTATTAGGACTGGAATTGCTATTTTCAAAAGCCATTGCCTTTTTTTGTTTGTTTGCTTGTTTAAAAGGAAGACAGTGATATTGCATTGGCAAATTCCCCATAGAAAGAAAGAGAGGAACAAAAGAATAATAAAGGCACCTCAACTTTTCTTCATTTATGTAGGACAGTCTTATAATATGCATCCAGATATCCTCCAGTCACACAAGCTGAAAATTCTTCCACGTTACTGCAGTTCTGTAACCATATGGGAACCAATCCTGTCTCTGTTCTGTGCACATCTAAAATTCCTGCTGAATGACCTGCCGTGGGAGCGAGTTACCAGTGACCCAGGGCTGCGGCGGAAGGAGGGTGCAGGTGGGGGGAGAGAAAGCCCAGGGCTGGGGCGGCAGGAGGTGTGTGGGGGGGGCAATGGTGGGGCGGGAATGAGGGAGCCCAGAGCTGGGGCGGCAGGGGGTAAGGGTGGGGGGGGAAGAGCCCAGGGCTGGGGCAGCAGGGGGGTCCGACAAGGAGCCCAGGGCTGGGACGGGGGGGAGCCAAAATATTTTTTGCTTGGGGCGGCAAAAAACCTAGAGCCGGCCCTGAACACAGGATTCCCCCCCATCCTCCAAGAGAACTTTCCCTGCAAAACCTTTCTGCAAATTTGGAGCAGCTCACTGAGGGAGCGCTACCTGGAATTCAGAGAGAACCTTATACAAAAAATGCACAGACTGGATTCTGCTTTGAACAACAAGAGCTGTCCCTGACTCCCATCTTCACCATGTAGGAACAATCAGGTAGAACAGCTTGTTCAACCCAATCTGAGTAAAGATGGAAAATAGGCTCCTACAGGAGAAAGTTTCAGTGGGAAAAAATGGATTAAGAAACAGCACCTCTTCCAAGAGCCATAAACTGAAAAATGCCTCAGTCAGCCATGCACTTTGCAGAAGTTGCCAGAAATTAAAAAGGCCATTATAAAATAAAGGCAAATCTAGACTGTAATGGACCAGAAGCCAACAGAAACAAGAGAGAGTCAAAGACCATCCTTCCAGCACTATGAAGGAGAGAGAAGGCAAGGCAAGGGACTTTCAGGCCAGCGGGGAGTCAGAATATGGGCAACTACTGAACAGACCAGAAGCAAAAGGACACCACATTGCTGACCAAATCAATGAGTCCCTGGCCCTCTTCATCTAATGACAGGAAGAGCAAAAGAGGGTGCAACCAGTGGTAACTAGTCCAAAAAATGGTTAACATGCCTCTGAATTTGGTCCAAAAGGCCTGAGGGAGTTTCCAGACACACTAGCCCAGGCCACAACATTGAGGCTGCTAAGGTGTTGCCAATCAAAACCTATCCCTGAAAAGAGAGCCCAGGAAGGAGGCAGTGCCATTTCTGTAAGCAGCCTTGCACCTTTTCCTCACTCCCTCCCAGTTCTTTAACATATATTGTTCATATCCGAAAAAGACCCCCAACACCTTAACCCATTGTAATTTTTGGGCAACAAAGGGGGATCACTATGCTGCCAAGAGCCCAGTAAGATTGGATTGGTCTTAGCCCAGTTAATATGGGCAGAGGATGCCGGTTCACCCATTTATGCAGAAGTGCAAAGTGCCTTCAGAAGCCCAAAGTCACTGTCAGAAATGATAAAAACGAAGATATCATCAGCATAGGCCAACAGACGAACCGGGAGAATATCTGGCACCCCACAGAAAAGCCTGTCAGACAGCTTCTGAGGAGATGCAGAAATGGCTCCAAACAAAGCATTCAGCATCCAGAACAGAGGACACCCCTGACAAATATCTCTATGAATTAGGAAGCAATGGCAAGACCCACATTAAACTTAACTAAAAACGTTATGATAAAATAAATAAATATATGAAGAGAACACTGGCCAATCCCAAAAGCTTTTAATATTTTAAAAAATATCATTAACTCTATCAAAGGCCTTCTCCTTGTCCATTGAAATAAGCCCCATATCCAGATTACAAAGGTCGCTAACAGTAAAAACATCATAAGTTAAAAACAAATTATCGAAAATACAGTGGTTAGGAATACAATATGTTTGATCAGGGTGTACCAAAGAGCCCAGACAGTCCTTCAGTCAGTTAGCTAAGGCCCTGGATAAAATCTTATAATCAGAACAGTGAAGTGAAATAGGTCCCCTGAGACCTGGTTGGGAGTAGCCTTCAGCCAAGAGTACTTCCTAACAGTGAGTGGGATGAGGAGAAGGTGAGAGAGAGACTCTCTGTAGTCCAGTGGTTAGGACAAACTTTTAGCACAGTGGTTAGAATACTCACCTGTGAGATTGGAGACCCCATGTTCAAATCCTGTTTTCTCCTCTGGCAGAAAGGGGAAAATTGAACCTCACACATGCCAGCTGAGTGCTCTAACTTCTGGGCTAAAAGTTAAAAGGTGGGCACCATCACGCTCCTCCCCCTGCTATTTTGTGTTGAGTGAGGAAGACACTTAATTCATAAGAAACTTGCCACCTAAGCTGCCTGACTCCCGGTGTTGGGTCCCATTCGTGGATCATTAAGTAGAGAGAGGTGACTCCTTGCAGCCCAGACTTAGGCCCCTATCTCTGAGAGAGGGTGGGGTTTACGAGACACCCTTCTTGTTGGTATATCCCATTGGCTAGTTTAGGCTCCCCACCTACCATGTTGGGTGTTTTGGATCTCATTCTAGGATACCTGTATCTCCCCATTAATTGTATAAGGAGCCTAGGTATCTAACGAGGCTTTGTGTAGTTGTTCCAGTGATTTTCTAAACATCTAAAAGGTAGGGGCTGTGACGCTCAGCATTGCAATGCCCAAGTCCTTTCATGGATCCCACCCCATAGGGGTGGTGCATAGGTAGCATGCATCTGCCATTCCTCCTTCATGTCTGGTCTCTGTTTAGTCATGCCCAAGCAGTGTCTTATTTAAGCTACAGCCCCTGTGTGAAGATAAAGAAATTATTATGGCTGTTATTTTGACTGAAGTCCAGACCTTGACAAAAGAGAATGTTGGAAATGCTTTCTCCCCTCCCCCATACCATGTTTGCTCACAGATTGAGTTGCCTTTTTGTCTACCATATACTGTCTCTGGTGATGGTGATGTTCCACAGGAATTCTGAAATACTGGGTTTGATTCTCATATCACTTACTAGTTTTACACAAGTGAAATTCTATTGACTGCAGTGGATTTATTCCTGATTATACTAATATGAGTGAGGGACAAATCATGCCCACTGGGTACTGTATTTCAGACTAATCTAAGGACAATATTCATCCCTCAACGAGGATTAAAATTTAATAGAAAATTAGGTTCCTGCTATATTATTCTATAAAGTAGTTCAACAATCTTTAAACTTTATAGGCTTTTACAATCAAGTGCTATAGAACCCTATTCAGGGCCAGATTGGTCCTTGTGCCAATTAAGATTCCCATACCATCCTGGTGCCAAACTCCCATTCAATCCAAATTTACCTATGCTAATTCATTCTGTCTGCAACCTCCCTCAGCTCAAGATAGGAGATTTTTCCAGTGCTATTTTTAGTTGCTCTTAAAGACTCTTCTATGAGAAACTAAAATGAAGATGAGAAAAACTTAATTAGGAGTGCTGTGTTAAAACACAAGAGCAAAGATCAGTGAGAATTCTTGAAATGATGAAGCAATTGTTTGTTTTGCCTACTGAGGAATAGAAATCTGGAATGTATGAGCTCTGAAGCCTGTTGATGTTTCCTAAAAATATTTTTCATACTTGTAAATCAACACTACTGCCAAAAAGAGATGAAAAACTAATTACCAATAGCTGAGAAGAAAAAAAAATATTGTTCTGTCTGAGTTTGCCAGATCAGTTTCTGTCTCAAAGACCAAATTTTGTTGTTGTTGTTGTTGTTGTTGTTGTTTTTTTCAAAAGAGTTCTGTTAATTGGGAATAGGAAAAACTTGGTGATTTCCTTTGCAATTAACTGGCACTCAGAAGAGATTCATTAACCCATACTGCCTTTACACAACAAAAATCTTGTTAGAATTGTGATGGTAACTCTCAACTCTAGCATCGCTGTCCTACTGCACCTGCTCCTTAGGCAGTGAGAATTGTTAACAGGGGGCTAAATCTGAAACCTGATGAGGCCAATGGAAAGACATGCAAGATGATCTCCTCTCCTATTTTCTCTCTGTATTAGCTTCTGTCAGCAAGATCTTAATGGTGCTGGTTATGCAATTATCCAGGTAGTTATGTTAGCAGGTGCAGAGTTTGATCCCCACCTCTTAATATTATCTACACCTTTTTAGTATCATTTTTAAATTATGAATCTCCCTCATTTTGGGAGTTAGGAGAGAAGGCCTTCCCCAAGTGCATGGGGCCACTGCAGGATGCAGGAATCAGTTTGGTTTCCATCTCCCACCCCATGTGTGGTGCTGATTTGGATTCTTGTAAATAGAAACCAATATGAAGGGGCATTGGATCAGAAAGAAAGGAAAGCACTGTGGCCCATATTCTCAAATGTACAAGGCACTGCTTCGCTATGTGTTGCAATGCCTAGTCCCTAGAAGTCCTGCCACCTAGTGGAAACCTAGGCCCCAAATTAGACACTCAGGCTCCCCATAGAGAGAGTCAGGTGCCTAAGAAAGGGGAGAGTCAGGTGGCTAAAAAAGGGATAATCAGAAACCAACAAGCTGAGTGGAGATCTGCCTAAACTAGCCAAGACTGAAATGCCGAAGAGGGAGGTTTAGATGCTTACGTGGCTGACTTGGTGTGCCTGACTCAGGGGCCAATGACAGATGTCTCTTTCTACTTGTGATCCTCAGTCATAAACCCTCTCCTGAAGCAGGTACATAAATCAGGTCACCCACCTAGGTAATCCTTATCCTATCAGCCAAAATAATAATACGGTGATAAGTGACAGTCAGCAAAGATTTGTCAAAAACAAATTGTGTCAAACCAACCTGATAGCTTTCTTTAACAGGTAACAAGCTTTATGGATGGGGGAAGTGGTAGACGTGGTATATCTTGACTTTAGTATAAAGCTTTTGATACTCTCTCTCATGACCTTCTCATAAACAAACTAGGGAAATGCAACCTAGATAGAGCTGCTATAAGGTGGGTGCAAAACTGATTGGAAAACAGTTCCCAGAGAGTAATCATCAGTGGTTCACAGTCATGCTAGAAGGACATAACTAGTGGGGTTCCGCAGGGATCAGTTCTGTATCCAGTTCTGTTCAATATCTTCATCAATGATTTAGATCAGTGGTGGGCAACCTGCGGACCACGGGCCACATGCAGCCCACCAGGGTAACCTGATTGTGGGCCATGAGACATTTTGCTGACGTTGACCGTCCACAGGCATGGCCCCCGTAGCTCCCAGTAGCCACAGTTCACCATTCCCGGCCAATGGAAGCTGTGGGAAACAGTGGCCAGCACATCTGTATGGCCTGCCATTTCCTGCAGCTCCCATTGGCTGGGAACTGTGGCTACTGGGAGCTGCGGGGGCCATGCCTGTGGACAGTCAACGTCAGCAAAATGTCTCGTGGCCCACATTCAGATTACCCTGATGGGCCACATATGGCCCGCGGGCTGCAGGTTGTCCACCACTGATTTAGATAATGGCATAGAGAGTTCATTTATAAAGTTTGCAGATGATACCAAGCTGGGAGGGGTTGCAAGTGCTTTGGAGGATAGGATTAAAATTCAAAATGATCTGGACAAACTGGAGAAGTGGTCTGAAGTAAATAGGAGGAAATTCAATAAAAACAAATGCAAAGTGCTCCATTTAGGAAGGAACAATCAGTTGCACACACACAAAATGGGAAATGACTGCCTAGGAAGGAGTACTGCAGAAAGGGATCTGGGGGTCAGAGTGGACCACAAGCTAAATATGAGTCAACAGTGTACCGCTGTTGCAAAAAAAGCGAACATCATTCTGGGATGTATTAGCAGGAGTGTTCTAAGCAAGACACGAAAAGTAATTCTTCCACTCTATACTGATTTGGCCTCAAATGGAGTTTGTGGCCAGTTCTGGGCGCCACATTTCAGGAAGAATGTGGACAAATTGGAGAGAATCCAGAGAAGAGCGACAAAAATGATTACCTTTGGGGACTTATGTGCGGTGCTGGGAGAGGCCAGTAGTCGTGGAACATGTAGGAACCAATGACATAGGGAAAGACAGAAGAGAGATCCTGGAGGCCAAATTTAGGTGGTTAGGTAAGAGATTAAAGTCTAGGACCTCCACAACAGCATTTTCTGAAATGCTTCCAGCTTCACATTAGGGCCAGTTAGAGAGGCAGAGATACAGGGTCTCCATGAATGGATGAGACAATGGTGTTTGGAGGAGGGATTCATGTTTATTACAATTGGGGAACCTTCTGGGAAAGGAGGAGCCTATATAGGAAGGATGGGCTCCTCCTAAACCAAAATGGAAACAGATTTCTGACATGTAAAATTAAAAAGGTAACATAGGTTAAACTAAGGGCTGAGGGAAAGCTGACAGGTGTGGAGGAGCACATGGTTTGGACAGAGACATCCCTTAGGGGAGCATTTATTCAAGAAGACTCTCTATATCCTAGTAAAGAAGAGAGTATAGAAGTTGATAAAGTAGAGGTAGGAACTGAAGAGAAATAGTCACATTAAAGAGAGTCCCATTCAATTACATCACATGAAGGTAGACAACTAAATATTGACAAATTTTATAAATACTTGTATGCAAATTCTAGACATCTAAAAACTAAAATGGATGAACTTGAGTGCCTCGTATTAAATAAGGGTATTGATATAATAGGCATCACAGAAACTTGGTGGAGCAATGATAATCAATGGGACATAGTAGTACAAAGGTACAAAATATATATGAATGACAGAATAGGTCACATTGGTGAGTAAATGGCACTATATGTGAAAAAAATCACAGAGTCAAATACAGCAAAAATCTTAAATGAATCTAACAGTACTACAGAATCTTTATGGAAAGAAATTCAGACTTGAATAACGAGAGTGTAACAGTACAACTATACTATTAACCACCTGACTAGGATGGTGATGGTGACTGTGAAATGCTCAAGGAGATTAGATAGGCTACAAAAACAGAAAGATTTCAACTATCACCATATTGACTGGGTATAGGTAACCTCAGAATGGGATGCAGAGATAAAATTTCTGTACACCATTAATGACTGTTTCTTGGAACAGCAAGTCCTGGAACCCCCAAGGGAACAGGAAATTCTTGATATGGTCCTAAGTGGCACAAATGATCTGGTTCAAGAGGTGAATATAGCTGAATCTCTTGTTAATGGAAATCATAATGTAATTAAATTTAACATCCCTTCAGGGGAGTAAGTACCAAAGAAACCCTCCACAGTAGCATTTACCTTCAAAAAGGGGACTACACAAAAATGAGGAAGCTAGTTAAATGGAAATTAAAAGAAACAGTTGCAAATTGAAATCCCTGAAAGCTGCATGGAAATTTTTTTTAAAACATCATTATAGAAGCTGAAACTAAATTTAAACTCCAAAATTTAAAAAACAAAACAGCAAGATGACCAAAAAATGCCACCATGGCTAAATAATAAAGAGACAGTCATAGACAAAGAGACATCCTTTAAAAATTGGAAGGCAAATCCTACTGAGGAAAATAGAAAGGAGCATACATTCTGGCAAGTTAAGTATAAAAGTATAATTAGACAGGCCAAATAGAATTTAAAGAGCATCTAGCAAAAGACACAAAAATTAGCAGCATTTTTTTTTAGTACACCAGAAACAGGAAGCCTGCCTAACAGTCAGTGAGGCCACTGGATGACCAAGATGCTAAAGGAGCACTAAAGGAAGACAAGGGCATTGCAGACAAACTAAATGAATTCTTTGCCTGGGTCTTCACTGCAGAGGATATGAGTGAGAGTTTCACATCTGGGCCATTCTTTTTTAGGAGACAAATCTAAGGAACTGTCCCAGGCTGAGGTGTCAGTAGAGGAGGTTTTGGAACAAATCTATAAATTAAACAGCAATAACTCCCCAGGACCAGATGGTATTCACCCAAGAGTTCTGAAGAAATTCAAATATGAAATTGCAGAACTACTAACTGTTATATGTGATCTATCACTTAAATCAACTGGTATACCCCGATGGTGAGTCCCTCCATCAGGGTATGCCAGATACAGTTCTGCTGCCCTCAGTTCACACAACAAGGATAACAATCCTTTTTTACTCCTGACCCCAATAACAAGGAGACTGTGGATCCAACACCAGCCAGAAGTGATCATTTGGGCAAGCAATCCCATCATGCTGAGCACCTAGGCAGGGTGGGTGTGTCCATGCAAATGAGATCAGCTCCTGAAGTCTTTTTCCACAGCTCACCACTAGATTGAGCTCTCTGCTTACATAAATAAACAAAAAAGATGAGTGTTCTATAATTACTGTGGGAACTGTTCAAATAAAGAAGTAGTGAAGTGGAAGTAAGCAGCCATCTTGACTAACCTGCACTGATGGTCTATAGCCAGCAGAGGGAGCCAGGTACAGCCAAAAGAGCGTGTAAGCACACAGCCACTAGAGAGTGACCCAGCACAGATACTGTAATAACAAAAAAATAATTTTCCTATAGAATAGTTTCTGGGAGATATGAAGTTGAACGAAAAATGGCATCTTTTCTCAGGAATGTTGATGAGTTAGATGAACACTACAAATCACGGGTGGCATACCTCTAACATTTTGACTAATTTGTAACATGCAACACCATTCCAGAAGGACGAGTTTCATCCTTTCTGAGAGTGATGAGCCCAAAGGCATACACACTGCTGCAGGGCCTGTAGTCTCCAGCTGTGCCTAGAATTGCCAGGTATGGTGCAAATTACTGCAGCAATGCAGGAACATTTTTCTCCTACCATATTGACGATAGCCGAATAATATTGGTTTAATCAGCGACATCAGGCAAGTGAAAAGACAGTAGCACTCTTTGTTGAGGAAGTTTTCAGAGCATTGTCAGTTCAGAAACACATTAAGTGATGCCCTCTGGGTTACACAATGACCTCGTCCAGAAAAAGTTGCTGACTGTATCAGCACTTACATTCAAAAAAGCTGTGGAAGTAGCAGTTGCAATGGAGTTTGTGGAGAAGAATTCTCTGGAATTCAGTGTGAGCCAAAAAGTTCACCTCCTACATTGGCAAGACAGAAGACCATGGGAATGTAAGGAATTTCTGTGTTGTCATTGTGCAAAAACTATGCACTCTGAGAAGAATTGCTGTGCACTTCAGGTTATTTGCAGAAAGTTCCCGAAGAAAAGACACATTGGTATGATCTGTTGCACAGTTCAGTGATCAGCAACACATGGAACCTAAGAAAGGATCCGAAGAAGTGAGGTTTTTACTCACAAAAGCTTTAAATCTGTTATTCTTTAAGGTGCCACCAGACTCCTTGTTGTTTTTGTAGATACAGACTAACACGGCTACCCCCTGATAAGAAAGGATCGAAGTTGGTAATTCATAATGTGGAAAAAGATGAGAGCTCTAGTGACACTGACCAAGACCTAGCACTACACATGTTATCGGAAGCTGGAGTCAGAGATAGCATCTGGGTTACATCCTTGATTGAAGGTGTTCCTACAAGAATGGAGCTTGATACTGGAGCTGCTGTTTCACTGATTTCTGCATCTACTTATCACCAGACTTCGTCAGAAGTTCCCCTGGAAGAAACTCCGCGGTTTTGAAGGCTTATACAAGAGAAAAGTTAGTCCCAAAAGGGATACTGCATATGAAAGTTCAGCTAGATGGACAATCAGTCATTTTACTCTTGGATGTGATTGAATGGAAAGTATCCACCAAAGTGAATTGGACTGAGATCCAGGCAACATGAAAGCACCATCAAATCTTTTAAAAGTACTGGACAGACACTTCAACATTTTTGAAAAAGAACTTGGACAGAGGAGCAACAAGTCAGTGAAACTCACTAATAAGTCTGACAGTCAGCCGAAATATGGCAAGCCCAGAGTTGTTCCTTATGCTATGAAGCCTCACGTGGAAGATGATTTGGTCTGTTTAGTGAACATCAGAGTCGTCACTGGTTTCTCACAGTGAGTGGGCTACACCCATTGTACTACCAATCAAAAAGGATGACTCCGTCCAAATTTGTGGAGATTTTCAAAGTGACACTGAATTCAGTTTTATGTGCAGGCTAATATCCACTACCTCATACTGAAGATTTGTTTTCTACTCTTATTGGTGGACAGAGTTTCGGTAAATTGGATTATGCTCAAAGCATATGATAAATGGAAATTGATTTGGCCTCTCACAAATATCTCACAATCAGCACACAAAAAAGGCTTATTTTGTTACAAGTTGCCTTTCAACATCATATTAGCACCTACCCTGTTCCAATGGATGAAATTCTGAAGGGAGTGAATGGTGTTAAGTGCTATTAGGATGACAGGAAAGGATGAAGAAGATAGTCTTCAAAATTTGGACACTGTCTTGTAACATTTGGAAGACCATGGACTGAGAGTATGTTGAGACAAATGTGAATTTTTTGAACATTAAATGAATACCTTGACATGTAATTGATGCCACAGGCTTAAGGAAATCACCAGAAAAAGAGAAGATGGTTCTTCAATCGCCACTGGCAGAGAACGTGTCACAGTTACATTTATTCTTAGGACTGCTTAACAACCATAATAAATTTCTGCCACTGTATAAATCCATGATATGCCCACACATGGAATACTGCATTCACTTCTGGTTGCCACATCTCAAAAATTATAGGAAAAAGTACAGAGAAGAGCAACAAAAACGATTCATGATTTCTATATGAGGAGAGACTAATGAAATTAATAGGAAGCAAGTCACCACATCTCAAAAAAGATACATTAGAATTGGAAAAAGTACAAAGAAAGGCAACAAAAATGATTAGTGATATGTAACAGCTTCTACATGAGGAGCGATTAAAAAGACTGGGACTGGTCATCTTAGAAAAGAGATGACTAAGAGGGGTTATGATAGAGGTCTAAAAAATCATGAATGGTGTGGAGAAAGTGAATAAGGAAATCTTATTTACTACTTCACATAACACAAGAACCTGGGATCACCCAATGGAATTAATAGGCAGCAGGTTTAAAATAAATAAAAGTAACTACTTCTTCACACAACATACAGTCAACTTGCGGAACTTGTTTCAGGGAGATATTGTAAAGGCCAAAATTATAACTGGGTTCGAAAAAGAATTAGATAAGTTCATGGAGGATAGGTACATCAATGGCTGTTAGTGAAGATGGTCAGGGACACAACCCCATGCTTTGGGTGTCCCTAAACCTCTGACTGCCAGAAGCTAGGACTGACCAACAGGAGAAGGATCACTTGATAATTGCCCTATTCTTTTCATTTCCTGGGAAGCATTTGGCACCATTATCAGAAGATAGGTTACTGTGCTAGACGGACCACTGGTCGGACCCAGTGTGGCTGCTCTTATGTTCTTAACAGATATATTACAGACAAGTTTTTCAAAAGCAACTACTGATTTTGCATCTTAATTTTGGAAATCAATGTGCCCAACCAGAGACAACTTAAAGGAGCCTGGCTTTCAGAAAGTGTATGCATTGCAGTTTCTGAAAATTACTTTTGAAAATCTCAGCTATATGTAGTCAGTAAATTTTCCTTTGGATTCTGTCTGTATCAGCTACAGAATCTGTAACAATACATTTTTCAGTTGACACCCAATCACAGTTTTTTAGACTTTTTTTTTGTTTTTCTTTGAACAACAGAAATGTGACCAATATTAATCATAGGTCTAAAGACAACAACATGATCTCCAGAGGGCTTTGTTAAAAAAAAAAGACATTTCATGTAACTTGCACCAAGTTCTTAATGTAATTTCTCCCAAGTATACTTATTAATCAACTCATGCATTTCTGAGCAATTAAAATGTCCACCTTCAACCATAAATAGCATGGAAACTTATGGCTGGCACTCCATCATTAGCTGGCCCCATTGTGCTTATGTACAGTATCACCTATTTTCTCAGTCTCCGAGACTAAACTAAGTATTTGATGCTGAATAGCCTTGCTTTTGCTAGTGTAGGCCAGGGTTGATTACTTAAACTTTTTTCTTAACCAGCTCTATTTTCTCGGTGCCTATCTTTCTGCTTGCCAAAAAGTTCCAAAAGGCATTGGGCCTCTCCAGAGCACAGTGATTCCAGGAGGTCCTTCTGGGCTTAGTGAAGTTCTGCATTACCTGCATCGTGGGCCTTTGCCCAGTAAGTACAATCAGGTTATAAATATAATAGCCCATATTCTGCCCCCAGTTTTATGCTGCAATCCCCCTGAATGCAAAAAAGGAAAAAAATAAGAATGGCCATACTGGGTCAGACCAAAGGTTCATCTAGCCCAGTATCCTGTCTTCCAACAGTGGCTAATGTCAGGTGCCAAAGAGGGAATGAACAGAATAGATAATCATCAAGTGATCCATCCCCTGCCGCCCATTCCCAGCTTCTGGCAAACAATGTCTAGGGACACCATCCCTGCCCATCCTGGCTAATAGCCATTGATAGACCTATCCTCCATGAACTTATCTAGTACTTTTTTGAACCCTGCTATAGGCTTGGCCTTCACAACATCCTTTGTCAAGGAGTTCCACAGGTTGACTATGCATAGTGTGAAAAAATACTTCCTTTTGTTTGTTTTAAACCTGTTGCCTATTAATTTCATTTGGTGACCCCTAGTTCTTGTGTTATGAGAAGAGGTAAATAACACTGCCTTATTTACTTTCTCCATATCAGTCATGATTTTATAGACCTCTATCATATCCCACCTTAGTCGTCTCTTTTCCAAGCTTAAAAATCCCAGTCTTATTAATTTCTCCTCATATGGCATCCATTCCAGCCCCTAATAATTTTTGTTGCTCTTTTCTGAACCTTTTCCAAGTCCAATATATCTTTTTTGAGATGGGGCGACCACATCTGCATGCAGTATTCAAGATATGGGCGTACCATGGATTTATATAGAGGCAATATGATAATTTCTGTCTTATTACCTATCCCTTTGTTAATGATTCCCAACATTCTATTTGCTTTTTTGACTGCCGCTGCACGCTGAGTGGATGTTTTCAGAGAACTATGCACAATGACTCCAAGAACCCTTTCTTGAGTGGTAACAGCTAATTTAGACCCCATCATTTTATATGTATAGTTGGGACTATGTTTTACAATGGGCATTACTTTGCATTTATCAACATTAAATTTCATCTGCCATTTTGTTGTCCAGTCACCCAATTTTGAGAGATCCTTTTGTAGCTCTTCGCAGTCTGCCTGGGACTTAACTCCTTTGAATAGTTTTGTATCATCTGCAAATTTTGCCACCTCACTGTTTACCCCCTTTTCCAGATCATTTATGAATATATTGAATAGGACTGGTCCCAGTACAGACCACTGGGGGACACCACTGTGAGAACAGAGAGGCATTTCCCCCATGATACATTAAGGATAAAAAAAGTCATATGAGAGAAACCTTTCACTTCTTATGAGTAAGAATACTAATGACTAGTCAAGCATTTTAATTCATTGGTGCTTCTGTTGCCTTAACAAAATTCAGAGTCAAATTACAAAATTGAGACTAATATTTATGTCAATTTATTCCAAACTAAAAAAAAAAAAAAGGAAGAGTGCCCATCCTAAAGGCTCTGGACAGCCTCAACTAGCTTTAAAATATACAATAATTCAGTTAAATTAACAGGGTTCTGACACAAGTGGTGCATATATCCATATGAGGAGAGAGTAACACTCAAACATTGAAAATGATCATGAATACGACTGTTCAATGTAGAGTAGAAACAATGAACCAAAAGGAAAATGAAAGTATATGGCTGGAGCTTAACCATTTGTCTGGGATTCACAAACAATGAATCAGATATAAAATACCTTAAAATTGAACCAAACAGGTTTTGGTTTGGTTATTAGTTCATAATACAAAAGGAGCTCAATTCTCCTTTTAACTTTTTTTTTTAACTCAAAAGTATTCATAGGGTATTATCGGTTTGCTTCTGCCTGTTGTTTTGTCATCCCTGCTCACCAAGGCTCGTGAGATCATATATTAGTTTATGTGATATGCTATATGAAAATTGCAAACTGGATTCAATGGTGATTCTGTAGTGTTGGGGGGATTATTTTAGTATCTTTATTCTCTTCCAAAAATATCTTCAGTCCTCGATGGGGCACACTCATAAATCTCCACCTAACAAAAAGAGAAAAACAATATTTTTTAAAAAAGGAGCAAAGCACAGCTTATTTTTGCTAATAATCTAAAACTAAAAGTATGTTTAGAACACTGGACATCAAATATTTAAGAATTATGTAGTCAGTCTATTCTTCCATAAAATTTGACACAGAACAAGAGCAGTTTTATACTCTTTTAGTTAGTTCATAGTTTATATTATGTATAAGCAAATACCTTATAATACTCTGTGTGTTTTTTCTTATTTGTCTATCAGTCAGACACTGCTGGCACAAGATATATCATAGGTAGTCATGACTTCCTCAATACATGAGCACCTTACTGGTCTGGGTTTTTTCATATTTAATATTCTTTAAAATAAAAATTACTGCATTTTAAATAATCACAATCTTAACAACCACCAATATAAGTGGAGTATAAAGTATAAAGGTAGGTACACATCTCAGTATTAGTCCATAGCAAAGATATACAAGAGGAAGTATGATAAAGGTAAATAAAGTTATTAATGGGAAAGAGGAAGTAAATCAGATGCTCCTATTCTTCCTCATAATAGAAGAGCAAGTAGACATTCAATGAAACTGAAAGGTAGGACTTTTAAAACTGATGAAAGAAAATACCCTTTGTCATAATATATAATTAACCTCAGGAATTCACTGCTGCAACATATGATGAGTCCAAGAGCTTAGCAGGATGAATAATTAAAACATTTCTATGGGCAGGAACATCTGCAATAACACAAGATGATATAAAATATCATTAGGATATAAATCCTCCTTGTTCATAATGAACTGTTAATGGCCGGCTTAAAAAGAAATTTCCTTTAAGGACATGTAAAAACATAATTGTACATAATGGAGTATCTGGGGCGGGTTAACATCAGAGATAAGATATCAGACTAGATCAGGGATCAGTAACCTTTGACACATGGCTCGCCAGGGTAAGCACTCTGGTAGGGTGGGCCGGTTTGTTTACCTGCTGCGTCCACAAGTTCGGCCGATCGCGGCTCCCACTGGCCGCGGTTCGCTGCTCCAGGCCATTGGGGGTGGTGGGAAGCGGCGGCCAGCACATACCTCGTCCTGCGCCGCTTCCCGCCTCCCCCATTGGCCTGAGATGATGAACTGCGGCCAGTGGGAGCTGCGATCGGCCAAACCTGTGGACGCAGCAGGTAAACAAACCGGCCCGGCCCACCCGGGTGCTTACGCTGGCAAGCCGTATGCCAAAGGTTACTGATCTCTGGACTAGATGGACCACTGGTTTAATTCTGTGTGGCAATTTCTATAATCTGTGTGTTCTCCTTATTGAGGCACAGAGAGCTTGTATTTAAAACCAATTATTTTTACTAAAACATGACATAGCTCTAACACAACAGAAACCAAATGCTGGTGACGATTGCAGTCTGCGGCAACCTGCAATCCAGAACCATGCTTTCCAAAATGGAGGATGACCTTTGGTCTCTGCAGCCACACTCCATGTCAATACACAGCAACAGCAGCTGAACCACACATGCAGAGCACTTCACTTCAACCTATTTCTTTGGCGGGTGGCCATAACAGAAATTGTATAAAATTGTAAGGTAAGAAATTGAATGACTCAAATGCAGAATGGAAGAGGGTGATAAAGAAAAAGAATGATGGTGAATTTACAAGAACATATCAGTGTAGCATGTCCAGGCCTTGTGTGAAGTAAGTGTGATTGATATGCCCAATACTGGCCCATACATAGTTTTTACAAGACTTGCTGAATCATAACCTCACATTAAAACTCAGAATATAGATTTAGAAAAGGCTGCAAGATCTGGTCGTGTGTGTATTTTAGGGTTGCCAACCCTCACAGTTTTGCCGGGAGTCTCCCAGAATCAGGCCCTATCTCCTGGAGGCTACTGCAGCCAAACCGGGAGCTTTTGGGCACAAACAGTCCAGCAGCACAGAGAGGCTAAGGCAGGCTTCTGGCTGCCCTCACTCTGCGCTGCTCCTGGAAGCGGCCGGCACCGTCCCTGCAGCCCCTGGTGGGGGTGAAGGGATTTTGGCACAGGAAAGGCCAAGAACATGTTGGTTTATGCTTGAACTCTTCCCTACCATGGAAAGAGTGGGCTTGCTTTGGCTGGAAGGTTAAAGCACTAACAACCATAAAAAATTACACTAGTGCAAGGGGGTGAATGCAGATCACAGGAAAAACTGAAGCATTGCTACACCTGATGGCAGAGGCAAGAACTCATGATGGTGCCAAATCATGGCTCATGGTTCCACAGGAGAATGGTCTTCATACATCATTCACTACTGAATAGGCCAGCTCCATGCATGGCTGACCAAAATAGGTGAGGCATGGTGCAGAGCAGCTGCATAGATTCAGAGTCACTTTGGGAGAGCAAAATGTCCATGTAAGTGTGCTTTCTGCCCCACCCCTCTCAGTGTTGCTCTGTGCACTACGACTCTGTGATTGGCTGTCAGCATGTCATGGAGACCAGTCATCCTTTTGTAGCACTAGGGAGGTATTGTACATTTACACAATCATACCGACATCATGCACATAGGCTGAGGGCAGCTCCTGTCACTGCCCCATGACCCGGGGCAAAGTTTGCTGTCTGGAAACCCTTTCAGGAACTGGAGTGGAGAACAGCAGGCCTCAACACAGCATAGAAAACAAGGCCAGGATTGACCCCTGCCTATTTCCAGAATCAAAATATTTATTCAAAATATTTTTTTATTAAAATTCTTTAGGGCTGTGTTATTTTCCAAGTGCATTATCACATTAATAAACTATTCTGTAGTTGTCTGGGTTCCAAAGTCTTCTGGGAAGTCCACAGTTGATGTGATCATTGCTATTTGTTTTCCATTCTGAAATGAGAATGTTAAGAGCTGGATTTCAAAGTTAGCTTCCAAAGATAATTGTTCTGACTTGCTGGGAAGATACATTTCTAGGTGATAAATCTTAACATACTGAACTGAAACCATCAAATAGCACAGTATGAAACACATTTTACAACATTCTGGCATTGTGTTGCAGACATAGGACATAGCATGTAAACAAGATCTTAGCAGATTGTATTAGTAGAATTGTATGCCAATCATAACTGTATCCAAAGAACTACCCTTCTCAAAAGAATGGCATTGTCTAATGTCTGCACAATGCCTGTGCAACATCTGCAGCAGCAACTAAGTGTTTCTCCAAAGCCTGAAAGCAGACACCTGATTTGCACCAGTAATATGACCAATAGTGCAAATATTAATTAACCTTTTACAGATACTGCATGAGCCTGACTAGCATGTACAAGACTGACAGAAGCTCTGCAGTACCTCTATATGATCTTTTTCAGACCTGCATTATTAATGCCAGGGAGGGATTTACAGCACTTGGGCAGGCCCAGAATAGTGTTTATATTAGTAATGGGGGGGTAGCTGTGTTAGTCTGGATCTGTAAAAAGCGACAAAGAGTCCTCTGGCACCTTATAGACTAACAGACAAACTGGAGCATAAGCTTTCGTGGGTGAATACCCACTTCGTCGGATGCATCCGACAAAGTGGGTATTCACCCACGAAAGCTTATGCTCCAGTTAGTCTGTTAGTCTATAAGGTGCCACAGGACTCTTTGTCATTTGTATTAGTAATGACAGTCATGCTCATCCAGCTTGAGTTTGATACTTGCAGTATTGGCCATTCAAAGTGCACATTTTAAAGTTAACAAATGCACTGCAATCCCTTTTTGGATTCCACATATTTGGATTTCACATATTTAACTGTCCATAGAAGGTACAGTAAAAGCCAATCTTTCTATAAGCAATAATACTTCATGGTGTGTGGGGAGAACATGGGAGATCTGCATTATTTTTATGAATATTGTGTATCTCAGTTTACTGGTTGATCTGATTATAGTGAGCTAAACCAAAAGGTACTGTTAGGAAAAGTAAAAGGAAACAAAGCGATGTTGAGAGATGAGACATCTCTGGGTAAACAACTTCAAGGGAGTTAAGGGAACAGTGGCTGGGCCATTATTGAGAAGATGCTTCTTCAAGGCACCCAGCAATATTACACAACTGGTTTGCCTTGCCTGAGGTCCTGAGATCTAAAGGGCACTAAACAGTTAAAAACTTTTCCTCCAGAAAGGGAAGGGTGGGTCTCACTTGTCAGAGGGTGCTCCCGGAGAGCAGTCAGACTGGGACCCAGGTCCTGCGGGATGGGTCCGAGGCAGCTGGTCTTGCCTAAGCTTTGAGAGACATAAGCTTTAGGTAAGACTCAGGCATGCAGATCTTTTGTTGTTTTGTCCCTTTCTTTGCTTGTTGCGTACCTCTGAATGAATAGATAGTGTGTTTGTTTGGAAGGAGTTGTTTTGAGTCCACCCACTGGTAACAGGCTCCTGGAGGGATGTTTCTTACAGGTGCCAAATGCAGTGGGTGCTATCGTGTTTAACTGGTTGGAAATGGGGGATCGAGTCTGAGAGTGGAAGAACCACAGGATTCTACCCAGAGAGAGGTGAAGGTAGCAAAACCTGTCCCCTGAGAAGTGCACTCAAGAAGGACTGCAAAGAGGTCTAGGGCACAGCTCACGTTGTATCCATGAGAGTATGGCAGGAATTGCAGGTGTTTTAGCCTGGTGATCTAGTCTAAAGTGGAGTGGACTGAGGAGTTCTATTCTGGGAGAAGTACAAGTGGAGGCCTATCACTTGGAACGAGTGCCTACAGGTGCAACTTGCCCTGAACCATCACAGTGTTTATGCATCAATCATCATGGTCCAAATCCTTTCCCTTGTTCAGGCTTGAGTAAATAAGCTTTACATGGGCAAGCAGGGGGATTGCAGTGACTGAGAGGATGGACTCCTCTTTTTCAAACTCCAAAGCATTAGTGGAGCTGCTGTGTGGCTGCACTACAGCTCATAGGCAGTGGCAGTGTTCTCTATTGTAGACGCAGCCCTCTGCTGCAGGAGATTTGGCTGGTGGAGCTTTATAGACATAGAACCATAGAGCCCTGCCCATCCTTCAGCTTCCCAGTTTTGTCCAACCTTCCTCTTCCTATTCTGCCAAAGAGAAGCACCAACAAGTAGAACTCAGGGCATACAAACGTCTACTCATGAGCAGTTGATGGACTGTCCACACTGCACATTGGAACTGAACCAGTTCTGCTGAAATATGATACCTACTTACCTGCAGCATAAAGAAAAACATAAGGTTAATATGGACAACTTAAGTGAGTGGAGCCATTGGGCTATGCCTTTTGTCATGAAATATCCAAACCACGCATACATTGATAGACGAACGTTTATGGTGGAGTGGGTTTTTGCTTACAAAATGAATGGCTGCCTGTGCTTTATGGATCATGAAAGTGTCTGAATTCCAAATGAATATTTCAGCGTACTTATTGCTTTTCAATTATGTTGAATGCTAAGGGTTTTAAAAAGAAACAAAAAACAAAAAAAAATGGAAGTAATTTAGATCCAGA
Organism: Malaclemys terrapin pileata; assembly: GCF_027887155.1. NCBI lineage: Eukaryota > Metazoa > Chordata > Testudines > Emydidae > Malaclemys > Malaclemys terrapin. Next base: position 34,298,052 of record NC_071505.1, read on the forward strand.
ATCAAACTTTCCCCAAAGGTAAGGAATATTTAGAACCACAGCTCTGGTTTGGGGTCATCTCTAGAATTTAGTCAAAGTGTTAATGTTAATTAGAGGGGCAAAGCTCAGAATGGGTTGGCTGTTATGGAAATATTTGCTTGAGATGGTGAAAAGAATGTTTGATCCACACAGTCTTGTACTAAAATGCATTTTCTGGAATAACTGTGAGTCCACTACATTTGCAATATAAAAGCTGGAGCTGGAGCTATTTGTTATTTCTGAGCTATGGGTGGATAAATTCACTATAGACACCGGCATTCTGGGCAGCTCTTGTTGTCTTTTCTGGAACCTAAAAGTTTAACTGCAAAATCTATAGGTTTGAACTGTAGCAAGACTGAATCTACTGCAATTGTTGTTTCAGGCTCCTATTTAATTAATGCACATTCCTACAAGTTGCCATTGACTGCATTGGAGTGAAGTTTAGTTAGTAGCTCACAGGAGGTACTCAACTACTTTTAGAACCAGATCCTTGGACAATACCATATCCTGAGAGCTGCTGACTAAGCTCCATTCCTGGGAGGCCCTCTAAGAATGCAGCCTTTATCATAAGGATTTCAGCAATTTTTTTAAAATGCCATAAACCTTATGTTGTCCATTATGTCCAAAGGAGTCATGGGTAGAATGGGAATGGCCCTTATTATGTACAGTACCTTACAGACCACTAAATGATTGTCATTCATAAATTCATATCTTAATTCATATCTTACCCTTTATTTTATATATATGTGTGTGTCTATATATATGGACACACACAAATCTACAGAAAATATGAAATGCTCAAATTCAAACTAACTGAAGTATCTTTGTTAGACTGTTGAAAAAAATCTCATGGGCCCTAAAGGCAGAATAATTTTAAATAGCCAAATTATAAGACACACTGAAGCAAAGGGATTTGAAATGTAAAAACAGACAAACCCTTAGCTATAGAATTGTAAATGGTGACACTCTAATAAGACAGTGGTGGTTCTTCATAATCATCTTTCATTCTTCAAACAAGAATATACTGCAAATGAAATGTAATGACACTGAAGCCTACTTCAACATAAATCAATAAACTAATAAGCTTGTTAAAGGAAAATAATTACTTGGCTGCTGTCTTTGAAGAGCATCTATTTATTTTGAAATCCTCTGAAATGAAATTACTGAAAAAGGGATAAATCCTGGTACAGGACTAACCCTTCTTGGATCTAATGATAAATTCATGATTACCAGGGCTATTTAGCTGAATTACTCTGTTAAACACGCAAATCTGTTTTATGCTAATTTATGTCAATGCCACTAAAGGTTACATAGAATACTATGAAACTATGCTATGAGAACAATGAATGTGCATGGGTAAGTGCTCAGAAGCTAGGAAATGCCAGAGGCATGCAACATTAACTCTGCCCCCTTGTACTCATGCAATGCAATATAATCTTTAATTTCATGATCGCATAGTAAGTGAGAAAGTACTTCAATATCTATTTAGAAGTTCCATGTTTCTCGGTTGCTACAGCTATCATTCCCTCACAGCATGTCGTACAGCTCTCCGTTACCTTTGTTTCGTCATAGAAAGCATTGATATGAAGTTTCCCATAGAACAATAGAAATGTAGGACTGAAAGGGACTTCAGTAGGTCACCTAGTCCACTCCCTTGAACTAAGGCAGGACTACATATTATCTAGACCAGGGGTGGGCAAACTTTTTGCCTGAGAGCCACATCAGGGTTCCAAAACTGTATGGACAGCCAGGTAGGGAAGGCTGTGCCACCCCAAACAGCCTGGCCCCCGCCCCCATCCGTCCCCTCCCACTACCCGCCCCCTGACTGCCCCCCTCAGAACTCCCGACCTATCCAACCCCCCCCCGCTCCTTGTCCCCTAACTACCCCCTCCCAGGACCCCGCTCCCCTAACCGCCTCCTTGGGACCCCACCCCCTATCCAACCCCCCTGCTCCCTGTCCCCTGACTACCCCAACCCCTATCCACAACCCTGCCCCCTGACTGCCCCCCCCAGACCTCTGCTCCATCCAACCACCCCCTGCTCCCTGTCCTCTAACTGCCCCCCGCTCCCCGCCCCCTTACCGTGCCTCTCAGAGCAGCAGGACTGGCAGCTGCGCCACCTGGCTGAAGCCAGCCACGCCACTGCGCTGCCCACCAGGAGTTTGCAGCCTCGCTGTCCAGAGTGCTGGCAGCACGGCGAGCTCAGGCTGCGGGGGAGTGGGGACAGCAGGGGAGGGGCCGGGGACTAGCCTTCCCGGCTGGGAACTCAAGGACCAAGCTGGACGGTCCTGCAGGCCGGATGTGGCTCACGGGCCGCAGTTTGCCCACCTCTGATCTAAACCATCCCTGACAGGTGTTTGTCTAACCTGCTCTTAAAAATCTCCAATCATGGAGATTCCAGAACTTCCCTAGGCAATTTATTCCAGTGCTTAACGACCCCTACAGTTAAGAATTTTTTTCCTAATGTCTAACTTAAATCTCCCCTGCTGCAACTTAAGCCCATTATTTCTTGTTCTGTCCTCAGGCATTAAGAAGAACAAATCATCACCCAATTTATCATAGCCTTTTACTTACTTGAAGACTGTTATATTTTCCCTCAGTCTTCTTTTCTCCAGACTAAGGGAACCCATTTTTTTTTTGATCCATACTTATATGTCATGTTTTCTAGACCTTTCATCATTTGTGTTGCTCTCCTCTGCTGTCTCCAATTTGCCCACATCTTTCCCAAAGTGTGGTGCCCAGAACTGAACAAAATATTCAAGTTGAGGCCTTACCAGTGCTGAGTAGCGTACAAGAATTAATTCTCGTCTATTGCTTACAGCACTCTTGCAAATATATTCCAGAATGATGTTTGCTTTTTTTGCAAGAGTATTACATTGTTAACTCATATTTAGTTTGTGATCCACTATGATTCCCAGATCCTTTTCTGCAGTACTCCTTCCTAGGCAATCATTTCCTATTTTAGATTTCTGCAATTGATGATTCCCTCCTTTTTTGCATTTGTCCTTATTGAGTTTCATCCTATTTCAGACTGTTTTTCCTGTTTGTCAACATCATTTTTAATTCTAATATTGTTCTCCAAAATGCTTACATAAGAACATAAGACCAGCCATACTGGCTCAGAGCAAAGGTGCATCTAGCCCAGTACCCTATCTTCTGACAGTGGCCAATGCAAGGTGCCCTAGAGGGAATTAACAGAACAGGCAATCATCAACTGATCCATCCCCTGTTGCCCATTCTCAGCTTCTGGCAAACAGAAGCTAGAGACACCACTCCTGCCCATTCTGGCTAATAGCCACTGATGGACCTATCCTCCATGAACTTATCTAGCTCTTTTTTTTTAACCTTGTTATAGTCTTGGCCTTCACAACATTCTCTGGCAAGGAGTTCCACAAGTTGACTATGTGTTATGTGAAAAAATACTTCCTTTTGTTTGTTTTAAACCTGCTGCCTATTAATTTAATTTGGTGACCCCTAGTGCTTGTGTTATGAGAAGGAGTAAATAACACTTCCTGATTTACTTTCTCCACATCAGTCATGATTTTATAGACATCTATAGTATCCCCCCTTAGTTGTCTCTTTTCCAAGCTGAAAAGTTCCAGTCTTATTAATCTTTTCTCATATGGAAGCCTTTTCATACCCCTAATCAGTTGGAAGTAACGGAGGAGGAGAAAGACCTTGGAGTCCTGGTAGACCGCAGGATGACTGAGTCGACAATGTGACGTGGCGGTGAAAAAAGCCAATGCGGTCTTGGGATGCATTAGGTGAGGTATATCTAGTAGGGATAAGGAGGTGCTGCTTCCATTGTACAAGGCACTGGTGAGACCTCATTTGGAGTACTGTGTACAGTTCTGGTCTCCCATGTTTAAAAAAGATGAACTCAAACTGGAAAGGGTACAGAGAAGGGCCACTAGGATGATCAGAGGAATGGAAAACCTGTCATATGAAAGGAGACTCGAGGAGCTTGGGTTGTTTAGCCTAACCAAACGAAGGCTGAGGGGGGATATGATTGCTCTCTTTAAATATATTAAAAGAATAAATACCAGCGAGGGAGAGGAATTATTTCAGCTCAGTACTAATGTGGACACGAGAACGAATGGATACAAACTGGCCGTGGGGAAGTTTAGGCTTGAAATTAAACGAAGGTTTCTGACCGTCAGAGGGGTGAAATATTGGAACAGCCTTCCGAGGGAAACAGTGGGGGCGAAGGACCTGTCTGGTTTTAAGATTAAGCTAGATAAGTTTATGGAGGGAATGGTTTAATGGGATAACGTGATTTTAGTCAAACGAACAGTGTGCCATCGCTGGTAAATAGTATCAATGGCCAATGAGGGTCTGGCTGGAGAATCTTGCCTACATGCTCGGGGTTCTACTGATCGCCATATTTGGGGTCGGGAAGGAATTTTCCTCCAGGGAGGATTGGCAGAGGCCCTGGAGGTTTTTCGCCTTCCTCCGCAGCATGGGGCAGGGGTCACTAGCTGGAGGATTCTCCGCTACTTGAAGTCTCTAAACCAGGATTTGGGGACTTCAACAACAGAGTCAAGGGAAAGGGTTGGGACAGCTTTGTGGCCTGCATCATGCGGGGGGTCAGACTAGATGATCATAATGGTCCCTTCTGACCTTAAAGTCTATGAGTCTATGAGTCTATGAGTTTTTGTTGCCCTTTGCTGAACCTTTTCCAATATATCTCATTTGAGATGGGGCGACCACATCTGCACGCAGTATTCAAGATGTGGGCATACCCTGGATTATATAGAGGCAATAATACATTGTCTTATTATCTATCCCTTTCCTAATGATTCCCAATATTCTGTTTGTTTTTTTGACCGCTGCTGCACATTGAATGGATGTTTTCAGAGAACTATCCACAAGAAGTCCAAGATCTCTTTCTTGAGTGGTGTGACAGGTTGGGACTCACCACCTGGCGCCTCCTGCTGGTTGACTCTGGGAATTAGCTCAGTCCAGTGGAGCGCCCCCTCCTGGTAGTGTTCCGTCCATCGTCTCGCCCTTGGTTGACATGTGGACCCGCGTTGTTCTCCACTCGCGGCGTCCTCTTCAGGACCACTGCCCTCCGGCAGTGCCCCTTAGTCCATCCACACCCCCTTCTGGGGGGGTTAACAGGAGTCTTTGCACCGGCCTCAGCGGCCTGCCACAACCCCCAAGTCTAGCCCCTCTTATGTCAGGGGGCAGGTTGCAGCCTGACTCGGCCACTGCTCCACGGCCCGGTGCAGCACAAGGGGGAAAGGGGGGGACCCCAGGCCCGCCCGCTACTCTAGGTCCTGACCCAGGGACCCTCTAACGGCAGCCTCTCGGCCCTCCTTCTCTCCCCTTGCCTTCAGCCTTCCCTGGGTCACTTCCCCTCTGACCCCATTGCACCCTCTAGGCCCTTCTACTCAGGGCCGGCAGTCTGGCAGGTATCAGGCTGAAGCTCCACTCTGCTTCCCTGAGCCTGCCCCGCACTGCGGTGTCCTGGGTGCTGGTCTCCTGCTCAGGAGACAGACCTTCCTCCCTGAAGATCTGGGACAGACTGACTGCTTCCTTCCTGAGCAGCCCTTTTATAGGGCTGAGCCAGGCCCTGACTGGCGGCCTCCAATCTGGGCCCCGATTGGCTCCCAATAAGCCCTTCTCCCATTGGCTCCCTGTCTGCGCAGGCCCACTGGCTTGCTGCAGCCCACACTCTCAGGGAGTGGGACAGTCTGCCCCACTACAAGTGGTTACAACTAATTTAGACCCCATCATTTTATATGTGTATGTAACCCTTCTTCCAGTCAGAGTTGGCAGCAACAAAGGCTAGGTTCAGTATCTAGTGGTTCCTTTTCAACAATACAACACAAAACCGGCTCAAGCCCCCACCCAGTGACCTGTGATAATTACACACCACCCCCTGGGCACCTCTAAGAGGCAATACTTTCCTTCTTGCAAGCACAGTCTGAATATAGAACAAAACTTTTAATAAAAGAAGGGAAGCAATCAGCATTAATTTGGGAAAACACCATCAACAGGGTTCATAAGCATAAAACATAAGCAAAAGACCAACCCCCAAGTAAGTTGGTCAGTGTCCTTTTCCCTTCAGGTTCTTAAGTCTAGCAACCAAAAGTCCATTTATCATACTCGTCCCTTCGCTGCACCCCACTCACAGTTGCTATCCTTGGTCAGTATCAAAAGCCTTACTATAGTCGAGATATATCACATTTACTACTTACCCCTATCCACAAGGCTCCTTATCTTGTCAAAGAAGGATATTAGGTTGGTTTGACATGATTTCTTCTTGACAAATCCATGTTGGGTGTTACTTATCACCTTATTTTCTTATAGGTGCTTATAAATTGATCATTTCATTATTTGCTCCATTATCTTTCTGGGTATCAAAGTTAAGCCGACTAGTCTATAATTCCGTGCATTGTCGTCATTCCACTTTTTATAGATAGGTACTTTTCCCATCCTCTGTACTCCATGAGTTCTCAAAGATAATTGCTCATGACTCAGAGATCTCTTCAGACAGCTCCTTAAGTATTCTAGAATGCATTGAAGACATCTAACCTGTCTAAGTAATTCCTAACCTGTTCTTTTCCTATTTTAGCATCAGTTCCTACCCCATTTACACTGATGTTCACTGTTATTTATCCAATCACTGCTACCTTTTTTGTTGAAAACTAAAACAAAAAAGTCATTTAACACTTTGGTCATTGGTGCATTTTCTGTTATTGTCTTGCTCTCCTTATTGAGTAATGGACCCATCCTGTCCTTGGTCTTTCTCTTGCATCTCACATATTTGTAAAATGTTTTCATGTTACCCCCTATGCCCCTATCTTGTTTAATCTTGATTTCTGTCTTAGCCTTTCTAATTTTGTGGTGGTGTTGTCTTATATTCATCCTTCATAATTTGACCTACTTTCCACTTTTTGTATGACTCTGTTTTGAGTTTCTAGTCATGTTGCAATGGACTGACTTGCCTCACTTGCCTGACTACTCATCATGTAGAGAATTTACGTACAAAATGTTTAACACATTGTTTCTTCTGCAGAAGATCTGAATTCAGAATCTGGTCTCTGAACACAGTTGGGAATTTCAGCACCATCTTTTAATTTTGAAGCCCATGAATATATTACTTGGTCTTCTAAAGATTTTTCTTCTGGCATTAAAAACAACATACTTTTCACAAATCCAGTAAGTCGTTTTTTGGACAAGTTCATACTTCTGTAGGTATATTATTGGGAGCCAGACACACCTGTTTCCAGCATTTATTTGCCAATCCATTTTCTCAAATACATAGGCTGTGGCTGCTATTCCAGCCTATAGGCTGAATTAACAGTTGCACACACTCCATCCCTGGGGTTGTGGGAGTGAATTTAAACTCTCCATACTCCACCTGTATACAGTCCAAATACGTGACTTAATGTGAGTGGGGTGAATTTCACCCTCTCACTGTTCCACAGAGCAATGATCTGCAATCTCAGCAGTACAGGGGAAAACAGCAGAGGGGACCTCTGAACCACACAGATGCGCTGGCACATCCCCATAAGCAGGGGATAGAGGAAGAGCAGCTCTTTGGCTATATACTGAGCATTAGCAGCTGAAGAGCTCCATTCCCTGAGGGAAGGATTCTACATGGAACCCCTGCTCACGGTTCACTTGCCATTTTTGTTTGGTTGTTTTGTGGGTTTGTTTCTTTTGGACTTTGTTGCTTGTTTGTTTTTCAAGGGACCAGAGTTTGGCAAGTAGAACAATCAGGTTTAAAAATTGTACTGTATTATCTCAGAAGCCTGAGTCTATTAATGGCTAATGGTTCCAGCTCAAGTTATTTGAGAAGTGTGGAAGAGCTGAATGTTTAATCATGAAGAACATAAATAACTTTTATATGCAGTGTTGTTGTAGCCATATTGATCCTAAGATATTACAGAGACAAGGTGGGTGAAATAATATCATTTATTGGACCAACTTCTGTTGGTGAAAGAGGTGAAGAAGAGCTCAGTGTAGCTCAAAAGCTTGTCTCTCTCACCAACAGACGATGGTCCAATAAAAGATATTACCTCACTTCCCCACCCCCGTCTCTCTAATAAATAACTTTTATTTAGAGCTTCTGATTTCATCCATGTTGTCATGTCACGTGTCTTGTTTCCTCTTTAGTTTTAATCCCTAAATGCTTCAGTAGCCATTTTGACTAACTTTTCAGAAGAAAAGAAACGTGCATGAGGGTCAGAAGGAGCTCTGTCTTCCACTGAAGGACAAAACAGTGTTCTATTCATATCTACCAGTCCTAACCAAGCCATATCATTCCTTCTGGACAGTTAGGTGCTTGGCTTGGTCACTTGTAATCATATATGGACACCAGCTTGGCTTGTAGTGACCATATGGTAACAAATACAGAAAATTGCCATCTTTCTAGATAGAGTTTCTCTTACTGATATGTGAATAAATATCATTTGCATGCTTAGTGCTCCTGAGTGTAACAAATTATCACCAAATACCCTTATTCCAATCTGTGATTGGAAACTCTCTATTGACTACTTAGCCCTGTCAGCAAAAATGCACCAATCTCTTATGTACTTATGTAGATCAATATTGCACTAAGATTCTGTGAAATCATACTATATAAAATGATAGTAAGTAAAATTTCCCAGGATCTTAATGCAGCATTGATCTACACAACACAAACATTTGTAAATCCATTGTTGTATATTACATGCCTCCAAATATAACTATAAAGCACAAATCAATGTTTTAAAAATGCAAACATTAAACTGTCTTCAATTCAAATCTTCTAAATGCTACAATATATGAAGGAGTATTTTTGCAGTGTTTTCAATGCACTATATTCCTCATCCCTTCAGAAAAGGTAAACCAAAAACATAGGAGAGTCACAGAAATAGAAATCGCTGTGTGTGGTATGTAGAGAAGAAATAGTGTTGCTATGCGTGGAAAGGAAGAATAATCCCATAGCTATACTGCCATCAGAGAATTTATATTACACAAGACAAAATATGACTTTGTATAACAACATTCTTCACTTTTTGCCATCAGTGGGAGCAGGAGTGCCAGAGAATGCAAAATATAGCATATTGTTACCCCCAAACACCTACAAATCAGGAGTCAGACACCTTCCCCACCTCCAACAATCATAAAATTTGCTAAAAATGATATTTAAAAAAAATTGCATTGCTTTTCATCTGCCTCCCAATTTTTTAAATCTTTGGTTGGAATCCTTCCACCCTCAAATTACGTGAGAGAATCTTAGGGTCAAAATTCAACAATGAGTACAAACACAAAATATAGTCTTTTGTCCTAAAGGAAGCAGGATTGACTTCAGCAACTCCAAACCATCTTAACTAACTCCCCCACGCACACCAAAAAAGGAGAGTTAATACTATCTCTAATTTCATTTAAAAGACTGTCAAACAAGAGTTTTCCCTATTAAAAAACAATATACAGTGAAAAGGAATAGGGGATACTGTAAAAATGAAAGCTATACTTACTACTTTTATGTTTCAAATGCTTTAACTGTTTTTTCTCTTCGTTCCCTGTGTCTTTAGCCAAAGTTTAAAAGATTTTTAAGGGCAGTTGTTACAACAGGAGTTAGCTGGGGTAACTTGATACAAAACCCCAGACCATATAATGTTGTAACAATGAGCAAGGGTTTTATTAACACCCCTTTCTGGGCTCCCTATCAAGACAAGAAGCCTTAGTCCTAATTCTGGTGGCATGTGCTCAAAAAAGAGCTCCTGCTACAACAAGGCCTTGCAAAAGACATGGAATAATCAATTTCATTGGAATCAATAACTGGGCTTTATATTTGGAGGAGAATAGAATAATATTTTTATGATTTCTATAAAATTTTACTTGGTAATATCTTGTGGTAGCTCTTATTCACATACAAAACATGATAAAGGAAAATTTTGAATAACATTCTGGATCATGATAACATCACAAAGCAATTCAGCTTCCTCTTTTGGTTATCAGGATGTCATCAGTTACCATGAAGTGTTTATCTCTATAGTTCTCGGTTGCCTGTGCTGTGCAGTATTTTTTTTCCCCTCATAGAGAAACACAAATTACAATCATAAGAGTTTTTCAATCAATATCTCTGTGCTTCCACTCAACTAGAAAATACAACTTATCATTTGCATCTGAAAACTATCTTTCAAGTCATAAAGGGTTTTTCACTTAACTAATGCTTAAAAATAAAATGTACAATTAAATTTAGCCTCAGGCAAGCTAAAATATTATCCATCAGAGGTGTCACACTCAATTCTTTCTGCATATATATCAAACTGTCAGTTATCCCCAATACTTTTTAAAATCTTATTAATGCTAATTTCTTTCATGGAAAGACTAGTGGGTTTACTTCTCAGTAGTTTCCATAGAACTGGAAAAACAAATTCCACATTGTAATTCAGCATGATACCTTCTTAAAAATCAGTTTATTTCTATCCCTGCTGATAATTATAACACTTCTTAGAGTTTTGATCATCCTTTTATTGCTTACTACTGTATGTCGGGATAGTGATTCCTATTAAAAAGGAAGATTCAAAAGAGATTGTCTAAGAGATAAGTAAACACAAGGTCCTAGGCTCAGTAGTGTGTTACTCCAAGTTTATGCTGATGTCACTGTTGAAATCAGTGGATTTATTCCAGTGTAAAACTGGAATGATGTAGTGGTGAGTCTGATCCAAGATTTTCATATCTCACCTATTTTGATACTTGCAGATTGGAAGCTTTTAAATATAAATTATTACTGATTAAAATGTTTCGTATGTCCTTTCACAAAATAACAGCATCTAAAAGATATAAACAGTTTTAACTGGCATGATTGAAACATTCAGACTCAAACTTTCTACATAATGGATTCTATCACAAAACACACAATTTTTTTTTTCCCCTAAATAACCAATAAGGCCAAATCCTGCTAAGTTATACTGAAGTCTGGCACTGATGTAACTGAAATCAGAATATGGCTTTTATTGGCTATGTGTAGTAGACTGACTGGTGGACGTCAATCATTTTAGTGAAATCTTTGAGTTCTTGAATTTATTTGCATTCCACGGAGGAACATTTCGAGCATTTTTTTGTGAAATTGTGTTGAAATGTTTGTTTGCTTCTCAAAAGACCAGGTTTTTGATTCTGGCCCCCATCTCTCTATTTCTTTGATGTGAAGTGACCAGAGAACCCTGGACCTCACAAATCTTCAAGACAAACCTTGGTCAAAATTGATACATCTCTGCAAAATTTTCAGCTTTGATGAAACACCATATTGCAGGGGTCGGCAACGTTCAGCACGCAGCTCACCAGAGTAAGCACCCTAGCAGGCCGGGCCAGTTTATTTACCTGCTGACGTGGCAGGTTTGGCTGATCGCGGCCCCCACTCGCTGCGGTTCGCCGTCCCGGGCCGAGGGATGTGCTGGCTGCGGCTTCCCGCCGCCCCCATTGCCCCGGGACGGCAAACCGCGGCCAGTGGGGGCCGCAATCGGCCAAACCTGCCGTGTCAGCAGGTAAATAAACTGGCCCGGCCTGCTAGGGTGCTTACCCTGGCAAGCCGCATGCCGAATGTTGCCGACCCCTGCCATATTGCAATTGAAGTATATTTAGTTGAAAATGTTCCAAGCAACTGTAATGTTAACTCCTCCATTGATATGTTCTAGGTTCTATTTTTATTTTAAAATTACTGTGAACAACAACTTTATTTTTCAGATGTTTTGTTATTTTTATTCTTTTGATACTTAAATACATTTTTCTGCTACTGACATTCCATCCAGGCCACTCGTGCCCCTGGCATTGTTATTCGGATCATACATCAAATACACAATAGATATTTACAAAGACTATGGCCCAGGAGACTGACAACTGGCAACTTTCCAGTATATACCACCTGGTTCACAGTTCTATCCATTGATTTTATTTATACCCGTGTCACAAAAACTACATTAAAAACTAAGATTGTAAAGTCATATGATGCAGTCTTTACTTACATGATTACATACTATTTTTTCTACAGGATCCTGCCTAATTCATTGCATGGGATAGGTAGTGCTGGCTTACTGAGCAGCTATTCAATATATTGTTTTCTGCTCATTGTTTAATGTGTGGCCCCAGGCCTTATGTACTGCACAGTATTCAAACCCTGCCTTGAAGAGCTTTTCAATGGCATTCACCACCATAGTATTTGAGTGCTTCAAGAACATTAATAAATTTATCTTCACAAGACCCCAGTGAGGTGATAATATTATCCCCGTTTTACGGATGGAGGCACGGTATTGACACTGATGTTGCATGCCCAATTTGAGATGCTTTGAGCCTGATTTTTTCCCATAATACCTAGCAATATAAATGCTCAAAGCACAGCTCCCATTGACTTCAGTTGCAGCTCTGAGAGCTTGGTGCTTCTGCAGATCACACCCCCAGGTGTCAAGTCCGGCAGCCAGAAAATGAGGAACACACAATTAGTGACTACCTGGGAAAAGTTTGGTTTGATTGGCTTGTCTAGATACACAGAAGAACTCTGGCAGAGACAAGGTTAGAATCCAGTAATCCAGGGTAGCACCCAACGTCATAAGCATGTTATCATCCTTACTCTTTTAAAATCTCCTGCCTCATTCACTACTCATCTTCCAACTTCCCCAACAAATGAGGCAGGGATCCTACGAACAACAGCTGCCTTCACTACATTAACCTGATTAACCTACATTAACTGCAAAGCAGGTCCATAAAGGCCATCCCCTGCCATATTTCAAGCCCCTGCTCCAAAGCCTGGGGACATAATAGAACTTCTCAAAGAAAAGGTCACCAGAATTATTTTAATATAGCAAAGAGCATATATTTTCTAGCCTCATTCTGGGAAATGAGGATACCATTCTGGCTGAAATATAATATATACATTCCCATTATATGCCATATTTGGGCAGAATTCCCATTCCTTTGTTCTCATTCTTCACCACAGAACAGAGGGGAGCAAGCAGCTCAAAGTAAATACCATCAAAAGCTTTTCAAAGAACACAAGTCAATGATCTCCAATTACTTCAAGAATAACTGAACCTTATTTACTGCTGCACGAAATATTCTTATTTTTAAAAACATGGAGAATTTCTTTGGAGTTTAGTAGCAGAAGAGAGATGAGGAAGCAAGAGAACTGGTCTAGTTGTCTTGGCCAGGGAATCCTACATTCTAATCCTGCCTCTGATACTCCTTCTCAGGTCCTGGGCAAGTCATATGACCTCCTTGCCTCAATTTCCCAGTCTGTAAAATAAAGCCAGTATCAGGTACCTCACACAGGTGTCTGGGGGCATTAATTTGTTAAATATACAAAGCACACTGAAAATGTAAAATATTATTCAAGCACTAAGCACTGAACTATTTGTAACAAAACTCATCCTTTCCTTATGTTCCGTAATTCTTTAGTTTCCAGTGTACTGTAAATCAGACTAAAATCTGTCCTATTTGGAATCATGGTCTCAGTGCACTTGACCAACACGTCCTCTTCTGCCAGGCTGAGCAGGGGACATGTTTTTGGTCAGGGCTCTGTTTCCTCTATCTGGGCTCAAACACAGTGAGCAGAGTGCTAGTCAACACACTTTACAAGCAGTGGGCATCAGCTAGAGAGAAGAATCGGAGCCTTAACGGTTACTGCTAGTTATGAGCCTGACTGTGCACTTGAATATGTCCACTGAAGATGCCTAAATTCCTGCAGCCACAACTGATTTAATTTGTATTTGCAGATTAGCTTGGGGAAATTTCTACTTATGGAAGGGGTCAAAAAGAGGTAACAAATGGGTGGAAACAAATCAATTACATTTACCTTACGCTAGAAGAGTAAGATTGTTTTTAAAAAGCAGGGGGAGGGGAAGATTTACATTAACACTGAATCAAGCTTTGACCAGGATTGATGCATCCTCTACTAAAAATATATGTAACAATCTACTTATGTGACACAACTACCTCATTTATCCAAAGCACACACATTGTGCTGGGTGATTGTGACTGAAAGCACCCCAGTATTCACATCCTACACAGTGATAATAGTAATAATCTTTGTACAAAATATGCCTTGTGAGGCATCATTTAAAAACTGACAACACACTGATCCTCAATATTCCTGTGTAATGTATATATGAAATGCGTATTAAGATTTATGAAAATATACTGAAATTATGACTATAATTTGTTTAACAGACAAGTCTGAGGAGTGAGTAAGCCAGTTTCTCAAAGACAAAGAACAAGCTGATACCTCTAGCCAGGTCTCATCAAAGTTGATCGGCAATCACCTGCCAAGTGGCCATTCTTTGGCAATGAAGGCGGACAGGAACAGATCGATCTGCATTTTAGCAAACAACAACATGGAACCTCATTCACCACGGGACTCCATGTCTCTTCCTCACTGCTGGAATGAACTTTATCTAGGGGTAAATCCTCAGGAAAATGCATTTCAAAAGGTGACTGGCCTATAAAAGTGAGGAGCAAAAACACCCCAATCTATATCTCTCACTCTTGCTCACCTAAGAAGACAGAGGAACCAGCCCTTTGACATTGGGTGGAGATCCTGACCTGAGAATTTGGTCAGCCCTACTGCTGGGAACCTGTGGTTAGGATTTTAGATTTAAACAAGTCTAGCTTGCTAACTTTTAGCTGCTAGGAAGAATTTTATCTTCTTTTTCTTTTAACCATTTCTGACTTTAATACAGTAACTCCCCACTTACCATCCTCCCGATTAACATTGTTTCGAAGTTACGTCGCTGCTCCATTAGGGAACATACTTTTTAAAGTTGTGCAATTCTCCCTTATAACGTCGTTTGGCTGACTTTACAAGGGAGCATTGAACAAGTTTCCCTTATTCGCTTCCTCCCTCTCCCTTCCTCCCTCCCTCCCAGCGCTTCCCCTGCCGCCAAACAGCTGTTTGGCAGCACTTAGGACTTTCTGGGAGCGAGCGAGGAAGCTGTCCCCCCCGGCAGGCAGGGCCACCCGGAACGCAGGGGCTATAGGGGCTACAGGGCCCTGGGCTGAGGGGACCCCAGGGCCCTGGCCTGCAGCTCTAAAGCCCCTTTCAGAATGCGGCCCTGCGAGCACAGGCCGGAGGACTCAGGAGAAGCAGGGGCAGCCACGCAGCCAGCGGCTGGAGAGAAGCAGCGCTTTCCCCTTCACACAAACACTCACTGGTCTGGATTGCATCCCCAAAATGTGACAGTGATAGTTGCTTTTATTTCACAAATTACTTTAAAAAAGGATCTGTTTAAGATGGGACATTTTGGGCTTGTTGCTCTGAAGTGCTGACCATGAGTGACTCCCATCAGACTTGCTGGTGCTCAATTCTTTTCAGAATCAAGGTCTTCGATGCAGATTTGACTTGGCCAGCAGCAGTGGAAAAGCAGCATGAAGTGAACAGAGTTGCACAGTAGGAAACTTATGCAAGCAGACACCATTTCATACCTGATTAACTAATCTGGGTAGGTTTACAGGAAACACCAGGTATAACATATTGCTATTTCAATTGCATTGCACTGAATCTGTTCCCTGGCAAGCAAGCTAGCTTAAGGCTCAGCTCTGCAATTTTAATGCCAACAAAACTCTTCCTGAAGTCAATAGCTTTCCTGGCATTAGGACTGTAATACTGGATCCTTAAAAAGGTATGTCATTTTCTAGAATTCTAGTGAACTGTGCCTTACTGTATTCATAATGCAGTGAACTAAATATTTTAGAAAAAAAAATGTTTTCCATGGAACAAGTCCTAGAGTTCAAACTCAGTCTAACAAGAAAAACTTTCATTGGTTTCAATAGGTGTTTTGGCTCAGTAGGAACTACAGGATTTGACTAATCTATTCAGATGTATTTAGGTTCCTATACCAGCCTCATCATCATGGTATCTGAGCAACTTCCAGAAGTGATGTGACTTTCTCCTATCCTCTCCCTGTTGGAAAATGATGTGAGTATATGTACATTCTGCTATACTTTCATATGAATTAAAGCAAGGTTGAAGAAGGGTCACTTGCTTTTGGAACAGGAGATTTATATGGGTTCTAATCCTTTTGGGAGGTCATTTCATAATCTTGGACCAGCCCCCAAGGAAGCTCCATCTCCTGTACAGACTAGTTCCACCGTTGTGTTTGGCAGCTGCAATGTGCTTGAGGAATGAGTTGCTCATAACGGTCATTAAATGATGAGATGCTCTGGGGAGGACGGAGGCCTACACCATACAGGCAGCCATAGCTGGGCTACAGGCATTATGCCAGTTCCTGGCCTCTGAAGCCATTTTGCTTATAAAGATACTTGGAAGATCAAACATGCTTACCCCAGTGGCACTGGAACGGGGTGTGTGTGGGGGGGGAACATAACCCTCCCACTTTTTGAAAGTGGACAGGCCTGGCTCATCCACTTTTCCTCATGGTGGACCCCGCCTCCTTCCCCTCCTCATCTCCCTCAGCCCCTTCTCCCTCCCCATGCCAGCAGCTGGTGGAGCCAGGCTGGGGAGCCTGGGCAGTTGTGGGAGCCACGCAGACCCCCCCATCTGCCCACAGTATGGGGGGGCTGAGAGTAGCTCCCAGTCTGTGTCCCTGCCCCCGGGCTCCCCACCTGGCCCAGGGAAGGTGGAAGTGGAGGATCTGTGACTCCGTGCTGGCTCCCCACAGCTGCTCATGTGGCTCTCCATGACCCAACTACTGCCGGGTTAGGGGGGGAGAACCGGAGCCACAGCCCATCTATTATAAGAGTCGTGCAGGCAGCTGTGAGGCCCAAGGTGTGGAGACATGGGTCGGGGGCTGCTCTCAGCAGGCCTCTCATACCGTGCGCAGGTGGCAGGCCTGCCGTGGCTCCCCACATCTGCCCACATAGCTCTTATCATGGCTTGGCTGTAGCTCCAAGACCTCACCCCCCCGGCCAGAGCCAGTTTGGGGAGAGCCACTCAGCCAGCTGTGGGGAGCCTGGGTCCCTGCACCTGCCCTGGGCGGTGGGCCCGGGGGTTGAGGACACAGGCAGGGGGCTGCTTTTTGCCCCTCACCATCCTGGGCAGGGGGGGGAAGCTCCCTGACTCTGCTCCGGCTTCCAGCTTGGCCGGGGGCAAAGCCTCCAGGGGAAGAGGAGGGACAAGGATGGGGTCTTGGGTGGAAGGGGCAGGGCCTATGAGAAGAGGAGGGGCCTCGGGGGCAGGATTTTGGGGGTGGAGGCATCTGGCCCCTGTCCCTCCCTCCCCCCCGCACACTTTTGGGAAGACTCCGATGCCCTTGGCAGCCTGGTGAACCAAATAATATCCATCCTTTGGAAATGTTATGGTAATGTATTTTATTTAATTTTGTATGTCTTATTTGTGGAGTTGAAGAATGAAGAGCTTAAGGAAGACAAAGAGAACTTGCATTTCCTCCCTGCCCAAATATGATAATAAAACTATGTCCACTGCTTCATTATGGCACTTCAAGAGTTAATACCTATTTATGTATATATTGCAAAAGATATAACAATATTAATTCTAAGTGCAACCCCCAAATGTTATGTGAAATTGAAAATTTTCTCTTTAGAGCTGACAATAGGTACCAAATACATATGCATATTATAAATGATCTCTGAAGTAATAGTTAAAAATGAGGCAAATTCATTTCCATCTTACTTTGCTGGATATTTACATAACCATTCCATGCAATGACAGCAGATTAGCTCTCTAAACATAAACAACAAAAGTCTTCTCTTGAAAGTTCATCTGCAATGAGAATTATGCAGATGTCTCTGGGGGAAGAAATTAGCTACCATTGTATTTCATGAATAAAATTAAACAAAATGATCACATGGCTGAAAAAGGTAACTTACACCTTTCATAATACAGTTCTTCTTTCTTAACATTACATTTACTATCAGCAGAAATCTTCAACATTGATCCATTGCTGTAACCAAGGGCAGTCTTGGGCCATTTTCCTGAACAGAACGATTCACTTTGCAAAATAATTCTGAAAGTAAATAGATAAAAGTGTATGGGGCGACTTTGGCAAACCAGTAAAGTGCCTAAAACCACTATGGCTTATTGTTAAAGACACCTAGTCAGCAAGCTGTAAATTGGCCATTCAGTAATCTCAGCTTGACCAAGGCAGGAGGGGAGGGGGGTTTAGGGTGCCTCAGAAAGGGCAGCTTGACCCCACATCCTTCCTGATAAAAATTGTGTTAAAATTGCTGATACATGCATTTGAAAAAAGCAGGATGTACCCTCAGGAATGTCTATTGGGGTCTCAGAGCTGCAGACTCTGGAAAAACCCACACCTGGTTAATCAATAATCAGAAGGAACTTCTTGCTTGAAACTGCTTTCTTCACAAGGTTTCTTTAAGGGACATGTCATTGTATTACTAGTGTATAAATAAGGGGAAAAAGCTTGAGATAGTTGGACTCATTTGGGGACTCTTTTGGACTCTCCCTCTGGCTACATCTTGCAGGTCCCACCAGCAGACGGAAGATTTGGCCACCAGAAGCCTGCCGCTGTGTCACTCGAAAGCCACACACAGCTTTGGTAATTATCAAGGGTTGGGGGTGTTTTACTAATCTTGTTGTGGAAGTGTGGAAGTGCTTGAGTCTAGTAAAGTTTAGCTTTAAGTGAAAGCACTCTTGTGTTGTCCTGTTTGTGCCAGCCATCTATCGGTCAGACAGCCGTGTCTTCCCTGATTTATTTCCTGACACCTCCTCGCACAGAGTAAAGTTACCAAGAGCTTTGGGTTGAAAGAACCCGGGTAACAAAAGTGGGCTCCTAATTGTTTTAAGTGGTCCTTTAATGTTGCAAAGTACAGCCTCGTAACAGGGACTATCCCCATGTGGAATGGCTCTTGAAGAATGCAGCAAGACTAGGAAGAAGAGGAGTTTGAATGTGAGCAGGAAGGGGTTTCAAACACAAAGGGCCAAACCTATCCCTATTGTGGGCAGATTTAGATCAATGAAGTTGCACTAAGGATGAATTTGGCTCGAGTTTTTGAACTGTGAGAGATTTCAACTAGGAGAGTTGAGCATAAAAAGCATCTGGTTGTATTGGAAAGAGGAACTAAGAATTGCCCCGGAAGACACTGGTAAGAAAAGCTTTGGCTCTTAGCTCTTTTGCATTAGTTGAACAAATTTCTGTTCAGATTCCAACTGCAAAAACCATATGCTTGTAAATGAAGGTGAATTAAACTATAACATATTAATCCTTATCTGCTATTTATTCATTTTCTCTCGTAATTGAAATAACCCACTTTCCCAGGATCCAGTATACTGTCTGGTTGGTGTCATGACAGTTGCAATAGTTACATATTACAGGCAGGGTTTGGAAAGTAAGAAATCAAAAGGCTCTTTAGAAGAAAGGCAAAGTGAATAAAAGAGCAGAAATTTCAGAAAGGAATATAGCAGACTTGGGAACATAATCAAACTGGAAATGGGAGCAGTAGAGCTGAGATACAGGCAGAGAAGGGGCCTGAAGGTGAGAGTGACAGATCTGAACTGGATACAATAGGAAACAGTAGAATAATTTTTATCCACAAGTTGGAGAGGATAAGAAGTTGACTCCATGGATAAGCTTTGATTGCTACACAATGCCAGAAATGTGTGTGCATATGTAGCATTGTGTCTCTGCCATTGCTCTGTCAAACCCTGACTGTTCTGAGTCCCCATGTCTCTCCCCAGTGCCTGTTTCCCCATGCTCTGTGCTTTATCTCCCCACCCAGTTTTTTTCTGTTTCCTTTGTACCACACAGCACTCTGCACACCTCCCCGCCATGTTCTCTTTCTTTCTCTCTTTGTGTCCAGGCTCCCCAGCTGTGGAGCTGCAGTACATTCCTCTCTCCCCTTCTCCCCCCTACCCCCAAATTTGGAAGGGAGCTGACAGGTGTCTTCTCTGATCCCATGTGCTCCAGGCATGCAGCACACAGCAGCACTTCTGGGGATGGGACTGGCCTCCCCTTGGCCTTGTTTCTCCTCCACCATAGGCTTCAGTTTCATGGGAGAAATCATTGTTGCCCCCTACACCTGAAAGTTGCAGATGGAACATATCCCCACCCTTGCTTCTCTCTGATAACACCAGTGATGGGAAGCAAATGCAGGGATTCAACTGCTATGTTCTGTACTGTGAACAAGGAACACTCTGGGCTCTTCTGAGGTGCCATTTCAGGAGCCCTAAATTCATTTTAATAAGAAAAGGAGAGCAGAATCTGTGGGTGCAGTTGGGAGACGGGTGACTGTGAAATACCAGATAATTTTATGAGCTTTGAATAAGCAATAAGCAAGCAAATTTCCAAAGACTTATCCACCCCACATCTTTGCAAGGTTTATCTGTCACTAATAATCAGAATTATGAACTGAGCAAAGAAGACGAGAGGCAAGACAGTGCGCAAATGCTGCATGTTTTGGGTCAGAGAGCCAGTCCAATATCCCTGACCCACTTTAATGCCATTTCACCCCATTTTGAAGGTTAAGATGATTCACAGGCTCTGTGCTGGCCCTCTACATAGGGATGATTTTCACCCTTTTATTAATGTTTTCCTTAGGAGATTTGTTTCCATTTTTTCCTCGGAGATTAGCCAGGGAGAGCACATGAGAGATACTTTTGATCAACAGCCTTTAACATTAATCAAGCCAAAATCATTGAGGCATTGCTCATTAGTGAGGCAGATCCGACTACCTCCTCCACTGTGGCTGCTGCATTACCGCTTTTCCCCTTTATGTTGGTTCAAAGAACATACAGCAGGTTCAGATGCTAAAGTTGCTTAGCAATTTCTCTTCAGATTCCAACTGCTATTAGTGTCAACATCAAAAATCAATGGGTATACTTTTTATTTCATTTAGGAAATCTGAATACATTTGGAAATAATAATAATTATGATTGACTGGAGTGACTCAGGAGGAAAGACTGTTACATTGAAACAATTTTGAAGGGGGTGGGGAGTTAGTGTGTCAGAAACAATAAAACAGACCATGCTCAAACACTGCAACAGGAGCCAAATTCTTTTAGTAGATAAGAGCAGTGAAATAAATACTTTTTAAACAGATCTCTGTTTGTCATCAGGACAGAATGGGACTATTCCCCTAGATCTAGGTAACTGGATCTCTCATAGATTTTATGGTCAGAAAGGACTATTAGGTCATCAAGTCTAACCACCTTTATAACACACGCCATAGAATTTCCCCCAATTACACAAGTGTTGGGCACAATACGGGGTATCCAAAACCCATATCTTCCAAAAAAAGCATATGCTTGGCTAGGAAAGGGTTTTGTCCTGAATTTATGCACTTTGGGCTAAACAGGCCAGCAGTACTCAGAATTGAGCCCACATACCTGCTATCTGGCTGTTTCAGCATTTTTTATTGTGAACTAGTCATTCTAACTAGAGCAAACTAGTTGGGTAGATTCCCTGGCCTCCCGTAAAGTAACTCTGCACTGCTGGAGCATCACAAAGTGATTTTCTGGTTGCACTTTCAGCAAAGCTGGATTTTTGCAATGGCTTTAGCCCTTTCCCTCATTTCCCATGCCCCCTAAGAGTATAAGGTGTATTGGGGCCAGAGCTGAAATTCAATCACTTTGCTAAATCTCTACCAGCAGAGTGTTCCCTAGAGGATCTTTCTGGTTAGTGTATTTTAGGTCAGCCCTGTAGCTGCTGTAAGTGATGCTGGAGGTCAGTTTGGCCCGTCTGACAATTCCAGGATCAAGAGAAGTACAAAAGTAGCTTAGAGCCACCTTTGTCTCCACCCATAGCTATGCCGGGGGTTCCTAAACATTTTAGTGTCATCTTAGAACCTTGAATACATTGAAGCACAAAAATACGGGATCCAAATACACAGAACTTACAAAACCTAGATGTGTGGTATTATATAAACACATCCCTGATTCTTTCATCTTAATTAGGACCTTACAATCACAAAAGCCATATATTGTAACTGAACAAGCTACACCATATATTACAATATTTGGAGACAAGTAATTGCTATTCTGCTTATGTTCTCTCACCTACAATGTTCTGTGTATGCTGGTGGAATTCCCACCCAGCTCCACCAAACTACACACTTGTAAACTGACACGCCCTTCTGTGGTTTTATACAAAAAGGATCCTTAAAAACTATTACTGCATACAAACCAGGCTTCATTGCTCCTGGGTTCCTTTCTTTGAAAAGATCTAGCTCATATCTTACTTCCTCTCTCGCAAGTGGCTCCTAAGTCTTTTCATAGAATCATAAAACTGGAAGGGACCTCGAGAGATCATCTAGTCCAGTCCCCTGCACTCAAGGCAGGACTAAGTATTATCTAGATAGGTGTTCGTCTAACCTGCTCTTTTGTTATGTTCATGAGAGATTCTAATATGCCATACCTTCCCAAATGAGTCAATAGCAATTTGCAGTAATTAGAGAGGCAGGATAGTCCAATGGTTAGGATAATACCCAGAGACATGGATTCAGGTCCTTCCTCTGCTACAGACTTCCAGTGTGAATTTGGACAACTCACTTAACCTCTCTGTGCCTCAGTTCCCCAGTCTTTAAAATGGGGATAATAGCATTTTCCTAACTTCCAGGGCTGTTGTGAGGATAAATACACTAAAAATTGTGAGGAACTCAGATAGTACAGTAATGGAAGCTATACAAGTACCTTTGATAGCTGGCAGCTTCCTGTGGGGTTCCAATACTGGCTAACAGGGTGGAGCAGCAAGAGAATGTTGCTGCATTCTGAAACAGTCAAGTAAAGTTAATAATCATAGAATCATAGAAATGTAGGTCTGGAAGGGAGTTTGAGAGGTCACCAAGTCCAGCTTCCTGCACTGAGACAGGATCAAGTAAATCCAGACCATCCCTGACAGGTGTTTGTTCAACCTGTTCTTAAAAACTTCCAAGCATGGGGATTCCACAAACTCTCTTGAAACTTTATTACCCTTAGAGCTAGAATTCTTTTTTCCAAATAGCTAAACTACTTGTTACATGACTTCACTCTATATCTGCCTCCTTTAGTTATTGCCGGACTCCTTTCATTTCATGATAGCACCATTTGAATCATTATCAGTTTCTGACAGTTGCTTCTGCTACTGCTATCTTCTCTGACCAAAAGCTACAATATTCAATACAACTCCTGCATGCGTTGATAGGAAATACAAGTGATTAAAGCTCTTAAAGCCTAATTTATTGTGGATTGAATGTACATGCATACATTATGCCTAAATTTAAACAAATCCAGTCACATTCAAGACCAGCTATTTGTGAAATAAATCTTTTTCTTAGAGTTAACATTTTACTTTACCAAAAAAAAAAAATCTTAAAAAATATTGCCTGAGACTTCTACTGCAGATGAGAGATAATGATAAAAAACTCAGTGCTTAAAAAGTATTTCCACTTTATCACCTCTGATGTTGCCAACTTACTTTATAGAGGTATTTTCAAAAGAATTTTCCATTTCCATTAATACTTCTGTTTTTAGTCAGTATTTATGTTATTAGTCCATGGTGTACTTTATTTTTATTTTTAGTTGAAAAAAAACATTGAATAATTACATTTTTAACTGAAAAATAACATTGAAAAAAATTCATGGGGATGATCTTTATTGTTTGTATACCCAAAATCCCTTTACCAGCAGCATCCGGAGCCCCGGGCCCTTTAAATCACCCCGGTAGCCCCGGGCAACACAGGCCAGGCGGCCTGGAACGGCTGGCTGGGGGATGTTGACCCCCAGCCCCTCCCCTTCTGCCCGAGGCCTCGCCCCTTCTGGGGGCTGGAGCCAGCTCTGACCCCATACCGGTAAGTGTCCTGATTTACTTTCACCCCTGTTCACTGGTGATTTTATGTTCTCTTCCAAGTCAATGGATAAAAATATTAAATAGGGAAGGGCCCAAAACTGATCCTTGAGGGACTCCACTAGAAACACACCAGTAATGATTCCCCATTTACAATTACACTTCGAGACCTATCAGTTAGGCAGTTTTTAAATCATTTAATGTTTGCCATCTTAATTTTATATCTTTCTAGTTTTTTAATCAAAATGCCATGTGGTATAGTCAAATGTCTTACAGTACTCTAAGTATATTATATCAGTGCTATTACATTTATCAAGTAAACTTGTAATCTCTTCAAAAAAAGATGTTACTTTGGGATGATCCAACTTTCATACACCCATATTGATTATCAGCCAGGCACATCACGTCAGCCACTTACACATCCTAGTTAATTGAATCCCATATTAGCCATTCCATAATTTTATCATTGTGTGCCTTGAGTCACTCCACTACTGCATCTGTATAGATACTATATATAATCTACATTACCTATATATAGTTCATTTGCAAGCACATATATAGACTTAAATATATAGCACTTTCCTATGGACACAAATACACTGTATTGTATTTTATTCAGTTGTATAGTAAATACTGATGTATTCATGTCAAATTTCTATCACCTTTAGGCAAAATTCCAAATAACATCCATGTGGCAAAAGGGTAACAACCTGGTGTGTGTTTGTGACTGTGAGACCACATGAATTGGCCAGATATTGTGGTACACTGGGTAGTGACCGAGGCACCCTGTGACACACCCATAGAAACTTTTCCTGGGAAGGACTGACTAAAGACCAAAGGAAGACTTCAGTATTTACCTCACAATTATCATGTTTGCTTAGTTGAGAGTTCTTGAGCAGCTTGTTAATACTAGGACAGTCTAAAAAGAGCTTGTTGATATTATGCACTTTTTCAAAATTTAACACAACCACCTATTTAAAATTAATAACAGTACCTTGCATTTTTCAGCTGCAGTTCTCAACAGGCTTTATGAAGGAGATCAGTATTATCCCCATGTTACAGATGGGAAAACTAAACTAAGGCACAGGGAGGGGAAGTGACTAGACAAGGGTCACAGAGAAAATCAGTGGCAGAGCCAAGATTTGAATGCACGTCTCCCGCGTTCCAGACCATTGCCCTATCCACTAAAAGATAAAAGAGCTAATGGGTAATTAAATAATATTTCAGCTCCCAAATATTAAATGTTATTCAATTTTTTGTCTATAATTAAAGATGTATTTCACCAAAGGTTTTAATCAGATTTTCAAGGACAGAAAACCTCAAGTTAAAAGAATCGAACAAAAGCTGCAAATGTTATAAGACATTATTAGAAAAACATTCAAGGCTGATCTAGAGAGCATATAATGTACTTCCATGAGTTTTAAGTATGTTTAGAGATAGAAGCACATTCAATCCACTCTTCTTGCACATATGTGTCTCAGCTATGCTGGGTCCACATTAAGATTGGAAAGAATGATATGGCTTGATCTATGAAGGGTGATAAGGGAGGCATACATCAGTGGAAGTGGATGAATAACAAAGGCAGGTGAATAAAAGAGACTTCAAAACATAGTAAGATGATTCAGTTTTCTCCTTGATTATATTAATAAATTAATGACAATTTGTACTATGTATAGTTGGAAGATTTTTTTTTGTAGTTAGACAAATTCTGATATTATTTTTATACCAATGTAACTGAGAACAGCCCATCTAGCCCATTGTCTTTACATAGTGTGTAATATAGCCCCTTTAGGATTTTGGAATAATAATATGAAAGAGAAAAGAGATGAAAGTGAAAAACACATGTAAAAATTGCTTATTGGAGCAGGTCTTTGATGAAATAAAGATAAAATGGCTAATTCCTTCTGGACATCATCATTAATATTCTTTGCACTATGGGATGTGCAGTAGATGCCATCTAATGTCAGCCTTGTTTCCCTTAATTATATTGACAATCAGAGATTCAGATAGTGGAAATTGTTAGGCACTTACTGTTATAGGAAAACAGCCAAGATACCCAAGGAGTCTTCTCTACCTGAGTAGGTCAATTGCCCTAATATCCAAGGCAATTATCTCAACTTCTTGCCTAGCCTCAAGGGCATTTTCACAGGATCAAGTAAATACAGCTAGAAACTGGCTTCAGAACAACCAAAGTGGAGTCTTGTATTGGGAACTATGCAACAGTTTTCTGTTCAAGATCTCACAAATGCTGGTCTCCCTCACAGTTTGATCAGTATTACAATATATTAGTTTTTGTAGTCTTGAAGGACATAGAAACAAAAATATGACGCTACAATTACTATAACTACATGTTTTTGCCCTTTTGGGGGAACAAAAATGATAGTAGTAGTATTCCAGCAATGTGCAGTAGTTTCAGTTACAATAATAAAGGAAGGCAGGATGCAAGAATTTACACATTAAGGTCTTAATTCGGCAAATTAAGTTGTGTTAAACTATCATCACATGAGTAATCCCATTGAAGGTTGTTGACCAGCTCCATAAGCATCATTACAAGAATATCTGGGCCAATGGCTTAATTTCGTGACTTGGGTTAACATTTTCAAAATTGATTTAGGCTCTTAGGCCCAGATTTGTAAGGTGTTAAGGCATTGATCTACTCAGTATTGCAAAGCTTGAGGCTGGATCTTTAAAGGTATTTAAGTGGCTATCTGCTTCTTTAGGTACCTAAGTCATCCATTTATGCACCACTGACATTTTCTAAGCTGCCACTCACCTGCCAACAAACACAGCTATGTCTCGTAGGTGCCTACATTTCTTCTGGTTGGCATTCACAAAGCTGCCTAAGCCCTGGCACCACTTCACAGCCAATGAGCTGTTCTGAGCCCTAGTTCAAACCAACACTACAGAAGGCCCAAAGTGGGATACTGAAAATAGGCTGTCTTGCCAGTGGGACCTGATCCTGTATGCCTGCTCTGAAGACACCTAAGATCTGATAACTGTCAGACCTGCAGCAGGAGAGCTGGGTGCAGGCCCCACTAGGTGAGTCAGAAGAGCACCCACACAAAAGAGATAGGCCCAAGAGGAAATATAGGATGAGTGTGAGAGAGGTATTGAGTGTGACTATGAGAGACAGAGGAAGAGGGAAAGTGAGAGAAAAAGATGGTTTCAGCTGCTAAGGCAATGGGTAAATAACTGGCTGACCTGGCTTGGGGGACTAACTACAAGAGAGGGTTCATGGCTGAGGATTGTGAAAGGAGGGAGGCCTCTATCTCTAGCCTGTCAGCCAGGCACATCATGTCAGCCACTTACCCATCTAAGCCCTTCTCCTCAGCATTTCAATCCTGGCTAGTTTAGCCTGCTGGCTTTTGAAGATCCCTTTCTTAGGTGACTAACTCTTCCTATGTATTGTATAAGGAGTCTGGATGCCTTGTTTGGGGCTGAGAATTTCACCTGGCAGCGGTCTGCCTAGGCCTGGGGCTAGGTGTTGTAACATTAAGCAGAGCAATACCTAAATGCCTTTGAGGATCTTGACCTTAAACACACTTGAAAATTTTACCCTGGGTCTCATACATGGTTGAGCATACTAGCCGCACAATTTTCTTTCCTTCCTTTCTTCATCAACTAAACGTCTTGGTAAATCATAAATAGTAGAGGTAGAAGACGGTGGATGGTAGGTCCTTGGTGTGTGTAACAGTAACATTGGCTTAGCTGTTTTTATGAGAATGATTGCCCTCAGGATATCACAGTGGACATAATATTGTGTCTAAACATACAAATATAGCTTTTGAGATTTTTACTGTGTTCAGCTGGAAAAAAATTCATCAAATGTTAAATGTCGGGGCTCTTGTCATCAGCAGATATAATAGGTATTTCAGTGGGGGAAGTAGCAAAATGGAGTTTTGTACAATAAGTATCACTATTTTTTAGTTTGGCATTCACCTGTTCATACCATACTATTCTTCACATTTTCATTTGATGTACAGCGTCTCAGTGACACTAGAACTTGGTAGCAAAAGAAACAGAGGGTCAGGTAGAAACATGCCTATCTTATTGATATCTGATTCATATTAGAGCACTTTCAGGACGTTCAGAAGTGGAACTTTGTCACAAGCTCAAGGACTTTTTCTCTTGACTATCCCCTTTCATGATGTATGCATTAAGAGTAGTTAGTGGGTTTTGAATTGGACTCAGAATCCAGAGTCTCTTGTTATTTCAAGGGCTAGTTTCAGAGGTATATTCAAACCAAGTACATTTCTGTATTTTTTCATGCATAGGTCACATGATAAAAATTAGAGATATGCCCCAGATGGGGAATTCTATTCAAGTGTTGCACTTGTTAAATGTTCTGCATCAGAAGGAATATTCAGATCCCCATCATATGTAAACATGTTGTTAATAAACTATTGACATTTAAAATGTGGAATATTAAAGTTTTTATAAGGCACATTATAAATGTTAAAGAAATTAACCTCTTCTCATTTTAAACTTCTTCTACTACTTTTTGGTTTTATGATATATGTCCTGATGTGATTTACTATCTGCCTCTAGTTTTGAAAGCTAATATCCTACATAAAGATATCAGCAGGTTGACATTTAGACATTAAACATCAACACAGCCAGTCACTGTTGGATTCCCAAAATAAGAGTGGTTGATTTTTGTCCCGCGAATATCAAAACTTCCATTGATTCAATTCCACTGACTTTAGCACAAGCACATTCAAACCAAATGGAACAAAATTAGTTGCAAAATAATATCATCCAAATTAAGAAAACAAATGTATTGTAAGGGGAAATACATTTAATGATTTTAAATAAAACATATTTGAAGTTACATTTAATTATTTGATAGAATGTGGTACACATTAAAATAATCACAAGGTCAAATATGAAATTTACTAATTACATGGTACTAAATGTTTTACGTATTGTAGTGAACCAATAAGTGATAAGAAGAAAAGGAACTAAATCCTAAGGATTTTTAAAAATTACTTTGCATCTGTCAAATCACTTTTTCTCCATGCATGAGCTATTGTACTGATAATTTTTTGGCAGAACTTAGACATCAGGAAAGTTTTAATGCAAATGGTTTCTCTCATTGCCCACCACCTTCCTGATTCTGGCCCTCTTATTGTAGAATAAAGTAAACAGTGGCCTCTAAAGAGGTCAGTCAGACAGTTTCTTTGGCATGCTTTTAAAGAATTTAATGGGATCTTTTCATTCTGATTATTTTCACACATGCCATGTGATAAAGTCTTATGTTGGCTTTCAGAGTTTCTAAAATCATCTCGAGTTTTTTAATTAAAAATATTGCCTCAACATTAGAAACAAGGAAAACAACGTTTTCCAATTAATGGAGTTTTTCAATAGCAAATATCTTTAAAAGATATCCCAAAATTTAAAAGACTACCCATTTATAACACCTTTTCAATATATCAAAAAGTTGAAAAAATGAAAAACAAAGCTGTATGTATTTTATTTTAGAAGAATCAATTTCTGAACACAGCAAACATATGTATATGTGTGCATATATCATAAATTGACTGATTCTTTCCATTTTAGTTGAGAACTCAAGCTGTGGGTTTCAGCCAAGATCCAATGACCTATTTTTACATCTCTGTCTTGCAGATATGCTTCATTAGCAAAACCTGTGTATCCAGTTGCAAAAATCTCCATGCTAATATGCATTTTATTACTCGTGAACATCTGGGGAATAGGAAAATGAGATGGTGTGTTCCTGCTAGCAGAAATATGCATATCTCTTGTGTATTTCTTTGAATTCACTTCTTTTTAGGATACAGGGTCACTGTTTTTTGGGGGGAAAATAGCCTTTTTTCCAGCTGTTTATCTTTAGTTCTTGTATGATGATGGTAATTCTATTAAGGTGGATCGGCCTGATCCTCTCAGACACTGGTGGGTTCCCATTGGTTTTAGTGGACATTAAAGGGAACTGGCATGTTAAACCTGTATTATAATGGGTATATGTTGTTTAGTTTTTGTTTTGGGTTACTGTGTTTAAATGTAATTTTTTTCTGGAAAAGTGATTATATTTCTATATTATGGAAAAGAATCAGCATCAAAATCCTGCAGAGTAGAGTTCTAATGTTTTTATTTGGTAATCTTCAAAGATGTTCTGTAGTATTCCCCCTTTATGCTCATTGTTCAAGATAAGAAAATCTAACCACATCTTTTATTTGCCATTTTTAATTGTAAAATACAACCAACCAATCAGCCAATAAATGAACCGAAGTTATTTTCAAATCAACAAAAAAAATATTTTTACCGATGAAAATTTTACAGCTAGAGGGACCAATCTTTGAGAAGTGCTGAGAACCTCCTGACAAGAGCAGTGCTTGTAATCCCTGCTGGAGTCAAAGCCCTACCAGTAGATCAAGACCATCCCTGCACCCTCTGCCCAGGTCTATGTGCAGATAGCATATTCTGTCCTTCAGTTTTTCACTCTTGTGTGGAAAGGGGTGCCAGCTTAAACATCATCCATCACCCTTCTCTGGATGCTGCAGGGGACTCTCTGTAGATCTGGAGTATATGGCGGAGGGAGGAGGTGGAAACATGGTGGGCTGGTGGAGAATTCCAAAGTAGAGATGAGAAGTCTAACATATACTAATATCATTATCTGTTGTTAGAGAGCACACTCTGCTTCAGATACAATTTTTGAGAGAGCTTCAGGTACCATTGTCTACAAGCTAACATTCTGATCCAAAGCTACTGAAGTCGATGGGAGTCTTTCAACTGGCTTCAGTGGGCTTTGGATTAGCATCTTACTCATCCTAAGCATATGCATGTCTTGATAATCATATGTGTTTGGGTATCGGTTTAAAATGTGCAAACATACTTTATGTAGATTATGAACAGAAGTGGATTTTTAGGATGTGACTGAAAAACATGTTGTAAGGCCTCTTTCTGCTCTCACACAAATATAAATGAGAAATAAATCAACTGAAGCCAATGGATTTATTGTGGTATAAAATCAGTACTAGATTAGCATCAATCCTGAGGTATTCATGTTAAAACAAGCAATTGAAGAGAGGTGCTTCCACTACTTGATCCAGACAAAGGCTTCTAGTTCTCTTCTGAAATGAGAGAAAAATATAAGAAGGCTAGGAGGAAATTCCAAACAATAATAAACACAAGAACAAACAGCAAGTCTAGGGCATTTCATAGTGATAGATATAACTCCTTTCACCTTCTTATTACATCCTCAAAAAGTAGGCAGGGAAGTATGTGACAAGCACATTGATTCATTGTGATTTTTCACATCACTTCATTTGGAAAAAGCAAGAGTCCTTTCTTAGTCCTTGCAAAGGAGAAAATACCCATTTGTTCAAGGACTGAATTAAGACCAATAGATTCAGCCCTATCTGAAAAAGGAGATGAATTAATAAACAAAAATACCTATACATCATTTTATATTTCCAGTAAGGGGAAAATATTTTGTTATGTACTGTAGGTATGTAATATGTTAAGTTATGTGCCATCGAACTACAAATGACAAAACACCATCTCCATGCTGAAATGTAAAGTAGTAAATAGCTATAATGAAGCTCATTATGCATTTGTTTGCAGCTAGGAGAACAGCAATCAATTCACAAAATGGTATTCACAGCTGAAACTAAATGGTGAACTGGCAAGGTGCAATTGGGTAAGTGTCATAGTTATTCATGGTCTTATATCCAAGTGAGAGTTTGTCTGCATTTTAATTACTAGAGAACACTTAACATCTAACGCTGATAAAATATAGAAGAATTGAATCCATGTGTCAATATATTTTTATAAATATAAGGAGTGGGCATTGTTGTTTTTGGACTTCAGGCAGCAGATGTTTTAATTTTCCCTTCTAGAAAAAATATTTCAGTTGCAGTATTACTCCAGTCAATCTCAGTCAGATTTTTAATTTTCACAGTGCTACACATTAGCAACATCATACAAATATTTTGCAATCATATTTATAGTGTGAAATTTTGCCTAATTACATTAAATTTGATAAATGACTTGGTGTAGCTTTGCAAAATGTTACTTTTGTAGTTTTTATTTGGTCCTTGTCCAAAAGTCCTTTGCACAAAGTGATTTGAAGTTGGTTTGTTTGTTTGTTTTGGTTTCACAAAGTGAATACTAACTATTCTTCTCTTCAACAAACATTTAAAAAAAAAACTTTATGGAAAAAGGGATTTTATCACCTTTTTTTCAAACTTAGTGAAAGCCCAAGATTTGGGGTCGTTTTAAATGTGAAATTATTCACAGAGTGCTAAATTTCAGTCCCATGTACTGACTAAGACGGGGTGGCCAACCCGAGCCTTAGAAGGAGCCAGAATTTACCAATGGATGTTGCCAAAGAGCCACAGTAATACGTCAGCAGCCCCTCATCAGCTCTCCCCCCACCCCCACTGCTCCCAGTGCCTCCCACCCACTGGCAGCCCCGCCGATCAGCACCTCCATCTCCCTCCCCCCACCTCCCGATCAGCTGTTTTGTGACATGCAGGAGGCTTTAGGGGGAGGGGGGAGAAGCAAGGGCACGGCAGGATCAGGGGAGGGGGTGGAGAGAGGGCAGGGCCTGTGGCAGAGCCAGGGGTTGAGCAGTGAGCACCCCCGGCACATTGGAAAGCTGGCTCCAGCCCCAGAGTCGGTGCCTATACAAGGAACCGCATATTAACTTCTGAAGACCTGCATTTGGCTCTGGAGCCACAGGTTGGCCACCCCTGGACTAAGGCAATTATTCTGCTGCTGCTTCTGTATGAGTGCACCTCAAATGGTGCCCCTGAAAACCACCCTTGTGATTGTCCTTGCCAAATTGGGGTTTAAGTTAGCTATCTGGCTTATACTGAAATCATGGCCAAAGTCCCACTGATTTCAATGAGAGCAGGAATTAGCTCTTAAAAAATCTTCCTAACAGATTTGTCAGTTGTGACTTGAACAACAAATCCTTCATCTTTCAATTCCAAGAAAATAAATATTTCATCAAAACTCCCTTCTTCTCTCCTTTTTGACCCACAATAGACATGCAGTTTCCTATGATGATGCATGAACTGTATGGGCCAAATTCATCCCTACGAAGAAGACTTCAGCCCCATATATTTGTGGGCATGGAGTCAGTGTGGAACCTTCCCTGTGAGCTATGAGAAAAGGTGAGTTGGTTATAAAAAGTGCAAAGGCCATGAAGGCAAGTTTAATTTGTTTTGTATGGTGTACTCCTAAGGGAGTTTCATTAGTTATTGCTATAATGTAGATTATTCTTTAGAAGAAGATATTCTGTATATATATATTTGAAAAGGGTAAAATAATTCTTTCCTCTGTGTAAAGCCTCTCTAACTTAGTTGGAATTAATTTATCCAAAATAATGTTAAATAAAAGGTGAAAATGTTTTAAATCTAATTGTGTTTAATTTTCTTTTTTTAATGAGAAACTGACCCCTGCACTCTCCTTCACTGTAGAATAATTACTATCTGCTATTACTAACACTTCCAGAAATAAATGATCTAGTCAGGATGAAAATTAACAAGCAAGGCTGATCGAGCTGCCATGAACACATTTTTTAGCTTCAGTTTCATCTGACATTGTTCACTCTCTCCCCCATTAGGCAGTATCTTAGGGAGTTTATGCTTAAAGAGTATTTACTCACTGATCATTGAATGCTTTAGTTGTTTCACTGGCTTTGGAAAAAATAGTCAACTAGAACAAGGGAATGTAACTGTCACATTCAGTAGAGACTCAAGTGATCTATGTAATGGTAACTTAGTAAAATTGATCACACTGTACTGAACTGGAATAATGCAATTTAGTAATTTTTTTTTAATTTAATTAAAAGCAACATGATCTGCTAACTTTGCGCATGCTTTGATTTAAGAAATGTAATGTATTGAAAATTAATGCAGGCCATTATTTCTATTATGATCACTGACAGCGTGGTTTTTCATAAGCATAAAATGGTATCTTAATACCTCAATTTCATAAATATTTGTTTATGTAATTTCTTACAAATGATATCTGATTTTCATGAATATTTTTTCAGGTAGGTCCATCCATGCAGTTTCTGTCCAGACAGAAATGAGAACAGAATGTGTGGTTACTATTAAAAACAATACCGACACAGTATTTTTGGGGAAATCTACTTTTATTTCTTTACTCATATATAAAGCTTGCTATTATACCATGTATAATACTTTCTATATGGACTACAATGTCAACAAAAGAGCAAGGAGGGTATGTGGCTTCAAGACCACATCATAGGAACCACAAAAATCGCACCATGCCAGCTGACCATGCCAGCTTATAGCAATGATTTTTGAATCTCTTCTTTTGAAGAATGCGTCTGTGTGGTAGCTTTGCCCCTTGGCAATGTTCTAATATTCTTTAGAAAGTGAAAATGAAATTTTTAAAGCTTTGAAAGGGGGCTACAGGGATATTCTTCTCAGACAAGATGGTAGTTGCTGGTATTTCCTAGGTCCGTTACAGCTAGATTTGATGTTTTAAGATTACATGATATGTATTTAAACACTATTAATAGTTGCTCTTATGTTAGAAGCCTTCATTTGTTTCACCCAATGACTGGATCTCAACCCTTAGAACTTCATTTGTAACAGGAAATTAAACTGCTTCATTCAAATACTCTGTTGGTTTTATCAAAATGCATCATTGTCATATCATTTAATTATGTTACTTTTTGGTCACTGTTAAATCTCTGGAAGGGTGGAGCTTTTGCATGATTTCCCCAAACATTGTAGGCTATTTGGAAGACATCGTCACATCAGGAACTTGTATTTAAGATGAAAAATTTCCAAGAAATATTTGAGGTTTGGGTTGATTGTAACTTCCAATCTTTTTGCTTGCTTCTTTATCCTCCCTTGACTTGCATGGACCTATACTGTCTTGGTTTTCCTCCTACATCACCGGCATCCCTCCCTTTCCTACTCTCTAGCTGGTGTCCTCAGGGCTTTGATCTTGGTCCATTCCTTTTTTTTCTCCTCAACTCTTTGTCCTTTGACCTCATCCACTCATATAGCTACTCAAATATGCTACTATCTCTGTTCCAATGATTCACAAATCTACTGCTCCAAACATTACTTCTCTCCATAGCTCTTGACTAGCTTTCTGACATATCCTTGATATCCTGCTGCCAGCTCAGTCAAAACACAGCACAAGATGAGATCCCCACCCCTACTTTTCCTCACTTCTCTATTGCTACTGACAAAAGTACCACTCTCCTGTCAGCTAGGATTGCAATCTCAACCTGTGTTTCATCTCCTCTTTCTCCTCCCTCGGGTATACAGACACCCCCCCGACTTACGCAATCGTTCTGTTCCAGAAATCCTTGCGTAACTCAAATTTTGCATAAGTTGGAAATGTATACCCGTACAATACGCAAAAATTTCTGCAACTCAAAAATCCTATTTCTGGCTTATGGAACTTTTTCCATAAGTGTGAATTTGCATAAGTCGGGTCTTGCGTAACCCGGGGAGTGTCTGTATCCAAGCAATCCCAAATCCTGTTATTTTTCTCTCCACAGCATCTATTTCTATCGACCCCTACATCTAAAATGCTTGAAAATTATTGGTTATATTGTGCCTAAAATAGTGCAAGCTCCTCCACTCTGGCCTCTTCATTTTCCACCCAGATCTCTTCCAGTCCATTCAGAACTCTGCAGTTAAAATTGTCTTCCTTGCAAATAGTTTAGAAAATGTCACTCCCTTCTTTGAACCCCCTCAATTGCTCCCTATCACCTTCATTATAAAGTTCCAGTATATCAATATCATCAAGGTGCTGCATAATTCTGTCCCAAGCACAAGAGAACATTTGAAAAGGAACTTGTAATGAACAGTAATGTAAGAAGCAGAGAAAACAGAACCCAAACAGCTGAAATCAGGGGGTCCCCAGCTACCACAAAGCCACAGACCCATGTGACAATATTGAAACTTAAATTATCCATTTGGGGTGGATTCTTGAAAAGCAATCAGTGTTAGTCTAACTCTTCCGTTGAAGTCACTGTGGGCTAGATTCACAAAGGAACTTAGGTGTGGAGATACTCTTTCAATCTCTCCTGTTGAAGCTGTTCCACTGTGGATAAATAATTTTAAAAGGTCACGGGAGAAGAAGGACTAGATCCTGAGTCTCCCATGTGAGTTCTCTAAGCACAAGGCTACAGTTATTCTCATTCTCTGTCACCCAATGTTTAAACTGTTTCACTGTGTCTAAATGATGAAACAATCATTGGGCCAGAATGAGAGCAAGCATGCTCTGAGCACACTTACCAGATCAAACCCTGCAGGTGAGCTGGGCAAGGAACACATATCTTCCTGGTTTGTTCATTGCTCTGGGGCTTAGGCATCTGAATGGCTTGCATTGGACTGTAGTGTGCATGTTCAGAGGCAGAAACCTAGGTGCTTAGGGAACTTCTGCTACAATTTTAGGTACCTAAAAGGTATGGGGGCAGCTGAACGGGGGCTTTGTGAATCCCAGTGGGGCCTGATTGTGAAATTTAGATACCGGAACTGGCAGTTAGGCCCCTCAATCCTTTTGTGACTCTAGCCCTGGGAACTTTTTTCATTTATTTCACTGGGAATAGACTTAGGCCAACACTGAGAGCTTTTGAAAATCCCACTATAGGTTCTGAGTCCCGTGCAAAATATTGTCTTTCACTTCCCATCTTAAACTGTTAGAAACAGCTGTTGTATTCCCATCTCAGAGGTGGCTGAAGTTCAAGGTGAGTAAAAGGATTCTTGTGTATATTGGGCTATCTCCTTACTAAGGTTCTTACTCAGCCAAACTCTCACTGTCTTTCATGGGAGTTTTCCTGAGTAAGCACTTCAGGACTTGGCTCATAGTTTGCAAAATCCTCTGGCATCAAGACACCACACCTTAAAATTCTTTGTGAATCCGGTCCTATACAGATATACTATTATTATTATTATAGTCTATTATAGTAATTATATATAAAACAAAATCATCGTCCTATTGCATTTATTGAGTAATGGAAGGTCTGGTCAAGCAGAGAGTTACATTTGTCTTTTCTAGGATAGTTAGGTATATTTTTCTTTCTGGTCTTGTATTGTTACATAGCATTTATGCATGTAACCTGAAGGGAAATAAAATGATATTGCATCAAGTTAGCCACCATCCAAAAAGTTCAAATTAGCCTCTGTCAGTAAACAGCATCCTTTCATTAAGCATTGTTGCATTTAAGAGCTATTAGCAGTGAAGCATATGACAGTCCATGCTTGCACTAGTGCTTTTTCTAAGCACTTTTAGTCAATTGATCTCTGACATCTCCAGACATGCATAGCAGAGAGCATTTAAACTATTAACAAACAGTTAACTATCACTAAGGACTTATGCTTTCTACTGGGGAAAAACATCTAATGAGATATGACATGAGTCATTTGAAACTGCTATGCAAAGATGAGATAACCTGGAAATGGGAACTTGAATATATACAGGTATTTTTTACTGGTACATCTTACTGTAAATTGATTAGATAGTATAATATACAGCATTGTATATTAAAACTGAGCCTTAAATTGCCACATTATGAAAACTATCACCTGCTTCCATTGGTGTTAATAACAAAACAACCCTTAATTTACTGGGAGCAAGATTTTGCCCTAGAACAGTAGAAATAGCAACAGAATGATCTTTTGAGTAAAGAATAACATACATGTTATGGGACCTAATGCATATTATGGGATTGGTACATGACTTGTCTGAAATTTGGAATTTTGGCAAATTTGGCACTGATTTATATCCCCGGAAATCCCATTGATTTCAGTGGGTATAAACCAGTGAATATTAAAGAGAAAAGAACAAAGTTAGTAAACTCATGCATAGTTAAGGATGAATAATTTAAAACTGCCCAGGCTCCTGGATGGCTCGCATGATGGTAATAAGATTAGGAGCCTTTCAAATCCACTTCACTAATTTGAACATGACAAGGGACCAGACTCAAATCTGGGCTGTCAGAAGTGGCAAGTCTGCTTCAAGGGAGCTTTGAAAAGCATCTGAAACCTCTACTCTGCCAGCTGGCTAGTGCAGTCCCCAAAATGGACTGTGCATGTTAGGTAAAAATGGAAAATGTGATCAACCCAGACCTGATTCAGCATATTCCACAGGCAACCAACTGAGCTGTAGTATAAAACTACCTTCCCTTGGAAGAAATCCCAGGTAGTTTGGTGATAAAACTCTACTTATACCCTGGAACATAGCTCTCCCTGAGATTTTCACCCTCTTGCACCTTCATGGATGAATCAAGCTCTACGTTAGCAATGACAGCAATGCTTTTCTAGCTCACAGTTGTCCAGTGACCCAGGGCTGGCCTTATGGATGGGTGAGCACCCAGGACGCCATGGTCAGGAGGTGCCATGGTCAAGAGCAATGTTTCTCAAACAGGGGGGTCCAAACCCCAAAGGGGGTCACAAGGCAATGATAGGGGAATCACAAGAGTGGCGGCTTCTGCTAGGTTCCCAGCTCTGAAGGCAACGCCATCACCACCAGCAGTTTAGAAGTAATGGTGGCATGGCATGGTATAGTATTGCCACCCTTACTTCTGCACTGCTGCTGGTGGCAGCACTGCCTTCAGATCTGGGTGGCTGGAAAATGATGGCTACTGGCCAGGAGTCCAGCTGTGAAGGTGGCAGTGCCATCACCAGCAGCAGCAGCGCAGAAGTAAGGGAGGCATGGTGTGGTCCAAGTTCAACTCTTTGTGGATAGCTGTTCACATCCTTAAATCAATACAAATGGGCCCTTGTTGAAAGTCAGTCTCTACCACAAATGTGCATTGAATCTGAAGTACCCTCAGCTCTTAGCCAGAGAAATGGTCTCGATCTGTTAGGATTATCGGCATCTTTTATAAGTGGACTGTACATGGACACAGGAATAGAATTAAATTACAGTCTCCAGAATGTAGTGGTACACCATCAGGATATTTCCCTGCATACACAGATGATACTCTTCTTTCTTCAGAATGTAATAGAGTGGTCACATTAGCAAGTTGACATCTGCTAACCAACACTGCTATATGGTCTTGTCTGCGATGCCAGTTTTCTTCTCTGCTTTTTAGAAGGAAAAAAATTGGGGTAACTTGTGTTTGTTGACAAATGTGGTCTCCATTAAAAAGTCAATTGTAATTTCAAAATGCTAAAAATATTATAGAGTTAGGTGAGACAGTGAGCTAGTGCAAACTTTTGTCCCCTTTTTCCATACTAGGTTCCCCTGGGAATTACCCCCTCCTCTAGCCAGGTCCCTCAATCTGATTTGGCATTATAGAAAGAGCATGGTGCTTATTAACATCTGCTTATGACCTTTTCCTAGGGTCATAAATTAGCCTGCAGGTTGAGAACTAATCTGCTAATCTAGGTCTTTTCATGCCTCATTTTTCAGTTCTGGCAACCTGAGTGCAAATCTTGGGAAAGATAAAATCAGTATTGAGTTGCTTCATTCTCATCCCCAGTGGATATTTGTCCATATCTTTAAAATCTGATTTTTTTTTAACCTGTGTGATACTATTGCCAGGAGAAGTTTGAGACTAGAATAGAAGGGAAGTTAACAGCAGAGTCTCCAGGCCAGAATTGTAGTTTAGAATTGAGATACATTGATCTAAATATTTAGGCTTGCTTACCCACCATCTTGACTGAATTTTGTGTTGACTTTCATTGACCATAACCCTTGTGACAAAGTTCCTCCTCTATCTTGGTGGGTCCTGTGCTTATTGTGGATTTTCTTGCTTCAGAGATTCACCATGTGGGTTTGGGAACAGCCAGAGACCTTCCCCTCCAGAAGAACCCACAGTCCAGGTCAATTGGGAGGTTT
Source organism: Malaclemys terrapin pileata (assembly GCF_027887155.1). NCBI lineage: Eukaryota > Metazoa > Chordata > Testudines > Emydidae > Malaclemys > Malaclemys terrapin. Next base: position 34,337,560 of record NC_071505.1, read on the forward strand.
GGGGGGAACCCGGGCCCACCCTCTACTCCGGGTTCCAGCTCAGGGCCCTGTGGACTGCAGCTGTCTATAGTGCCTCCTGTAACAGCTGCATGAAAGCTACAACTCCCTGGGCTACTTCCCCATGGCCTCCTCCAAACACCTTCCTTATTCTCACCACAGTACCTTCCTCCTGGTGTCTGATAACACTTGTGCTCCTCAGTTCTCCAGCAGCACACCCTCTGACTCTCAGCTCCTTGCGCCTCTTGCTCCCAGCTCCTCACACTCACACCACAAACTGAAGTGAGCTCCTTTTAAAACTCAGGTGCCCTGATTAGCCTGCCTTAATTGATTCTAGCAGCTTCTTCTTAATTGGCTCCAGGTGTCCTAATTAGCCTGCCTGCCTTAACGGGTTCTAGCAGGTTCCTGATTACTCTAGTGCAGCCCCTTCTCTGGCCATTCAGGGAACAGAAAACTACTCATCCAGTGACCAGTATATTTGCCCTCTACCAGACTCCTGTACCCCACTGGTCTGGGTCTGTCACACCCTGTTGATGTAGAATATTCTCTAGGGACTAGGTTGAGACCAAGACATGAATTTCCAATTTTGATTTCAATGGGGTCGCACAGTGTTCAAATCAACATAGAATTGGGCTCATTATGTCTCTCTAGGTCTAGGCTACGCTATTAGTTCATCACTTACTTTAACATCATATTTGAAGAATGATACAAAATAAAATGTTTTCAGAATTATTATAGTATAAATATCGCTAACACAAGCTTGAGACCATATGCTTTTGTGGTGTATCATTTATATCATAATGGAATACAATACAAATTATAGTTTTCTAATGATATATTCTAATTCTTGAAGCTGATTATTATAGAAGTGATTGAAAATTTAGATTACATTTCTGAATGTTTCATCTTGTTCTAGGTTTGATTCTTCGAATATTATTAACAATATGATTCCATTATCAAATCAAAGACATTAAACTGTTATTTGATGAAATATATATTGGTTTTCATGATTTTAAGTAAGGCTTAACACACAAACCAAGTACTGTGATTTTCCTAAAGTAAAATGGTACTAAATTGTTTTGTATCTAGATTATGCATAATCAAACTCAAGCATTGTTTTTATTATGTATTATTTGAAATTTTTTCCAGGCATTGGTATAAATGAGCAGCAAAGTTGGAGGAAATGTGACACATGTCCTGCAGTGGTTTATTAAAATTCAGAAAACCTTTTAATATTAGATACTGAAAATGAATTTGCCTAAAGCATGCAACATAAATCAAATTTTTATCAATGTTTAACACACAGCATTTTCGATCATCAGATTCCTTTTATTTTCTTTCACATCATTTTCTACAGAAGCATTTACAGTTCCATATAGCTGTAAAGTAAATTAATATAATTATCACTAAAATATAGAAACACTTTTCTTTGTATTTTAATCCATTTATCTAGCGCAAAATCTGATGTAGACAAATGTTTCAGGTCATATTTTTCTTGAACTTTTGATACTGGTGTAGGAAAATTTGTTTGATGATGCAAACGGTAAGGGACAGTTTGCATTTACCTTTTGTCTCTTCAGTATTCATAGTTTCAATTCTAAACTTGGACTTGAATTCCAATCACTCCTGCACATTCGTTGGTGATTTTGCAGATTTATTTTCATGTCTACTCATTTATCTTCCTTACTCTGCAGGTTGCTTCCATATGTTAACTAGGTTTTTCAGATGAAAATTAGTCTGCCAGTATTAGCATAAAACATTCAACCATATAACTGCGTAAACCTGTGAATTTAAGATTGATTAAAGACTATATGCTTTATCCCTTTTTAACAAAACACTATGTTCTCCAATTCTTTAAAGAAAAAAAAAGATTAATCAAAGAAACATGACTTAAGATCTACAAAAGATGCCATTAATGCAAAAAGAAAGATTCATTCCCTACAATGAAAAAGATGATACAAGAGGTACTCCAGAGAATAGAATGATAGAAATATGAACAGGGTCTTGGTTGTTGTACTAAATGTGGAGCTATTGACTTTCAGGTAAATGCTTTTTTATCAGCTCTACCAGGCACTGCATATATAAATCTAATTATTTGCTGTATTAAACTTAAAAGTAAATTCACATACAACATTTACATTACAATGATGCCAAGAACCTGGCTTAACTCACAAATGGCAAACAATGCAAGGAAGGATGAAAGGCATCCTTCCTTCATCCAGTTGTGTCTAATGCTATTGCTCATTGGGTAGGGAAGATTGGCCATTGCTCTGAGGCTCCTGATGCTAAAGGCTTGTCTACATTGTGGAGTAATGTGCACTATTGGTGGGGGGGGAGAGGGAGCATGTTTTTTAAAACACACTAATGTGTTACACCTTACACGTCTACCCTGATATTATGCGACCCGATATAACACCAATTCGGATATAATGCGGTAAAACAGTGCTCCCGGGGGGCGGGCTGCGTACTCCGGTGGATCAAAGCAAGTTCAATATAACGTGGTTTCACCTAAAATGCGGTACGATTTTTTGGCTCCCGAGGACAGCGTTACATCGAGGTAGAGGTGTACTTGGTCCATGTACACTCTGCTGGTGTCCACTAGCAGTTCTGTAGTGTGCTTTAATGTAGTGATGCTTGAAACCGTACTATATTAAAGCTCACTACGGAAACTTTAATACACACCAAGAGGATCTACATGGACTAATGTGCAATCTGTTTGTGCACTTTAGAAATCACACCCCTGTAGTACGCTTTGACCCCATGTACACAGGTCCCAAGCCACATCATGTATAATATGTAGACAATATCAGCTGAGATAAACAGCGCTTCATTATTAAAGCTGAGCTTTCTGACTATCTTTCTATATCATTGCTGGTCCTATAGAGTCTTTGTAACTTCTGTGGGTATAAACTTGCATAGTCTGTGTTATAATGATATTAAAGGGCATGAGACTAGTAGCAAGATGAATTTTGATTCTCCCATATATGAGGAGTAGAACCCAGAGACTTTTAAAAATGCATAATGTTAGGGTTAGCTTGTATACTATGTAGGGAGAATGAGGGAGTGTGTATTATTGTATGAATGTATCATACTGTGACATTCTGGAGTGCCAAACCAGACCAATGAGGGGTTGTGTCACCACCTGCCCTGTAATCTTGAGTGCCTCACAATGCTTTGCTGCCATACTGCCCAACCTGGGCTGCTTAAAACCAGCCTAACAACATGCAGGTCAAGGGAGGAGAGTGTGCTAGATAGCCCAGGTTCAGCAGCTCTGATCCCAGCAGTCTGGCTACAGCCCCACAGCCTTGGTTACTACTTGATGGGTGATGCCAACACACCGCCAGTTCCAAATTTTCCCCAAACCATGTGTTTTACAATGTCCAGCCCTCTCCTGGACAGATCAGAGAAATAATATGGTTCAATTGTTCCTCTAAATACACAAAACACATCAGAGCTTATTAACTTAACTGGGGTGAGTACACCCTTTGCTTTAAACACAACACTGGGTTTGTTTATGGTAAAAATGAAATGAAATTTATTAACCAAATTTACCTATGATTAAGTGAGTTCAAATACAAGGAAAAAAGACAGAAAGAGTTACAAGTAAAATAAAATATGCTTTTAAGAGCCTAAAACTTAATCTAGTAATTTTTTGTTCAATGCTTTGTTCAAAATGACCTTTCTCACTCACAGTGACCCAACAAGATGGTGATTCACCTACTCCTCAGTCAGGATCTCTCCCAGAGGTCCAAAGGTGCTGGTACCTTTTTCTTTTTAGGTGAAAGAGATAACTTGGGGTTCTCTGCCCCTTTCTTTTGTAGTCCATTGAATCTTTGAAGTGGATTCTTCTGAAGGATTCCCCTTAAAGTAAAGTTTATTCAAGCTGCGAGGAAGGAGACATGAAGTCTTGTGGTGAAGGAAACTCCATGCTCTTTCTTCCCCCACTTCTCAGCTTAATAGCTTTCTTTACTTAATATGTAAAAATGGACCGCTTAATACTCTTAATACTCACCATGTATGTACATCACATAAGATTATTAATGATCAGTGAGGAAATAAGCCAAGGCTTGGCACTCATTAGACTGGCAAAGTTTACTCTTCCCAAGCCAAAGTTAGCATCATAGGGCATACTAAAACCTTCAAGATGCTGGCCTAAAGAAGAAGGGGATTGAGTGGGGTGTTGGTGGCTTCCCAGGGAGTGTCAGAGAGAGCTAACAATAAAGCAAGGAGATACAATGGGAGAGGCAGGCTGTCTCACCCAGCCAGAGTTGGGGTTAACTGGCCTGAGGGAAGAAAAAATTATGGTGTAAGTAAGGGGAACTTTAGGTCTTTAGCGATTTTACCCATTTCTGGGTAACTTTGGGTGAATAAATAGTCCTTTATTTTGAAGAAGCTGTTTTTGAGTCACTGTAACCAGCTCTTGTCATAGGTTTCTGGAGTCAAAGGGCTAACAGGTGCCAAACCCAGTTGGGATTCTTGGGTCAACACGTAGACAGGGAACTGCAGCTCAGAGATCTGAGTGGTACTATTATATGGTTCCACCCAAAGAGAAATTCAGGAAGCCAGGTCTGTCACTGAGGGGTGAACTTGAAAAGGTCTAAAGTGCTACTTACCCTGTAACCATATCATGAGATTTATGGATTACCCTTGTACTGCTGAAGAACCAGCTTCAAATGTTACTTTACGTGAGTGGAATGGTTTAATCTTGTTATGTACTTGAAGAGACTGAACTGGTCTTTCATGGTGTGTCAGAAAGGATCTACCCTCTAAAATAACCACTCTCAATATCTATTAGTCAGTATCTAGAGTCTCATTGATGTTATCCTCCTTTAATGGTTTAGGAAGAAACTTGCTTTCGTTCAATGAAATATTAGATCATATTAATGACTAACATATGCTGGCTAGCATCTATCTATCTATCTATGCACAATAAACACCAATAACAGTAAGCACAAATATTGCAATGGTGATATAGCCTAAACTGACCTATACCATAGCCCTGTTCACTTCTGTTGAGAATCCCATAACACCTTTGCATTTGCTGAAGTAAGCATTTGGCATTAACAGATAGGAAATTTGTCAACATCAAGACATACTCATTCTCTGTCTTAGTACGAGCTAGGGAAGTACCTTCATGGGCCAGTACCTGGAATGTTAATATCCAAAAGAAAGATAGGGATGGACCAGAACAACAACTGGGACAAAGTGATGGGCTGGATTTTAGTGTGTAAAGAGATGTGCAACTTGTAGAATCATCATATAAATAATACCAGCTGAAATGTGTAATGTTGGGAGCACACTTTCTGCTTAAGGTGAATGTGACATCGCTGCACAAGATGGCTTCCTGGAGTCTTTTTCCTGCATTATGTTATTGGTTTAGGACAATAAACCTGAGGGACATTGGTTATTTGGCCTCTTGAATATATTTCATAATGAATCAGTGGGGTCAAGCAATTGACTATAGAATTTATTAACAATATGAATGGTTACATTTCCCATTGTGTTTACATCAGGGATCAGATTATAAGATTCAATGCTGATCAGTAGGCATTATTGTCATAGAAGGTTCAGAAGTATTTTGTGCAGTAATGACATCAGTTATTTCCTTCTATTGGTAGGTCATTTGCCGTAACCACATTAAAAATGAGAGCCAATCCATACATAACATAGCAGCTACTTTATCATGAAAGAATGGTAAAGTAGCATATATAGAATTCCCTTTTGTCTCACGCTGAAAAAGTAACTTTATTAGAATATGGATAATATTATTCCTAAGGCTACTCTCTCTCTGTGATGTTATATGCCCTCCAGTACTGTAATATCTGACCGCCTCACCTTCTACAATATAATTATCCTCATAACATGCCTGTGAGGTAGAGAAGTACTACTATTCCCATTTTATAGACGCAATATTTATTTATTTAGTGTTTGCATATTTCCTGAGCCAAGCAATAAGGTTCTTAGTGGCTAAGTGGAGCTCTCAGACTCCACCGCTGAATTAGGTTAGTGGACAGTCCTCAGCAATGTGCATCATTGTTTGATCTGTGTCGCAGATGCAGCTGGGATTCCTCTCAAAAACCTCAGCAGTATTGGTTGGCTGCACAGAGGCCTTGCCCAATCCAGAACTGGTTAAGAAGGTCCCACTGACAATGTGGCAGGTTGAAGCCAGGCAGATGACCAGTAGGGGCTGTGATGAGGAACTGATTGGTGGTTGATGTTTAGCACCAGCCTTCCCACCACAGGGACTCAGCTGTAATGTCCTGGCATGGCAGCCTCAACCAGAATGGGTATTAGAATCATAGAATGATAGAAGATCAGGGTTGGAAGAGACGTCAGGAGGAGGTCGTCTAGTCCAACCCCCTGCTCAAAGCAGGACCAACACCAACTAAATCATTGCATCCAGGGCTTTGTCAAGTCAGGCCTTAAAAACCTCTAATGATGGAGATTCCACCACCTCCCTAGGTAACCCATTTCAGTTCTTCACCATCCTCCTAGTGAAATAGTGTTTCCTAATATCCAACCTAGACCTCCCCCACTGCAACTTGAGACCATTGCTCCTTGTTCTGTCATCTGCCACCACCAAGAACAGCCGAGCTCCATCCTCTTTGGAACCCCCCTTCAGGTTGTTGAAGGCTGCTATCAAATCCCCCCTCACTCTTCTCTTCTGCAGACTAAACAAGCCCAGTTCCCTCAGCCTCTCCTCGTGAGTCATGTGCCCCAGCCCCCTGATCATTTTGTTTGCCCTCCACTGGACTCTCTCCAATTTGGTCACATCCTTTCTGTAGTGGGGGGGCCAAAACTGAATGCAATACTCCAAGATGTGGCCTCACCAGTGCCAAATAGAGGAGAATAATCACTTCCCTTGATCTACTGGCAATGCTGATACTAATGCAGCCCAATATCCCGTTAGCCTTCTTGGCAACCAGGGCACACTGCTGACTCATATCGAGCTTCTCATCCAATGTAAGCCCCAGGTCCTTTTCTGCAGAACTGCCACTTAACCAGTCGGTCCCCAGCCTGTAGCGGTGCATGAGATTCTTCCACCCTAAGTGCAAGACTCTGCACTTGTCCTTTTTGAATCTCATCAGATTTCTTTTGGCCCAATCCTACAATTTGTCTAGGCCACTCTGAACCCTATCTCTATCCTCCAGCATATCTACCTCTCCCCCAGCTTAGTGTCATCAGTGAACTTGCTGATGGTCCAATCCATCCCATCATCCAGATCATTAATAAAGATGTTGAATAAAACCGGCCCTAAGACCGACCCCGGGGCACTCTGCTTATACTGGCTGCCAACTAGACTAGTGTTGTGATGAAAGACATGTAGCTGGTGGGCTAACAAGGTCATTGGACAAGGGCAAGCTTGGGTTTGCACATACCTTCTCAAGCAGCTTGCCAGCTGCAGTCTCCCTCCTGATATAAAGGGGAGCAATATGGCTCAGGACTGGAAGCCATGGAAAATAAGTACAAGATGACAAGGGCTGAGGTCTTTAGGGCTGGAGCATCTGCTCCCCATGAAGAACCTTCCAGTTTGCTGAGAAGGTTGTTGCATGTCTTGACCTTTGCTGCTATCTTGCTCAGGTGGCGTTTGTACGTCAGTGTTCAGTGTAGGATCATGCCTAAGTAAACTGTGTATGCATCATGTTTCAGCCTCTGGCCATTCATTCTGATTTTTAATTCTCTTTTAGCAATGGCATGGTGGAAGTGGAATCTGCTAGAGTTTGTCTTGCTGGTGCTAGATAATTGGCCAGCTTTGCAGTGTCGTTAGTCAGGGTCTTCTCTGGCTTAGAGAAATTTGAAGCATATAGCCCGCAGCAGATGTCATCTGCATAGATGAACTTCCATGACTGGGTGATGGCAGGTCATTAACGTATAGATTAAACAATGTTGGGACTAGAACAGACCCCTGGGGCAACACATTCATCTGTTTTTTTACAAGCACTTGTTTTGTCACTCACATGCACCCTGAACCATCTATCTTGGAGTAGCAGTTCGATGGGATCAGTAGCTCATGGTGGGATGACTCTTGGACCCATGTTTCACAATGTATCATATGCTACAGTGAGGTCAAGGAAAATAGCATCTGTTTTCATGTTTATTTGTAAACCATTTTTGATTAATGTAGTTAGCACAAGTACTTGGTCGCATGTACTTTGACCTTGTTGAATGCCTGCTTGCTCAGCATTCAAGATGTTCTCCACCTCTGGTGCTATTCACTATCAAATTAGGCACTCTAGAACCTTGAGACACAGAGAAAATAGCAATATTGGGCGGTGACTTGATGCCTGGTTTGAGTCTTTAACGGGTTTTGGGACGCCAATGACTTTTGACATGAGCCAGATTTTCAGCAGTATTCCTTCACTGGTGACCCTTGTGAAGAATTGAGCCACCCAAGAACGGGCACATGAACTAAGATGTTTCAGGAACTCTGGAATGGCAGGGGTGCCAGACTTCATGTTATATAGCACTCTGTCCAGCTCTGTTCACACCATTGTGCTCACACCCCATGTCTTGCTACTCAACATTGAGGGTTTATCGACAGCCAAGCAACAATTAATCAGCGTTCTAGCTTATCAGCATGCTCTGGTTGTGATCTGCATACAAGAAACTCATATTTCATCTAATGAAGATGGCTGATACAAGATCAATGCTTCGACCTGATATGCCATGCTGCACACCCAAAGCATGGCCATGCCACATATGTTTGAGTGACCATTGAAGACACAGGTCATTTGTTATCCACTGAATAATGCAATGTCATCAAGATCAGAACATTTTGGATAGCAAATGTCTTTAAGCCTCCTAGCGTGAGCTGGGGTCAATGGTTCCTTCCATGCTTACCACACCCAATTTTTCATGTTGTAGACTTTAACAGCCATTATATAGACTGGGGCTACAAAGTGGCTGACGCTGGCAATAAACAACTTGTGAACTGGACCTCACAAAATCACCTTGCCCTCATTCAGAATCCAAAACAGCTCAGGACATTCCATTCTTGTAGATGGAACCATGACTACTCATCTGACATATGTTCGGTCAGCTCAATACATAGAAACCCTCATCCAGCATCATGCCAAGTCTTGCACAACTTTCCATACAGCCATAGAAGCATTGAAACACTAAGGCCTAGGTCCTCAAAGGTATTCAGTCACCTAACGCCTATTGAAATTAATGAGAGTTAGGTGACTAAATACCTTTGAGAATCTGGGCCAATATTTGGAAGAATTATAGTCAATAACTGTTTTCCTCATTACTTATAGTTAAAATGTATATAAACAAAACCATTCCTTCATGATTCTCTTTAAAGCTACTGAAACCTTTCTTTATTTGAGAATGTCTGTGGTTTAGATGCAGTAACTGAATCTAGCAAATAACTTGTTTACAAATTTAATCTAGGTAATTCACAATAACTTAATAAATTAACTCAATGTACTAAGAAATTAGTTTCCCCCCCAAAAGGTATATTCACACATAGATCTTGATCTTATTAATCTAGAATATTTAGGGTCCTAGCAAATTCATGGTCCAATTTCTTCAATTTCATGGTCATATGATTTAAAAAAATAATAAATTTCATGATTTCAGCTATTTAAATCTAAAATGTCATGGTATTGTAATTGTAGAGGTCCTGACCCAAAAATGAGTTGGAGGGGGTCACAAGGTTATTGTGGGGGCGGGGGTTGCGGTACTGCTACTCTTACTTCTGTGCCGCTTCTGGCAGTGGGTGCTGCCTTCAGAGCTGGGTGCCCGGCCAACAGCTGACACTCTGCGGCTGCCCAGCTCTGAAGGCAGCACAGAAATAAGGGTGGCAATACCATGACCTCCCTAAAATAACCTTGCAATCCCCTCACGACTCCCTTTTGGGTCAGGACCCCCAATTTGAGAAACACTGTTGTCCCTTGTGAAATCTGTATAGTATAGGGTAAAAGTACACAAAAGACCAGATTTCACAGAAAGAAACCAGATTTCCTGGTCTGTGACACGTTTTTCATGGCCATGAATTTGGTAGGGCCTTAAGAGTAATATTTACAAACACATTTAAAATGTAATCAGACATTTACCTTTTTATCTATCTGTCTGTTTATCCCATTCCCATCCTCATGATATATGGACATATCTTACAAACTGAAAAATATAAGCACATCTGGATATCTATATAAAATGGTAATTTTATTTATAGTAATTTGGATCAGACTCTAAATAAAAAAGAAGACATTGATGAGAAAGAAATAAACTGATGATGTAAAACAAAGTACCAATCCATAGGTACATACATTCTCTTAAAAATGAAATCAACAATGAGTTTTGTAAAGACACTGCAAGCCTGGGAGAAACTGGGTGACTCTGGGATACAGAATTCATCCCCTCTAATTCTCCAGTTCTGCCTAAGCTATTACCAACTGTTAGCTATTTTCTGGCCAGTGTGAAAAAAATTTCTAGCGTCCACTTGTTCCTATCATATTCATGACAAAAAACACTATCACAATTGAGACCAATTAGCTTCTTTGCTGATGGTCTGTACAAGGTGGGCAAGGACTGAATCGGTATAAAGACGGATTGAATTACACTCTTACCTGTATAAGCAGATCCCTCTCAGGGATGATGAAGGTTTGTGTGGCATAATGAGTAAAGCTGCATTCTATTTCTTGTTCTTTGGATAAAATACCAGTAAACTTCATCCTCCAAGGTGTGCAGTGTCATAATCATGTCAGTCCCATATCTTCCAATGATGTCAGTCTTCCATGAAATAGGAAATTCACATAATTTTTGCTTTTTAAAATCCTACATACAAGTCCCTTTCGAATTTTTGTCTTCTGTTTTTTTGGGGAACAGTTGAATAAATGTTTGTGTCTTCCTCACAACATGCAGACATCAATTTTCTGAAGCTGACATGAATGCAGGGATGCTTTTAATGAATCAAGCAATAACTTGTGGTAAGCTGAATGCCACAATGAACGAATTGTACTCATACATCATATTACTCACTTGAGAGAAACATCCATAATTGAGGGTGTTAGAACAGGATCAGAATGGATGAGGCTGCAATTAATGGTGCAATAATTGTTCACCAGTCTGGCTGCTCAAGAAATCAAATAAATATTCTGTCTTTTAGGATGGATCCATAGATGTAGGATGGATCCACAGATTAAGACCATGATAAAAGTCTAGGATTTCAGGGTCATCCTGCTGCTGTTTCGTGGGACAGTCCAAAAGAATAAATTAGGGAGACAGAGAGAGAGAGTCTATATCTTTTATCATTTTACAAGAGGCAGCTTGCACACAGGGAGATGGGTAGTAGCAGCATGTTTCCAGCCACATATCTGGAACTAGAATATAAACATATTGTCTTTGTTTTCTGGGATCTTGGGTGGTAACCCTAATTGCACCAACTAGCAGAGTTTACCTCCTCTGTGGTTAGTTTGTATTCATTGATACTAGAGAAGTAAAATTAAATTTGCAAAGGAGAAACAGGCACCAGCCCTGATTCTATTTTGTCATACTTTATTTATTAGCATTGTGACTATGGCAAGAGATACACATTACTGTACAAAGATAACAGCAAACAATTATCCATGTCTCAGTAGAGATGTAACTTACAATAGGAATTTGTGATATGCCTCAAACTGAAATGTGCATGTAGACTGCAGACCACTGGGAAGTCCCCCACTCCTGCAGTGTGCCGCAACATATTGCAGCAAATTACTACCTTGTTTCCTTGATGTGTCACATAATCTCTTAAAGTAACAGGAACTTTGCCACCACTCTTGGACATACACCTGAACATTAGGCTGCAAAATGAAAACATCCTTTGGAATGTTACTTTATGAAACAGGAAAAAAAATACAAATCTACTGTGTCTGTGAAAGATGAAAGAGAACACTGCAAAATAACTTTTTAACAGGAGGATGATGATTGATTATTAATTAGGTAGTTAAGAAGGAAATGTTAAATAACAACATTCCTTAAATGAATATCCATTAGAATCACAAGACAAAAAACAACCTATCTATGTAATAACATTAATATCTAAAGAAATCACTTTTCAAGATGATTATTTTACTTATGGTTTCATCTTGAGCAGACTGTATTTGAAATGCTATATTGAGATAAAACACTTCTATTATTGTATTCATATTACAAAGCACATTCACACACTCAAGTTTAATGGAAAGAATTTCACATATTCTGTGGTTAGTGTGTTTTAGACAGCATGGTATTTATGGACCTCATTAGATGCTTTACAGATATATGGCCTTTGATCATTTGCATGATAATACACATAAAAGAAAATAAGATCTCTAATGATTCAGTAGTTTTCCCCTTCTTAGATCAAATATGATTTTATTTGCAGCATTATATTTATTTAAACAAGCAACAATAATGTTTTCAAATACTCCGGCAGTTTAAAAGCTCTCTAAGGAATAGCTAGATTTGATTTTGGACAATTACAAGTTTCTGTATTTGATTTTATAGGCTGTCAGTTCCATGTGTAACATTTGTGTCCTGTTGTTATTAATTCATTTTAAATTAAATTTCAGTATGATTACTGTTACTACAGTAAATGCCCTTTAGCATTCATTGTAATAAAAGCGTAAAAATTATGTGGTATTCATATGGATGTCACAGTGTGTATGCAAATACAGGAATGACATTTTAATTCATTATTTTAAATAGTATGTATTGACTATATGGAAATGAAAAAAAAACCCAGAAGATCAAAAGGAATTTTTTGCATTCAGGCAATTGCAAATTGCATGCAGTTTGTATTAGCTATGAATGGTTTATGAAAACAAATACTTCTTCCATAAATAATCAGAATAAGGAAAGCAACTTAAGTATATGGAGGTATTGCTCTCTGAACCATACCCAAATGTTTCTGTCCTTTCATTAAAATTATCCCCTATGGAACTGCTTCTCAAATACTTAGAAGCTTTGGAAGTCAATGCTTTCAAGGCATTAAAGCAATTCTTTTAAGGACTTATGATGGGTTTCTGATTTTTATGGCAAAGCACTGATATTATATGCCACTAATGTACAGAGCCACAGGTTACCAAAGATTAATTATAGCACTAGTTGGTACAAATGTGTATATAATATAAATAGAGCTCAATTTTATTCCCAGGAGCATGATTGTAGTTCAAGATATACCAGAGAGTAGATTCCAGCCCACCACGTGATATTTAGTTTTGTAAGTTCAAAATTGAGACATGTTGAAAGAAATATGCATAAATCATTCCTTCACAGTATAAAACAATGTAGAAAACCTTAACAGATATCCACATACTCCAGATTATTTTCCTTGAATAAGTAAACCTTTTTTGTCATTGACCTTACATCAAAGGGAGGATCTGACCATGGAATATAAACAATGGTATAACATTTGTATCTATTGTTATATAATCCTGCAAGCAGGAATTTAAAAGTCAGCATACCAGTATAGTGTAATACTAAAATGATTTGTATTACACTATCATCATAAGATTTAGAAGATCTTCTGTTGTCTATTAGCATTATAGATTGAGACTTCAGTGATGGGGAATGAGAAGGGTGTATGCCGCAGAATGGAGTTCCTCTGCAACCACTGAGTCTGCATACCCAGATGAAGCTGTGGAACTCCAACAACTATTATCAGAAGTTAACCAGGTAACTCACTTTCCTTACCCGTGGGCTGGGACATGGAACTATGTCTTTTTTAGGAGACTGGCAATGCTTCTATCCCAATAAGGACTCTTCCTTCTTGCTTTAGAGTCTAGCCTCTTGTCTGGAGTTTTCATTGTCAGTACAAAAGGTGTGTGGGTACTCTTGCATCAGCAGCAGGGGCTGCCTGGCAGTGACACTCTGGAGCTTTCAAAGGAGGATTTAGAAGCTCTCTGGCTTCCTTGGTGGACTCTAACTTAAATTCAAAATATTTGTCATATTTTGATTTCTTTAATACTGAAGTGAAATCCGTAATTTATACCATTGTAATCCATACTTACACCATTGTTTTGGTTTATACAGTCTTTTCAGCTGGTCTATATTATTTGAGACTGCTGGGTATTTTGATTCAACTCATACAAATCTACTGTTCTTCCTCCTTTTGTTGATATTATAACACAATGCATAATAAATTAGTTAACTAATTAATGAATCACCACAAATTCTAGGAGACATCAGTGGAGTGCATTTAATGAATGATATCACAGCTTTGAGATTTCAACGTTAGCATTACCTAGGTGATGGGCACCATGAAAATGTAAAATAATCTAACATATGATTACATTTTTGTTGCAAGAATGAAAATGTATATATATATACCTGTGCCACTTCCTTTAGATTGTCCGTTTTATGAGATTATGATGATCCTTGGGTATTGATCTAATTACAGAAGTATGCACTGACCAATACTCTGAAGCAGAATGAGACATAAATGAAATAATTTGGTTATCACAGGGGCCACATCTTTATATAATAGTCAACAAAGTGAAATGAGGTTAAACCATACAAGAACAACTGCCTGATAGAATTGTTTCACTGCAGATTCTAAGCTGGCCCCCAGCCATTGGTTAAGAGGACATGACTTCAGCAGGCAGATTCCAACACCATCCTTAGTTCAGGTGGACTCAGGGAAATCAGATGAGGGATGCTTCAAGCTGTGCAAGACTTTGAGGATTCCACCACCTCTAACCTACAAGGACCAAAGCAACCCTCATTACCAGAGTTTAGGGCATCAGAGTAAGTAATACTAATCCACACTGGAAACAGGCCAAAGTTGTGAAAGGTAAACGATGGAATCTCCATAAATAAACCCACCCACCCCCAAACATAAAAATAAATAAATAAAAAACAACTGAACAACAACAACAACAACAAACAGTTCTATCTTGTGGGGAAATTCCTTCCAGACCCCAATAGGGGACTGAGGTGGGGAGGCATATCAGGAAAGGCACTTAAATACACCTAGGCAGCACAAGGAGATGCAGTCAGGTTGCTTTTCACTCTGCGACTCAGCCAGTCTGGCCTGGGGCCTCTCTCAGCACACCTAGGAATGTGTGTGCACTAGGATGTCTGCATCACTGCATGGCCCGTTCAAAGCTACATCCTGAATAGGGTTGCCAGGTGTCCGGTTTTCGACTGGAACCAAAAAGGGACACTGGTGGCTCTGGTCAGCAACGCTGACCAGGCTGTTAAAAGTCTGATTGGTGGCACAGCAGGACTAATGCAGGTTCCATGCCTGCCATGGCTCTGTGCGGATCCTGGAAGCATCCTAGTTCCCTGCCCCAGCCCAAAGTTCCCTCCCACGCTCCAAACCCCTCCATCCCAGCCTGGAGCACCCTTGTACACCCCAAACCCATCATCCCCAACCCCACTCCAGAGCCCACACTCCCAGCCAGAGCCATCACAACCCCTGCACCCCAACCCTCTGCCCCAGCCCAGAGTCACCTCCCACTCTCCAAACCCCTCATTTCATGCGCCACCCCAGAACCCCACCCCCAGCCCAGAGCCTGTAGCCCCTCCCATATCCCAACCCCCTGCCTCATCCCAGAGCTCCCTTACATACTCCGAACCTCCCGGCTCCACCCTCCAGCCCAGAGCCCCTTACTGCACCCCAAACTCCTCATCCTTGGCCCCACCCCAGAGCCTGCACCCCCAGCCAGAGCCTTCAACCCCTCCCGCATCTCAACCCCCAGAGCCAACCCAGTGAAAATGCGCGAGTGAGTGAGGGTGGGGAGAGTGAGTGACAGAGGGAGGGGGGATGGAGTGAGCGGGGGCGGAGCCTTGGAGAAGGGGTGGAGCAGGGGCGGGGCCTCCGAGGAGGAGGGATAGGGCAAGGGTATTTGGTTTTGTATGAGTAGAAAGTTGGCAACCCTAACCCTAAGAGCCACAGTGGGTAATGCATTTCATTTGTTCCACTTTCTGTTTGTGACAATCTTTGCTATAAACTAATGCTAGATTTCCTAGCGTGACCACACTTGGGCTAACTGCACAGTGCTCTTTAGTCATTTCACCGACTCTTACAATGTAAGAGAGTCTATGTAAAAAGGGTCTATATCTTCCTCAATTCACATGAGTAACTCAGATTACACTTGTTGGGAGTTGCTGTGTGTATGCATCAAAGGCAAAGTGATTCACAGAGAGCTGAATATGTTTGTCTCATTTGGAAAAGGACAGCTGACAACTATATTCACATCAAGGTTTGAATGAGAAATGAAAATTGTACAAAATTAATTCATTTTGTGATACAGAGTGTAATGGGAGTAGAGATTAACTCTGAAATAAAATAGTTTGTTATTTAATTCTCTACATATATGTGTCTTAAAATAGATGCGTGCTAGCCATAACTTCTGTCTTAACCTTTGTATTTTTTTTCCATTTAATTTGCATGTGTTTCATTCTAATGTAGCACTATAAGCAGGGCTGGCTCCAGGCACCAGCTGAGCAAGCTGGTGTTTGGGGCGGCAGATTGTTGGAGGTGGCATTCTGCCCAATCCTAGGGCGGCACGGCCGCTTTTTGTTTGTTTGTTTGTTTGTTCTGCTCCGGCCGCCTTGTAGGGGGCGGCGACTCAGAGAACCAGAGCCAACCGGAAGGGCAGTACTCTTCCTTCCCTCCTCGCTGACCGGAGCGGAGCCCTCACGGCAGGCAGCAGCGTCCCTGCTGTAGCCCTGGCAGCCCCCTTCTCTCTCTCTCCCGCCTGCTCCTCCCCCCCAGCCGGTCCCATTGCACCCGCGCTCCGGCCACGCCACAGGTTTTTTTTTTTTTGCTTTACTGTTCTGGCCGCCCCGTTTTTTGTGTGTGTGGTTTTTTTTGCTTGGGGCAGCCAAAAAGCCAGGGCCGGCCCTGACTATAAGGCTAAACAAACGGACACCACAACATTCTTCTACAGGCTGCATTATTTCACAACTACTTTTGAAGCAGCTGTGACCTGAATATGCTTAAAAAGATGTAGTTTAAAGTATTATGGCTCTATCAAGCTGCGGCCATTATCATCAGTTCAATGCTAGAATTTTAAAACTACATCAACCATCAAAGCCACATTTGCATTTACTATAAAAATTATTGCAACTAATTTTGTTCTGGTTTGGGCTAATGTGTCTATATTTTAAAAGTATCTGGAAATACTGATGATATAAAATCTGAATAATTTTACCTGAATAAGAAACAGAGATTTATGTCAAAGTACGTACTTTTTTTTTTACTTCCTTCTTTCTGTATTTCATAGGTCCTTTCCAAAGCACAAGGTGATAAATTGCAAAACATGATTGAAAATCTGCTTATGACAAAAAACATAATCATTCAGAAGGTTTTATTTTTTAAATCTTATACAAATAATTCAGATTTTAGGTTTACTTGATTTTTAAAATGAATTGCTATGGAACAAAATAGCGAAATCTGAAACAAGTAAACCTGAAACATACAAACAAAAATTTAAATTAAGAAAACAAACCAAAAAACCCCCACAAAGTTTACTCTGAGCAGAACTTTTACTCTAATAAGGGAGAAAAAAAGTCAGAGACTCTGAAAAGTCCACTAGGAAGTTCACCATTGCCATCAATTTTTATGTGGAAGATGGTCATATATTACAGTGATGGACAGCAATAAAAACTCTTAAGTTAGATAAACACTTATATGCACACATAAAAAAACAGGCACTGATACAAGCCCTTTCCTCTTGTTGACAAATATTCTTTTACTAAATTCTTGTCCCAAAGCTTATTGACTTCAATGCAAAACTCCCATTGACTTTAATAGGGTTTGGATCAGGCTATAAAGGTTCTATATTTACTGTTGGTTGCTTTATCAAAGGTTAAAAATAATCCTTATAGATATTTCAAGCAAACAGGAGAGATCCTGTAGTTTTTGCATAGGAATAATTCCCACAGATTTCAGTAGGTATTTCTCCTTCATAGAACCTGAGGGATTGGGCCATCATTTGAAGATGGTATAAAAGAGGAAG
The DNA here is from genome assembly GCF_027887155.1 of Malaclemys terrapin pileata. NCBI lineage: Eukaryota > Metazoa > Chordata > Testudines > Emydidae > Malaclemys > Malaclemys terrapin. The sequence goes on from NC_071505.1 coordinate 34,355,493, forward strand.
GATAGCAGAGTTCTGTCTGGAAGTGGTTGTTGTCTCCTCAAGTGTATTTTGCTTTTAATGAGGTCAGAAGAACACATGTGGGAAAGTGTGGCAGGGGTTACAAAAGAGGAAAATAATAAGTCTGAACTAGTCTGAACCATGTGAAGCTCTGTAGTCCACAATAAATAGAAAATATATAAGATTCTGTTGCTTGCTGGGTATTAGATATGCCTGATATACAACAAGCAACAACAATTTTACATTTGTAATATAAGCTGGATATAAAATGGATTAACTTCTTCACTGGGATTTTAGAATCAGCTTTTGAAGCAAACCATCTTTAATCACAGAGATGCAGATTCTAATAAAAACAGCTACACATGTTTGAGTTCATGTTGTGAAGTGCCATATTACCTAGAAACGTCTTCTTCCCTTAAACCAGGTTATTTCTTTCCAGTGACTCAGCTGTTGTGGTTGCCAACTTATTCATTATATTTTTGTTTAAAAAAGAAAAAATCCTGCAAAATAATCTTTGTTATTGAACATGATTTTATTTCTATATTTATATTTTTGACATTTTCATATGTATCCAAAGTGTATAACAGTGTATTTGTTGTATTCTGTACTGGATTTTTTTGTATTATTTTTTATCCGCTATTTATTGTGTTAGTCACTGAATGTTAGTTACATTTATATTCTTGTTTATCAAAGAGTGAGCAAACTCTACGGCGAACATTGAGAATCTGTGCTGCACCATGCCCTGTAGCAGGGTTGACAATGCATCCCAGGGAGACACAAAGGGGAGCCAGCTTACAAAGCAACAGCTGCTAGTGTAAGCAAGAAAAGGAGATCATCTATCTTACAGGACACCTCATTTCCACAGCCTCATTCTAAGAACAGTTATCAAGCAGGGAATGACTTAAGCAGCCAGTATGAACAGCAACAGACTTCACTTTCCTAAGCAACAGTTAACGGTAAAAATAAAAATTCAAACATCCATTTTGCAGATCACACTAGGCACAAGCTTTATAGGAGCCAGAAAAATGAAAGAAAAATTAAAATTAAACCCACAACAGATAAAATCTGAACCCTGAAATCTTTTATAGTCCGGCCCTTTGCTTGTGCTAAAGAAGAAGGAGGGTTGATTTTCACACTCTCCCCACTTCACATAGTGGGGCCATAATTTGGTTAGAGGAAGCTGGGGAGAGAGAAGGGGCTCTCTCAGAACTGTCAATCCTGGCAGTCTCAGAGAGGAGTATTTCTGAATGGGCCAGGGCTATCTCTCACCCATTGTAGGGCTGTGCAGGGAGAGTGCTGGCTATACATTTTCAAAGGTGTACAGTACTAGAGCCAATTCAGAGAAGTATGCTCTCCTCTCCAGCACTATGGAAGTTATGCCTTACAAAAGCGAAATGCCCCAGGCACCACTATTTGCGTGGTTTATGTCCTCCCACTCCCAAGTGCATCTCTGCCTGGCAGAAGACATAATCTTCCCCTTGTAATGTAGCACATTCAGTAATAAATTCCATAATTATTTTGTCTAGTCAAGGACTTAGGGAGACCCAGTGTGTTGACAGCAGGTGGCACAGACTGTGTCTAGCTGGCCTAGGAGCTAGGGAGCCAGAGAAAACTATCAAGAGCTGTCTATGTCCAATAGCCTCTATAAAGAATCCTCTTTATATTTAGTGAAGTCATGTCCTTTCCCTTCACTACTATAAGGGATGCTACACTGGGGACAAGGACATGAAGAGAGTACAGCAAGCAGCCTAGAAAAACAGCATCAGCTCTATCCAAAACTGCTGGAAAAGGAAAAGAAAACTAATCAGAAAATCCTAACCACAAAAAATGCATATCTGTAGAGACAACACCCTGGGCCTCAAGAGGAAAAATTACTATATATCAGACACCATTTGAGTCAGAGGCAATTTTTTCCATGCAGACACAAGCTTTGAAGCTTTTTCCTGAAACCACACAGGAAACCAGCTGTCAGCTATCTTAAGAGTGGCACAGCCATTGCAAATAAGTCAGAAAGCCGTGAATAACCATGTGGCATGTGAAAAAAATGTTCTAGTTTTAAAGGGTTAACACCTTATTTCCCCTGTAGTACAGAGTTTCCTACAAGTCTTACACTGGAAGTTCTAAAGTCCTGGTCTAGCACATCAGACAGGTGATAAAAAGACCTCAGATGTGAACGGGAGAGCACCACCTTGTCTTGTTTTGTGTGGGCTGTTCTCCTTTTATGCAGAAATACACAGTAACTCACTTCCTTTTCTATGGATTATGCCACTAAAATTGTTTGTATATAAAGTCCTAAAATACCAGCCCCAATGATTACAATGATGGTTTTACCCTGTGTGTGTGTGCAGGGTCAGGGGGAGGAGCAGCCCTTCAAATAGAAGGAAGCCAGGCAAGTGGAACATTCTAAGCTGAAGCTTTTCCGTGAAGGAGAGAGAGAGAGCGAGAGAGAGAGAGTGAGAGAGAGAGTGAGAGAGAGAGAGTAGTTTAGGGACAATTCTGTTTTCCTCGTTCTAATAACGTTCCTTTTTCAGTGTAGTAGGAAGAGGCTTTCTTTGATCCTTTATCATTGTCGCATGACAGTGCACCATTTCTCAATCTCACATTTGAGTCTTGTCACCCGGTCCCAGTTCAGGGAGTTCTCAAGTGGCATATCCCCGCTGTTATAAAAAATATTGGCATGATTCTTTTTCCTTCTCATCAGCTGTCTTAACCAATGGGTATTTTACCCATTCAGGCTGAAGATTTTCCTCCAGCATAGAACGGTGATCCTAATTTGATATCCTATCAAACTGATGTCAGTACGACTTCCCACAGAAACGAATGCTTCATGAAAGTAGCTCTGTACATCTATATAGAAAATTTTCTGCCTGAGTACTACTTTTGCGGGTTATACTGTCCTTTCCACAGCCCCACTGTCCTGAGAGTAATAAGGAGTTGTGGCAGCACACTGGAATTAATATTTTTGTTCTGAAATCTTGAAATTTGGCTATTGAAGTTGTCAGTAATCTGGGTTATTTCAGGAATGTAAATGATAAAAGTAGCCCAGGAACAATGGTGCCAGCTGCCAAGTATTTCTGCCCTGGCGTTCACTTAGGTTGGGGGCAACCACTCTTTGCCACAAGTCCTGTGGCAATGGATTAATTTCAACGGCCCTTTTCTCTGAGCCAATATGTGAACTTGACAAACCTTGCATGTAGGCACTTAGTGCCAATTCTTGCCATCAGATGAAGCTGCTTTGTACCAGTATGCCAGAAAAAAAGCTTCTATAAAGCCAGCTTAACTGGCTATCTGAGAATTCCTTTGGCACAGAGTAATGAAAGGTCAGTGTAGCATAGGGGCTCCAGTTATACCTCTATCCTGGCCCCTATGCTACACTGTAGAAGATGTGGCTAGCGGAAAAAAGGGGTGTAATCAGTTTGAGGTCACATTAGGCTGATCTGTGGCTACTATAATTGACCTTTCAGAATCATTACCAGCCTGCACAACTTAGAGTTGCTCCTTGAGGCTGACATGGCTGCTGGCAGGATCAAGAGGCAGAGTTTCTATAGATGCAGAAAACCACAAACATGCCAGTACTGAAGATGAGGTTATTTTTCCTAAATGTTGCTCACATCCAGACACCGCCCCAACATAAGGGCTAACAGAGGCATTTCACTGGTGACCTTCACGGATTTTATTCAGTATTTCTCTCCTTTGTGTGTCTTTTCTAACAATCTTGTCCTGGACCAATAAGCCTCTCACCTGAAATGGAGTCCTATGCACAGCATAATATCAACTTGTATTCTAGGAATCTGCTGAATATATCCCAGAAAGCAAAATAATTGTATCAAATACAGTCTGTGGCTTGTTTGTTTTTTTTAAAACAACAAGGAGTCTGGTGGCACCTTAAAGACTAACAGATTTATTTGGGCATAAGCTTTTGTGAGTAAAAACCTCACTTCTTCGGATGTGAGGTTTTTACTCATGAAAGCTTATGCCCAAATAAATCTGTTAGTCTTTAAGGTGCCACCAGACTCCTTGTTGTTTTTGTAGATACAGACTAACACGGCTACCCCCTGATACTTGTTTTTTTTTAGTTATCTCCATCAGTAAGGTCTTCCCTAAATGAGTTTGCTAGATTAGAACATTACTATTTACAGAATTCTTTTTTGTCACAAGACAATACCCATGTTTTCATTCCATAACTGATGTTGATGACTCGAATTATTTTAATGATTTCTTCTTCCACTTTTTGGCGCAATGACAAGGTACCTTGCAAGGTTTAATGACAATTTAAGTACAATCATCACTGGTTCACATTGCAGCATGCCTATGGCACCCAAGGCTGAACCAGCAGATTTTTCACGTTTGTACCCAACACCGGGGAAATATTAAATTGATAAAACTTTCCCAATTGTATACTTTGTGAAATAAAATTTTCCAGACATTGTAGTTTACCTTCTTCATTGTATCAGTTAGTTTTTACAGACTCTAACGTTATTTGCTGGGCTGGGCTCTGGTATGGTTTCTGAGATATTAAAGTGATGTCTGCATCTGCATTTATCTTAAAGTCCATTTTCCTGCCAATAAGTTATAATTTTACTATAATATATGTGTCCACTCCATAGGTAGTCAATCCCAAAAGAAAATGCTCTCTGATCCTATTCTGTGTCTCCAGCAGCTACCTCTTTCAGCATTTTAGCACACCAGACCACCTCAAAGGTCCCCAATTTTCATTTTCTGCATCTCTCCTTTTGTGCAGAATAATTTTCTCCTTGGTTGTGCTTGCAAATGCATGCCTGTCTTTCTGCTTGTTCCCTGATATCTATCACTTTTCTGGACCATATTGCATTCATTCTTTCTGACTTGCTTGAGCTGAAATTGACCAATGAGCAACTTCCTCAGTCCTGTAGCTGTCCCCTGGTCTGCATTTTGCTTCCTAATAAGAACAAAGCGATAAGCTTTCTTCAGTGCTAGCTCTAAATCCATCTGTAACTCTAGTGACACTTTCTTGTCAGCAATATCAATTACAAATGCATCTTTAATTTGCTCTTCTTTATCTGTTCCAGAGTCGCAGGCCTCAGCTAGCTCAGCCAGGGTCTTCACAAATGTTGCATATTATAAATGGAAGTAAATAAATAAACTAAATGCCTCTACAGATTCCCTAGTGTTTTGGTTAGGCTGCATCAAGCACATTTCTCATGTACAATACACTAAGAGTTCCTCAGCAGGGTCAAGGACTGTGGTTATTTTCTTTCTGGAAACTACCTGGCACATTTTCACAAACAGCAGATACTTTTCATTTAGTCAAAAAACCATTTTTTGGTCAAAAATCAGTTTTAACAGAATTTTCTGGATCAGCCCTATTGACTACTTTCTCCAGTTTGCTTTCTGTCTCCATTTCACCTATTGCAATATAGAATTTCAGGGCACTACCTGTCCCCACTCTTTGTTACACAGTGATATTTGGACATGTGAAGATGATATCAGGTGACTGAGGTGAGCAGATGGACAGGGAAGATTACTAAATCTCAAAACAAAAAATCAAAGAGGGTGAATGCTGCTGAATTGGTGGCTAAGAACCTTACAGAGGAAGAAACGGGTAAAATGGGATAAGGAAAAGGGACCCTACATATGCCAGCATTTTCATGAAATAAAATACAAAAAATTCATAGGTTTAAATTCTATTATGATAATCTAGTCTGACCTCCTGTATAGAAAAGAACAAGAATATTAACAATTCAAAAAATCAGTCATACATTAATGCAGTTATTGGTATTTATAGTAAAAGAACCACAAGACTAGTTAGTGAATGACAATTTTTCTGCCCTTCACCACATCCCCAAATAATGTTGTACCTTATTTAATGTGTCTCAGAGTTTGAGGAAGTTAAGAAGAACTGCTCAGCCAGAAGGATTGGGTAACTCCGTCAAGCCCCTTCGGGATATTGGCATGAGAATATTTCACTGCCTGGATATTGCTATGTTTACCATAGTTGAGGAAGACAAACAGTTAACAAGCAAACTGACAAAAGGTTACCAGACTGTCTATCATTAAGTCTATACAAAGCCAGAGTTTGTAATAATTTTATGGCTGATAGTTCATATCACACATGAGCTGAATTAATAATATGGATATGAAGAAAAACAATTTATTAATGTTAATAACTCCTCCAATAAAATTTCCAGGAGGACCTATAGTGATAAATTGAATAATTATGAATATAATTATGACTAACTAGAACCATAATTTCATGCTAATGCAATAATAATGACACAAAAGTGTAGATCATGAATTTTAACTGCTCAGTTATTTCAAATTTCCACAAGGATAGGCCAAAAAATAAAATACCCGCTCCTCCCCGCCCCCCCCCCCACTCACATACCTATAAATCTGCTTAAGTTATGCTTTGCTTCGAAAGGGAAACTATTTGTTTCTTAAATCGGTATCACTTTGATTATCTTTTGTGCACTGTAAACAATATCATATTTTAGTTAGTAACCTTATGGTATTTTGAATGGGAAAAATTGGATAGTCAGTGGAGCACACCATGGGTAATGAAAATTCTATTAATCTTATGGTTACCCTTGAGAACAAGAAGAAGAAATACATAGAAGAGCAGTGGTAATGTTGCTGTTTAAACAGAATCGTGCTGCTGGATGTTTTACTGTGTTACTGAAAAAAGACTATACAGAATGTAGCAATATCTCCAATAAAACTTTGCAAATGTTTTGTAGTGAGATCAGGTGCAAGATGGATGGTGCCAGCAAGTGTAGTAGAAGGTCAAACTAACCTTTCAACAAATCATTTTTCAGACACTGGATTCCAGAGTCAGCAAAAAGGAGAAGAATTGGTGAACATTTTGTCTGAAACCACCTGGTTTCATTGCTAAAGTTTTGTTATAAACACTGACTCACTGGTTTCAGGATGGATCAAAACAATTGAGAATGCAGGGTTACCTTGAAGGTATGTCTACACTGTGGACATTACATGTGTCCAGGTGCACTGTTGTGCCGACCTCCATCCCCTCTGTTCACACTAAAACCCCTGAAGTGTGTGTTTTGGTGAGAGCTAGCTAGCTTCCCTGAGGGGTATGAGTCTATGCATGTTATCAGTGGCATGGCCCTGCAACTAGCATTATTTGCAATGTGGATGGAGATAAGGGTACCAGGTCTTGAGTCTCAACAGTAGTTCCCTTAACCCACCCAGCAATATTGTTAATCTTTCCAGCTATACTCTTAGCCCAGCAGAAGAGTCTGTCCTATCTCGGGGCCTCTCCTTTTGTCCATCCAGACCCACGAACATGATACAGTTCTGCGGTGACCTAGAATCCTACTTTTGACGTCTCCGACTCAAAGAATATTTCCAACATACCTCTGAACAGCATACTAACCCACAGAATCCCCCCTACCAGCACAACAATAAAAAGGATTCTGCGTGGACTCCTCCGGGCGGTCGAAACAACAGACTGGATTTCTACATAGATTGCTTCCGTCAACGTGCAAAGGCTGAAATTGTGGAAAAGCAACATCACTTACCCCATAACCTCAGCCATGCTGAACACAACGCCATCTACAGCCTCAGAAACAACCCTGACATCATAATCAAAAAGGCTGACAAAGGAGGTGCTGTCGTCATCATGAATAAATTGGAAAATGACCAAGAGGCTGCTATACAGCTCTCTAACACCACATTCCACAGGCCATTATCCTCTGATCCCACTGAGGATTACCTAAAGAAACTACACCATCTGCTAAAAAAAACTCCCTGACAAAGCACAGGAACAAATCCGTACAGACACATGCCTAGAACCCCGACCAGGGGTATTCTATTTGCTACCCAAGATCCATAAACCTGGAAATCCTGGACGCCCCATCATCTCAGGTATTGGCACCCTAACATCAGGATTGTCTGGCTATGTGGACTCTCTCCTCAGGCCCTACGCTATCAGCACTCCCAGCTATCTTCGAGACACCACTGACGTCCTGAGAAAACTACAATCCATCGGTGATCTTCCAGAAAACACCATCCTAGCCACTATGGACGTAGAAGCCCTCTACACCAATATTCCACACAAAGATGGACTACAAGCTATCAGGAACAGTATCCCTGATAATGTCACAGCTAACCTGGTGGATGAACTTTGTGACTTTGTCCTCACCCACAACTATTTCACATTTGAGGACAATATATACCTTCAAGTCAGCGGCACTGCTATGGGTACCCGCATGGCCCCACAGTATGCCAACATTTTTATGGCTGACTTAGAACACCGCTTCCTTAGCTCTCGTCCCCTTACGCCCCTACTCTACTTGCGCTACATTGATGACATCTTCATCATCTGGACCCATGGAAAATAAGCCCTTGAGGAATTCCACCATTATTTCAATAATTTCCATCCCACCATCAACCTCAGCCTAGATCAATCCACACAAGCAGTCCATTTCCTGGACACTACTGTGCTAATAAGCGATGGTCACATAAATACCACCCTATACTGGAAACCTACTGACCGCTACACTTACCTACATGCCTCCAGCTTCCATCCAGGACACACCACATGATCCATTGTCTACAGCCAAGCTCTAAGATATAACCACATTTGCTCCAATCCCTCGGATAGAGACAAGCATCTACAAGATCTCTATCAAGCATTCTTAAAACTACAAAACCCACCTGCTGAAGTGAAAAAACAGATTGACAGAGCCAGACGAGTACCTAGAAGTCACCTCCTACAAAACAGGCCCAACAAAGAAAATAACAGAACACCACTAGCTGTCACCTTCAGCCCCCAACTAAAACCTCTCCAGCGCATCATCAGAGATCTACAACCTATCCTCAAAGATGATCCTTTACTGTCACAGATCTTGGGAGACAGACCTGTCCTCGCTTACAGACAACCCCCCAACCTAAAGCAAATACTCACCAGCAACTACACATCACTGAACAAAAACACTGACCCAGGAACCTATCCTTGTAACAAAGCCCGATGCCAACTCTGTCCACATATCTATTCAAGTGACATCATCATAGGACCAAATCACATCAGCCATACCATCAGGGGCTCGTTCACCTGCACATCTACCAATGTGATATATGCCATCATGTGCCAGCAATGCCCCTCTGCCATGTACATTGGCCAAACCGGACAGTCTCTCCGCAAAAGAATTAATGGACACAAATCTGACATCAGGAATCATAATACTCAAAAACTAGTGGGAGAACACTTTAACCTGTCTGGTCATTCAATGACAGACCTGCGGGTGGCTATTTTACAACAGAAAAACTTCAAAAACAGACTCCAACGTGAGACTGCTGAGCTGGAATTCATATGCAAACTAGATACAATCAACTCAGGATTGAATAAGGACTGGGAATGGCTGAGCCATTACAAACATTGAATCTATCTCCCCTTGTAAGTATTCTCACACTTCTTATCAAACTATTTGTACTGGGCTAGCTTGATTATCACTTCAAAAGTTTTTGTTTTTGTTTTTTTCTCTTACTTAATTGGCCTCCCAGAGTTGGTAAGACAACTCCCACCTGTTCATGCTCTCTGTATGTGTGTATATATATCTCCTCAATATATGTTTCACTCTATATGCATCCGAAGAAGTGGGCTGTAGTCCACGAAAGCTTATGCTCTAATAAATTTGTTAGTCTCTAAGGTGCCACAAGTACTTCTGTTCTTTTTGCGGATACAGACTAACACAGCTGCTACTCTGAAACCTGTCAACAGTCCTCCACTCCCATCCCCACATGCACTGTCCCTTCTTCTGTTCCATGCACCCTGTATGCAGCTTTAGAAGTGTCCTGCCCACCTTACTAGGCTTCTGCTGCAGTGTGCAAAGTTCACTACAACAGATGAAAATAATAACAGCTCCACGAACATCTAGCTGGTCAGAAGAGCATACTAGAGTTTTAATATATGTCTAGGAAGAGTACTGCATCCTACACAATTTCAGATGGAGAAGCAGGAACAAACACCTATTCAGACAAATTTCCAGGATGCTGGAGGAGCTGGGCATTCATCATACTCTTATTCACTGCACGGAATGAATGAAGCACCTGAAGTATCTGCACTGGATTCCAACATTCTGTCTAGGAGGGCACATTTTATATGCCTGTTCTATGAGGAATCCAGCCGTGTGCTATCCAGGCTCCCTAGTACTGAGTTTCCTGTGACTCACAATGTGATGCTTAATTTGCTGGGCAGATTCTCCAGTGTGACAGAGAGGAGGAGGATGAAGCAGCGGGGAACATTAAGCCCTCCCGCCACCCTCCCCCCCACAAAAGATCATGAAGGCAAAGAAGAGATAATTCTGCATTTATACTCAGAGGACCAGGTTGCAGAAACTGTTGAGGAGGAGCCGGAAGATGGACCAGAGCCTGGGCAGGGACCAGAACCTCAGGCTGGTAAGTTCCAATTGCCCCCACCAATAAAAATTCCTCCCTTGTTGTGGTGCTAAACTGACACATTTAAAATCTAGGGCATTTGAAATTATGTCCAAAACTTTTTCTTCCTTAATTAATAAGCCATGGATTGCTCTGTCTGTGTGTGAGGTACAGTTCTTAAGCCACATCATAGTCTCCATACAACCCTCCTCCATGTTTACCACCTCTAACCAACCTCTGCTATGACCAACCCCAAAATGCACCTCCAGCAAAAACAATTTCTTACACATTAACATTGCCATTTTCTGACTAGCTACAATTGCAGGTTGTGTGGCTCATGGTCAAACTACATTTCATAGAAACTAGGAAAAGTAAAAATGAGTTTTTCCCCCATGTCTGTCCATTTCACAGCTGCCTGGCAGGCAGAGGGCCTCCCAGAGCCGGGTGGAGCAGGGAGGATTGTGGGGCCATCTTGGGGGGAGCAGAACACAGTTAACCATTGGGAAAGTCTTGGGTTGTGGTCTTGGGTCCCAGGAAACTTTTAGTAAATTTGCAGTGTCTCTCCTTGAATTTCCCTTTTTTTAACTGGGACATAGGCAGGATCCTGGGCCCACTCAGATGGAGCTGCAGGAGCTAGAAGGGAGTCCATTCTCAGCTTGGAGAAAACCACAGTTCAGCATATCTTTAAAGCTGTCTGAGGAAACGATTTCCGGTACAGTTCTGAGTCCTAGGAAAAGTTTAATAAAGTTGCAGCATCTCTCCCTCCATGTCCATTTCATGTTTGACAGGCAGACACTCAGCCAGGGCTTTTCGAGATGGGCCTGTGGGGGGATGTGGGTTCAGATTTCCTTTTGGATAAAAGATCTATGTCCCAGTTCAAGATTTTGTCAGGTTCTGTAATTATTTTCTCCCAGTGATGAAAGTTTAGTTAGCAAATTTCTTATACAGCATGTAATCCAGCTGTCTCTTGAGGTTTACTGAGAGTGCCAATCTGTTAGGGCCACGTTCATAGCTCATCAAACCCCACCATTCACTAATATGTAATGCTGTAACCATTCTCATAAAAATCTCCCTGGCATAGATTGAAGGATCTCCGGCACTGAACTGGAAAGCAACATTTTGAGAACCATAAAGGAGAGAGAGTTACATTTCTTAAATGTTTCAAGTGGCAAAATTGTATCATTTTACTGCAAAGAAATGTTATGGGGGTGGATGAGTTACTGCTCCCTTTTTTCTTTAGCAGGACCTTTGGGAGAAGACATTGAAATCCTTCCAACCAGAAGAAAGAGGGAGAATCTGCGAGAAGGGAGTGGAAGACCATGGAAGGGAGGACCTGCTTGCTGGGATGGAGCAGAGGAATCAGGAGCAATTGGAGTTCATGAGAACCAAGGAGGACCAGTCTCTGCCATAGGAGGAGAAGCTCTTGGAATACTACCTAGAAGGGGAGAGGCGGTGCAAAGACCATGAGCATACACTCATGGGGGCGGGGGGAGGGTAGTAGGACTGCTGTCACAGTGAGTTTAGTATCCACTAGCTGCTGAGGCCCTTGCACCAGCACATCAGCCGCCTCCTCCTCTATCTGCTGCACAGAATGCTGCTACACCAGAAGCTCCATGCAGCTAATCCTCCATGGAGCTAAGCCCCACACCTGCAAGTCATCAGAATGACAGCACTGAGCCTCCAGGAGTGATGGAAAATCCACAGGAACCAGCCCCAGCAGCCCCTGTTAAGAGCAACCCCCAACCTGCCATGGCTCCATGAACCATACTACCTCAGTGTTCCCCCTGACTGTGGAGGAGAAAGACTGTTCATAGATATCAAATGGGATGGGGGAGGAGGCCACAGGTCAGAGTTTCTATTTTTGTTGTTTGAAATGTGTTCCTCTGGTACAGGGATTGGCAACCTTTGGCATGCGGCCCATCAGGGAAATCTGCTGGCGGGCCGGGACGGTTTGTTTACCTGCAGCATCTGCAGGTTTGGCCAATCGCAGCTCCCACTGGCCACGGGTTGCTATTCCAGGCAATGGGGGCTGCAGGAAGTGGCGGCCAGCACATCCCTTGGCCCGCACCACTTCCTGCAGCCCCTACTGGCCTGGAACGGCAAACCGCGGCCAGTGGGAGCTGCGATTGGCCAAACCTGCAGACGCTGCAGATAAACAAACTGTCCCGGCCTGCCAGCGGATTTCCCTGATGGGCCGTGTGCCAAAGGTTGCTGATTCCTGCTCTGGTATTAAATATCTAGCCTTCTCACATATTATATTGGAAATTTTATCTTGGAAATTGGTTTGTTCGTTATTTCATATGTTGCCAGGACAAATATGTTGCTGACAGTAGGACCTCAGCAGGATAGTGTGTTTATGTGCTGCTCTGATGTCCTGTGCAACTTATCATGGAATTAGACATTGAATTTTTTGTGCTTGTTCAATTTACAGCATTGTAACAGTATGACCATCCATCTTGCACAGCTTCATAAATATTTAAATTTGATTTCACTGTATGTCTCCTTTTTCTCCTGTGAATGGTTTTCTGCTGTTGTTTTTCTGTGTATAACAATACATTTCCCTTCCTGTTTTCATTTCAGGATGTATGCCCCTCTAGTAACAGAACAGAAACATATGACCTATTGCCTGTATCTTTTCCCACATACATAACAACGTGTGAAAAAGAAATCAGTACAGTAAAGATGATGAGGTAATTAAGTAATGCACTCACTGACCTCATAGTTCAGCTTTGTATGGTAAGGAAATTGGGAACCAGGTGTAACATTGCCACATTCCATTAGTCGTGAGTTCAGTTTTAGTGCACCGCTGTATATAGAAATGAATAGAACACAATCTCCTTACATGAGTTTACCACACATACACATCAAATCCCTGTGACACATCATGAAATAACAGGAATGATCCAAAGCACAGTCCTGCAATGATTACTCAGGTAACTCCCCATTCATAGAATCATAGAATATCAGGGTTGGAAGGGACCTCAAGAGGTCATCTAGTCCAACCCCCTGCTCAAAGCAGGACCAATCTCCAACCACAGGCGCCAAATTTTTTCGGCGACGGTGGGTGCTTGCAACCTCCCTGGCCCCGCCCCCACCCCTGCTTCGACTCCACACCTGCCCCAAAGTCCCCGCCCCAACTGCGCCTCTCCCTGCCCCTATTGGACTCCTCCCCAAATCCCCACCCTGGCCCCGCTTCCTCCCCCAAGCACGCCACGTTCCCCCTCCTCCCCCCTTCCTCCCAGGCTTGCCATGCAAAACAGCTTTGCTAGGAGGGTGGGGGGGAAGCAGGACCCGGTGGCGTGCTCAGGGGAGGGGGAGGAGGTGAAGGCAGAGGTGATTTGGGGCGGGGCGGGAAGCTGCCAGTGGGTACAGAGCACCCACCAATTTTTCCCCATGGGTGCTCTGGGCTGGAGCACCCACGGAGTCAGCGCCTATGTCCCCAACTAAATCTTCTCAGCCAGGGCTTTGTCAAGCCTGACCTTAAAAAACATTCATTCATTGATATCACTGCATATGTGAGAAGTGGAAGACAGCAATGCTGCATATACTGTTGTCCATTTCTGAATTAATTTCTGTTTTGTGCACTGCAGTGTAGGGACATTTCAAACCACAATGCATGACTGCATTTCAAAAATCATTCATGCAACACACGTTACAAATCTATGTGGCACAGCCACTGTCAGCATTGTTTAATGGTTCCAGTAGGCGTGCTGTACTGATGTACTTCTTTCAACAAACTGTTGTGTTGTCTTTCCCATGAAGAACAAAAAATGGGAAAACTATTATGGAATGAAAATAATTTGTTCTATACCATGGACCCTGGGCATCCTTATTGTGTGCATTGAAAACACCCACCCACTAAACATTACAGGTGTCCTTAGGTACTACAAGAAAAGTTAAGTTTCCTACTTCATACCATTCAATGATGTAGTCAGTTTTGCAGTGCTAACTGAGAAAATATTTTTAATGTCCCCAAAGGTTCTGGAATCTCAGCAGCCTCTGGGATAAACATCAGGGATGTGGAAAGTATGGGGTAAGTTTTCTATACTCAAATACATTTAATAATTTTCCACAAAGGTGATTTCATCGATGCAGTCAGCAAAGAACAGATTTCTATCATTTGAAATGTCTTTATTGCACATGTTGGGACAAACAAAGAAATAAACAAACAGAAAATACTAGTAATCACACAGTGACTGCTGTGCCTCTGCAACATCCACACCCCAAACATTTCAAGTACATTCCAGCATATCTGGAAAGAGCGGTCTTTACAAGTTGTGAATTGGGCAGTCACTGAAGACAATGAACAACCAAACCAGTGACACAATGACTGTATTCCTCCTGTTCCCCAGAAACCCTTCCCCACATTTTAATCATGTTCCATGAAACTTATCAACAAGGGTTCCAAACTGGTGTGAATTCTGACAGGCACTTTAGACAATGAAAAGGAATTCAGGCATACCAGACCAAACCCACACTATAAACATGCAGAAGAAATCCCCTCAAAAGGGTTTCCATGCAGCTGTGAATGGTGGCCTTTACTAGAACACAGTCGGTCACAAAAAGACTACTAGTATCCCTGAAGCAGCTGCTGAGTGAACCGGTAAAGCATTGTAGAAACTATGTTAAGTAGGGTTACCATATTTTGTCCCTCCTAATGGAGGACACTCCCGGGGCCCCGCCCACGCCCCCAGCCCCGCCCCAGCCCCCGCCCCAACCCCGCCCCCTCCCAAAGTCTCCGCCCCCTCCCCTGCTTCCCGCGAACATTTAATTCGCGGGAAGCCTGAAGCAGGTAAGGGGGGGTGTGGGGGGCAGGAGGCGCGGCCCAGCCCAGCTCAGCCCAGGCTGGCTCCCCCGGCGGCTCCAGCCTGGGTCGGCTCGGGCCCTGGGGTGCCGGCCCCGGCCGACCACCCCCGACGGCCCGGCGCACCCCCCGGCTCCCAGCCCCGCGGGCCCGGCCCCCGGCTCCCCGATCCCGGCCCGGCTCCCCGACCCGCGGGCCCGGCCCGGCTCCCAGCCCCACGGGCCCGGCCCCCAGCCCCCCGACCCCGGCCCGGCTCCCCGACCCGCGGGCCCAGCCCGGCCCCCCGACCCCGGCCCGGCCCCCCGCCCCGCGGGCCCGGCCCGGCTCCCCGACCCCGGCCCGGCTCCCCGCCCCGCGGGCCCGGCCCCCCGATCCCGGCCCGGCTCCCAGCCCCACGGGCCCGGCCCCCCAGCCCGGCCCCCAGCCCCCCGACCCCGGCCCGGCTCCCCGACCCGCGGGCCCGGCCCGGCTCCCCGACCCCGGCCCGGCTCCCCGACCCGCGGGCCCGGCCCGGCTCCCCGACCCCGGCCCGGCCCCCCGCCCCGCAGGCCCGGCCCCCCGATCCCGGCCCAGCTCCCCGACCCGCGGGCCCGGCCCGGCTCCCAGCCCCACGGGCCCGGCCCCCCGGCCCGGCCCCCAGCCCCCCGACCCCGGCCCGGCTCCCCGACCCGCGGGCCCAGCCCGGCTCCCCGACCCGCGGGCCCGGCCCGGCTCCCCGACCCCGGCCCGGCCCCCCGGACGGGGATTTGAGCCCCCAAAAGCCGGACATGTCCGGGAAAATCCGGACGTATGGTAACCCTAATGTTAAGTCAAGCTCCCCATACATTTGGAAATTGGGATAAGCACATACAAAATTAAGAATCAATGCAGTGAAACAAGCAGTAACTTGTCACCTACAACAGACCCACTTTAAGACTTAATCACATTTAGCAAAGTTGTAGACATAGGCTCTCTTTCAGCAACAATAACCAAACTCCAGTACGCAGATGATCGTGCTGTAGTTGCACACTCAAAGGAGGATCTACAAACAGCCCTTAATTGCTTCTCTGAAGCTTACAAAAACCTAGGGCTAACTCTGATCATCAGCAAAACTAAAGTTCTTCACAAGCCAGCTTCTGGTCAGTCATCAGACCCAGTAAGGAATATCTACATTGACAAAGAAGAACTGGAAAATGTGGAATATTTTGCCTATCTGGGCAGCCATCTCTCACATACATGTCGAGATTCAGTACAGAATCCACTGCGCCAGCCTTGCCTTTGGCAGATTGTTGAACACGTGGCAAAACAATCACATCAGAACACACACTAGACTTTTTGTTTATAAACTGGTGATAATTCCAACTCTCCTCTACAGCTGTGGGACTTGGGTGACCTACAAAAAACACCTGAAAAACCTGGAATGTCGGCACCGGCAATTTATTTGGAAGATCCTCAACATAAAGTGGAAGAATTGCCGCACTAATGCCAGTGTCCTCACAGAGGCCAACATCTTAAGTGTTGAGACCCTGATTATCCAGCACCAGCTGAGGTGGAGTGGGCACCGTGTGTGCATGCCTGATGTACGCTTACCAAAACAACTGCTGTATGCCTAACTCACCAAAGGAGAAAAGAAACGAGGAGGCTAAAAGAAACACTTTAAAGACATCCTCAAGATAAACATCAAGAGATGTGGCATCAGCACTGAACACTAGACAGTTGCGTAGGACAGGGATAAATGGCAAAGACTTCTCAGAGAGGTAATGTCCATTTTTCAGAAAAATTGTCTTCCCCTGGTCGCAGAAAAAATTCACCAGAAAAGAAAAGATGCACAACCGTCACGCAGCAATTGCGGCCCAACCCTGACTTCCAACACCACCTACAACATCTGCCAACAGGCCTGTGACTCAAGGATTGGACTCCTTAGTCACCACAGGACCCATAAAAAATAAACACCTGCGGAAGAGATCATCCTCGACCTTGAGGGATCACTGCCAACGACGAGAGATAGGTTACATTCAGACGTGAATACTGTAGTAGAAGCATAAATATGCTGAAAAACGATTGCAGCACAACACAGCCACAGTTGCCACCAGCACAAACCCTCACCCGATGCTGTAAACACATTAAACGCAACCAGTAACAATGGGTTTCATACAGGTGTGTGATGGTACAAGCATAAATTAAAAAATTCAACACATGGAAATCAGGTGAAAATAACACTCTTAAGAAGCACTTTTGCCTTATGCCTCTGTTGGCATGTTCCATCAAGCATGGTTAAAGCAGTTTCATATAAAGGCTGTAAAGATGGTCCCTAAGCAGCATCACAGACCAGATGTCATTCTCTGTCTTCCTGTGCTGCTTGAATGTGCGTTTATGTAGCATCTCTAATTTCCCTAACCTGCCTGGGCCCAGTACCATTATGCATGTGTCTAGGATCTGACTTTCTGTACAGGGTTTGCCAACCAAAAGTGTCCTGAGTCCACTCCATGCAGAAATATTCACCTTTACTTTTACAAATCTTGTGCAGTGCTCAGCAGGCCACAATCATACAAATCATACAAATAGTGTTGGCCACACTTGCATCCAAATGGGTTTGTAGGCAGCAGCAATGAGTTTAGAGCCTATGAAATGCTCATTCCACTACCATCCCTCAGCTAGTGATCTTGAAATTGAATTCTTTTTTTCCAAGGTTGCTGACATAAGCTATGGTCCCCCAAAATAACAGTTATCAAAGATACACTGTATATTACAATATTGTTTCTGAGGAATAAAGTCCCTTCTTCCCCCTTCAAATGCAAGCCAGATCTCCTCAGTACCCTGGTGTGAGGGTTTCCTGTTCTCCCCACATTAGTATTCATAAACTTGCCTCTGTGATACACCAAGTCTTGATAATGATGGAATAGTATAATTTGTGGTTCACCTGCTCACTTACCCCTTGTGGCAGTCAATCTATTGGCACATGAGTGCCATTGATGGCCCGAGCATAGTTTGGGAATCCCATCTTCTGAAAATGATCTATACTTTCAGGAATGTTTCTTATGCCATACCCTTGTGAGTAAACCATAGTGTTAATCACCTCACAAACCTTCAGAACAACAGCCCCAACAGTGGACTTTCCAACTCCAAAGTGGTTTGCCACAGACCTGTAGCTGTCTGGGGTAGCCAGCCACTTCTGAACCAGTATGGCTTTCCTCAAGTGAGTGTTGTGTTTTTGGAGGGTTGGTGACAGCTCCTCGTATAGCTTCATGGAGGTCTCTTTCTTTATGCAGAAGTTCTCTAGCCAGTGCTGGTCATCCCAAGTCTTCAAGATGATATGATCCCACCACATCCTATTAGTTCTCCTGCACCAGAAGCAACAGTAAACCAATGGTGATTCCATGGCAATAGCAGCTTTTAACATCTCCAGGCACTGTGCCATAAATGAATTGTCATTATTCCTCAAGGCCTGCTGTCTTCAGCATGTCAAAAAAAAAAAAAAAAGCTGCCAAAATACTATCCAACATCTTGCATAGTACCTATTCCATTGCATAAACATTTGTCCAGCAATAAGTAGCAGGAACAGGACCACATCATCAATTGATCCATGACTTTTACTCAGTTTTTTTCAGAGACAGAAGTGAGGGGCAATATGATCCAGAAGCACCATCAGCATATGTGTGAAAGCAGGGTACATTCACAACACATCACAAAGTGTGATGCAAAGAGTCCTGGAATATGACCCCTGAAATAGTAGCAATAAACTTGTGTACCTAGAGCAGCAGTGTGGAGTTGGTAGATGTGGATATAGTGTTCTATGCGTGTCCAGCACAGCAAACGGGGTGGACTCTTGGGGTGGACTTGGCTGGCTCTTGACAGCATGAATATGATCCAGTACTTGGGTATGTGCACCAATGTAGACATAGCCTTAGAGTTTGATTTTATCATGAAACACATTTGATTAAAGGGGGCAGATACTCAATTAGTGTAAATTGTCCAAACTCCATTAAAGTCAAAGGGAGTTGAAGTTTACAGAGCTATGGTAGTTTACATTACCTGAGGCTCTACCTTCAAGAGTTTTTTGATGGAGAGTGAGATTTTTTTTATGTATATTTGGAGCAATATGAGTGTGTGTGGGGAAGGGGGGAACAAACAAACTCTAAACTTCCGCAAATCATTTAAGCATGTGCTTAAATTCATCGCTACTCAGCAAAGCACTTAGGTTATACTTAAGTTCCTCTGAAGTCAATGTGACTTAAAAACATACTTTGAGTTAATCACATGCTTACGTGCATACTGAATCAAAGCCAGACTCAGGAGTAATTGAATGAAGCAAGCAAATGTAGCAATTTTAATATTTCACAAGAAATCCGATGTTTTTTCATTACATTTTTCAAAAGTGTTCTTTTATGGAGACCTTTTATATGTATATTAAAATTGGAAGAGTGACTCCTCTTTTCAGAGAAACATACTTTATTTTCAGAGATACTTTCATTTATATTCACGGCAAAAAAAGAAAAATCAACTAACAAAGGGAAATTGTCTTCTCTCCTTTTTTTAAACAGGATGTAAAACAGAATTGGGTACGTAACTTGATCTGCTTGAATTAATTTATAATCTGTTCTGATGAGTACTTATAAATTATGTGTACTCTACAGAAAGAATTCATTGCACAGTTGATGTGTAAATTATATTAAAAAATTAGTTGAAATGGAGTGGAAGTAATGATGGGAAGGATCCATTATGTCGAGCTGGATCACTGATTGTATCAGAATATCACTATAGAAAGCCTAGTTTATAATTAAGATCCTAGTCAGACATCCTTTACTCACAAAGAATTAGATTCTGCTAACCTTCCTTGGGCTGAGTAGCTCTTTAATTCAAGTGTAGGCTCATTTACTTCAATGGGACTTGTTCATGGTGTAATATACTAATCTGTGTGATTAAGGAACACAAAATCTGTTCTATCCATACTACTAGTAGGAGTTGCAGAATCAGTCACTAATAACTTAGATTGTCCCTTTACATCTAGCCTTGAGTAAAGTGTGATACATAACTGCATTATCCATAATTTACCCCAAGTGGGGAAGAAATCTACTGATCCTAATCACTAGCAGATTATTACTGCTCTGTAACAGCTGAGCTATGTTAGCTACTATAATAGCAGAGTCAAGTTTTTGCTCATTCCCCTTCCTTTTCTGCACAGTCTCTGCCCACCTGGATGGGGTTGGGAAGGAAGCACTGGGTGTACAGTCCCTATAGCCACAAAGTAGGGAAACCATATAGGAGACTGGACATGGAGTCTTACTCTAAGTCCTCACACACCTTTGTGGCTGCATGGGGCTAGGCAATGATCTATCCTAACATAGTTGAAGTTTTACCATTAACTTTAGAATGATGCAATCAATATTTTTGTTCATCTATTGCAAAATACTTAAAATATTTTCTACTATGTTTTTAAAACGTTGCAGGAAATACATATAAGTATTGAAAACAATGATATTTACTATAGTTAAAAAACTTCTCTCCAATGTTGACAGACTTAGAAGTTCTAAGTTAGTACACTTTGTATATATTAAAAAAACACCTGAACATTTGTACTGAGAAGTATTTTTCCAGATGTTTTTTGCTGAAGTGAAAAGCACTTATCTGTATGCAAATTACTTTTAATCTCTCTTAACCCCTCGTTGCATGTAAACTATGTCATATGTAATCAAGTCTTAAAAGCCCTGATTATTAAAAACAATTAAATAATTTAGCCTTTGAGAATTCCATTTGGTATATTGGTCATGGTGAGTATTTTTGTTTTAATGTTGGAGTAAAATATCAGTGGTTTTATCATCGTGATATGTGTGGGTAAGTACTTTTTGTGCCTGGACTGGTAGAATTTCATGACAATTTTGCAAGATTGGATTCACTGCACTCAAATACC
The DNA here is from genome assembly GCF_027887155.1 of Malaclemys terrapin pileata. Classification (NCBI taxonomy): domain Eukaryota; kingdom Metazoa; phylum Chordata; order Testudines; family Emydidae; genus Malaclemys; species Malaclemys terrapin. The sequence goes on from NC_071505.1 coordinate 34,376,555, forward strand.
ATGTTGTTAGTTGTGATTTAAGAATCTGAATGGAAAAGAGATTTTCCTAAGATCAGACCAGAAATAAAAAATAAGATTCAAAACAGGAACTCCAAACTAGAATGAAAAAGGAACCTAAAGAATATTTTCTTTATGCAGATAAAATATTTTCAGCAGTGCTTTAAGTACTTCCAAACCCTATGCAAATAGAATTGTTAACATAAAATATGCATAATAAATAAAGCAATCTAAAAAATCAAAAAGCTAGTATGCACAAGAGTCAAAGCAATCAACAGATATGCAAAGTAACAAATGGACAAATTCAGTTTGTCCCAGGACAAAGAAGCCAACATTAAAAATAAAAGAGTAAAATATTAGCAATCACATCAGAAATCACAACACTATACAGAGGAAATAATTTAGATTCTGCAGCATTGCAAGTATATCTGCAAAGCAATGAGAAGGAATGCTTTTCTCATGTGGTATTCTATCTCAGGTACTTATGTGGCTCCCATTTCCATAGTGAAAGAGCATCTGTCTTTAAGACATTTTTTCCTCACAACACCCTGCTGAAGTAGGGAAGTGATATTATCCCCATTTTACAGATGGGGTACTGAGGCACAGAAAGACAAAGGACTTGTCCACAGTCCTACAGGAAACCTGTGGTACAGTAGTGACTTGAACCTAAGCCTCCTGAGTCCTAGGCAAATACCTAAACTACTGGACCACTCTTCCTCTCCCATACTGGGACTCCTCCAGCCCCTGGTCCCAGAAAAATATATAAGTTGGCAACTTTCTTCTGTTTCGTGGGTGGTCAAAGGGAAAGAGTAAGAGCCTATTCCTCCATTGATAGGAACTTTGCCCAAGTGAAAAGGATGGAGTGAAATCCTTAGGTTCCAAGGGACGCAAATTGTCCAAAACCATTCATCCCCATAGCAGATAGGAGAATAGACAATCTCACACTGGGGATACTTCAGAGACTAAAGGATCCTTCTAACTACAGAATGCTAGAGAAATTTCAGTGTGAGTCCAGAAGTCAACTGTTTTATGGCATTATTTATTTATATTATGATAGCACCAAAGGGCCCCAGTGACTCTGCATCATATTTAGTGTTCTGCCTTTTCAGTTTTTGTTTGTAAAAACAAATTCTGGGAATTTTTTGGTGTTTATTTTCCAAACATTAAAACCAGGATGAAATCATGTTAAAAATAATTTGAAAAATCTGGAAAAAATCATGGAAAAAGAAAAAACACAAAATGTTTATAAATATACACATTTTACTACAGTCTAATTGAAACTTTTTTATGTACAAAGGTATTTTTGTCTCTCTCAGAGCAAATAGTTTTTCCAGAAATCCTGGTTTGCATATCCTCACTCATGTTGAGCCTCTTGCTTTCTTGGAGGTAGCGCAACTTTGAAAATAAGTGCTCTGCATCAACAGATCCTGGACATACACCAAAGCTCACCGTGCCACTTTACTGAAGTTGGGAAGTGTGTCTTGATGATTGTTCCAAAAAGCCAGCACATCCAGTTTCACATTGTCAGGTTTTGGCATGTTCCTGTAAGTAGTAAATTCCCCTTTCAGATTTGAAATTTCATATTTAGTGGCAAATGGTTGATACACATTGGCATAACAGTTGTAGTCTGCTGCAAAATTCACCTCGAGGAAGGGGTGCAACACCTGGATGACATTGCTAAAAGAATCTTTGGCACCAAACACTTCGGGTTCAGATTATGGGCCATGGTCCTCTCCCATTTCCTGTGGAGCATTGTGTTGAAGGTTTTGAATGCTTTTTCATTTTTTTTTTTTTTTTTGTGTTCTGAGGTCAGAAGGATTCCCAGAAACAGCTGGGTTTTCTCTCCATATGTTTCTCCTGTAGCTTTTGTGCTCAGTCCAACTGAGATTTTGATTGTCAGGATCCAGTAAATCTCTGTATTTTTGCAAACATGTTGGCAGTAGCTGGAAAAAATCTCCAATGTTTTCTGTGTGTCACATGGTGATTTAAAGCTTTCAACAGTGAATATTACCTTGGTGCACAGAATCTGGCATTCATTTTGGTTATCGGCACCTACTGCTACAGAAGAAGTGAAAGACGTGAAATCTTGCATCATTGGATTTGAGACCATTTTCAAGCATGTAAACAAGTTGAAGGCTTTATTTTACACCGTCTCCTCTGTACTCATCTCAGTTGAGTAGGACTTTACTTGTCTCAGATGAGCAGGACAGATAATATGTAGCAGCTCTGGTTTCTAATTGACTTTAATCTCCCATGCAAACTTAGCCTTCTATGAAGCAGAATCTGTGTTAGTTGTGGCCACATTTTCCCAAATTTGTTGGTACATCTCAAACATGTCAGTTATTGCTGCATCAGTGAAACGGGTGTCAACAGAGGGGATGAATGTCACATCAGCATAAAACAATGCAGGTTTATTCTCTTTTGAAACTTTTTAATAAAAGGCTAAGAATTGGATGGTCCAAAGCAGCAGGAGACTCATCAGATATCAGACTAGACATCACATTTCCATCTATTTGTTCCATCAATTTAGATACTAAAGCATTGTCATTTTTTTTCAGATCCTTATGACTGAGGCTGTCTTCCTTGGGAAGGGTTTTTACTGCTGGACAGTATTGTCCCACAAAGTCACAAATAAGCCTCTCTGCAATTAAGAGCGATTATCCGATGAAACAAAGAACATGCACAGATTCATTGTCAAAATCATGCTGTGTCCTCTCTTTCATTAAAGCCCTGGTGAAAGCTCATGCTATTGACTGTTTATCCTGAATCTCACTTTCTTCTTTAAGCTTCCTGTGTCGCTAGCTTTCAACATGCTTCTTTATTCTGTCAGCATGAGCACTGACCTCAATGTTGCAGTACTTGCAGTGAAATGCATCCTCCTCACTCCCGTCTATACTTTTCTTGAACATTTCTATGCACTGATTTTCTTGTTGGCGTTCAGGCAGAGATTTGTGTTTTCGCACCATGTTTAACTTTATACCTCATCTTTATCTGTGGAGGATTGATTAAGCACCAAACTAAAAGGATGCAAAGAAATAGACAGGCAGCATCTCCTTGTGAGCCAATCATAGTGAGATATTGACACTGTTTGATATTTCACATGCACACACACACACAAACTCACACACCAGGGAAACCAGTTTGTTTCATTCCTTTCTACTAGCGTTATTAATCTTAACTCAAAAGAAGTTTTTTCATTGGAGATTTATTCTATTTATAATATATTCTTCCTTCCTTCCTTCCTTCCTTCCTTTCTTATGTTAAGTTTTACAAATTAAATTTAGAACCATGAAAACTTTAGAAGACCCTCTATTACTATTGTAGCAGTAATGCACTCTTGTTTTATAAAAAAATACCCTCCTGTTGCTAGAAAGCACATGTCTTTGCTCATACACAGCGTGAAGAATTAAGATATTACTTTTAAGTTGAAATAGTGTATCTTTGGAGAAAAGGGATAACTAGATGAGAATATACAGAATGAAAATGGAAATAATATCATTGTGTGCTGTATAACACTCTCAATCAGCATAAGCAAAATCAACTGTATCAAAAAGAGTTGCACACATGTACTGAAGCCTATGTACATGACCAGGGCCGGCTCCAGGCACCAGCCCTCCAAGCATGTGCTTGGGGCAGCACCTGGAGGGGGGGTGGCGCTCACCCAGGGAGAGTGGGGCTGCAGCCGGGCTCGCCGCCCTCCCGTGGCGCTCCAGCCGGTCAGGGAGAGTGGGGCCCTGGCCGGGCTCTCCACCCTCCTCCCGGCGCTCTGGCCGGTCGGGGAGAGCAGAGCCGCGGCGGGCTCGCCGCCCGCCCCCAGCACTGCGGCCAGACAGGGAGACCAGGGCCGCGGCTGGGCTCGCTGCCCTCCTCCCGGCGCTCCGGCCAGTCGGGGAGAGCGGGGCTGTGGCCGGGCTCGGCACCCTCCCCTGACGCGCTCCCCGCCGGGGGGCGGCGGTAGGCTTTTTTGCCTGGGGTGGCAAAAAAGCCAGAGCCGGCCCTGTACATGACTCTATGTTTCTCCTATGTATCTCTATAAATGCTTGGCATTGGGTTCCTAAGTCATAAACTGCAGCAAACTGTATATCTTTCAGTTAACAAAATATCAAAATTCTAAGCTCACACATTCCTTTCTAACATGCAACATATACAGTTTTTCAGAATGGAGAGGGGTAACTAGTGGTGTTCCCCAAGGGTCAATCTTAGGACCAATCCTATTCAACTTATTCATAATGATCTGGAGAAAGGGGTAAACAGTGAGGTGGCAAAGTTTGCAGATGATACTAAACTGCTCAAGATAGTTAAGACCAAAGCAGCTTGTGAAGAACTTCAAAAAGGTCTCACAAAACTAAGTTATTGGGCAACAAAATGGCAAATGAAATTTAATGTGGATAAATGTAAAGTAACACACATTGGAAAAAATAACCCCAACTATACATACAATATGATGGGGGGCTAATGTAGCTACAACCAATCAGGAAAGAGATCTTGGAGTCATCCTGGATAGTTCTCTGAAGACGGTCTCCTCATCTCAAAAAAGATATACTGGCATTAGAAAAGGTTCAGAGACGGGCAACTAAAATGATTAGGGGTTTGGAAAGGGTCCCATATGAGGAGAGATTAAAGAGGCTAGGACTTTTCAACTTGGAAAAGAGGAGACTAAGGGGGGATATGCAGGAGTGCCGCTAGCTTTTTTGCCACCCTAAGTGGCGGAAGGTCCCTCCCCCGAAATACCGCTTCCGTCAGAGGCGGCAGAAGGTCCCGCCCCCGAAATACCGACGACGACTGGGGCGGCCGAAGATCTGGCCGCCGTGGTCACCGGTCCCCAAATGTTATCGCCCTAGGAGACCGCCTAGGTTACCTAGTGGGTTGCGCCGGCCCTGGGCATATAATAGAGGTATATAAAATCGTGGGTGGTGTGGAGAAAGTGAATAAGGAAAAATTATTTACTTGTTCCCATAATATAAGAACTATGGGCCACCAAATAAAATTATTGGGTAGCAGGTTTAAAACAAATAAAAGGAAGTTCTTCTTCACACAACGCATAGTCAACCAGTAGAACTCCTTGCCTGCGGAGGTTGTGAAGGCTAGGACTATAACAGGGTTTAAAAGAGAATTAGATAATTTCATTGAGGTTAAGTCCATTAATGGCTATTAGCCAGGATGGGTAAGGAATGGTGTCCCTAGCCTCTGTTTGTCAGAGGGTGGAGATGGATGGCAGGAGAGAGATCACTTGATCATTACCTGTTAGGTTCACTCCCTCTGGGGCACCTGGCATTGGCCACTGTCAGTAGATAGGATACTGGGCTGGATGGACCTTTGGTCTGACCCAGTATGGCCATTCATGTTCTTTTTTTTTATTGACATATTTCATTTGCAGCCGTACGATTTCTTGCTCACAGATATTAAAGTAGATGAGATTACATGGTCAGTCACTGCATCACATCCTCCTTTATAGACCACAGCAAATATTTTGCAAAATCCTTCATATGTACCAGGCACATGGAAGTTAATATAGACTGTTTGTTTCATAGGGCAAGTCATTTCCATATTAAGATGTAAATATGATTAACCAAAAGGAAAATATAAAATATCTTTTTTCCTCATTAAGGAGAAAGAGAGATAGCTTTAATCACAGTAGCATTATCCACCCTCTCTATGAATCATTGGGTAAGGGAGAGGCTGTGTAGTAGTTTCCATACAACCCCTCCCTCTTCCTGGCACACAAGGTATGGATAGGTTTTCTTAAAGGCCCAGCCATCTTCAGCCATTGGAACAATCAATTGTACAACCACTTCCTGAGCTGAACTGAGTAATTGTCACCTGTAACTCAGAATCTGGGCTTCAGCCTCAGCCTGATCTCCAGTGAGTTCCACAGGCAAGGGCACTTCACTGAGAACATTTTTTTCCTCTAAGTCCCACAGATTTGAGCTAGACCTCAGTCACCAGCTGCTGTGCCCCCATAGAACATAGTGGTTTGGTAGGACAAAAAATGAGAAAAGGTCACAGATAGCCCTTGTAGGCATTTTAATAATTGAACCAGGACTTAGAATTAGACCTTGTCCGGGATTTCTAAGGAGTACAGCATATTGGTATAGTGTTCTCTCATTGGTCTGTTCTGCCTGTTGGGTGGCTGCTGTGTGCAGAACAAGATCTTATTTCTGGGAAACCTTCGGAATCAGACCAAGGGAGAGTGTGTTGTAATATTCCAGGCTTTAGGTGGCAAACACGTTCTTGATTATGTCTAGACTGGAAGGAAGAGTCTCCTTATCAGCTGAGAATTGAAAAACCATTCCTGGAAACACTTTTATTTGGTGTTCCATGTGAAGGACACCAAACTATGCAGAACTTTTACAAATGGAAGGCACTCATCCCTATTGAGGATAAGGTCACAGTTATGGCTAATTCTTAAAAATGTTCCCCGCCCTATGGAAATAAGCCTCACAGTGAACCAATGTCAATACAGCTACAGGTACTGATGTGCTGCCATAGTTTGGCAGGAGAATGCACAGGAATCCCTCTGGACATGCTTTGAAGGGGAAGGGTTGACATCCTTGGGAATTCTAGCTCCCCACTCAATTAACTTTCTCAAGCCCTGCCCACCAGATTCATGGACTAGTGGAGAGAACATGCAGATTATATGACTCCAGCTGAGCTGCACAATTTCTCTCCTAAATCGTTCCCCTGCACATACTTTAGCACAGGAGTGGAGCATATTAGCATAACTCGCATCATTATATCCTTCCCTTCATTACAAAACTCTACAACTTCCATAGACTGGAAGGTTATTGTAGAATTCTGTAACGTTTCTAAAAACAGATTCTCTTGGGTATAGAGAATAATTAAAATGTCACCTCATTATCCAGGGTGTGGCTTTGGTCAGGCAGGGAGCAGTAGGACTCCCTTCAAGGGAAGAGGGGAGGAAGTCTTTACTAGGGGTAGCTGAGGTAGTGTTGTACTTGCTCCCTATCCTTTCCATTCTCTCTCCCACCCACCCCACTTTGCTTTCAGTCTGTGCAGTTTGCTTCTCTTTTTTCCCCTTTCTTTTCTCATACTCAGGGCACTGGGATAGTGTGTGGAGAAGGTCAGATGTTGCATTCGGATCTTATCCCACCCACTCTTCCTGTCATTGGGGAATAGGGTGATTGGTTGCAGTTTGGGGATAGTGGAGCAGTAGGAAGGTTGATACAGTTTGCTGTCTAGCCATTGTGGGCTACCTTTCCCACCCTTAATCTAATTGTTGGACCTCTGGTAATACCAGGGGCTAAACCAATCACTCATTTAGTGGATAGAAGGGGATTTTTCCCATATGACCTTACTGGCAAACTGCTGTGTTTTTTCTCCTTCCATCTGGGATACTGGAGGTCTGGTTTGGGGCTTTTAAATTACAACTATCACAACTTTGGCAAGTTCCAGCACATTTGAGGGATTAGAAAGGGTCTGATTAAGGACCCGGTACCTCGGCAGTGGTTACAGCTGTCTATGTGAAGGGGTATGCTTATATGGCTTGTGTCATTTGCGGCTCCCCTCATCTTATCTCTTGTGAAAGAGGGAGTGGGTCTGAAGTCAGGGTCCCTTGATGGGCCTGAGGGTGCATGGCCATAAAAAAAAAAAAAAGCTCAGGTTTACATCTCTGCATTTAACCATATTATGTAAACAATGTTTCATTGTTTCTGTGTCCACATCAATATTTGTTTCATATAAAGAAAAATTATTCAGACTGAATTAAATGACTAGTGAGACATGAGACATCACTCAAATTTCCTAAATATCTTTCCTCCCTGTGCAGTGTCTATTACTCTCGAACTCAGAGCTCTTGGGAAGACATTATTGCACACATATACAAACAGTTTCACTAAGTAGGATTATTAAGAAACCCTAACTGAATCTTAGCATCTGATGATTAACCTCTTAAATGACTATACAGTCCCTGCTAATGCACCATATGTACAAATACAATGTTCTACAATATTTCTAAAGATTTACAAAATTAATCTTTCAATAGTAAATAAACAACTTCTATGCCAAAATATCAAAATGTTGTAAATGTAGCTCTCCTGAGACCAGGATTTTACCAATAATAGAGTGCCTGATTCTGAACTCACTCACAGTGGTGTCTGTAACCCGGCGTGCCTGGGGCAGCCCTCACTGAAAATGCCACAATCAGGGCAGGCTTCAAAAAGAACTGGTGGTTAACACTGAAGTTAAACTCACCAACCCCAGTCACAAACTGTGCTTCTGATCCCCCCATACTGGTTATTGAGAAGCTGAAAAAAAGAAATTACAGCCACTTTTATTGCATTCCAGTTCTCTGGGTCCCAATCAGCACCTAGGTCCAGTACAGTGAGAAGTTATTTAAAAACTCTGCTCTCTATACAAAATGTTCTTCTGACCCAGCCACATTACCAGGTCAATAGTGGTTTCCCAGAATACTACACTGCCAGCCAATCCTTTAGGATCTAAAACTAAAGGTTTATGATAAAGAAAAAAGAAAGAACAAGAAGAGAGTTATGAAATGGTAAAGCCATCAAATACATACATAAGACTTCAAAGTCCATATATCGGTTCTTGGAAGTATTGGTGACGTTGCTGACTTGAAAGTTCCTCTGGAACACATCCACAGCTTGGATGGGTCATTGAGTTCTCTGTTCAGAGCTTCAGTTTATAGAAAAGTTACTCCAGAGGTAGGAAGCAGGATTGATGACAAAATGGAGAAGATGCACCTGCCTTTTTATATCCTTTGCCATATGGCCTGTACTTCTTTTATGCCCCCCAAAAGCTTCACAGCACATGGCATGGAAAAGCCTTAGAGTTCTGTCCATAGACATGTCCCTACATGTCTTGCTGACTCATAAGGGGTATCCCCTGGCTCTTTTCAAAGGAGCCAGGGGGTACAACTAATGAACATTGATGGGCCATCAAACAGGTTAGGCAGTGCTGATGCGAATCTGTCTGGGGAGTGTCACCCAGAAACACAGCACCAGTTTGGGAATACAGATATACCCTACATATTTATAATTCATAATACAAAGGTGATACAAATAAGAATATCATATTTGGCAAATCATAACTTTTTCACTGATACCTTACACAGCATATCTGGCACAATGTATTGCAATTTTATAATATTGGTATTAATAATAATATAAAGCATCTCACAATTCCGTACAGTGGCACAGTGTCAATAAAGTAACTCCACTGACCTCAGTAAAGTTACACTAGTGGAACAACAGTGTAAGTGAGATGAGAATCAGACCCAGCATGCTTAAATATAGAGATATAGATATATCTAACCAGTCGATAGTGTGCATCTCAACAATATTGCTAATAATGTTGTTCTGTCATCCAACTTTGGAATTTTCTGTCATTTTAAAGTAGGCCAGTTTCCACTTACTTCTGGAGATTTAATCGAAGGTCAGGAAGCATACTTATGAAAAGCATTTGTTACATTGTTAGTCTGTCTTGTTGGGAGATGGAAAGTCAGACCATTTTTCTGTCTGTTGATGGAAGCTTCAAATTACATGAAAAATAAATCTGATATCAATACTTGACAACAGCAGTTAAGATTTTACCATTATATTCGTATAGTCTCCTTAAAAAAAAAATCAAGTATAGCTCTGAGGCATCAAATCTGCATAATATATGTACCACACACCCCAACAGTAATTGGATATATTGCTAGCAAACAGTATGTTAAACCCCTTGTATATTCCTTTTAAACTTTGATTGATTGTCTCTGTTTAACTCATGCTCTTGTGTATACCCTTACGAGAACAATGTTAAACCTATGCAGCATTAAATACTCTAGACTCATATTAGGTTTCTAATGCATTAGAATTTCTTTAGCAGACAGTCATGATTTTTAATTAACACATATTATTCTTATATTGTTACTTTTTAAAATCAGAGATTAGATGGTTAGAAAACATGATTAGCAATCAAAAGGACACTGGTCAGAAAGGATGACATAAAAAATCCTGTAATTACCCCAGGCTTTCTAGCATCTATTTATAAGTATTCCACACAGTAAAATGATTTAACATATTCTTATTCCAACAATGAAAGTTTGATAATGGAAACTGTCAAGGCTGGATCCCCACTTTGAACTTTAGGGTACAAATGTAGGGGCCTGCATGAAAACTTCTAAGCTTAACTACCAGCTTAGCTCTGGTTCCGCTGCCACCATTTCCCAATTTTTCCCTCCCTGGGAAGCCCTGAGAAACCTTTCACCAATTCCCTGGTGAGTACAGATCCAAACCCCTTGGATCTTAAAACAAGGAGAAATTAACCATCCCTCCTCCTTCCTCCCACCAACTCCTGGTGAACACAGATCTAATCCCCTTGGGATCTAAAACAAGGAGAAATTAACCATCCCCCCTCCTTCCTCCCACCAACTCCTGGTGAATCAAGATCCAAACCCCTTGGATCTTAAAAACAAGGAAAAATCAATCAGGTTCTTAAAAAGAAGGCTTTTAATTAAAGAAAAAAAGTAAAAATCATCTCTGTAAAATCAGTATGGAAATTAACCTTACAGGGTAATCAAACTTAAAGAGCTCAGAGGACTCCCCTCTAGTCTCAGGTTCAAAGTACAGCAAACAAAGATAAACACTCTAGTAAAAGGTACATTTACAAGTTGAGAAAACAAAGGAAAACTAACACGCCTTGCCTGGCTATTTACTTACAAGTTTGAAATAGGAGAGACTTGTTTAGAAAGATGTGGAGAACCTGGATTGATGGCTGGTCCCTCTCAGTCCCGAGAACAAACACACTCCCAAACAAAGAACACAAACAAAAGCCTTCCCCCCCCAAGATTTGAAAGTATCTTGTCCCCTTATTGGTCCTTTAGGTCAGATGCCAGCCAGGTTACCTGAGCTTCTTAACCCTTTACAGGGAAAAGGATTTTGGAGTCTCTGGCCAGGAGGGATTTTATAGTACTGTACACAGGACAGCTGTTACCCTTCCCTTTATAGTTATGACAGAAACATTTCAGGAACAATTTTAAAAAGATATTTTTTAAGAAATAAAGATATATGAGGACATGTACAGACATTTTAAATGGTATTTTTAAGGGAACAAATCAATATCTACACTTACTGACCAGAACATTGACTCAGACAAACCATGTTTGTTTTATTTTTGTCTAAAATCCTATGAAAAACAGATTTTACAGAAATTTTAATAATATTGATAGAGAAAGTTAAAAAATGTCAACTTTCTGTGTTACTTAAAATAAGTACTGAACGTAAGTACAAAAGAGGCCTTCAGTGTATAAATCTGTGGAACAGTATTCTTTCCCTACACTGAGGTAGGGCCATTTGCCAGTGCCTGTGCACAGTTTGAGTAAATGGACTATGGGAAAGAGATGTCTATGAGGATCAGATGTATAGAATGCTTCCACCCAGGTTGCTGTTCAACTACTACTGCACCTTTGAGACTAAATTAGACCTTGATCCTACTAAGGGCATGGCTACACTTGCAGATGTAGAGTGCTTTGAGTTAAACCAGCCTTCGGAGAGTGCAGTAGGGAAAGCGCTGCAGTCTGTCCATATTGACAGCTGCAAGCGCACTGGTGTGGCCATATTTGCAGCACTTGCAGCGGCCTTGGGAGTGGTGCATTATGGGCAGCTATCCCACAGAGCACCTCATCCCATTCTGGCACTGTGGCTTGTGGGAAGGGGGCGAGGGGTGCGGGTTATTCTGGGTCCTGTCCCAATGCCCCGTGATGCATTGGTTCACATCCCAGATATCCCTGTGCTTCTGTCCACATTTGGTGCCATCTTTCAATGTTTTTTGTACTGCACGCTCTGTCTTCCCTTTCGGTCTGTGGGAATGGAGCCCGATCTGCTGAGGAATATGCTGATGAGTCTCACCAGCATGTCATGTTTTGCAGTCGAGTTACTCGTTAAGATCCAAACTGACAGTGAGGACTCCGATTTATATCGACTCGAGGAACACATACGACATGAGATTGCTTGTGGCATTCATGGACATGCTCACCACCGTGGAACACCGCTTTTGGGCTCAGGAACAAGCACTGAGTGGTGGGATCACATCGTCATGCAAGTGTGGGATGGCGAGCAGTAACTGCAGAACTTTCGGATGAGAAAAGCCACTTTCATGGGACTGTGTTATGAACTTGCCCCCACTCTGCAGCGCAAGGACACGAGATTGAGAGCTGCCCTGCCAATGGAGAAATGGGTAGCTATTGCAATCTGGAAGCTGGCAATTCCAGACAGCTACTGATCGGTCGCTAACCAGTTTGGAGTGGGAAAGTTGACCATTGGAATCGTGTTGATGCAAGTTTGCAGGGCCATTAATCGCATCCTGGTCAGAAGAATCATGACTCTGGATAACGTGCATGACATTTTGGCTGACTTTGCACAAATGAGTTTCCCTAACTGCGGAGGGGCAATAGATGGGACACATATTCCAATTCTGGCACCAGCCCACCTAGCCTCCAAGTACGTTAATCGGAAGGGGTATTTCTCTATGGTTCTCCAGGTGCTTGTGGATTACCGTGGGTGTTTCATTGACATTAACGCAGGCTGGCCCAGAAAGATGCATGACGCACACATCTTTCGGAACACTGGCCTGTTCAGGAAGCTACAAGCTAGGACTTTTTTCCAGGACAGAAGATCACTGTAGGGGAAGTCAAAATGCCCATTGTGATCCTTGGAGACCCCGCTTACCCTTTAATTCTGTGGCTCATGAAACCCTACACAGGGAGCCTTGACAGCAGCAAGGAGCAGTTCAACAACAGGCTGAGCCGGTGGTGTGCTTTTGGCCATTTAAAGGGCTGCTGGCGCTCTCTGTATGAGAAGCTGGACCTGGCCAATGACAGCATCCCTGCAGTTATATCCCAGGAGGGGTGCGAGGTGCAGGCAGGGGGCTAAGGGTGGGGAGTTGGGGGGGCGGGGTGCAGGAGGGTTTCGGGCTCTGGCCCAGCACAGCTTACCTGCAGCGGCATGCTCCCTGCCTGCCTGCCCTGGCCCCACGCCATGCCACTCACCATGTTCCTGCGCTGCTCTTGCCACGCCTCCAGGTACCTCCCCCGAAGCCCCTATTGGACGCAGTTCCCTGTTTCCGGCCAATGGGAGATGTGTGGGGGCGGTGCCTGGAGCAATGCATGAAGCCCTCTGTCCTACCGCCACAGGGCCCTATGGACATGGTGCTGTGCCGGCTGCAGCTGAGAGCGGTGCGGGGCCTGCGGCACCACAGCGGGCAAATCCCGTGGGCCGGATCCAAAGCCCTGAGGGGCTGGATCTGGCCTGCAGACATTAGGATGTGCCTGGGCACACCCAGCACACCCTGTGTGCATGCCTATGATTGCAAGGATTAGGGATTCCTTGAGGGAGCAATTTGAGGCTGAAAGCCATCAGTAATGTTTGGTGCCCTGCACAGGAGTGAAGTGCAGTGGTTCCAATGTTAGTAATCTGTGTTTGCTACGCTGACTTGCAGTGCCTGTTGCTTTCCTAGGCTAAGGTATCTTTTACTTTATGTAATAATAAAGAATGTTTTCAAAGCCAAAAACCCTTTATTGAAAATAAAATTCATTTATTGAAAAGAAACACAACTGCTTGGGAAACAGAAAGGACAAGGGGGTTGGGGTGGGGAATGGTACAATCACAGATTTGTGTGTGTCCTGTTATCATATTCAGCCTTCCTGTCTGGAGTGCTCTGCAATGAGTGCTGCACTTCAGGATGGCTATAGAGCCTAGTGATGGGGGTTGACTGCAGTGGGTAAAGGTCATAGTTTTCAGGGCTGGGTGGTGAAGCTACAGGTGTTGGAGGCAGCTGGTGGCAATAAGAACCTGGATGTTGGGGAAAGTGGGTTGGAGGTGACATGGGGGCACAAGGAAAAGAATTTTGGGAAAAGGGATGCAGTGGGGACAGTAGCCTGCATGATTACGAGCGCCTGGATCGAGTCTGCTTGGCACTCCATGATGCTTTTCAGCTGAGCCAGGCTTTGCTGCCGGAGATCCGCACTTTTGTGCCAGCGCTCCTTATCCTGCTGGCGGATCCTCCTTTCACTCTCTCTCCACTCCTGCACTTTTAGATTCTTGTTCAGGGACTACTGCATTATTTCATGTAGCATGTCTTTGCGTCTATGTGGCCTCTTCCTAATTCTTTGGAGTCTTTCAGCCGGTGATAACACGGATGGCTGAGATCTCAAGGTTGCATCTGTAAAGGCAAAATGCAACACTTAACAGAGACAGAATTGTTCACACCAGAGAGAGCAATGATTCCCCCATACTTAAGGGCAAGCACAGTCTACACAATAGCATAATTTGGCCGTCCCAAAGCGAGCAGACAAACCAACGGGAGCCCCCAAATGGTGAGTAAGCATAGGGTCAAGGGGGATTGATTGTTTCACGCCCATACTGTCCTCTGAGTTTCTGTGCCTTGGGGAGAGCCAACAGCTGCAGAGCCAACAGCTGTACTGAACACTGTTCCCATATTTTCCACAGGAGTTCGTCCTGGAAGATATCTTGCTGCTGAGGGTGACCTGGGAAGCAAGGGAGGATCTTCTACTACAATGCGGCTTCCGCCCTGTCCCATATGCAGCTTGCCTGTGTGCAGCAATGGTTCCCCAGCCCCTCACGGTACAGTGGCGTGGACAAATTAGCCTGACTGGGACAAGGACCACAGTGGCTCTCCCAAGAAACCTGCGCAAGCGCATTGCCCAACTTCTGGATGAAACCTTTGAAGAGATCATTGAGGCCGACTACCGCGATGTGAGAGAGCACATCAATGCCCTATTCTACATCTAGGCATGCATGCAGCCCTAACCCTCCTCGCCCCAAGAGCCCGCACTGAGTAACTTCCTTCCCAAAATTAAAGCCACTTACTGGGCACCTCCTCTGGTATTTGTCCTTCCCCAAGCACCGGCCGCTGTGACTGGCTACCTTCCTCCTGGCTTGAGAACAGCTCCTGGATGCATGCATCTAGGGATGTCGGGCTGTCCTCCTCCTCCTCAGCACCCTCGCTTCTGCTTTCCTCCTCATCCTCCTCCTGCCTTGTTGAACTGGGCTCTGAAGTGTCCATGGTGGTACTCGGAGTAAAGGTGGGTCGCCCCCAAGTATTGCATCCAACTCTTTATAGAAACTGCAGGTCACGGGGGCAGCACCGGAGTGGTGGTTTGCCTCATGGGCTTTGCAGTAGGCATTCCAAAGCTCCTTCACTTTAATCCTGCACTGCAGTGCGTCCCGGTCATGGCACCTTTCCATCATGTCCCTTGCTATCTGCCCAAAGGTATCATAATTCCTATGGCTGGAGTGCAGCTGGGACTGAACAGCTTCCTTCCCCCAAACACTGATGAGGTCCAGCACCTCGCCATTGCTCCATACTGGGGACATCTGGAGTCATGGTCACCTGGAAAGATTCGCTGAGAGCACTCCATGCCTGGCTGAGCAAACAGGAAGAGGATTTTCAAAATTTCCAGAGAATTTAAAGGGCAGGTCTGATGGTTGGTCACCTGAGGGCAGGACGGTAGAGTTCAAAGTGATGACCAGAGTGACTAGAACAGGCATTGTGGGACACTTCTGGAGGCCGATCAGAGCACATTAACAGACCAGGGCATCCACACTGGCACCATGGCGCTCCAGTGGGGGCGCATCAAACATTATTCCACTTGCCGAGGTGGATTACCAGGAGCGCTCTAGCCGCAGAGTCGAAGTGCTCTATGTGCCTTGCCAGTGTGGACGCACAGTGAGTTAGAGTGCACGGGGCTGTTTTAATACGCTCTAACTCACAAATGCCCTATGACTTTTGCACATGCTTACCCTTACACCCTTTGAATAGTCATATGGACTTAACATGGTTGTATCGGGGTTTCTTTGTGTAGGGTCTTTTTGGACAGTGCATCAGCAAAATGGAAAAAACACTGTCCATGACCTCACCACTTCCTGCCGTGGTCATAAAACATTCCTCCCACTGTGAAACTGCACATAGAATGGGTCGTTTCCAGACAAGATACAGGTTGTTTACATGGGGTCTGCACACTGTACCCCCCATTGCACAGCAGAAGCAGAGGTGGTTTAGAGGTTTTGGCAGAGGCCATTGAAAAATGAATTTTGCTTCAGTCTAGGGGGTACGTCTACACTTACCTCCGGGTCCGGCGGCAGGCAATCAATGTTCTGGGATCGATTTATTGCGTCTGGTCTAGACACAATAAATTGATCCCGGATTGATCCTGGAAGTGCTTGCCGTCGACGCCGGTACTCCAGCTCGGCGAGAGGAGTACGCGGTATCGATGGGGGAGCCTCCCTGCCGCGTCTGGACCCGCGGTAAGTTCAGACTAAGGTACTTCGAATTCAGCTAAGTTATTAACGTAGCTGAATTTGCGTACCTTAGTCTGAAGTGGGGGGTTAGTGTGGACCAGGCCTAGGAATATTGGGATCTCTACTGTAGGAAATCTGAAAAGGTACTTCACTTGTGATGAAAAAATCAAATGCAGAACTAAAAAATTGGGAATAACTGGCTAAGTGATCATACTGCTGAAAAGGATCTGGGGGTTATAGTGGAACACAAATTGAACATGAATCAACAATGTGTTGCAGTTGCAAAAAGGCTAAATATCATTCTGGGATGTATTAACAGAAATGTCTGTATATAAGACGTGGGAGGAAATTGTCCCATTCTGCTCCGCACTGGAAAGGCCTCAGCTGTAGTACTGTATCCATATCTAGATGCCTCACTTTAGGAAAGATGTGGACAAATTGGACAGAGTCCAGAGGAGAGCAACAAAAGTGATAACATATTTAGAAAATCTAATCTATGAGAAAAGGTTAAAAATGGACATGTTTAGTCTTGAATAAAAAAGACTGAGTGTGGACTTTAACAGTCTTAAAATAAGCTAAGAGTTGTTATGAAGAGGATGATGACATTCTCCATGCAAAAACCATGTTCTGAAGTCTCCCTAGCCTCCGTTTGCCAGAAGCTGGGAATGTGCAACAAGGGATGGATCACTTGATGATTACCTATTCTGTCCTTTCCCTCTGAAGCATTGGCCACTGTTGGAACACTGGATACTGGGCTAGATGGATCATTGGTCTGACCTAGTATAACCATTCTTATGCTCTTATGTCCACTGAAGGTAGGACAAAAAGCAATAGATTTAATCTGAAGCAAGGGAGATTTAATTTAGATGGGGGTTAGGGGATCAAACTATAAGGATAGTTAAGCATGGGAATAGACTTCCAAGGGAGGTTGTGGAATCCCCATCTTTGGAAGTTTTAAAAAATACATTTGACAAATTCCTCTCAGAGATGCTCGAGGTGTTCTTGGTCCTGCCTCAGTGCCAGCCAGGGGCTGGACTCGATGACTTTTTCAAAGTCCCTTCCAGTTCTGCATTTCTATGATTCTGTGACCAATAACTGACCTCCATGCAGTTAATTAAATCACTTACAATTAACTTGTAGTTTATTTAAATTATGTATAATATTAATCTGTTTAGATTCTTGAAGAATCAATGTAATTCAAATCCATCTTTGAAGACATAATTAGTATATTGTTTAGATAAATTAAATAAGTATAACTACATTACTTTCAGAAAATAGAAATGGTGGGAATCCTGTATATTCTTTAAAATAAATAGCATATTGTACATTTCATCGTAAATTACCTTCTCCAAACTGTGATCAAGTGGTTAGAAATTGACTTTCTTTTTAAATTATTCACTTCCTTTCATCAGCTGTCAAACTAGTAAATGCTATTTGTATGATGGAATAATTTGCACATTTGTGATGAACACTTAGTGCTGTCAGAGCCAGATACTTACAGTAGCCATTTAATCAGTCCATTGATAACATGAGGCAAATAAAATGGATACAATATATTCAGTTGCTTCCTTCTTTGTTTTTGAAACATTTGTGATACAGTGTGATCATCTTAGGTGAAACAGCAAGGTGAAAACAGAATTAGTGAATTAATCGGTTGTCCAGTTACAAGTACACATTTTGCTAGGAAATAGTCACTTAATTTAATGAACTTCTTTTAAGGCTACCATTCCAATTATCACTGCATTCCATTTATCAGGGTACTAATTAAAATAATTGTATTATAATATGTGGGCATAATGAGCAGAGGAGAACACTCTCTGAATGTTTAAAGTGTTGGTCCACTAACTGATGTACAAGGAGATGCTTCTCATTGAACAGATCAGCTCTCTGTGTGTATTTTACAGTCCTAGCTACTCAGAAAAAAGTTGTTACAACCACTTACTTTTGCTAGCACTGGAGAGAAGATACAGTTCTGGGAAAATAGAATGGGATTCTATTCTATTTGAGACATGATCAAGAGAACTGTTAACTAAACTCCAGTTGTGGCAACAAATTCTGCCCCCACTATTGAATCTTTATTACTGGACATGAAAGAACACAATTTGACTATCAAAGTCCAGTCTGGCTTTGCAGGGCATGAATTGGAAGAATCAATTTTTTAAGTGAAACTCAGCAAATGTTGCTCTGGATGTCATTGTAAGGCAATAAACATAGTACCCATTCAATGCCATTTTTGCACCCTTACTTTTCAGAGTCAAAGAGCACTTTAAGCATTACAGTATGCTGAGTGGTATCCAATGAGACCTTTCAATAATGGCAGGGCTCCAGGAATTGCCACAATAAAAGGGTCCTGAGAGGAATGTTTCATTTTGATGCTCTCCTCCAGTTGATTCATATATAACTCTGAAAGACTTCTTGTTTTTTCTTGAAGGTGGGGGTTGTATGCAGTACATACATTTTATGGTTGTACACTGTTTCATTCCCACATCATCTTAGCCTCAAACTCCATCTGTGAGTTGAGCTGTATCTCTGCCTACATTGCTGGTGAATCTATTTTCTCAGGCTGTTCCCCTGCCTTAATATGAATTCATACCCTGTATTTTAGACATGTTGTAGAAAGCCAAGAGTCATTAATGTGACTAGTCATAGATTTATACACCATAAATCATGACAAGTGGGAACAAGCAGAGAAAAAGCCTGAAGAAGGGGGGTGGGGGTTATGGAATGAAGGGCTTCTATGGGTATGTTTACACTGCTGCCGAGAGCACATCTCCCAGACTGAACAGAGCTGTGCTAGCAGGCTTACAATAGGCATGTGGACATTCTGGTTCAGGAGGAGTGCCTGGGCTCTCATGCCTACCCTGCCTCCTTGACTTGGGAGTCTGAGCTCCAGCCCAAGCCAGGGCAGACATTGGTATTTTTAGTCTGCTAGCTCAGAGCCCTGCTAGTATGAGTCTGTCTTCCCTCGTTGGGAGACTTTTTCCCAGTTGCAGTGTAGACATACCCTATAGCTACTATTCAAGCAATGACAAGCAAGACCAGACAACAGGAAGCAGGTAACATAGAATAATGCATTATAAAGACTGTTGCTGCCTGGAGAGATCTCAGCATGAAGCAGTGAGATATACTCAGAAGTCCCATCTCTTTCACTAGAATATGAAATTTGTTTCAGGCTTGCCACTCAAAGCCATGTAAGAGTCACATATGGTTCCACATTGAATAAAATTGTTTTCCAGTATAGTGCCTTATTTTTTGCACTTGCAATTATTGAATGAATAATTAGAAGATGTATTTATGCCTGGAACTTCACCCATGCAGTCATCTAACTGTATCCACAAATAATGTGGTTGGGCAACCAAATGGTTGCAACTCTGCGGGAAAAAATGTGTTCCTGCCACATTGGAAGCTGGATTGGGATACAGTTAATAGTCAGATGAAATCAGGTGAAAGATCATTTTTTTCTCTGGATCCTCCTCTCTGGAAAGAGAAGCACATTGATTTTTAAAAGTGCACCAGGGAAGTACAATATAAGTGAGGTAGGAATAACCTAGAACAAGGCAGCAGAAAGTAGTTGAAGTATAGTTTCAGTGGCAACATGTCAAAGGGAGAGTAATCAGAGTATAGTTAAGACAATAGATTGGAAAATAGAAAGTATGTTGGGTAAATAAAGTGAGGGGAGAAAAAAAAACCAACAGTGCTGAGAAAGTAATAGTTTTCCAAAGAGTGTCATGTGGGAAGTCTGGGACAGTAAGGTTGTTAAAGAACTATAAATATTATTATTATTATAATTCTGGTGGTTAGCCAGAAACAATTTTGAGACATCATTGTTCTCTCAGAATTTAACATTTTCTTCTAAATGGGTAAAATATGAGAACTAGAATAATAATCCCCTAATCCGATGGCAGACAAATACATTTGATTAAGTCTGTTCAACGTGTAATAAAAACTCTCTTCTGTCATGCTTGCACAGCAACACATTTGTAATGGTTGCACACCAACAAATTGGCAACAGTTACTATCCCTCAATGGAGATATAGATTAGCCTGTGACTAATAGAAACTACAGGTTGAACTGCAAGGAAATGACTGATTTCAAATGAATGCTTGCATGGGCTGTTGAAATTTAAACTGTTCTAGAAGGGTTGTTCTCACTGGGAGTTCTCGGAGGGTTCTGTCAGAAAGGCTTAAACTAACCAGGTAACATGTGCCAGATTTCTTCACAGGTTGTCCTAAAGGAAGAAAATACAAACAATATTTTACATGTATAATTAACAGAATTGCTTCAGTATACTCACAGGCACAGTAATGTGTAAAGGTGTATGCTTATTTTTAGGCATGGGGAATATGATTTGAATAAATATAACTGATCAGAAAACTGGAGCAAAAAAAGAAATAAAAGGGCCAGATTCTGATGCCCTTACTGAGGCACTCAGATACTACAGTGATGAGCACAGCATAAAAACCCATACAAAACAGAACTTTCGCTGAGTAGTACCTTTCTTACAAGTAGCCATCACTGAAATCAATGGGAATACCCATGGTGTAAGGTACTATTAGTAGGAGTTCATGGTCCAGCCCTCTATAAATATATAAATACGATGTAAGGGCTAGAGCTGAATGAATTTACTGTCTGCAGTATTTACCAAAGCAATGAATTTTAAGCAAATATTCTAAAATATTAGCAGAAAAAAAATTGGAATTTCTATTCACGAACCTTCACACCAGTAAGCTGTTGCTAAGATTTATGCTTATTCAAGGCCTTATCCAACTCCCACTGATGTCAATTGGGAAAACTCTAAGTTGGAACAGACCCCTAGTAAGATACAGAAACATATTATGGACAGATTTTGCCACCTTTACACAAGCTGAGGGGTACTTAATTACTCAAATTATCTGATTGAAATATACAGGACTAATTCAAGAATAAAGTACAGTGTGAGTAACAGTGTCAGAAATAAGGACCTGGTGTTTTTTCCCGCTCCTTCATCTTCATCATGGAGTGGGAATTGCCTGATAGGATCATTTGGGCATATCTCACCTAACCATTTCCTTAGCTTTGCTTCAGGCACTGGTGGCACCTCCATCTTTTCCGTTCTCTGCCTGTGGCACACAACAGTTTAATCTCCTGAGGACTAAAATGCTTTAGTTTAAGGATATGACTATACTGCCCCACAGTTTGGACTAAGGAGGTGTGACTAGCAATGTGCACCAAAGTCCACACTGTAATTGTGTGTGGATGTGGCAGACATGAACTTAAAGGCATCAAGTTCTTAGTAATGTACTCCTCTTCAAGGAGAACCTTTACGTTCATGCTCACAATGTTCACATGGTGGAGTTACAATCAGCATCTCAAGTTATTTGGCTCAGGATAGAGGCAAATGGGTAAATCACCAAATAGTATCATGTAAATTGTCTTCTCTTCATTGACCATTGTTATGATCTATGGAAACAGTAAAAGAGGAGAAATTTGGCAAATAAATGATACATAATGAATTATTCACCAAAGTCTAGGTGGGTTTTGTAAGATGTGGTCACACTCAAATTCTGCTCTCATTGACACATAAGTGACCCTACCACTAAAGGTATTGGAGTTACAAACATGTGACTGAGGAGAGAATTTTACTTTTATTATTACCCATTCTACATAGTAAAGAACTCATGGTGTTATTTGGTACAATGAAATGTGTAACTGTAATGCTTTCTGTATTTATCATCTTTTGATCTAAAGATCACAAAGTGCTCTACAAGACTATATGAGCTCTGACTCTAGTTATAGGAAAATTTACTCTGATCTCAAACAGCTTTTGTTTGAAGTTGTATAGAATTTTCACATTTTCAGGGTTACTTTGGCCTTAATAATTATGGTACAACATTTAAAATTGCATGTGTTTTTCTGGTGCTGAATGGAAATAGGTTACTGTAGACTTATTTTAAGTTTACATATTTAGACACAGCAAGAAAGACTTAGATCATAGTATTTTACTTAATTCTATTCAAAGTGAGAGTTCCAGCATTTTGTGGTGATTAATTTTTAATCCACATGTCACGGAGACTTAATATATAATTCTTGATGTGAAAGCAGTTTTTGATACTAAAAGCAAATGAAACCACAGAGGGAAAACAATAAATTTGCTGCTGCTATGTTTTTCATTCATATGAATGAGATTTACACAGTTAGTTTTAAAATTGGACTAACAATGCATGTAAACAAAAAATTAAGAAGGGATGCAATGATACAGTGATTACCTACTATAATCCTGTTGTGAATAAGAGAGTGAATGGTAAAGTTGGGGAAAAATGCTTGTAAACTATATTCAAGGTACTATATTATTCAATTTATGTAAACCTTTATATAACTAGTTCTTGTTTACAGATTGTGTTCTAAAACATCTTTAAACATAGTAGTTAAAGGGCAAGTAATAAAAGGCTGAAATAAAGAAAGTAATTTTGGTCCTGTTATCATTATTCAAATACCTTTGAAGTAAAGAAAATTAAATAATGAGTAACAGGTTTTTTTTTTTCTAAAATGGTCCAACCCCTCAGACAGAGACCAACACCTACAAGATCTTCACCAAGCATTCTCAAAACTACGATACTCACACAAGGAAATAAAGAAACAAATCAACAGAGCCAGACATGTACCCAGAAGCCTCCTGCTACAAGAAGGCCCAAAAAAGAAACCAACAGAACTCCACTGGCCATCACCTACAGTCCTCAGCTTAAACCTCTCCAACGCATCATCAGTGATCTACAACCCATACTGGACAATGACCCCTCACTTTCACAGACCTTGGGAGGCAGGCCAGTCCTCACCCACAGATGACCCGCCAACCTTAAGCATATTCTCACCAGCAACCACGCACCGCACCATAACAACTCTAACTCAGGAACCAACCCATGCAAACCTCGATGCCAACTCTGCCCACATATCTACACCAGCAACACCATCACAGGACCTAACCAGATCAGCTACAACATCACCGGCTCATTCACCTGCACGTCCACCAATGTTATATATGCCATCATGTGCCAGCAATGCCCCTCTGCTATGTACATTGGCCAAACTGGACAGTCACTACGCAAGAGGATTAATGGACACAAGTCAGATATCAGGAATGGCAATATACAAAAACCTGTAGGAGAACACTTCAACCTCCCTGGCCACACAATAGCAGATGTAAAGGTAGCCATCTTACAGCAAAAAAACTTCAGGACCAGACTCCAAAGAGAAACTGCTGAGCTCCAGTTCATTTGCAAATTTGACACCATCAGATCAGGATTAAACAAAGACTGTGAATGGCTATCCAACTACAGAAGAAGATACACAGAAAATGTTGACTCATGGCAATACACAGAAGAAGAAATTTCCATTACTTGCATCTGAAGAAGTGAGGTTCTTACCCACGAAAGCTTATGCTCCCAATACTTCTGTTAGTCTTAAAGGTGCCACAGAATCCTCTGTTGCTTTTTACAGATTCAGACTAACACGGCTACCCCTCTGATATTTAATCCAGCAGTGCTTCTCAGTTTCATGTGACACTTGGTCTAAGCATCATAAGATTTTCATCCCAGTTCTCTTCCAGAAGTTATCTGTGGCATTTTCCTTTCTACATGTTTGCTACATATATGAATTGGCTGCTTTATAAGAATTCAGCCCAACTCCTTCAGCTTAGTTAGAGGGTACATTAGATTCCCTGTAACTATTTCAATATTCATTGATTTTACAACTACTCTGTGACATGGTTGGCTCTGAATATGTTTTTTGTGCATACACAACGAGTTAGCTCCTAATGCTGTATTCCCCCACAAAATCTGAGAATTGGCCATGTGCAAAATTGTGGAGAATCCATACTGCCTGAGAGAGCATGAGCTCCTGGTGCACATTCTGTGACTCCCATATGCAGTCAGAAGTACGGTGGGGGGCTGACAGCCATTGGCAGAACAGTTGCTCTTCGAGGTGGGCTGTCATGATGATTATGAGGGAGAGGAGAAGTTCCCTCACATAACTGACTAAACTCAACAAGCCTAGGACCTGAGACCTCTGCAGATTCTTTGTCCAGACTTCACTGCTTTCTCTGGGCCAAATCTTTACACTCTCTACAGGTTGGAGGAGGGGGAGGAATATGAAGCCTCTAATGCTCCAATGGAGCCTTGGGACATTATGTTTTCCCCATTGCTTTTGCAAAAATATGGAGCATATGGACCATAGGATTTACTTCTGAAATGGATCTTCTGAGGTTTCTTCCTCTTTGTAGTGTACAAGTAAAAATATAGATATCTACTTATCCATAGTCTTCTCTCTCAGACATATGATGGGAGTGAAATGCCAGATTAAATGTATACTGTATGGGCATGACAATTTATCCTCGTAGAAGACATCTTCCGGAAGAAAACTGCCTCTTGAACTTCTGGAAATGCGGATTCATTATTTAAAATATGGATGTACTCTTGATAAAATCTTCTCCTTATTTATCTTAAATAATTATAGCACCCCCATTATTGTTGTATCAGAGCATCTCACAAATTTTTGAGTGTATTTATCCTTGCAACACCACTGTGAGATAGGGAGTGCTATTATTCCAGTTTTACAAATGGTGAACTGAGGCACAGAGATATTAAGTGCCTTCTCCAAGGTCACACGGGAAGTCTACAGTGGAACAGGAAATTGAACCCAGTTCTCTCAAGTCCCATGCTTCCACCTGAACCACTGAGACATCCTTTCTTTCCTCCAGAAGAAACCCTTGAAAAATGTTGACTCATGGCAATGGATGTGCACAATACGCATTTGCAGAAAGCTGCCAACGACAGGACTAAATGTCACAGTATATGGGAGGTGCTCAGGCTCAAAGGTCACAACATGTCACCTTTAGCATGCACCTTTAGGTGCCACCAACACCTTTGTTGTACTTTGTTAGTCTATTTGATTTTTGAGAAGGTGGGAGGTAAGAACATGGATAGATATCCATAATATTCTGCAGGGTGTTCTCTGCAGCAAAAAGGGCCAGGTTTAAACAACCCAAGGATCCCTCTTAAAACTAATAAACATTACAGGCTCGAGTTCCCACCCAGAATTTCTGGGATCACTAAATTGCTTCCATGGGTGCCTATCTTAGGTAGTACTTCTCCACTCTTAAGCACTGAGTTTGTATATGAAACAAGAAAAAATGTATTAAGATAAAAGGGAACCAAGAATCAACATGGAAAAAATACAACAACTATATCTATATATATATAATAAGTAAAATACTCCCCTATGAGAATTTTGGTGTAGTCTGCTAGTTTGGTTCCTTACCCACCAGTATAAATGTCCAATAGGCAAATGTCTTCTTATCACATCATTTCTTCCTTTCTCATCCATGAAACCCCATTCACATATTCATATCAATGGTTCATAATGTAGTTCCAGAGTCATCAGGTACACTCAGGTAGGCCTGCCCCTACTCCCTTGGGAAAGGCTGCCTGATCCTTTCTTGACTCTCCACCACCTAACTCATCTCTAGTGACTTCAGCTTTATTTAGTGCTTGGTAGGAGGGGCCTCACCCAAGTTCATTCAGCTCTTCAGCTGTCCTCTGCAGCTTCAGCAAAGTACCACCTCTGCATCATCCCCATTCATCATCTCCCATTGAGGAAGATTTCTCCCAACAGGTCAGGATCCTCAGTGGAATAGAACAAGTAGGTTACAGGATCCTTGATCAGAGTTTTGGCCATCAGGGATATATTTCTTTCTTAGGGCAGAAGTCCTTTTTCCCTTTAGATTTCTTTCATGTTCAATTCCAACACCCAATCAATTCTGAGTGTGCACGGTTATGGTGGCTCTCAGGTGTTACTGGAAGACTTATGCAAATGAAGCTCACTTTGTAGCTGTACATCTCCCTGCTCAGCAATAGATGGTAACAGACAGCACCTTCATCTTTGGAACTTCTGTCCATTCGGAGTTCCAAGAAAATACGCAGATGTGGTCATTCTTCCAATGTTCCTTATCCTCTAGATCTTCAGACTACAGCGTTTATATGTACATAGAAAATCAGTTCTGAGAGTACATGTATTATTTTAAGAACTATCTTGTTCCTGTTGAAGACAATGGGAGTTTTTTTCTCTGATTTCAGCTGGAGGTATCTAGGTCCTTACTGGATACTTTAATTAGGAAAATTTCAGGTCAATCATTTATTTTTAATATTAGTGAACATTAAGATTAAATTCACCCATGAAGATGAGCCAAACTGCAAGAGGACTTTGTTCTGTAAGTAAAGCACAATGTGTCGTTACAGCCTGGGGAAACACAAGGATGTGATGCACCAAAATTACAAAACTGTCTCTGAACATTTTAAGTTTTTGGGCTTGGGAAGCTAGTGTCACATCATGTATAGACCTTCCCAGCTAAAAAACAGTGGCTGACCAGTGAAGCAACAAACTTATCCAAAAGTGTAATGACAAGCCAACATAGAAAAATTGTATATTCAATTGGAAATGCAAGTGGAAAAAAGGGTGTCATTCTTGACTTTAGTGTTAATATTTTTTATCTACTGTATCTAATTTAGGATGCCACAGAATATAAAGTGTAACCAATAATTGTGATAACTGTCATTGATTTGGCATGGAAGCATTTTTAAAATTCATTTCTCAGAGAGAAATAAATGTGATTGAGTACCGTGATGCCCACAGCTAAACTGGAGGAGATTTTTAGTTAAATGGCATGTCAAGCACTTTGACCTATTTCAATCCAAGGTTGAAACTCAAGCAAGTTTCTAGAGAACAAATTGGATTCAAATTAGGAAGTTTGCAGACACCTAAAGAGCCTCCAAAAAACCTAAATGTAAATTTATGTAAGAGCTGGTTTGGGGAGAAAAAAAAATGTAGTGAATATAATTTATCATCACCAAAAGTTACTCAGAATCAAATACATAATGCATTTGATGTAAAGGAGGAAAGAAATGCTTAATAACAAAGGGGAATTAGTTTAAAAGCTGAAATTGCTAGCATTTTAAAGGATTTCTGTGTGTGTCTGTATGGTATTCATTATGTATATTTACTACATTGTGGAATATATTGTATGCATATATGCAGGAAATATATTTGGTTGGAATAGGGTTTTTTTTTAAGAAAAGGAAGGTTTTGGAATCTCCATCATTTTTTAAGAGCAAGTTAGACAAACACCTGTCAGGGATGGTCCAGATAATACTTAGTCATGTTATGAGTGCAGGGACTGGACTAGATGACCTCTCAAGGTCCCTTCGAGTCCTACAATTCTATGATTCTGTGATTCTCTTCCCCTGCCCCCCCCCCAAAAAAAAACAAAAAAACCCCACAATCTTTAGTAAAATACAGATGTTAGAATTACTATACATTAATCCTATACTAAATTTTTAAAAACATGTGATTTGATTAAAGAAATGACTAAACATATTGATAGTTGTTTTGAGTTTTAAAATCACCACTGCAATATTACATTGATAATGTTTATAGGACCAGGATACACGTTGTAATTAATCAGTTTATTTATTTATTTATTTTGTCATAAGCTTCAGAAGCCATTAAGGAAATGTGGGGAAAAAAAAATGGTCTCAGTTTGGCTTCTCTTGCAAACGCTGGCAGAATTCATTTAAATGAGTTGGAGTACTATACTCAAGAATCTACATATTGAATGAGAGATTAGAGTAGGTAAAATTATAAATTAAAAAAAAATCTTATGAATTAACATCTTTTAATTCTTTGTGAATTATGAAATATCAAAAATAGAATTTTATGGTTAAATATTTGATGAATATGCAAACATATCTTGGCCTATGTTTTGATCGTAAAATGGTTACTATGATTATCCTCTATTATTTATTCACTACTAGTGTTGCACAATTGGTCATTTAAATAACATAATATTGTTTTTGTTTTCTTATTGTATGACCATATGACCACAAATTGTCCAAGAACATTCCTAACAGTTTGAATTTATTGTGCAGAAAAAAACCAACAACTATAAACTTATTTTAAAAGAAGCTGGGAACATGTATGAATTTGTTCACAAATACATATTTGTGTAGTATTTATAATGCTTTTACTTTCCAGAAACATTCCTGCAAATTAAAATTTGCTCATGAAAATGTTTGCCAGTAAACAAATGGAAGGAGCCATGAATACCAGTAAACGAAAACTGCAGGTTTCTTGTAATTTTCTTTCCGTATCTACTTCCCGGAAAAAAGGCAGACAGCCAGGTTTTTATTGACAGACCTGTGACATCTTTCCAATGGGTCATAATGTGTTTGGCTATTGTAGAAGCTGGGTCAGTCACATAAATGTCTAATTTATTTGTAAATGTGTTTGCTACCCACAAAATAAAATTCTGGCTTACATAAAATTGCCTTGTACATAACAATGGCCATACTGGGTCAAACCAATGGCCCATCCCAGCTCAGTATCTTGTCTTCCAACAGTGGCTGGTGCCAGATGCTTCAAAGGGAATGAATGGAACAGGTCAATTATTGAATATTCCTGTACAATGTTTTAAATATTATCTGACATATTTCACCCAACTTTTTGGTACAGTATCATCACAATGAAAACACATTTGTTTTACATAGCTCTTCTTTTTTATCATGCCTGCTTTTTGCCCACCACTGCATGAATATATGGATTCTGTTTAACACAGGCTAATCCTAATGTGTGTAGTGAGGCAGAGTGGCCTCCCTCTGAGCCGGAGAGTGAGGGACCACTACACTCCCCCGGTGGGCAGAGTCAAACCAGCCCTGCTCCTCCCCTTCTCCTCCCATGCTGGAAGCTCAGAGAAGGAGACAGATGTCTCGAGCCCTCTGCAGGACTTTGGACCAGGCACTGAGCCATGCCATGCCCTCCCACCAGAAGACACTGAGAGGAGTTACTGGGACTGCCATCAGTCATCTACCCTAAAGCGACTGAGGACTCACTGACTACAAAGCTACACCAACGTAAGGCAGTAGGAAGTAGCCAGGGTATTCAGAGTTTGGTCAGGTTGTGCTGCTGAGAAGCGAGGCAGTGGAGTTTGGCTTCCCCACTGACTCAGTGGCAGGACCACACGCCACTAGCAGGGCCCTGGGCTGGGACCCAGTGTAGTAGGTTGCACCTGGATCCCCCTACCTTCTTCGCCACCAACCCCCACAGCTGGGGATTGGCTGCATACTCCTCTTAGGTCCAGAGACCTGAAACCTTGCTTACTGATCTACCCTGTCTGGAAGGTCAGAGCCCAGACCGTGTTTGCTGTCTGCCTTTGCCCGGAGGCTTGGACTAGAGAATTTGCTTACTGCTCTGGCCTACCCACAGACTGCTAATTTACTGTTGCCTGATGCAGTGAGACAGAATGGCCTCCTCCGAGCCAAAACTGAAGGACCACTACAGTGTTAAACTAAATGAGTGTTTTATTTCTTCTTGGAGGTTTTATTTCAAGGTCTGTCTACCATTTATCATATGGTCAATTTAAATGATTGAATTCACCATCCTTTAACTCTTTCATTCCTGTGTTTTTCTGCAGTCCCAGTGTAGTAGTAAAATGCAGAAATGTTCCTTAGAGTACTGATTTTCTGCCGGAACATCAGCATTTCAAAGGGAGAAATGGGGCAACATTGGAGTCCATGAAAATTCTCCGTATGTGTTATTGGAAGAGGACTGATTGGCAGAGGAATTATATTGAAATAACTGATAAACTTATTCCACACAGCAAAGCAATTACAAGCTGGGGATGAGGCCAAAGAGTCCCCCACTCTGCCCTGAGATTCACCCTGAATTACCATCTTCTTTGGCTACCCCTCCATTCTTGGTAATCAAGAAGGTGGACCTACATTGGTGGTCCACGGAACAATGTACAGTGAAATCTCTCTGTCACATCAGAAATCAGGAGAGGGGGTATAGTGGGGTAGTTACCTGCTCCAGCCCTGACAGGGTTAAGTCCAGCCCTGGGAGAGGGCTAGGGCTGTAAGGAAAAGCCCAGGCAGATTAAGAAACAGCTGGGGACACTCCCCAAACAGAGCACAGCAGGTCCTAATAACAGGGCTGCTAGCTTGGAGCTACACAGTCTCTCTCTCCAGTCTTGGAGGGAGCAGGGCCTGGCTGTCTATAGGAAGGGTACTGGGAGTGAAGCAGGGCTGGGGAAAGGCCAGAGGAGCTCCAGGCTGGTGACTCCCCAGGCTGCAGGGCCTGGTCATAGGCCCACCCCTGAGGTATTGGGTGGTAGAGGAAGACAGCCGGTCTCCCCCCTCGCCTGTGATGACTGGCTCTGCCCCAGAGAGCAGGGGCTCATTGCTGACTGGCAGTAGCCACTGGCTGAGGCAAAGTGGGATTAGGGGGTTGGGATCCCTGGGGCCGGGAGACCCTGAGAGTGAGGGGTTACTGCCAGGGGGCAGCACCCTAGATAACGGGCACTGGGGTCCGGGAGGGACATGGGGGCCCAGTGGCAGTGAGACGTCGGCCTGCAGAGGGTGCTCCAAGGCTGGAAAAAGAGCTAATTCCCAGGATGCCAGCAGGAGGCGCCACAGGGGTGAGTCTCGTTCCTTTACATGGGGCTTGAGATAGCCCTTAAATATAGGTAACTGTAGACATTATCTGGTATTATCTGTCTTCCTGGTCCTGCATGAGTTCCTAACTTATGATCATGGGACTAAGGAGAAGCCTTAATTTATACCTCAGTATATTCAATGAACTCAACATTTTGAGGACTGATACCACCCACAATTTAATAATAGAACTGGCTAGATAAATTAGACTCCCCCTGTTTTAGCTAGTCTTTGGCCGGATGGGTTATTTGTTCAACACAGGTCTATGAGAGGTTTTGAAGGATGTGCAGTTATGAAATTTTATTCATTTTGACATAGGAGTTATCCCACCACAATGATGGACTCACTTGAATATGCCCATCTGGTGTCTAAACATCCTAGGATATATTTAATGTATGGATCATAGTCCACCTTGTTGATCCTGTCAGTGGACTGAGTTCTTAGCAAGACTTATTTTTCTGATTGATCTCCTTGTCCAAGATGAAAATAATTCAGGATCTCATTGACTTAATGACAACCATGGGAAGATCCAAAGTGTTTTCAGGTTCAACCCATACTCTGTGTCTCACTGGGTTAGACTGGACTTTGGAATTTGTGAAGATAGCATTTTTTTCTGATCAGAACTAATCCAGGTTAAATTTGATAGCCTATTGTTTATTAGGATGTATCAAATCTGAAAGCATGTATGACCTAGTTATCTGGGAGATCATCTTTTCCCACTTACATAGCACCATGTAATTTATATCTGTCGGAACACTCTGTCAGTCTTGAGTTTAAAATTTTTCACCATCAGCAAAGGACATGCACAGTAGAGGAAACATGCCTCAACCACCATTTCTGGCGAGCTCCAAGACACAATTTAAAATCCCTTTGTTTAGCCACATTTTTGCCAGATCCATTATAATGGATTCCTTCTTCAAGGGAGGAGAGTACTGTTAAACAGTATTTCTTGACTGATACTAGTTTTCATTGATATGTGGTGCTCTAGTGCTTGATGATAGATATCAACATGAATGCATAGATATATAAAATCACTGGGGGGAGAGGTTGGTTTGAAAGGGTTTGTGTGTATGTAAATGAAATCTTGGGGTCAGATTGATAGACAGGTACAGCATTTCATCTCAGGCTTCATCCAGGTCAACCTCATACTGACTATGTTTTTTTTTAATGCAAGCTGTGTTTAAAGCTATTATTTCTGACTTTTCTCTTTTGCCCTCATAGCATGAGCCTGCCAGTAGAACAAGAATTGTCTTTTATTTTGAAAATCACAGTGATTTTGCTTTAGGGGGTTTGCCACTGCAAGAAATACATTGTCTGCATATAATGACAGACCACTTTACATACTTGAGCTTCCGACTTTTAAGTCTTGTGTTTCATTTTATCTGTAAACAATATTTACAATGGTTAAAAGGTCAAACAGGTGTATCCTTGTTTTGTAATTGCTTTGTTGAATTATTAGTCATTTTATAATTGTCAGAATTACATGTATTGCCATTGAAAAGGAACTGATATATACCACCAAGATATAAAAAAGGTTTAGAACAATTTGCACATGTACACATTCTAAGTACAGTATAGAGAGGTGGGATATAGGGGAAGCAGCTTAGATATTAGGGCAAAAACTGATTAGTCTTAATTCAACTCAACTTGAGACACCTCAAAAGAACCCAATTTTCAAAGGGTTTAATGAAAAATCTGGCCCTTTTAAGATATCTTAAGTTGAGCACCCATTATCATTCAGCGCTTTTGAAAATCTTGGCTTAAAAGCTTCCCATCAAACACCAACCCTGACTTGCTCCTTCTAGGGAAGATATTGTTTTTGAATATAATTCCCCATGTGACAGTCTTTGCTTTTTATGCTCTCCACCACCAGGTAATGTTGGTATGTCCTGTTAATCTTTGCTACAGATCACATCAGATGTGAGTGAAGTGATTTTCTTATGAAGGGCCTAATCCTGTCATTGTATTGTGGCCTATTTCCCATTAAATTCAATGTGAGCTTTTCCTGATCTGGAACTCAGTAAAAACTAAGGACTTCAAAATTTGATTCCCTGTTTTTAAATCCATTAGTACAATTCCTAAAGTGCATTGGGATCCTTCTGAATGAATGATAATAAGCAAATGTAATGTCTTTATTACTTTGTATTTCCTGCGTCCTTCTACTCTTCTAGCTACAATTGCAGTCCCTTACCTTTGGCCCAGGGAAAAGAATAAACCAGGGATACTGCAACCCTACACAGGGTAAAGAGAGGGGGAAAAGAGAGAGGCTTCTTCTGCCATACCCTCTCTCAGCAATGCACACCCATTAAGGACCAGGAAATTCTGTGCCAGAGTGAGTGGAGTACTCATGCTGTCAGAATCATCTTGTCTTCTAAGTATACAGGAAGCAAGAGTAGTCATATATGAAGTGAGATGAACTCAAACTGGAACGGGTACAGAGAAGGGCCACTAGGATGATCAGAGGAATGGAAAACCTGTCGTATGAAAGGAGACTAGAGGAGCTCGGGTTGTTTAGCCTGACCAAACGAAGGCTGAGGGGGGATATGATTGCTCTCTTTAAATATATCAGAGGGATAAATACCAGGGAGGGAGAGGAATTATTCCAGCTCAGTACTAATGTGGACACGAGAATGAATGGCTATAAACTGGCCGTGGGGAAGTTTAGGCTTGAAATTAGACGAAGGTTTCTGACCGTCAGAGGGGTGAAATATTGGAACAGCCTTCCGAGGGAAACGGTGGGGGCGAAGGACCTGTCTGGTTTTAAGATTAAGCTAGATAAGTTTATGGAGGGAATGGTTTAATGGGATAACGTGATTTTAGTCAAAGGAACAGCGTGCCATGGCAGGTAAATAGTATAATGGCTAATGAGGGTCAGGCTGGAGAATCTTGCCTACGTGCTCGGGGGTTTACCGATCGCCATATTTGGGGTTGGGAAGGAATTTTCCTCCAGGGTAGATTGGCAGAGGCCCTGGAGGTTTTTCGCCTTCCTCCGCAGCATGGGGCAGGGATTGCTAGCAGGAGGATTCTCTGCTAATTGAAGTCTTTAAGCCACAGGATTTGGGGACTTCAACAGCAGAGTCAAGAGAAAGGGTAGGGACGGCTTTGTGGCCTGCATCATGCGGGAGGTCAGACCAGATGATCATAATGGTCCCTTCTGACCTTAAAGTCTATGAGTTTTTGAGTCTAAGTGGACTCAAAGAAAACCATCTAACTATAACTTCCTGAAACATTTTTCCCTATTTGCAACTAAATAGTCTGCTAATTCTGTATAACATGGACTCCTGACAGCATAATGTCATAATGTAAAGCAACAATAAGAGAATATAAGACAATTATTCTGAAACTTTCTTACTCCATTCACTTACAAAGAGGCTGTTTGGCTCTTTTTTGCATGACAGTGGATTAAACAGTTGAGGAAGGAGGAATGCATTGTTTATGCTTTGGGTGCATCTGGCTTTCCCCATTAGTTAGGATAGGTGATTGTCTAGATCACACAAAGTGTTCCATGGTTTATGTGGTAGAACTCCAGAAATCTTTAGTGAAGCAAGGGACACCTTCCTAATGGCACAAAAAAGAAAACCTACTACTAGCCCTAATGCTATAACTGTGCTCCAGAGCCCCATATATCACCCTGAGTGTCACTCCTTCAGTCGCCTGGAAGTGTCAAGCACTCTAGTACGGAAGGAGAAATAATTTCAAATATCAAATTCTATGACCTGTGTTTGCACTTTCACTGATCTGCTGACTGAAACACCAGCACCATTTCACAGAACTGGCCATTACGCTTTTATTTGAATGTTGTTTCAAACAGTGTTGTACATGCAGCCTGAAAGAGCCTTCCTTCTTGCTGACACCAAGGCCATTTAATAATTAATATCCCATAAAGAAGGATTATTCTTGTGAGTAAAGTTGTATGTTTATAATATTAATAAATAGAAAGAGCCATAATATTTGTAAAAGACTTAAACATCTAGTTTGGTACCTGGCATGTAGATTTCTCTTTTTCTGATATTTTTGTGAGCTATATAAAAAACTGCAGTAGCTACATAGATGTATGCACTAGGTGACTATTTGTGAGACCATTAAGTAATAAAACAGAAGGAAAGGTTATGGCAATACATTGCTTTTGCCGTCAGAATGCATGCTACCAATAGCTTGCACCTTCCTTCTCCATTCCTATATCTACTAGGTTTTGCCTATAGCTAGAGCTTATTAAATTTTCAGAGTCCCTAGACTGCTCTGTGCTGTAACTTGTATATGGTTAATGCTTCAGCATATCATAACTGCATTATCTAACGGGTGAATTAGACATTTTTCTGTCTTCCAAGAATTTACAAATTTCACCTAGTCAATTTTTTTAAATAAATGAAAAATAGGCAGAGATTGCCGCACTGCTTAAACTGAATGTATTTTAGAGATACCTACATTTTTGACTCATGGTGAAATGAAATTGAATCAAGGAAGATATAACAAAAGTGACCTTATTAAAGAATGTATTTCACCCAAAGGATTAAGGACCATGTTAAACAAGTAAAGGCTTCTTGTTACCAGTGCTGCCTCTTGTGGTGAAGCAAGCATTTTAACTTCTGGATTAGTACATGAAGATTATATTATACTATTAAACTTAAAGTTCAAAGGAGCATCAGTCATAACATTTTGTTTTTATAATTATTAAAGCAACTGAGTCCATCTTAATATTAAACCTTCAAACAACTTTATAGTTCTCTGATGACAAATGCCAGCAATGAAAGCCAGGAAAGAATCTGCTAACATGAAAATATCTATATTCATGCCTGTGAAGGTTGGCTTGACTATAGATAGCCCAAATCTCCTCTCACTTATACTATTTTACACCAGTTTATAAACAACTGAAGAATCCAGATTCCTAGAAGGAAGGGCTTTGTTCACTCTGTAGCTACTCTGTGCACAAAACACCATTTGACCTCAGTAGGTGACCCACAAGTGGTGTGGAAACAAGATTCTGACCCAGATTTGTAGGAACAAACAAATCTCTATCCGAACACTGGATTAAATATTTCAAAGTGATTAATTCTAATTGATAATCTCTAGATAATACACAGCAAGTGAGGAAATAAATGCGGAGAAGGCAAGCACACAATTGTTCTGGGCATTGCAGGAAGAAAGATTTTAAAATTTTATTAACGTTAATGTTTAAAATTAAATATACACAAGTTAAGAGGGAAGGTACTGTACATCTGGGGTCAGGCTTGGGTTATGAGGAATTACAGGTCTCGGTTGCAAGGATGAAGAGATACATACTTATCACATAACCAGCATAAATCCAGATTGGGGTGCAAGAGTTTTTTAAAGTGTCAGTGGATAAGTGGGCTCAGGTACGCCACCCATGGAATGTATAAGGAGTCCAAGTCAGTATCGGTGGAGCAAATGAGTACATGGGTGGGGTGCGTCCCTTGGTTTATCAGGGAAGAAAGTGGGCTATTTCCCTGGTAGGCGGTCTCAATTACTCAATGTGGTATTGATGGTGTCTTGTGATGTGTTCCGTATAAATGTCTCTGGACCACCTGATGGTGTCAGACACCATGAGCTGTTTCATGAGCCGGGCGTAGTAATACACCAGGAATGTGATTTAACTAGGCCATGACTTTATTAAGTAACCCATCTAGAAACTGTCTGGCAATAACCCATCCAATGCCAGTCATCCTACCTTCAGTGATCCATTACAACTGTCGGAGGGGCTGCCATAACCCCCTCCCCAGCCCTTTGTTCCATCTGGTGGAGGGCTGCCATCACCTCCCCCACCCTGCCATGCCAATGGGGGAAGGGACTGCCTGCTACTACTAGCCCTGCATCGCTCTGTACCCTGGTCCCAGCACCATTGCTGGGATCCCTTCACCTTCCCCTCATAAAAAGGTCAAGGGGGTGGGGAAGAAAGGGGTTGTCTCCTCAGTGTATCAGATGTTAGGAGCCCTAACCCCACTCCCACATTGTTTAGGGGATGCCATCTCCTAATTCACTTCCAGTTGCAGTTTATCAATGAACTGGACCCTCTATTGTTTGATTATCTGCACTGATTATCTGCCAAGCTGTGACAAATGATTTGTACAATCTAGCCTATGCAACAAGTACCTGGGCTGCAGAAAGGAAGGCAACCCCTTACCTCCCCCCTCTACCTCCCCTCCCCCCCCCCCCCCCCCACAAATGCCCAGGCCAGTTTGATAATAAGGAAAAAAATCCTTCCCAGCCCCAAAACATGATTAGTATGATACCCACTGCAAGGATCCAAAACCCAAGTCCTACTCTAATCCTGAGTGGGGGGAGGGGGAGGAGGCATTCTTCCCAGCACAGAATGATTTCTGGGTTGTGGGAAGGGCTTATTATCCTTCTTTCGGGGATGTGTAAGCCCAGAAACTTTTGTTGCACCCTTCTGTCCAGCCAATGAGCCACAAAGCTGCCCTCTTCCAGTCATGAGGAAGGAGGCTCAAGACTGTGTGAAAACCTTAAAGGGTCCAAGGGTTCTAGGCTGTGGGAGACAGGGGGAAGGTACGGGTGGTTTTCTCACAGAATGAATTTGCATCCGTTGGAACACAAAAATGGTCCATCTAGTGCAGTTTCCTGTCTCAGACAGTGGCCACTGCCAGATGCTTCAGAGCCATAGTGAAAAGTATGGAATAACTTGCCATGGGGAAGGCTCTTCCTAATACCTTCAGCTAGTGGTTTGAATAGGTACTAGGTCCCATAACTTCCAGTAGCATTCAGTTTTAATATGGTATTACTACATTACCACAAACATCCCTTTCTTAATTAAACACAGAGAGCTGTTACAATACTGTTTCAGTTGGCAAAAAGTGTCACAAGCTATAAAATAAAATGTAGACACAAAATATCAATATGATGAAGTACTAGTTGTATTTATCAGCAAGTGATTTTCTAATATGCTTTTCAAATGCCAGATAAAATCCTGTCTAGAACATTAACTACTTTCTGGATTCAGTGAAAGCTTCCATGGGACCTATTATACTTTATGGCTAGAGATGAGTGAACACTTGAAAAAGAAGCTCACGGACATTTTTTTTTCTAATTATGAGTCATAAAACTTCAATAAAGCTTCATTGATTCACATCACCAGCTGAGGGTATGACCTACCATGAATTCACTTTAATATTTGCAACTCTTTATGGTTTCTGTAAACATTTTTGTTCACCAATTTTTTTTGCAAAAAGTGACAGATTTGTGAATAATCATTTAAATAGATTCCTCCTGAACTACTAATAGTTTAAAGATTCTTTATTAGCAGATCAGTGGTATCATTCTATAGTAATCAACTACAGGCATCTATCAGCAACAGCACCCTTAACCAATAGTCATTCATGCACTCAGTCCTATGTTTTGCTGAGCCCTCCTGGACTGGGTGCTGTAAGCTATATTTAAAGTAGAACTGGCCCCCCAAAAAAATTAAACAAAACATTTTTCTATCCAAACCAAAATGTTTTGCAGAAATATATCATTTTCACAGACCAAGATGGAATTTCTGATCAGAGAGAGCAAGCAAGACCTCAGAATAGCCAATAACCCAGTGGTGAGGGCAATCACCTGGCATGTTCAACTCCCTTCTCCAAATCAGGCAGAGTAGGGTCTTGAAGCTGGGTCTCCGACATCCCTAGGGAAGTTGCTAACTCCTAGCCTCGCTTACCACTCTCTCTACTATGTTTTTGCATAATTATTTTTGAAAGTTCCCATTTTCATTCCATATTGAAACAAAAATAAATGTCAAAACTTCAAATTTTTCACAAAACAGAATTATTTTTTCTGACCAACTCTAATTAAAACCCATTATCTCCAGACTGCCCCATTGGGTTCAAAGCTAACATCATGTGAGAGTTTGCTCTATCTGTTTTCCAAATGTTATAACCTGGGCTGGTTTCTCTGTGAGGTCACAAGCACATGAGACCCTCCGCTCAAGAAGACTAAATACATTAATTCCTTAACCTTTTCTCTGCCACTGTATCACGTAGAAAGAAATCACATAAAATATGATAAAGGTTAGCACAAAACGCAGTAAAATTTCTGTCAGAGAGGGATGATGCAGATAATTTTGATGCTGCCACTCTCCAAAACAGCAGCATACCACATATTAGGCAACAGCAAAGGAAAATGCAATTGTGATGTCCCTGAAGACAACAGCTGTGTGAATTATTGTTTTTTTCTGGTTTGGGTCTCAAAGAAAACAAAAGTTTGGTTCAAAACAAAACTGATATTTTTCTCCCCAAAAACTTCATTCAACCCTTTTTTTTCCTTTCAGATTTTTGTTTTGGGTTGCTTTTTATTCTTTTTTTAATTAGCTAACTGTGATGGGGCCACTCCTCCCTCGTGAGTGCCTGCATTCTCCCACTCTGTTCTCTGTGCCCCCTGCCAGCTGTTAATCTTATCAAGTGGGTTTTCAGTGGCTCGGCCCTCCGGCTACGTCACACAGTCAAACACATGAATGAACCCCTTCTGCAGTAAAAAGTCCAACAGGGCCTCTCCCTGTGTCCTCAGTAATGTCTTAAGCCCTGTCTCTGGGCTCAATCCTTAATGCCTTCTGGGCTAGCTTTAAGTCCACATCTACCCTGGCATAAAGCAGTGCCCACAGGACTTTCTCCCTGGAGACTCTTAAGTCCTGCCCTTCACTTGGGCCTCTAAACAAGCCTTATCCCCTTCTCAGGGCTTAGGCCACTTTTCTAGTGGATGGTAGGGGGACCCAGGCCCACCCATTACTCTGGTATCAACCCAGGGACCCTATAAATAGCAGCTATAATAGTTGCTGCTGCCATTCCCTGGGCCACTTCCCACATAGCCCCTTCACCTGCACTTTTACCTCAGGGCTGAAGTTCTTCCGCACAGAATGCCAATACCACCAGAACCCATCTTCTGGTTATCCCTTGAACTTCCTTGCTTCTCTGGTCCCAACCTGGAATTGACCTGCTCAGGCCCTTCAACTCCTTTTAACTGAGACTTCTGAGCTCTGATTGGCTGCTGCCCTGCAGCCTTTCTAGGCAGACCTGGAGGACCCATGTTTACTGTTCTTTCTCTGGGGCAGTGTGTGATACATCCCATCACACTAACTTTTAATTACATTAACATGTAATTTCAAAAGGAAATATTGGAACATGGTCAAAACAAATCCTTTTGACTTTTTTGAAGAAAAAAAAAAGCACTTTCTTCAACAGAAATTATATATCAAATTTGACCCGAATTTGTAAATAATTTTCATACCTCCTAAAATTGTATTTTTCAGCAAATTTACTATTCACTGAAAAAAATCATAAACTCCAATGAAGACAACACTTTGAGTAATGCTTTCATTTCAAGGTCTACCTGTTATATATGTTCTGTAGGTATATTTAACCAGCAATCTGACAAAAAAACGAGGATTCTTGGGTTGTTTATTAACAAACTGGAGAACCATTAAAGTTCCTTTTTCTCTTCATACATTTTTGGTGCACAGGCAGGGAACAATGTCAGCTTTTGTCAGGACAATAAAGGCTTTGAATTGTTGGTACCTGATGGTCAGTTATTCAGCTTCTTTCTGTACATGTAATATAGTGCCAGATTGTGTCAGGCTGCTCAACCAGTGTGCAAGGATAGGGCAGGTTGTGCAGGGAACACTTCTTCCATGTGCTTCCTGGGCACACAAGAGGTGGAAAGGCAGCAGCCAGTTTCTAAGTTGTAGGTTTGCTGAAATATGTTGCACTAGGTGCTTTCACCTTATGCAACATGAGTGAAATCCTGCCCCCATTCAAATCAATGGAAAATTTGCCATTGACATCAATGCAGCTGCGATTTTACCCCTAAGGGTCTACAGGAGCATGAGGGGTATACAGGAGGTTGGGTAGAATTTCCCTCAGAGCTCCCTCTGCAATGATAACACAAGCTGTGTTTGGAAAACATAAATGAGCCCATAGCCATTATATGGAGTCATTACAGTCATTATTCCTATATTTTGGTGCCTAGGTTGCTTTGACATATTTCATATTTATAGGTAATATAGTATTTCATTTTATACACACACATAGAGAGAGAGACAGAGATAGAGAGACAGAGAGAGAGAGAGATTCCTTTTCCTTTTCTAGAAAATCTAATTGGATTAATGAATAGCTTAATATGTCAACTCCTAGGGCATTGTAAGAACGTCAAAGACTACTTATATTTTTTCCCCCCAAATTCTGTTTAAACAGAGAAAAGTCCACAGCATACCACAAGATAAAGTATCAGATATTCCACTTGATTAACTTATATGTGCACTGAGAGATCCTAGTTATTCTATTAATTTGATGCCTAGGGGCAATATTCGTTTTGAAAAAAACATGCGTCAGCCTCTTCAGTATTTCCTTATAGTCATTATAGTGGCAAGCCAATTTTTCTAACGCTTTGCTTCCATCCTCCCAACCCATAAAAAAGTGAGACACTATGAAGTGTTACTCTAAGACATTTAAAGATTGGCAAGTGGAAGATTACCAGAACAATTGGATGAAAGAAACCCTCTGCTATTCTATTTTCTATACAGACTAATTCAATACTAGACATTATTCCTTAAAGCAATGCAAACAATCCAAAGTTGCTCTTGTCTGGTTGCAAGAACTGCTGTAGTCAAAAGGCCTAAAACAACCTTACTCAAGTGAATTATGATTGCTAAGAAAGCTTTGGCCAATTTACCATGCTTCGCCTCAGGCAATAAATATAGCAATATATTTTACAGTGCTCTCACTTCTCTTCAGCTTTCTACTCAAAAGCTTTGATACTATTGTAATACATGGAGGAGATACACAACTTTAATGCAGTTAGTTTGTCAGTGTGGAAAAAGATGCATTATACGTACATCAAAAAAGAAAGCAATTGTTAATTCCCTTGAAACCTGCTCTGCAAGGGAGAATGAAACTGTTAAGTGCATTTAACCAGGACAATGTGATTTACTCAAACATTATTTATTTTAATTTGCCCTTCAATCTCATTTAGTGCATGTATCGCCTATGGCTGCAATCAGAGCTTCTTAGAATCCCTTGAACCAGATTAAAGATCAAAATCCTTCTTAGTGCCAACTTATCACAAAACAAATACAAACTCAATAGAATCAGCTAGCTTAAACCAAGACTCAGATGTTAGTTAGTAAAGCCAATAGAGATGAAGAAAACAAGGTGACCTGGAATAAAATATCAAAGACTCTCTTGTACTAGTTGATTCTTGCTAAAGCTGTGAATTATGGTTCTTATATATATAAAGCTTCTAGGAAGATTTTTTTCCTCCCTGAAATGGGATGTAACTTGGGTATTAACTTGCTGGAGCTGATTCTCCTCCCATTAGTCCTGGTTTTACAGTAGACATTAAAGAAATTACTCCTGGTTTTCACCACTGTATGTGAGAGATGAATTAGATCAATTTCTTCTATATTCCTTGTGAAAAAAATACATTTTGAGCATGCAAATTCCAATAGAGTGAATACAGAAGTAAGAAATACAGAAATGGGGCAGAGTGTAATATACTAGTAGAGGAAAACCTTACTGAACTGCACAAATTGGGGTTTATTGTTCACAAAAATATTTATTCCCTGTTGTATACCACTTATCACTATCTTTTACTTTTTTTGGTGGTTTGTTGCGGCTACTGCTTTGTACAACATGTAGCTGGAATTACACTTTAGAATAGTGTAACTAACTTAATTCTCTATCATGTTAATCTTACGGCAAAAACTTTGTTGTTGCCAATTTAATTTCTTTTAGGAACAGTCATAAATTAAATTCCAAGCTCAGTTTTACTCATGAAATTCACAGTTGTACAAATGTAGCAGAGAGCAGATTTTGGCCATATATATTTTTCCTTATCTATTTTCCAAATATGCCCTGGGTTATCTAGATGGAAATAATTTTAAATTCTAATTTACTCTTCAATTCTTTTGTCTAGCTATTTACTTGCATTGCTCTCAGTTTTTAGCCCCAGATTAGACTGATGAGTTTCATTTTTTTTTCTAGTCAGTTTTTAGTCAATGCCACTGAGATCTGATTGCAATGGCATGATATGTGGTACGATGCAGGTTGCAAACACAGTATGGAATGAGACTTAAAAAAAAAAGACAACTATTGTCCCTACAAAAATATTTTTTTAATAATGAAAACATTTATATTTGTCTGAACTTTATTAAAAAATATATATTTACAAATCCTACATCTCATGTAAAAGAATCTCTTTAAAATTACATACAAATGAGCCAAAAATGTTCAAAGGTTTCTATACCTCTCCCCAGTGTCATGTAACCTTTACAATTAAGAATATGCAGGTGGCTTTTGCCAGAGTAAGAACACACTGAAATAATTCTTTAAAACAAACCTCAACATCTTTTATTCCCACTGATGTACAGGCTGCCCTAGTTAATTTCTCTCTTTATCAGTCTATGAGAAGATGCTTGGTCCACAGCTCCCATTTAAGTTCCTTTCTTGGACATCTCCAAATCAAACTAAGAGGGCTTAGGAAGCCCATGATCTCCAGGTCTCCCCAGTTGCCTTTTGTACAGTATAAATGTCCAGAGTAGACTTAATTGAAAATAGTCAGAACTAATGCTGGAGGAATGGCTATATAAACTTCTCCAAAGGATTCTTCTCTTGATCTGGGTAGTTCCAAGTTTGATTCCCTACTGTGTCACCTTGGGTTCTCTCTGTGTCTCCATTCTCCATCTGTAAAATGGGGATAATACTTTTCTACTACATAAGGATATTGTGAGAAAATACATTCCAGATTTCAAGGTGTTCAGATACTATATTAATGAAGAGCCAGATCAGTACCTGTGATAAATCAATAGATGTTAAGGTGGGCATTTTCTAAGCAGTCTGGCACCCAATTTTCACTGCAAGTGAATGGCAAATGGGAACCTAAATCTCTTGGCTCCTTTGAATATTCCAGCCTAAGTTAGTTAGGTGTCTCTGTGACTGACAGTGCTAGTAAAACATATTTCTAGATGTCTAAATGATATAAATTACATACACAAATAAATGTTGGAAAGATGGCTTGTTAAGGCTGGTCTATAAATCACGTCTTAATTATATAAATAATAACTATCCAATATGCTGTAATATTATAAATTGTATACAGTCATGTTTTTAGACTTCTAAAATACTCTTATAATTAATTCTCTCAAATAATAAGTTATATTTTGGCTAGTTAAGCAAGATTCCCCCCCTCCCCCTGTATTAGAATAAGTACAATTTTCCTCTGCAACTTGAGGAAATCTACCTACGTATTTTAATAACTGTGCTACAGTGCATTCTATTGTCTTCTGAGACAACATAGTATTGCAGCTTGCAGTAACCATAAAGAATCAG
The DNA here is from genome assembly GCF_027887155.1 of Malaclemys terrapin pileata. Taxonomy (NCBI): domain Eukaryota; kingdom Metazoa; phylum Chordata; order Testudines; family Emydidae; genus Malaclemys; species Malaclemys terrapin. Next base: position 34,420,670 of record NC_071505.1, read on the forward strand.
GCTGTAGTACAACAAAAATAAATCTGTGTACAAAAGTAAAATGATAAAAAATTAGGGATGTTTGGATGATAATGATACCTTGTTTGTTTGAAATGATTTACAAGATGCAACTTTATTACAATAGGCATTAAGAAAATCTAAACCCTAAAAGAGAAAGAGAGAGGACTCAAGATGGCCATTCAAATGGTTACCCTGTGTTTTTGTACCAACATACCTGTCTGGGAGATCAGTATGGGCTCCCCTCATAGTCAAAGGCGATGTACATTATGGGTCTGATCCAAAGACCATTGAGATCAGGAAGTGGCTTTCCATGAATTTTGATAGGCTTTGCATCAGGTTCCAAGGCCTGAAATTAGACATCATGTGCTGATATGTGCCCCCAGTGTCAGAAAAGCTAACCATTCCTTTACTCAGAGAAATAGGAGCCCCGATAGACCAATCCACATATCTCCTAGATGAGAGTTAGGTAAGAGGTTTCACAAGAGGGAACAGGTATTCTGTCTCACAACTACTGCAAGACTGACAGCCCTATTCCTACTATGGGTACTGGTGGCCCCATTTGGACCATTGCTATTCTAGGTTTAAGAGGTGCAGAAGAAGCAGCAGTTCAGGGATGCCCAGTACTTGGCATGCAAATTAAAGATATCTGGAGCTCCATCCCATCTGCAAGGAATCAATAGCACACTAAAAGGAGAATGAATAATGAGCCATCCAATGTGTTGGATCCAAATGACCTAAACAATGATGTTGCCATACTTACAATGGATGATGCCCTCAGCCATCCTTCACCATCCTGTGTATGTAGGCTGAGTGTCAATCTGGTCAAGGCTGAGTGCCTTATAATCTGGTCATGGCAGGTGGGATAAAACCACTTTTTAAAAACAGGACATTATACCATGAAGCATGTAGGGGGAAACCAGTCTCAATATTCTGTTATACAAGATTGCCCTGTGCAGAGTGGTTCCAGTTCTCTTCAGTGGCTTCAGGGGAAGGATTCCTCCCAACCCTTTCCTCTGTGAAGATTCCCAAAGCACACCTGAGTTACATGGGATAGATGCCAGGGTGAGGATTTGTTATAGTCATTGTTTAATGTTTGTATTATAGTAGTACCTAGAAGCCCGAATTCCATTGTGCTAAGTGCTGTACAAACACAGTGAAAAAGACAACCCCTTCCAAGATCAATTTACCAGACAAAGGGTGGTAGGGGAAAGAGATGCACAGAGAGATAAGGTCAGTTTACTGACAAGAGTCAGGAATAGAACCCACATCTTTTGTGCTCTAGTACACTGCTCTATCCAGTAGACCCCACTGCCTGAAGAACTGCCTGTTAGCGCAGCCCTACCAGTACAAAACTTTAGTTTTTCCTCTGTATTATAAATATATTATGAAAAACACTAGTATGATAGTATCAGAGGGGTAGCCATGTTAGTCTGGATCTGTAAAAAGCAACAGAGAGTCCTGTGGCACCTTTGAGACTAACAGATGTATTGGAGCATAAGCTTTCGTGGATGAATACCCACTTCGTCAGACGCATGTATGATAAGATTTTTATATTATTTGGAAAAAAAATAATTTTCCTAATTATACATTACAGACATATTGCAAAATAGAAATTGGTGCCTTATACAATTTTACATAAAAAATGCACAACAATACATATCAAAGTGATCAATTCCTCATTACAAAGAACACCTAAGATTCAGATGACATGACATTTAGATATAATACTATATTATTTGATTATAATGCTATATTTTCCTGGGGGACGATAATCTCATTTTGTTTCTCTGGGTTTTTTGTTATAACCCAGCCCTAGACCTACTCTCTGGATAGACACCAGTTGGACATGATTGGACCTCGCCTCTGGATCCCCTGTGCTTCTAAGCCACCTGACTCTGGGTAGTGACCAGGCACTGTTCCTAGCTCTGGATCGCTCAAGCAAACTTTCAGCTACAGGTCACATGTCTGACATACTTCTTGGACAGCAGGACCTGCAGTACAGCTGCTCTAGACCCTGTAACTGTGATTCAGTCCTCCCAAGTCCACAGTTGTTTAAGCATGTTCCCCTAGAATCCACCTGGCTGAGTCCCGGTTTTCAGTTAAATCCTTAAGGGACAATGTGGCAGTAAAGGGAAGAGCACAGGCTTAACAAAGGAATTTCTTATACACATACATATACTTTATTCTTTACGAAGCACACTAGAGTTACTGGTCTTAGGAAAACAAAAACAAAAATACTGAATGCATCACCCTCCTTTAGGGTGACCAGATGTCCCGATTTTATAGGGACAGTCCCGATTTTTGGGTCTTTTTCTTATATAGGCTCCTATTACCCCCCATCCCCTTTCCTGATTTTTCACACTTGCTGTCTGGTCACCCTACCCTCCTTCTGATTTCATGCCATCTGTGAATCCTGGTTATGGCCAGTGTCTTTAGGTGAGCCGGAGTCTCCTCTGTTTTTGCTCTCTCTAGCACATCCTTCTTACATGTGGTGATAGAAAGGTTCCTGCTTATAGAAGTAACCTCCTTTTAAAACAGTCTCTGTACCATTTCTGCCCCAATGTGTTTTAACTGGTTGTATGGGGGGGAGGGGTGTCCAGAGTCACCCCACCAAACCTGTTGGCTTCTGTGTAGAGACAATGGATGTCAATGGGCCTGCTGATAGAAAATCTATTGTTCCAGTAAGAAAGAGACATGCAACATTGATGGTCCATGATGGCTCTCTCACTGTCATTCTACTGTGAAGTGCCCCACTCCCTAACATGAATATATTGTATTGAGAATGTATTGACCTTGTCAAGATGATACAGGTTTTCAGCAATACTGGGAGTTTTTAATCCAACATGGAGGTTACAATGAAGAGTTAAGGCTGCAGTGAAGTTTACACTCACAAAATAGCACTCACAAAACAAGATTGACTTCACAAATTGATGGACGTACCCCCAATTTGTCTAAGTTTTTTTATTGCATATTTTGCAAACAGTTTGTTTCATATTTAAAAAACAAAAATAATAAAAAATGTTTCTTCAACCTTTACCATTACGGTGCCCAAAACCTAAAGAAGAGGTTTGGTTGGTAGAAAATGCAGCATCAGCCACCAATTCACTCTAGTTATTGATGAACCTCAACAAGGTGCAGAAGTTTGGTTTTGAAAAGAATCCAGACTTTCAGGTGCTCAGATATAATTTATTATTGAATAGACCTACAGAATTTAATGCAGATGAAACAACAGATTCTATAGAAGTGAAATATGAATTTATAGAGATTGTTCTAAAACCCCACAGAATATAACAGAGAATGAGATCCTTTCTATAACTTTTTGAACAATGCTTTAGTAATCCCACTCAGAGATTTGTTAGGATGGTTCAAAATATCTACAAGAAGATTATAATTTTTATGATGATTTAAATTTTATATAGCTTTTTCTGAAAGGATATAATAGTGATAAAAACTCAATAGTTCTCTCATTATTTATGATCCTTCAAACATGAGTAATTCTACACACATTGGGTGAAATTCTGGCTCCATTAAAGTCAATTGCAAAACACCCAAAGATTTCACTGGGGCCATGATTTTATCCATTTAATTAAATGAGGCTACCCATATGCATAAACATAACCAAATCACTTTCAAAATATGTGCAATGTGCCCAGCCATTTGATGACATCATCATCATCCAGGTGGAGAGCAAGTAGCCCACCATCGAAATAAGTCAGTAGGAACTTGTTAAGGATATGTGACATAATCTGAAGTTGGCCACACAGTTGCCTTATCCTGTTCGAAACCAGTTAGAGATGACCCCAGGTGCCTTGGCAGATCAAAACCTAATGGACAGATGGTTGGGTCAGTGACAAGAGAGAGATTAACAACGGTCATCCTAACCACTCATTGAGCCAAGCAGATTTCACCATCATGTCCTGTGGTGGCATAAATGACCATAAAGGCCATCTAGAAAGTAGACAAGCTGACGGGTTGTTGAAGAGGTCTGTGTACAAAGGTAGGTTGCTGTTCTCATGAATCTTGGCCAGCAGCATGATAGATGCCTTCTCACAGCAAATATGGGGCGGTGCTATCAATAACCAAATACATAAGCATGTATAGGATCAGTGCCTTAGTGAGCATCTTATTTAATCAGATTCAGATACGCTAAAATTTTTAATCTAAAGAGCAGACATTTGTCAAATGCTTCAGACTTTCCTATCATAGTTGTGAAATACTATTATTATACTGTAGCCACACATTTTAAGTATATTTACCATTTACCCACACATACATATTTAGGGCTGACACAAAAGGATACTGTATACAGAAGTGACAAGTGTTACTGAAGATCAAGTCATGAATAAAACAAACAAAACACCCCTGTTGGAAATGATTGGAGCAATGAGACAGTCTATTTAAATTTAAGAACTCTCATTGTTAAAAGAAAAAAATTGCTGTGTTCACCCCATTGCTGGACTCCAGTGCACATAATGCATCAAAAAAGAAAAGAAATATATCTGTTTTCATTATAGCGGTACTGTTCCCATTGCAGTCGTTAAGATATAGTATACAGAAATAAGCTACCTAATGGTTCTCTTACATATGTAGTTTTCAGATGTTTGTATCTTGGCTGAAAGAAATGTATAAAAGGGTGAAACTTCACATATAAACAATGGAACAATTCTTCTAGAAATAACATTGTTTTTTCTGTTTACATAATTAAGAAAAAGTTATGAGCCAGATTCTGATCTCAGTTGCACAGTTGTAAACTGAACTAACTCCAGTGAACTCACCAGAAGTTTCTTTTGGTTTACATGAATATAAGTGGGGAAAAAAAAAAGATTTGCTGTAACACATAAGATTGGGCAAGACATAATATGATTTTTAAAATATTAAGTTTACCTTTAAGTATTTTATGCTCACAATACAATTTTCTCAAGACTTATTATATGTTTTATTCAGTGGTGACTATTACAAAGCCATCAGTTATGCATAATTATCAAACAGAGGTATCTGAGATTAGTTATTTATCTGCAATTAGAGTAGCAAAAAACCAAAACTGCTAAAACCCACAAACAAACAAAAAACCCAACAAATCACATATGCTACATTATAACTGTGGATAAATAGTGACTTTTTAAATGACAACCAATATTTTTTGCTATGAAGGGTAGTTGACTAATTCTGTAAGCAAGTACATCTGAATGCAGGTAAACTGCTTGTACTCCTTTATGTAATGCAGGAACTGACCGGAATTCTTATTAGTTAAGAGTTAAATGTAAGGGGACTGTTGCCCCCTTACTAACACTCAGTGGGGGTGTTTTGGTTGGCTAGCTCCCAGCACTAAAAGGGGAAGGGTCGATGGCAAATCAGGAGCCTGAGACTGACTGTCCCCAGCAACAATGGGGAGAGGCCAATGCTCCAGATCAGCCTGATTGACAGGGCGGGCAAGCTAATCAGAGAGTCAGGAGGCCGGGGGGGTCCTGTCCTCCGTGTGAACTGGAATGGCCTGAGTCAGACAGAGTGGGGCCGAGCTAAGGAGAGAGCAGGGGCCCGAGCTGAGCTGCTGGGAGCAGAGCTGCAGCCCCAAAGCCAGAGCACAGCCCAGAGATAGCAGAGCTGCAGCAACCAGAGCCAGAGGGGCCAGACAAGCAGCCAGGAAGCAGGTCAGAGCTGGGAGCAGAGTCACAGAAGCAGCCTGCAGAGCAGAGCAGAGCTGTGCTGGGGGCAGAGCTGCAGCAACCAGAGCCAGAGAGGCCAGAGAAGCAGCCCAGGGAGCTGAAGGCAGAGCAGCAGCAGCAGCCGTGCTGAGGCAGAGTGGAGCTGGAGCAGTCCGGAGCTGGGGCTGGGGCAGTCTGGAGCCGTGTGCAGTCCGAGTGTGGTGAGCAGCTGGGGAGAGTGAGGGGGACCCTGGGCAGTGGGCCCAGCGCAGGGAGACGCCTCAGCCAAGAGGCCTTGCAGGCCAAACTTACAGGGGGATCATAACCCCGACCGGGCGGGGGCGACGCTGGGAAGAAGGGTCCTGCCACCTAGAGCCTGAGAGCGTGTGGCCACCACCAGAGCAAGTGTCCAACCCACAGCGTCCCTGCAGCACAGACAGGGCCTGAGAAGGAGCCTGGGACCTACAAGGAACAGACTGAACTGCCCTGACGTTCCAGAGACACTGTTTGTAATGTTCCCTGCCACAGAGCGGGGTGATGTGTTTTCCTTTAACCTTTCCCATTTTTCCTTATTCTTTTTTAAAATTAATTGTTAATTAAACAACTTGTATTTGCTTCAAATTGTATGGAATAATCAGTGGGTCAGGGAGGTGCCCAGTGCAGAGAGAGTACCCCGGAGTGGGGACACCCTAGCCCCTGTCCTAGGTGACCACAGCAGGGTTGGGGGTCGAGCCCCCCAGGAATCCTGGGCCCAGCCTTGTTGGGGTTACGAGGACTCACCCAGACAGGAGAGTGGAAGGGGAGCCCTCAAGGGCAGGGAGGCCTCTGGGTAAAGGAAGTGGGAGCGGGGACTCAGATCCTTTCGCTAGTCCACTTCACCGGGGTAGTGCAGAAGCCAGGAAAGTTCCCCACAATAGCGGGACCATTCCCCCGCTTACATAAAGGTGAAATATACTATTATTTCTTATTTGATCAGGTAAGAGCTGTTGGAAAAAAAATCTCCATTCTAGTTCTATAGAGTCCATTTCTGCCATTGATCCAAGAATAGAACTCCCACTGAAGCCAACTGGGAATTTATGTATGCAGTGACTAAAAAACTGTGCCCATAATTTAGCTGTAAATGGGCTTGATCCTGCAATTTGCTAAGAATTCTTATGAGGAAACAGAATGCTCTTGCATGCAGTGAACTACTAATTTCCAATGGCAGTTAAGCCTGCTCAGTGCTTTATGAATGTGATAAGTACCTCAGAGGTGTGCACAGCACCTTGCAGGATCAAACACCTTATTACAAATAATTTCTGGGAGAAGTATACTTTAAAACTTTAAAACTGTTCCATTGGGGGGTGGAAAGGCAGAAGCTCTTCAGAGAGATAAATATAGAATATTATACTACTTTCTTCACTTGAATTGAGTTCATTATTCAGTTAACTGTGACAGTGACTTTTTCTGTGATTCTTTACTACTGTCAAATGACATGCTACATTCACATAAGGAAATAATACATTATGTAAAAGTTTAGGAGAAAGTAAATATCTGTTATAATTAATATTTCCTTTCTTCCTGTAGGCTTCAAGGATCCAAAGGCTTTTTAGCATCTGAACATCTTTAATTTATATCTGTTTGTTAAATCTTACTCTGCCACGTATGTTCTGTTAACAGTGGGTACGTGCTGTTACATCTGCTGATTCAAGATGCTTTCATAAGTATCAATTTAACAAGGTTCTGAAAGTGCAGAGGTGACAATTTTGGTCCTCATGTAGATGTTAACACAACTGAAAACAGGCACCAGAAGAGGAGAGGAGAGAAGATATTTTGTTGGTAAATGCTCTCAGCAAGCTGTAGGTGTCCAAACTTGGTCAAAGTGACTGCCTTTAAATAAAAAGGTTTCTAATTTTTTTTAACCTTTACGTCAAGTGCAAAATAAGCATCTCCTAAAATCATATTGGTTCAGGGCACAAGGGGTTTTATGTCTCTGATTGCTTAAAGCTAGTAGATTTTGTAATCAAGATGATGATCTTTACCTAAAAAAATTTAAAATGGCCTACTGGGTAAAAAGCTTGTTTGGAAACCTAAGTTACAGTCCTATGAATATAAAATTCTCAGAAGCAAATGACAAAGTTAATCAGAAACAAAGGACTGCATGAAAAAATGTGTTTTTTTTCTCACCCTACTGACCTATTTTTGCAGTGAAGTGATTGGAATAACTTCATAAATCTACTTCTTTTTTTTCCCCTTCAAGCATTGGAAAGAGTTTTGATTAAAGTACTTTGCTAAGAATGGTTTGGGATGAAAATATGATTGCACTTATTAAGATTCATTTTAATACTTGATTTTCACAAGTGATTTGGAGGACATTTCATGACAATGCCACTACAGCAAAAGGATTTCCAGAAAGGAGAAAGAAGTCATTATAACAGAAGCTTATCAGCCCCACAGGCTATAATAAAAGCATTGAGTTGGGACCCTAAATGGAATAAGCCATTAATTACTAAATGGAATGGAGGATATTCAAATCTGTGATATTAACATGAAAGGATGTTATAATCACACACAATGAATAAGATGGTAGAAGAGCCTGTGGCTGGTAATCTACAGTACTTAGAGTTGAACCCTTTTAAATCACAGTTGGTTATATCAATGAATTGTTTAAATCATATGTGATTATGTGAGTTATCTTAAGAATTAGCAATACAGTGCTGGGGTCCACTTGTGTGAGGTATTGACATCTTGGTGGTGACCGTATACTAAAATAGAGAAAAGCGTTACGCTTGCAGTATAGAATGTTGTGCAGCTTAATTGGTTTACAACTGCTGATGTGAGGATCTGTTGTATTGTACAGTATCAACAAGACTGTTCAAAGAAGCACCATGTACCAGCAATTTGTTATAATCGTGTAATTAGCTCAAAATAGCAAGTTCCAAAATGCAGATGTCTTTAAGTTGTTCTTACTCATGCAAAACTCCCATTGGCTTCATGCTTTATGCTTTCCTGCATAGAATTAGTTTGGAAGCAACTAGAAAGTAGAACCTCTTGACATACTGAAAAACATTACATAGATACAACTACACTAGTTTTAGTTTTGTTTTGCTTCTACTTAAAAACAAAAAAATCTCATGTCACTCAGATTTATTCATAGTTTATAAAACCAGAAGGGACTGCTAAGTTATCTAGTCTGTCCTCCCATATATCACAGACCATAGAATTCACCCACTTAATCCTGTATTGATCCCAATAAGACATTTTTGACTAAAGTATATCTTCCAGAAAGGCATCCAGTGGTTACTACCCCTCACTATTAAAAACAAATGCATTATTTCTAATTTGTAGTTAAATAAAATAAATAAAATGGAATATAAACCTTTTGGTAGAATTTTTAAAATCTGGGTAGATGCCTCTTTTTTAAACCTTCCAACTACGACCAGGTGCCATCTTTCCCTAGGAATTTCCAGACAAATATTATTCACATAGTTTTTTTGAAAATCTGGCCTATATTTTGTACAGTCAAGTCCTGAGCATCTGCATACTGGGAGGAGGTTTTCCTATGTGCACACAATTTTAAAAAAGTATCTTTTCCATAACTCTCTTAAGTACTGTGTTGCACATCTTTTGCCTCTGAGCAGTGGAAGATAATGTTGAGAAAGAACACGGAGGCATTGGCTAAGCAAGAGAATATTCTTTATTAAAGTTAATGTTTAAAATTAAATATACACAAATTAAGAGGGAAGGTACTGTACATCTGGGGTCAGGCTTGAGTTATGAGGGATTACAGGTATTGCTTACAAGGATGAAGAGATACATACATATCACATAACCAGCATAGACCCAGATTGGGTAAGGGAGTTTTTAGAGCATCAGTGGATAAGTGGGCTCGGGTACACCACCCATGGAATGTATTAAGAGTCCAAGTCAGTATCAGTGTAGCGAATAAGTACATGGGTGGAGTGTGTCCCTTGGTTCGTCAGGGAAGGAAGTGGATTATTTCCCTGGTCTGTGGTCTTGATTACTCAATGTGGTATTGACGGTGTCCTGTGATGTGTTCTGTATAAATGTCTCTGGACCACCTGATGAGCTGTCTCATGAGCCGGGTGTAGCGTCGACTGACTCCATGCACTCTCAGTACCGGCTCGTTGTGGGGGTCCCATGAGTCCAGGGCTCCCACGACCAGGGTTTGTATCTGGACCTCGTAGCCCTGGGCTCTCAACGTGTCGGCCAGCAGGGTGTACTTCAACGCCTTTCGTGCTTGGGCCTCATGGAAGGCCGGTGACCTGTTTTCAAATGGCACCGTGATGTCACACATAGGGTTATAACTGTGGTTAAGGAAAAAGCAGTAGGATCAGAAAAACAAAGAAAAAGGTGGAAGACATAAAATGATATGATATGGAAGTGGAAATATTACTCGCAATGAACATTTTTCTTCATTTTGGGGGTTAATTAATTTATTTCCAAAATATAAGAATAAACTTTACATATAAATGAATGATAGAGATATAAAAAAGAGTACCAGAAGAATACAATAATCAAGACAATAGTGTCCAAGGAGGATGATCGTATTTCCCCAAATTCATCCTGATGATCGTTTAAATAGAATGATATTCTGAAGTCCTTCCCCAGTAAAAGGTTCAAATATAGCCAATGGACATTTTACCTGAAGGAGAAGGACAAAATAGAGTTTTATTAACATGCGCCTACTCTAGCATCCATTAGGAGTCAATAGAAAATTTCTTATTGATTTCAATGGGCTCTGAATTGGACCAATGTTGTCCTTGATATTGAAGAGTCAGGCAGGACTAATTTTTACATATGTTTTCATGCTGGTGGAAAGGACACTTTTATGGTAGAAAAGATGACTGCAGGATTTTGTCTTCAGGGGTCAATTTAAGGACTATGGAACAACCAAAGAAAAACCTACTCCCAGAGTATCCATCACAGGTTTTACAGTGAGCCTCTTGCATGCTGGGACAATACTCTAGGGTAGGGTTACCATATTTCAGCAAGCAAAAAAGAGGACGGGAGGAGCCCCGCCCTAGCCCCGCCCCTGCCCCTCCCACTTCCCGCCCCCCCAGAACCCCCAACCCTCCCCCCATTCCTTGTCCCCTGACTGCCCCCTCCTGGGACCCCTGCCCCTAACTGCCCCCCAGGACTCCACTCCCTATCTAAGCCTCCCTGCCTCTTGTCCCCTGACTGCCCCAACCCTTATCCACACCCCCACCCCCAGACAGACCCCTGGGACTCCCACGCCCCATCCAACCACTCCCCACCCCCTGACAGCCCCCCCCAGAACTCCCAACCCATCTAAACCCCTCTGCTCCCTGTCCCCTGACTGCTCCGATCCCTCTCCACACTCCTGCCCCCTGACAGCCCCCCCAGAACTCCCAACCCATCTAAACCCCTCTGCTCCCTGTCCCCTGACTGCTCCGATCCCTCTCCCCACTCCTGCCCCCTGACAGCCCCCCCAGAACTCCCAGCTCCCCACCCCCCCGCTCCTTGTCCCCTGACTGCCCCCTCCTGGGACCCCTGCTCCTAACTGCCCTCCAGAACCCCACCCCCTACCTAAGACTCCCTGTTCCTTGTCCCCTAACTGCCCCCTCCTAAGACCCCCCCCCCCAACTGCCCCCCAGGACCCTACCCCCTACCTGTACCCTGACTGCCCAAAACTTTCTCCACTCCCCCCAAAAAGCCCCCCCCCATTTCTTGACTGCCCCCTCCAGAACCTCCCTGGCCCCCTTACCCTGCTGCTCAGAACAGGGTGTTGGGCTCTGTGCGAGGCGAGCCGGACACGTGGCTGCGCTCCCCAGCACAACAAAACCCGGTCCCTGGCCCTGCACAGTGCTGCTGGACCGGGCTGCAGGGGAGAGCTGCCGGCTCAGAATGCAGGGCGGATCCAGCTCCTCTACAGCTGCTCCAGAGTCCAGCCCGGGACTTTCCTGCAGCCCTCCCAGCTGCTCGCTCTGCTCTGCCGGGGGAGGGGGGGAATCCTGGACATTTTGAGTGTTTTACAAATTCCCCCCGGACGCTATTTTTAGAACAAAAAGGAGGACATGTCCGGGTAAATCCGGACGAATGGTAACCCTACTCTAGGGAATTAGTCAGTGCTGTGCGATTACTCCAACCATGCAGGAATGATCAACCGAGCTGATAGTTATGTACTGCATATCAAGCCTCAGTGCTCTAAAAAACTTCCAGTTACCTTTGAGTAAGGATATAGGAAAGGGTTGTGGATACAACTTCTGGCTATTTAATCATTTTCTCACAGGAAGGCTAGATGTAGATGGATATGATGAAGGATGGAAAAGAGACAGTATATAGTGTACATTTTAAATGTATTCCTTGCTCATACTACTGTCATGTGTGGTAAGTAATATTCTTACCAAGTGTGTCCTTCACAAAAGGAGAAGGTGGATGTGTTTAAATATTTGCTGGGATATAGCTTTGTGATTGCGTGGGTTTCCTTCAACAGGAGTGAATTTTCAGAGGATTTAAGTTATCCATCATTCTCCAAAGATGAGTTGTTGTTGTTGTTTTTTTTTTACTTTCTCACCCTATAAAAATGTAACAATTAGCAAAACAAAACAATAACAAATTCCTTTAATATTTGTTCTGTGCTTTGTAGTCATCTAAACATTCTCTTTCCTGGAAAATTCCTGCACAAGAGTCTAGCACGTCTTCAGAATATTTTCATTACAGTGCACTGCCTCTGCTCTGAGGGACCTCCACAAATGTGGAGGACATACGAGAGTTGTTAGCAAGTTTTTAGTCATCTCAGGTTGTACCTTACACTCAGACCCCCTTCCTATCATGGTCACTTTTAACATCCTTGAAAAAATTATGAAAATGATGCACTCACATATTGTAGTGATATTTCAGACAAGTACCTGCATAGATAGAAATAGATGGATACATGCCTAGCCCCTTTGAAAAATTTAAAGGATTCTAAAAAAAATGAGTAAACTTTTTTTTATGGTGATTTGTCCTCCAAGGCATTGGCTCTCTCTTGCACCACTTGGCTTTAATGGAAAGCTATTCAGAAGACCAAATTGCCATCCATCTCTCTCCCACCTATTAGTCCCAGGGACCATCATTTTTTCCACTTGAACTCAATCCCCTTGACCTTTGCAAACGCAGTAGCGGTACTTGCCTCTTAAATTGGAAGTGTGGATGAACAGCTGCTGCTAAGGTGGATTGATTGGCACAATAACAGGGCACTCTTGCAGCGTGCTCCTCTGCTTCCCAGCATATTACCTTTGTGGCTTAAATTATGTCTCTTCCTGCCCGCAGTGAGAAACCTGAGATGACTCCCACACCCAGTTTTCCTGTGGTGCAACATACAACTATGCTACTGAGCTAGGAAACAAAGCAACATTTATGAAAGTTTATGGTACAAACTATGTTGCTAATTGCAACCTTGGGAACACTGGTCTTTTCATTTATTTATAAGAGACGGATGTTGAAAGAATGCAGAACTATAAACACAAAAAGACCAATTGATTTATTATGCCTTATGCGCTGGTGACATTTGTCATGTGGTACGAAAGAAGGAATATTTAGCTAAGTTTTATTTGTCTCCCTGGTTCTCATTACTCTAGCTAATGTCTGAAAGGAAAAAAAGACAAATCTTAACAATCCAACAGTGCTCTCTGGTGGTGTGAAACAAAGGCATTTTATTCTCTATAGAAAACTCATATAAGTCCAGTACATAAGTCCTTGAAGACCGATAAGTGACAGGAATTCTCAACATGTTCCTCAGTGATAAGAAAAATAGAGCAATAAACAACTTTAAAACCACCGAAGCATGAAATGCGGATCTTGGCTTAGTAAAGGTAATGTAAATAAAACATCTTAAAAAATAATGTTTCTTTTCCAGCAGATGTGTTATACTCTTAATGTTCTGGGGGGAACTAATTTCTTCATCATGTAATGCATAATCAAAAAATAAAATGCACAGAATATAACATATCATGGTACATTTTATTGTGGATCATTTTGATCTCTAAAATACCATGTTGTGGAGAGTTTTTTGTAATGTGCATTATGTGTATGTGATAAAACAGCTTTGTTCAAATACAATTATTTGGAAGGTGGAGAGGGTTCAATTATAAATCAGGATTGTTAACCGTCAGCCTAAAAGATCCTTGCATGTTTTCCCACCAAGTTTGTGGCATGAGTTCAACGTTCTATAGTAATGCTTTAAATATAAATAAATAAGTATATAAAACGCAGGCATCATAGGGATCCATCACTCTCTAGTGACAAGTAGATGAGGGCACTGTATATGTTAGGGCTTCATTTGTTTAAAATTCTTGGCTTTGTGGGGCCAGCTTTGTGTAGTCTGTGACTCAGAAGTGGTGCAATTTAATAAAGTCTCCCAAGTAGCTAAATGCACCATCCCCTCCCATAAAGAAAGGCTAAATTTATGCTGTTTTATGCCACTAACTGTACTGTGTAAGTAAATAAAATCTCCTATGAGGTTATCTGCATGCTGGCTGCCAGACTATGCCAATGCTAAACTATGAATCAGAGGCTTTTGCAGTAGGTAATCATATGTTACACTTAATTTTTGCATTTTAAAAATATCCCATGTGGACGTGGAGGATAGATTATGCATGTAACAAATGATGTGGAAATACAGTAGGGAACAGGGGAGAGGAGGAGAGGGACAATTTTACATATAGTCTAAATCCCTGATCGGAAAGAAACGCATCTGCAGCCTGGCCAAATTTCTGATGAGTAGGTTGGCTGACAGGAAAGCCAAGATATGTAATCTTCCCCTGCTTTCACAGAGTGGGAGTTATTTCAGGTGACTCGAGCCCCATATGTTTAGACCCCAATAATGACACATTAGAAATGTTTGATTGCTGCTCTCAGACTATTAAATGTTATGAGAAAAATACTGGATAGTTAAATGGAAAAATATACACTACTAAATAATATCTGTTAAGGAGTTACTGCAGAATGACAGAATCATCTGGAGGTCCCAGATGACTGGAAAAAGGCTAATGTAGTGCCCATCTTTAAAAAAGGGAAGAAGGAGGATCCGGGGAACTACAGGCCAGTCAGCCTCACCTCAGTCCCTGGAAAAATCATGGAGCAGGTCCTCAAGGAATCAATTATGAAACATTTAGAGGAGAGGAAAGTGATCAGGAACAGTCAGCATGGATTCACGAAAGGGAAGTCATGCCTGACTAACCTAATTGCCTTCTATGATGAGATAACTGGCTCTGTGGATGAGGGGAAAGCAGTGGATGTGTTATTTCTTGACTTTAGCAAAGCTTTTGATACGGTCTCCCACAGTATTCTTGCCACCAAGTTAAAGAAGTATGGGCTGGATGAATGGACTGTAAGGTGGATAGAAAGCTGGCTAGATCGTCGGGCTCAACGGGTAGTGATCAATGGCTCCATGTCTAGTTGGCAGCCGGTTTCAAGTGGAGTGCCCCAAGGGTCGGTCCTGGGGCCGGTTTTGTTTAATATCTTTATTAATGATCTGGAGGATGGTGTGGACTGCACTCTCAGCAAGTTTGCAGATGACACTAAACTAGGAGGCGTGGTAGATACACTAGAGGGTAGGGATTGGATACAGAGGGACCTAGACAAATTAGAGGATTGGGCAGAAAAAAACCTGATGAGGTTCAACAAGGACAAGTGCAGAGTCCTGCACTTAGGACAGAAGAATCCCATGCACTGCTACAGACTAGGGACCGAATGGCTAGGTAGCAGTTCTGCTGAAAAGGACCTAGGGGTCACAGTGGACGAGAAGCTGGATATGAGTCAACAGTGTGCTCTTGTTGCCAAGAAGGCTAATGGCATTTTGGGCTGTATAAGTAGGGGCATTGCCAGCAGATCGAGGAACGTGATCGTTCCCCTTTATTCGACATTGGTGAGGCCTCAACTGGAATACTGTGTCCAGTTTTGGGCCCCACACTACAAGAAGGATGTGGAAAAATTGGAAAGAGTCCAGCGGAGGGCAACAAAAATGATTAGGGGTCTGGAGCACATGACTTATGAGGAGAGGCTGAGAGAACTGGGATTGTTTAGTCTCCAGAAGAGAAGAATGAGGGGGGATTTGATAGCAGCCTTCAACTACCTGAAGGGGGGTTCCAAAGAGGATGGAGCTCGGCTGTTCTCAGTGGTGGCAGATGACTGAACAAGGAGCAATGGTCTCAAGTTGCAGTGGGGGAGGTCCAGGTTGGATATCAGGAAAAACTATTTCACTAGGAGGGTGGTGAAACACTGGAATGCGTTACCTAGGGAGGTGGTGGAGTCTCCTTCCTTGGAGGTTTTTAAGGCCCGGCTTGACAAAGCCCTGGCTGGGATGATTTAGCTGGGAATTGGTCCTGCTTTGAGCAGGGGGTTGGACTAGATGACCTCTTGAGGTCCCTTCCAACTCTGATATTCTATGATTCTATGAGTACTCTTCCTCTTCCCAAGTCAGAATGCAGAAGCCAAAAATGAGCCAAATATTTCATAGAGGTTATAAACTGGCTTTCAAAAGATACCTGAATACCTAGTGCTAAATTAGTCTCTGTCGTAACCCAATGTCACCAATGGTTTTAGAACAAGGAAAAACTTCCTCCACCCTGATTTTTTAAATTAAGTGAATGAATGATATGGAATGATATAACAAACTATGATCTAGAGTCGCTGAAGCCGGCACTATGGAGATGTAACTGAAACCTACTTGGACCCCAGGAATTCAGCACCAAAACGGAAGGCAGACCAGGTTTTCTACCAGGGAGTTTCATGTTATGCCAGGGAATCCATTAGAACCTTGCTGACACCAGCTGATGAGTGTATAAAGGTTATTATTATTATGTATTATTTATATCGCTTCCAAATGTTAAATTGGCACTTGGAGACAGATAAAAAGACTGGAGCCTGGCCCTGGCAGTTTACAATTGCATAAGACAAAAAGGGAGAGAGATGGGGATACAGGGGAAGATTTATTTTAAAACGAATTTGAACCTATGCCTATTTCTTATATTTTGTTTTCTCTTGACTGCATTAAATTCTCACTTTTATCACCATGTTTTTAAGCCTTGACTTTTTTGTTTGTTTGTTTGTTGTTGTTTTTTTGGTAATTTAGCCTTGGATGATTTCCTCTTTCTAAAAAGCATTTTATATTTAGTTTCCTCACACATGTAAGCCCTTTGGCCAAAGCAGAACTTGGATTCTGGGAGTGTAGTGGGCTTCCAGAGAGGCTCAGGGAGAGGAAAAGAGCTCTTATTTTGTGTTGTGTAAAAAGCTCATTCCCAAGTAGCCAGGGCCCAAAACTCTGCTCAAGGATCCTAAGTGCTCGTGGCTTGTGGCTCTCCTTCTGTGGGGATTTCTCTGCAAGAGACAACACAGACTAAGGACTTTGCAGCAAGAAATGATGCAGAGAACTCTCTAGTCAGAGAAAATGCAGACTGAGGACTTTACTGAGTAAACTGTCACAGAGGACTGCAGCAGCACGGAATGGCCTCTATTGAGGCCCTGCTCACCCAGCATCTAAATAAATCTGAACCAATGAGCTGGGTTAGGTGCTGACACTACCAGACAGGACCAGATAAGCAGCTCCATCATGACTACAGACAACCCTGCAAAGAGATACTTGCCCTTCCCGAATCTGTGCCTCACCCTGGAGATGACAGCCCCAGCTACTTCCTGAGCTATGCTGGTCCCCGGGGGAAAAAGAGACCATGGTAGCTGTCCAGCACTGCAACCTCTTCTTATGAAAGACATTGTAACGGCATGCACCCAGGGCTGAATTGAGTCCCACATGGCTTCAATGGGACCTCTCAAGGCCTCAGTCTCGCAAACGAATGCATGCTTACCCTTAAGCATAGGAGCAGACATGCTGAAGTCAATAGGACAACTGCTGTGCTTAAAGTTAAACACATGCATGAGTGTTTATAGATCAAGCCCCAAAGTAATAAGCACTATGCCAGTTAGCAAAGTTTTTGTAGGATTGTGCTCTAAACTGTAATTTTTTCAGCGAACAGATCATTAATATATATTACCATAATACAAACATTATTTTTTTAAATATGGACAGCCAGAGCTTAATACTGGCTATTGCATACGGGCTATAATAAATACTATAGCCTCCAAAGGGGCCATTGCAAATTATTTTTAAACTCCCCAAATTCATAGACAGATAATTTTGAAATGTTATAGTTGCAAAACTTGGGAAAAAATTAATACAATTTATAATTAAGTCTAACACTGTTTTTACCTCATCTCATTGCCTTCCTATTAAAGGAATTAGATTAGTTTGTGATATTACAGTAGCTAGGGACAGCAGGATCAGAATGATAGGGTGGAGTCTGAAAGTGTTGTTTAAAACTAGTACTCAATAATTTTCACTATTTGGGGTTAGGAAGAAAAGAGCTCAGGGGCTGGATTCCTCAGGCGATTGATAATGGGCTATAGAGCCTTTCAACTCTAGGTCACTGGTTCAGATGTGATCCAGCCTGGTAGAAACGGAAATTACCACTCAAAAGAGGTTTGCTAGGCTCTGTGAAATGGATTGTTATTTTTATCGTTCCATTGGTGTGTGTCGTTTTGAACACACTAAAACAGGATCCCTGCCCTGAGGAGATTACAATCTCAATCAGAGATAACAAATAAAACATGACAATAAACAATACCAGAAGAGAAAGGAAAGTGAGTAGACAATTGAAAACAATTGAAACATGTACATCACTCATTGGAGAGCATTGTTAACAAAGAATGAGATGCACATTTTGTTTTGAGACTGAATTTGGTTGACATTGTTGATAGGTGTTTATAACACAGTAATCTCTGAGGCCAAATAATCAGACCTGGGTGCTTCATGATAGGCAACTTGAATCCATGCTTTGGCACCTCTTTACCTATATCAGGGAGCTAAGGTGCTTATCTTTAAACACAAAAGTATGAAAATGTGGTCCCTTATTGGCAGTTTAAGCAAAGAAGATTGGTTGGAATGGACATTGAACTGCTTTGTCACTCCTTTTGTGGGTTTCTCCAGTTCAGAATTGAGGCATATTGGGGATAGCGTGGGGGAAATTGCTTTACCAGTGTCCATTGTTTGTATAACTATAAACTTCAGTGTGATCTGTTGTCAATCTGTCACTTTTCCAGACTGTAGAATCAGAGAGTAAGTGTTCTCAGGAAAGGTACAACAAATAAATACATAAGAACCACTGAACCACTATGTGGGGGGGGGGGGCGGGGGGGAGGGAAAGAAGTACTCCAATGGATTCTTCAGGCAGCGTTGTGTATGTATGTGCTTTCCCTTGCACAATAACAATGCACTAAGCCTTGATATAGCCCCAGACTTGCCAACGGTATGCTTTTTCCCAGAGTTTTCAGACTCTGTTACCTAGTGTGCAGGGCTAGCTTCTTCTGATCGTCTGCACTTCCCCATTTCCCTGCCTCCTGAGGAAGGGGAGCCAATCGAGCTGAATTTGAACCAGAAAGAAGTCTCTCCCTTCCCTCAGAGTCTGAGAAAAGGTTTGGGCTAGGGGTAGAGGAAGAATGATGTGGCAGGTTGTTGCCAATACTGTTTTCACAGGAGTGGGGGAAGAGGATGCAATAGAAAGAGCCCAACAGCTCATGATGGCTCAGATCTCATACATCCTCTTAATGAATAATGTTGCTCTCTCCTCCTCCCACCTTCCCCTCTCCTCTCTACCTCTCCCTCCTCTCAGCCCATGGTGTGGATGGCAGGAGTCAAGAGGCACCTGATGGAGCTGCCATTCCCCACCTTGAATCTGGGTGGAGGGAAGTGAAGAAGATTCTTCAGAATTGCATGAGTAGCTGAGGTGTGCTGAGTACTAAGGGACAGACATGGAGCCAGGATGGGCAGGCACAGAACTCAAGTGAGGCTGGCGCTGTGAAAAATTCATGTGAAGCTGGGGGAGGCACACTGTTAATTTAAGTGGGGCTGGAGGCAGATAATGAATTGATGTGGGATTGGAGGGTTGAAGAATTAATTGTGAGACCAAAGGGCTGGAGGATACTTAATTCATTGATCTGGGCTGGAAAGGACATAATTAACTGAAGTGGTAGGGTTCAAAATTCCTTGATTCATGGCTAGGGGACTGGGTCAGATGTGGGACTGAGAGGCACAGAATTAATTAACTGGCATTTCGATGGAGGGGAAGTTTAGAGGAGTTGGAAACTCCTGCACCACCAGGCATCACAATACTCAAATTTGTGTAATTTAATTTAAATATTATATCTACTAGATTTTTTGTCACAAGATGTTGACAGTCATGGTATTATATGGAAATTGACAAATTGTCTGCCCCAGGATTATCCTGGTATTTAATAAAGAATTACACTGATCTCTGAAAACTTGTGTGGACTGAAGTAGAGTTACAATAGAGATCCATTTGGCTCCTTAGTTCTCCTTGGTGTTGCAAGAAGGGAAAGGATGCAGAAACAGACAACAGAAGGTGCCTACTGAAGGAGCTTAGACCGAGAAAAGCTGGAACCAGATACCCAGGAATATAAACTGTTATGTAGAAATTAAAAAACATATATTTATTATTATAAGCAGTTGTCACTAACATCAATTTTAATCAATTGATGATTATCTGAATTATATGGCTTAATCACCTGATTATCCTATATTTAAGCATTTCTGTGACCTTTTCATATCTAATTTTCATATCCAAAAGGAATTAAGCACATCAATCAGGAGATAACCTTTTATAATCTGAGTTCACTTGCTATGTACACCTATTCTAGTTAATTTAGGGAGCCATGAACAACTAATGTTAGACCATTGAAGGGTTGCCATGGATGGGCCATAGGTTCTTTGGTTCAGCAGATGTAAAGCCTTATCCTGAGACAAGACACATTATTCCCAGTTGCATGGCAAGATTTTTAGCAATGCAGAAAATCTGGAGATCTTTTTACTAGGACTGCAGGTTCATTATTTAGACTATGCACTCTTTTCCTTGCAGATTTACTGCACTCCTGAGCATATTCTGCCATTCTCATAAAAATTATCAAAGAAAACTGGTTTATGTAACTCACATATTTAAATCTATGCTATATGCATTGCACCTTTCAGAATAAAGTAGAGGCCTGAGCATGTTTGAAGGGGCAATCAATCCCTCTCAGTTAGCTCAAGAAGTCTGCTATTATAGAAAGTGAATCACTCACACTGTCCTCTCTCATAGGGACTTTATATTTGTTCTTGCTTTCTTTCTTTGCTATTTCCTGTAATCTGAAATAAGATAGTTCATGCTTAATTTTTGCTTTTGGAGAAGCACAGCTACATGAGGTGGGGAACATCACTAAACATCCTCAAGGAACCTCTTCTTGGACCTGATCTAGCAAGTTACTTAAGCACATGCTCAATTATAATCCTATTAAGTATTCCTATTGATTTCAATGACTTTGCTGAATCAAGGCTATAATTCTTATGGATGCAAAAATTTTACTATGGCTAATTAAAAAACATCTGACAAATAATTACAAGTATTCTTAAGGAGTTGTTTGTTTCAGAAGGAAGAAGTGTGCCTTTGAAAGCATACCCTCAGAGTAATAGTGAAAAATCTCACAGAAGGTGTTAAGCAATGTTACTGTTTTAAACAAAACAAAACACAAATATTTTCCACCTTCTTTTCTGTCTTGAATATAAATTCATTTTGTAACAAGGGACAGATTGCTATGAGAGTGGAAGATCCTATTTTGTCACAGTCCTGTGTTTACCTTGCAGCTCATGACATAAAGCTTCTACCACTAATCAGCTGTGTGCAGATAATTGAAAGCAAATAAAGTCTTGGTCAGGCCAGCTGAGGTTCTGGTATGAAGCAATAAGGTATAGAAAATCTATTGTATGTGGGCAGAATTAATGTGAAATTATAATTGTAGCACTGGCAAATCCACCAGTCTAGTGAAAAAATAAAGTTAAATGAAGAGGCCCAGATACGATACTGGCTTAGGAGAAAAGTTTTAGAGAGCACTGTGGTAGTTATCATATTCTTTGTGTTTACAATGTGTTTACTCACTCACACATTCATTCTCTCTAATAATTAGAAATAGTTACAAAGTGCCACTACCAATATCTGGATTCACATGCATATCGGCTATACAGGAGGACCATTTTATTATTAGTTTTCAAGGAGATAAAAAATTTACACCTACCAGCTGAAAAATTAAAAGGTGGCTAAAGGCCGCAGTCTCTGGATGGAGATACCAGATATTGAGGCCCATAGAAAATATACACACATGCATGGAAACACCCACATAAGCAGCAGCATCAGTTACTGCAGGTATCTGTGGCTGCCCCTGGAGGAGAAAGAGGTGTTTTAAGTACATAACAACTGTGCTCTGGGCCACTTAGGTGCAATTCAGGCACTTGGATATAATCTACCTCTGGTCTCTCATAGGAGATCAAATACACTGGGTTGTTACCCATGTCAACTCTTGGGTTTAAACTATCCACTTCTTGGGTGACAGGACATTCTCAGTCCAGGGCTCATGCCTCTGGATCTCCCCTCTCTATCAACCTGCCAAAGACTGAACCCAAAGGGCTTTGTTCAGAGTAAGGCTTAACTGGTGAAGCATTTGTAAGATTAAGGATTTACTGTATGGTAGAGAAAATAATATGCTTTATTACAAAGATGGGGTTATGTTGCTGGCCTGAAAACTGAACAGCTGGTATGTTGTAATTTTACAAATCATTGTATTTATTAGCATAATGATACTTGGTTGTTGTATGCCACTTTTCATCTGCAGCACCCACAGTTTTACAAAAGCAAGTAAGGATTATTATCCACTTTTTACAGATGGGGAAATTGAGTCACAGACTGGTAAAATGGCTTGCCCACACTGTACGTATCCTAATAATGTTCAGAGCTCAAGTGCTTCATGCGAGGTGACAATGTACATTTCAAAATAAAGAAATACATTTTCAGTATTAGTCTTCTCAAAGGGAGTCCCTGTGAACCTGTCAGATGAATAGCACATTTATTCTCTATAGCCTGCAGATAGGCTTGTGAGGAAAAAGAAAATAAACCATGATATTTCAATACATGATACTAAAATTGGGTTATCAAAGGAATAAAGCAAGTAGCTCTTCCCTGCGGTATGCTCCATTCACACCTCGCAAGGTTCTTGAGCACCAACCTGACTTTAAGCATATGGCTAGTCCATTGTCTTCAGGTAGAATAATCACATGCATAAAGTTAGGCACACGCTTAAGTATCTTGCTGAATCAAGGTTTAAGTCAATAACAAACTAATACCCTAGCATGATATTAGCAGTGCTATGTTGCTGGAGGAGCCAACTTTGGGATGAGACAAAGCTGAGTACCTAGACAATGGTCTTAATTCAGGACCCCTTGAAACTTTTGGCAAGGGTCTTAAACTCAGTGTTCTTACTAAAGTTCTTTTTAAATAATTTAATGCTATCTAAATGTTCCCTATAGTTTCAACAGGATAAAATATTGTTCTTTATTTCCTATGCCAAACAGTTGTGTAGTGTCACTATGTGGTGTGCATGTAATCTTCTCATTTTACACATACACAAATAGTCCCATTCATCCAGTGGAATTATTCACATGCATAAGGTGAGCAGAATTCAACCCAAAGCTAATTAAGAACTTCTGGCTCTTTTGTGATGAAAGGCATCAGACAAATACAAGATTATATTATTATATATATTATATATATAATCATGATAATTGCTCTGTTATGAATAACAGTTTCTGGTTGATTAGTGTGCAAATATCTGCTTACATTTATGGAAAGCTACAAAGCAATGATTACTCTCTTTCAATAGGTCACATCTGTGTACTCTTGCTTCATACGCACATATCAAATTGGTTTTAAGGGGAAAAAAACAGATTCAGTTGGTGAGTTGATGGTACTGCTGCTACATGTCATATTAGATTTGTCTGAGAATAATAACCCAAACAATAATCAAAGAGCAAACTGTATGTGCATGCTTATGTCAGAATATAAAGTTATATGACCTGCACTGACTGTTTAAATAATTTTGTGGGCTTTAATTGTTCGATGGCCAAAGTGCATAATATTAATTTAAATTACGAGATTTCCTTGGGGCCACAAATCACAGTCATGATGACTCATATGTGTGAGTGCAAAGGCACCATGGTTGTTGAGTACCTGTGGATGGAACAGGGATATGGGGGAGGAAACAGATATTATGACTTCTTCTATGCATCTGTGCAGTCTGCTAACGTAGCACCATAACTAGCTAAACAAATAAATGTAACTAATAAACACTTGGAATGGGACTGACATTTGTTCAATAAAGGAAAATGGTGTTTAGACACATATGAAAATGCACACACACAAACCGATGTATGACATACTTTTCAACTTGAGTGGATCCCTTATTTCATGTACCTGTGTTATGCAATGCATTCTGCTTTTTAAATCAGTGAAAAAGAAAAATAAATGTGGATAATTAGATAGTAATACTATATATCTAGCATTTAAACAGTGCCTTCCATCCCTAGATTAAAAAAAAAGCTTCATAAAGGAGTTAAATAAAATTATTCCCATTTTATATTAAAAAACTAAGATACTTCAAGAATAAGTTGCATTGCCCGAGGACAACCAGCAAGCTGGTGGCAGAGCTAGGAGCAGAATGCAGATCTCCTGTGTTCCAGTACAGTGCTCCACACACAGGGGCATAGTGATCTCATGAAGCCCTTGTAAGTATGGTAATCAGTTAAAAATGTAAGTAGGAAAACAATGTAGTGTTGCTGTTTATTATTAGACAGTTGCTGTTTCACCCCACAGGTGGCTGTACTTTAGTGATGAGTAAAATGATGCAAGGTTCCATATACCCTGCAGCAAACTATATTTAAATTCTAAGCCAAAGTCTCCTGGTTTCTGTGGCACTGTGGTGGGGAGACTAAAAATTCTTCATCAGTTCCAAGTAAATTAAAAAATGGAATTTTTTAGCGCAGGAAATATAAAAATAGATACTCCGATTTGTACAGTATTCCATGTGTTGTTTGGTTTTACATTAAATTCAATTTATTTTATGCTGCCCCCAAATGTTCAGTTTTCAGTGGGCTACAGACTTTTGCATTGATGATATAAATTGTAGAAGCTGAGGGGAAGCTGAGGGGAAGTGAGAATTGATGCAAATAGGATGGAATGGGAAATATTTGGCAGTTATTGAACCATGGAGGTGAGTGATGTTCTTGGCAATGGAGAAGTATGAACACATTCCTCTTTTGATGTAAATAAATAAATTATTTGCAAAGAAATGTGGAGAAGAATTTTACAAATTAGCTGCAATATTGCAGTACACTTCATTTGGAGTTAGATCCTCCGATCAGCTATCTCCAGTTTTTCTCAGGTGACACAAAGTGGATGTAAACTGGCCAGAAATGGCTGGTGAAGAACTCCCCCTATGCATGACAATGATTCCTGTGGCAGACCACAGGTAGAGGTGGCATAAGGTCCCCCACCATAAGGAGAAAGAGGAGGCACATCAGGGACATATTGGGGACAGAGAGGGCGTTGTTGAGCAGAGCTCTGCTACTCCCACTTTTGCCCTGGCATAAGGTAAATGCAATGAATAAACACTTTGAATAGAAGTGACAATTGGTTCCAAAGAGGTAAGTGTTGTGGAGACACACATGCAAATACACACGCACACACATTACATAGTTTTCAGTTTGAATGGCACCTTTATTTCATCTAGATATATGTTATGCCATGGAGTCTGCTTTTAATAAGAAGAAAAAGGAGTGGCCGAAGTTAGAGCTGCTCCTCAGCAATACTGAATTACTCCAGAGCCAAGCAGCACCAGATTAGGGAGCTACAAATGACACCTTCTTCCTCTCCACCTCCCTCCTCCACGCCTCCTCCCCCCACTATACTCATTTTTTTCACATAGCATTGACGTGGAAAAGTTTTAAAATCTGTACATGATTAAGCACTGATGAATTTGATAGTTCTACTGAGAGGCCAAACAAGATCTAGCCTGACAAGTGTCATGTATTCTGAGCCCAGCAAATAATACTAAGAGGGAAAAGGAATTAACAACTAAAGCTGAAGCAGGCAAAGAGTATTTTATTTACAGCCAAAGACACTTGACAGCCAAGACTGTCAATGATTCTGGTGCAGCGCTCATATTTATGACAGAAGAACTGTTCAATAAAGTAAGAAACCAAATAAGTCTCCTATCTTCACATTGTCTCAAAATCGTTTGAGGTTGTTCTTCTGCATTGTACTGGGGATGGTGGAAAAAAACCCGGGAACATCCTTCTGGAGTGATGGATGCTGTCAATCAAATGTATGCCTCTGATAATGAAAAAGAGAAATTGCTGTTGGGAAATGATTTGTTATTGAAGTCCTGTCCACTTCTCAACTTAATCCATAAAGCCATTTGAACTTAGGTAAAGAGACATATTCCATGTAGTATCCTGATAAGGGAAAGAAACCAGAAAATGCTGTTATGTGCTGTCATAGGAAGATCAGATGCTCTGATTCTCTTCTTGGCTTTATAACTGTCTTTTTAGATTTGTTTCCCTGGATAGACTGTTTTTGTGGATGAGCATTTAACTCTTAGTGCAGTCTGTCCCTAGTTAATGGGTTGAATTTGTGTCTCAAAATACATATCTACCTGGAGGCAGAAAATGGAATCGGTTTCAATTCCGTTGGTTTCTGTCATGCAAATGAGTACATGTCTAGTAGGAGATGGAAGTAGAGGCTATATATGGCTGTCCTCTTGATTTGGAGACCAGGCCAGGAAGTATTCTGCATCCATGAAGAAGAGAGTGAGGGTAAAGAAATCATTTGATGTGCAAATCCTAGTTTTGAAAAATTCCTTGATATGAGAATACATATAGCTACTATTTTGCTCTCATTGACTTCAATATTCTTTGGAGTAGGCTCTTTGATCCCCCAATCAAGGTACTTATTGGGTATCTCATTTTGATGTTGCTTTTTTTCTTCTTTTTAGATCTACTTGAACAGTAGAAATAAAAGCATAAGTCACAAATATTATTTTCAGTATAACCACTGAGTTCAGTTTGGTGTAATTAATGAAGTTTGGTTGATCACTGTTCACTAACATTTGACAAACAGGTGGCATTGCTGAAAACATTCTAAAGACCTGTGTATGGATTAGTGAACAATTTGATAGTTCTAGCTTGTAGATAAATAAACTCTAATCTGAAAAAATGACTTAATCACTCAAGAAATAATACCAAGGTGAGGGCATTAAACTAAAGCTGAAACAAATAGAGTATTTTGAAAATAATAGCAAGTCCTAAAAGTGTATTGAGTTCTAGCTTAAGTGACTATCCCAAAATTCATATAACAAATGTATTATTTGGTAAGCATCTTTTTCCTCTTAGAAGTACTTAAGCCATCTAAACAAAAAGTAGAAACAATACCATGTAACTGCTATGTGAACGACCACACAACAAACAGAATGACTAGCAAGTATTGAATAACTGACGTAAACAGTTCATTGGCAACACAATGTCTGACACTATTCATCCAAAGTACTCAGTAAGTACTTAAGGATAACAAACACCTTCAAAAGTAATCAGGATCATTTTGCAAGCAATTCACTAACCCAAAAAGAAGCTAAATTTGTTATGGCTATAATTTGTTATGACTAGTCTGAACCAGCTTGATTTATTTTAATCAACTTCAATATAAGTATATTGTGTTCTCGAGAAATATATAATAGCTATTCAGAAAAAAAAAGTAGATACATGTAACTCTGTATGGAGCCCCAGTGCCTGCTATCTTGTTATCAGTATTTGTTGGTTGAAAGCATAATATTCCTAGATTCTTGAGTATGTGTGTCTATAGTTAATTGCACCCAGCACAAGTGAGTAAATGCAATGCATAGTTGAAGGCACTGGAGATATTTTGAGGAAGGCATCAAAAAGAAGAGAGGAAAAAGGCAAGATGGTGGGATATTTTAGGTTAATCTTAGCAGAGCCAGGTAGATTTAGGACACCTGCAGGGTTTTAGAAGTAGTTCACTGCATCCATCCATTGACTCTCAGTGGAGTCTGGGCTGACTCCTTACAGCCCAGGGGGAGAGAGAGAGGTATGCAGTGGTGCTGTGCACCCTTTTCTTTACCAATCAGAGTACCACACAATGGAAAACAGGCATTACTACTGTTTTCATGTATGTGTCCCATGCCCCAGTAACCCAATTGCCAGCCTGCAATACTCACCCTACCATTGTCATTTCACAGGGAATTGTATGATAAAATAATTGGAGAATAAAACAAATATGCTGTTTAGAGATTATTTTAAAAATGTGAATTAATTTAAAACAATGAACTATTCCAAGAGGCATCTTAAAATAAATGGTAAGATGAGGGGAAAACAGAAGGTGAAGTGCAGGCATGAGGTGCACATGAAATAAGAGAATGGCCCCTGTTGTTAAATTTTGTGATAAATGCAGTAAATCCTTTCTGTGGCCCTCTGTCTATGTTCACTTTAATAAGAAATTTGGGTTAATCCTACTGACTGCCTACTTGCTTAGATCAAAATACAACATTTCTGGTGTTGAGGATCACTTCTGCCTTTGTTTATCCAGCTCTTGAGTCTTTCTATGTAACAATAAGGTAGATGTCAGCACTTTCATGGCCCACACACCTCTGTATGCTAGAGAGCCAGTGTTTGTACTTGAACCCCTGTGAGGAAGACTCAGAAACCTAGATAACAGCAAAGATAAGATTTATTCCCCTTGCTCCTTTTCAGAGCTCACATTCCTCTTCTTCTTTCTCTTCCTCTCTATCTCCCTTCCATTCTCTGTGGTGCATCTGGGGAAGAGTAGTTCCTGGACCCAAGACTACAGGAACTTCCTAGGAAGAAACTTACAAATGCAAATTAATGTAGATTTATGTACCTGACTAAATACAACATCAACTATTCTGTGCCACCAGTAGATAATCTATATGGCTTGTTTGCAAGTTCAAAGGTGACAGCTTTTCTGCGGGACACAAGTAAATTCTTCTGCTGCATTCATTGGGGCTGAAAAGACAAAGACGCTACCTGCCATTTCAGATCCTCTGCTTGATTATAGACACTTTGATAAAGCAATTCTTCGACCATGTCCCATTGATGAATGTACGGACAGAATGTTATTATTTATGTCAGAGAGCAAGAAATGATTGATGGGATTGCAACTGCATTACATTAATTAGTTGCTACATGAAAATTTGCGAGTCTGTCTGATGAAAGGGTTTTGATCAGATACCAATACTACCATTTCTGAGTATCTACATTCAACTTTATTTCTGATTATGCGCCCATTACTGTGGCCAAGTGACACTATCTAAGAGATTAGAGAGGGGATATTCATTAGTTAAAATGGAATTTTCATTGCTAAATTAGTTACAAAAGTTACAAAGGGATCAAAGAGTTGGAAATGAAAGGCATGAGATGCACTGTCCTAGGGATGGGGTTCCATGACCACCATTCCCAAGAGAAGGAGGCGGGTGGTGGTGGTCGGAGACTTTCTCCTCAGAGGGACTGAGTCATCTATCTGCCGTCCTGACCAGGAAAACTGAGAAGTCTGCTGCTTGCCAGAAGCTAGGATTCATGACGTGACAGAGAGACTGCCGAGACTCATCAAACCCTCGGATCACTACCTCTTCCTGCTTCTCCATGTGGGCACCAATGATACTGCCAAGAATGACCTTGAGTGGATTACTGCAGACTATGTGGCTCTGGAAAGAAGGATAAAGGAGTTTGAGGCGCAAGTGTTGTTCTTGTCCATCCTCCCTGTGGAAGGAAAAGGCCCAGGTAGAGACCGTTGAATCGTGGAAGTCAACGAATGGCTACGCAGGTAGTGTTAGAGAGAAGGCTTTGGATTCTTTGACCATGGGATGGTGTTCCAAGAAGGAGGGGTGCTAGGCAGGTGACCAGCTTGGCTTAACAGTGAAATCCTTGCTGATCTTAAACGCAAAAAAGAAGCTTACAAGAAGTGGTAGATTGGACGAATGACCAGGGAGGAGTATAAAAATATTGCTCGGCATGCAGGAATCAAATCAGGAAGGACAAATCACACTTGGAGTTGCAGCTAGCAAGAAATGTTAAGATTAACAAGAAGGGGTTCTTCAGGTATGTTAGCAACAAGAAGAAAGTCAAGGAAAGTGTGGGCCCCTTACTGAATGAGGAAGGCAACCTAGTAACAGCGGATGTGGAAAAGCTAATGTACTCAATGATTTTTTTGCCTCTGTCTTCATGAACAAGGTCAGCTCCCAGACTACTGCACTGGGCAGTACAGTATGGGGAGGAGGTGACCAGCCCTCCGTGGAGAAAGAAGTGGTTCAGGACTATTTAGAAAAGCTGGACGAGCACAAGTCCATGGGGCCAGATGTGTTGCATCCGAGGGTGGGTGTTGGTGGGTGTGATTGCAGAGCCATTGGCCATTATCTTTGAAAACTCATGATGATCGGGGGAAGTCCCAGATGACTGGAAAAAGGCTAATGTAGAGCCAATCTTTAAAAAAGGGAAGGAGGAGGATCCGGGGAACTACAGGCCAGTCAGCCTCACCTCAGTCCCTGGACAAATCATGGAGCAGGTCCTCAAGGAATCAATTCTGAAGAACTTAGAGGAGAGAAATTGATCAGCAACAGTCAGCATGGATTCACCAAGGGTAAGTCATGCCTGACTAACCCAATTAATGTCTATGACTAGATAACTGGCTCTGTGTATAAGGGGAAAACAGTGGACATGTTATTCCTTGACTTTAGCAAAGCTTTTGATTTGCTCTCCCACAGTATTCTTGCCAGCAAGTTAAAGAAGCATGGGCAAGATGAATGGACTATAAGGTGGATAGAAAGCTGGCTAGATCGTTGAGCTCAATGGGTAGTGATCAATGGCTCCTTGTCTAGTTGGCAGCCGGTAACAAGTGTGCCCTGGTTGCCATAAAGGCTAATGGGATATTGGGCTGCATTAGTATCAGAGTGGGGCCGCCCTCCCCCCGGCTCTCTGGCTGGCCAGGGAGTGCGGGGCCCGGCCGGGCTCGCCGCCCTCCCTCGGCGCTCTGGCCGCCGGGCAGAGTGGAGCCGAAGTGGGCTCGCCGCCCTCCCCCCGGCGCTCTGGCCGGCCGGGGAGAGTGGGGCCGCAGCTGGGCTCGCCGCCCTCCCCCCGGCGCTCTGGCTGCCGGGGAGAGTGGGGCCGCAGCTGGGCTCGCCGCCCTCCCCCCGGTGCTCTGGCCAGCCGGGGAGAGTGGGGCCACAGCCAGGCTCGGCGCCCTCCCCTGCTGCACTCCCCGCCGGGGGATGGGGGGCGGCGGGAGGCTTTTTTGCCTGGGGCAGCAAAAAAGCCAGAGCCGGCCCTGATCATAAGGCACCATTTCTCCCTGCCTTGCGCAGAGGAAAGGAAACTCTGTAACTCAACTCATTCAGTTTCCTCCAAATTCTTACAAGAAGGGTTAAATTTTACCTCGAGGGCATCCTGCTGCCATTTAAACTATGGATTTCACTAGATCCACAGCCACCTGGAGACAACCTCTGCTTGGCTGCCCAAGCCATAGATGCTTCTTTAGCACTTCTCATTCTTCTTTGACAAATTTTTATTCATCTACAAATTCTTTCCCATTATTTCATGTGCCTTTAAAGTGTAGTGTCCCTCTGGCTAAATAAACTTCTTATAGCTTGAGCCTTCCAACAGTTCCTCAATGTGGTATGTAATAAAGATACTAATCCTGAAGTCCTAAATTAAGCAAAACTCCTTTTGAAGTTAATGTTATTTGTGATGAGAAGTTTTTACACTGATTATCTGTTATGCCAATAATCTCTCCTCTTTATTTTTCCTGTGCTGATTAATACTATTTATTCCAGACTATGCACTCAAATTCTGGAGTACCTCAATCTTTCCTGAAGTTTTTATAGTTTACTTAAAATTTAGGTTCCCCTCAATGTTTTCCTTATTTTGATGGCAGTTCTGTTTTTTTTAAATGCGACACTTTCCATGTCTGTATATGTTATAAGACAAATTATAGGGGTATGTACAGCACAAGAGATAAGAATTCCAATCCTGCTTATTCTTATTAACAGGATTTGTATGACTTCCTCCTACATACCACCTTGAAAATATACTTCTGTGTCTCTGACTCTCTATCCATGGTTACACTGATTGACATTAATACCTAAAATGCCTTTAAATAGCATTGTTATGCAGACAACATACAGATTTATTGCTGCTTTTTGCTGATAATTCCTTGACAAATCCTATTTCTGCACTTCAAGAGTATTTGATAGAGATTCAGAAGTGGATATGTTCCAATAAGCTGTCTCTTAATGTCTTGAAAACTGAGTTATTATCAGCATTCCATCTGCTTGAAAAAAACGGTGTGGTTCCTTCACAGTAACTTGGTTGTATCTTTGTCAAATCTAAACCATAAGCATATACAACCTTGGGTATTACAAGGATTCTGGTTTAGCATGTGAATTCTATTTTAGTATTAAAATAATGGTTCTGTATTAGCCTTGAAATTTTGTTTTAATATATTCAACTTCAAAAAGACTAATAGGTTTCAGGGTTGAGGCTTTTTCAGTGGATCTGATTAATTGTTTTGTTGTCTCATACCGTGTTTCCTGTAATTCACACATTTGGTTGAACTCCCTAAATTCACTGTTCACAAGGTCTGGCTATTTCAAAGTGCTGCCGTTTTACGGGCCTGATTACAGTCAAGAAATATAACTATAGATCTGCATTTCAGAGAATTATTTATGCTTGCCCAAGATAACTTGTTACTATTTTGGACTTGGCCCTGTGATATTCATAATTATATAGTTACAGAATGAACCATTGAACTTTTCTTTATCTGCCCATCTCAGGCTATATAATATGAGAAATAAACTGTGCATAAACAGTTCTATGCAAAACAGGACATCATTTTAAAGGAAAGAGGGTAGTTCATTTTCTTGTTCAATATTCATTTTATTTTACAACTGTCATTTCATCATGGCATTTTAAGTCTTTTGAGAAATCATGATCAAGTATATATGAAGTACCCTTTTCCATTATCAGTGGTTTCTGGGCAAACTCTCCCCAATTCCATTACCAATAATAGAGAAAGGTATTAAGAAGAATATCCCTAAATTATAAAATGACCTACTGTGTTAAATCATTGCTTTCCAAATTCACTGAAAGAATCTCACTGAAAGGGCCAATTGGCTTGATCTGAATCCAGAAGCATTTCTAGAAATGATGATTCAATGTGCACAGAGACATGGCAGGATAGTAAATCAAATACCCAAACTAGTTTCAGGTGCCATTTTGCCTAATTCAAATAAAGTGCCAGAGCCTCAACTAGGATAAATCAGTGTAGCTCTGATTTGAATGGATTAACTCCAGCTGAGAATTTAAAAATGTACAGACTTACAACCAAATTAAATAAAAGGAAAAAGAAATTAGAGTTATTTTTCAATATATTAAAGCAGATAAAAAACCTACTTTCTAAATTATCCTCTGGCTGTAGAATCACTAGAATATTTAAAAGAGTAGAATATATGTTGGCAAAATTATTTGATCTGAGTTTCAGAGGCAGGATTGACACTATTCTTTGACCTAATGTACTTATAGATTGGTGGATGAATAAACTAAATGTATGTTTTCTTTGTCATCCTCCTCTACAGATCTCATGTAAAGACAAATTACATTTCATGAAACGGAACATCTTCCTGGAGGATCATTACGAAGAACAAAGGAGGCTAAGTCACATAGAAACTACAAGCATTAGCAGAAGTAAATAAAATATATATTTTGGTACACCATTGCCATTCCTGAGTGCAGTAGAGCATAGTGATAGATTGGGCCTTTTTCCTTGCTCATAAGATGGCAGGACATTCTGGACAGACTGTCTGCTGCTCTGTTAATAGATGAACATGTCCATAATGAAAAACACATTCGGATCTTTGGGAAGATCCTTTTCTGAGAAGCAAGAACTTAACTTTGGCATTTTGTATCCACATTTTGTGTTCTATATAGATAAAACTGCATATATTACAGGACCTTCTGCATCTAAGATTTGTGATTACAACCTGGTTTCAGCAGAAAAGTACACAGGAACAAAAAGTCAGGTCTGAATTTTTTCTCTTATTTTAGTCAACTAACTCAGTAACCAACAGTTTTGGGGAAAACAGATAAGGTAGCCAATCATTCATTGGTACTTTGGAGATTCCTAACTGATACTCAGGCAGCTCAGAGCTGTTTAAAATAGGTTTCTTCTCTAGCTCATTGTACTGAATTTTTTTTTATAGATTTATAACTTTATAAATAATTGATTAGTATTCAAAGTCACGAGCTGGAAGGAGAAAGACAAATTATGAACTAGAAAATATACAGGGTCAGATTTTCAAAGTAAGGTATGTATTCATATGCTTGTGTATGCCGAACTTATGTGCAAAAATACCAGATATGTGCAACAACCAGAAATTTGTTTGTGCACGTGGCTAGTTATGCATGTAAGAGATCAAGCACACATGAGGCATATAACTGATCTGTATATTTTTTGTGGGGATGATGTGCGGGCATAACAGAGGTTCGTAGAAGTTAAAAATGTACATGTTCAGATGCACGTACTTAAATTAGAAAATCTGATCCAGATACATTTCTGTAGAACAGATACAAGTTTATCTTTAGTAATATGAAATCAGCATAGTATAAAAAAATTATATGGGAGTACATCTATCATTATTATTACAGATCTAGAGACCCTAAAACAATCTAAATTGTGATATAATCATAGCATCATAGTTTAGATGTGTCCAAAGCCATATAATACATATCATTAGGGCTATCAAGCAATTAAAAAAATAATTATGATTAATCATGCGATTAAAAATATGAATCACAATTAATCGCGCTGTTTAATAATAATAGAATACCATTTATTTTAAATATTTTTGGATGTTTACTACATTTTCAAATATTTTGATTTCAATTATAGCACAGAATACAGTGCTCACTTTATATTTATTTTTATTACAAATATTTGCACTGTAAAAGCAAAAAAAATGTATTTTTTAATTCACCTCATACAAGTACTGTAGTGAAATCTCTTTATCATGAAAGTTAAACTTACAAATGTAGAATTATGTACAAAAAACTGTATTCAAAAATAAAACAATGTAAAATTTTAGAGCCCACAAGTCCACTCAGTCCTACTTCTTTCTTGTTTAGCCAATTGCTCAGATAAACAAGGTTGGTTACAATTTTCAGGGGATAATGCTGCCTGCTTATTGTTTACAGTGTTAACTGAAAGTGAGAACAGGCATTCGCATGGCACTGTTGAAGATGGCGTTGCAAGATATTTACCTGCCAGATGCACTAAAGATTCATATGTCCCTTCATGCTTCAACTACCATTCCAGAGGACATGCTTCCATGCGGATGGTGGGTTCTGCTTGATAATGATCCAAAGCAATGCAAACTGACGCATGTTCATTTTCATCATTTGAGTCAGATGTCACCAGCAGAAGGTTGATTTTCTTTTTTGGTGGTTTGGGTTCTGTAGTTTTTGCATCAGAGTGTTGCTCTTTTAAGACTTCTAAAAGCATGCTTCACATCTCGTCCCTCTCAGATTTTGGATGGGACTTCAGATTCTTAAACCTTGGGTTAAGTGCTGTAGCTATTTTTAGAAATCTGACCTTCTCTGCGTTTTGTCAAATCTACTGAGAAAGCGTTCTTAAAATGAACATATGCTGGGTCATCATCCGAGACTTCTATAACATGAAATATATGCAGAATGGGGGTAAAACAGAGCAGGAGACATACAATTCTCCCTCCAAGGAGTACAGTCACAAATTTAATTGACGCATTATTTTTTTAACGAGCATCATCAGCATGGAAGCATGTCCTCTGGAATGGTGGCCAAAGTATGAAGGGGCATACAAATGTTTATCATATCTGGCATCTGAATTTTTATCATATCTGGCATGTAAATACCTTGCAACACCGGCTACAATCGTGCCATGTGAACTCCAGTTCTCACTTTCAGGTGACACTGTAAATAAAAAGTAGGCAGCAGTATCTCCCCTCAATGTAAACAAACTTGTTTGTCTTAGCGATTGGCAGAATAAGAAGTAGGACTGAGTGGACTTGTAGGCACTAAAGTTTTACACTGTTTTGCTTTTGAGTGCAGTTATGTAACCAAAAATATCTGCATTTGTAAGTTACACTTTCACAATAAAGAGATTGCATGTCAGTACTTGTATGAGGTGAATTGAAAAATACTATTTTTTTTTTATAATTTTTACAGCACATATATTTGTAATAAAATAATAATATAAAATGAGCACAGTGCACTTTGTATTCTATATTGTAATTGAAATCTTATTACAACTTCAAATATTACTCCAACTTCTCTATTGCCCAGTCCTGCTACGACTGGGGTAGATCCACCTGACACCCTTCCCGGTCAACTGGGGTGGAGAGAGGAATGCTAAATCCCTCTCTGGTTCTCAGACCTACTGCGGCTGAGAGTAGGCACACTTTCATACTCACACACGTACATCCAGACTGGCCACGTCTGTGTATAACATTCAGAGAAGGTGCTGTGCAATCTCCAACTTGCTTCCTCTCTTGGGAGGGCAGTTCTTTTACACCCTGAGGTTTTCTGGAGTGTCTTTTCAGTGATTCCAGTCCAGGCCGGCTGCCTGTGGCTTCTTCAGCGTCCCCAAACCATGCCGGCTCCAGGGTAGCAAAGGCAGACTGTTGGATCTCACTGGACAGTTAAACTTTGCAAATGTAATCTCAGCACTGTAACTTGTATTGCCTTTGGTTTGACTATATTTTTTTCACAGCCAGCTGGGGCTGAAAGCAGTTTTTCTTTGTACTTAGCCTGGTCTGCATTGATTCTTGACCTTGAACGCAGATTAATTTTCTCTTTATCTGTGGACCAAGCTGAATTTCAAATTAACCCATTCCTTTCCTCAATAAACAAATTGCTCCCATTGTGTGTCAGAGGCTTTCTGGTAATTAAAATCTCCTCTGAGATGTATGATCTTATCTAGATTGAAGGTACCTTCTAGTGGGCATTGTTTAGATGAATTTTCACTCATGTAATAATTCCAATTCTCTAAATACCTGCAGGTTTTAGGACCATAATGTATGTACATGAAATAAGATGGGGTACCCTTAGGGGGTGAGAGGGAATGCTTAGACTGTCCCCCACCCATTTTCCAATCACACACACAGGGAGGATGACCTGTCCGCTCTAGCGGCATATAAACTAAGGATCTCTCCCTACAGGGTACTCACACAGGAGAGGCTAACGAGGATGGCCACGACCCTCCCTACACCTCCCTTCAGCAAAGAATGTCGGCTAGCCTCTGAGAGACGGCGCCGCTTACTCTCGTTGCATCCAGTGAGATGATCAGACTGTCAGTGGCTCACACAGAGAGGAAAAGGGGAGGGAAGATGGGTTCACACACTCCTAGACCCAGGTAACTTCCTCGCCGGACGATGCCAGGCCGAGTTAGCCCACCATGGGTCGGATCTCCTAAAAGATCCTCTAGTTACCGGGCTTGTGTTAGAGTAGTTCTGGTCACTAGAGTAGTTTGTTCTGAAACAAAAACAATCATCTTGGCCAAAATATTGTAATGTGACTGCCTAAAATCAGTGACAAAATCCTTATTTAGTACTTGTATGAGGTGAATTGAAAAATACAATTTATTTTGTTTATAATTTTTACAGCACATATATTTGTAATAAAATAATAATATAAAGTGAGCACAGTGCACTTTGTATTCTGTGTTGTAATTGAAATCAATATTGAAAATGTAGAAAAACATCCAAAAATATTTAATAAGTTTCAATTGGTATTTGATTGTTATAAATGCGATTAATCGCGATTAATTCTTTTGAGTTAATCACGTGAGATAACTGCAATTAATTGACAGCCCTACAAATAATTAAACTGAAACAAAAGCAATCATCTTGGCCAAAATATTGTAATGTGACTGCCTAAAATCAGTGACAAAATCCTTATTTAGGCACCTAAATAAGTGGCTTTACCTTCAAAGATGCTGAGCACCAACTACGACTTCAGTGCTTGCATGAATATTTGTGATTTATTCTAAGTGTGGCAGAATTCAGGGCCTTATTGAATTTCCTCTTTTTATAGGTAGATATTTTTGAAAGAAGAGCTATTAAATACTATAATTCTTAGTAAATTTCATCATACACCTTACTTTCCATTTGATGCTGTCTTGAAACAAACTAAAGAAAATAAAGCATTTACTCTTGCAGCCTAATCCAGCTCCCATTAAAATTAATGGTAAAGCTCCTGATGACTGCAAGGATTAAAAGATCATATCCTTCAATATAAATGGGTATAATCTTCACTCCTGCATCGGCACCCTTTATGCCATATAAGAGTGAAGTGAAGTGACATAAAGGGTCCCTTAAGGCTCTCCTTTGCAAGCTCTGGGCATGTTGGGGTGGGGTACTAATTTTGGACTGAGGTTTCTGTGCTGTGCATTATAGAAGTGAAGCAGACAATCTCACCCTATGGGCTTCATCCTCCATCATTAAAGTTGATGTGAATTTTACCAGTGTGAATTAGCTCCAATGGCACAACATGTATTTAGTTAAATATGTAAAAAGAACTGAAACATCAAGGATTTGTCATTTCAGAAATATGGTTTTGAATTAGTTAAATGAGCAGGAAACAAATTAAATAGGACATAAAAACACAAGCATTTCTAGGCTAAATGAAAGAGTTTCTTGGAATTGTACAATTACTTCTGCAATTTATTTGAGCGAAATAGATATTACATAGATTCTGATTAAAATGTTACACTAACACCATGTAGAGTAATGGAGACTTGCACATAATCAAGGTATGCAGCGATTGAAAAGCTGGATATGTACATTAACTACTGTATTTTCTGGCGTATAAGACTACTTTTTAACCCAGGAAAATCTTCTCAAAAGTCGGGGGTCGTCTTATACGCCGGGTGTCGCCTTATAGGGCGGGTGCTGAAACTTCCGAGCCGGACTGGAGAATCTGCGGTCGCCGCATATGGTGGGGGGAGCTCAAAAACGGCCGCATCCCTGCCCGATGACGAGGTGAGGGGGCGCCTCACCGGGAAGGTGTAAGTGAAGGGCGGAGCAAGCTGCAGGCGTCCGGGACGCCGGGGGTATGGAAAAAAGAGAGCGGCGCTGTGCCCAGAAAAACACGCCTCTTTCACCCGTCTGGCCCGCCCTTGTATCCTATTACCATAC
Source organism: Malaclemys terrapin pileata (assembly GCF_027887155.1). Lineage (NCBI taxonomy): Eukaryota > Metazoa > Chordata > Testudines > Emydidae > Malaclemys > Malaclemys terrapin. The sequence continues at coordinate 34,459,489 of NC_071505.1, forward strand.
CTCCTTCTCTGCCTCTCAGATCTCGCTCCTGAGGACTGCAGTGAAGCGGCGCAGGCGCGCATGTGCGAGATCTGAGAGGCAGAGAAGGAGGTAATAGGATACAAGGGCGGGCCAGATGGGTGAAAGAGGCGTGTTTGCGCTACCGCTCTGATAGTCTTGGAGACAGGGAGGGCTGGGCAGGCAGGGAGAGCTGACCAATCCAAGCAGGCTTTGTATACAACAACCAGCCAATCGCCGGTAAGGTACATCGCTTACCATTGGCTTTAGAGTGAATTAGGAAAAGTTTAATCCACTTGCACTGTTTTATGTTTACATGTTTGATGACAAACAGCCTTATGTTTATAAGTGACAGTTTTCCTGCTAAGTACCTGCATGTCATAAGCATTTGAATTAAAATTACCATATTGAAATCAAATCTGATGTTTTTTTAATTTTTTTTTGGTGTGCATTGGAAGAGGGGTAGTCTTATATGGCGAGTATATCCCAAACTCTATATTTTAACTGGAAAAGTTGGGGGTCGTCTTATACGCCCAGTCGTCTTATACGCCGGAAAATACGGTATATATTTTCAGCAAAGGGCGAATATTTTCTAATGAATCATGTCACAGCAATCCATTCAGAGATGCAGTGTAACACAAAGTCTAGAGAATCTTGAAGTTGAAATACGGTCTCCTTGAAAAAATAAGTTAAGCAATAAACATTAGTTTTTAAATAGAAATGTGTTCTCTGAAAGAAATGAGCACATTGTGAAAAAATAGATTAAAAATAGCTTTAATAAGTCCTGTAGGGCTGAGTGAGTGGTTCTGATTGAAAAAAAATCAAAATTCACTTAGACAAGCTTGAGTACTTCACAGTAAGCATGAGTATTTATAGGTCATTTTATGAATGCTTATGATAGGAGTAAGTTTTATATAATGGTACAATCAAGGGTCTTATTCTGGTGCCACTGAATTATTTTATGACCTTAAGTGTGGTTGTACAGTAAGTCACTAAATAATAATTTAAATTGAATATTTTCTGTGGACATTATGGGTATTATATTTCATCCACCTTTGTTTGTTTGTTTGTTTGCTTGTTTTTAATGGGGGAAGTAATCTGATTTGCCAATGAGCAGTAATAAAAAACTGTGCTGCCAATTCAAAGACATGCCCCCTGGCATTCTTTAAAAGGAAACAAAAAAACAAGGAAACTTGGCCTTACTTATTTTGATATGATGAATGGGATGTGGGAATGAAGAGTCAAATATGAGGGAAAATCAATCAGCACTCCTTTTTCTCTCCAAAAACAATGTCCCCTCTTCCCACTGCCCACTACCCTATTCCTATGCAATATTTCCTTGCTCATATATCCAAGGACTACATTAGCCTTCTGAGTTACAGTATCACACTGGGAGTTCATGTTCAATTGGTTATCTGCCATGACCCCTAAATCCTTTTCACAATCACTGAATGCTAGGATATATCCCCCATCATATAAGTGTGACCTACATTCTTTGTTCTTAGATGTATGACTTTGAATTGAGCTATATTAAAAGTCATGTTGTTTTAATGAACTCATCTTGCCAAGCAAACAAGATGAGTCTGTATACCTGACCTGTGTCTCACACTAATACACACTCTAATAATTGTTGTGCAAATTTTACTAGCAATGATTTTAGATTTTCTATGGGGTCATTTTTCAGATATTGAACACCATTGGGCCAAGAACAGATCCTTGCAGGGCCCCACTAGAAACACTGCCATAGGATGATGTTTCCCATTTATCATACATTTCTGAGATCAATCAGGTAAGCAGTTTAAAATCCATTTCATATATGCTACACTGATTTTATATGTTGCTATTTTCCTTTTAGATGAATGTCATGCATGAATAAGTTAAATGCCTTATAGAAATCAAAGTATATTATGTCAAAACAATTAAAAATGATAACAGATTTGTCTGAAAAGTCCTACTTTTCATAAAACTATGTTGACTAGCAGTAATTATATTACCTTCCTTTAATTTTTACTGATTATGTCACTTTTCTCTTTTTGTTCTGTGTTTGTACAACACCTAGCACAGTGATGTCTTGGTCCATGACTGGATCTTTTAGTCACTACAATAATACAAGTAATTACATAAATAATATCAACCTTTCCTTGATTTTGCCCTGGACTGACATCAGGCTAACTAGCTTATGTTTTCTCAAGTCAATCCATTTACCCTTTTAAAACATTAAAACAACACTAGCTTTTTCCCAGTCCTCTGGAACTTCCCCCGTATTTGAAGACTTGTTAAAATGTTAACATCAATGCCTCAGAGAGTTCCTCAGCCAATTCTTCTAATACTCTAGGTTATAAATTATCCAGTCCTACAGATTTTAAATATCTAACTTTAATAGTTGCTTCCCTAATCACTAATGAAACAAAACATATTTAATTATCAGTTTAAGATAGGAATACATCATTCTGCTGCTTTCCAACATAGTATAAAATTATTTATTGAATACTGCTGCCTTTTCTACATTATGATCTAGGACTATTTTATCCAAAGAAACCATCTTTTGTGATTCCACAGTTATGTTTTTTTGTGTATCTAGTGAAACATTCTTAAACTGCCAATTATCATTCACATTTTTATATTTAAATGTTTCTTCCCACTCAGTTTTGCTCATGATTGTTTTCAGCTTTGGAAATGTGGCCCTTTTAAAGCATCAAGTGTCTGCTCCTATTTCAAGCAACCTTACCTGTTGTAGATTTGGTTTTATTTAGAAAGAGACTCAAAAATTCTGTTTTGGAATTAGATCAACATAAAGAAAAACCTAAGTGCTGGGGTTCCTGTAAATATGGCCTTATTTATTAACTGAGGCACCATAACTCTGGTATTTTTTAAACTGTAAATATTGCTATTATTAAGTATTCTTATCTGTGACTAAAAATGTTTCAACTTGCTGATTCTAATAATTCACAAGTTGAAAACTGATAATCACATTTCTCATCCCCTGCAATGTAGCTTCTTTTATAGAGCTCACTCAGATCTAGAAAGCATGTCACATTTGAAGAAAAGTAGTTAGATATTTTTTAATTTATAAATATTTGAAAGTGTCTAATAAATCCTTTAACTGAGGTATATCTAATTGGAGGGCAATTACCATTACGACTGTTTTTTTAGCTTCTTAACAGTAAGACTGTTCACCCTCCACACAGCTGTATTTGTGTTAGCTAATTCCATTTTGGTGCTTTGTGCAACTCAGTCTTTACCCACAAACTCATTGCTGTCTTTGCCTGTGGCCAGCTTTGCACAGGAGCTGTGGAATGGTGCGTCTTTGGCCCGTTTGCTTCTCTCACTTGAAGATTCTGACCTCAACTGATGTGGTTCCAGAGACTCTCACAGCTGCTGTTCCATAGACTCTTCCCCATGAATAGTCTTCTATGGACTCCTAGTAGATTTTGAGTAGAGCTGAATTTTAGATGTAAGTGTTCTCTTTCATTCATTCTGTCTTTCCTTGATCTCCATGAAAACTCTAGCTCATCCCCTTTTTTGGGTTCAATTATCTGAGGAATGTATCAGTTTGTTGGTTTCTTTTTCTTCTTGGAACATCCAATATTGCAAAAAAAGGTTTGATAAGACTTTGACATTAAATTATTGTCTTTGTCTTATAAAGAGCTGCTTTCATTAACTGTTTTTTTTTGTTTTGTTTTTTTAATTTGCTTGTTTGTTTTTTGTGGTTCATGTTGCAGAGGGTCCTTTCCAGAATGTTTCAGAGGGGCTGAAAGCTGAGTTTCTAAATGTTGCCCTACACTCCTGTTGCCAGAACTGGGCTTAATGTTTTGTGCCTATGCAAAAAATTGAGCTCATATTCATAAATTCATAGAGTTTAAGGCCGAAAAGGACCATTAGATCATCTAATCTGACATCCTGTAAATCACAAGCCATTAAATTTTACCCAGACCTGGTATACACTATGAGTTTAATTCAAATTTAGCAGGGTTAAATCGAATTAACCCTGCACCCATCCACACAACGAAGCCATTGACTTTGAAATAAAGGGCTCTTAAAATCGATTTCTGTACTCCTCCCCGATGAGGGGAGTAGTGCCGAAATCGACATTGCCATTTCGAATTAGGGTTAGTGTGGCCACAATTCAACGGTATTGGCCTCTGGGAGCTATCCCACAGTACACCATTGTGACCTCTCTGGACAGCAATCTGATGCATTGGCCAGGTAGACAGGAAAAGCCCGGCAAACTTTTGAATTACATTTCCTGTTTGCCCAGCGTGCAGAGCACAGGTGACCACGCAGAGCTCATCAGCACAGGTAACCATGCAGTCCGAGAATCGAAAAAAAGCACCAGCATCGACTGTATGGGAGGTACTGGATCTGATCGCTATATGGGGAGAGGATTCCATGCTAGCAGAGCTACATTCCAAAAGACGAAATGCCAAAATATTTGAAAAATTCTCCAAGGGCATGATGGAGAGAGGCCACAATAGGGACTCACTACAGTGCCATGTGAAAGTTAAGGAGCTCAGACAAGCCTATCAAAAAACAAAGGAGGCAAACGGTTTCTCTGGGTCAGAGCCGCAGACATGCTGCTTCTACGCTGAGCTGCATGCAATTCTGGGGGGGCCGCCAGCACTACCCCACCTCTGACCGTGGATTCTGAGGAGGGGATATCTCAGCCATGCCTGAGGATTTTGCAGATGGGGAAGATGATGATGATGAGGAGGATGACGACGAGCTTGCGGAAAGCACACAGCACTCCATTCTCCCGAACAGCCAGGATCTTTTTCTCAGCCTGACTGAAGCACCCTCCCAACCCCCAGACAATGAGTCCATGGAAGGGAGTTCTGGTGAGTGTACCTTTATAAATATAAAACATGGTTTAAAAGCAAGCGCTTTTTAATTATTAACTTGCCCTGAAGACTTGGGATGCATTCGCAGCCAGTACAGCTACTGGAAAAGTCTGTTAACGTGTCTGGGGGTGGAGTGGAAATCCTCCAGGGACATCTCCATGAAGCTCTCCTGGAGGTACTTCAAAAGCCTTTCCACAAGGTTTCTTGGCAGTCCAGCCTTATTCCGTCCTCCATGGTAGGACACGTGACCACACCATGCTAGTATCAAGTAATCTGGTATCATTGCATGACAAAGCCTGGCAGCGTATGGTCCCGGTGTTTGCTGGCATTCAAGCAACATCCATTCTTTATCTTGCTGTGTTATCCTCAGGAGAGTGATATCGTTCATGGTAACCTGGTTGAAATACAGGAATTTAATTAAGGGGACAGAGGTGGCCATTCCTACTGGGCTGTTTGCCTGTGGCTGAAAAGAAATCCTTCCCTGCAGTTAGCCAAGCGGGGGAGGGGGGGCGGGAGGGAGAGATGATCATTGGCGCTGAGCTTTTCGCGTTTGGCTAGCAGGGATCTTCCCTGATACCAGCCACGTGGTGGGAGGAGGGATAAAGTGACCATCCCAGAGAATTGGATGGGGGACGAGGTTAGTTTGGTTTCTGCTGCTGCATGTTCACAGGAAAACCACAGCACTCAGAGGGCTTTGCTTGGTATGTGGGAACGGAGGGCGCTGCTTGTAGGAAAGCTGCAGAAGCCGAAAGACAATGGCTTACAATTGACACATGCAAGCCAAATTCTGTTGCCTGGACCTGCGTCTGTGCTCTCTAACACCAAAGCCACAGGCACTCAATATTAAGATGCAAAATGCGACCTTGTACCGAAATCACATGTGCTATGTAATGTGAATAGTGTTGTTCACCGTGAAAGAGTATAAGCATTGTTCTGTAAAATGTATCTTTTTAAATACTTCTCTTCCTTTTTTCCCTCCCTCTCACAGCTGCAAATTTTTCAAGCCTCCCTCCTCCGTCCCAAAGGCTATCTCAGATAAGGCAGCAAAAAAAAAGGACGCAAGATGAAATGTTCTTGGAAATCATGGAATCCACCCGCAATGAAAGAGCTCATCTGAATGAGTGGAAGGACATGGTATCAAAGTACAGGAAATATGCCAGTGAACGTGAGGCCATGAGGGACGCTCGAGATGAGAGGTGGTGGCAGGAAGATCAGAGGAGGCAGGATGCAACGCTGGGGCTGCTGCATGATAAAACGGACATGCTCCGGCATCTGGTGGAACTTCAGGAACGGCAGCAGGATCACAGAGTGCCACTGCAGCCACTGTATAACCTCCCTCCCCCATCCCCATTTTCCATAGCCTCACCCAGATGTGTAAGAACGCGCAGAGGGGGAGGCTCCGTGCACCCTCCCACTCCACCCCAGTGGACAGCCCTACCAAAAGACTGTCATTATATTGAACTTTTTTAGTGGCCTTTTCCTTCCCTCCTATCCTCCTCCCAAACCCCACCTGGGCTACCTTGTCAGTTCTCTCCCTCTTTTTATAATCAATTAATAAAGAATACATGATTTTTAAATGATAGTGACTTTATTTCCTTTGAAAGCAAGCTGTGATCGAAGGGGGAGGGTGGGTTGCTTACAGAGAATGAGTCAATCAAGGGGGCAGGTTTTCATCAAGAAGAAACAAACAGAACTTTCACACAGTAGCCTGGTCAGTCATGAAACTGGTTTTCAAAGCTTCTCTGATGAGCAGCGCTTCCTGGTGTGCTCTTCTAATCGCTCTGGTGTCTGGCTGCGCATAATCAGCAGCCAGGCGATTTGCCTCAGCCTCCCATCCTGCCATAAAGGTCTCCCCCTTACTCTCACAGAGATTGTGGAGCACACAGCAAGCAGCAATAACAATGGGAATATTGGTTTGGCTGAGGTCTGAGCGAGTCAGTAACGTGCGCCAGCGACCCTTTAAATGTCCAAATGCACATTCTACCACCATTCTGCACTTGCTCAGCCTGTAGTTGAACAGGTCCTGACTACTGTCCAGGCTGTCTGTGTATGGCTTCATGAGCCATGGCATTAAGGGGTAGGCTGGGTCCCCAAGGATAACTACAGGCATTTCAATATCCCCAACGGTTATTTTCTGGTCTGGGAAGTAAGTCCCTTGCTGTAGCCCTTGTGATCCACCAGTGCTTGCAGCACCATTGAAAAGTACCCCTTGTGGTTTATGTACTGGCTGCCCTGGTGCTCTGGTGCCAAGATAGAGATATGAGTTCCATCTATCGCCCCACCACAGTTAGGGAATCCCATTGCAGCAAAGCCATTCACTATGACCTGCATGTTTCCCAAAGTCACTACGTTTGGTAGTAGCAGCTCAGTGATTGCTTTGGCTACTTGCATCACAGCAGCCCCCACAGTAGATTTGAGCACTCCAAATTGATTCCAGACTGACCAGTAGCTGTCTGGCGTTGCAAGCTTCCACAGGGCTATCGCCACTTGCTTCTCAACTGTGAGGGCTTCTCTCATCTTGGTATTCTGGCACTTCAGGGCAGGGGAAAGCAACTCACAAAGTTCCATGAAAGTGCCCTTATGCATGCAAAAGTTTCGTAGCCACTGGGAATTGTTCCACACCTGCAACACTATGTGTCCCACCAGTCTGTGCTTGTTTCCCAGGCCCAGAATCGGCATTCCACTGCTATAACCTGCCCCATTTACAGCATGATCTCCAAAACGCCGGGGCCCACGGTTTGAGAGAATTCCATGTCCATGTTCTCATCACTCTCATCGCCGTGCTGCAGTTGCTGCCTCCTCCTTGCCTGGTTTTTCAGGTCCTGGTTCAGCATAAAGTGCACGATAACGCGCGAGGTGTTTACAATGTTCAGGACTGCTGTCTTGAGCTGAGCAGGCTCCATGCTTGCCGCGGTATGACGTCTGCACTGTTCATCCAGGAAAAAGGCGCGAAACGGTTGTCTGCTGTTGCTTTCCCGGAGGGAGGGGGAGAATGTACCCAGTACCACCCGCGACAATGTTTTTGGCCCCATCAGGCATTGGGATCTCAACCCAGAATTCCAATGGGTGGAGGAGACTGTGGGAACTATGGGATAGCTATGGGATAGCTACCCACAGTGCAATGCTCTGGAAGTCGACGCTAGCCCCGGTACATGGACGCACACCACCGAATTAATGTACTTAGACTTTATACAATCTGTTGCCAAAAATCGAATTCTGTAAATTCGGATTAATCCCGTAGTGGAACCCAATTAATTGTATTTGACTAAAGCATAATTCTTGTTTGGCTAACACATATCTTCTGGAAAGGCACCTAGTTTTATCTGAAAATTTCAAGAGATAGAACTTCCTTTCTAGTTTGTTCCAATGGTTAATTACCCTCACTGTTAAAAAAATTGTCCCTTATTTCTAACTTGACTTTGTCTCACTTGTTCTTATTATGTCTTTCTCAACTTGATTAAGGAGCCCTTTAGTGTCTGGTATTTTCTCCCCATGAAGGTACTTATGCACTATAATTGTCACCTTACAATCTTCTTTCTGATAAGCAGCACACATTCATCTTTTTAAGTCTGTCACTGTAAGGGATTATCTCCTACTCTTGAATCATTTTTGTCTCTCTTTTCTACACCCTCTTCAGTTTTTCAACATGGTTTCTAAAATGTGGACACCAGAATGACTCACAGAATTCCAATGCCATATACAGAGCTAAAAATAACCTCCTCACTACTCCCTTGTTTATACATCCAAGAATGGCATTAGTCCTTTTTACCACAGCATTGCACTGGGAACTCATGTTGAGTTGTTTGTCCAGTATGACCCCTAGATCTTTTTCAGAGTCACTGCTTTCCAAGTCCCCCAGATAGTATGTATGACCTTCATTCCTTGTTCCTAGCTTTACAACTTTGAATTTGGCTGTATTAAAATTATTTTTTGTTGAATGGGCCCAGATTCCCAAGTGATCCAGATCACACACTTGATCTGGATAGTGCCCTGTCCTCATCATTATTTACTACTCCTCCAATCTCTGTGTCATCTGCCAATATTATCAGCAGTGATTTTATATTTTCCTCCCGCACATTTATAAAATTGTTGAATAATGTTGGGTCTAGTAGTGATTGCTGGAAAATCCCTCTAGAAATATCTCTATTTCATGACAATTTTTCATTGACCATTACCTTTTGAGATCTGTCAGGCAATTCTTAATCCATGTAAAGTCTGTTTTATTGATACTATTATTAATAATAATTATTATTATTTGTATTACTGTAGTACCTAGGAGTTGTGGTAATTGTTCTGGGCACTGTACAAACACAGATCAAATATTCTATAGTGCTATTTTTTAATTAGAATGTCATATGGTAGTAAGTAAAATGCCTTACAAAACTCTAAGTATATATTACAGCTATTTTTACAACCAAACTTGTAATTTCATCAAAGAATTAAATCAGGTTTGTTTGACATGACCTATTTTCCATAAAACCCTGGTGACTGGCATTAATTATATATTTATCCTTTAATTCTTTATCAGTTTAATCCTGTATTATTTTGCCTGGGATTGATGTCAGGCTAAGCTACTTATAGTTACCTGGAACTCTCTGGCCCTTTTTGAATATTGGCACAATATTAGCACTCCTCCAGTCTTTTGGAATTTTCTTGGTATTCCAAGATTTATTAAAAATTAACATTATGAGGCCAGACATTGCCTCAGCCAACTCTTTTAGTTAATATCCAACTAGAAGTTGTGATTTATATTCTGTGCATATTCTGGATCTGGTCATCCCAAACAAATTACTTATTCCAGTTCTTAGCAGGAATTGATGGTGTGAATGAGCTATACATGAGGCTGCTAATAGCCAGAATATGGATCCATATCAACACTGCTTTCCTTAAAATAGCCATTAAATAAATGATTGGCACCTATAGTAAACTCATTTCATTTCTGTCATGTTTGGATTTTAAAATATGTGGTCCTTTCCGACAAATGTAAAGATGATATTAATTGCAATACATTTAAATTTAGACATCTCTATAGGATGTCTTCAAATGCACTAATAGGCTTATATGATTATTCATTTGAGCTACTATGGTTGTAGTGGCTATCTTTCTTTGGTGTTTCCTTCTTTAATCTAATTTGAGGTGGTTTAATATATGAAAGAACCAAAGAACATTTGTGAACAGAGTGCACGAAAGGAAGGTTGATTTTGTTATTAAAGCATGGGATTGAGATTTGGGAGACTGGTTTCAGGTCCCGTCTGTCCCTGTTGCCCACCTGTGAATTGAGGGATAATGTTTCCCTAACTCACTGGGGTAGAGTGAGGATAAACTCATTGATATTTGTGAGATGTTCAGATACTATGGTGATCGGAAACCAAATGACACTCTAGATATTCCATCCACTTTCTACAGAAAAATAACCCTCAAACGAACTTAATATTATAGAATTGAGTGATTTGGATGACTTAGAACAATTAGAGCACCAGCTAAGTGGAAATACGAAAAATTCTCAAATATATAACATTTCTTAAAAACGTATTGACTAACTGGAAAAACTAAACATGATCTTTAGAAAAAAATAATTGTGGTAACTTCAATGGAAGTTTAGACACTGACTTCAATGGGAGAATGAGCGGAGGTTCTTAATGAGAATAGTACATGAATCTCACTTATTTTTTATATTTTATATGATGTGAGGCAGGTACCTCATCTTTTTCTGATATTATTTTAGTGCCTTGAGTTCCCAGTAGGGCTTGGGGACCCATTTCCTAAGTATTGTACAAACACATAGTGAGAGACAGTCCTCTCTCCTAAAGATGCTGCAGTCTAGACACAACAGCCAAAGGGAAGGAGAGGCATAGAGAGGTGAAATGACTTGTCCAAGGTCATACAGAAGGTGAGTGGCAGAGCCAGTATTAGTCTCCTGAGTCCCAATCCTGTTGCCTAGCCACTAGACAATGCTACCTCTCAACATGTCTAAAGAGCTAAATTATACTTTTGGTGCTATGAAAATAATAACAATAATATACATATTTACCCTGTCTATATCTGAGTTTAGTTTGCAAACTTGCTTATTGTATGCATCGATCAACGGGAGTTTTGACTGAGTAAAGACTAATGAAGATTTCAGTTTTACCTGTGTTACCTGTCAGCTCTGTATTCTTGGGAACCAGGGCGCAGTGCCAGCCTGTCTGACTCATGAAGGACACCCCCTCTCCCCCAGCCTCTGCTTGAACCAAAACCGATCAGAAGAAAGACTTACAAAAAGCAATGAAAAGGCCGTAGGAGACCCACCTAAACCCCTCTGGACAAGGGTGACAGGTTTAAGGCAACTCCCCTAGCTTCATTTGCATCAAAGATGGAATAGGGAGGCATCTCCATTAGCATACAAAATGGAGAACAGAGATTCCAAGGCAAGAACCGTACTGAACTCTGGGACCAGAAAAGCAGGGAAGCACTGCATGATGGGGGAATCTCTGCTCCAGATGTTAATGAACCCACGCCTGCACACACCCAGCTCAGTATTTATCAGACCAATTCTAGTAATAAATCCAAATGCATCCGACGAAGTGGGTATTCACCCACGAAAGCTCATGCTCCAATACGTCTGTTAGTCTATAAGGTGCCACAGGACTCTTTGCTGCTTTTACAAATCCCTTATTGATATCCAAAATACTAAAGCTGCCTAATTGCATTGCGAGCTCCCTTGAAGGAACACACCCATAGCCAGGAATGATCCGTTCCTATTGTTTAGCCTGAACAAAACAACTTTGGTATACTCCCTTGAGCCATCAGTTTACCCATACACAAATCTAGTGTAATCCCTTGAACCACTGTTTTCTCTACAAAAAACGCCTACCCACGCTCAAGTAAGTGTTCTGATGCCTAGATCCAACATCTGCATCAGTTCCATTGGGACTTCATCTTCTCCTGACTGATCGTGCTGGGAGCTCTGCCTGTCTCCAGCACTCTGGACCCTCAGCTACCACCACCACCATCTGGGACCCCCAATCTATTCAAGCTTCACAGAGTGGTGAGACCCCAACTCTCTCTCTCTCTCTCTCTCTCTCTCTGTGTTTTTTTTCTACTCTAGATATAGCTTTCTAACCCCGACTTGTGTGATCAGGTATAGTTTTCTAAACCTGACTTTTGTAATCAAATTTAAGCTAGATTTAATATTGCAACTGTTTTGTTTGTTTGGCTCTCCTTCTATGGTTATTACCTGGCAATAAATAAATTTTATGGTTAAACTGGTTGCTTCTCTCTCTCTCTCTCTCTCTCTCTCTCTCTCTCTCACTCACTCAGTCTCTCGCTCTCTCTTTCTTTTGTGTTTTTGGCTTCCCCATTTTCTCTGCAACAACGCTCCTCTTACTTAAGCTAAAGATCCCTGCAGTGCCCAAAAATCCTGTGGGGTTTGCTCATCAAGTGGGTTACTACCAGAACAATTATAACGTGAAAGTGCGGATAGGGATGTGCTGAACCTGTGGCATAGGATCGATCCAGCCTGCTGAGTCCAGGGACATAGCATGATGGCAGCATAGGCGCCGACTCCATGGGTGCTCTGGGGCTGGAGCACCCACGGGCAGCCCCCCCCACCACCCCCCGTTCCAGATCACCTCCGCCTCCACTCCACCTCCGCCTCCTCTCCTGAGCGTGACACGTGGCCGCTTTTCCCCCCTGGCTCCCAGCGCTTGCTGCCGCGAAAAAGCTGTTTTGTGCGGCAAGCCTAGGAGGGAGGGGGAGGAGGAGGGAGTGTGGCGCGCTTAGAGGAGGTGGCGGGGCTGGGGTGGGGATTTGGGAAGGGGTCCAATAGGAGCCGGGAGGGGGCAAAGTTGGGGCAGGGACTTTGGTGAAGGGGTTGGAATGGGGGCAGGACGGGGTGGAGTCAGGGCGGGGGCGGGGGGGCGCAAGCTCCCACCAGTGCCATGAGAAGTTGGCACCTGTGGGTGGCAGCTTGAAAATGCTGCTTGATCCAGCCTGCTGAGTCCAGGGGCATATAAGGCTGGAAGCTTGGAAGTGCTGCTCAACCCAGCCTGCTGAGTCCAGACACATATACGGGGTCAGCTTGGGAGTGCTGATTGACCCAGTTCTCTCAGACGCGCTCTGTTAATATGTGTGTGTTCATCTCATTCTGGGGCTGGAGGAACCTAGCCCTGGGGAACCTAGGTGCTGCAGGATAGCTCCACTGGGAGGGAACTTGTAGAAGGGAGAAGTAGAACTCTGTATGAGAACACAAGTGGCACAAGTAGTACATTGATAGAATTACAGAAACCCCTTCCCCTGCCCCGAAGAGTAACCCTAATAAATAAGCATACCCCAAAGTAACAGGCAAATCTGGTAACACTTGTTTATCTTTTACTGATAATAAAAGGAGGTTAAGTAATATAAACTTTTTTATATGTTCTATCAATAACAGCAAATTGTAAAAGCATTAAAAAATTCTTACAGAAAAATGGCTCATGCTTCTTTACAACTAGTTTCTAATGCATTTCTACTGATTTTTTTCTAAAGTGTTCATTTTCAAAGATCTATAAAAGTTTATAGGAATTTTTATAGCCATCTTTACAGGACCCAGACAGGCAGTTGGCCTTTTCCCCCTTAAACTGTTTAGAAATCATTACAACTTAAAAAAATAGATATTTCCATCTTCTAAGAAGAACAAAACCAAAAAGTTTAGAGATGGAAAAAGACCTACTGGGTTAGCTGGCCTGCCTCCAGACAATGTAGGATTTTTCCATGTAGAACAGGCCTATTTTTAAATGACTCAGGTAATAGAGATTCCACAACCACGCTTCTGAGATTATTCCACAGTGTAATAGGCCTCATTGTGAGAAATCTTTCTCTGATAATCTGCCCACATCCTCCTTTTTTAATTTCATCTCATTATTCAGTTATATGTCCTTGTAACACCTTAAATGATTCCTCAATTATTGATAGACTTGTGTTTAGGGTAGCATAACTAGCCCTAATGGAATGAAACTGAGCAAGGAAAATGTAAACTACCAGCAAAATTGTTCTAATATTGAGGTATTAGTCATTATTAGACTGCAGAAGAGTCTTCCACGAAGCCAGACAAATCAGTTGAAAATATATTGTAGAGAAAACTCCTGCTGTGGAAGGTACTAGATGACCTAAAAGGTCTTTTCCATCTCTAATTTTTTCAATTTGACAATTCTATTTGCCCAAGAGGTTCAGTCTTTACTGTAGATATAGGCAGAGATCTCTTATTGGACAATACAAGAAGTACTGGTACTGAAAACTGATTAAAATAAAGATAAAAATATAGATAAGCATGTAAATAAGATAATTAACTTATTTAAGGCTATGTAGTGGCAGCTCCACACACTGGCTACTAGGAGAATCTGAGTTCAGGACTGACAGGGGATATTGCATGTAGTAACTACTGTATTTACTAGAGGAATTCTGAAGCAAACTAGGATCTTTGCCATGTTCATTTTATAATAATGATAATAATTTACACTTCTATCAGATCTCATAGCATTTTGCAAACTTTATTTAATTAATTCTCCCAATATCCTTTTGAAATAGTTAGGAATTACTGCCAAGTATCAGGGGGTAGCCGTGTTAGTCTTTATCTACAAAAACAACAAGGAGTCTGGTGGCACCTTAAAGACTAACAGATTTATTTGGGCATAAGCTTTCGTGGGTAAAAACCTCACTTCTTCAGATGCAAGTGAGGTTTTTACCCACGAAAGCTTATGCCCAAATAAATCTGTTAGTCTTTAAGGTGCCACCAGACTCCTTGTTGTTTTAGGAATTACTGTATTATCTTAATTTCAGAGGTGAGAAAAAGGACACACTGTTCAAAGAAGCTTAGTGACTACTCCCAGGTTATGCAGAGGGCACTCTTATTCATATAAGACAAGAGTATACAACTCTGTTGGTATAACTGGTAAAACTCCTAGAAGAACAAGCATCCAAGAGTCAAGAATATCTACGAAAGACAGATGGACCTGAGGATTTAAAGTAAGGCCTGGTCTACACTGGGGGGGGGGAGGAAGGGGGATCGATCGAAGATACGCAACTTCAGCTATGAGAATAGCATAGCTGAAGTTGACGTATCTTTAGATCGACTTAGAATCACTTACTTCACTTCCTCGTGGCGCGGGATCGATGGCTGTGGCTCCCCCGTCGACTTTGCTTCTGCCTCTCGCTGAGCTGGAGTTCAACAGTCGATGGGATAGTGATCGGGGATCGATTTATCATGTCTACAATACACATGATAAATCGATCCCTGATAGATCGATTGCTACCCACCGATCCTGCAGGTAGTGTAGACGTACCCTAAGTCTCCCCACTGCCAAATCCCAAGAACCTGCAGTGATTGAGAATAAATTAGAGCAAAGAGAGGTTTCCATTGGGAAATTTCTTTTGTTGGATTTAACATTGATAATGTAGTGATATTTTTACTTAGATTGTAAACTCTTTGGGGCAGGAACCACCGTTTTGTTTTGGTTTTGTACAGCACCTGCCACATTGGGGTCCCACTGCATGACTAGTGCCCTTAGGTACAACAATAATACAAATAATAAGTATATATTATTAGGTCAATTTAATTACCTCTTTCACAGATTAAGTTAGTTTATGTCAGGTTAATGTGGTGTTATTCTTATTTTCTGTTTAGCTTCTCAGCTCCTCTCCTCCTGGGCTTTATCTTCAGTTAGAAGATGCAGGATGTTTTAAAAATGTGTTTATTTATCAGATTTCTCCTAACAAGCAATTGAGCAGATTGTATCAAAGTCCCAAATAGTCCAAGCTCCCCTGTTCTCACTCAGTGCTTCCCTCCCTCAAGATTAGGCCACTTGTTAGCTTCCTTCATATTTATACTTCCAAGTACATGGCACAAGGGACTGTCCCTCCCACCCACTAAGTAATTTGCAATCAATCAGTAGATCTTATCTATGATTTACTCACTTCATACACTCAATAACTTGCAGACTTCAAAGAGACTAGTTGAAACAGCTCATTTTTATTTACTAGTCTTACAATTAATATCTTTTCAAATATCTATTTTATTTCTAGATCGACATTCAGTTGGCAGATTGGAAGAGCTGGGCCTAGAGTTCTCTTAGGGTGGCTCTGGGAGAAGTCACTTTTTGTAGGGTTACTATTCCATTGCTGTTCAACATGGGACTTTGCTGAGCAACATTTGGATGGCAATTTGCTGACATTGGTTTTGCCTTAGCACATAACAGGGCAGACTATGAGACTGTTGTCATTACCCAAAGGTCATTGGCAGCCAAGGTGGAAGGATGTCAATGTCCTGAACAAACCGTTCATCAAGGACCCATCCAAAGAACACAAGGGCTTTTAATTCCCACGTAAAATATGGTCCACTTTGAATCGCAGCTTCACATCACGTGGCAAGTGTGCCTACCTTCTCCATAAATGGGGACTGAGGGTATGTCTACACTACGAAATTAGTTAGAATTTATAGAAGCCGGTTTTATTGAAATCGGTTGTATACAGCCGATTGTGTGTGTCCACACAATAAAATGCTCTAGGTGCTCTAGTCGGCGGACCGCATCCACAGTACGAGGCTAGCGTCGACTTCCGGAGCATTGCACTATGGGTAGCTATCCCACAGCTATCCCACAGTTCCCGCAGTCTCTGCCGCCCCTTGGAATTCTGGATTGAGATCCCAATGCCCGGATGATGCAAAACAGTGTCGCGGGCGGTTCTGGGTACATGTCGTCAGGCCCCTCCCTCCCCCGTCACAGCAACAGCAGACAATAGATTCACGCCTTTTTACCTGGGTTACCTGGGTTACCTGTGCAGACAACATGGAGCCCGCTCAGCTCAGCTGAGCTCACCGTCACCATATGTCCTCTGGGTGCCGGCAGACGTGGGACTGCATTGCTACACAGCAGCAGCTGCTAACTGCCTTTTGGCGGTAGACGGTGCAGTAGACTGGTAGCCTTCATCGGCGATCTGGGTGCTGGCAGCCGTGGGGCTTGCCTTTTGTCAGTAAATGGTGTATTATGACTGTTAGCCGTCCTATTACAAGTCGGGTCATCGTACGTTAGCAGAGTCTTCCCTGAGCAGCCGATTGTGCAATAGGCCTGAAGACCATTGTCATACACCGCCCCGTATTTGCTGCCAAGCACCCAGAAAGATGCCGAGGGCTATCAGTCACGCTGCACCGTCGTCTTAAGATGTAAAAAATAGATTTGCTCTGTATTCATTTGCTTCCCCCTCCCTCCGTCAAATCAACGGCCTGCTAAGCCCAGGGTTTTCAGTTTAATCTTTGGGGGGACCATTCTGTGTGACAGTTGTTTGTGTTTCTCCCTGATGCACAGCCACCTTTCTTGATTTTAATTCCCTGTACCTGTACCTGTACGCCATGTCGTCACTCGGCCCGCCCTCCCTCCTTCCCCTAGTCCGTCAGATACTACGTTTGCGCCACAGCTCATAGAGCCGAGAAGCGCCTTTCGCGCCTTTTCTTTGAATTCTGGGTTGAGATCCCAATGCCCGGATGATGCAAAACAGTGTCGTGGGCGGTTCTGGGTACATGTCGTCAGGCCCCTCCCCCCTCGTCACAGCAACGGCAGACAATAGATTCGCACCTTTTTACCTGGGTTACCTGTGCAGACAACATACCACGGCAAGCATGGAGCCCGCTCAGCTCAGCTGAGCTCACCATCACCATATGTCCTCTGGGTGCCGGCAGACGTGGGACTGCATTGCTACACAGCAGCAGCTGCTAACTGCCTTTTGGCGGTAGACGGTGTAGCATGAGTGATAGTCATGGGGCTGGCAGCCGTAGGGCTGCATTGCACCAGCCCCTTGCCAGGAGATGGTATATTGTGACTGGTACCCATCATCGTCGTACTGGTGTGGCTGTCAATCATGGCCACCTGGGCAGACATGCTACTGTTTCGATGATGATGGTTACCAGTCGTAATATACTATTTTCTGCCAATTGCCCAGTATTGTCTGCTAAGCACCCAGAAGAGGCCGAGGGCGATGCTGGGTGATGGCGGATGTGGGGCTGGCAGACGTGGGGCTGCATTGCTACACAGCAGCAGCCCCTTGCCTTTTTGCAGATGATGGTATATTATGATTGGTACCCATCGTCATCATACTGGAGAGGCTGTCTCTCATGCTGCACCGTCGGCTGCCACCTTAAGATGTAAAAAATAGATTTGTTCTGTGTTCATTTGCTTCCCCTTCCTCCGTGAAATCAACGGCCTCCTAAGCCCAGGGTTTCCAGTTTAATCTTTGGGGGGACCATTCTGTGTGACAGTTGTTTGTGTTTCTCCCTGTTCCTGTACCTGTACGCCATGTCGTCACTCGGCCCTCCCTCCCTCCCTTCCTCCCGCCCTCCCTCCTTCTCCTGGTCCATCAGATACTACTTTCACGCCTTTTTTCTGACCAGGCGCCATAGCTAGCACTGGGATCATGGAGCCCACTCAGATCACCGCGGCAATTATGAACACTATGAACACCACGCGCATTGTCCTGGAGTATATGCAGAGCCAGGACATGCGAAACCCGGACCAGGTGAGGAGGCGATTGCAGCGCGGCGACGAGAGTGATGAGGAAATTGACATGGACATAGACCTCTCACAAGGCACAGGCCCCAGCAATGTGGAAATCATGGTGTCACTGGGGCAGGTTGATGCCGTGGAACGCCGATTCTGGGCCCGGGAAACAAGCACAGACTGGTGGGATCGCATCGTGCTGCAGGTATGGGACGATTCCCAGTGGCTGCGAAACTTTCGCATGCGTAAGGGCACTTTCATGGAACTTTGTGACTTGCTTTCCCCTGCCCTGAAATGCCAGGATACCAAGATGAGAGCAGCCCTCACAGTTGAGAAGCGAGTGGCGATAGCCCTGTGGAAGCTTGCAATGCCAGACAGCTACCGGTCAGTCGGGAATCAATTTGGAGTGGGCAAATCTACGGTGGGGGCTGCTGTGATCCAATTTGCCAGGGCAATGAAAGACCTGGTGATAGCAAGGGTAGTGACTCTGGGAAACGTGCAGTCAATAGTGGATGGTTTTGCTGAAATGGGATTCCCAAACTGTGGCAGGGCCATAGATGGAACCCATATCCCTATCTTGTCACCGGAGCACCAAGCCACCGACTACGTAAACCGCAAGGGGTACTTTTCAATGCTGCTGCAAGCCCTGGTGGATCACAAGGGACGTTTCACCAACATCAACGTGGGATGGCCGGGAAAGGTACATGATGCTCGCGTCTTCAGGAACTCTGCTCTGTTTCGAAAGCTGGAGGAAGGGACTTTCTTCCCGGACCAGAAAGTGACCATTGGGGATGTTGAAATGCCTATCGTGATCCTTGGGGACCCAGCCTACCCCTTAATGCCATGGCTCATGAAGCCGTACACAGGCAGCCTGGACAGGAGTCAGGACCTGTTCAACTACAGGCTGAGCAAGTGCCGAATGGTGGTGGAATGTGCATTTGGACGTTTAAAAGCGCGCTGGTGCAGCTTACTGACTCGCTCAGACCTCAGCGAAAAGAATATCCCCATTGTTATTGCTGCTTGCTGTGCGCTCCACAATATCTGTGAGAGTAAGGGGGATGGCGGGGTGGGAGGTTGAGGCAACTCGCCTGGCCGCTGATTACGCGCAGCCAGACACCAGGGCGGTTAGAGGAGCACAGCAGGGTGCGGTGCGCATCAGAGAAGCTTTGAAAACAAGTTTTGTGACTGGCCAGGCTACTGTGTGAAACTTCTGTTTGTTTCTCCTTGATGAACCCCCCCCCCGACCCGGTTCACTCTACTTCCCTGTAAACCAACCACCCCACGCCACCCTCCCCTCCCGCTTGCAGAGGCAATAAAGTCATTGTTTTTTCACATTCGTGCATTCTTTATTAGTTCCTTACAGAGGTAGGGGGATAATTGCCAAGGTAGCCTGGGATGGGTGGGGGAGGAGGGATGGAAAAGGACACACTGCATTTTAAAACTTTAACTCTTATTGAAGGCCAGCCTTCTGATGCTTGGGCGATCATCTGGGGTGGAGTGACTGGGTGGACGGAGGCCCCCCCACCGTGTTCTTGGGCGTCTTGGTGAGCAGGCTATGGAACTTGGGGAGGAGGGCTGTTGGTTACACAGGGGCTGTAGCGGCGGTCTCTGCTCCTGCTGCCTTTCCTGCAACTCAACCATACGCTCGAGCATATCAGTTTGATGCTCCAGCAGACGGAGCATTGCCTCTTGCCGTCTGTCTGCAAGCTGACGCCACCTATCGTCTTCAGCCCGCCACTTGCTCTGTTCTTCCCGCGATTCAGCCCGCCACCTCTCCTCTCGTTCATATTGGGCTTTTCTCATCTCCGACATTGACTGCCTCCACGCATTCTGCTGTGCTCTATCAGCCTGGGCGGACATCTGCAGCTCCGGGAACATCTCATCCCTCGTCCTACGTTTTCTCTTTCTAATGTTCACGAGCCTCTGCGAAGGAGAAACATTTGCAGCTGGCGGAGGAGAAGGGAGAGGTGGTTAAAAAAGACACATTTTAGAGAACAATGGGTACACTCTTTCATTACAAGGTCGCATATTTCGGCTTGCAGGCAGCCATCGTAGGCCACAGTGTTTTGGCTTTTTTGACCTTCTTAACATGCGGGAAAGGTTGCAAACAGCAGCGCATTTCCCATATCAAGGATGAATTGGGTTGTCCATTTAAAATGGGGTTTCAATGTAAAAGGAGGGGGCTGCGGTTTCCCGGTTAACATGCGGCACAAACACAAGTAAACCACACTCCCCCCCCCCGACACACACACACGATTCTCTGGGATGATCACTTCACCCCTCCCCCCACCGCGTGGTTAACAGCGGGGAACATTTCTGGTCAGAAGAGCAGGAACGGGCGCCTCTGAATGTCCCCTTAATAAAATCACCCCATTTCAACCAGGAGAGCTTTCTGGAGATGTCCCTGGAGGATTTCCGCTCCATCCCCATACACGTTAACAGACTTTTCCAGTAGATGTACTGGCCGCGATTGCCAGGGCAAAGTAATCATTAAACACGCTTGCTTTTTTTTTGTAATGTTTACAAATATTTACAAAGTTACACTCACCAGAGGTCTCCTGTGTGCCCTGAGAGTCTTGGGTGAGTTCGGGGGTTACTGGTTCCAGGTCCAGGGTCACAAACATATCCTGGCTGTTGGGGAAACCGGTTTCTCCGCTTCCTTGCTGCTGTGAGCTACCTACAGTACCTCCATCGTCATCTTCCTCATTCCCCGAACCGTCTTCCCTGTGTGTTTCTCCAGTGAGAGAGTCATAGCACACGGTTGGGGTAGTGGTGGCTGCACCCCCTAGGATCACATGCAGCTCCGCGTAGTAGCGGCAAGTTTGCGGCTCTGCCCCGGACCTTCCGTTTGCTTCTCTGGCTTTGTGGTAGGCTTGCCGTAGCTCCTTAATTTTCACGCGGCACTGCTGTGTGTCCCTGTTATGGCCTCGGTCCTTCATGGCCTTGGAGATCTTTTCTAATACTTTTCCATTTCTTTTATTGCTACGGAGTTCAGCTATCACTGCTTCATCTCCCCATATGGCGAGCAGATCTCGTACCTCCCGTTCGGTCCATGCTGGAGCTCTTTTGCGATCCTGGGAGGACTCCATCACGGTTACCTGTGCTGATGAGCTCTGCGTGGTCACCTGTGCTCTCCACGCTGGGCAAACAGGAAATGAAATTCAAACCTTCGCGGGTCTTTTCCTGTCTACCTGGTCAGTGCATCTGAGTTGAGAGCGCTGTCCAGAGCGGTCACAATGAAGCACTGTGGGATAGCTCCCGGAGGCCAATAACGTCGAATTCCGTCCACACTACCCCAATTCCGACCCGCAAAGGCCGGTTTTATCGCTAATCCCCTCGTCGGAGGTGGTGTAAAGAAACCGGTTTAAAGGGCCCTTTAAGTCGAAAGAAAGGGCTTCGTTGTGTGGACGTGTCCAGGCTTAATTTGGTTTAACGCTGCTAAAGTCGACCTAAACCCGTAGTGTAGACCAGGCCTGAGACATAATGCTATCTGTGAGTTCAGAAATGGATTTCAAACTGTGGAATACCTCATCAACCAACATCCCAAACAATCAAATCCTGGTAGTACCTCTGCCATCCTCTCTACAACGCCTGAAGCAATCAATTGGATTACCAGCCTACACTTGGATATCTAACATTGCTATTTCCAAGCCATATAAAAGAGGACAACTTGCAGGTTGCCCACCTTACATTTGCAAGTTATTATGCAGAACACACTTTGAATCCATAGTTTATTTAGAACAATGGTGCTTTGGTTCTGAGAAAAGGCTAAGAAAAGACATGCTGTGGTTTTGGAGGCAATGGATTATTTTCTGTCTGATTTGTAAACCAGATAATATTCCCTGCCTTTAAATGTCATACTTTTTTATATCTTCTGGCTGATGATAACCTAGTAATGAGTTAATTCCTTCAAGGCACTCCTTTAATTCTTTCACATGTGTAAGGAACAAAGACACCCACAATTTAGAATCTGATGCCTCCAATTAAGAATTTGACAAGGTATTGTGCAAGGTATTCAAATTGCAATATTTGTCAGATTGTTTGTTCTGTGAATTGCCTCTCTGTCTGTGTGCAATTACATTTGATTTTATGTAATTAAGGTTAATTGGTGATAAGTACAGCTGATGCCAGTCTAAAAGGAGTGGCTGCAAGACATTGGGTTATCTAATTTCTGAAGGAAATGGTAGAATACAGAAAAAAATAACTGAACAAAAATCTCTCTCAAGGAAGCAGCATTAAAATTGCTTTAAGTATTACATTTTGATGTGGTGGTTTCTTAATTTTTTTTTTTCTTTCTAGTAGCAATTGCCTCCTCCCACTTTCTTCTTTTGGAAAACATTGCTGCAATAAACCACCTCTGTAAAACCTAACTTCTTAGGATTATACCTCACATATCAGCTCTCACTTTGACTGAAAATTAATAGAAAGGGAAATATTTATTTCTCACCTACAGTACGGATGTTCTGATGATGCTGACTCAGATTTTCAGTGGGAAGTGGGTGCTTTGCACCTTTGAAAACCTTACCCCCTGCCTGAGCTACCCTGTATACAGATGTGGATAGCAAGACTGCTACATGAGGTGAACTATTAGAAGTGGAAAACGACACTGAAATCTATTTTAAGTAACCACCCAAAGAAATAGCAAAATATGATTGCTTTATACCAGGTGGGGTTTAATTAAAGTTTGAATTAAATTGTACTGGAAACCACTTGGGGATACTTTAATATAATCATTTAGGAATGGATATAGCCCCTCGGGGGATATTCTTAGTCAAATTTTGCTGTGTAAAAATCTTCTCTATAACCGTGATCCTGAAAACTGCCACACAGAAGGACTGCCCCATTGAAGGCTGTGCACACACCTAAGGGCCTAGTCCTGCAAAGAAACTGGATGGCTGGATCCCTGTGCCTGCACAATACTCCACTAGAGTCCATGAGACTCCATGTGGGCACAGAGGTCTACCCATGCAGTGCTCCTTACAGGATCTGGAGCGTGTAATAATAGACAAGTATTTTTTCTTAAATATTAAAGTATTCTGAATACTACCCTGTGAAATGACTTTCTACATCTCTGGATGTCTTTTAAAATTGACAATCCTTACTAGAGATGACACTTGTCTCCCTTAGGTTACTGTTTCAAAATCAGTTGTTGGTGCAGTGCTTTCTGCTTATATTGTGTTACCAGGATTTCATTTTTCTGAGCCCTGAGTGAGTTTATGTGATACTAACCTCTAGACGTGGTGAGAAAGCATCTGATAAAAACTGCTGTTCGGTTCTGACAGATATTAAAATTTAATAAATCTCTGTATGAAGTTTGCTTAATCAAATGTCAGAGAGATCTTAAATCTATCAGTAAAGACCTTAATTCACCCAGGGGGCAAAATCAACAATGAAGGCACAAATCCTCAACAAGAAAAGGGCCTTTAAGAGCTGTATTTGTAGTGCCATCTGCTTTGAGTTAATTTTTCTCAACAGGCTACTCAGCTGCCATTTAATCTCTGTATCACCTATTAAAGGAGTAGAAAATATATTGAAATATGTCGAGTATCAGAAAAATCCTGATTTACCAATAACACAATTTGATTGGTATCTCTCTCCTCTGCTGTTATGCATCTTACTCCTCTACAAGTAAAATATCAGACTTTGAGAAAACCCAACTCTCCAGACTACTAATCAGTATATTTGATGTGTGCCTAGGCCCAAGAAGGAGGCATATATAAAAGGAGCTATAGTAATAATTTTGATATCTAACAAGTATATGTATTATTTTTTCTAAACAGTTTGGCTACATAGATTCAGACTCACCTGCATTGTAATATGATGTGCTATTTCAGGCACTTAAAAGTGGGAAAATAATAGTTTGCCCTTGTGTATAGCAATAGGAGCTGCTATGTGGTTGAGAATTGGCCTTCGGGATCTTGCTCTTTGACTTGGAAGGTGTTGCAATCTGTCTGTCCTCACAGCTGCTGTTTGAATACAGTAATTACAACAGCTGTGAGAGAGTAGATGGGATTATATGGAAAGGAAATCAGCCCAGAATGCAGAGGTGAGTGCAATTTTGGGACCCTCATGTCTACATACTAAATACATGTTAGTTCCTTCTTTGGAGAGTCATTCATCACTTTGATAACAGGACCAAAAAAAAATACTCTTTAAAAAAAAATCTTCCTTTATCAGAAGGGAATATAGCTCAGTGATTCAGAAAATAATGATATGATGACAAGCAGATATTTTAATCATTTCTTATCCTTAAAGAGAATCTTGCCTTCAGCTTCCATATGCCTGTCTCTCTAGTCTGGATAAAGTGATAAACTCTGGTGGGTATGTGACCATTTATCACACCCAGTGCATAACATGTTATTTCCTTAGGGTTAGATCCTGATACCCCCTCTCATGCTGAGTTGTCATTTACTCATAGGCTTGGCCCATTGCTTTCAATGGGAACACATGTGGAGAAAAACCCTGATCCTGCAATCTCATCAGCATGGGTAGACTCCTTTGACCTCATGGAGATCCAATTGAAGTCAATGGGGCTCTGGAGGGATGCAGGTATTCGCCCATGCAGATCAGACTGCAGGATCAAGGCTTCAGGTACTACTCAATAGGTTAGATATTGGAGTGATGACGAGAAAGAACTAAACTGGAACAGTGTAGCTCTGCTCAGTGGCACATTGTGGGGACAGAGCCCAAAGTTCACCGATATGGGAGGGTAAGCAGCAACTCCATGGCAGTTGCTCTCCCCTTCATAAACAGATTGACAATATTGATAGCCTACTTCTGGGAGTAAGAGGGCATTTTACATGACTCACAGTTTAGCCCATAGTGAGTAAATGTGTCAGAATCTGTACCCTAACATTTACCTTTACCAAACTAGGCAATAGTCAGACAGTAAGTGTGATGACATAGGAAAAGATAGTGATCAAAAAGAGCAAGAAAGTTACTGTCATGAAGTGAACATTGACTGGGTGAGTTCAAATTATATATGCTACACAAAACCAAAAAGTTCACTGAAAGTGCTGAAAACAAAAGCTCTGACGAGAGTGAGGCCTAAATATAGGAGAGTGAATGAGCCACATTTTCAGCCATGGATGCAGTGTGTGGATATGGAAAACTATGTGTAACCCACATGCCTAATAGGGAGATATCTCTTTAAAAAAAAATAATAAAAAAAAAAAAATAAAAAATAATGGAGATATCCCATCTCCTAGAACTGGAAGGGACCTTGAAAGGTCATCGAGTCCAGCCCCCTGCCTTCACTAGCAGGACCAAGTACTGATTTTGCCCCAGATTCCCAAGTGGCCCCCTCAAGGATTGAACTCACAACCCTGGGTTTAGCAGGCCAATGCTCAAGATTTATGGAGAAGTATGGGTGCAGGGAGGAGGAATGAGTTATGTCTGGATAACTGTTGCTAGGCAGATGCACCATCAGCACTCCACATCCAGAAATTTCTGGAATTGGGTGGGGTAGTTATGAGCTTGCTCAACAGGTTGCCTGTAGCTGGACTCAGCCTCCATTGAGGGCCAGCAGTCAGGGCAGCTGCTTTGAAAAAATACATGTAACCTGTGTAGGTGGGGAGAAATTGGACCATACTAGTAGGAAGCAGCTATTTTCCCCTAACTCTGAAATATTTTGCAGCAGGTTTCTTTAAAATATATATATATATATATATATATATATATACTTAATCTGAGTGATTGGTTAGGTTTTTATCTGGCTAGCTAACTGAGTTCAGTAGAGAAGAAGGAAGAGTCTGCTTGGATTCCAGTTGGAGGTTTCTGCAGGCAAGAGGAGGGAAGATATTGTTGCAGTGCTTTTGACTCAGAATGTAGAGTTCTAGTGATCAAAGACTGTAATTGAGACTCAGGTGAACTCAACCTAAACTTTTGGGAACTCAGAGATATTTCTCACTGTGTTTCTGTGGGGACTGAGCTGTTTAGATTTATTTTTTTCCCTCTAATTTATGTAAAACTGTGAGGCTACTGTATATGTGGATTATAAAGTAGCCTTGTTATGTTGTAGAAATTAAGTTGTTATTTTGTTTCTTTATCATTATAAGACTTTATAAAGTTGGTACATAAGAATTAAGTTAATTCCTTTTGTTCTTTTTGTACTTGATTGTGGGGAGGTTGACCCTGTGCTGAAAATGCTCAGTGACTGATTTCTGGGTTTCAACGTGCTTTCCTATGGGAGTTTTTAAGGCAACTAGGAGAAATGCAGTGAAGTAAACTTCAACTCATCCAAAGGTTACACAATCACATACACAAATCAGATAGCTGTACTTACAAATACGTTGGTGAGGTATACACAAATGAAGTACCTGGTCAGAGCAATGTCTAGGACTGTATTTTTAAATGTACTGTTTCTGAAGTAGTCAAAGCCAAACCAGTAATGCACTATCCTAACCTCATGCTATAGTCTGTTTTATTATTCAGTGTGCACTAAAGTTTTTTATCTACAGAACTCCATGATTCAGAAAGTCTCCAATGCTTCCCTAGGTATTTGCCAATGGGATACCAAATTCTTATGCAGTATGTTTTGAATTCAGATACATTTAAGCCTATGGAAGGAAAAAATGTATGAAGCCCTTAATTCTGTACCACAGACAACTTTAGCATGATCGTAATCTAAAAGAGTAGATGTAACTGGAAGTGAATATAGACAGCTGTGCTATTAATCACAGCTTTTTGGATCAAAGGAAAGTAGGCTGCTTTAAATAACATAAATGATGTCTTTCTGATCAATATTATAATGAAATTTAATATTTGATGTTGGATTATTAGCAGATAATGAATTTGTCCTTTTATTATTGATGCATAATCAGTATTTTTAATCAGGTCCATCAATGATGTGATGTCAAGCTTTTAGTATAAAAAGAACATGAATTGCTGGATTAATAACAAATATACCTTTCCTTTGAGTGTAATCTTCAGTAACTGAGTTTACAGATAAGCCATGCTATAAGCACAGGAAGCATTTAATACTTTTATTATTGAAGTGAAAACATGCTAATGCACATTTTCCCTTCAAAAGTATGGACATATATGGGAATAATTTCTTAATCTGGAGATTTCCTAATACTAATAAGTTTAAGATATATGAATTCTCATAATAAAAGGTCATCATTTTGAGAGTACATTATGTTCTGGAAATAACTTATTTTTTTCAAGGATACATATATAATCAGTGAGAAGAATGTGCCAGCTAAAGTCAAGAGATAATCTGCTTTATGTATTTGTTTATGAAACAGATATTCATCCAAGAGAGACAAAACCAGAAGAACCTAGATTAAAGTAGTCTATCTTCTATTAGTTCCCAATATAATTGGTTCATTATCTTATCGATAGTAATTCCTGAATTCTGAGAGAAATATTCTCTGTAATATTTGTTACTTCATCACCGTGGTTTTGAATAAGGACCTGAAAAACAGACAAGTCAAGATACATAAAATAATTAGAATCTAATCCTTAGAGGTTCTGAACATTCTCTCCCTGATTTCAGATACCCGATGGTGTATCAGATAAAACATGACATTGTTGAAATACTGATACACCCTGAGCTGGCCTGTCTGACAGGATGATTAATTCTGCCACCTGTTTACTAGCAAAGAAGGTCACAGACTATAGAGCACTCAGATCTGAGGAAGTGGGCTTTTAAAAGACCCAGGAGGGCAGACGGATGGAAAAGGAGGTAATGTGCTCTAAGAAAGGCAAGGTGGCTTTTGTTTATTTGTTTTACACACTATAGAAATGGACCCTATTTTGGGTATCAGTCCAACTCCCAGCAGTGGTGCAAGTAAAATCCATGTCTTACCGGTATGGGGTGGGGTCACCAGCTAAGGGGGGCATCTAACCTGCCCACATAACCGTTCATGTGACTCCTCACTGTCCCGACCCCACGCTCTCCCCGTCCCATCCCTGCATCCATCCCATCTTACCTGTGGGGGGACTCTGTCGTCCTCCTGCTGCGCCAGAGGTAGAGCTGGGGGGGGGTGAGGCTTGGGGCTGGTGGTACAGCCACCGGAGGAGCTGCTGGTATTCTGTTACTTTCCCCGCTGCTGCCCGTCCCAGTGGGGAAAGGAGCAAAACTCCCAGCTCACTCCCCTCCCCCCCTCCCCGCTCAGCCCCAGCCCTCTCCTCCAGTGGGGCTACCAGTCTTGTACCAGTCTTTCTGGTACAATGCACCAGCTATAAATAGCTTGCTGGTATGGCGTACTGGAGCGCACCGCCCTACTTGCACTGCTGACTCCCAGTGAAGTAAATGGGAGTTTTGTTGATTTCTGTTGCCACTGGGTTGGGGACTGGATTATGTGAGAGAGATACTTTATACAACACATGTTGGTTAAATAATTTTAATGAACCAGTTATTTCTGCTGGGTTTCTTGCTCTTCTTTTTGGTCTCTATTCCTTAGTTAAGGTATAGACTGGAGAATTATAGTACATTTATCAGTTTTATTAGCAGGTATAGCTTATAAAATGCTAATAAGAAATTACAGAAAGTAAAATAATGGGTTACATGATGGTGTTCACAATGTTTATGAATTGAACTTGAATGCAATATTTGGTTTCTCAAGACAGAACAAGTTCACTCAAGTAATTCAGACATAGTGTCATGACAGCTGTATTCTTATTCTCTTTCTGGATTTTGCAGCAGTTTCCCTAGATAGGAATTTAAAGAGAGTTAATAGGAGCTTTGTCAGTGAAAAGACTCTATTTGTTACTAGAGCTGTGTGAATAATCAATTTTTGGGGGGTTGCTGGCTGAACCGAAAAATACATTATTTTTGTGTCAACCCAAAACAAAAACTTGTTTTCTCGATGAAAAACAAAATACAATTAAATTAAAATATAATAATTTCCACTCGAAACAACTGAACAGAAGTGGAAGATCTTCAACAGAAGAGAGTACCCTATAGCCCAGTAGTTACTACGCTTTTCTATAATGTGGGACACTGAAGTTCAAGTCCCTGCTCTGAAACAGAGTGAAGACTTGAACATTTTGTATCCCACAGGAACTCTCTATTCACAGGGCAATGAGATAGAAGGGCAAAGTGGTTGTGATGGCAGCACCTCCTCTGGCAGTTTTGTGAGTGGTGCCCAACTGCCTTTATGAATCTACTGAAATTTTCTGGAGGAAGCAAAGCTATTTTGCAAATACATTCTGAATTTTTAAATAGTTTTGCGTGGACCCCAAACAGCATATTTTGGCAAATAAAATATTTGCCTCCCAAAAGTGGCCCTAGTTGTTACCAGGTAGGGCCAGACAATGATTGTTTTGTTGACAATTTCTTGTACCCAGCAGCTTGAGCTTCAGAGAGCAACATGTTGAACAAAATAGGATGTTTTCAACATCTTTTGTTTGGCAAAACAGCCCAGTTTCTCCTCTTGGCAAAGCTGATGTGGGAGTGGACCAAGCAGAAAGTGACCAATGCTTCTTTGGAACATCCAGTGAGAATATCAGCTCATCGTCTAGTGGGAAAAGGTGTCTTCTTTACGGCTTCTTGACATTTTGCATCTGGAAAACTTCCAGTTTCTTTGTGCAAATCCCAGTTAAGCCATTTCAGTTTGTGTAAGATGTTAGGTCATACCAGTTTTTTGCAAAACATCTTGGGACACAACACTGAATACCTGCTAGCTTAGCTCTGGTCAGCAACCTACTCCTCCAAGTTTCTATTCCTTCATACTTGTGAGGAACAATCCTTTGGCTAACTTTGCACATCTCCATGCTCTTTCCCTAAGAAATTCTAGCTGTCTGCAAAAACATCCATTTTGAATTTAAAACACTGTCTTTGTGTAAAGTCTCTTCACAGTTCTGGGTGACTCTCTGTAGTTATTTAGTAGGACATCATGAAGCATAGTAAAGTCATTTAACTCATTTCTTTGGTCCATCAACAATAGGTTATAGAAATTAATGAAATTATACAAAACAGTTCCACATATATTTCTGTACCAGTACTTGATTATTCTCTATGTTTCAAAAGTGTATTTGGATCATTTCATATGTTCTATACAAATGCTATTCATACATTTACTAAGGCCTTAAATGGTCATTATGAGATTTTCACTTCACATTGGCTTCTCAGCATACTCTTTGAATGTATCAGCTTCTTTTTAACAAGGTATTTGTTTTATATTACATTTGTTGGCAATTAGTGTTATAGATATAGATATATTAATCACATCTTTATTTAAAATAAACACCATAGTCCAAACTATTTCTTCCTCAGATGCTGTAATTTTCTATACATTTTTTTAAATTCTAATTGACACCTTTTTTAGATCTCTTATCCAGTAATAATTTTTACCTTATATTAACACATTAAATGTTATAGCTTGATGTACTGTATCTGTATTATGTACTTATATGCACAAGGCATATAAAAGAAAAGAAAAAGGTAGAAGAGGAAGTTACATTACATTTCTGCAGGACTTTGTGGTTAAGCCTGACTGTTGTAGTTACTCAGCCTGCATATCCTTTGTATGAAATACAGAAACAGCATCTGCTTATGTCTAAGTTATGGCAAGGATTCTTGCCCATGTCTGGATGTATATTCAACATTGGTGAGGCCTCATCTGGAGTACTGTATCCAGTTTTGGACCGCACACTACAAGAAGGATGTAGAAAAATTGGAAAGAGTCCAGCGGAGGGCAACAAAAATGATTAGGGGGCTGGAGCACATGACTTATGAGGAGAGGCTGAAGGAACTGGTATTGTTTAGTCTGCAGAAGAGGAGAATGAGGGGGGATTTGATAGCTGCTTTCAACTACCTGAAAGGGGGTTCCAAAGAGGATGGATCTAGACTGTTCGAAGTGGTAGCAGATGACAAAACAAGGAATAATGGTCTCAAGTTGTAGTGGGGGAGGTTTATTTGGATAATAGGAAAAACTTTTTCACTAGGAGGGTGGTGAAGCACTGGAATGGGTTACCTTGGGAGGTGGTGGAATCTCCTTCCTTAGAGGTTTTTAAGGTCAGGCTTGACAAAGCCCTGGCTGGGATGATTTAGTTGGGAATTGGTCCTGCTTTGAGCAGGGGGTTGGACTAGATGACCTCCTGAGATCCCTTCCAACCCTGATATTCTATGGTTCTATGATTGATTATATTATTAATTGTAATATTCTATCATTTCTGTGTTGCTACTACAATGAGCTTTGCAGAGTGTCAGACTAGATATGATGTGGAGATTGTATCTTTGGTTTTGGTCTGATTTTCGCTTTCTGCTCTTGAGAAATTTTGTTTTTAATTAGACCACTTGATTCTTCAACTGCTGATCGGGGGCGTCATGCAGACGGTACTGGAGAGGTGCAATGACCTTTAACACATAAGAAGAGAGCATACAAGAAGTGTGAGTGGAATTTATCTGTCTTGGAATTCTTGGTCACAAAGACATGCATTAAGGAGTCCTCTCCCATTAGGGACATCACTTATGGGTAGAGAACTAAGAGGAAGAGCAAATGAAATGTTGTTATGTTCAGTGTTGACCTAACTCTGTTCCCCTTAAACTCAGTGGCAGTCATACCTTTGATTTAAATGGGAGCAAAGATAGGCAAACACTGATAGTTTTTGAAAGTTCCCAGCATACATTTCCAAGAATGTGCTGTGCTGCTGAAGACACACACTGTGTGCTTCTCATGAAGACTTTGCTTTTTCTCTTATTGTTCTTTTTGTTTTCTTAATCTAAACCAAAAGTGTCTATGACTGAAAGTAGGTGGTTGCTCTTTTTATCCGGAAAACATAACAACATGCTTCACAGAATACGTTTTCCAAAGAAGGGTTTGAAAGAGGAGAATATGGAATCTTGGTAAACTGATCCAGAGCCCATTAAAATGATTAGGAGTCTTTCACTGACTCAGATTCAAATATTGCAACGTCAGAATGGATCACTGCAATCATCTAGTTCAGAGTTTCTCAGACTTCATTGCCCGTCGACCCCCTTCTTACAACAAAAATTACTACGGGACCCCCAGGAGCAAGGACCGAAGCCTGAGCCCACCCAAGACCCACCACCCCAGGGTGGGGAGCAAAGCCAAAGCCCCACTGCCCCAGGCCGGGGGACCAAAGCCCAAGCCCAAGAGCTTCAACTGGGAGGGGCTATAACCTTAGCCCTGCTGCCCAGGGCTGAAGCCCTTGGGCTTGGGCTTTGGCCCTAGGCCCCAGCAAGTGTAAGTCAGCCCTTGTGACCCCATTAAAATGGGGTCTACACCCAATTTGGGGTCTCAACCCACAGTTTGAGGATCACCAATCTAGTCTGACTTCCTATATAACACAGGCCATACAACTTCCCTAAAATAATTCCTACAGCAGATCTTTTAGAAAAAAAAAATCCAATCTTGATTTAAAAATTGTCAGTGATGGAGATTTAACCATGACCCTTGGTAAATTGCTCCAGTGGGTTAATCACTCTCACTATTAAAAATGTACACCTTTATTCCCAGTCTGGCTTTATCTAGCTTCAACTTCCAGCTATTGGAATGTGTTATACCTTCTCTGTAAATTGAATATCCCATCATTACATATTCATTCCCCAGGTAGCTACTGTAGGCATATATCTTGCTGAGCATGAGCATACTTGCAAATGGCTTGCAAGTTTACTCACAGTTAAACTGTAAACAAGGGTGTGACAGGCTATGTGTTGTTTTCTGGCTAGTTGCGATACATTCGAACACCAAAACTGATAAGCTTGAAATATAGCTAAAGTGAGTTCATAAGTAAGGCTACGTTTGGGTCACGGAGGTTATGGAAGTCACAGAATCCGTGACTTCCAGAGACCTCCATGGCGTTCTCTGCTTCAGCCCCAGGAGCTGCAGGACTCTGGAGCTGGCAGCCAGGGGAGCCCTGGCAAGGTTCCAGTGACAGACAACAGTAGCAACGGGACAGAGGGCCTGTTCCAGCGGCTGGTGACAGACTCTAGAGGAAGCCCTCAGGGTTCTACGACAGGCAACAGCCTCACACGGGAATGCGGGGGCCCCTTGAGCGAGCGGCTGGAGGTGTAATGTTTTCTCTTTGGGAAATATGGTCACCCTGCAGCTTTCAGCATCAGTGGGCAGAGGGGA
The DNA here is from genome assembly GCF_027887155.1 of Malaclemys terrapin pileata. Lineage (NCBI taxonomy): Eukaryota > Metazoa > Chordata > Testudines > Emydidae > Malaclemys > Malaclemys terrapin. Next base: position 34,492,870 of record NC_071505.1, read on the forward strand.
GCCCCCCCAAGCAGCTTCCAACTGCCATGGGCCAAGGGGGAACCCCACAGCTCTCAGCCACCATGGTGGCAGGGGAAACCATGGAGCCGTAGCAGCAAAAGTTAGACAGGTCATGGCTTCCGTGAATTTTTGTTTGCTGTCCGTGACTTTTACTAAAAATAACCGTGGCAAAATCTTAGCCTTATTCATAAGCAATTGGTCCTTACACAATCTGCAAGGTGATTGGTCCTTACATGATCCATATGATGTCAAAACTAATTAGATATAAGAAATATAAATGTTAGTAGTGGGAAAAATATATATATATAAACTGTATGTATGACATGATTTGGAATTGTGGTGTCACTCTCTACCTAAACCCTCTTCATCTGGGCCTGGCAAGCATGGGCGTAGAACTGTTACATGTCTAATAAAGTAACCTCAGTCACAAGCTGGAGTCAAACTGAGTTTTTGAATCCCAGAAAACTGAATGAGGTGTTCTCCCAGAACTGGGCAAGGTGATCTGGATAAACTGAGTGGAAAAGGTCCGGGAGGGAATCCCAACAGATACTTGTAGATTGTGATCAAATCACCCCTTAACTATCTCTTTGTTAAAAATACTTCAGTGAGACAAACTCAGTTTGCACGTTATCCTACATTTCGGTTCCTAACAGAGATTTAAGACTGAACAGCTAACTTGTACTAAGCAATGCCCATTGCAGTTCTCCGGGACTGCACAGCTCAGAAGCAATCTGTAATTGCACTCCTGGCATACATAATGATTTTGCCATTGCCCTAAAACTGCATTATATTCCAAAATACAATCAATTTAATTTTTGATCACTGAGGACAACACATAATCAGGAACATTCAGAACTCCTTAGCATCCCTGTAACACCAAAGAGAGTGGTAATGGAAACCAACAAAAGCGACTGTACAAACACTGGGCTACAGCTTACCACCGAAATCTCCAAAGGGCCTTTACCAGCCTGCATGAGAATGTTTGGGTGGGAAGTAAACTGCCTCCTCAGTAGCGTTGCTTCCTTCTCAAGGCTCTGCGTAGTGCACCTCATGAGGTTGGGATCTACAAGTAAGGAGGGAAGAGAGCTGGAAAAAATGCGGAGAGAGGAGGAGGGGAAAGGGAAAGACAACTAAGGGGGGATATGACAAAGGTCTGTAAAATCATGAATGGTGTGGAGAAAATGAATAAGGAAGTGTTACTCCTTCACGTAACACCAGAACTAGGGGTCACCCAAAGAAATTAATAGGCATCAGGTTTAAAACAAACAAAATGAAATATTTCTTCACAAAATACACAATCAACCTGTGGAACCTGTTGCCAGAGGATGTTGTGAAGGTCAAAATGATAACAGGGTTAAAAAAGGATTTAGATAAGTTTATGGAGGATATGTCCATCAACGGCTATTAGCTAAGATAGTTAAGGATGCAACCCCATGCTCTGGGTGTCCTTAGCTTCTGATTGCCAGAAGCTGGGAGTGGACTACTGGGTTTGGATCACTTGGTAATTGCCTGTTCTGTTCATTCCCTCTGAAGAACCAGGCATCGTCCACTGTCGGAAGACAGATACTGTACTAGATGGACCATTGGTCTGACCCAGTATGGCCATTCTTATGTTCTAAGGAGGGGTGACTTGCACTGAGTGAGACAGGGCATGGAAGATGCATAGTAGCCTCCCATAGCCACATAGTAAAGGCAATGCAGCCAATATGGAGCTCCTCCATTATGCTGAACTTCCTGTTAAGGAGGGTCTGAAGAGCAACAGTGGCCTTAGGTTGACCCTGGTAGTAGGGCTGCCTTGCAGGTGCACTGCCAGAGACTAGGAGGTGGGCGAGGCCCTCACTGGCACAGGGTTGATGTGGGGCATATGGCTTCTACATTGCTTGACTTGGTTCTATCCAGGGAATTTTGGGGTGGCTAATAACATGGGAAGCAAATGTGTTCTCCTAAGAAAAAACACTGAGGAAAATGGTACACTTTCCTCCCACCTTGTTCCAATGTGATCCAATCACTGTTCCTTACTGACTCATTGTTTGTATAATGGTGGGAGTGTGTTTATGCTCCCACATGCATCTGAATGCAGGAAGATGATTAATAGTCTTTCAGGCTGTTTTATTTACTATTCACATTAGATAAACAGAATTCCTTTATTAAAACTCAGCATCTGTTATTTCACAAATAATGAGGAATTGGGGGAGATGGGTTGTTTTGCTTTTTGGATTTGTTTTGTTTCATTTCAGAGATTTTAAAACATTGTATCTGTGAGCATCTAATACGTGGAATAAATGATAGAATTATAGAGCTTGTTATGAACAGAGCGCATCAAGATTGTATAGAGGCTAGTGAACAAACATCTTGGAGGGATTTGGATTTCAAATGTAAATTTGAAATTGAAAAATGGAGAGTAGGGCTTCCAGTATAATTTATTTGATGCTTTGTGATAGATTTTTAATTCAATTTCTGTTGTTTTTTCTTTACTTTTTGGGGTGACGATGTGGGTGAACTCTGGGTAGGTGAACAAAGGGTTCGGAAGAGAGTCCAGGGCCCTTTCCTCTTTTGCCCTGGAAGAGGGACCAGCTACAATGTAACAGAGCGTGCTCTCTCCTAGTTACTTGCAGGTACTAGCTTCCTAAAAGTGGGGCAGGGACAGCAGAGCTTGCCACATGTAGATGGGGAGGCAAGCTGCACCCTCTTCAGGGAATAGGTAGTATATGCTGCTTAGGAACTCCAAGGAATTCTAACTGTGTGGACACCCCTCCCTCCCCAATCCCTAAACCCCACAGTCTAAATTAAAGAGGAGACATTTATTAAAGGAAAACTACAAACTATGGACATAAACATATGGACTGCCATAATTTAGGTGACAGCTTTGTCTCCCTTGTTTACCAGGGACCTATTTTGGCTTTAATACTGCATGCAGAGACATGTATTATTCTGATTTTTCAGAAGTGCTTAAGTGACTCAAGAACCAAAGTCCCATTTTCAAAAGTCACGTGCTTAGGAGCCTAAGTCCCTCCGACTTTCAATGGGACTTATGATCCCGAGTGCTTAAATTACTTTTGAAAATGGGACTTAGAATCTTTTGAAAAATTGACCCGTTTTATGTATATACTATGAAAAGGCAGCAATCCTCATTGTACAAAGCACTCAATTTGCAAAAAGCAAATTCATTAGTCACTGGAATCTACTTTTTTACATGTTCCTTCAGCCAGCTCTTCAGGTGTCTTGTGATAAAGAGCTGATCTGCCTGGTTTGCAGTAGATTTTCATCTTATCATATCTTTGTATCCTCTTTCTCTCTTCTCTTCTATTTACTTTTTTTTTTAAGAGGTGAATCTTGCTGGCCAGAGATATTGAATCTTTTAAATACTAAGATCTACCCACTACTCTGGAAGTGTCTATAATTTTTTTGGACTCAAGTCCACTCTACTAAGTTTCAATGTAAATCACAAATGTTGCAGTCTCTTGCTTTTCTTAAAGTGCAGTTTTCATATTACCAAAAAAGGAAATGCTCTGAGCTGAGAGTTGGGTGCTAAAAATATTATATGCAGTATATCATTAGTTTTGCTTTTGATATCCTATTCACCTGTCTTATTCATTGACTATTCTGATTATTCAGGTTTCAGAGTAGCAGCCGTGTTAGTTTATTCAGCTGGTTATATGCTTCAGGGTTGCTCTTTGATAGCTCATACCAAGGTCCTGTCTTTATAATTCATGACTACTCATATTTTTATTCATTTATTTTAGTTTGGTTTAGAAGAAATAACTAGTGCCATTCCACAGGCTCTGAGCATCTGATGTTCTTTTTAATTACATAAACAATATGCAGTACAAACCATTCACCCTGTCTACCAAGCAATGCGACCAAAACTTACAACTTCCATAGAACAGCCTTCACCTCAGTCCTCACACCTTTTCAAAGGTCATGTGGTACAAATGGGTTCCATAGCATGTTCTGAAAAATCATCAGATCCAGGTTATTTCAGGCCAGGGTTGGGAAGACATTTCAAATCCCTGGGTTCTGTATGAAGAATACCTTGCCTGCTTCCCTCTACTTATTATATCCAGGTGACTCCAGTTTAGACAGAATTGAGTATCTGCTGATTGCAACTGTGGCAGTGCAGCAAAGAGAGACAGGTGGTATTTCTGATAGACCTGCCATTTTAACCCATTTTTTCAGATAGTGACTGTTGGGGCTGTTTTATAAATGAAAAGATTTGTGGCATTCCCAGATCCCTGCAACCGTCTGATCGTAGTCTACTGGTTGGATAATATCTTCTTTCCAGCCATCTCTCAGCACATTCTCATGTTCATCCTCTGCCTTAAACTTCCTGACTCCCTTCTGCCCTGTCAGCCTGCACACTCTTTCTATCATCTGACACAAACGAAGATTTTCCTTGGCAAGTAGCACATCCATGGACTACATTTGCTACGTATTCCTTTAGGAGGGAGGAGACACTAGTAAGACCGCCTGTGTTATCACACAGATGAGGAAGCCTCTGCCACTTTTCCATCTTCCTTCCTAAATTCCTTCCTGGAGAGGAAACTACTTCTTCCATGTCGTTTCAGCAAAACCTTCGCAATCAGGAAACACACACCTAGTAATTGCCTTCACAAACCCTGTCCCTTACAACCCATTTTTATTTCCTATATTTCTCTGAATGCAGGGAGGAGCAAATATCACTAGGAGGGGACAAACTATCCCTTACCTGAACCTTAAGTTTCAAAGATCTTGCTATAGCACAGGAATCCAACCCATTATCAGGGAACTCCATTCTCCATCAAAAGAACGACAGCATAAGTCATCTTAGGAATCCAACCAAAACTTTCCTGAGAGTCATTTCTACTTTGGTCCTTATCTCTTTTTGTAAAGCCCTGTGGACATGTATAATACCAAGTAATAATTATCACGCACTCCTCTTTCAGTTAGTTAGTACATCCTTAGAGAAAAGAAAGAGCAGGAAGTATTGAGCTTTTTCTACTGTTTGCTGAGATAGGTATTTATATACATCCAAGCAGTGTCAAGAATCTAGAAATATGTAAAAAAGCTCTTCAAATAAAACAACAAATGATTGAGCCATACTTATTATGCTTACAATTCTCTCCTGGTAAACTTCATCCATTTAGTTTGGTTCTACAAGGCTATATGTTTCTATCTCAATTTCAGTGCAAGTCTGACTGAAGACAGCAAACTAGTCTGTTTTTATTCTTTGAAGGAATCAAAGTTATCAGTTTTAATCATAGTTGCTAACTTCTAAGTTGTCCTTCACATCTGACTGGTCAGCTAACAGTAATCAACACACATTACTCACATAGGGCTCAATCCTAATTACTCTTCTCATCCTACAATATAAACAATCAGTGACGCATGATCTCACTGCTGACTCACATTCCAAGCTTTCTGTAATGTACTAGGATAGTCTTACTTTCACAGATGTAGTCTATAGATTGATTTCCTAATATATTAAACTACAGATGTAATGAATGTGCCAGAGAGCTTATATTACAGACATGCTGGAGTTCCAATACACATTTTATTTAGTATTAAAAGAAAATTACCCACTTTCAGAAGGATATAGGAACTATTAGTTGAAATTTGGAGTTCACTACTTTGTTTTTAATGTTTATCAGTTACTATTCCTTGATCACAATTGCCAACTGGAGGCAAAAATGGTATTTTAGTGGTAAAGTCACAGGAGCGGAGCTGATCTATACCCATTTACATCACAGGAAATTGTTGCCCTAAACGTTCAGCTCTCTATTTTTGTTTTCTTGACCAGACATTAGCACAGTCCAGAATGTAGAAAAATAAAAATGTCATGAGCCATATGAACCTTTCTAACCCCATGAGGAAATGGATGAAATACTTGAAGATATGGGTAGCATAAAATACTGAAAGGAAGTCAAGTTATGGAAATGGCCCTTACTTTTGTAAGTTTCTGTAGCGATGTGAAGACTCACCAGCACAGCGCCTCTGGTGGTCATCTCAGGAATTAGCTCTTCAGCATACAGAACACCTCCTACCGGCCGATGTCTCACCTGCCACTCGCCCCATGTCCCTCCCAGACCCCAGTGCCCTTTTCCTTGGGGTTCTGCCCACTGCAGTACCCCCACATGCTGGGTATCTCCTCCCAAGGGAACCCCCAACCCTCTACATCCACCTTGCCTCAGTGGCTACTGACAGTTGTCATCTAGCCCCTTTCTCAAGGGCAGACTAGTCCATAATGGCCACTCATCACCAGCAAGGGGGTTGGACCAGCTGCCTCTGCCTATCACCAGTCTGCAGCCCTTCTACCTTCTTAGGACTTAACCAAGGCCTCAGCCTTGGGAGTTGCCAGGTTGGAGCTCTCCAGCTCCTTTGCCCTTCCCCAGCACTGCTCAGCCTCAGGTACCCTTGCTCCTTCAGGCAGCTAGGTCCTTCTCTCTCCAGAAAGAAAGAAAGAATATCTACTTTCTCCCCAGGAGCCATTCTTTTACTGGCCCAGCCGGGTCCTGATTGGCTACCTCAAGCCCGCCCATGATTGGATCCCCAAGGCAGCCCTTTCCCAGGGCTGTTTTAACCCTTTCAGGGTCGGAGCAGGGTGACTGCCCCACTACAGTTTCCTAAGGTAATTCTCTTTTGTTATTAAAAAGACACTTTGAGTACTGGTCAAAAAAATTTCCAAAGAGAGTTTTTCATTGGAAAATATGGTTGAGTTAATAAGTAATTTTTTGTGATATACTTCATTCAAAAAATATTTTAAAAAAAGAAACTCAAAATTTTTCAAAACACAAAATTGGTAAAATTTCCAATTTTTATTTGGAAAATGGTGAGGTTTTCCCTACTTTCACACTTTATTTTTTCCTAACATTTTCCAGTTTTTTTCTCAATTAGGAAACAATATTAATGTGCGAGAAATATTGTCAAATGTAGAAAGTCGTCTCCTCTCCTTCCCCAGAGAAAATAACACTTGTAACAGTGTCTTTTTTTCCAGCTACAGGAGTTGGGAAACAGTAAGAAAGTGTGGGAATTCTATGCTTTCGCACTTTTTTTATTTTTTTAAAATAACAAAATCTGTGATTAAGTCATTCAAAGCTTTGCTGTTTCATACAGTAATAATGTATGAAAAGGGAGCTATTTCCCAGCTTCATCACACTTTTTATACTGAATGTGCAGCTGTTGTCTAAATAGCCAGCAAAATGTTAAGATGCATAAGGAATGGATGAGATTTGAAAGGATTGGGAATGTTACCTTTGAAATGAGATGAATAAGAGGGGAAATGAGAAAAGTGTATATAATGACTCATTGAACAATAAGAAGGGGACATTCAATGAAATTAAAAAAGAGGAATTCAAAAGAAAATTTAAAAAAATACTTTTTTCTCACAACACAGTAAGTAGTCTGTGGAACTCACTGCCACAGGAAATTGCTGAGGCTAATAATTTTGCAAGACTCAAAAAGAGATTGTATATTTGTAGAGATATCAAGAATATCCAGAGTTATAATAATTAATTTAAAAAATTGGAAGAGATATTAAGTCATATGTCCCAGGGCTTCAGCTAATCTGTAGATTTTAGAAATCAGGATTACATTTAAGTGTGTGTGTGGGGGGCAGATTATCCCACATCTACCAACTGTGGGATTCTTACACTTTTCTCTGAAGCATTTGTTGTTCGTCACTGTTGGAAACAGGCTACTCAAGTACATGTACCTAAGATTTGATCCACTATGGCATTTCCTATGTTCTTATGTTTGTGTGTACCTTCCTCCTTTTTCCAGTAGAAAAATGGGGAAAAGTTAAAAAGAGAGAAAGAGAAACTGAGGGTAGGGTGAGCAGATGTCCCAATTTTATAGGGACAGTCCTGATTTTGGGGTCTTTTTCTTATATAGGCTCCTATTACGACACCATCCCGGTCCTGATTTTTCACACTTGCTGTCTGGTCACCCTAAGTGGGTGAGAACATGAAACTAAAACCAACCATCATTTACAGTCAAAATGAAAGAGACATTGTTTCATTTAAAAACCTAAACAAAAACTGATTTCTTAATTCAGTCATGTTTTTTCTCTTCTATAACAGAGACTGTACAAAATGGCAGCAGAATACATGGAGTTTACCAAAAATTGGGAAAAATTTTCACACAAAAATTTGTCCATACATTTCACATTTTTCAACCAGTTGCCATGGCATCAATTTTTCCATCTCTCCAGTCTATTAAAAATAAATATGCTATTTAATGTATGGTTTTCTTTCAAATTACTGATGTCTAATTGGCTGAGACACAATTTTTGGACATTCGTGTTTTTATGGATAATTGTTTTCTTTTTTTTCCCCCTTTTAAAATTTTATCATGGAATAATGGTCAAACTATTCAGCAAGCTTTAATTTGGTAGATCTCTTAATATTTTCAGGTTCTACCATAAAAGCAACCCTATCTTTCATAAATTATATAGTGTAATAAAATGTTGGCAAGGAATAATCTTGTGTTTCTGCCATAAATACACTTACTGTCCCATAGCTTTTCTGTTTCAATGAATTCAACCATTAAAGACATTTCTAAAGACAGTAGATGTAACATATATTAAAAGGAAAAAAAAAAAAACATTAAGGGCCCACTGCTACCATGCTCACTCAAATTTCGTGGGACTACTCCCTCAGTACTTTACGGCAGGGATCCCAAAGCAGTGTTCAGTGATCACTCAATGCTTAAGGTACTTACAAGAGAGCTGTTTTATTCAGTGTCCAGTTCCAAATGGCAATATATAAAAACAAGGGCTTCACAGTGCCCCACTCAGAATCTCTGTCTGGGAAACTCAGCTGTTAGAGGCACAGTTCCCAAGATCACAGTCTTGTTATACATGGCTCATACATGTTATTTTTCTTCGCATACAAGCAAGTTTTAAATCTTTTAGGAAATTCTATGTTGTTGCTGGAGTTTGGATGCAGTTTTTTGGGGAGAGCTGTAGAAAGGAGCAAGGCATTTTTGTTTATGCCTTAATCTTTCTAATTAGGTAATTCTTGAGTAGAGCTGTTCCCTGGGAACTGGTCATGGATGTTCAGGGTGAGATGTCCAAAAGTGGGGATTGCCTTTGCGCTGTTTGTGACCATCTCTGTTCAAAGACTGATTTACACAGTGTAAAATAATCAAGTCATCCTGGTAATTTTTTTCTAGACTCCACTTCATGGATTCCTCTTCCAATGGGAAGCAGACCTACAATGGCATGACACCTTCTACTGTTCAGCAGAGGGAAAACAGTAAGAGCTTGTCTACATTTGTAATGCTACAGTGGCACAGCTGCACCATTGCAGCTGTGCCACTATACCACCTCAGTGTAGAGTCTAGACATTACCTGTGCTGATGGGAGGGGCTCTTCCATTGGCATAGGTAATCTGCATTACCAAGAGGCATTATATAGGTTAGCACAAGAATTCTTCCATCAATGGGGTTAGATCAGAGGTTCCCAAAGTGGGCGATACTGCCCCCTGGGGGGTGCTGGAACGATCCAGGGGGGCAGTAGTAGCCTCGGGTGCAATTGGGGGGCATTGAATAAAAATAAGGGGGCAGTGGAAGCATAAAGAAAGAAGAGAATATAAGAAAATTTTGAAAAAACGTTCGTACATGTTTTATCTGTTGTGTAACATAGAGTTAAAGTTGTAGTGATTACTTTATTTTCCAAATAAATTCACAAATTATAACCGATTAGGTGTCAAGTCCGCCAACAGCTCTTAACAAGCAAGTGTTGGCAGGCGAGCATGTCGCGCATTGTCGGGAAGTCCAGCATGCATCGGCAGGAATATGTGCGTGTAATGACTTATTTACAATACGATACTATAAATAGGCGACGTATGAAATCTAATTTAAATTGTTTCTGAATTGTGTAAAAAGCAGTTAACAATAGTGCAATAAGTATTTAAAAATTTTTATTCACATTCGATACCTTCGATCTTTATGGATTATGGATCACATACAAAGCAAATTGTATTATTGTTGTTTCAATAAAACAGCAATTAACACGTGAGTATTTTTATACATTTTCTTACATATCTACCGTACGTTTCTGTGTCTCTAGTGCTTACTAATAATAAAATTGTAGCAGGCTTGTGTCGGTACAGTACTATTTGAAGTGTACAGTCAATATATTTGTCATATTTTTTATTACAATATTAACGAAAACAGGGGAATGAAATCGAAAAAAACTGTTAACTATTAACATTTATTTATATCTATCGAATCATCTGTGTTAATTGGTAAATAAGGCATGTGTTAATAAGGAACAATTATTTAAATAAGGGCAAACTAAATTAAAACTATTAACTGATTTTTAATTGCATATTGATTATTTTTTAAATTAATTATTTCAGGATAAATTTAGTTTGATATTTGACAATTTAATATCAAATACATATATCTAATGCTGAGCAAAGAACAAAACCCAGTTTATTAGTTTCATTAGTATTTTAGTTTGGTTGTCTTTTGCCATCTTACGCAAAAACCACTGTATACCTGATGTCATGGGCGATATTCTAATAACACATCTTTCTTTACTGTATTGTAAGACGTAGGTAGAAATGTAGATACATAAAAGAACGCAAATTTGTCACTGCATCTTTCTGTTTGTTCGCTTAAGGAAGGTAGATTTCTAGGGGGGCGCTGAGTAATTTTTTTTCTGAAAAGGGGGGGCTGAGTAATTTTTTTTCTGAAAAGGGGGCGGTAGGCCAAATAAGTTTGGGAACCTCTGGGTTAGATCATCTTAACTGTGCTGCTCTGAGGTGTGGATTTTTCACACCCCTGAGCGACATAGTTAAACCGACTTAAATTTCTAGTGTAGATCAGGCCTAAATTACTATTTGGACCTGTAGAAGGTAACAGCAGCATGGGGAATTAGTTCATAGATTTGAATCTTCTCAGGCATACTTGATTGCATTGTTTAGTTTAATCAACACATTTAATACTTCAACAAATTGAGATCCATGGAGCTGTTATGTTGAAAGTAGCTAATTGCTGCCATTGGGTGTATCTTTGATCCAAAGAGAATCACAGTCCTTTTTAAAGTCAATGGATGTGCCAAGCACTCTTTCACACTCAGTGGAAGGAGCAGTTAATCCCCTTTATGTAGTAGAATTAGCTACAAACAATGGAAAGATTGCCCAAAGCATATGGCAGGATAGAGATAAGATGTGGGGTTTCTCTCCATGCAAACATGGGGGTTAGGATATTGGTTTTGTACCCTCTCTGTATTAGAAGCAGAATGCCAGAAGGAAATCAAGAGAAGCAGTCTCTAGTGTAACCCCAATAGGAAGCACAGAGAGAGCTTCTTGGACACATATCTTGCTGGTCTGGCAGCAAGTTGGAATTTTTGAGGAAGGTAGGAAAATGATTGTTGTTGTTGGTTTCTACTCTGTTCAGGGAAGCAGGATTTTGTGTACACGTTTTGTAAATAAACAAGATTTCACCAAAGAATATATCTTGTATCATCAATTTCTCTTCCTAACAGAAGCAAACCGACAAAGACACAAAATTAACTAATCCTTGGGCCGAGGGAATAACAGATACTTTCCACTGATCTTGTTGGGCTTTCAATGAACCTATTAGTGGACAAAGGGAAAACAGCACATGTAATGAATGTGGGGTTTATTAAACTACTTAATCCAATGTCATCAGTTGTATAGTGTGGGAGGAAGAGGCAGTCTTTCCCCCTCACCTTGTGTGACTTATATAAATGCCATGTAGAATTGCTGGCACTCTCTACTCCTCTCAAGGCACATGATGCTCCAGAGGGAGCAGAGAAGATGGGAGAAGGCATTATTATGGACCCACATCTGACTTACTGGCCCAAAGAGCAGGACTGGCAAGTATGCTGCAACACATTAAAGTGTATAGTAGCAGCCACATGCCTTCTGCATGCTGTGGAGTTGGGAGAAGCACTCTGGGCTGTGACTAAATGTTATGATCTAGTCCTTCATATATGAACACTACCAGGTGGACTGAGTACTGGCTAAATGGGCATGAGCCAAGGGTAAGGATATAGAGCAATGTATTCAGTTTAGGTGAACTGTCTACTGGGAAACCACCGGGACCTGTGTTAGGTCTAGTCTTATTTTATTCACATCTTCATACATGATATACATGAATCATGAAAACAAAAAGAGGCAACATTCATCAAGTACATTATTTGGCCCATATTATTCACCCACTTCTACTCATCATGATGAAAAAGTACCAAGGCAGTTTTTAGTGACTCAGTTAGGTAGAGCTAAAAACATAAACTATTTAGAAACTATCACTACTCATTGACTCTATTTTCTGACATGAAGAGTATGGGTCAAATTCACTATTGATTTACACAACCTTATGTTGGTGGAGAGTCCTGGGTGCTGAAATTGAGCTGGGATCCAGGTTACTGATAGGGTGACCGGATGTCCTGATTTTATAGGGACAGTCCCGATTTTTGGGTCTTTTTCTTATATAGGCTCCTATTACCCCCCATTCCCTGTCCCGATTTTTCACATTTGCTGTCTGGTCACCCTGAGGGGTTTTGGATCATCACTTGGAGCTGCAAGGACCAGCACTGCTCCCAAAATGGGTGACCCTGGTCAAAATATTGGCATGGAAAAGGTGGCCAGATGGTAGGTTGATCAATCATGTCGCCCACTCGGAGGACTTCACTAGCAGATTTGCTGTCATGCACTGGGTGGTCATTAAAGCTAACACTGGCAGAAACGCTTCGGGAGGCGGTGCGGCAGAGTAGCATAATGTACTTAGATGACACACAAGGTTTATTTTACACTTCCCTGCACCAGCTCTGCTGAGTTTGGCTCTGCATATAATAGTTTGAGAAAAGAATGACATATGAGTTTTATGAAACGACATTTCTTTCTGTGTCAGACATTTAACTTTCAGAGCTCTCCAAACAACTTAGAAATCTGTTGTGAGCACTTTCCAAGTCACTATCTTAATCTTCCAGAAGAAATTCTCCAACCTTGCTACAAACTGTTTGAGGATATCTTTCCTTACTTATCTTGTACCTGTCAACGTGTTCATGAACAATTTTCAATTGTTTCTAAAGCCTGTCAAATACATAATTAGATTTGAATCCCACTGCTTCAGGTGATGTTTTGGCAAACTGTTCTATACTGTTAAGGGCTTTGTTTTTTTCTACTTCTGACAGAATGAGCGGAAATGTCCAAAGATTTTTCTTGCTACAAGCAATATATTTTCACTTTGATAATTATTATGTAGTAAGTCACTGAAGAACACATTTAAGCAGAGCCTGGAGCATGTTAGGTACGTAAAGCTATAGCTGCCACCTGCAGTACTGATTAACCCAATACACTACACATTCTCCCCTTCCATTAGTGCAGTGTTCAATTCAGTCTTTTTGAACAAAGACCTGATTTCTACCATTAGCTACTAGTTGCTGGTCCCATGCAACACTTAGTACCAGAAATGCTGAGAACATTGCTTCCTGACAGTTGCTTACTGATCCAACTCAACAGAGGACATGTCTGCAAAGGAGGAAGCAGTTGCTTTTCTGGAATTTTAAAACATTGCAAGATTTAAAACACAGAGCCAGATTCTCCTTTTCCTTACACTGGGGTTTATACCAGTATAACTTCATTGACTTCAAACACAAGGCAGTTACAGTCCTGTAAAGCCGCTACCTAGAGGTTTGATTCTTGCATAATGATTGTTATAATGGTCATGCTTAAAAGCTTTCTTTCTATCCTTAAAATATAAAATAACAATGAAACAAATGATATCTCACAAAATGGCAAGTTTTTTTGATTGTGGTCACTCTACCTGTTCTCTACCTATTTACAAGTTTCGGCCTACATCTCTTATCTCCCAACACATGAAAAGTATGAACTCTTTCCACAATAATGTAGCAGTCTGCCACACAGCTCAGTGTGAATAGACTCTGACCCTGTTTTAGTTCCTCAATGACTTGATTTGAGCCTTTCTTAAAATGTATCTGATATTATATATGGCCCTTCACAGCAAAGATCCTACATTGCCATGGGTGAAAGTAAGTCCAGTGACTTACCGATACACTGGGACCAGCTCTGGCCCCCGGAAGGGGTGGGGTCTAGGGCGGAAGGCAGTCAGAGCCAGCCCCAGCCCACCCTGTAAAGTAAGTGCCCCCCCACACACACTGGGGTAGCAGCAGCAGCCCTGGGCTCTGGGGGTTATTTAAAGGGCCCGGGGCTCCCCTGCTTCTACCACCCCGGCCCTGTAAATAACCGTGGGTGCCCTGGGGAAGCAGCGGGGGCTCCCGTGGCTATTTAAAGGACCAGGGTGGCAGAGGCAGCTGGAGCAGCTGGTGCTTTAAATAGCCCCTCGAGCCTCCCGCTACTCCTGGGCTCCGGGGGCTATTTAAAGGGCCCCGGGGCTCCCCTGCTTCTACCACCCCCACCCTTTAAATAGCCGCTGGAGCCCTGGAGTCGTGGCGGTGGGGCTCCGGCGGCTATTTAAAGGGCCGGGGTGGTAGAAGCAGCGGGAGCCCCGGACTTTTAAAATAGCCCCCAGAGACCCACAGCCCTACCCCAGGGCTCCAGCAGTGGGGCTCTGGTGGCAATTTAAAGGGCCTGGGGCTCCAGCCCCTGCTGGGAGCCCCAGGCCCTTTAAATTGCCCCCTGGGGAAGCCAGGCTGCCCTGGTACGGCAAACTGGCTCTTGCTGGAATGCTGTACCAGGGCGTACCGGCTTACTTTCACCTCTGCAGTATAACTGGTGCTGCACAATGAGGATGGGAGCAGCTTTTTGGGAGGTTGCAAAGAGTACCCGCACCTCCTGCATAGTGTGGGGCCCAGTTCCTTAGAAGCTCCCTGTTGTAGTATACAGTGTGGGGCTTGGGCTTGGTGAACCTCTGCTCATTCCTACTTGAGTTCTGCTCCAGCTTCCACTGAAGTCAATGGGAGTCTTTCCACTGACTTCAGCTGGAGCTGGATCAGGTCATTGAAGAAAGGTCACAATGTCTGTGGAGGCAAAAGCTTCTGAAAATTGACTCTGTGGCCATGTTTCTCAGGCTTAACCCTAGTTAGGTGGATTTCCTCTTAATTGTGGGATTATAGCAGCGTCTATTAGTTGCTTCTAATTGGAATCTCAGGGAAACTAGTGCCATTAAAAAAAGCCCTGATGTTCCTGTGAGAGATGTTCTTACCATAGCATTTGGCACATGTAGACATCTCAACTGCTTGCCCAAAGCAACCAATCAGCAATATATAGTTCAAGATAATGGAGAAATTTCCAGATTAGGGATGGCACATTTCCAAATACCGGATGTAAATGTGTCCTGGGATTCTGCATTGTGCATGGGTAAGTCGCTTGATAAAGTAAAAGTGGCTGTACATCAAATGGCTTTTTGAACAGGACATAGGGGAAGTATTAAGCCACTGCCAGTAAAACATTCTGTACAAGATAGTTATATCTGGTGTTTAAGCTTTGAAACAATTAACATAAAATTAGCAAAGAGAAAGTTTTATGGGAAAATGGAAATCCTTTTTTCGATCCCAAATATAATAGTATTGATTAAAAATCAAGTCTTTCTATTATTTTACATAATTGAACGTTAAGTTAGGTGCATTCTCTCCCCACCCTCTCTGTTCTTCCTTCTTCCTTGGCTAGCATATTAGTACTATTTATTTTTAGTTATGGTAAAACCCAGAGGCTTTCTCACCAGAATTGGATTCTATTGTGCTTGTGTCAACTACTTTTGGAGCAGTCTCTGTAGATGTCCCCACTTTCTCCTAGCTGGTCTCCCTCTGTTCTTCTCAAATTAGACCAATCCATCAATTTAGCCTAAAATGAGTCAAGCAGCCCTTAAATTTCAGGACTTGTAGTCTTCCTTTGTCTCCCTGTCAGTTTCTTAGAGGCAGCCTGGCACAGGACTGCAAAAAGAACAGGAGTACTTGTGGCACCTTAGAGACTAACAAATTTATTAGAGCATAAGCTTTCGTGGACTACAGCCCACTTCTTCAGATGCATTTCCACTCTATATGCATCCGAAAAAGTGGGCTGTAGTCCACAAAAGCTTATGCTCTAATAAATTTGTTAGTCTCTAAGGTGCCACAAGTACTCCTGTTCTTTTTGCGGATACAGACTAACACGCCTGCTACTCTGAAACCTGGCATAGGACTGTTGCTCCTCTTCTAGCCCAGGACTTTCTCCCTCCTCATTGCTCTCTGTTCTCCTTCCTTTATAGCTGGGCTTATTTCCCTTATTGGTCCCAGCTGTGGGTGCATGACTCCATAATTGGCAGTTCTGGCAGCTGTTCTGATGTTTGGTTAGTCTTATTGCCTGTAAGCAGGGAAAACTCTCCTCTCCCTTCTGCCTTCTGCCTATGCTCAGTATGGAGTTTGTAAACTCCATTACATATCTTCCCACTTACGGCTGAGGCCCAACCGTGGCTTGGCTCTTGACAGAAAATCAGCATTGCAATGCAAACTTCCTGCTCAGTGTCATATCTGGAAGGCCCATGGTTGCAATTACAGGTACCATATCATCATCTTTGGGTTCATCTCTTTCATGGCATTCAGCTTAGAACAAAGGGGCATGATCGGTAACTAATCTGAATTTTTTCCCCAGGAGGTAGTACCATAGGCTTTCTATCCCTTGGCAGGTGACCATTCCTTCTATATCACTAAATATACCCTCTCACGAGGAAAAAGTTTCCAGCTAAGGTACACTATCGGGTGGTCTGCTCCATCCACCTCTTCAGAAAGGACTGCCCCTGCCCCTACTTGCAATGCATCTATTTGCAATATGAATTCCTTCTCAAAGGAACTGTGCTGTCTACAAAGTATGTCCTTGAGCTCTAGAAAGGCCCTTTCACAGGTGGATGTCCATAAGACCCCTCTTGGGAAGGTATCTTTAGCTTGGTTAGTGGAGCTTCTGTGGTGGTGAAAAGCAATATGAAAAGCCGATATTTGCCGGCTAGACCTAAAAAGACCCAAACTTGCCATTTGGGGGAAGGAACTTTATATTCCTGTAAGGCAGGAACCTTATTCACCAAGGGGAGGACTTGCACTCCCCCAACCATGTATGCCAGGTAACAGGCTTCCTGTTTTCTCGTCCATCGTTGGTGGAGTTAACTGTTAACCTGTCTTCTCTCAGTTGGAGAATGGCAGCTACTTTGTCCAGATGTGTATCCCAATCCCTGATATAAATGAATATGTTGTCCAAGTATGCCACTGCATATTGACAATGCTGTTGGAGTAATCGGTCCATGAAATACTGAAAATTAATTGCTGCCCTGTGTGGCCCAAAGAGCATCATGTTAAAATGAAATATGCCAAGCAGCACAGCATAAAAGCCAACTTCTCCTAAGAGTCAGGAGGTAAGTGGAACTGTCAGTACACCTTTGTCAAATCCAGAATGGTGGTATACTGGGCTTCTCCCAACCAGTCTATGAGTTCATCCACCCGTGACATAGGCTAGGCAAGAAATTTTGCAACTGCATTCACCTTTCTGAAGTCTATAGAGAAATGCAGTGAGCTGTCCGGCTTTGGAACCAGCACAGTAGGCCTCCCTCAGTCAATTTGAGATTCCTTTATTATCCTGAGTACTATTATGGTCTTGATACTTTCTTGACAGGGGGATTTTGATGGGGATTGCTCAGAGCCCTTCCCATGTTTCTTTACCGGGTTCCACATGGATGTGATGGTGGGCCATGGAGGTCTTCCTGAGTGGGCTGGGAATACTTTTGTAAAAGCAGCCACCATTTGGAGTGGCTATTCCTTTTGCTTCCTTCTGAGCTTTCTTTTGGACAGTTGTCAATTTGGGGTCCCAGTTCAGGTTCCTCAGGATATGGCAGGATGAAGAGGCTTTCCCTGGTTTTCCTTGTCTTCCGCAAATTTACAAGTAAATGTGTTGTTCCTTTTTTTCTCCTGGTTGTCTGATTAAATTGACTACAGTTCCAATCTTCCTTACCATCTCAGAAGTACCTTGTCACGTGGATATGATTCAGAGTTTGGAAGCAATAAAACTCTTGCACCCAGCTAGAAGGCACATAGTTGTGCCCTGTTATTATCACTGTTCTCAATCTTGTGCTTCTTTGAGGTTTTCTTTATCATAGGCCCCCACAACCTCAGGTCTCTCTCATACCTTTAAGACATATTGTACAAGGTTTTCAACTGTTGAAGCCTTTCTTTCCCAGGTATACCACACCAGGTCTATTATGTCTTTAACTGTTGCCCATAAAGTGAATGGTGAAAACCCTGTTGAAGCTTGTGGTACTTTTCTAATGGGGATAGTGGTCCCAGTGTCAAGGATAATGAATTTCATGAGCATTCTCTTTAGTATCTGATTAAACATTCCATGAGGCCATCCATCTGTGGATAGTACACAGATGTAGGTAATGCTTTGACTTTCAGTAGGCCACAGATCTCGCTCATCAGCTGGGACATAAAATTTGTTCCCTGTTCTGTTAGAATTTCTTTGGGAATCCCTATCCACACAAACACTTTTAGCAACTCATTAGCAATAGTCTTGGCATTCGTTGACCAGAGTGGTATGGCTTTTGGGTATCGGGTAGTGTAGTCCATGATAGCAAGTATTTGCTGGTGTCCAGAGGCACTCTTCTGTAAGGGGCCGATATAGTCAATTCCCATTAATTCAATTGGGGTCTCCACCAAGGAAAGGGGTTCTAGTGGAGTTTGTGGGATTCCCTGAGGGCCACTAATTGGCATTCATGGCATGATGCACAGAAATTTTTGACTTTTTTAGGGACACCTGGCCAGAAGTATCAGGTCAGGATTCTACACTGTGTCTTAATCCTTCTCAAGGTATCTCACATATGGAACTGAGTGTGCCAGATGTAGGTGCTCATGACAATATACCCGGGGCAATAGTAATTGCATCCATATCTCCTGTGTCTGTTTGCCATGGTCTATGCTATATAAAAAAGTCTGTCTCAAAGGCTGTAACAGTGTACCCCATAAGGCTTTATGCGGTGTGTGTGTGTGTGCTTATAAACGTATGTATGACATAACTGGAATATGTTTTGTGCTGCCTGTGCCATGTAATATATCTCCATAAAGGTTATGATCTACTATATCTATTCATCCTATTTGTACACATATATCATTTTATACTTGAGGTTAAGAATATAGGCTATATACTTACTTGGTTTCTAAGTAAGCTTTGTGAGACATTTGGTCAGTTTCTTTAGGAAGGAATTCGCAAGGTTAAGTACCTGATCAGGAAGCACTTGGGGAACAATGCATCTTGGAATGCTCCAATCCACATAAGAAGTCTTCCTGGAGAAATACAAGATACCATGTGGACAATGGCTTTGGCCTGTAAAGACTGAGTCATGCAGGGACATGTGACTTGCCCAGGTGACTTCAGAACTCCATCTTGGAGCTGGACTTTGCATAGGAGTGAGGAGGGGGGTCTCCACCCACCAGAGAAAGTCTAGTTAAACCCATGGGAGATCCCTCCATTTTGTCTTCAGCTGGCTAAAGAAAGAGCCTCTCCACCCCCCAGAATACTGGAAGGAAACTGGAACAAAGGACAGTAACTACAGGGGGTGTGAGTGATTGCTGGACCCAGGCTAAAAGGAGATTAGCCTGTAAAAGGAAGCATTCTGGAACTGGTGAGGATCTTATCTGTATTTAGTTTGATTAGACATAGATTTGCGCATTTCATTTTATTTTGTTTGTTCTGTCTGTTACTACTTGGAACCACTTAAATCCTACTTTCTGTATTTAATAAAATCACTTTCTACTTAGTAATTAACTCAGAGTATATATTAATACCGGGGGAGCAAACAACTGTGTATATCTTTCTATCAGTGTTATAGAGGATGAACAATTTATGAGTTACCCTGTGTAAGCTTTATACAGGGTAAAACAGATTTATTTGGGTTTAGACCACATTGGGAGTTGGGCATCTGAGTGTTAAAGACAAGCACACTTCTGTGAGCTGTTTTCAGGTAAACCTGCAGCTTTGGGGCAAGTAATTCAGACCCTGGGTCTGTGTTGGAGCAGAAGGGAGTGTCTGGCTCAGCAAGACAGGGTGCTGCAGTCCTGAGCTGGCAGGGAAAACAGGAACAGGGGTAGTCTTGGCAGCTCCCAAGGGGGTTTCTGTGATCCAACCCATCACAAAGGCAAATTAGAGAACTGCTGGGCCCTAAGGGTGTCCACCTCCTTGTCATCAATCACTACTACTTGTTTGAAGGCTCGGCTCAAAGTAGTTTCTAAAAGAGTGTAAAGGACGCTAATTAACATCACCATGTGCATCATCCTGGAATTTTCTCCATAAACATTTAGATCTGAGTTCTATACTATGCGAAGCCACTGGAGAATATTGTCTTCAAAATTCTCACCCTTTACAAATTCTACCAAAATTCACTTATTTATCAGACCTATCTGCTCCCATCTTCCGTGTGTACATAACGCATTTACTCATATAGTAGTCAACTCAAAATTAGACTGTAGCAATCCAGGATACACTTATAAAAGGAATCATCTTTTGATATCTCAGTTATGTCATCCCATCAAGATAAATAATCACAAATATATATAGAACTAAAAAATTTCAGGAAATCCTTTGCATGCTTTTAATAGTACTTTTTGGACCAGATGCTGATCGCCTTTATGTTGCTTTTCCCCCAGTTGTCTCCAGCAGAGTTATACCTGATTTACACCAGAGTAGGTTAGATGAGAAATAGGCCTTGCATGTGTGTCTATTAAATACTTACAGTTTTCATGCACGTGTATTCATACACAATTTTTTTCTGGTTTGGGTTCACTTGAGTTAACATCACCTGAATTTTGCTTTGTGTTTCGTGTTCAAATGACTCTAAACACTCAAAGTAACACTCAATCAAAGTTATAGAGTTTCACCTGGGAAAATTCCAGAAGAACAAAAGAAAGCTAATGGGATAATTTTTAAAAAGGGATGACCCAGGTAATTATAGACTTGACATTGATTGCTGGCAAGATAATGAAGTGGCTGCTACAGGATTCAATTAATAAAGAATTAAAGGAGGTTAACGTAATTAATGCAACTGAACATGGATTCATGGAAAATAGATCCTGTCAAACTAACTTGATATTTTTTGATGAGCTTAAAAGTTTTGCTGATAAAGGTAATAGTGTTGATGTAATATACATAGACTTTAGTAAGGAGTTTGATTTGGTATCACATGACATTTTAATACAAAAAAACCCGAAAGATATAAAATGTATATGGTACACATTAAATGGTTTAAAAAATGGCAGATAGGACTAAAAATATAACTGTAAATAGGGAATAGTCATGGAGTATGTTTGTTTCCAATGGAATCCCACAAGGATCCATTCTTGGCCCTAGACTATTTAACATTTTTTATCAATGACCTGGAAGAAAACATAAAATTATCACTGATAAAGTTTGCAGATGACACAAAAATTGGGGAAGTAGTAAATAATGAAGAGGACAGGTCACCGATTCAGAGTGATCTGGTTCACTTGGTAAACTGGGCTCAAGCAAACAATATGTCTTTCAGTATGGTTATATGTATACATCTAGGAACAAAGAATGTAGGCCATATTTAAAAAAATTGGAAACTCTATCCTGCGAATCAGTGACTGAAAAAGATTTGGGGGGGGGGGTCACAGTGGATAATCAGATGAACATGAGCTCCCAGTGTGACGCTATGGCCTAAACTGCTAATGTGATCCTGGAATGCATAAACAGGGGAATTTCAAATAGGAGATTGTTACCTCAGTTTTGTCTTTTATGTGACCGCTGCTGGAATACTGTGTCCAGTTCTGGTGTCCACAATTTAAGAAGGATGTTGATACATTGGTGAGGGTTCAGAGAAGAGCCATGATAATGATTAAAGGACTAGAAAACCTGCCTTGTAGTGATAGACTTAAAGAGCTCATTCTATTTAGCTTAACATGAGACGGTTAAGAGGTGACTTGATTACAGTCTATAAGTACTTACAAGGGGAACAAATATTTAATAATGAGGTTTTCAATCTATCAGTGAAAGGTATAGCACAATCCAATGGCTATACATTAAAGCTAGACAAGTTAAAATTGGAAATATGGTGTTAATTTTTAATGATAAAAGTAATTAACCAGGTAACAAGGTTTGTGGTGGATTCTCCTTCACTGGCAATTTTTAAATCAAAATTTGATTTTGTCTAAAAGCTATGCTCTAGGAATTATTTTGGAGAAGTTCTCTGGCCTGTCTTATACAGGAGGTCAGACTAGATGATCACAGTGTCCCTTCTGGCTTTGGAATCTATGAATGTATGAATCTGATTTCAGCTGAAGTCATGTGAAAACAATGGCTTCCCATGGCTTTAATGTAAACCCATACACTGGCAAGGATTTGCTCAAAACTGGTTCAAGAACTTTGCAAACTTTACATGGAACCTGTTCTGAGTTTTAAATTTGTAGCTGAAGATGAATTAACTGAGTTTCACAAAACTATGAATTTCATAACATCTTTTCCCCCTCCGGTTGATAATACAGAATTCCCACTGCAAATCTAAAGAAATGAGAAAGCTGAATGAGAAAACATTACATTAATAATCAATGTTACACCAGAGCCTCAGCTGAGGCTGACTTCGTCCCCTTTGTGTCATGTGAGTATCACAAAGAGGATGAAGAACTAAGTGGCCAGCGGGGGATTCTCCGGTAGGGGAGGAATCCCTGGGTCACATAAATGTCTCTACACCACCCACTTCTGGCGTAGGTATAGAGGACCTGCCAGGGATAAGAGGAAACAGCAGAGGGAGGACCAGAGCGCATTGTGCTCCAGTGATTCTGAGCTGCTGACATGACCTCCTAAGATTGTTGCAGTCGCTGAAAGTTAGAGCAGCCCTGAGCATGCCCTAGCCTAGGATATATCCCACAGTTCCCCCAAGGACTGGAGGACCCTAAAAGTGACAGAAAGCCAGTTATGCCCATCTAGGCTGAGTGGAGCTCAGCCAAATGTGAGTATCTGGCTCATTATTTTTAGACTGAGGCATGTGTGTGTGTGTCTGTGTGTAACTTACTACAGTGTTCCACAGCTACAGCAACCTAGGCAACTTTTTCAGCTCTCACATGTTAGAGTTTATGTTACTAGAAGACTGAGAATAGAAGCAATGTTTTTAAAACATTAATGTAGTTTTATTTTATTTTTTTTAAGGGGAAAAAATTCTCAGAACTAACTTCCATTAAATTCATATTTTCCATAAAATCAGGGTCCTGTATGGTCAGATCTATTCTATTTTAGCTCTATATTTTCTTGTAATCAGTAAAATCATACTATGTATTTTGTTATTGAATCATGTTTGTATCTTGATTGGATAAAGTATATAAGCAGGCCAATTATCATTCATAAAAGCCCATTTAACCAGGACAATTCCTGGTGTCTCTGCATCTTGGCTACCAATTCATTGTCTCCACCAGATCACAAGCTGTGCTGATATCAAAGTCATATCAATGAGTCCTGCTCAATGAATCTATTGTCAAGTATCTCCTTTTTTAAAAAACATAATTTGGAAAATTTCCCAGATTCTATCTCTATCTCTCCAATTTATAGCTCAGAAGATTATACAGATCAAAGAAGGGGAAAAGAGAATTATAAACCTATAAATAAAAACTATTTTACGGTCTGCAGCCCTGATTCTGAGCTTTTTTAGTGCAGCTTAGAAGTCGGTTGCAGAAGAGAGGTTGTAAACCATCTTTGTGTCACACTGATCCATATACGATCAGTTCCAGGGATAAATTAGAGCTGCCTAAGAGCAGCTCTATGTTATGCAAGCTGTCCATTACCTCAAGAGTCCATTTCATAAGCCAATGAGAATTGAGGCTTCGGGATGTTTTAATCATGCTCCTTTTTGCTTAGCAACCACTGTCTAACATCCATGATAGAATGGGATAGAATTCCCATGGACAAGCAGAATTCTTGGTAGCCACTAAACCAGCTCACATCTGGCTCACTCTAGTAACAACCCACACGGAAAATGGAGGGAGAAGCATGGATGGGAGGAGGCACCAGGAATTCAGTCTGTGTGAAGATGGCTAACAATATTAAGCTACAGTTGGCGCAGATTTTTTTTAAATATTGTTGAACCCTTTTTTTACTAACTACTTGGTGACTGAGGAGTTCATAAGATCCAAACATTCATAAAATTGAACATCTCAACATTAGAGAAGGTTTGGTGGATAAGTTGTAGTATGGTGCACTGCAATACTTGTTGTCCTTCAGGCCACTGTAAAGTGATTTCTAGTGCACTAAAGGCACTGGAATGTGAAGGGGTGTTAACTTGTTCTTCATCAAAATCACTTTCTATTTTGTTTTGTTTTGTTTTCCTCTTGTGAAAAATGTTTCATATAACTGTTTGTTTTTTCATAAGAGAAGTGTTCTTTAAATTGAGGTTCTACTTTGTTTTAATAAAGAGCCAGTGTAGTTTACTAAGGCCTGGTCTACACTACGGGTTTAGGTCGACTTTAGCAGCGTTAAACCGAATTAAGCCTGGACACGTCCACACAACGAGGCCCTTTCTTTCGACTTAAAGGGCCCTTTAAACCGGTTTCTTTACACCACCTCCGACGAGGGGATTAGCGATAAAACCGGCCTTTGCGGGTCGGAATTGGGGTAGTGTGGACGGAATTCGATGTTATTGGCCTCCGGGAGCTATCCCACAGTGCTTCATTGTGACCGCTCTGGACAGCGCTCTCAACTCAGATGCACTGACCAGGTAGACAGGAAAAGACCCGCGAAGGTTTGAATTTCATTTCCTGTTTGCCCAGCGTGGAGAGCACAGGTGACCACGCAGAGCTCATCAGCACAGGTAACCGTCATGGAGTCCTCCCAGGATCGCAAAAGAGCTCCAGCATGGACCGAACGGGAGGTACGAGATCTGCTCGCCATATGGGGAGATGAAGCAGTGATAGCTGAACTCCGTAGCAGTAAAAGAAATGGAAAAGTATTAGAAAAGATCTCCAAGGCCATGAAGGACCGAGGCCATAACAGGGACACACAGCAGTGCCGCGTGAAAATTAAGGAGCTACGGCAAGCCTACCACAAAGCCAGAGAAGCAAACGGAAGGTCCGGGGCAGAGCCGCAAACTTGCCGCTACTACGCGGAGCTGCATGCGATCCTAGGGGGTGCAGCCACTACTACCCCAACCGTGTGCTATGACTCTCTCACTGGAGAAACACACAGGGAAGACGGTTCGGGGAACGAGGAAGATGACGATGGAGGTACTGTAGGTAGCTCACAGCAGCAAGGAAGTGGAGAAACCGGTTTCCCCAACAGCCAGGATATGTTTGTGACCCTGGACCTGGAACCAGTAACCCCCGAACTCACCCAAGACCCTCAGGGCACACAGGAGACCTCTGGTGAGTGTAACTTTGTAAATATTTGTAAACATTACAAAAAAAAAGCAAGCAAGTCTGTTAACGTGTATGGGGATGGAGCGGAAATCCTCCAGGGACATCTCCAGAAAGCTCTCCTGGTTGAAATGGGGTGATTTTATTAAGGGGACATTCAGAGGCGCCCGTTCCTGCTCTTCTGACCAGAAATGTTCCCCGCTGTTAACCACGCGGTGGGGGGGAGGGGTGAAGTGATCATCCCAGAGAATCGTGTGTGTGTGTGTGGGGGGGGTGGTTTACTTGTGTTTGTGCCGCATGTTAACCGGGAAACCGCAGCCCCCTCCTTTTACATTGAAACCCCATTTTAAATGGACAACCCAATTCATCCTTGATATGGGAAATGCGCTGCTGTTTGCAACCTTTCCCGCATGTTAAGAAGGTTAAAAAAGCCAAAACACTGTGGCCTACGATGGCTGCCTGCAAGCCGAAATATGCAACCTTGTAATGAAAGAGTGTACCCATTGTTCCCTAAAATGTGTCTTTTTTAACCACCTCTCCCTTCTCCTCCACCAGCTGCAAATGTTTCTCCTTCGCAGAGGCTCGTGAACATTAGAAAGAGAAAACGTAAGACGAGGGACGAGATGTTCCCGGAGCTGCAGATGTCCGCCCAGGCTGATAGAGCACAGCAGAATGCGTTGAGGCAGTCAGTGTCGGAGATGAGAAAAGCCCAATATGAACGAGAGGAGAGGTGGCGGGCTGAATCGCGGGAAGAACGGAGCAAGTGGCGGGCTGAAGACGATAGGTGGCATCAGCTTGCAGACAGACGGCAAGAGGCAATGCTCCGTCTGCTGGAGCATCAAACTGATATGCTCGAGCGTATGGTTGAGTTGCAGGAAAGGCAGCAGGAGCAGAGACCGCCGCTACAGCCCCTGTGTAACCAACAGCCCTCCTCCCCAAGTTCCATAGCCTCCTCACCAAGACACCCAAGAACACGGTGGGGGGGCCTCCGTCCACCCAGTCACTCCACCCCAGATGATCGCCAAAGCATCAGAAGGCTGGCCTTCAATAAGAGTTAAAGTTTTAAAATGCAGTGTGTCCTTTTCCATCCCTCCTCCCCCACCCATCCCAGGCTACCTTGGCAATTATCCCCCTACCTCTGTAAGGAACTAATAAAGAATGCATGAATGTGAAAAAAACAATGACTTTATTGCCTCTGCAAGCGGGAGGGGAGGGTGGGGTGGGGTGGTTGGTTTACAGGGAAGTAGAGTGAACCGGGTCGGGGGCGGGGGGTTGGAGGGTTCATCAAGGAGAAACAAACAGAAGTTTCACACAGTAGCCTGGCCAGTCACAAAACTCGTTTTCAAAGCTTCTCTGATGCGCACCGCGCCCTGCTGTGCTCCTCTAACCGCCCTGGTGTCTGGCTGCGCGTAATCAGCGGCCAGGCGAGTTGCCTCAACCTCCCACCCCGCCATAAAGGCCTCCCCCTTACTCTCACAGATATTGTGGAGCGCACAGCAAGCAGCAATAACAATGGGGATATTCTTTTCGCTGAGGTCTGAGCGAGTCAGTAAGCTGCGCCAGCGCGCTTTTAAACGTCCAAATGCACATTCCACCACCATTCGGCACTTGCTCAGCCTGTAGTTGAACAGGTCCTGACTCCTGTCCAGGCTGCCTGTGTACGGCTTCATGAGCCATGGCATTAAGGGGTAGGCTGGGTCCCCAAGGATCACGATAGGCATTTCAACATCCCCAATGGTCACTTTCTGGTCCGGGAAGAAAGTCCCTTCCTCCAGCTTTCGAAACAGAGCAGAGTTCCTGAAGACGCGAGCATCATGTACCTTTCCCGGCCATCCCACGTTGATGTTGGTGAAACGTCCCTTGTGATCCACCAGGGCTTGCAGCAGCATTGAAAAGTACCCCTTGCGGTTTACGTAGTCGGTGGCTTGGTGCTCCGGTGACAAGATAGGGATATGGGTTCCGTCTATGGCCCCGCCACAGTTTGGGAATCCCATTTCAGCAAAACCATCCACTATTGACTGCATGTTGCCCAGAGTCACTACCCTTGCTATCACCAGGTCTTTCATTGCCCTGGCAAATTGGATCACAGCAGCCCCCACCGTAGATTTGCCCACTCCAAATTGATTCCCGACTGACCGGTAGCTGTCTGGGGTTGCAAGCTTCCACAGGGCTATCGCCACTCGCTTCTCAACTGTGAGGGCTGCTCTCATCTTGGTATCCTGGCGTTTCAGGGCAGGGGAAAGCAAGTCACAAAGTTCCATGAAAGTGGCCTTACGCATGTGAAAGTTTCGCAGCCACTGGGAATCGTCCCATACCTGCAGCACGATGCGATCCCACCAGTCTGTGCTTGTTTCCCGGGCCCAGAATCGGCGTTCCACGGTATCAACCTGCCCCAGTGACACCATGATTTCCACATTGCTGGGGCCTGTGCCTTGTGAGAGGTCTATGTCCATGTCAATTTCCTCATCACTCTCGTCGCCGCGCTGCAATCGCCTCCTCGCCTGGTCCGGGTTTCGCCTTGGCATGTTCTGGCTCTGCATATACTCCAGGACAATGCGCGTGGTGTTCATAGTGCTCATAATTGCCGCGGTGATCTGAGCGGGCTCCATGATCCCAGTGCTAGCTATGGCGCCTGGTCAGAAAAAAGGCACGAAAGTAGTATCTGATGGACCAGGAGAAGGAGGGAGGGAGGGAGGGAGGGAGGGCCGAGTGACGACATGGCGTACAGGTACAGGAACAGCGAGAAACACAAACAACTGTCACACAGAATGGTCCCCCCAAAGATTAAACTGGAAACCCTGGGCTTAGCAGGCCATTGGTTTCACGGAGGAAGGGGAAGCAAATGAACACAGAACAAATCTATTTTTTACATCTTAAGGTGGCAGCCGACGGTGCAGCATGAGAGACAGCCATACCAGTATGACGACGATGGGTACCAATCATAATATACCACCATCTGCCAAAAGGCAAGGGGCTGCTGCGTAGCAATGCAGCCCCACGTCTGCCAGCCCCACGTCCGCCAGCACCCAGCATCGCCCTCGGCCTCTTCTGGGTGCTTAGCAGACAATATTGGGCAATTGGCAGAAAATAGTATATTACGACTGGTAACCGTCATCATCAAAACAGTAGCATGTCTGCCCAGGTGGCCATGATTGACAGCCATACCAGTATGACGACGACGGGTACCAGTCATAATATACCATCGCCTGCAAGGGGCTGGTGCAATGCAGCCCTACGGCTGCCAGCCCCACGGCTATCACTCATGCTACACCGTCTACCACCAAAAGGCAGTTAGCAGCTGCTGCTGTGTAGCAATGCAGTCCCACGTCTGCCGGCACCCAGAGGACATATGGTGACGGTGAGCTCAGCTGAGCTGAGCGGGCTCCATGCTTGCCGTGGTATGTTGTCTGCACAGGTAACCCAGGTAAAAAGGCGCGAATCTATTGTCTGCCGTTGCTGTGACGAGGGGGGAGGGGCCTGACGACATGTACCCAGAACCGCCCGCGACACTGTTTTGCATCATCCGGGCATTGGGATCTCAACCCAGAATTCAAAGAAAAGGCGTGAACCGCTTCTCGGCTCTCTGAGCTGTGGCGCAAACGTAGTATCTGACGGCCTAGGGGAAGGAGGGAGGGGGGCCGAGTGACGACATGGCGTACAGGCACAGGGAATTAAAATAAAGAACGGTGGCTGTGCATCAGGGAGAGACACAAACAACTGTCACAGACTGGTCCCCCCCAAAGATTAAACTGAAAACCCTGGGTTTAGTAGGCCGTTGATTTGACGGAGGGAGGGGGAAGCAAATGAATACAGAGCAAATCTATTTTTTAGATCTTAAGACGACGGTGCAGCGTGACTGATAGCCCTTGGCATCTTTCTGGGTGCTTGGCAGCAAATACGGGGCGGTGTATGACGATGGTCTTCAGGCCTATTGCACAATCGGCTGCTCAGGGAAGACTCTGCTAACGTACGATGACCCGACTTGTAATAGGATGGCTAACAGTCGTAATACACCATTTACTGCCAAAAGGCAAGCCCCACGGCTGCCAGCACCCAGATCGCCGATGAAGGCTACCAGTCTACTGCACCGTCTACCGCCAAAAGGCAGTTAGCAGCTGCTGCTGTGTAGCAATGCAGTCCCACGTCTGCCGGCACCCAGAGGACATATGGTGACGGTGAGCTCAGCTGAGCTGAGCGGGCTCCATGTTGTCTGCACAGGTAACCCAGGTAACCCAGGTAAAAAGGCGCGAATCTATTGTCTGCCCTTGCTGTGACGGGGGAGGGTAGGGGCCTGACGACATGTACCCAGAACCGCCCGCGACACTGTTTTGCATCATCCGGGCATTGGGATCTCAACCCAGAATTCCAAGGGGCGGCAGAGACTGCGGGAACTGTGGGATAGCTGTGGGATAGCTACCCATAGTGCAATGCTCCGGAAGTCGACGCTAGCCTCGTACTGTGGACGCGGTCCGCCGACTAGAGCACCTAGAGCATTTTATTGTGTGGACACACACAATCGGCTGTATACAACCGATTTCAATAAAACCGGCTTCTGTAAATTCGAACTAATTTCGTAGTGTAGACATACCCTAAGAATGGAGTCCGCTCATGTTATTACTCAGTACATGATACATGAAACAACTCTGTATAATCGATCTAAAATTATCAAAAACATCTAAATCCCATTTTAGAAAGTACATTGGTCATTTGGGAACCTAACCATCACTGATTTGCAATGAGATTAAGCTCCTAAGTGACTTTGGTGCATTTCAAATACTACCTATAACCTTTTAAAAAAAATACACATGTAACCCACATACTTTATACTACAGCATTTGACTTTGTTTGACCCAAAGAAAGGGAACGAAGTAGTGGAGAGGAAACATATTTTAGTTGGAATAGTCTGTGTCTCTGCATACATTCAGAGGGCAGCGGTGAGCAACTCACATATAAGGGCCCAGAAAGGTCCAGAATAGGGTGCGGCAGTTACTAGACATGCTCAGTAGCTGTTTCTGAATCTCTGTGGAAAGTTTTCATCAAGAGCAATGCACCTGGCAGATCTCACCCAGTCATTTCTCTGGCAGCTGAACCAATCACAGCAGAAAGGAAGGAAAGGTTATAAATATATTAGTTAAAGACAGCCCTGTGGAGTCAAAGGCTGATCCATGTGGGACCTATGTCTGCTGTGAAGGCTGGTTGCTAATACCTGAACCACTTTAGATACAGGCTACAGATTTCTGTTTCACCAGTAACTGAGAGGACCAATCAGCTATTCCAAAGGGTAGAATGCTGCTAGCTGTGGAGTTTCCCCAGAATGTTTGTTTGCTGACAGGGTTGTGAAGTGTTTGAAAGGACTGAAATGCTGCCATTCTTTTCAAACTCTGAAGAGTCCAGCTGACACACACTACATGTTATGGCCACACTATAAATACTGAGACATTATCTCTGAGAGAAGGTCAGAGGGGAATGTGTTTATATGTGTGCTAAAGTACGGAAGTGTATGTTTGTTATGTTGGAAGCTTACGTTTGCATATATGTAGTGGCAATGAAGAGGGTAAGTCTATGAGGAGCACTAGTGGATTTATTGCTTAACAACATTTGTTTAAAATTTATTCATACAATTCCAAATACTATGTGCAGTATTTTCTTCTGTGCATTAAATGCTTCTTTTACTAAGAAATTCTTAGGTACTCTCTCTAAAGCTGACTGGAACTATTAACATCTATTTTTCAGGGTTTGGCATACGTAGCCTTGAAGTTTAACTCTGTGCCATGCTTTCTTAAAAATCTTAAAAATCCTGAAAAGAGAGACCATCTGGCCTGTGCTTCAGCAAAAAGTTAAGGTGCAGGAAGAAGGGGAGTAGAACAGAGTTACACATACTATTGCTTTAGCATTTTCCTATCCCATTACACATGCTTTACCCTAGATGTAATTCCCATGATTCCCATGATTTAATTGTTTATTTTGAGTTATATTTGTCTTCAATTTCTGTTTTGATTTTTTATTCTGTCAGATTTTGAGAGACCCTCAGTTTACTTGTTATTTCATTTTTAGTCCCTGTCTTCTGTTCATCATTATGTTTATTTCTTCTTCTTCTTCTTTAATTTAGGCTCCTGATACTTTTTAAAGGCACAATAACTGTTGTCCATTGGGTTATCCCTAGAGCTGTGATAAAAATCCGCCTGCTAAGCGAGCTGTTGTTTTAAAACCCTCAAAGCTCTAGACGTAGGGAGATCTTAATTAAAGTCAATGGAGAAGTAGCCAAGAAAGAAATTAGGCACTAAAAGGCTATATTATGCTATCAGTTTAGTCAAGCACATCTCTTATAGGCACACAGGACATAATATGTTTCTTGCAGTGAACATGTGACATACAGGTTGTTGATGAAAGTGACACATCATTCAAAATCATGCCTACTTTGAGGGTCGTAGGAAGTTTAGGAGTGTGAGATATACAACAAGGAAATCACATTGAAATAACAATGAAATAACATTACAGAAATAACTTGGGAGATTTGTATATTGCAAGAGATGGAGCTGGGGAACTGTGACAGATGTGAGATCTTCAAAAGACTATTATATTGAGATGTGCCAGATGCAGTGGGCACAGAGAATATTGATAAACACGTATCTATAAATGTTGGTGAGGTAGGGACTATGTATCTATCTATGTTTGTGAGGTAGGGATTGTATTCTTGCTCCATGTGTGAGGGTTACCACTTTCTCTCCAGGAACTAAAAACAGTGTGTGGGGGGTACTTACTACAAATACTACTAGCACCCCAGGGCTGAGTTACATATACTGGTTCAGACCAGGATCAAGAGGTACAATAGACCAAAAAAAAAAAAGGCATTTGGTATAAGGAGTCAGCCTGAATTTGCTAAGAGCCCCTCATTTTGATCCTGAAACTGACATGACACTGTAACTAAAAGGGCAAAACCTGCTGAAGGGGTTTGAAAAACTGGAAACCTGCCTTCCACCTGGAAGATGGGTGATATCTGGTAATCTTAGCATGCATATAGACTGTTTATTGTTTTCTCCTGTTTTCTCTGTAAAGCTTTTGTTCTGAATAAATGTACTGTGCTTTGTGAAAGCTGGCTGGTCACTGTCATTGTTCCTTGAGAGAGACTGAATTGCAGGTGCTGGACTAAGATCAGACCTGCTAGGATAGTCACAGTGAATTGTAGGGGGACTGTATGTCTAAATCTGGTCTGGAGGTAGAAGACCTGGGTCCCTGCCCATAGATGGCTGGGGGACTGAGATCTAAAGTTGCACCTTTAACCCCAGAACTGTAACTGGAGCATGCATTAAATAAATTCAGTTTTAAATGCATGAGGTTATGTTTTCATAGTGAATATTGCCATTTGAAATGCAGACTTACACCTGTGTAACAAGATGTTTCATTTGTTTGGTTAGTAAATATTCAATGGAACTTGCTGACAGTCAACATTTCAGAAAATCAGGCCTTCCATCTCTCATGGGCACTGAGATATTGCTATACCCAAAATATGTGAACATTTTGGGAAATGTAGCCCTTTCTTAGGAGTTTCTCAAGTTCCTCATCTGAAATATAAGCGTGATGCTACATTACTGACAGGATGTTCTGAGGACTAATTAGACGATACTTGTGTGAAATACACAGATACTTCACATCTGTGAAGATATAAAGAGTATAATTGTAAGTATTACTGCAATTACTAGCTGCTGGGTGGGCTTTTTAGAAGTGCCTAAATGACTTAGGAGCACAAGCCCCATTAATTCTCAATGAGATTTATGTTTCACCCTAAATCATATAGGTGCTTTGGAAAATCCCATCCATAGACTATGGACATGTGACATTGTGGGCAGTGTCATTGGAATGTTTCAGAGAGGTGTGTTTGTGATGGAATCCCTGGGCTGGCATGATAAGAATATCTGCTTAGTCCATCACCCACTCTGTTGGCCCCTATAGTTGTGTTTCTGTTGCCTTGGAACTATTCAACTTTATGCATCATTAAATCTCAGATATCTGTCAAGAACATTTTGGGTAATATTTATGGACAGATCATCAGACTCGACATAGTGTTCTTCCACTACTCTGGCAATACAAACAGGCCATAAAGCTGTCCTAACTGGCAATTTATGATTCCTGCAATGTAGGGGAATTCTGCAGGATTCC
Source organism: Malaclemys terrapin pileata (assembly GCF_027887155.1). Taxonomy (NCBI): domain Eukaryota; kingdom Metazoa; phylum Chordata; order Testudines; family Emydidae; genus Malaclemys; species Malaclemys terrapin. The sequence continues at coordinate 34,526,324 of NC_071505.1, forward strand.
CTGGCATAGGGAGCATTTTGGAGGCATGTCCAAGTACAGGAATTTGGTCAGAACTCTGTTGTGCTTTAGAAATTCCCAGCTGATATAACAATCCTCATAGGACTGTTATTGTCTTGTGTAAATTAGGGTAAATTTGTGCATGGGGCTAAATTGTTCTCAAATAACTGAAGGTGTTAAGGTGAGAAAAAGTATTTGAACCTTGAGTCCTATGTTGAGTACAGTTCAGCCAGACCCAAGATTTGGGCCCTTTGTATTTACTGCCACTGTCAGTGGGCCTTGCTGTATTGCAAAGGACAATGTATTAAGATGTGTGTAGTATTACTGACTTAATGGAATACTGTGAAAATGTGCAGCTGCCAAGATGATACATTTCCTTTGTAACTGGAAATGACTTTACTTTACTGGAGTGACTTTACTTTCAGAGAATGAAGCATGATCACAAATACTTCCATTTCAAACAAACCAATTTCTTAAAAGGAAGATCTATGCCAACTTAATTTGTGATATCTAACATTACTGAAGCCGATACTTTTAAAATGGTCAGACTAAATGACAAACATTTGCACATAGTTGGGCACCTGTCTCCAATGTGGAGCTCCTATTTGTGCATTTATAAACTTTGGTTTCAACTTTGGCCAAGGTGGCTGTTCTTTTCAAAATCAAAACTGCCTATGGCACAACAATTTGTTTTTCTAGGCTAAGCTATTTTGTATGTGAACTATTTAAAGGGTGCTAGGCTGTTTTTCATTCCGAGGGTAGTCAGAATTGAATTGCATTGCTGGTCAAAGTTCTTAAGAACAGTTTAATTTAAATACAAGTGCAAAAGGATTCCAATCCAATGTTTTTATAATATAAGGCAGCAGACAATATAGCCACCAGGCTACATAGTATAATTCACCCTCTAAGGCTATCCACATTGCTTATCGCAGACCTAGAGATCTGCGATTCAGAGTAGCCCAAACACAGGCACAACAGTCTGAATTTTAAAAGTGTGTTCTTGCTAAGAAGCAACACACTACATTTCCTGAGTGCTTTGATTCTTTGACGCCAAGAGTTTATGGAGCATGATAAGGAACAAGACTCTTCTTATTTTGCATATACCAAAGTCCATAAATGATTACTGCTGAATCAGTGAATAGGTATGTCCAAATACACCTTTACCCCGATATAACGCTGTCCTCGGGAGCCAAAAAATCTTACCGCGTTATAGGTGAAACCGTGTTATATCGAACTTGCTTTGATCCACCGGAGTGCGCAGCCCCACCCCCCCCCGGAGCGCTGCTTTGCCGTATTATATCCGAATTCATGTTATATCGGGTCGCGTTATCGGGGTAGAGGTGTACCAACAAATGGTGGTTTGTAATATTAGGGCAACAGGACACTATCAATTTTGCCCCTGTTTACATAGCACTGCTAGTGATTCCATTGTAACCTGTCTTCTAGCCAGTGCAGGGCATCAAGCTAAAATATTTTCTTGTAACAGTTCATTAGCCTCATTGTAACATGCTTAATGAGCACTATATTTCCTTAAAGAATATGACGTCTGTGTGATGGGTTGCAAGGACTTGAATAGCACTGGTGATGCTTGACAACATGCTTATTCCTTCTAGAATATCATACATGACATACAATACATGTTTTGCCTTTGGAGAACTGTCCACCCCTTCACACCCCCTCCCCCCCCAGTTTTGCCTTTATGCATCCTATAGCCCTTGCAGACTAGATGGTACTTTAAGAAGAAAGATGAGTTATTGGAAGTTCAGCAATGAGGGCATATTCCTGGTATATAACAATAAAACACTTCTTTACCTAACTGACTTTATTTGGGGATATTTGGAATATCTGTAATATTACATTACACAAAGCTCTGGTCCAGGGCACTGTCACAGAAAACATGAGGTCATTCACAATCCTAACTTTGCCTTGGCATATCAATCAAGGTGTGTGTCTGAGGGTGACATTTTACAGCTGGAAAACCTGTGTTTGAACACTGCATGACTCATGGAAATTTTTCTATTTCAGGGGCCCATGTTTGGAGCTTGCTCTCCTTAGCAATTCAGAGGCTCAGACTAATGGCAAGGCTCAGTTATTTGTTCAGCATCAGACAGCTGACTTCTTCTGTTCTTTAAATTTCCAAATTGAAGTGCCCTGATGTGACAACTGGCATTATAGAACTCGATAAAATAAAATGCATGTTTGCTAGCAAGAGATCAGAATTTGGTAGAAAATGTACTATTTCTGTTCATGACTCATGAAATCTCTCTCTCTCATACACAAACACACACACACACACACACATATACACTTTGAAACAACCATTGGATTTCCATGTCTAATGTGTTGAGTACTACTGTATATTATGATATAATGCAGGGTTGCTTTTCATCCTGAGCCTATCAAGCAAGAATGGCTATGAGCTGGTAGAAGTCAGTGGGAGTTTTGCAAGAATTTGTATATATGTACTCAGTCTCCTTTAACTGGCCTTGCAAAGCTACTATCTCTGAGGTAAATAATAACTTTGAGGATAGGATCATCAATGTGCTTTTCAAGCCTGCCTAGAATCTCTTGTTCAATGGAGTTTGAGTCCATGGCATGTAGATTATTTTAGATTATTCTGTGATATCGTATGTCTTATTTTCTCTTTTCTGGGTCTTTCTGTGTATTCTTTAATAAGTCACCCTTAAATATATGAGGGAAACCATTCAACCATTGACTTCCTCAGCAGTTATTTGGGCCAGACCCTCATTTGGTTTAAATCAGTGAAGTTCCATAGAAAGCAATGGAGTTATGCAGATTTAGAACAGTTGAGACCACTGGACGAATAGCTCTCAGGCACACTACAATATTTTATTTATTTATTCTTCAGTGCGCAGCATTTTAACTATACAACTACCATTATAGGATTAATATGGTTAAAAATCTGCATAATATATGTCTTATACATATATATAGTTTTTGGATTCTTGGTAGGCTACTGAAGTGAGGTACAGTTATAAATTCAGGCAAAAGGTAAAGTACAGACAGAAAGAAAAAATCACTCATTACTTAAATTCAGGGTTTTTTTTATATTCTCACTGACACTGCTACAGATCCAAAAACCCTGCATAAATTAATAAAGACATTCTCAGCTGAAACAAGACATAAGCTGTTTAATCATTTTGGCTACGAGCCATTCTCATATGATGTAGGAGAATTGCATTATTTCGCACCACTACTCAACAGAATAGTTGCGGCTGATCTGATGAAATGACAACCATTTCTAAAACAAAAAGAAGGTATACCAAGTGTAGAGAAGCTCACAAAGTTCGTGGCACATATGGCTAGTCGCACAGCCAGAATATTTATCTAATGGATCCTAGGGAATAAAGAATTTGACAGTACAGCAAGAAAAATAAATATATAAAATATACAACACACAAGTTCTATTATTGCTAAATAAAGTAGCTAAATAATATAGAGATGTTGTGTTTCTGGTCATCCCCATTAGAACTGGGGAAAAAACAAACTTTTTACTACAAGAAATTTTGAATGAAAAAATTATGTTCAAAATGTTTTGTCAAACATTTATTTTACGTGCAGGAACTTTTGAACAGGTTTAATTTTCATTTCAAATTGGCATTTTGGAACAAAATAAAAATATTTACTTTGTCTTAAAATGTCATTGTGGGAATTATTCAGTTTCAAAAATCCTAAACCTCATTTTCAATGAAAACTAAAAATGAAAATTTTAATTTATCAAAATACCAAAGAAAAATCAAGAGAGAAGGCAGCATGGATGCTCCAGACACAGCCTGACCAAGCACTGGAAGTGTGATCCTGAGGAAAGCCAAAAGGCAGACCTTGGAATTGTAAGCAAAATCATCGTCTCTTGCTGTATGAGTCCTGCTGTGATCATGAAAACAGAACATCTTACATTCTCTGTAAATAAACAGGATTGCATCAAAGAGACGCCTGACTCATCAATTTGGCCTCCTAACACAAACTGAACAATGTAAATTTAGCTAATCACTCAGATCAAAAGAAGTACTAGTTTGACAGTTGTGTTTTCATTAAACTGAAAAAAAAACATTTTAAGTAAAAACAAAAGAAATATTTTCAAATTTTGCACAGAAAAATGATTTTTTACATCAGAATTAAAATTTCTCATGAAAAAATATCAGTTTCAACCAAACTATTTTTTACCCATGAAGAATATTTTCCTCCCAAAAATTTCAATCAATTCTAAACTCCATCACCTTGATTTCATGATTTCTTTTTCCTGCTCCGCACATTTTTAATATTTTTGTTTTACTGTTAAGGTTTTGGCATCTGTATTTCTCAAGTCTTCCCCACAGGTTTCCCCCTCTCTGTTTCATACTCCTGTGTTTTCTTCCAATTCATATATTGTTCTTCATTTGTTATCACTCTTATTTTCTGACTGATTCAGAATTATTACTAGTTTTAGATTCATTTTCATTGCAAAGGAGAAGTAAGGGGACTATTTAGGTCACCACATAAAATCATTTCCATGAACCTGCTCCAACTCCTATTGAATCCAACGGGAGTCTTAATTAACTTCAACGTGCATTGGATCAGGTCCCATGTAAACAGTGACTACCCATCATTATGATGAATGGTTGGTGGTATCAGTCTAGTTCCTACTAAACAGGCATTTATTATATTACTTCTCAACAGCATTAAATGTACCAACATAAATACATAAAAATTAGAGCTCTGGGACATTGCCATTTCTCAGTCAGGGTGAAATTCAGTGAGGATTAATTTGTTCATGAGATGAATTTCACCATCTATGCACAAGATACCACTGACTTCATGAAGAAACTACAGTCCATCAGTGATCTTCCAGAAAACACCACCCTGGCCACTATGGATGTAAAAGCCCTCTACACCAACATTCCACACAAAGAGGACTACAAGCTGTCAGGAACAGTATCCCTGATAATGTCACGGCAAACCTGGTGGCTGAACTTTGTGACTTTGTCCTCACCCACAACTATTTCACATTTGTAGACAATATATATCTTCAAGTCAGCGGCACTGCTATGGGTACCCGCATGGCCCAACAGTATGCCAACATTTTTATGGCTGACTTATAACAACGCTTCCTTAACTCTAGTCCCCTAACGCCCCTACTCGCGCTACATTGATGACATCTTCATCATCTGGACCCATGGAAAAGAAGCCCTTGAGGAATTCCACCATGATTTCAACAATTTACATCCTACCATCAACCTCAGCCTGGACCAATCCACACAATTGATCCATTTCCTGCACACTACTGTGCGAATAAGGGATGGTCACATAAACACCACCCTATACCGGAAACCTACTGACCCCTATACTTACCTACATGCCTCCAGCTTTCATCCAGGACACACCACACGATCCATTGTCTATAGCCAAGCTCTAAGATACAACCGCATTTGCTCCAATCCCTCAGACAGAGACCTACAAGATCTCTATCAAGCATTCTTAAAACTACAGTACCCACCTGCTGAAGTGAAAAAACAGATTGACAGAGTCAGAAGAGTACCCAGAAGTCACCTACTACAGGACAGGCCCAACAAAGAAAATAACGGAACGCCACTAGCCGTCACCTTCAGCCCCCAACTAAAACCTCTCCAGTGCATCATCAAAGATCTACAACCTATCCTGAAAGACGATCCCTCACTCTTACAGATCTTGGGAGACAGACCAGTCCTTGCTTATAGACAAAAAGCTTCAAAAACAAACTTCTATGAAAAACTGCTGAACTAGAATTAATTTGCAAACTAGATACCATTAACTTGGGCTTGAATAGAGACTGGAAGTGGCTGGGTCATTACACAAATTGAATATATTTCCCCATGTTAAGTATCCTCACACCTTCTTGTCAACTGTCTGGAATGGCCATCTTGATTATCACTATTAAGGTTGTTTTTTCTCCTGCTGATAATAGCTCATTTTCATTAATTAGCCTCTTAGAGTTGGTATGGCAACTTCCACCTTTTCATGTTCTCCGTATGTATATATATCTTCTTACTATATGTTCCATTCTATGCATCTGATGAAGTGGGCTGTAGTCCACGAAAGCTTATGCTCAAATAAATTGGTTAGTCTCTAAGGTGCCACAAGTACTCCTGTTCTTTTTGCGGATACAGACTACCACGGCTGCTACTCTGAAACCTGTCACTATCTATGCAATTTCACATGTTAATAGAAGGGTTGGCTGAAACCCAGGATAAATATGTGAGAAATATATTAAATTAATATAATCAACTTCTATAAACAAATCTAGAAAACAAGTGAAAAATTTTCCTAATAAAATCTTCAACTAACATTGTTGTATCACCTCCAGTGAACAGCAAGTCTTGGCTGTAAAATTTGATGTAAGGTGACTTTTTTTTTTTCCCATTTGCAACAACAAAAACAACATCTTTTGAAAACTTGTAGGGTTTTTTGTTTTTGTTTTTTGGGGGAAAAGATTTCCATTTTCATGGATTGAGGAAACTTGTTTTAACAATGTCCTCTGATCCCCACCCCTTTCTCTTGTCTGTCAATTTTCTCTGTTGTCTTTGTTCACCTCTCTGGCCTGGTCTACACTACGACTTTAATTCGGATTTATCAGCTTTAATTCGAATTAACCCTGTAACCGTCCACACAACGACGCCATTTAATTCGATGTAAAGGGCCCTTTAAATCGATTTCTGTACTCCACCCCAACGAGCGGAGTAGCGCCAAAATCGATTTTAGCAATTCGAATTAGGGTTAGTGTGGCCGCAATTCGATGGTATTGGCCTCCGGGAGCTATCCCACAGTGCATCATTGTGACCGCTCTGGACAGCAATCCGAACTCGGATGCACTGGCCAGGTAGACAGGAAAAGCCCCGCGAACATTTGAACTTCATTTCCTGTTTGCCCAGCGTGGAGAGCACAGGTGACCACAGATACCTCATCAGCTCAGGTAACCATGCAGGCTGATAATCGAAAAAGAGCACCAGCATGGACCGTGAGGGAGGTACTGGATCTGATCACTGTATGGGGAGAGGATTCAGTGCTTGCAGAACTTCGTTCTAAAAGACGAAATGCAAAAACTTTTGAAAAAATTTCCAAGGGCATGATGGAGAGAGGCCACAATAGGGACTCTGAGCAGTGCCGCGTGAAGGTCAAGGAGCTCAGACAAGCCTATCAAAAAACAAAGGAGGCAAACGGTCGCTCCGGGTCAGAGCCGCGGACATGCCGCTACTACGCCGAGCTGCATGCAATTCTAGGGGGGCTGCCACCACTACCCCACCTTTGTTCGTGGATTCTGGGTCGGGGATAGTCTCGACGCCTGAGGATTCTGCCGATGGGGTAGAGGAGGAGGAGGAGGAGGAGGATGAGCTTGCAGAGAGCACACAGCACTCCATTCTCCCCAACAGCCAGGATCTTTTTATCACCCTGACTGAAGTACCCTCCCAAGCCTCCCAAGCCAGTACCCAAGACTCTGACCCCATGGAAGGGACCTCAGGTGAGTTTACCTTTTAAAATATAAAACTTGTTTTAAAAGCAAATGGTTTTTAATGATTACTTTGCCTGACTTTGCATTCGCGGTCAGTTCAGCTACTGGAAAAGTCTGTAGCTACTGGAAAAGTCTGTTAACGTGTATGGGGATGGAGCGGAAATCCTCCAGGGACATCTCCATGAAGCTCTCCTGGAGGTACTCCGAAAGCCTTGCCAGAAGGTTTCTGGGCAGTGCATCCTTATTCCCTCCTCCATGGTAGGACACTTGACCACGCCATGCTTGCAGCAAGTAATCTGGTATCATTGCCTGACAAAGCCTGGCAGCGTATGGTCCCGGTGTTTGCTGGCATTCAAGCAACATCCATTCTTTATCTTGTTGTGTAATCCTCAGGAGAGTGATATCACTCCTGGTAACCTGGTTGAAATACGGGAACTTAATTAAGGGGACAGAGGTGGCCGTTCCTACTGGGCTGTTTGCCTGTGGCGGAAAATAAATCCTTCCCTGCAGTTAGCCAAGCGCAGATGGGAAATTGGCCCTGAAGTTTTCCGCGTTTGGCTAGCAGGGATCTTCCCTGTTACCAGCCACGCGGTGGGGGGAGGGTACCGTGATCATCCCAGAGAATTCATGGCGAGGGGGGGGGTCGGCGGTGGGGGGGGTAGTTTGGTGCCTGCAGGGATCTTCCCTGATACCAGCCACGCGGTGGGGGGAGGGGTACCGTGATCATCCCAGAGAATTCATGGCGGGGGGGGTTAGTTTGTTTTCTGGTGCTGCTGAATGTTAACAGAAAAACCGCAGCACTCTACTTGCCTGAAGGGGCCCAGACAAGCCCCCCCACACTGCCCCCCCCCCAACTGGCTGAGATTGGCCAGGCTTCTGCAGCACTCTACAGGCTATGCTTGGTATGTGGGAAAGGAGGGTGCAGAAGCTGTAAAACAATGGCTTACCATGGCCGCATGCAAGCCGAATTCTGTTGCCCAGACCTGTGATCTCTAGCAGCAAAGCCACAAGCACTCAGCATTAAGAGGCAAAATGTGACCTTGCACAGAAATCACATGTGCTATGTAATGTGAACAGTGTTGGTCACCGTGAAAGAGTATAAGCATTGTTCTGCAAAATGTAGCTTTTAAAACAATTCTCTCTTTTTTCCCCTCCCTACAGCAGCTGTAAATTCCTCAAGCCTCCCTCCTCCATCCCGAAGGTTATCACAGATAAGGCGTCGTAAGAAGAAGACGCGGGAGGACATGTTTTCTGAAATTATGCAATCCAGCAGGAGTGACAGAGCTCATCTGAATGAGTGGAAGGAAACAGTTTCAAAGTATAGGAAAGAAGTCAGTGAACGTGAGGAGAGGAGGGACCAACGTGAGGAGAGGAGGGACCAACGTGAGGAAAGGAGAGACGATCGAGATGAGAGATGGTGGCAGGAAGACCAGAGGATGAAGGATGCAACGCTGGGGCTGCTCCGGCGTCTGGTGGAGGTTCAGGAACGGCTGCTGGAAAACAGACTGCCGCTTCAGCCCCTGTTCCACCCTCCCCCCTCCCCATGTTCCATATCCTCCTCACCCAGACGTGTAAGAACGCGGGGGGGGAGGCTCCGTACACCTTCCCATTCCACCCCAGTAGACAGCCCAAGCAAAAGGCTGTCATTTTTTTAACCTTTTCTTTGTGGCTTTTTCCTTCCCAGCAATCCTCCTCCCAAATACCACCCGGGTTCCCTCCCTCTTTTTCTAATCTATTAATAAAGAATAAATGATTTTTAAATGATAGTGACTTTATTTGGTTTGAAAGAAAGATGGGGGAAGGGGCAGGGTGGGTTCCTTACAGAAAATCAGTCAGTAAAGGGGGAGGGTTTTCATGAAGGAGAAACAAACAGATATTTCACACGGTAGCCTGGCCAGCCATGAAACTGGTTTTCAAAGCTTCTCTGATGCACAGTGCTTCATGGTGTGATCTTCTAATCGCCCTGGTGTCTGGCTGCGCGTAATCAGCAGCCAGGCGATTTGCCTCAGCCTCCCACCCCGCCATAAAGGTCTCCCCCTTACTTTCACAGAGATTGTGGAGCACACAGCAAGCAGAAATAACAATGGGGAGATTTCTTTGGCTGAGGTCAGAGCGAGTCAATAATGATCTCCAGCGACCTTTTAAACGGCCATGCACATTCTACCACCATTCTGCACTTGCTTAGCCTGTAGTTAAACAGCTCCTGACTCCTGTCCAGGCTGCCTGTGTATGGCTTCATAAGCCATGGCATTAAGGGGTAGGCTGGGTCCCCAAGAATAACTATGGGCATTTCAACATCCCCAACGGTTATTTTCTGGTCCGGAAAGTAAGTCCCTTTCTGCAGCCCTTTAAACAGAGTAGTGTTCCTGAAGACGCGAGCGTCATGAACCCTTCCCGCCCAGCCCGCGTTGATGTTGGTGAAACGTCCCTTGTGATCCACAAGTGCTTGCAGCACCATTGAAAAGTACCCCTTGCGGTTTATGTACTCGGTGGCTTGGTGCTCCGGTGCCAAGATAGGGATATGGGTTCCGTCTATTGCCTCACCACAGTTAGGGAATCCCATTGCAGCAAAACCATCCACTATAGCCTGCACATTTCCCAGAGTCACTAACTTTCGTAGCAGCACCTGAGTGATTGCTTTGACTACTTGCATCACAGCAGCCCCCAAAGTAGATTTGCCCACTCCAAATTGATTCCCGACTGACCGGTAGCTGTCTGGCGTTGCAAGCTTCCACAGGGCTATCGCCACGCGCTTCTCAACTGTGAGGGCTGCTCTCATCTTGGTATTCTGGTGTTTCAGGGCAGGAGACAGCAAGTCACAAAGTTCCATGAAAGTGCCCTTACGCATGCGAAAGTTCCGCAGCCACTGGGAATCGTCCCAGACCTGCAACACTATGCGGTCCCACCAGTCTGTGCTTGTTTCCCTTGCCCAGAATCGGCGTTCCATGGATAGAATCTGCCCCATTAACATGATCTCCAAAGCACCGGGGCCTGTGGTTTCACTGAATTCTGTGTCCGTGTCCATGTCCATGTCCTCATCATGCTTGTCGCTGCGCTGCCGCCGCCGCTGCCTCCTCGCCTCGTTTTTCTGGTCCTGGCTGAGCATAAACTCCACGAGAACGCGCGAGGTGTTTGCAATATTCATGAGTGCTGTCTTGACCTCAGCGGGCTCCATGCTTGCCGTGGTATGGAGTCTGCAGTGTTCACCCACCCAGGAAAAAAGGCGCGAAAATGGTTGTCTGCCGTCCGTTGCTTTCATGCAGGGAGGGAGGGAGGGAGGAAGTGAGGCTGTACCCAGAACCACCTGCGACGATGTTTTTTGTCCCATCAGGCACTGGGATCTTAACCCACAATCCCAATGGGCGCGGGAGACTGCGGGAACTATGGGATAGCTATGGAATTGCTACCCACAGTGCAACGGTGCAGAAATCGACGCTAGCCCCGGTACTTGGACGCACACCACCGAATTACTGTGCTAGTGTGGCCGCACTCATTTCGACTTTATACAACCTGTTTCTCAAATCCGAATTATCTAAATTCGGATTAATCCCGTAGTGTAGACATACCCTCTGTCTCTACTGCACTGCACTCTTTTGCCAATCTTCTCTCTTATCTCGATACTTACATCATCAAGAAATACTGGATAAAGTTGGAGTCTGAAGATGGGCTCTCTATAGAGCTCTACAATAGGGTTCCAAGATCCCATTGCAAAAGAATAGAAGCCACAAGTGGTGTGTAGATTAGGCCTTATATAGCAGGGACTGGTAGCTATAAGAAGTGTGGTGAAGAAGCTACTCTGTATGTTAACATTGTGGAACAATTTTTAAAGTGCAGCATATGAACAAATGGTCTTAATTTTATACTGGATTACCTGGATCCCTTGATGTTCTAAACTCTAGTGGAGCTAGTGGGTAGCCTTTCAATATTATCTTAAGACACTGGTTAGTATAACACTTTTGGAAATGGCGAGAAAGAGTCCTGTGGCACCTTATAGACTAACAGACTTATTGGAGCATAAGCTTTTGTGTGTGAATACCCACTTCGTCATATGCAGATGCCACAGGACTCTTTCTCACTTTTTACAGATCCAGACTAACACGGCTACAACTCTGATACTTTTGGAAATGATACTCAGTTCTCAAGCCACAGACATTACTTCAGGACGGCACATGCAGCTCTGTCTACTACAGGTTTCATCAGCAGCAATCTGTTTGCCACTTGCCTTGGGTGTCTGTCAGATGAATGCAATTCACATGGCCAGCCACTTCACCGTGTGATGTATGGTAGGGGGTGGTTAGGTATTAGGCTGGTAATAGGTGAGCCACTGCCCCATAAGGATAAAGAAGAAAGTATGACTGGAATTCCCTTTCCCTTCCACCAACTGGGAGGACAAAGGAAAGAATTGCCGGCATAACAAATATTTAGAAAATGTCACAAAATCGCAGAGCACTGTCAGACACTGTCTTGCAATTTTCCCTAAGTATGGCACATAAATATGTGGAGACATTGAGTCACAAATAATATTGTATCACAGCAATTGACACATTATTATGAAACTGAGTATTTGGTTGGGTCTGTCCCATTTTCTTCATTAACAGACGGGCTCTCCTCCTTCTGGAAGACTATCATTGCCCTTCTGTAAATCTGTTTAGGTTAATAGGTTTCTGTTGTTCTACAGATATTTCTGGAAGCAGGAGAGACTCTGAAAGAAGCAGGAGGAGGACATGAAATAATAATTGGCTCATAAAACATACTTCACAAGCACAAATAATTAAATGTCATTTTTTGACAAATTCAAATTATGTGAGCCCCCGAATATCACTTTTAAGTAGTTTATTTCTTCCTTATTTGACTTCGGTTCATAGAATCATAGAAGTCAGAGACTCCATAGGTCACCTAGTCCATTTCTCAGTAAGCTATCCTATGATTAAAAACTCTAGAGCTCTAGAATTGTGTTTAATAAAGAATCAATTTAGGCAGTCAACAGGTTCTCTCAGATTCTTCTGGCTCTAATTAAAGAAATACTGTCTAGAAAGAACTCATATATTAAAATAAAAATTCCTCATCTTTACCTTATACCGTAGATAATTAAAGCAGAAAGATATTAAAAAACTAAGTAACTTTCCACTCTGCTGTTTGATTATTTTTGGCATTCCATTCAATTTGAACAACAAAATTGTGGTATTTGTTTTCTTTCTTATATGCGAGTGGTAAATTCTGTTGAAGTCTACTCCTTACTAAAGTCCTCACTTTTGCAGAATAAGGACCTAATCCTGCTCCCATGGAAGTCTACAGAAACTTTGTCATTGATTGTAATGGGAGCAGCATTGGGCCCTAAAATATAGCTGGAGTTGACCTGGTGAATCTAACAAACTGGGTGAACAATGAGTAGAATGGTTTCTGGATTTGGAAAGAGTGTAAACATTTCACATAACTGTAGTATAAGCTTCTTTGAGAGATTTGTGATGTCTTTGAATTATCAGTTTACTATGACACACAGATATGACAGGCTTTGGAGGTAGGTAAACAGACACAATCTCTTGGGGTGCCAGTAAAACTGACAGAATTTATGAGATGCTACATCCTTCTTCTCCCACTTCCAGACTTTGATTAAAAATTGAAAGATATTTTCAAAGCTTCTAGTCAAAACTCTCAGAACTAGGGTTACAAAAGAACTGTAATTTCAAAACAATGTTTTCTTTTGATACCTGAGCTTGTTTTCCTTTTGTTAATTTGTATTTTCTCTGACTAAGTGTTACTTTGAGTTCTAAAGTTTAGATTTCAAACTTTCCAATATCAAAATCAGAACGAGTTCTCAATCCCAAATAAACCATGAGCTTTGATATTATTTGAAGGCAACACAAAGAGTACAGTTTTGAAGCAAGTCCTATCTTCACATTCCAGAATGTCATTTTTTTTTATTTTAATCATTTGCAGGAGTTTCATATTAGAGACAGCCTACAGAAAAAAATAGGAATATGGAAGAAGAACAAATAAAATCCAGTCCAAATATCAAATACAAAAACAAAAGAAATTGCTTAAAACAAATTACCTGTTTAGTTAAAGGGTATAAGGAATATTTGCTCCCAATGAGCTATGCATACAAAGTTAGAGTCTCAGAATTAAATAGGGCAATTAATAAAGTTTGTAAAATGAAGGGAAATAAGGCATCTACCACAAATAGAGGCCAGTAAAATCAAGTTCATACCTGACGGGGAAAATATAGGGGAAAAGCCATATCAAATGGAAAAGCAGTTTGAGTTCTCTTCTGCTTTTGACTAGAAAGTTAATTGAACTGGGATTCAACCCCCTTCTCTGGTCTGCACACGAGAGACATGGGTGCTGGAAATCAGACTTTTCCTGGAACAATGCACCCACAGGATGATGTTTGCACTATGATGTCATAGAACAGCATTAGGTCAAGTGATGAAAACAGCTCAATTTCTTTGTCTGCCAAACTGAATTGATGATATTTGGGTGTAGTGTGGCGAAGTCAGCTGATTCACCCAAACCCTTTCTCCAGCATTAGTACTGAGCTAGCATTTTAGATAAAGATGTTCCATTGCTCATTCTGCAAAGTTATCAGGAAATGTGTGCCTGAGAGTGATCAGCCTGAATTGTGTAAATCAACATAAATCCATTGAGGTTTACACTTGCCGAGAGTTTGCCCCTATGTATATTTATATGACCGGCCAATGCTTAGTGGATGGAACTCTAAATTATTATGCATATTTAATGAAGAAGACATTTTTAGCCTTGATCAGAAGTGCATTTTCTAACATCCTTTCTTTTACCTTTTCTTACTATTATAGATAACTTTTCTCAGCCAAAAAGACAACTAGCTAATTCTGGCTGAGTTTACATAGATGAACTAGGGGACAGAGAATGCCTATCTCCTGAATTATCTGTGCCGAAGACAAGCACTATGTGGCTGCACAATCTGGGGAACAATGGAGGTTGTAATGATAGCAACTGGCAGCATGTACTGCTCCAGGGCATGTTTACATGATATAAGGTGTGATCCTGGTCATACCTCCTGTGCACCAGCCTATGCCAATATGACTATGATGGGAGAGTGCCAGCTACACCTTTATAAAGGTGTGGAAGATCCACGGCCCAATATGTTGGCATATTGAGGGGCCATGCAGGTACCCATAGCAGTGCCGCTGACTTGAAGGTGTATATTGTCCCCAAATGTGAAATAGTTGTGGGTGAGGACAAAATCACAAAGTTCAGCCACCAGGTTAGCTGTGACATTATCGGGGATACTGTTCCTGATAGGTTTCAGAGTAGCAGCCGTGTTAGTCTGTATCCGCAAAAAGAACAACAGGAGTACTTGTGGCACCTTAGAGACTAACAAATTTATTAGAGCATAAGCTTTCGTGGACTACAGCCCACTTCTTCGGATGCATATATGTTCCTGATAGCTGGACAGACTCCAACGAGAGGCTGCTGAGCTGGAATTGATATGCAAACTAGACACAATCAACTCAGGATTGAATAAGGACTGGGAATGGCTGAGCCATTACAAACATTGAATCTATCTCCCCTTGTAAGTAGTCTCACACTTCTTATCAAACTGTCTGTACTGGGCTATCTTGATTATCACTTCAAAAGTTTTTTTTCTCTTACTTAATTGGCCTCTCAGAGTTGGTAAGACAACTCCCACCTGTTTATGCTCTCTGTATGTGTGTATATATATTTCCTCAATATTTATTCCACTCTATATGCATCCGAAGAAGTGGGCTGTAGTCCACGAAAGCTTATGCTCTAATAAATGTGTTAGTCTCTAATGTGCCACAAGTACTCCTGTTCTTTTTGCAGATACAGACTAACACGGCTGCTACTCTGAAACCTGTCAAAATGGCCCAAGGAATACAAATGAATTTGAACTAGAAAGGTATCTAGGGAAAGCTTGTGTTATTTTTCTTTCAACTGTAATTAAAAGATACAATATAAATACTCACTCATCAAAATTTGTTAATAAACAGAATTATCATGAGAGTACAGAGTTCCAATTATTAATATCAACCAGATAGGTCTATTATTACCTGTAACCTGTACGGTAGCTTTCTTTATTTAATAGTTTTGTTTTCATTTTAATATATAATGTCGTTATTCACAAAAACAAAACAAACAAACAAAACTATGTTTAATGGTAGTTAAGATTGCAGGATGGCACACTCCACCCACCAACAACTTGAAAAGAATGAAAATAAGGTGTTAAAGGGGAGAACATTCCTTTCCACCTTTGTACTGTCAATACCAGGCTCCAACATTCTAAAAGCTTTCATTTCCATAACCAGCTGAAAAAGCAATACATACTGCAACTTCATCAGACTTGTACTCTAGCGCAAAACCTTAGCAGTGATCTCATCTACTTTTATATTAATTCTATCAACAGGTCAGGACACCTGTATGTCCCACATTCCAGGTATTTGGGAAGTTATTCTGTCTTAACATACTGGGATCATGGTTAAGTTTTTTTTCTCTCAGTGAAAAATGACCCAAAGAGGTATTTTAAAAACTCTTATTATTCACTATGTATCCATTTATTTTTCATCAAACCATCATGAAAAATTCAAATAATCCTCAAAGTTTATATATATTGCAATTTCCATGAGGCTTTTACCAAATAAAAGGCTAAATTCTGGTTCAAAAATCTCTGTAACCCAGCCGTAATTATGGGCAGCTACCATTGCACCCTAAGCATGACAAATTTCTAAATGTGATACGTGGAAAGAACATTCTCCAGTGCAAGGATATTTTGGACATGCTTGGGCTTTTATTGTAGAATTTGAAAAAAGAATACCTGCTGGATGTAAAGATAGTTACAACCATATACTTGAAAAACAAACAAACAATCAAAACTAATTAATGATTGTACAATAGTTTTGGGGAGGAGGGTTAGGTCAGTAATTGTAACAGATAAATATGCCTTCCAGTGTGTTCTTCAATACATTTTTAAAATGTTTGGACCAGAAAAAAACATGATTAGAGGATGTAAAATGTTGTCCTGAAATAAATATTTAGTTACTCTTCACTAGTTCAGAAAAAAAAAAAAAACTTTTCTGAATCATTAGTAGGTTTAGAACATGTTCAGTTTAAAGTCTATGCTTACCTCTGTCAAGCATATAATTTGTTTCCATTTAAAAAAAAAAAGGAAAAAATGTGCTTTACAAGCTTTATATTGATTACATGGTCATTTTTGAATGTGTTTCCAATGTTGGGTCCAAAGTAATTATTGTTCTAAACAGGCAGAGCATAAATGTTATACATTATTTGCATCAGTAGATACGGAACAGTACAAATGTTCCCTTTTCTGTTGATCCCTTTTCTTTAAAGACATTTCATGTTGGTCTGCTTTATATTTTCCAGCTGGATGGAGGAAAGTGCAGGTAAGAGTCTCTCATTAGAAGCATGTCTGATTTAATTAATCTTTAATTATTGTGCAAAACAAATGAAAGGATAGCTTCGATCAGCAAATTCATTTGCAACATTTATCAGCTAGTTGATCTTTATCACCCACCCAGATGACAGTAAATCAAATGCATGGCCCTTTTCAATTCATGGAGCAAATGATTAAAGTGTCCATAAAAGTCCCTATCCTAACTAAATCTAATTGTGTGTGAATAATCACTTCAATTGTGTGATGAATGTGCCATTATGGAATCTTGATACTTTAAAAGAATAACCAAATCATATTTAAAACTTCACTAAAACATATATCCTGCACAGTCTGAAACTTGTAGCATTGGGGAAAGTTTTCTAATTTTTAGTATTGCATATCTCAAGTCTATTGGATTTTTTTTAATTAAAATGTCATATAATAAAACACTCTAGGGATAAATGTATTAACATATTTATTCTAGTATTATTTGGTCTAAGTATCACCATAAGATCTGTAAATCTCACCAGATTGAACAGAGAATAATATTCTGGAATGCTACAACACAGTCTTGTGCATCCATAATTATCAAAGGAAAGCACCTTTGCTGCCTCTTTAATGTTTAAACACCACCTTTCTTCCTCCACTCACTAAATCCACTCATTATCTCTCCGCTTCTACATGAAAAGATTTTTCAGATTTCATCCATGACAAGCTAAGCTTATGATCTGGAACAACTTGACCTGTGCCACATCTAGCCTGTCTACTTCAGCAATTCCTTTCCATGATCCTCTCCTAACATCTTTTCTGGGCTTAATTATATCTTTAAATAAATAAATACAATCTGTTTGTCTTTTCTCCTGCTGGCCTGCTCCATACCTGTCTCACAGCAATATGCTTCCATGAATGCACACAGTTTTGAGTTTTGATTGAATAACAATGGGTGCTCCTCCACTACTACGCTTATTCAGGATGGTGACTGTGCCAACCTGTATTTTTTGTCTCCTCTTCACTAGCTCATAACTATTGGACACCTCCTTTCTAAATTTGGTCTCTGTTGTACTTTCATTGCAGCTGATGGCAAAATCTATCCCCCATTTACTGCCAGGGCCGGCTCCAGGCACCAGCCCACCAAGCTTGTGCTTGGGGCGGCACCTGGAGGGGGGCGGTGCGGCATGGCACTCCGGCTCCAGCCGCCGGGGAAAGCGGAGCCGCAGTAGGCTCGCCGCCCTCCCTTGGCACTCTGGTCGCCGGGGAGAGTGGAGCCCCGGCTGGGCTCTCCACCCTCCTCCCGGGGCTCCGGCTGCCAGTGGAGCCGCGGTGGGCTCGCCGCCCTCCCCCCCGGTGCTCCAGCCGGTCGGGGAGAGCGGCCCGAGGCCGGGCTCAGCGCCCTCCCCTGCTGCGCTGGGGGGCGGTGGGAAGCTTTTTTGCCTGGGGCGGCAAAAAAGCCAGAGCTAGCCCTGTTTACTTCACCCTTTCTTTCACCCTTTTCTGCCTGACATTGCCACCACACTTCCTGGGCTGACTTCATCCTGACTTTTACTAGCTCAGAATATTTCAGAGATATAATGCCTTAAATGTCAGAAGTATCATAAGAACATAAGAACCGCCATACTGGGCCAGACCAATGGTCCATCTAGTCTGGTATCCTGTCTTCCAACAGTGGCCAAGGCCAGATGCTTCAGATGGAATGAACAAAACAGGTAATCATCAAGTAATTGCCCATTCCCAGCTTCTGGCACACTAGGGGGCTAGGGACACATCACAGCATGATTTTGCATCCCTGCCCATCCTAGTTAATAGCCATTGATGGACCTATCCTCCATAACTTATCTAGTTCTTTTTTTAACCCTGTTATAATTTTGGCCTTCAAAACATCCTCTGGCAAAGAGTTCCACAGGTTGTCTGTGCATTGTGTGAAGAAATACTTCCTTTTATTTGTTTTAAACCTGCTGCCTATTAATTTAATCTGGTGACCCCTAGTTCTTGTTATGAGAAGGAGTAAATAATGCTTCCTTATTTACTTTCTTCACACCCTCCATGATTTTATAGACCTCTATCATAGCCCCCCTTAGTCATCTCTTTTCCAAGCTGAAAAGTTCCAGTTCTATTAATCTCTCCTCACATGGACGTTTTTCTATACCCCTAATCATTTTTGTTGCCCTTTTCTGAACCTTTTCCAATTCCACTATATCTTTTTTGTGATGGGGTAACCACATCTTCATGCAGTATTCAAGATGTGGGTGTACCATGGATTTATATAGAGGCAATATGATATTTTCTGTCTTATTATCGATCCCTTTTTTAATGATTCCCAATTTTCTGTTTGCTTTTTTGACTGCTGCTGAACATTGAGTGGATATTTTCAGAGAATTATCCACAATGACTCCAAAATCTCTTTCTTGAGTGGTAACAGCTAATTTAGATCCCATCATTTTATATGTATAGTTGGGATTATGTTTTCCAATGTGCATTACTTTGCATTTATCATTGTGCTGTATTACAAAAGCATCAGCAGCCCAAACCAAAATACTGTGATCTTCATTTCTCTTCTAAGATTTATCACCAGTAACCGCTGTTCTTAGGAATGAGTTTTTTACTTGACCCAATATATTTTGTTTTGTTTTACCTCCAGTATATCCTAGCACTGTATATTTGTTTATCAAAGTGGTTCTCAACCTGCAGCCCACGGGCCGCTTACGGCCCAATCAGTACAGAGCTGCACCCCATGTGACATCCTCAGGGCCTTACAAGTAATATTGGATGCAGCCCACATAACACATTCTGTGCCACATATGCAGCCCACAATAGTAAATAGATTTAAAACCACTGGTTTATCATTATATATAAAACCTCAGCAATGTAACAACATCATGCAATCTTTGTCTGCATATTTGATCCCAAAGACACTATCTTGACCATTCCCTTGCTTAGATAGTTGTTAATTAATTTTCCTTTCATCTTTACTTCTGTAATCCCTTCTTGAATTTTTCCTAAACCTCATTTTTATACATTTCAAATTTGTCCAAAATACAATGAATGCTTAAATCCAAATTGAACACCTTTAGAAATGTTTCCATCTCTAAATGAATCAGATAATGATAATCCAACCAGCTAGAAAAACTGTTCTTAAAAATTGTCATGACCTACTTCATTCATTTGAAATTATATTGTACAGAAGCCTGCTAGTAGCAAATGCATTCATTGTCCTCCGTCATCTATAAAATAGATCCTGGTGAAATTGCTGAATTAATCAAAATTGGAACAGAAAGATATGTAACAAAGTAAGTAGTAAAAAATGCTTTAATTGTAATTAGCTATATCTAAATTTAATTACCGGTGGTTAAAATATGAACATTATCAATAAAGATTTTCTAATAAAATTTAATATTTTATTCAATGTTTTAATATATAAACTCATCAGAATACAAAGATCTCAAAGTACATACAAGAATTGTAAATCAGAAACAATACAGCTTTATGCAATACAATGCAGTTTCATGCAAATAATAGTGAGCAATGTCATTCTTTCATCTGTAGTAAAAAATATGTCTAAGAAAAAAGATGGATTATGCTCTAAAGGTCACCAGTTATAGAGAGACAAATTCCAGAAATGAGATTGTTCCACACCCATTATTTAATGTTTGAAGTTTTGAAAGTACAAAACTCTAGAAGTGCAAAGTATTATTTTTCATTCTTCACATTATTCAATATATGTTAAGTGTATGAAGGATATCTTCAACAGCAATATCAGGCTCCTAGTGATATGGTAATACAAATAAAATAATAAGACAAATTGTATTGATTAATACGGTAATGATATGTTTGTGTGAAATGGGTGTTCACCTGAAATAGATTCTGTAACTATCCCTGAAAATCCTCCTGTGAAATAACAGAGGGCCAGATCCTGAATTAATGTCACTGTCACTCAGCTGAAGTCTGTGGAGCTGTGCTGATATACACCACCTCAGGTTCTGGCCCGCACATTTAAATTAGCTAGATACCCCATTCAGCTGTGCAGTTGATTCATGGAAGGCATGTCTCATAAATGCTCCCACACAAATTGTAAGAAAAAAATGGCGGTGTATCTCTGGGGAAAATACACCACAAAAGCCAAGTGTTATGGGATCCCTGAACTAAAAGAAGCTGCTGTAAATCAAAGAACAGAAACCTTTATGCCCTATTGACTGAAAAGTTATTTGTTCATTTTATTGTAATTCAGAGTTTGATTAATGTTTAAATATTGTTTTCTTTAAAACTAAAGCTTTGCAGTTTTTTATTAGTGATGGGGCAGTAGCTTTTTCAGCATCATAGAAAGTGATTTCAAAGTAAATTATTAAGCAGCTTGTTTAATAATGCAAACATTCACATTTATAACTGAAAAGCAGATGTCCTATATTAAAACATAATGTTTCAGGGGAGCAATAGATCAGCAAAAACTTCTGTCTTGCTGAGACAGTAGTGCAACAGGAAAACTTGTATTGTGCTTCTTTCAAACGAAAAAGATCATCTTCAGAGATTTTTATGAGAGGAAAATGGGTCACTCACTTTAACAGTTGGTTTCAAACGAGGAGAATCAAAAGTCAAAAGTTAATTTCTGCTGTATCCAGAATCAAAAAAGGTGGCTTGTAGCTTGCAGCAAATATATGAAGGCTGACCACTAGGGACATAGGGTGAAATTCTGACTTTACTGAAGTCAATGGCAAAATTCCCATTGCCTTCACTGAGAACCATAGACACCAACTCCTTCGGTGCTTCGGGTCTCAAGCACCCATGGAAAAAAATAGGGGGTGCTTGGCACCCACCAGCCACAGTTCTTCAGTATGGCCGCCAATCAGCTGTTTGGTGATTGCTGAGAGGTGCTTGTGGGAGGGTGCAGAGCAGAGAGCAGTGGGTGGGCGGGGACTTTAGGGAAGGTGGCAGAGCAGGTGTGGGAAGAGGTGGAGTGAGAGGGGACTTTGGGGGAGAGGGGAGAGCAGCACCGGGAAGAGGCAGAGCGAGAGTCGGGCCTTGGGGAAGGGGCAGAGTGGGGGTGGAGCACCTACCAGGAAAAATAAGTCAGTGCCTGTGCTGGGAACAAGTTTGTAGCATGTATAACAATGATTTTCCCAATAAGCTACTGACTGCTAGTTTGACTCTTTTAAAACATTTTTTTACAAGAATAAAATTACTAATTTAGGATCATAGAATGGCCTATATTACACTTTTTGTGATGTTTCAATATACCTGTGTATTCAAGATTTTAAGAGAACACAGTTTTCCAGATCCATCACCCTTTACAAAGGATAGCATTTGTGTTTCAGTAGCCACAATTGTGAACACAAATCACCTTTATAAACCTATGCTGTTCCATACATAATTGCTTATATTCATAACCAGTAGTGAAGTTTCTGTGGGCTAGATGCAGGCATGATGTAAGCAAATATAATTCCTATGGAAATTTCTGGGCCAAATTTACCCAGGTGCTAGAAGTATTGTGTAAGTTATATAGAGATCCTGGTTCTCCAATTCCTTGTATTTTGTGGCATCACCCCTACTTTGCATTTATTTTGCACCTTGTGTATTCATTACATCTGTGCAAGGCTGTGAAGAATCAGGCTTCAGGTGTGTAAACTAGTCAGAAATCACACTTCACGTCCATCCATTCCACCCTCTTGAGGGATCAGAACCTCATCTCATGCAAAATAAACTGGCTGGCTTTATGATTTTTTACTTCCTTATCTGTGTATAAACTTTATCAGAAATGCTGTTACTATTAAGGTAGCATGACTCTGGGCAAGAAGTTTAGATTAATAAAACCGCTACAAAGGTTGGACAAGCAAGCATAAAAAAGTATATTTGTTTTCTGCTGGTTTTTGTGGAGTGCTTTGCATATGTATATACTTGAAAAAATAAATACTGATCAAACTTTTTTTTTTAGATCCTGTATATTAGTTGCTTATTTTTAATACCTTCCTAGGAGAGTGCTATTTTTTTAACAGAGATATTTAGAATCTGAAGGACATCTTTCATATTCAAATTGATTGTGTGCTAGTATCCTGTGATGGATGATTTGAGACTTGTACCAATATAAAAAGGCTTCATTTTAGTTTATGTTTCTCAAGTAGCTTTAATTTAAAAAAAAAAAAGAAAAAAAAAACCCTATTCAACACTCAATTTGAGATTTATCATATTAAAATATTTAACAGTTAACTAATGCTGAGGAAACAGCAACAAGAATTTTCAGTCTTAAGTAAACATATCAAAATATGTTGAACATGTGAATTGCTTCCAGGTGATTATTATTAAGCATTTTGATGGAATTTGTGGTAACACTTTTTCTGGAGGAAATTATTAGAGGGGTAGCCGTGTTAGTCTGGATCTGTAAAAAGCAACAGAGAGTCCTGTGGCACCTTTAAGACTAACAGATATATTGGAGCATAAGCTTTCGTGGGTGAATGCCCACTGCATCCAACGAAGTGGGCATTCACCCACGAAAGCTTATGCTCCAATACATCTGTTAGTCTTAAAGGTGCCACAGGACTCTCTGTTGCTTTCTGGAGGGAGAAAACATCAGTCTCTATTTCCAAGTTTACTTCCAAATCCAAATCACCTCAAATAAATATGTTTCCCTGTAATGTACAAGCTGCTTTTGCAGCACCATGCTTCACCTCTGCCTTTCCCACACATCAGTTGTGGGGGTAACCTAAGTTCCCTCTAAGCTGTGTGGCTGCGCAGCCGTGCAGCAGCCTATTTAGCACTGTGCAGGTGCTCAGAGAACCCGCCTGGGGACCTGTCACGGCCAGGGAAGGAGCACCCCTCCCCCAGCCCCAACTTAGCCCGGCCCCCAACCGGCCACAGCTAGGGCAGCCCACTGGCCCCAACTATGCCTCAACCTGGACCCAGCCATGGCTGGGGCGGCCTGGCCCAAACCCAGGTGGCCCGGCCCAGCCCTGTTGCAGGGCTCCCTTCCCCGAACTCAGCCTCGGCCAGACCTGCGGGGGCCAGGGGAGGGGCACCTAACCTGCGGCCCCAGCCCCGGAGCTGCCGTGGAGGGGAGATGCACCTCTCGCCCCCAGCCCAGGTGCTTCTGCAGGGAGAGAGGGCTGGGGGGGAGTCCTCTTTCCCCATCATAGTCCCAGAGCACCCTCCTGCACCCCAAACCCCTCATCCCTGGCCCCACTCCAGAGCCCTCACACCCCTGCACCCTAGCCTTCTGCCCTATCCCTGAGCCCCCTCCCATACTCCAAAACCCTTGGCCCTACCCCCATCACATGAATTTTGTTATGTGCACTGATACGAAGGTGATGTGTCACACATCACCTCCTTATTGGTGTACATAACAAAAATCATTCCACACATGGGTGGGAAATATTAGAGGAAACACTGGTGGTAACTGGACCACAGTGACTGTCCTGCTGAATAAATCCATACACTAATACAGTGTAGCCGACTCTCGTGTTATTAGCATGAGCCTCATGATATTTGATGTTTTTCTTAAAGCCCCACCTCCTAGAGTTATGTGATTATGTGAGCATTTCAGCTTTCAGCAAAAAATAAAATTAATTTCTAGCCCTCATGGTAGCAGAGAAAAGCATGAAAACATGAATCTCAAAGGCTTAAAGACCAGAAGACAAATAAACTAATTTTTAAATAGTGTCAAAACTTTTAAGCTACTTGCATGATTTGAGGAGTCTATTGTGTGATTTTTGAACTGTTGAGATCTGCAATACAATCTCTGAATGACTCTGGCCCATAAGCTGCTTGCACATCTGCAGTGTATACAGCTTATTCAGAGATTGTTCTGGTTGGTTTGTGGTTTTCTGCCTCCTATAACTAGCTAGTGAAGACAGGTTAATGGCTGGTTTGTATCACTGAAGTGACACAGAGCAGCCAGAGCAGGGTTGGCCAAACTTTTTGGCCCGAGGGCCACATCGGGGTTGCAAAACTGTATGGAGGGCCAGGTAAGGAATTCTGTGCCTCCCCCCCGGGACTCCCCGCTCCTAACCGCCCCCCAGTGACCCCACCCCCAGCCAACTCCTCTGCTCCCTGACTGCCCTGACCCCTATCCACACCCCCACCCTCTGACAGGCCCCCTGGGACTCACATGCCTATCCAACCCCCACCCCCCGTTCCCTGTCCCCTGACTGCCCTCCCAGAACCTCCGCCCCATCCAACTGCTCCCTGCTCCCTGTCCCCTGACAGCCCCCCAGGACCTCCACTCTCCACCACCTTACCATGCCGGAGCCAGCCACGCCACCATGCTGCCCGGCAGGAGTGGCGGGCCAGAGTGCTGGCAGCGCGGTGTGCTGAGGCTGCGGGAGAGGAGGGGCAGCAGGGGAGGGGCCGGGGGCTAGCCTCCCGGGCCAGGAGTTCAGGGGCCGGGCAGGACTGTCCCACGGGCCGGATGTGGCCTGTGGGCCGTAGTTTGCCCATCTCTGAGCCAGAGCATACTGGTGAAATTGGCCCTATAATTTAAGTTGTCACCATCAATGTCTAACTGATTTGTGTTCATAAATAGTAATAATTTCATAGATAGTCCTACACTAAATAGTCCAAATGTATTACTATCTATAATTAAATCAGTCACACATATTTGTGTGCTGTAAAAGAATAGAAATTAATGCCACCTTCCATTAGCCAACACTTTACGAAGTATCCTATCTGGTATGTCAGGTTTGTTGATTCATCATAACAATTCTGTCACATTACATCAACTAAAACTGTTCTTGAAGACAGGTACAGTAACCAAGTGATGCTTGCAATCGTCAAGAACCACCTTAGGAAAGAATAATCAACTATGAAAAGCTTGATGACATGTTCCGCTGCAGTAAAGAAAATATTCTGTGATGATTACACTGTAATTCAATAGAAGTAGAAAACTCATCTATAAAATATTTAACAATCCATTCTCTGAGTGAAACATGCCCCAGTCTCACTTGTATGAGTGGAAAGCTGGATTACTGCCTCTTCAAATTCATCACAGCAAATACATTTTTATTCTCCTTTTAATCTCAAGGTTATTATAAGAATGACAGACAAGAGTTATGTCTATTTGGGCAAATATTTAAACATATTACCTTGATGTGTTTATATAAAACTCTGTACTCTAACCTCATGTAAGCAGTGTACTCTGACCCTTTCAAGCATTATAATAAATAGAAAATCTTCCTCTGATTCGAAATGGCTGTAGAAATGGCATCCTGGGTTCCATATTTGTTGACTACAAAATTCAAACCAGTCTAGTGGATTTAGAGACTTTTTCCACTGAAATGAATAGAAAACGTGTGTCTGAATTGCCTACCCTTCTTCAATATCTCAGTCTTATATTTTAATACCTTTACATTTGCCTATGGCTTGTCTACATGAGAAAGTTGCACTACTTCAGATTAAGGTGTGATTTAGCTAAACTGCTGCAAACTCTTGTATAGATACTCCTATTTCTGTTCAATCCAGCCTTATTTTGGTTTACCTTAAATTGATTAGCAATAGATTTAAGATAAGCCGAAATAAGGCACTCAAAGCAAAATAAGGAGTTTGCATTAGTTTTACTTACTTTAATTTAATTGGTGCAACGTCTTTCTGTAGAAATTGCCTTAGTTTGCAAGTAAAAATATTTATGTGTTTTTCCCCCCTAATTTTCTGCTCTTCAGACCTTTCCCAGACCCAAAGAAGAGCTCAGTGTAGCTCTAAAGCTTGTCTCTTTCACCTACAGAATTTGGGCCAATAAAAGATATAACCTCACCCACCTTGTCACTCTTCAAACTCACACTGAGAGCTTGTCTACACTACCAAGTTTTGTCACCAAAACTGCTGTTTATTGACCCAAACACTGAGTGCGTACACACTGTGAGGCAACTTTTGTCAGGAAAAATGCCTGGTTTTGGCGCCAAAATACATCCACCATCATGAGAGATTTACGTCTTTTTCCACTACATTTTTGTTGACAAAGTGCAAGTATAGACATCATGCTTCATTTCATCAATTTAATTGGCCTCCAGGAGGTGTCCCACAATGCCTATCCTGACTGCTCTGTTCAGCAGTTTGAACTCCACTGCAATGTAGCCATCCACCATTCACCCCTCCCTTTAGAAGCCCCGGGAATTTTTGAAATTCCATTTCCTGTTTGCTCGGCATGGAGAGGTCTCATCACATCTTCTCATAGACTCATAGACTCATAGACTTTAAGGTCAGAAGGGACCATTATGATCATCTGGTCTGACCCCCTGCATGCTGCAGGCCATAAAACTGTCCCTACCCCTTCCCTGGACTCTGCTGTTGAAGTCCCCAATCCTGTTTTTAGTGACTTCAATCGGCAGAGACCCTCCTGCTAGTGATCCCTGCCCCATGCTGCGGAGGAAGGCGAAAAACCTCCAGAGGCTCAGCCAATCTGCCCTGGAGGAAAATTCCTTCCCGACCCCAAATATGGCAATCAGTAAGACCCCGAGCATATAGGCAAGAGTCTCCAGCCTGACCCCTGTTAGCCTTTATACTATTTACCTACCATTGCTTGGTTTTCCTTGACTACTATGTTTTACCATTAAACCATTCCCTCCATAAATTTATCTAACTTAATCTTAAAACCAGACAGGTCCGTCGCCCCCACCGTTTCCCTCGGAAGGCCGTTCCAATATTTCACCCCTCTGACGGTCAGAAACCTTCGTCTAATTTCAAGCCTGAACTTCCCCACGGCCAGTTTATATCCATTCGTTCTCGTATCCACATTAGTACTAAGCTTGAATAGTTCTTCTCCCTCCCTTGTATTAATCCCTCTAATATATTTAAAGATAGCAATCATATCCCCCCTCAGCCTTCGCTTTGTCAGACTAAACAACCCAAGCTCCTCTAGTCTCCTTTCATACGACAGGTTTTCCATTCCTCTGATCATCCTAGTGGCCCTTCTCTGCACCCGTTCCAGTTTGAGTTCATCTTTTTTCTCAGGTGACCATGTAGGGTTACCACAGCCGACACTCTCCCGCTTGGACCACTGCAGAGTTGTTAGATCTGCTCAGTATATGGGGAGAGGAGGCTGTGCAATCCCAGTGGTGCTTAAGCCATAGGAATTGGGATACCTATGGGCAGATTTCTCAAGGCTTGTGCAAAAAGGGCTATGGTCAGGCATGGTGCAATGCAGAGCAAAGATAAAGGAGCTGACACAAGTGTACCATAAGGCAAGGGAGGGAAACTGTCGTTCAAGTGCTTCACCTAAGACCTGCTGGCTCTATAAGGAGCTGCATGCTATCCTCGGTGATGACCACACCGCCATCGCCAAGAGTGGGGATACTTCAGAGGGCATGGAGGTGGCAGAAAGAGAACCTAACCCAGAGAATGAAGTTATTGATGAAGAGGTGGAGTTAGATGAGGATGTGCAGCTCCCAGCGGGGTCGCCCGATGGGACAGGCAGCCAGGAACTGTTCTCCACTCCAGAGGTGTCTAGCCAGTCTCAGCAGTTGCTGAGAAGCAGGAGATGAGACTCCTGGTAAGTGGCTGTGGCTTGTGTAGTGCGGAGATGGGTTCAGGATATAGAAATGTGGAAGGCTAACTTTGTTTTTGTGAGCTGGACATTTCCCTGTGTAGCTAATCAGTATGGTAGAACAGGGTGTTGATGCACACTGAGATCTCATAGGAATCCTCCAGAGAGATCTCCAGAGAAAGTTTCACTTGTGCAGGGACCAAAGCAACACACAGGCAAGCAGCACAGGGAGCAGGGAAGAAGCCACAAGCATGGAATAGATGTACCCTCATTTCCCTGCTTACCCTTAGCAGTGAGATGTCTGCTAGAATTAACCCCGCCTGTCGAAAAGTGTGGGAGAATTTTATAATTTGTTCCCTAGAATGCTGCACCATAACCCTTGCAAAGAGTGTGTGCTCTTTTCCCCATATCGAATGCCTCCCCCTCCCCGGTAACACTCACCATGCTTTGGGTGTTCGCAGAGATGTGTGCCTAGCTAGGGTCAGTGAGAAAGTGAAGGCGATGTTGCAAAAGGTGTATTTAACACAAATGTTTCAATGCTGTGTGTGAATTTCACAATCCTGCTTCTATGCATTGTCCCGTGCTTTGCCAGATGTGGCCTTCAAGAACACCCCACGCATCCCGTCCAAGCATCTCCACCAGAAAAGAGAAACACATGTTTGTTATGGACGATACCGAGTGGATGATTAAAGTAATGGAGGAGCAAATGCAGATGCTGAAATTCTTAAGAATGCTGCAGACTGATCCACTGCAGCACATTCAGAACTCTTTTCCATGTCCTCCCCCAAACTCTGCCCACACATTCCTTTCCACATTCCGGGACTTTTCGGTTTCCCCTTCACATGTAGCAGGACCTTCACACAGCTGTGAAAGTCTGCTCTTCCCTGGTTCTTCTTTTCCCGCCAAGCATCTGTGTGTTTGTGTGTGCTGTTAACTTTTAGAATGATAAATCATCTTTACTTTTTTTCTACAAGGTGAGATTGCAGGCACTGCCAATACATGCACGGGCATTTTAATAACTTTATTACAAGAATATAAGGCCTGAAATGTCACCATTGCTCCCTAGAAAAACTACATGTAATGTAACATTGAAGCAACTCAGACAGAGATATACAGTATGTTACTGGTGGTCATTGTCAAAGTGCTGCCTCAAAGCCTCCCTGATTTGAATAGCTCTCCTCTGGGCTCCTCTGATAGCCCTGGTATCTGGCTGCTCAAAATCAGTGGCCACACAGTCTTCTTGCACTCCACCCCTGGGCAAACCTTTCTCCCTTGGCTTCACAGAGATTATGCAACATACAGTATGTGGCTCTGACCATAGGAATATTATCCTCAGTGAGGATAATTATCCAACCTGCCATAAAAGCATTGCCAGCATGCCTTTAACCTGCCAAAGGCACATTTAACTGTCATCTAGCTGAGCCTGTTGTTGTCCAGGTGTCCTGTGTAAGGTTTCATAAATCACGGCTGTAAGGGGTACGCAGGGTCCTCCAGGATCACTATGGGAATTTCAACGTCCCCCACTGTAATCTTCTGGTTAGGAAAGAAAGTTCCCACTTGCACCTTTCTGTAAGGGCCTGTGTTCCTGAAGATGCGATAGTAAAATAATAATTATACATTTTAAATAACCACTTCCTTTGGGTCTCCCAGTGTGTCTTATCGTCTGTGCAAGGCTACTTCAGATGATCTCACTAAACCTGCAATTGAAAGGTGGTCTCCAAAGTAACAGAGGCCCCATCCCGTGAGGGGCATCTTAAAAATCCAGCATGTTGTTTGACTGCAATAGGGACTATTCCTGAGAAAAGTGCTGCAAGTTTGGGCTCAATTTTATTATACATAATCATTAAAACACATAGCAGCCATCCTTTGAATAGAATGCACACAAAGGGTTCAGTCCTTAACCCTTCCTCTAGCTATAGCCAGAAAGTTGCCCTAAAGTCTTAAGACAAGAGAATCCTTTAGGTGCTGTAAAACTGGCATAGTTGGCTCTGTGCCACCTGTTTCCCTCCACTCTGTGTAGTGGCCTGGGATGGACGGGGAGAGGGAGGGTGCCTGGGGCAGCATGGAGCATGACAGAGTGTACAGCCAGATCGCCCTCTCCCCAACCCCCAGCTATTTCAATGTCTAGTACCCTCAGGCTTAGAGCCACCTTTCACCTCCTCTCCTCAGCCACACCAATTATGACCTCATCACAGCTGAGGGCTGAGCCCAAATGGCCAGATTCTTTCCACATTAAAAAGAGTTATTCTGCGTTCACACTGGTAACCCAGAGAAGGAATTAGACTATTTGCTTAAGCAAAATTATAATTCTGGTTAAATGTAATCATGCACTTTCCTAGATATTCTAATACTTATTATATGAAGATTTTCTATATATGTAATGTGTTTTATGTCAAATTATATTTTTTTCCAAATGTAGGGCCTGAGCATGTGTAAACTAATGTATGTCCACCGACATCAGTGGATGGCCATTGAGCAACAGCAGGTGTCCATTGCTGCTGAGGATCTGTTCCACAGTCTATAGGCCTGAGTTTCCATTGTTTTGCAACCCTTATAGATCATTTGTATCTGTGAAAAGCAAGGGCAAAGTGCTAACAAGTCAGAATGCTCACTTTGCACAGCTGTAAATGATTACATAAGTGGCGAATCAGGTCCAACATGTACAATCATTCTAACAGAGTTATTCTGGATTTACACCACTGGAAATGTATGCTGAATCTGTACATTTTCTCGCTGCAGGAATTGCTGGAAAGGTACAATACATGTGATTCCCAAAATACATTAAAAATAAATATTTTCCATATGGGTAGACCAGCAAATATTGTAACAAGGGTTTCCTACAATTACCTAGTGTATGAATTGTGTATTTTTGTGGGCAGGAGGGCCTGGGGACTCAATTAATTTGTTTCCCTATTTTAACCAAACCATTTCCCATATACAAAGGGAGGCAACATAATTTGGCAAACAAATGTTCATTAAGCCTACTTTCTAACTCTGTTTGTATTTTCTTCTTGAAAAATACAGTAGGCTTGGTTTGCTTCTCATTTACTCTGGTTAGACGCCACTGTCACTCCATTAACTTTAGTGGAATTACTGCTAATTATCTTGGACACTGCAGGAAGAAAGATAAGACTCCAGAAACATGTTTTAACTAGGCCACAACTGCGTTAAGTAACCCATCTGGGATTTAGCCAGCAATAACTCTTCCAGGGCAGGTCATCCTTCCTCCCACAATCCAGACCACCTGGTGGAGAGCTGCCATAAGCTCTCCTCTCCCTCCTGCTAACCTGCTCCCATAAGCATTGCTGGGACTCCAGTGCCTTCCTCTCATGAGACTCAATGGGGTTGCCTGAGGAGGTTGTGAAGGCTAGGACTATAACAGCGTTTAAAAGAGAACTGGATAAATTCATGGAGGTTAAGTCCGTTAATGGATATTAGCCAGGATGGGTAAGGAATGGTGTCCCTAGTATTTGTTTGTCAGAGGGTGGAGATGGATGGCAGGAGAGAGATCACTTGATCATTGCCTGTTGGGTTCACTCCCTCTGGGGCACCTGGTATTGGCAACTGTCGGTAGACAGGATACTGGGCTAGATGGACCTTTGGTCAGTACCGCCATTCTTATGTTCTTATGTTGGGAAGAGGATGTGGAGCCCTAACCCTATTTCCCACGTTTTTCATTAGGAGAAGCCTTCTACCAATGCATTCCCAGTTCGTTTGTCAGGGAACCAGACCCCCTTTTAAACAATTAACTTCACTTAAGACCTGTCAAATATTAACAATTTAATGTTTACAGCCTAACCTACCCACCAGATCCCTGGGCTGCTGAGAGGAAATTGAAAAGCTACCATCAGAGAGAAGGGCTGGTAAACCCTCCCTTGGCTATGCAGGAGCCAATAGGCTTATGCATCTGAAGAACTGGGTTTTTTACCTATGAAAGCTTATGTCCAAATAAATCTGTTAGTCTTTAAGGTGCCACCGAACTCCTTGTTGTTTTTGTGAATACAGACTAACACGGCTACCCCTCTGATAATAGGCTTATGTTTACCCTTCTTTACCACTGATCAGACAAGGAACCCCTTCTCACCACCTCAGCCCCACAAGAAGCCTATGTGCCCCAAAGGGTGTAGCCCTTAAAGGGGACAATTGTTTTCTTTCCCCTGCTGGCCCAGACAAATCCTCCCCACCTTTGAAGCTCTGTGTGTGGGGGTGGGGAGGTGGGGGTGGAAGGGACATGTACACTGTTTTTATTAAGAAAATAGGAACACTGACAATAATGATAAATGAGCAAAATCTAGCACTTTGTGTGGTCGCTTACACAAGCACACCTCAAAGTGGTAAGGTTTCAAACTGTCTTTTCATTCACTTTTCACAGTTGCAAATGAATACACAAGCCATGCAGAAGATAATTAGGCCCAATATTCTTACATCTGTGCAACTTGGACTGGGGTGAGTATTCCAAAGGGAAAGTACTTTTAACCTCAGGGACAAAACACATTTATGGCTGGATTCAGGGCCGGCGCTTCCATTTAGACGACCTAGGTGGTTGCCTAGGGCACTAGGATTTGGGGGGGTGGCAATTTGGCAGCGGGGGGTCCTTCCTCGCTCCGGGTCTTCGGCGGCAATTCTGCGGCGGGTCCTTCACTTGCTCTGGGACCCGCCGCTCGAGTGCCCTGAAGACCGGGAGCGCAGAAGGACCCCCCCATCGCAGAATTGCCGACGACAACCGGGAGCACGGAAGGACCCCTGCCTAGGGCGCCAAAAACCCTGGCACCACTCCTGGCTGGATTATTTTACAATTTCATAGAAGCGGTGCACTTGAACTGAGACTATTTTCCTTTTAATGTGGTTGAGGAATTTAAAAAGGGTTTTCCAAGACCACACTCCAGGACATCAATACGGTCGATATTCTGTTTAAAAAAAATAGTTTGGGCATTTCGGTAATGCATTTTGTTAACTAGCTTTGTGGTAAAAGGATTACAATTGGGTAGCGCTGTTAAACACGTAGCTATAATCAAATTCCATTGAAACAGTTTAAATGCATTACAGTCCCTTGGAAGTGCTACTGAAACAGTTTGAAAGGATGGTTTCCTCATTCTAGCATAGGTGGGCCAAATCAAATTACAGAAATGGAACACACACACAAACATACACTTCTGTCTTTTCCTATCCAAACCTTCTGCTGTTTTGAGAAGCAAATTAAAGGGATTTTTTTTTTTTTTTTTTTAGAAATGCTGAAGTGTTCACATAACATTTTGGGGATTTTTCCCCCCCTCATGCCTTCTTTTCTGTGCTTTTGCCAGGACAGGAAATGCTCTTTTTGTTGCAGCACCTAGCTCAAAGGCATCCTAGTCCATGATTAGTGATCTTACCTGCTATGGTAACTAGAGCTGTGTGAATAATGGATTTTTTTCCTAGCAGTTCTGACAACTCAACAGAAAACTAGTTTGGGTTGACCCAGAATGAACAATTTTGAAATTCTGGGTGAATCAAAAAGCTGGAAATAAAATTCTGGTTCAATTACATATTTTGTTTCAGTTTTGAGCTTTTGTTTGTCTGTTTTAAATTTTTTATTTAAAAACATAAGATTGAAGGACATTTTGAAATTAAAAAATAATTTTGGATGAAAAAAATCAAAATCTTTTGGTAAGAAAATGTTGAAACAAAACTTTTAAAATAGTTTTTCTTTCTGATTGACACAGTATGGTGAAACTGACACATTCACAAAATGTTTCACTCAACCCGACCATGCATTTTTTGCCAAAAAAAAAAAAAAAAAAAAAGTTTAAGACAAAAATTTCACTTAGCTCTAACTGTAATACAAATAAATAATAATACAACAGAAAAGTACCATGAGGAAAGTTGTGCTCACAGTACATTAAGCCAAAATCAGAAGCAGAATGTCTGGAAATCTGAGACAACACCTAATTCTTGTAATTGTATTTCCAGACCAAAGAGTCCGTCTTGTAGCCCAACTCCCATGGAATGGAAGGGACCATTTGGCTATGTAGAGCGCTGACTGCAGGACGAGGCTTCAACTTTGCAGAACCAAGAAGTTCAGATATTTCACTTTGACATCTGAATTTTTCGATACTTATCTGAACTGGACCCAAACTACTCTGAAAATGTTGAGGTTCCACTATCATTAAATTAATAGACAAGGGGTTAGATGCCTATGTTCAGCTAAGCTACAGCCAAGTCACCTTTCCACTCCACTGATCCCGGCACTGACCAGGGACTGACCCGTCCTACAGCCTGAAGGTTGCTATATGTTATGATGTCTGAACTGTCCTTCTCAGCCCCACTTCACTAGAAGGGGATCATTATTGCACATGTGACCCCTCTCGCAAGGTCTGGCTTAAGCATCCTTCCTGGTGCTTGTTAAGTGGAGTGGCTTCTTCTCCCCCCTCCTCACAGGGGTTGGATTCTTTTGTCACCTGGTGCCTCCACCCAAGGTGACTTGTCCGTGGGCCAGGGACACAAGGGGTGCTGTTCCTTGGGAAAATAATAGTTCTGTTCCATTTACAAGGAACATAATCCAAAACACAAACAACAGAATACATTAATACGAGCACCAGTAAATGTAATGGCACATTCAGAAAGAACCATAAAATACTGAGGACAGAAAACAAAGGCGCTTGGGAAGGAAAGGATTAAAATTAACTGAAATACTAAACCATGAACAATACAACAAATTCCCCTCCTCGTTACACTCACCACTGTACCCAACCCCCTGGTCCCTTGTTAGCGCCATTCTAGGCAGATGTTATGTGGAGGATAAATCCTAAGAGGAGTGCTGCAGCACTGTAAATGCTGGTCAGTTTAAACAAAAATAAAGGAGTTCTCTTACAGTGTCTTGACCTCTGGGTGGGGAAGGTCATCTCCTGGCTTCCTGGTCTGGAGTCCTAAGGAGCTCTTAGCTGTCTCTAGTTGGTTCTCTGCTTCTGTGATCACCGCTCTCTCTGGGGCTGGCTCTCCCCGATCACATACTGAATCCCACAATAGTTCAAACTATCCCTTTGTGCGGGGAGTGGGAAGTTGAGTAGAAACTTCCAAACTGCTGCTCCTCTCCCAGCTCCAAACCCAAATACCCCAAAAGTGAGCCCCAAATTATTCCCCTTTCCACTGAGGCAGCCTGTCCCCTCCCACTGAGGGATCTGAGTAGTCCTGGCTCCTCATTAGCAAACTGTCTATAAGAATTACTCCATCCCAAGTTCCCCCTTGGCTGTTGTAGGAATTTCCACTCTATTCTGTTTCTGTCCCGGGCCCTAAGCAGGCTAGTAAATGAGGCTCTCATTGTTGCTGTAGTCCAGAGGGTAGGAACCCTAGATGCTCAGATCAATGTTCCAGAAGCTAGAAAACTCCTAAGTGGGTTACACCCATCGCACCCCGGCCACATCCCTGTCTGTGTTGGCCATGCCCTATTTCACTCCTTATGCCTTCTTTGGGCACAGGTGGAACAGAACTGGGTATGCTACCTAGGGATCTTCCTGAGATAGGGAACTCCATAGATACCCTGGCAGCTCTCCATCCCCTTTGTGCCACTAGCGTTGGAAAATAGGTTCACAGCCAGGAGGCAAGTTTTGGCCCAATGTTTTTTTATTGTATGGTATAAGATACTTGTTGACACATAGAAATAACACCTTACACACTGGTTTGGAAAGCTGCAAGTTGTTAAGAATTCACAAAATCAGAAAGGTGTAATGTGTGGAGTCACAATGAAGTCAACTGCTATAAATGGGTCATAAATAGCCTTTAGCACAATCCAGGACTCTCAAAAATGTAACTGTTAATCAGAAAGTCATCAATTTGATGCTTGCTTGAACTGCAGAATAACTTCAATGGCTGCAGCTAGGAATTGTAATTAATGTGATTTTAATTGTTGGGGTTGGTTGGTGAAGGGTGAAGAGGAAAGAGGGATAGGATAGTTCATGCTCTGAGACTGAATCTGAAGAGTTAAAATAATTAGTCATACAGAGCTTCTTGCTACAAGCCCAGCTCTTCCTCTGGTTTAAATCTGCAGTGTTCCACTGGAGTCATTGAAGCTACATGATTTACAGGATCAGAATATTTAGAAGCATCCCAGTAATTCAGTCAAAATATTAGATTAGTGGGTCACAGTTTGGATGGCTGTTACTGTCACCTGCACCTCCTACAACTTGTGTCTCCCTTGGGATCCATCACCATTCCCCTGTGTGTCTTTCAGACTGAAGATCCACACAGGACATACTACCTTGGAAACAATCCCATTGTCCCTTCCCTTTTGATTAAGACCTCTAAGGCTCCAGGCACACTTGACCCTTCAGTCTCTCCTCAGAGAGGTTTGTTCTCTTCGGGGCAACCTGAGCTAAGTTACCTAAGGAACAGACTGAGATGCCCATCATCTTAATGAAATCCGATTTATTTGAATTAGAGATAAATTCCTATGCAAATAAAAGTAACGGTTTGTATAACATACCACATCTGAATACTTTGTACTGCTCAGTGGGGGGCACATCATCTTGGTTTAGTTACAGGGAAAAGCAAAGATCATACATGTCTAGAAATAAATGTCCATTACCTGACCTTCTTATGTCAGAGACCACCTATCAGCAATTCAAATCCCTTCCTGATCTGCTAGGGTCTCTCTCCTCTCTCCCCCAAGACTTGTGTTTCAAGCCAATGGGGCACATGCAGTCCTTTGATAATCATGAGATGTTCAGTATCAAATCCAGTATATTTTACAAAAGCTGTTGATCTAGTTGTTTTGGTTTATTGTCATCCTAGACAACCTCTGTTTATCCCCAAATAGTCCTTTGAAGGTACAGACACACAATAGGTATCTCTAAACTGTTGCCTCTTCCCAGTCTCAGGGAGATTGTGGGAGAAAAGGTGTCTCAGGATGTTAATTAACCTTCTTTTTTCCTAGCCAAGCAACTATATGACACCCATTCCACATCTCTGTCTTCTTTTAGAAATGTGGTTTACCGTTTTTCAAAATTCATTCTTAATACACTGCTAGTGTGCAGCTAATGGGAGAATAAAAGGCTTTTGCAAAGTCCAGGTATAGCTTAAATAGATGGGGGATGGGCACACAGTAGCCAGTCAGCTGACCCCATCCCTACTTCAGCCAGTTAATGGCTAAGCAGAGAACTAAAAGGGGCAGAAGCTAAGGGAGTCAGCTCCCCACCCTGCCAGGCATGTGTTTGGACTTTTATTCCCCTGCTGTCCATTCAAAGATGCTCCCCCCACTCATTTATGTATATTAAATATCATTTATGGATAGAGACCAGAGCCTCTGTCATTGTGACATTTATAAATACTTGAATAATGTATTAATTGGTTATTTAATGCCACCACATTCTTTAATAACTATATGGCACACTGTGAAATCTATTAACAAATACATTCTGAACATGTACAACAAGGAGTCTGGTGGCACCTTAAAGACTAACAGATATATTTGGGCATAAGCTTTCGTGAGTAAAAACCTCACTTCTTTGGATGCATAGAGACTATGTTAGTCTTTAAGGTGCCACGAGACTCCTTGTTGTTTTTGTAGATACAGACTAACACGGCTACCCCGATACTTGATTCTGAACATGTGAAATTATTAAAGCTGAGAAAGATATTATTACATGCAGATATTTCTGAAGCAAAATACATTGCAATTTAATGTCTGTTATAGGGAACACACTTTTAAGTATTATATAAACTATGAAATAATGGCAATACGTTTATAAATTAAACTTTAATATAATGTATTACCAATTATACCAATAGATTACCAGTTGGAATTTGCTGTCAAAACATGGGTAAGGTTTCTGAAAAAAATAAACATAACTATAAAAGATATGGATTTATCTCTGGCACTCTTTCTTGTTTAAAGTCTTTAATGATATTTACAGGTCTTTGCCTATATTTGGGCTGACAGCTTGTCTCCACCCAGCACCAATATTGGATGATTTTCCGAGCAATGAGCCATGTCATTCCCTCTACCCTGCCCACAGAATTGATGAAATGAGCAATTATCATGCCAGCTACATGTAGAAAAGGTGAAAGCCTATAAAGACATCATCCACATAACTCCATAGATGGAAGAAGCTCTTCAATGTGATCACTGAGCAGTGTTCCTGCGTGATTTCAAGGAGAACAATAAACTAGATAAGGGGAAGACTTGTAGCAGCATTGTCCCCTGGCTAACAAGCAGATTTTGTGCCAGAAAACCCACCAGATCTGTGGCTTCTACCTTACTCAGTAGTTGACAGTGAAATGGCTAATGTGTAGTTCTGTCACAAATGGCAGCACAGCGCCAAGGAGAGATATGCTGGCAGGGCAATACAGACCCCTAAATGACTAATGGTTGGGCTGGCCTTCTGTATAGATAACATGAGGTTATTGATGTTATGCCTCAGTGTCAGTGGTCCACCACTGAAGTGAACTGGAGATCTGTCATTGAGCTCAAGATATAGGATCAGGTGAGAGTTGCACTAGGAAGGAACAGATAGATTATATTGCCACAGGTTCTGCTGAAATGAAGTTGTCTTCACCATAGTACCCACAGCAGAGCCAATGTATTATAACATCAGTGCTGTGGGAGTTTCAGCACAGTGCCTCTTACAGAAAACTGGGTCCACAGAGATGGTGCTCAAAGATTTCCAATGAATTTCTGGGCTCTCCACAAATTCCAGGACACATTCTCACCCTCCTCTGTGAGGCTGCTAATCCTCCTCCGGGCCTTGTTGCCATGGGGGAAACATACTGGAAACATCACACTTTTGTGTGCAGTTTTTCCCATTTACCATAAATTGCTTGGAATAGGACAAATTAGGTCATCATTAATTTGTTTCCATTAAATTATCATTGATGGACACAGGCTGCTGGATTATAGGATCTGGGTTGGAGATTTAATATGTGCTGTGGATAGATGCTTTTTACTGACTGTACAAATAAAACAAATATGGCTTATATTCTATGAACATAAAGAAAGCCAGGCTAGTACCCTATGGATTGTCTGAGGAGACCTCCATGGGTTATTATGCTAAATGTCTAGATCAGCACCTGTTGAGTCAATGTTTTGATTAATTTGTCCCTAACATATTAACATGTAAATATATTTAAATTATTATTATTTGTTCTTATTCTTATTATATGATATTAGTGATGTTATAGATATTGTTGTTATATTATTACTTGTGCTGCAGCCACAACAGCAGATTATTCAGCCAGGTAGAACACAGACTGACATCCACTAATAGAAATGTTGGCTCCAAAATAAATGATCTTCCTTCAAACATTCTATATACACTTCCAGCACCAAATCCTGAGCATAAGGTGGTTTGACTTTGCGTGAAATTTTATAATCTCACAGAGATCTGGCCTTCCTTCAAATGCTCATTATATTTAAAAGCAGCATTTCATATTCTTCAGCCCTGGTGCCAGGATGGACAAATAGACCCCAACACACTGTGCTCTCAAACTCTCCATCAACACATAAAGGGGTGCCTGCCAATGTTCCCTCTAACTTTTTCCATCCATGTGCGGAATGAATTTTGTTATGTGCACCAATATCAAGATAATGTGAGGACGTGCGCCACCAATAGAAACAAAAAAATATATAAATATAATATATATTTTTAAAGGGTTACCATAGGGATATTTACTCCAGCCAGGACAGCTTAGGCATTTTAGAACTCACTACTCAAAGAATTAAATTTAAGCATATGAGAGAAATAAAATTATGAAATGCATAGACCAGTCAAAAAAACTAAAATAACACCCTTTGAAAGAATAAAATTACAGAGAATATATGTGCATTGCAGGAAGTACCAAGAAGTAACAAAAACAACAACACAAGTATGTGTTGGGAGGTGAGTGTGAAAGAGACAGTGTGTGTGTGTGTGTGTGTGTGTGTGTGAGAGAGAGAGAGAGAGAGAAATAGTGTGTGTGTATAGGTGTGTGTGAGACAGAGACAGAGTGTGTGTGTGCTGGCTCCTGGGGAAGTCTATGAGATACATGTCTCTTTAAGGCACTCACCAGAAGGCTCCTTCAGACTGCAGCAGCTGTCAGCAGCTCCATCCTACTCCTGAGCCCTGTCCCCCTTCCTCACTTTGCAGAGATGGGGAATTGGGAAGGGGGGAGAGGGTCACCCTGACATCAGTGTGTGTCCCCCCCCCCCCCCCCCCGCTTTGCACAGAAAGCAGGAGAGTCCTTGGAGTAGCTGACCAGGGGCTCCAAGGCAGAGGGACGGAGCAATATGGCTGCAGAGCAGCGGAGGGAGGGGCACCTGAACACA
This sequence comes from Malaclemys terrapin pileata, assembly GCF_027887155.1. Taxonomy (NCBI): domain Eukaryota; kingdom Metazoa; phylum Chordata; order Testudines; family Emydidae; genus Malaclemys; species Malaclemys terrapin. The sequence continues at coordinate 34,566,915 of NC_071505.1, forward strand.
CATTGCCTCATGTGCATGGCTCTGTTAATCAAGTGCACAGACTTGATTGACTCTTGGGCAGCCACGCAGCCCTGCAGCTTAGAGGGAACACAAGTGCATGCTCTCACCCTACCTGGTGCCACCAGCAGGGCCATCTTAGAGATTCATGGATTCGCAGGACTGGGCCAGATCTGAGAACTTCATTACATGATGCTTGGTGTGACATTATCAACCATGGTCATTTTGGCAGGTTCAGTAGGCTATCTATGTTTTATTATGGTGATGCTAAAAGCATGTAGCATATCTTGTTAACTAGTATAAATACCAAATCTCAAATAAAAGGTGCTCTTGTTGGAAATACTGATAGTGTAGGGCTCCTTCTCTTTTTTCCCTCCCATTTCAGACTTTGATGTTCCTAAATGAAGTTGTAAAAGAAAGTGAAGTTTGAAATAGGGCTCATAACTCATTTTGTCAAACTGATGAAAAATGTCCTTATAAATGGAAAGAAACAGAAATAAATGATTACTTTTTTGATTGATGGATTGCATTATGTTGTTCAGATACAGTGGGGGTATAAAATAAATCTAACTGTAATACCTTTTCTCCTGAATAATTTGATTATAAATGTCAAATTAGAAATGTACATACTGCTAATGTTAATACTAAGTCTATTAACACTTTATATACCAGGAAGGTTCTTTTTTGCCTATGTACAATTGAAGTTTGATTGAAATTCAAGATGTGCATCAATGAGCTAGCTGAGCCCAGCCCATGATAAACACGTGTAGCCTTCTGTTTACCAGGTAGACTTTTGTCCAGCTAAATTTGTCTTACTACTTGAAAGTCTTAATGTCAGTGTCTATAGGTTTAAGAGTTTGACCCCACAGACTCTTCTGCATATGAGTAACTTTGCCATAAAGAAGAGGTGTAATGTCTAAACAGAGCTGCAATCATAGTGAATCATTATTTTGAAGACTGACCCTGATACTGAGGTACTCTGGTGCATGCACTCTTTTTTCTTTTGTATTTCCTTCAATCTCTAAAATCCTCCCTCACTGTAAACAAAAAACATCACCAAGAAAGGCAGAGCCCTGGCACAGAAGATATCATGTAAGATAACAAGTGAACTGAATTGGGACAATAAGCTAATAAAGTTCGTGAGTTTTTCCCCCATCCCAAGTTTTCATAAAGCTGATTTGTATGGATCTCATCTTCATTGGCCTCATTCATATTCAGTTTAAAAAGTACATAAAACTTGTGGAGTCTTACACATTTAGTCACTTTAGTATATTCAGCTTTGCTACATACCTTAAATAGGGGGATCTTATTATTACAGTGTCAAAGTCAGATAAGAACTCCATTTTCATAGTGTCATAAGCTAGTGGGAAAACGGAGTCCTCCCATGAAGGGAGAGGATTTGAGGGACCAAGGATAAGCAGGAAGGGCTAGGGAGAATTTGCAGTGTGTACTCCCAGCTCTGTCAAGATCTTTCAGGAAGTGAAGCCCCATTCCTGCAGTGTCAGCCCCTCTATAATGAGCCTCTGCTCCTTTTCCATTCTGTGTCACTTTGTGCCTAGATAAATCTTCCCCCTCCAAGGAGGGTGCAGTCGTAGAGACTGAGTTAATGCTTCTAATGCTATCGAGTGGCATTAACTTGGATCCAGATATCTGCTGTCATAGAGGGGCATGGAGAATCCTGTGGAGAATGGATTCTTGTCCAGCCTTCTGAAATTCTGTCGAGTCTGATTCCTACTGTGCACCAGAGAGGAACTTCCTTCTGCACCTGCGAAAAGGGAAGTCCACGATATGGAAGCAACACTCCCCAGTCCCATAGTCCAGGTCCATTCACTAGGTGATCTCTTGCCTCCCCTCCTTGAAGGGTAGATCTGAAACGTGAATCCAGGTTTTCTCCAGAGTTCTAACATTTGTTTTTTTTTTAAAATGCCAGGTATTGAAGTTTTTTCCCCCCAACAATTTTCCTTTAATACATTAATTCAATAGGTCACTATTAGAGCTGAGCAAATAATTTACAGTAAATAATTTATTTAGCTAATTTAGCCTCTTTTTCTGTTCATAGAAGGTCTGTGAGCAGTTCACCGTTTCCTCACATTTAGTGCTTATCTGAATGTCTTGAAAGTGATTTTCAGTGAGTTTTTTATCTCTGGATTGACTGCAAGCAATTCCATGGCTATATATCATATCCAGTATTTGAAATTCAAGCTGTGCTCGTGAGTTGTGATTGGCCACATTAATCACATGTTATTGCCTTGGAAAGGGAGTAGTTATGTGAGCAATAGCAAATAAGTGTGATTTGGGAATTTCAGACTATGCATTCAGGGCAGGGACTGTGCCTTATTCTCTGTTTGGAAATTGCTTGGCACATTGTGAATTTGAACAGGTGTAAATATTAATAATAATGGACATTCCTTTAATAAGCTTTTTCCATTCTGGATTGCTTTGGCCTCTTCTTAGGAAAAAATGGCAAATTGTAAGATTTATTGTCTGGGCACAGAAACAAAATGTAATTCTCTCTCATCATGATTTCACAGAGTAATTATGAGTGTGGTTGTAATTTTTATTATTTTATTTATTACATATGCAGTGACTTGGATGTGCATGGCACCTTAGATATATATATAGATGGAGTCCCTCACCCAAAGATGCAGTCTAAGGCCTGAATTCTGCAGCTAGATCTGTCTGGTAAGAGAAGAATGAGCAGTGGGAACAACAGCACTGGGAGCGGTGAGTGCCCTGGGAAGGACAAAGGCAAAGGCATTGGCAATGGGATGTTGCAGTCACTTTGCATCATGGGGATTACATAGTTTACTTTATGGTATTTCAAAGTATTAACAATACCTGAATATAGCTTATAAGCTTCCTTGAAGAAGAGTGTCATTAGAAAGGATTTAAAAGAGGGGAAGGGAAGGGTGCAACCGATGAGATCAGGACAAATCCCAGCAGCAGCTAGGGGAAGTGGGGGGCAGACGTAAAGGAACAGATATGAAGATTCATGAGAGTATAAGAGAGAAGGGGTGATGATGGAAGAGAAAAAGGTAAGAGTGGGGAATTCAGAGACCATTATAGGGGGAGGTTACAAGGACAAAAAGTCCGTTGAGAAGAATTTCTGCTCCCCAGAGTTGTGCTGATGTAAATTGTGCTGAAGGCAGTGGGCTGCTACAGATTTGAAGGCTGCAGTCCAAGCTGTGGTGAGCAACAGCTGAATGCTGCTTTTTTCCTAATAGCTTTATTTAAACCCAGCTGTTAGTACTCTGTACTCTGGTGAAGAGGGGAACAAGGGAAACCCTTGTGACCATCTGCAGGCTCAGGCTGTTTGGAAAGATCACTGATTGCAGCCTCTAGTTGCTTTACAGAAATCCAGCTCCTAGCAGCCTGGACCCTGACATAGAGTGGTCCCAGGGGACTTCTTAATGGCTTGCTAACAGCATCTGTGCCAGGACTCTGGCAGGGGGATTTGGGAAGCCTGTCATATTCCTCTTCCATGAGAATATGCATCCATGGTGGTTAAAATTTGCCATTTCTGAGTTTTAGAGCATGCAAGTTTAGGATTTGTTGCCTGTGAGCATTCATGTAAAACTCAATCATTCAAATTTTTAAAGAGAGCAATAACAGAAGGACTCTGAGCATAGCTGAAGCAAATATATTTCTAAATTCACAGATATTTTTTGCTCTATTCATCCATCTCTGATCAATGCTTAGGAGAGGTTTTATTTTTTTTTTCTCTTATGAGTGTCAATTCATTAGTATAGGAGAAAATGAAGTCACAGTTACAGGGAATGCTTTTAGTTCCATTCTTGTGCAACAAGAAATAAACTTAATGGAATTGCTAACAACATTTTACATAGGAAAGCCTCCCCCCCTCCACATCTTTTTTTTTAAAGTAATTGCTGCCTGAGCCTCAAAGGATAAAAATCGTTTTTCATCTCATGCATGAAGAATTTTAGTCTGATTGATGACAGCTAAGGAACCTTTCCTTAGTCACTAAGCTGCACTAATTTGCAAGCTAAAACAATATTAGCAAATTGTTAATGATCCATGAAACTGCTGCAGCAGCCTTAAATGTTATGCTCAGAACTTTCTTACAACTAAAGCAGCTTACCTAAATTCCCACAATGGACACAAAATGAGATGGCATTTATGGGGAAAAAAATGAAGCAACACACTCAGCTAATGCAGTACATCAGTGTGAATAATTTGCATTGAAGGCACGTGAACAATTAACAGTAAAACCCAGAGCTAGTTGGTAGCAGTTTGGATTTAATTTTCATGTTGAGTTAAAGCTGTCGCACACATTTCCTGTCTGCACTTAATGGCTGTAATTTTCCTTTATTTCCAGCATTGTGTGCCTGGCTTTTAAAATGAACCTTTTTTTTTTTTTTTTCAAAGAGGAAGTATCGTCACTTTCAGAAGTGCACCTGTGCACAACATTTCACATACCGAAATAACATTTTTTTTCTTAATAGAGCCCAAAGTACTTTTCAGTAATGTATTTTGAAGTGTTTCTAGCAATTCTGTTGACTGGGCAATATTCAAAAAGTTTCATGTTACTGAAGTTCATGTAAGTGTGGTTGCCAGTCAACATGTCAGCAGAGCATCAGAAAAGAGGTAACTGTGCAAATTTTCAGCTAGAGATTGACAAATAACACAAAAGAGACTTGTAAAGCAATATGTGTTTGTTTAGCACGTGCATTGCTTACAGTAGATGGCAGGAAGGGTTTAAGCTCAAGCACCAGTATTTCACTTACTGCATGTAAGCAAGTTACTGGATTGATTTCTTCCGTGTGTAGCTTGAAAATAAACCTAGAAACAAATCACTCACACGTAAATGTATTTAAAAAAGTTATGCACCCTGTTGCCTGGTCTCTCAGCAGCAATATCAAAACATTCAAAAACAAAGATAGAATATATTAAACATTAAAAAAAATCAGACATCAAGAGTTAGTTTAGTGAGTATGAATGAAGCATAGGGAATTAAAATTCAGCAGAAAGAAACTCTAGTGAATGCTAGGTAAATATAATAGAAGTTTGTTATTTATTTTTATATTTATTATGTTAGCTTATTAGAGAAGGGCTTACCTATGCTTCTTAGAACACTATATAATTATATACTAATTCTATTGCAATTGCAACTTAAGGCCCCAGTGAAGTTTAGATACCTACCATGCTAAGCACTATAAAAACACATAAAAAGATGCAAGCCCTGTTCCAAAAGAGTTTACAATCCACCTTGAAACAAGATGTAACAAGTGAGCATGACAATCAAACAATAGAAGTGAAAGGTAATAAAGTCATGTGGTTGCACATGTTAGTTATTGCACAACTTGATGGTTCCAAATGGCTGAAAAGGGGTTTTAATAAATAAATAAACTTCGCTCTGTTCCAGAGATGCCTGATCATGGCAGGATGTAGCAGCAGGCTTGTTCCTCTTGTGTGGTCCAGGAGACTCTCCTCAATGTCTACTACAGCACAGCACCTCTGCATTGCCCCAGCTCTGGGCACTCCCTTAAAAGTATGTATGAGTCTTATATTGATGATTGCTATTCTTACTGTTATATCTCAAATATCAAAAATCTTCTCAAACAACCTCAGAATTCTGAAGTCTGAATTGACCTTGTGTTTCAAGGATCACACAAGCTAGCTATAATGCAAGCAAGAAGGGCTAAACTTCGCTTCTGCAGGCCGAGGGACGTACTGGCCGCCGTTCCAGCAGCTCCCATTGGCCTGGAGCAGTGAACTGCGGCCACTGGGAGCCGCGATCGGCCGAACCTGCGGACGCGGCAAGTAAACAAACCGGCCCAGCCTGCCAGGGGCTTTCCCTACACAAGCAGCGGAACAAGTTTGGGAACCACTGCCCTAAGGAAAGTAAGATTCACTCTTCAGACTTTTACACTCTCCTGAAAGTACCAGTGTCTTGAATCTAGGGCCCATTCCCCACACCAGCTGTCCCACTTTCTCCCTCCTTCTTGATGGGGATCAGAAAAATAAAACACTGGGTTAGGCAGCTGTTGTGTTGTGACTACTGCTTTTCATGCTGACCAGTTTTGTCTCATTGTCACCTTGTGCTCCCCCATCTGTCTGTTGTATCCACTGGCTGTCACTTCTAATTGGGATTGTAAGTTTTCTGGGGGGAGAAACCATCTTTTTGTGTGTGTGTTAGTACAGTGCCCAGCACAAAGGGACCCTTGTCCCTGATAGCGGCCCTGAGATACTAATGTAATTCACACTATTTATTAATAATTATAAATCCCATCTGATTATTTTTGCCTAAATCTACAGCATTGTCCCAAGGGGAGACCAAGCAGTGCAGTTTGAATCAATTATTATTTTAATATTCAAAATTAATGATAGTTTGCCAATTTTACATAGAAGAGACATGCATTACATAAATATGTTCTTTACAAATTGTACATTTTCCTCATTCTGCTCTCTTGAAATGAGCTATTATAATGGTAATGATCTTCTCCCACCCCAAGATCTTTTCATCTGAAGTAGAACTGAAAGTGCCATTTAACATATTATGCTCAGCAAGGTTTCTTGTCACTAAAAATAGAGCTAAAAATGAGACTTCAAGTTACACATTAAAAAATACACTGATAATGAAATTAGTATGCTATGACTATATTTGGTGATTTTCATTAGAATGGGGGAAATAACCATATTTAAACTAGCTTCTTTCAATTATAAGAACAGGTTTCACCTTTGAAAATAATTTTAAGCTTAACAAAAGTCAAAGTGATACAGTGGGGAAGGGCAAAGAGCAGGTCAGATTGCTCTGTCAGTCAGTTGTTGTTATGAGAACAGGATGGGCTGGGATTGTTAGAGAGGTGTTTTTGATTTTTTTTACATAGGGATGAAGAAAGAAAAAAAGCTTTGCTACTCACCCCCCACCACCTCACACACACATACAAAGAAACAGTAGATGCTAAAGAAATAAAAATGAGAATATGGTATCACTGAAAGTTTTATATAGGAAGAGAAGAAAAGCAAAAGTCAATGTATATCTCCCAAAATATTTCTAAGGAGGCCAACTACGGATGAAATCCTGTCTCCACTGGAGTCAGCGGGAGTTTTACCATTGACTTCAATGAAGCCAGGATTTTCCCCTCTGAGTTTTTGTTCTTTTGAAGTATGATCCAGAATAATAATAAAGTAGTGTTATTTACTAATAATAGGAAGGGCTAAAAAAAAAGGATGAAAGGGCACTCAGAAACTGTGGAAATGAGGATCATTAAGATCCTAGCTAGAAGATGTGATCCAGAGTAATCAGGGATGGCAGAATGTCAGTGGATTTTTTTATTGTAAGTTAACAAGAAACGAAATCACAAAAAGGTGCCAGGACTGCTTTATGAAGAAGTTTTCAGTAGAAGGGAATTACTCTTTTTGAAACATTTGCTCCAAGATATCAATAGAGGCCGTATCATGTCACTGCTTTAAAGCAGAACTTCTGCCATCATCAGGGAGTTCTGCATAAAAATCAACGGCATGATATGGACACTGAACAGTAAAGAACCATTGGGGGATATCTGTGCAGCACTCAGTAATCCATTGGACACAGAGCAACAGTTGTGAGAATGAACAGATTTGAGACAGGGCTAAAACTGGACCTGTTGACAAGATTTTTTATGCCACAAATAGTGCAATACTGCCGCCAGTCAAAATCGTGTGATTAATATTAATTTGTCCCAACTGGAAATTTGCAATTTTATAGCACAATGGCAGGAGGAGTTTTGTTCACAAATTATTTCTTTTATTTTGCAAATAAATTCAAGGCAAGGACTTTTTTTTTTTTTTCTTTTTCTGTTTCTTTTTAAAATTGAATTTTCTTTGTCATTTTTTTGCTAAATTTGTGAATGGTGCAAGGTTTCCCTCCAAAATATTTAACAGAGCTAAAAGGGAAAACAGAACCATGAGGGGGCAGATGTAAGTGCCACTAAGTTGATACGGGTAGGTGTACATTTGAATAGCATGTATTTGCTCTTTCCTAGGCTACAGCTAGCAGTCAAGATTTTGACTTGACTAGATGCCCATGGTGGGGAGCAAGATAAAAGAATCCACTCCTATTCATGCTACCATGTAGGCATAAGCAAGGTTACTTACTCAGTTATTCCCATCCCAGACCCAGCAGTAGGGTAGGGGAATCTGGGACTTCCCACTCCACCAGCTTCCAACCAGGGGTCCTCTGAAGTCCAGCTAAGACTCTCTTCCTTCTGCTCTGTTTTCCTCAGCATGTGTTGAGGCTTGTGGTTGTCTCTTGCAACCCAGCTCCTGGGCTTCTGCAGGCTTGAATTCCTGGTGTCATGCAGCAGTCCACCTCCTTGGGATATCTGTAGAGATATGTTTATGAAAGATTGGGATTTGGAGACATTCCCTCATAAGGGACTGTGTTGTGAGTGTGGGAATTTGGAGAGCTACCCTGGAGGCAGGGGTTAGGCACAAGGCAAGGCTGTGTGCAGCAGTTCACTAGAGATGCTCTCCAGTTTGTTTTAGTGCAGTTTTATTCCTTTCTCATTCACTGGTTTGTTATTTAATGCACCCCAAGATCATTACAATACCCTCCTGGCGTAGTCCCCTCTTCCCCTGTAGCAGAGAGTGCAGGTCTGTTTCTCTCTGACCACTCCGCTATTGGGCTGAAGAGACTCCCTTTTAAGCCCCTCCTCTAACTGGACTATGTCCAGCAGGCATGCCAGAGTGGGGCTTCCTAGGCCCAGAGTTGTTCCTGCACTCCTCTCTCTCCAATGTGGGGTTTATCCCACTTTTCACAGAAGGCCAGGAAATGGAAGGTGCTTTGTCTGCACCCCCAACTCACTGGCTTGAGTAACAGAGCCAGTGCAAAGGAGAGGAAGAGGAAGTAATTCACTGCTGGTCTAGGCCATAAGAAAAGAGGCTGGGGGGTGTCCTATGCCTACCCCAGAGTTACTCTTGGGGCAGTACATCTTATATATTACCCCTTATCAGGGCTGTGCCTAAAGTTAGACTCAAGCCCTAGGTCACAGGGATTATGACATGCATTAAACTGAAATGTAACTAGATGAATAGAAAACAATAAAAGAAAGATAACAGTAGAGCTGGTAAGAAATTCTCGCAGAATATTCAGCAGGGAGCTAGCCCAGAAATTTCTGATAAATTCCACTTCAGGTCTTTTGAAACAGATTCTTTTTTTTAAAATTCATTCTGTGAAAAAAAAATTTCTTTTGACACTTTTGGTTGCACTTTGGAATGGAAAAACTTTTTGCAAATACAAAACTTTCTGTGGCACAGAAATTCCTGTTCACACATAACCCTAGCTAACAGGAACATAGTGTGCAGCTAGTATCAGAGCAATGATACCAAAAGTAATGGTTTTTCAAGATGTACTTTGACCCCTGTATGCCATTTCAGCAATGTATAAACTTGATAATAAAATCTGGCTTTATTGTAGAATTCCACTAATACAAAAAATACAAACAGAAGGCCAGCAATCTTAATACTGTTCTCAAGTGTCCTTATAGTGAGCTTAACAGCTCATTCTGCAGTTAATAGCATGTGCTTGGGACCTAATCTCCATGGTCTTCTTAAAATCCAAGTTTTCTGCTACTTAATTAAATGCTTTTCTTTCTTTCTTTCTTTCTTTCTTTCTTTCTTTCTTTCTTTCTTTCTTTCTTTCTTTCTTTCTTTCTTTCTTTCTTTCTTTTCATGTGAAAACAGTTTTCACAGAAGCTTCTCCTTCAAGTAGTACACCTTGAAAAAATTGAACTTGCTATTATATGGGGTAAGGGCTTGATTCTTCTCTTTTGGTAGCTGCATACCAAACTTTTCAAGCTTACAAGTATTTGAAACCTCTCACAGCATCTTTAAATCTTAATAAAATGTGTAATGTTTGGCTGTGGCGGAGACAATTTGAGGGCTTGTAGAAAATATCCTCTTTATTTCTGTGGTCTTCAGACGTCTTTATCAGACGTCTCTCTTGGATCCCAAACTGGTTTGAACTTTTGAATAAAGGCCAAGGTTGGGAATATTTGCTAATACTCTCACATAAGTTGCTCAAAAAGAAAAAAGTCCGATTTAGTAACGGAACTAGGAAAAAACAAAAAAGTGTGGCTTTTTCATTGGATGCACTTGAACATTTTTACATAGCTCCAGTGCGGATGTAGTTTTCTGATTTGATTATATACTGTTTGTGACACTATTCTTTCATTGTGACTAATATGCTGCTTATCAAATGAACTGCAACATCAGTCACTTGGTAGGGTTCCTGCATACAAAACAATTTATAAACTTGTTTAAACTAGATCTTCATGAAAGTTGGTGGTTTTGCTTCACAGGGGTTCCTAGGAACATTTTCTTTCATTTCTATATGCCTGGAGATCACAGTTCCTCAAGTTTCAAGTTTAAGGAAGATCAGTGATGTAAAGTGAAACCCAGTCAAAGCCGATTCTCACCTTGCTTTGTTTGGAAAACAGGCAAAACTCCAATTATTGTTTGGTTTCAACCTTGAACCAGAAATTGTATCAGATTCAGTCAAAAAGTCATTTCAAACTAAGCCTGTGTTTGCTCCATATATCCATGCAGCACCAAAATTAGAAGTGGGAGGCAAATATAATGGTTCTCTCCCTTCATCTATAAACTGGGCTCCTTCCATATGAGACAGGGATAGGGATATAGATAGTTAACTCTATTGTTACAAAAACATATGCCTATGTATAGTTCTAAGAGCTTTTTAAAATTTATCATATCTGCTTTTCTCTTATGGTGAAGTAAGAATCAAACCTGGGATGTTTCAGGCAGATTCTAAAGGGCAAGAACATCAGCTGCCTGCCAGAAATGATTGCTGAGGAACAAAGCTTTCTTCTTCACCTTAATCAGAAGGGGCAAGAAAGAAAGACTGAAAATTTACAAAACTTCCGGTCAAATCCCCAGTACGTTGTGTTTTCCACAGCACCCGTCAGTTGCTGTTCAAGGGGTACAATGTTATCAATTGAGGGGGAGGGATAGCTCAGTAGTTTGAGCACTGGCCTGCTAAACCCAGGGTTGTGAGTTTAATCCTTGAGGGGGCCACTTAGGGATCTGGGGCAAAAATCAGTACTTGTTCCTGCCAGTGAAGGCAGGGGGCTAGACTCGATGACCTTTCAAGGTCCCTTCCAGTTCTATAAGATAGGTATAATATGTGGATACTAACTTCTATGTCTCCTTCAAACCCAGATTCTGCAGTTTCTTTGTTTCCCAGAAAAAAATGGTTAAAAATCAATACTTACAAGATGGAAGTCATGCTGGCAGGCAGAGGGTATCATTCAGATGAATGGGTAGGGACTCTGACCATTTCTTCTGTTGGGATTGTGTCTGCCCTTTGTCAATATGGTCTGTCATTTCATTTTTGTATTGGGTCCATTACTATACTTGGATTCTGAGCCTGAACCAATGACATATGGTGCCTATTGTTATCTGCAGCTAACCAGATGTAGAACTTGCCAGGTGGCATCGTTTTCTTCCAAGAACTGCAAATGTTTAAGGAAACTGCATTTTTTTCAAATCAAACACAATAAATTAACATATACAAAAAAGAACTGTAGGCTGGCTTGCAACAGAGTTAAATTCATGTATAGTTGGTTACACCTGAAGTATGTGAAAAATTGCACAAATCTTTGCTAACATTGCATTTGCTAACATTCCTGCTTGTCCCTTTAATAAAACATGGGGGAAGGGGATTCACTTTTTGCCTAAAGAAACATTTCTAATTTAAGCAAAAATAATTGTTCTCTCTTTAAATTGAAAGGGTTGTGAATTGCAATGGAAGGAAACCTAATAAAAGGCACCATCCTAAGAAGCTGATGGAAGGCAAGGAGACCACTGGCTAAGCAGGATTTAGCATAAGAATAGGTTAAAGGTTTAAAATTATAAAACATTGTTAGTATCTTATATCTGAATGCTGCTCCCAGGATTAGCTGTGCCAACTCTCAGGATAGGGAGCCCCTTAGAAATGGTCACATTTTATATATAAACTTTAAAACAGAAAACCTCAAGATATATATTTTTGTATAAAAAAGCAGAAAAATGTTTGTTTTATCTAAAATTGTTATTTTTTAAAATATTTTAAGTTTGTAATAAAGCACTTTTTTCTCCCCACAGTAGATTTGCCCACTCCAAATTGATTCCCGACTGACCGGTAGCAGTCAGGCGTTGCAAGCTTCCACAGGGCTATCACTTCTCAACTGTCAGGGGAGCTCTCATCTTGGTATTGCTGCGCTTCAGGGTGGGGGAAAGCAACTCACAGAGTTCCAGGAAAGTGGCCTTACACATGCGAAAGTTTCGCAGCCACTGGGAATCATCCCATACCTGCAACACTATGCGGTCCCACCAGTCTGTGCTAGTCTGCTGGCCCCAGAATTGGTGTTCCACTGTATCAACCAGCCCCACTGCTGCCATGATGTCCCAATTGCCACATCCTGTGCTTTCAGGAACGTCTGTGTCCATGTCCTCCTCACGCTCATCCTTGTGCTGCTGTCTCTTAGCCAGGTTCTGCACATACTGCAGGATAATGCGCGAGATGTTTACAATGCTCGCAACAGCAGCGGTGAGCTGAGTGGGCTCCATGCTTCCATGCTATGGCGTCTGCATGGGTAACCCAGGCAAAAAATGCATAAAATGATTGTCTGCAGTTGCTTTCACGGAGGGAGGGAGAGGAGACTGATGACATGTACCCAAAACCACCCGCAACAATGTTTTTGCCCCATCAGGCATTGAGAGCTTAACCCAGAATTCCAATGGGCAGTGGAGACTGCGGGAACTGTGGGATAGCTTGCCACAGTGCACCGCTCCGTGAGTCGATGCTAACCACTGTAGTGAGGATGCACTCTGCCGACTTAATGCGGATATCATCATAGAATATCAGGGCTGGAAGGGACCTCAGGAGGTCATCTAGTCCAATCCCCTGCTCAAAGCAGGACCAGTCCCCAGACAGATTTTTGCCCCAGCTCCCTAAATGGCCCCCTCAAAGATTGAACTCACAACCCTAGATTTAACAAGCCAATGCTCAAACCACTGAGCTATCCCTCCCCCATATACACAATCAACTGTATAAAATCGATTTCTAAAAATCGACTTCTATAAAATTGACCTAATTTTGTAGTGTAGACATACCCTTATTATCAGTGACACTACTTGTAACATGCTTTATTTCTGATTTAAAAAGCAGGTATATATACTCTGTTACAATTGGCTGAACGGGAGAAGGGGAGGAGTAGACAAAGGGGGACAAAAGGAAAAATGATGAAAATGATGAAATGTTAACAGAACATGCTGAAAAAAAAAACAATTTTCACAAACAGTTTTTGTTCTATCCTATTTTTATGACAATATTTTCTTTTGAAAAAAATCTGACCAGGCCAAGTATCTATACATGGAACTTTGATCAACTGATTTTAATTTAAAAAAGTTGTTGACCACTAATATGGTTAATTTGTTTTAAAAATATTAGTATTAGGTCATGTGCTTCTACAGCAAAATCTTGAAGGTTACAGTTACTCTGAAAACTCTTGGAATTTTAGTTCACAGAGTTGCCAAGGTATCATCATATAGGTGAGACAAGATTTGCTTCCTTGCAGATCTCACATGCTGCATGAGGAAATCTCACAGGTATAGGAGTATCTGCTGAAGAACACCCATATATAGTACTCATTTCCATTTCCCAGAGAAGCACAATTCCCCCTATATCTACGATGCAAATAATGCAATTGGCCCCGTCCTCCTCATACTTCCCATCCTGAGGGGTTTTGACATTGCAAAAAATAAATCCACAGGTATTAATGCTGACCTGGTCATTATTAAATTCTGTATTTTCCTGTGGTTTTAATTGAAGATGATGCCACATAATTATGCCATGTAATGTAGCTCCCGCTGGCCATGCTCCCTCTCTCAGGCAATTTCCTCTATACCTGTGGAAACACAGTAGCAAAACAGCACAGGTTTTAAACACAAAGCAGCTTCTGTGTGGTAGGATGGTGCACTGGAGGCACCCAAATTGACTCCTCTGTTCTTTCTCTTTGGCCTCTTCAAAGAGTTTTTAATGACTTTCCTCCTTCTTCTGACTAAAGTGGAAGTGACTCTTTAATTCCACACACAGTTTAAAGTTTATTTGTGGTAAGAAACCTACTCGCCACCAAACTTTCTGGATACAATGAGCTGGAAAAAAAGAGACAGCCTATTTTAATGGTATTTATTGGCAGCAGTTTGCATTTGTGTACATTAATCCTTGTCAATATGATTTCATTATTTTGTTAGTAATGTTTCTGAAATATAATTCTCTATGTGGATATATTATAAAACCCTTAAGAAATGTCAAGAAAAATGTCTTGGAGTCAAATAGATGTAACCTTTCATCCTAGTAAATGTGAAACATTAGTAGTGAGTCAGATTATCCTCTGTGTCACTCCATTGATTTCAGTGTAGTAGATCCTTATTTATGACAGAAAAAGAGAAAGGAGAGACTCAGGTCCTAGGAATGGCTGTTTCTTTTGCTTTTATATGACTAAGTCCATGACTTGTTACAGAAAAGAAAAAAACAAATCAGACAAAATAAAAATGATACCAGCTGTGATTAAATAATGTTAAGTGTCTGGTATAAACTGACAAAAGCCATATATTAATATGTAATCCTGTGGCATTTTACAATGCGCACTGTATTATGCAGCTGATAGACCAAGACAGCTCCTCTAGAGCCGTTCCGCTCTACAAGTTGAATACATATTCATTCTTCTTTTTAACAGAGGCATTATTTACACAATAAACTGAAATGGCTCATTCCTGAGTCAATTCAATCTACCAGGTAATTGAGTATTTAGAATGAATACTACACATAAAAATAGTTATGGCAATTTATGGAAACATAATTACTATGCAGAGAGGTGAGCAAAGAGGCTGATATTATAGATGGGTCTGGTAGTATCGCGTGTTAGGATGCCTAACGCTTCCAACTGTAAGACCCTGTTTTCCGTTATTATAACTTTGCCAAGCTAACCATTTGGGCTGAAACTTCTATGACAGTTGTGGGCCTCAGGCTGGTGTTTGGGGTCTATTTTTCCTTCTTTCTTTTGTTTTGTTTTTTAAATTTCAGCCAAAACAGTGCAGCTGTTCACAAGAGCAAGGGTGGGAGAAAATGCATTGTTTTGCCCTTGTTAAAATATTCTGGCAGCCTTTTTGTTGAGAAGCTCTAGTGCCCATGCTTTAGAGCAAAGGCTTGAAATTTGGTAAGGGATGTGCTTTTTTGTTTGCTTGTTTGTTTGTTTTGTTTTGCTGTCCTTGTGAAAATCCAGCCCAAACTGGCCAAATTATAAATCTTTGAAAAATCTCCATTCTCACATGCTCAGTAGAGACTTCTTCAATTTGAGCAGCTAAAATCTCTGAAGATTCCATCTTCACTGTGCATGATCAAGTCCTTCATAGATCCTCTTGTGGACCAGACTGCATGTACCCCATCCCCACTAAGTGACTGAGCACACTCCAGCCCAGACTACAGCAGTGAAGCTAGCCTTTCCCAGTAATGGCTACTGCTACCTGCTCCAGGCCCGAGTGGGAATAGGCACCGAAACTGACATCAGAGAGCCTATCTTTCCTGTCCTTTCAGTGACCCACAGTAGACACCCAGGCAGCATGGAGGAAGAAGCTGTACGATATGTCTGCAGAAAGGATAAAAAAACTGGACCTGGGGTGTGGGAAAAGAGTAGATTGATGGAGAGAGTCTGGTGAGACTAGGACTAGAGAGTGAAACTGGGACTGGGACTGTCTAGACAAGAAGACTGAGACTGGAAGCCCACTGCCTGGGAGGCGGGGGCATGCTGGGATGGATTGAGTGACTCAGGGGTCCTGTGGAAAAAATAGTATCTAATCATGTCATTAAAGATGTTGTCATAATGCCTATGCACAAGGCTCCTGAATTAAAGTTGTACAGGCAACCTTTATTCTGGCTTGTGAGTGCTTAACTTTGCAACCTTAATAATGTTCTTTTAATGCAATTTGGTGTGTGTAATATATAGAATTTCACAAATATGTTTGTGAACATTTCAGAGCCCTGATGATCTATTTGCCTGTCCAGAGAGTGAATAACCCTTTTCATATTGCTGAGTCTACTTCTCCTTTCTTTTGTCCCACTCATAGAGTTTTATTCACTGTCTATCCTTATGTTAATGGCTGCACTCCATCTGAACAAGTTAGTAACCATGTTTGCTGCCTGCAGGGATCTCCAAGCACACTCAGTCAGGGGTTTTGGTTAGCACTGAGACCTAGATTTATCACTGAACCAGTGCAGGGACTCAGAGGAGTCAATGAGTATCTCCCCTACTCAGGGGCTGATCTGGGCTCTACAGCAAACTAGGAAAGTCCCAGTGCTGCCATAGGTTGTGCTCCCATAGGTGTTATGGAGTTTGTGCACTGGATCATCCTGACCATAAATTCTTCCTCATTGACACGCTACACTGGTGTAAAGAGGCCACAGTACAGTGAAAAATTCCCCCCTAACTGCTGTCAGTCCCCTTTCACACCACTAGCTAGATGTGAAATCTGAAAATACAGGGGATTTAAGAGATCAACACAGTCATTTGTTAAAAAGTCTCATAAGCACTATTCAGATATGGAAATACTGACACACAAAGGTTATGGCTTGCCTACAAAGCATATGGTGGAGTGGATTAAACACTGACTGTGGTCTCAGGAGGCATGGTATATAATGCTGATTCTTCCCCTAATTTACAGTGTGACATTGGGCCAGTGTCTGAACTTCTGTTTCCCAATCTGTTAAATATGGATAACAATACTGACCTACTTCATATTTACCTGCTCTATTTATTAAAGATCTGGAAGGAAGAATAAACAGAACGTTAATGGAAAAAATAGTGAGGACAGAAAATTAATGACACAGATAGAAGAATGACAGCTAATATAACACAGGGGAGGGGAGAGCGGAATAATATCTAAAAAATATACTAAATAACAAGGATAAGCACTGGAAAGAGCAATGTTGAGCCACACCTGGGATGAAGATGGACAGTTAAGTAAATGTGAGTTTGTAATGTGACAGGATTTTAAAAGTACAGCAAATGCAAAAGTATCTGTTTCATCACTGAACATTCGGTATATAGATCTGGGCATAAATCCATCTGGAATATTGTGTTCATTTGTGAGCATCATTCTTCCAGAAAGATATTGACGAATTGGAAAGAATTCAGAGAAGACAACAACAAAGAGCAGGGTACTGGAAGTATGGATATAGGGAGCAGATTAAAACAACTAAACATGTATAGCTTGAAAAAGCTGGGTTGTAGACAAGATAACAGACTAATATCTGAAAGGTACTAACACCAAGGAGGGAGGGGAATTATTTAGTGTGATACACAAGGATATATATTTAAGAATAACAGGATGAATCAGACAAGGAAATTGTAGGGTGAATATCAGGAAACACTTCCTGACAGCGAGGTCTCTTAGGCTGTGAAATCATCTCCTATAGGATGTGCCAGAAACCACATACTATACTGGGCACTTTTAAAAGTAGACTGCACAAAATTCTAGAAAATAGAAAGGATTCTGGATTGACAGGGAGACAGAATGGCTGACCCAACAGGCCTTTCTCTGACTTTAACTCCTGCTTTCCTACTCTGTGAATCCTAACTTATGGTAAACTGCTATATGTGCAAAGTCTTTCTAAGGTTTAAGTGAAGGAAGTAGAATTTAAAAGTCAGAGCTCATTCTTCTGCACCATGTAGCCTCTGGGAAGGTGGCTGTTCCTGCCAGTTGAACTTTTACATTACTTTTTGACAGCCAGTTCTACTCCTCACACTTTTCATTTTGGATGTATTTATTTATTTTGTGCCAGATTGCTGCAATTACACAAAAGTATTAGAAACTTTTGTCAAAAACAAATCTCAGCCAACTGGAAAAAACGGAAAAGAAAACAAATGTATACAGGGCTGCTAAGGAGCAGGGATGTGAAATTAGTTTGAAGGGAAAATTTTAAAAGTTGTTTTACTTCACATCACAAAACATAGCCATTCAAAAATGATTACATATCAGCATAGTTTATTTTATAGGCAATTTATATATATATAAAAACACCAAAAGCACCTTGTATTTAAAAAAAAAAATTAGAATACCCTTTCCATTATCTCACTAAAAGCTCTCTCTAAAAATGTTATTAGGTCTGTTGGCACCTGAAATAATGTATAAGCATTCTTAACACACTGAGCTAAATAGCATTGTCTTGTCGGTCAACAAAAAGGCATTTGTGCCTTTTGGCTACAATTAGGTTAGATGTTTGATTTGCATTTCACTTTAATTACTAATACATTAATCCAAGCCTACGACAGCATATGTAATTAGCATTTTGTTGATTTATTTGTTACCAAGAAATGACCATGGTTATGTTCTTAGTAATCAGTTTACTCCTAATTGGCTTTCTTTCATTAAAGCATAAAGAACTTTACATAAAGAGTGACCAAGGTGTATGAGTTTTGTAAACTGCACAATAGTATTATTGTTGTGTTGGGCACAGTTCTCTTTGATTTAAATGGAAATCTGATTAATCAGTAGATTTAAGGAATTTGACCTCCAGACTAATTACTATGTCCTCCTGCCAGTGACTGGTATTCAAAGCACCTGGGTTCCAATGGCTGGAATACTAAGTTTGAAAAAGCGTTCGTTGCACATACCATACCAAAACATTCATTGCACCAATATATCATAAATATATAAGTATACATATATAAGTCTTTCAATAAGACACTTGGCAATGCACAATCTTAAATTAGTTGTGATCTTTATTGTTCCAGATAAAACAGAAAAACAATTCAAATAGAGGGAAAATAAAATAGAAAGTTTAACATTTGAGTCAAAGGTCAGACACTTGATGTGTTTGTCATTAAATCTCCTGTTCATCTGCTAGGCATGGAAAAACCCCAAGTGAAAAAAAATCACTGTAATTATCATTTACATACTTAAAAACTAACGTGTAAATCAGATAAATTGAATGCTATTTATTACAAACATTCACCTCATCGAATTCCTTCTGGTAAAATACTTGAAATAGTCTCTTTCACTTTCATTTTCAGAATTCAACTGTGGCAGATGAAGAAGGCAGGAAGGCACAACAATAGGAAGAAAAATTAAGTAAATATACCATTGTTTATATCATATAAACACACACACACACACACACACACATACAACAGATTTGAAGGTGATGGATTAGAAGATCGAGATAAAAACAAGACAGCAACACTTCAGGACTCTGAACATCCAATTTTTTGTTACTCAACCCAGACTGAAGGCAGAGGAGGCACTAGCACCTCTTTGTGTTCTAGCAAACATAACATGGGGATTTGCGGGTTTTTTCTGTCTCATAGAATGTTTATAGTTATCCACATTTTGTACTATAATTATATTTAATAGCATAATTGTACTTAAATTGTCTGTGCTTTCTTTTATTATTAGGACCCAAATCCTCTTTCTTGTTCAAAGTCGAAGACAACTGGATTTATGGGGGATGTTCTGTGAGAATTTGGAGAGAATGAAATCCTCCATTCTGGGCTTCTTCAATCCCTCTTCCCATCCAGTTCCGCCCCCTCCCCCTAGCTTGCTGTATCCTTGCTCCCCCCCCCCCCCGAGCCTCCTCTATGCCATGAAACAGCTGATCGCGGGAGGCAGGAGGTGCTGGGAGGGAGGGGGAGGTGCTGCTCTTCGGGGCCCGCTGGTTGCCAGGAGGCGCTGGGGGAGGGGTGGTGCTGATAGGGGGGCTGACAGTGGATGCTCATCACCCACCATTTTTTCCCTGTGGGTGCTCCAGCCCTGGAGCACTCATGGAGTCAGCGCCTGTGCTCTTCTCCCCCTCAAAGAAATTGTCATCTACTGTCCACCCAACTCCTCACCACCAGCCTTCCGCTCTGATTTTGATTCCCGGCTCGCTCTCTTTTTCTTCCTCTGCTCACATCTCCCACACTGATCCTTGGTGACTTCCACTTCCATGTTGATGACCCATCCTATCCCTTAGCTTCATGTTTCCTTGTCCTCACCTCTATGTGACCTCTAGCCCTGTTTCAATCCTTCCACATAGCAAAAGTATTATTCACTTGACTTGGGCTTCCCCAAGCACTATTCTTTCTGATCTCTCTGTTGCTGAGTTCCCCTCTCCAACCATCACCTGTTCTCTTTCAACATTACCCATCAGCCTCCCCAGCCCACTTATGCCCTATCACTCAGTCTTTCCATGACTTCCAGTCCATCAGCGTTGGTAACTTCTTATCTGTTCTCAGCTCTCTCCTTCTTGCTCTCTCTTCCCTTTCTTCCACTGACATGGTTGTTGATTTTCTCCATACTTCACTCTCCTTCATCCTTGACTCTTTTGCCCTTCACTCCTGTTGCAAGTACATCTTGAAACCCTAACCCTGGCTTAAGCCCAACATCAGCTTCCTCCTTTCCTGCTCTCACACTGTGGAGAATCTCTGATGTAAATCCTGTAATCAGGAGGACTTCCTCCACTACAAATTCCTCCTCTCTCCCATCAGTTTTGCCATCTGCCTAGCTAAACAATTATAATTCTCTAATTTAATTGAATCTTTCACCTATAATCACAGCCACTTTTTTTCCACCTTTGGCTCAAGATTCAGCTTAATACTCAACTTTTCTATGCTGCCTACAGCCACTGAGCTAATGATCAGTTACTCAAAAAAAGGCATTTGCTGTTATCATCCCCTTTACCCTCTCCACTCACTCTCTTCTTTCCCCAACTATTCCAATACCTATTCTGAAACATTTCTATTGCTGTAAACTCAGTGTTGTGTGAGATAGTTCTTATGTGAACAACATGTTATAAAATTAAATTGTTTAGTACCTATATTGTACGTGTACCCGAGCCTTATAGGGACGGCGTGTTTCCAAACGTCAGACTAGAAAATGTATTCTTGCAGCAACAGTACTGAGGATTTTTACCCCCACTATATATTAATTCTTTCCACAGCTGGCTTGATTTTAGGGTTAATGCCTCAATAAATCTTTGGTGAAAACAGGGTCATTTTTTATTTGTTAGTAGCAAGTGAGAAAGCAGATGTTTTGGAGTTAAAGGTTCTTAACTCATGCATGTTCAATATTGTAAAAGGGAAAAAAACAACAACATTGGACTGGGCGCAGGTATCCCAACCAAGCAACTCTGATTACATGATGACTGAGAATGGTGATTCTAAATTCACATCAATACAACTGTTCTATTTAGAAACCTTTTTATTTTCAACAATATAAGTTATGATTTCCAAAACTCTTTTCTTTATCTCAGAACTCCAATTTAGCCAAGGTTTGGTTCTTTATTCAATATTTTTGTTTATTAAGGCCACAATCCAGCAAAGGATTTAGGAACATGCTTAAGTTTATGATTGTGATTACAGTAAGTCAGGTCCTATATTTACTAAGAACAGATAATTCAAAACTGAATTAACAATATGACATGTGTTCTTAGACCTAAGATTCCCATGACCCACGTTGAGGAGGTGAATCTCTTGACATTTCAGAATTGAATACAGAAAAAAGTATGATCCTGATTAGATGTGAGTTCAGAATGATCCAAGTTCTTCATCAATGTGGATATTTATCTGACAAAATTCCTCTCTTTCTCAATTTCTTTCTATCTACAGCCTCCCCTTCCTTTTCCTCTCTGGGATCCAATTCTCTTATCATCTGTAACTCTTTTAATTTGGTTTTAAGTATTACCTACAGGAATTTCTTCTTTCTTCCCTTCCATATATTTAAACACACAATATAATCCCTTTTTAACATTAATTCTCCTCTATATAATAGGATATTATTGATATCCTTATAGAAAGTCAATCCCCTTTAAAATCTTGCTAAGTTCTTGACCTCAACAACTTCCTGTGGCAAGGAGTTTCACAGTTTAATCAAATGTTGTGTGTTACTGCTTTTTGAGTTTTCAACCCCTTAATTTAATTAAATGTCACAATGAATGTCAATTAAATGAAAAGGCAGGAACTATAAAACCATTATCACAATTAAAGAGAACAAAAAGTTTGAAAGGGATATTAGCTCTCAAGTCTCAGGGCATAAGTCAAGCTCTAACTGTTATCTAGACTGACTAACCCATATCTGCCTACTGTGGGGTTGTTACACTTTCCTCTGCAGTCACTGGTACTGGTCACTGTCAATGATGCGTTACGGGCCTAGATGGATCTTGTGTGTGCTCCAGTATGGCAACTCCTATGTTCCTCGATCATATATAAATTACTGACTAATGAATCTTGATCTCAATACCAAAAACAGTAGCAAATGATTTGGTTCTCTTTCGTAATCTTAGAATATATATTCAGTAAGTCTTGAGCCTTTATATTGTTGCATTGCATGGAGAATTATAGTGGTAAAGGAGTTGGCTCTTTGCCATTTACCAGTGCTAATTGTGTAGATTCATCTTGTAAGGGAATTTACTGTTTGTTTATTTTTCCTGGAGGATCTGCTTTCTTTTAGTAGAATAAATAGAGAGCCTGAGAACCAGTCTCTAGAGTGGCTGCTTTCAGTTTCTGCATTTTGTATTTTGAAATCTTACCGTGCTAGAGCAATGGAGAAAGAGAGCAAGGCACACACATACATACCTCATAAATGATGTCCCTGATGGCATGCTTAACCAAAGAGGGGGAAAGAAGTATATGCCAGATTTTTTTGCCAGTATCCAACTAAATCTTTAGGGTTCACTTCACTGCATTCCATGGGGTGCTTCCACAGAGAAAATAAAAGAGAGATGTTGTAAACAAGAATTTGCTAGATGATGACAAGCATAAAGCATTAGAAAAGCAAGGCTTGTGTGCATCTTAGTCTCCTTGCTAGTGGAGGTTTTGTTTTATTGTACTGTCTATATTAAAGTATCTTTGCATCATGCTGCGGTACTTGAGAGAGAAAATAACAATATGACTAAGCCTCTCATCAAAAAATGATTGAAATATAATGCAAACAGTAAAGCATAATGAAAGTGAAATGCTACATCTATTTTACTTTCACATCGTCTTACAAGACAATCATAAAAAATTGTACAAAGACACATTATTTACATTATAACAGTGTTCTACCTCATCTGCTACGGAAGAGAATGGGTTAGAGGAGGCAGAAAGGGAGATTTTCTTTCAAGCACACAAAAGAAGAACCCAATTATATAGTCCTTACTCATTTGAGTAATCCTTCTCCAGGTGAGTAGTCCCATTGACTTCAGTGGCACTGTTCAGATGACCAAGGTTTTTACAGCACTTAGTTAGGTTCCCATAGTATGAGCCTATGGTATTATAAATTGTGCTTAATGTGAACATAAATGCAATTTATACCCATTTTAAGGTCCCTTTTATTTATTATTTGTATTACCATAGTGCCCCCATTGTGCTAGGCATGGCACAAACACAATACAAATACAATAGAAGAATCATCTACATGAGTGATCAGGATGCTCATAGCATTGGTAATAATACCAAATCAGTGAGTGGCCTCTGCCCTTCCTGATACTTCACAGTTGGGGTATCTATCTTATCTTGATGAAAGGTAAACTTCCACACAAACCAGTACCATTGATTATATCTGCTAAATGAAAAAAAGGCAAGAATCCTATACATGGTTTGGCATGTCCCAGTACTAGATATGTAAACATTGCTGTATATGTAAACAGCACACTGCAGTGTCTGTAATTTGTGATTTACTAAACATTAGAATATTAGCAATATAAATACAATTATTAGGGATGTAATCAGAAATATGTGCCACAAAGTTACTATAACCCCAACCTGTCATTACTCCCAAAGGAATGTCAGACACCAATAAGTCTCTGAGACTAAATCCTATTTGCTTTACTCATGTGAGCAAACTTAGAGCAAATGGGACAACAAACATAACTAAGGGAAAATGAAGTGAAAAATTATATATATATATATATATATATACAATGAGCGATGAAGTTTCATTTGGTGCATACAGAGAATTTCTAGAGAATTAAAGTCTTGTACAGGAGCCAGATTGCTTGACTCATCCCTCAGCATTTCATTCATTTTATGACTGCAGATGGATGATATTCTCCATGAGATATAAGAGTTCTCTCCCCACCCCTAATGTGTGCCAGTGTTAGAAACCAAAACTTGCATAGTACCTTTTTTTCAAGATTATGAAACTGTGGTGGGATGGCCTCCCATCCCAGCCAGGAAAGGGTTTATGAGCATCTCTTTTCACAATCAGCTCCAGCCTGGTGCACTCTTGAGACCTACCGCACCTGAAGAAGGGTGGGTCCTTAAAAGGAAGGATCTCACCTGAGTAAGGAGTGGCACTCATAGGAAAACAAAACCAGATCATAGAGCTCCCAGACCCACAGAGCAGGGTGTGCTGGCTAGCACAGCTGCTGAAGATCCCATGCCACCTGTCCCTTTGGATAAACAGAGGGATCTTCTTTACATTAAAATTTCTTTTCTTCAGAGCCCAGAAAGCTCAGCCTTCGCCCTTAGACTGACAAGGGATTAAAAACCTAGCCCAATATTGTAGAGAGTTGTCTTGTTGGCATTGCAAGGAGAGTGGGTGAACCTGCACTGTTTGTGGACTATAAGACTATTCAACCTTGCCTTTTTCATATTGTTAACCCCCAAAAGGGGAGAACTACCTCTCTGTTACTTGTAGCTGGAGAAACAAAGCCTTTCTTCAGAATGAGTCTACAGCAACTCCTGCTGCAAGTGGTACTGCCAGGGACAGAGCAAGTGCCCATACCCCTCCGATGGGGCACTCTATAGGCTAACCCCATTACAGAATGTTAAATTAACTTTTTTGCAGCTGTAACACCAACAGACCCCAGTCATCAGCAGGTGGGATCGAAGCTGGGACCTCAGGAGCTACATGCATGAGCCTCTACTCCAGGAGCTAAAAACCATATAACCCTTAGCTAAGACTGTAGAGTAGACTCATTAATATCTCTCTAAGTGATCTCAGTGCTACTAGATGGGACAGAACACCATAGCCAGGAGGTGTGTGGGTTACACAACCAATTTTACACTTCTAGATTCCAGGTAGAACTGGAAATGCCAAAATATTGTGAATGGAGTATAAAGGAAAAGATTAATGTGAATATTTTCCCCAATACAAAATGCTGAGTTCAGTTTCTTATGATTTCTGGGGTCATATTATTGTTCATGATTATTTGGACACCTGCTAAGTATTTGAGGAACATGTCTGCAAGTTCTGAAAGTTTCAGTAATTTTTATCATAAACAACTATTCCACTGAAAAGTCATACTGGAAAGTACATTATATGCTACTTGCTAATACATTTCTTAACATGCTTCAGTCATCCAACCAGAGAGCAGACATACCATGTGACCTAGATGACCAGCCACTCAACATGAAGAACAAATAATTTAAGTGAATAGCGAGGGGCATTCAATTAATCTGAAATGTATTTATCCAAGCTATTTGGTGAATACTGAAAAATAAAAAATATGTTAAAAAAATAAGGATTGGCTGGCAAATGATTTACCAACCAAGGAAAGAACTATATGTGAACTGGATATTATATATAATAAATAGTTTGATCAGCCCTCACTGGGTAAAATTCATCCTTGTGTAGAAAGCCAACTCAAGATCCATGCACTACTTAATTCCCATACGTAGTTTATGGACCCTGTGCTGGACCTTTGCATGTGTTTGAATTTACCCATTGTTAATAAAGATGCGTTTGCAATATTTTTGATTGGAATCAAAAGCAGTTCTAGAAATCTGATAAGATATGAGCTCCCCGACCCCGGCCCGGCTCCCAGCCCCGCGGCCCGGCTCCCCGACCCCGGCCCGGCTCCCGGCTCCCCGACCCCGGCCCGGCTCCCGGCTCCCAGCCCCGCGGGCCCGGCTCCCGGCTCCCAGCCCCGCGGGCCCAGACCATGTTTAGAAACTCACTGCATGTTTATGCAAATCAGATCTGAATGCCGATGTCTTGAGGTTTGTCCATCTTGCCACTATCAAAGATTAACACAGAACTCCTGATAGTAACAATATCCTGCATTAGCCAACATATAACTGATTTTGAAGGTTCTAACTTGGAGGGTTCCTCCTCCAGCCCCATTACACTGAGATATTTCCTTTTAAGAAGATTCACTGGGATTGAAAATCATGGCAGAGAATGCTTGAGAATTACAGAAGTTGAATGGCAATGGTAGAAAGTCTGCATATGTGAGAATTTAGAGTGCTGAAAACTGGTTTAGCAACACTGAATATATATTCTGATAATATGCAGAGAGAGTAGCTGAAATACTAATCACTCTGTATTAACCCAGCTATTGTACTGTCTTTTTTTGTCATATCAGAAATATATGCTCCCATCTTCGAAAGCACATAGTACAATTGGAGATTGGTCTTTGAAATATTTATATTTTGACTTTGTAGCCAAAGCCCATTTTAATGAAATATTTTAGTTA